>NC_067414.1:25624231-28024231 GCF_009764475.1 Pristis pectinata | reverse complement strand
TCTGACATCTGTTCATTTTCCTTGGCTCCGTATGCTTGTCCTTTAAGTTGTAGTATTATAATAATAAACAACTCAAACATATTGGCACTTCCTGTTCAAGGACAGCACTCATAATTTAATAATTGTCATTTTCATCATATTCCATTTCATTTGTAAGGTGACATCATGTTTAATCTAAAGCCTGCACTGATAAATCAGTGACATCAGTTCAAACCCTATCATGCAAGCTAGGGCACTTAGATTCAGTTAATTAAGTCGATTCTGAAATAAGAAAAAATTATCAGATCTTGAAAGGCCTAGATAGATTGGATGTACAGAGGGTGTTTACATTAGCAGGAGAGTCCAGGATCTGAGGGTGCAGCGTCAGAATAAACTGAGATGAAGAGGGATTTCTTCATCCAGAGGGTGGTGAATTTTGGAATTCGTTGCTACAGAGGACTGTGGATGCTAAGTCATTGGGTGTCATGAGATGTGGAATATCTAGTGAAGAGGAAGAAAGAAGCTTACATAAGGTTTAGGAAGCAAGGGTCAGACGGGGCTCTAGAGAGTTATAAGGTTGCCAGGAGAGCTAGAAGCGGGCATGAGAAGGCCTTGGTGAGTAGGATTAAGGAAAACTCCAAGGCATTCTACACGTATGTGAAGAACAGGAGGTTGACTAGAGTGAAGGTAGGACTGATTAGGGATAGAGGAGGAAACGTGGGGAGGTCCTTAATGAACACTTTGCTTCAGTATTCACCTATGAAAGAGACCTTGATGTTTGTGAGGACAACATAAGACATGCTGATAAGCTAGAACCCTTGGCAATGATCTGGCCACAGGAGTAGTACCAGATGATTGGAGGGTGGCAAATGTTATTCCTTTGTTCAAGAAAGGGAGTAGGGATGACCCTGGAAATTATAGACCAGTGAGTCCTAGATCAGTGGTGGGCAAATTATTGGAAAAAATTCTTTGGATGAGAGGTGACCTGATTGAGGTGTACAAGATGGTAAGAGGCATAGATCGAGTGGACCGCCTGAGACTCTCAGAGAGCGGTGGGTGCGTGAAACGTGCTACCAGGCATGCTGCTAGAGGCAGATACATTAGGGACATTTAAGAGACTCTTAGATAGGCACATGGATGATAGAAAAATGGAGGGATGTATGGGAGGGAATGGTTAGATTGATCTTAGAGTAGGCTAAAAGGTCGGCATAACATCGTGGGCCGAAGGGCCTGTACTGTGCTATAATTTCTATGTATTTAAGGCAGAGATTGATAGGTTCTTTATTGGTAAGGGAGGTTAATGGTTACAGGGAGAAGGCGGGAGAATTGGGGATGGATTTGAAAAAAAATTAGCCATGATTAATTGCTTGAACAGGCTCGATGGGTTGAATGGCCTTATTCTGCTCCTATATCTTACAGTCTTATGTTCTTATCAAGAATTGTGACAATGAACCTAACACAATTGGAAGGAAAAAAGGTTCACAAATAACCTTTAAAGACCAGTAAAGTTCTTCCAATTCTGCCTGTGGGTGACTCAGGACCCACAGCAGTGTGGTTGCAACTTAACTCCTGTGAACGGTCCTGCAAGCCACTCAGTTTAAGCTATTCAGTCTCAGTTCAAGATGATGCTTGACCTGCTGAATTCATCCAGGGTTTCATTTTGTTTGTTCTAGATTCTAACATCTGCAGTCTCTTTTGTCTTCAGTTTAAGGGCAGTCTGGGATGGACAGTAGATGTGGTCCTTGCCTGGAACACCTACATCCTGTCAATGAATGGATAAAAGAAAGAAAGATTTGCTAGGTTGATAAAGCCTCAGAAGATGACTCCTTCAAAGTGGCTACTAAACTTCTCAAAGTTCTTCATTGACAGCTGCATTAGAAAATGTGTATTTCAATTATAGAAACAGAAAATGCTGGAAAAATTCAGCACGTCAGGTAGCAACTGTGGAAAAAAAGA
Organism: Pristis pectinata; assembly: GCF_009764475.1. Taxonomy (NCBI): domain Eukaryota; kingdom Metazoa; phylum Chordata; class Chondrichthyes; order Rhinopristiformes; family Pristidae; genus Pristis; species Pristis pectinata. Next base: position 28,022,296 of record NC_067414.1, on the reverse strand, counting down.
CAATTAACATTTCAGATAGAGGACTACTGGAGGGTCTTTGACCTGAAACATTGTTTCTCTTTCCACAAGTGCTGCCTGACCCTGCTGAATTTTTCCAGCATTTTCTGTTTTTATTTCAGATTTCCAGAATCTGCAGTTTTGTTTATTTTTTTTTACACAACATTCAGTTATTTGCATATGTTATCTCAAACATAACATTTGCCACTTTCAGGCTTTGAATTCACTCAGATTTTTTTCTACTTTTTTTGTGTTCCTTGCAGCTAAATCTGTCTTAACAAGTAGTATTTTAAGCATCCATGAATACATTTTGATGTACTTTGAAAATGCATGGATTGCAAATTGTATCGCAATCCACTCCAAGTTTCTCCTCCAAACCATAGGCATACTTTCCAACTGGGTACTGAACAAGTTTGAGAATTCTGACAGTTTGATTTCCATACTCCCAGGAGTATTTTTGCTTTCAGTAATTGCTATCTGCTGACAAGAAAAAAGATAAGTAGGGCATTTTGTAAATGGCGAGAGACTGAAAGCTGTTGGTATTCAGAGGGACCTGGGTGACTTTGTATATGAACCACTGAAAGTTAACCTGCAGTTACAGCAATCAGTTAGGAAGGCAAATAGTATGTTGGCCTTTATTGCAAGAGGACTTGAACACAAAGATGTCATAAAGAGGACTCAGGTGAGATAGCATCTGGAATATTGTGTACTGATCTGGTCTGCAATCCTAGAGGGAGTGCGAGAAAGGTCTCCAGACTGGAAAATTCCCCTCATTCCCAGGAATCAGATGAGATGTAGCAGAGTTTAGAAGAATGGCAGATGATCTCATTGAAACATAGATGATTCTTCAGGGACTTGGGGGGGGGGGGGGGGGTGGGGGGGTCACAATCTCAAAATAAAGGATTAGATAATGAGAAGAAATTTCTTCACTGGGGGTGGCTGTGGAGGCTTGTTTGCTCAGGAATCAATGGATAATGGTGCAAGTTCCAGGAATGTGTTGGTGTGGAACAAAGGTTGGCCATTATCTTATTGCAGGGTGCGAGGGACTAAATGTCCCAGTTCTGCATCTGTTTCTTATGTTCCTGTTCTGAGCATATTAACTTTGTCTCTTCTCCACAGTGTGGATTGCACTTACCTGCTCAACCACTTGTAGGGCTCCTTGTGTTATTTACTTCTCCAGGAATTGAATTTCTGAGATGAAGAGGGCAGCATAATTCAAGCAAAGCCATAATATACTGATTAACTCAAAGAAAGGGAAGTAATTAACTGTAATGGCCTGTTAGAAACACAATAATTTCACAACAATGTATTTGTCTCTTGTGATCTTTCCTTTCTTTGACCCCTCTCCATCCCATCTTCTGCGACAGTACCTATCAGTGTAAGTGGTGTTTTTTCAGTGAAGGTGGTTAGAAAAAGTCTGATTAAGCTTTTATTAAACAAAAATGCATATGGTCATCTCCCCATTGAGACATAGCAGTAACTAGGGGTGGGTATTGCCCATGCTAATTTCTTTAAATTTACAATTGGGATTGTGGATGGAATCAGCTTTGGTGGTTTCTTTCCTTGAGATTGAATGTCAATTATATAATACTTGAATTTGTATGTGTGTTGAGGCTGGTGGTGGATTGTTGTGAGTATGTCATCAGTTGCATTTTAAAATTTGTTTTTGATGAGTGTCAGGAGTTAAAACAGCATTTAATTTCTATCTGACTCCAGCAAAAATGCCTGCTTTCAGAAAATCATGATTGTCCCTTTTCTCCAGTAATTTCCAGGGTACTTGTTGCACCATTTTGCATGTAAGGTAGGCTTGGAGGGTTATAGATCCATTGTCAATGTGCCAGGTAGTGCTAATTTTGTGAGTTTAAGTGCTGACCAGTTTTCTGTCTGTGACTGGATTTACATGGTTGAGATAAGTGGTGGCCCCAGTGCTGATTAGACCCATCATATGGCTGGTGGTGGGAGAAATTCCAGGAAACCCAGCAATGATGGATGGTTGAGACTGCGAAAAGGGGAAAAGAAGGATCTGCCTACACTCCTCGCTGTCTTGGTAAAGCAGTCAGCGTAATGAAAGACTCCACCCACCCCGAACACTCTTTCTTCTCCCCTCTCCTATCAGGCAGAAGATATAAAAGCCTGAAAGCACATACCACCATGCTCAAGGACAGCTTCTATCCCATTGTTGTAAGATTATTGAATGGTCCTTTTGTATGATAAAATGGACTCTTGATCTCAATCTACCTCGTTATGATGTTATTGTCTACCTGCACTGCACTTTCCCTGTAACACTTTATTCTGCATTCTGTTATTGTTTTATCTTGTACTACCTCAATGCACTATATAATGAATTGATCTGTATGAATGGTATTGAAGACAAGTTTTTCACTGTACGTCAGTACAGGTGACAATAATAAACCAATTCCAATTCCAGAATCAGGTTTATTATCACTGACTTGTATGTCATGGAATTTGTTGTTTTGCGGCAGCAGTATAGTACAAAGACATAAAATTACTGTAAATTACAAAATAAATAAACAGTGCAAAAAAAGGAATAACGGGGTAGTGTTCATGGGTTCATGGACCGTTCAGAAATCTGATGGTGGAGGGGAAGAAGCTGTTCCTAAATCGCTGAGTGTGGTTCTTCAGGGTCCTGTACATCCGCCCCCAATGATAGTAACAAGAAGAGGGCATGTCCTGGATGGTGAGGGTCCTTAGTGATGGATGCCACTATCTTGAGGCACCGCCTCTTGAAGATGTCCTCGATGGTGGGGAAAGTTGTGCCCATGGTAGAGCTGGCTGAGTCTACAACCCTGTGCAGCCTCTTGCAATCCTGTGCATTGGAGGCTCCATACCAGGCTGTGATGCAACCAGTCAGGATGCTCTCCACCGTACATCTATAGAAATTTGCATGTCTTTGGTGACATACCGAATCTCCTCAAACTCCTAATGAAGTAGAGTCGCTAGCGTGCCACCTTTGTGATTGCATCATTGTATTGGGCCCAGGATAGATTCTCCAAGATGTCGATGCCCAGGAACTTAAAGCTGCTCACCCTTTTCACCACTGACCCCTCAATGAGGACTGGTGTGTGTTCTCCCGGCCTTCCCTTCCAGAAGTCCACAATCAATTCCTTGGTCTTGCTAATGTCGAGTGCAAGGTTGTTGTTGCAACACCACTCCACCAGCCGACCTATCTTACTCTTGTACACCTCCTCGTCGCCATCTGAAATTCTACCAACAGCAGCTGTGTGATTGGCGAATTTATGGATGGCGTTTGAGCTGTGCTTGGCCACACAGTCATGAGTGTAGAGTGAGTAGAGCAGTGGGCTAAGCATGCACACTTGAGGTGCGCCTGTATTGATTGTCAGCGAGGAGGAGATGTTATTGTTGATCTGCACCGACTTTGGCCTCCCAAAAAGGAAGCCAAGGATCCAGTTGCAGAGGGAGGTACAGAGGCCCAGGTTTTGAAGCTTGTTGATTAATACTGAGGGGGATGATGGTGTTGAATGCTGGGCTGTAGTCGATAAACAGCAGCCTGACGTATGTTTTACTGTTGTCTAGGTGCTCCAAAGCAGAGTGATGAGCCAGTGAGATTGTGTCCTCTGTGGACCTGTTGTGGTAGGCAAATTGCAGCTGGTCCAGGTCCTTGCTCAGGCAGGAGTTAATTCAAGCCACAACCAACCTCTCGAAGCACTTCATCACAGTACTGGGTGATAGTCGTAGGTGTTCCAAGATTGATAATTAGTAGAGGAAGGGAGGATCAGAGTGGATGAATGGTTGGGGGTGGTATGATAGGGAGCCTGCTACTGATAAATGGTTATTGCGGGTGGCACGGGGATTGCAGCTTTGATAGATTGGGGGGGGGGGGGTGTGGGAATTGATAAGGATCCTGGTGGAATGAGTGGGACCCTGGTACTACTGCATAATTGTAGGGAGAGAGCTTGTCAGAAGCCCAGCTTTGATGGATAGTTGGAGGTGCTAGTGAATGGTAGCCCTGCACTGGATGATGGTCGGAATGGGGGAGGATTATGGAGCTGTTGATTGGTCGATTGTTGGGGGTTGGGGGAAATGAGGGTGCTCAGAACTGATGGATGGCTAGTGGTGAAAGTGGTGGAGGATGCAGGAAATTGGGGACTGGGCCATGGGGGATGATGGGGTCTGAGGGTGGCAGGTTGGGAGTTTGGGGAGAGTGATTTAGGAGTTTACAGGATTAAATGGGTGATTAATGGCCATTGGGGGATCACATGGAAGAGGTAGGGACATCATGAGAGAGAGTGTGGCAGGGATGCCCATGCAATGATAATGGTAATGTCAGAGGGATGTTACATAAATAACAGGAATTCATGGACTTGCCTGACAGGGGTCCCAGTCTGGGCCCACGCTGAGGAGACCAGGTGGTCCCAGGAGTAACCTAACAATAGTTGCACCAGGGAAAAATGTTCCCAAAAATGAATGTTACACAGAGAATGATGTATGTCCCTGATATGGAAATCACATTAGGGATTGTCTGTTGGAATTGCCAAAGTGACATTATCATGATTCACCTGGGGGTAAAAAAAAATGATTCTCAAATGCTTAACACTGCAAAAAAAAATGCAGTGCTCTGCAATTGAATTTCTAACCAACTGAATTTCCACCCAATTGTCTTTTACTGTGTATCGACCTATAGTCCTGGTGTAATTTGAGCTGTGTGTGGGTCTGGAAAGGGGAAAGTAAGAAGAATATAGATTTATTCACAAATTGTGGGAATCTCATAATGTCTCAAGTTGCTGGCATTGGCAGCTGTTGATGGCACTTTCCTTCAGTTGCATCAGCAGAAAATGATGACTCATAGATAATAGTACCATGAAACATATCTTACGATCTTATCTGACAATTTTCTTCGGACTTGATGCTTAAATCTCCAGAGTCTAGTTAGCCGTAAGAAATAATACAAATGCCAGGATCATTCCCAATTACTCACTTATTCATGTAGATGTAATGGTTTCTTTTATAGCCTTGTGTATTGGAGTGAAATTGAGCCATTCAGATCATTAAAACAAAAACAGTGGCTTAGATGTCCAAAAGATTTAAATATTCTAACATAGGAAAAAAAACCATGAAAGTTGTCACTGTTCTCATTAATTGGACCATGGCTCCTTCACCCTGTTTGCCTATAAGTGACTGTAGCACCACAGTGCGTGATTGACTCTAGATACTGAAGCCCGTTTTTCCCCTCTTGCTTCCTTGCTTCCTTCCTTCCTTCCACTTTCTGGCATTCCATGATACTGCTTCTTGACATTTTAACTTTGGCTCGAGCTTTTTCTCTCTGCATATATTAAGTCATTGAGTATAGATAGATAGATATCTTTTTTAGTCACATGTACATAGAAACACAGTGAAATGCATCTTTGCGTAGAGTGTTCTGAGGGCAGCCCGCAAGTATCGCCACGCTTCCGGCGCCAACATAGCATCCCCACAATTTCCTAACTAGTATGTCTTTGGAATGTGGGAGGAAACTGGAGCACCCAGAGGAGACCCACGTAGACACGGGGAGAAGGTACAAACTCCTTACAGACAGCAGCCGGAATTGAACTCGAGTTGCTGGCGCTGTAAAGCGTTACGCTAACTGCTACACTACCAGGGAGAAATCTAATTCGCAGAGAAACTCCTCTTGAAATGTGGCTTAGCTGAAATAAATTGTTTTTCCTTGACAACTTTGGAAGGCTCACCTAACTTTTGTTTCATGATTCACCTTCAGTGGAGACTTGGAGCACCATCTCTGGCCCACGTTTGGCTCTGCAGGGCTCATTTCTGCCCTAGCTTCTTACACAGTTGAGTTTGTCTGATAAGGTGAGCTGAGCTGCTCAGGAGATCTTTCTCAAGCACAATGAAACAAAAGTTAAGCACCACTGTCCTTGTTTACAACATTAAGTACATAATCACAGTCAGTAGTTACATGGTCGTTTAATGATATCATGTGACCACTGACTGATTTTATATTTAATGTGGGGAATGCATTAAGTTCTTTGGGAACTGAAGTTTTGTTCATGTAGTTTTGAATTGTTTGTCCACCCTGGGCTTCAGATCCTCATTGCTCTGCTAGTGCATGCTGCTGATGCCTGAAGTTACTGTGTCCCCATCGTGGACCTATGGACCAAATACTTCATGCTTGATGCTCCACTCCTGCCGACCCCATTGTTTCTACCAATCAGCTATTCTCTTCTGACAAGTGATTTGGTGCCTTTCAAGGGCGTGATGTCAAACACAACCCCAGTAAAAAAAAATGTAGGAGATTCCATGACATTGGTATTGGTATTGCAAACCGATTGTACAGATCAATTCATTACACAGTGCAGTTACATTGAGTTAGTACAGAGTGCATTGATGTAGTACAGGTAAAAACAATAACAGTACATGGTTGAAGAGCAAGGGAATGTTGATGACGATCAATAAACAGTCTGTGGCAGGCGTTGACAGGTGTAATTGATGATTTCCTGTGATATTTCAGGAACTTTTCCTTGCTCCTTTCATTAACAGTGTCAAGTGAAGAATATGCCCGCTGTATACTTTCTTTCCCCACCCCTCCACTCCATCCCACTCCTTATTTCTACATCTGAGAAAGCTATGTGGAGAAAATCTTGTGTTTCCAGATTCAGCCTTGTATCACACCATCCATGGATGATCCATGCATGTTTCATTGTTGAACTTCAAGTGATTTATTTCAGATTAGTAGATCAGTGTGTAAATTTGGTGCTCAGTATTATACCATTTATAGAAACATAGAAAACCTACAGCACGGTTCAGGCCCTTTGGCCCACAAAGCTGTGCCGAGCATGTCCCTACCTCAGAAATTACTAGGCTTACCTATAATCCTCTATTTTTCTCAGCTCCATGTACCTATCCAAAAGTTTCTTAGAAGACCCTACCATTTCCGCCTCCACCACCGTTGCCAGCAGCCCATTCCACGCACTCACCACTCTTTGAGTAAAAAACTTAACCCCTGACATCTCCTCTATACCAACTCCCCAGCACTTTAAACCTGTGTCCCCTTGTGGCAACCATTTCAGCCCTGGGGAAAAGCCTCTGACTATCTACCCGATCAATGCCTCTCATCATCTTATAAACCTCTATCAGGTCCCTCCTCATCCTCCATCGCTCTAAGGAGAAAAGGCCGAGTTCCCTCAACCTGCTTTCATAAGGCATGCCCTGCAATCCAGGCAGCATCCTTGTAAATCTCCTCTGCACCCTCTCTATGGCTTCCACATCTTTCCTGTAGTGAGGCGACCAGAACTGAGCACAGTACTCCAAGTGGGGTCTGACCAGGGTCCTATATAGCTGCAACAATACCTCTCAGCTCCTAAATTCAATTCCCCGATTGATGAAGGACAATACACCATATGCCTTCTTAACCACAGAGTCAACCTGCGCAGCCGCTTTGAGCGTCCTATGGACTCGGACCCCAAGATCCCTCTGATCCTCCACACTTCCAAGAGTCCTACCATTAATACTATACTCTGTCATCATATTTAACCTACCAGAATGAACCACTTCACACTTATCTGGGTTGAACTGCATCTGCTACTTCTCAGCCCAACTTTGCATCCTACTTATGTCCTGCTGTAACCTTTGACAGCCCTTTTATACTCTCCACTACACACCCAACCTTTGTGTCATCCACAAACTTACTAACCCATCCCTCCACTTCTTCATCCAGGTCGTTTATAAAAATCACAAAGAGTAAGGGTCCCAGAACAGATCCCTGAGGTACACCACTGGTCACCGACCTCCATGCAGAATACAACCCTTCAACAACCACTCTTTGCCTTCTGTGGGCCAGCCAGTTCTGGGTCCACATTGCAATGTCCCCTTGGATCCCATGCCTCCTTACTTAATAAGCCTTGCGTGGGGTACCTTATCAAATGTCTAGCTGAAATCCATATATGCTACATCTACTGCTCTCCCTTCATTGATGTGTTTAGTCACATCCTCAAAAAATTCAATCAGGCTCGTAAGGCAGGACCTGCCCTTGACAAAGCCATGCTGACTATTCCTAATCATATTATACCTCTCCAAATGTTCATAAATCCTGCCTCTCAGGATCTTCTCCATCAGTTTACCAACCACTGAGGTAAGACTCACTGGTCTATAATTTCCTGGGCTATCTCTACTCCCTTTCTTGAATAAGGGAACAACATCTGCAACCCTCCAATCTTCTGGGACCTCTCCCGTCTCTATCGACGATGCAGAGATCATCGCCAGAGGCTCCGCAATCTCCTTCCTCACCTCCCACAGCAGCCTGGGGTACATCTCATCCAGTCCCGGCGACTTATCCAACTTGATGCTTTCCAAAAAATTCTAGCACCTCCTCTTTCCTAATATCCACATGCTCAAGCTTTTCAGCCTGCTGCAAGTCCTCACTACAATCCCCCAGATCTTTTTCCATAGTGAATACTGATGTAAAGTATTCATTAAGTACCTCCGCTATTTCTTCTGGATCCATACACACTTTCCCACTGCTGCACTTGATAGGCCCTATTCTTTCGCATCTTATCCTCTTGCTCTTCACATACTTGTAGAATGCCTTGGGGTTTTCCTTAATCCTGCCCACCAAGGCCTTCTCATGTCCCCTTCTGGCCCTCCTAATTTCCTTCTTAAGCTCCTTCCTGTTAGATCTGAAAGAGTATAAGGCTATGACATTACCTAGCTCTCTGTACCTTTTGTAAGCTTTTCTTTTCGACTAGATTTATTATAGCCTTTGTACACCACGGTTCCTGTATCCTCTCGTGACTCCCCTGTCTCATTGGAACATGCCTATGCAGAACTCCACCCAAATATCCCCTGAATATTTGACATATTTCTTCCATACTTTTCCCTGAGAACATCTGTTCCCAATTTAATCTTCCAATTTCCTGCTTGAGAGCCTCATTATTCCTTTTACTCCAAGTAAACACCTTTCTAGTCCGTCTGCTCCTATCTCTCTCCAATGCTATCGTACAGGAGATAGAATTATGATCACTATCTCCAAAATGCTCTCCCAATGAGAGATCTGACACCTGACCAGGTTCATTTGTTTTGCAAATTATTTTTTGTAATAAATTAATATCCCAATTGTAGCTTCAACTATGCAGTTCAATATTGTGATGTTTTCAGTGTCCTGGAGAAGACAGTTGTGAGGAGCAGAGGCAGCCCAGGACATCGAGTGCATAAATTGATGTTAATGGGTAATTATAAAAATTGGCAAACTGTTTACATTCATAGAAAACTCTTGTTATACTGTTTGTTTTATATCGATGTAAATCCATTATGGAAATTGCAATAGAGAGAGGATTGGGAGATAATTATTTTGCTACAAATAACTCAAAGAATATTCTCTGATAATACATTCTGAAATTGCACTCTGGGTGTTATTGACCAATTGAAGAGCTTGGAATTTTTATCCAGTATCCTGCAAATAAGCTATCTGCTGCTAACACATCACCCAAGTGGCTAACGTCTGTTAACTTGTACCCGATTCTCCTGTGATGAGCTGGGCTATGCCAGGGGTGTGTGTGTGTGATGTTCTCCCAAAGTCAAAAGTCAAAGTCAAAGGTAGAGTTTATTGTCATATGCACAAGTACATGTATGCACAGGTGCAATGAAAACCTTACTTGCATCGACATCACAGGCACATAGTATCAGATAAGCAGCATTCACAAGAAAAACATAAATTATACATGTACACAATTTTTACAAGAAAGAACACAATTAGAACAGAAAATACACGAAGTCCATTTTAGTGCAAAGTGATTAAAGTGGTCATAGTGTTGCTAAACTGCAGTGATTAGGGTTGTGCTGGTTGATTCAAGAACTGAATGGTAGCTGTTCTTGAACCTGGTGGTGTGGGACTTCAGGCTTCTGTATCTCCTTCCCAATGGTAACTGCGAGAAGATGGCATGGCCGGATGGTTGGGGTCTTTGATGAATGTTGTCTTCTTGAGGCAGTGCCTTCTTGAGGCATCACCTCGTGTAGATACTGCCGATGGTGGGGAGGGAGTGATGTATTGCAACTTTCTTATGGTGTCCTAAGTTACATGTTCAGTGCTGTTGCTCTCCAAGTATGTCAGCTTTGACTGAGTTGGTAGTTTTCCTAGTCGAGTCAGAGAGAGTTACGGGTTCAAGTACCAGCAGAGATAACATGAGAACACAATCAAGGGTAATCAAACTTCCTTTCCCTCTAACATTTCCCAGCTTTAGTGAAAGGCCATTGACCTGAAACATTAGCTCTTTCTCTCTCCAAAGATGCTGCCAGATCACCTTAGTTTTTCCAGTATTTTCATCTTTACTTGCCAATTTCCAGCCTTTGTAACATTTGTTTTTGCATTATGAGGTATATTGTTGGTCAAAGGCAGCCTTGGGAGCAGAGACAGTGCTTCACTGATGATTTCTTGTTTATTGACATCAGAAATAGAGAGTAATTCAATGGTTTCATGTTTCTAGTCTAAAGCTCACAACATACACAAAGCAAAATAGATATAAGTTCATCAAAGAACTAAATATACAACTAAAGCTTGTATGATTCTCATTTAGCTCCTTTAAGTGGGTAAAATTCAAAGCCAGTAAATTATCCAAGTGTGATTGCCTCCATTCATCTCTCATAAGTCTGAAGAATGTGTAGTGGTGAGAAGGATCCAACGGGTCATCTTAAATACTGGTTTGTGTCTGCATCTGTTTCTCTCAAAGCCATTTATAGGTCAGCTTTGATGTCTATAGTTACATTACACAACTTGGACTGTTATTTAGCTATGCTGACTAAACTAAAATATGGGCCACTTTTGTTTTCCTTTCCAAGTGACTACATTTTTGGAAAATCCTCCTTGCTTCTAAAATTCATTTGTATATTTCATCTGAGTTTTAATTTAGTAAATTTCAGAAGAATCGTAAACTATTGCTTGGTTTGCACTTCTTACTGACAATGGGTTTCTGGGCATACATTTAGAACATAGAACATTATAGCACAGTACAGGCCCTTCGGCCTACGATGTTGTGCTGACATTTTATCCTACTCTAAGATCTACCTAGCCCTTCCCTCTCACATAGCCTTCCTCGAGTCAACTTAAAATTATGCCCCCTTATGTTAACCATTTTTGCCCTGCAAAAAAAATCTATGACTGTGCACTCGATCTATGCCTCTTGTCGTCTTGTACACCTCTATCAAGTCATGTCTCAATCTTCTTTGCTCCAAAGAGAACAGCCCTGGCTTGCTCAACCTATCCTCATAATTCATGCTCTCCAATCTAGGCAACATCCTGGTAAAGCTCCTCTGCACTCTCTCTAAAGCTTCCACATCCTTCCAAGTGTGGTCTAACCAGAGTTTTATAGAGCTGCAACATTACCTCACGGCTCTTGAACTCAATACCCCGACTAATGAAGGCCAACACACCATACGCCTTCTTAACAACTCTATCAACCTGCGCTGCAACCCTGAGGGATCTGTGGACGTGGACACAAAGATCCTTCTGTTCCTCCACATTGCTAAGAGTCCTGCCATTAACCTTGTATTCTGTCTTCAAATTTGATCTTCCAAAGTGTATCACTTCACACTTTTCCGGGTTGAACTCAATCTGCCACTTCTCAGCCCATCTCTGCATCCTATCAATGTCCTGTTGTAACCTACAGCAACCTTCTACACTATCCACAACACCACCAACCTTTGTGTCATCCTCAGACTTACTAACCCACCCTTCCACATCCTCATGCAAGTCACTTATAAAAATCTCAAAGAGCAGGGGTCCCAGAACAGACCCCTGCGGAACACCGCTGGTCACTGACCTCTAGGCAGAATACGCTCCATCTACCACCACCCTCTGTCTTCTATGGGCGAGCCAATTCTGAATCCACACAGCCAAGTTTCCCTGGATCCCATGCCTCTTGACTTTCTGAATGAGCCTTCCATGAGGAACCTTCTCAAATGCCTTACTAAAATCCACGTACACCACATCCACTGCTCTACCTTCATCAATGTGGTTTGTCACATTCTGAAAGAATTCAGTCAGGCTCGTGCGGCACGACCCGCCCCTCACAAAGCCATGCTGACTGTCCCTAATCAGCCTATCCTTCTCCAAATGCTCATAAATCCTGTCTTTAAGAATCTTCTCCAATAATTTGCCCACTACTGAAGTAAGACTCACTGGTCTGTAATTCCCAGGGTTATCCCTACTCCCTTTCTTGAACAAAGGAACAGCATTTGCCACCTTCCAATCACCTGGCACTACTCCTGTGTCCAGTGAGGACGCAAAGATCATCACCAATGGCACAGGAATCACTTCCCTCGCTTCCCTTAATAACCTTGGATATATCCTGTCCGGCCCCAGTGACCTACCTATCCTAATGTTTTTCAAAAGTCCCAGCACAACCTCTTTCTTCATGTCTACATGCTCTAGTGTATCAGCCTGTTGTACACCATCCTTAAAGACATCAAGGTCTCTCTCACTGGTGAATACTGAAGCAAAGTATTCACTTAAGGACCTCCCCTACCTCTTCTGACTCTAGGCACATGTTTCCTCCTTTATCCCTGATTGGTCCTACCCTCACTCTAGTCATCCTCCTATTCTTCACATATCTGTAGAATGCCTTCAGGTTTTCCTTAATCCCACTTGCCAGGGCCTTCTCATGTCCCCACTAGCTCTCCTAAGTCCATTCTTAAGCTCCCTCCTGGCTACCTTGGAACTCTCCAGAGCCCTGTCTGATCCTTGCTTTCTAACCTAAGGTAAGCTTCTTTCTAAATTTCCACTTAGTTATTTAATTTAATATATTTCTTGGAATATATGTTCAACCAGACGTTTGGTCTGTAAGTGAAGGTTACTTAAAAGAGTGAGGGAAGTGAATTTTTGGCTAAGGGATACTTCATAGTTCTTTATACTGGTGATAATCTGTTGTTGGAAAGAATATCATACGGAAGGTGGATGGCCTCTTGTGCCCTAACTGATGTTAGGGAATGGATAAAGTGCAGATGCTGGGCCTTCAGTTCTCAGGTAATCCAGCTCTGTAATCTTTTTTTAAACCAAGTACCTGTGTCGCTGCATTCCCTTTCTAAGTTCGACCATCATTGCCTTGCTGTAATCAAAACATCAAGTGCCAGGGATGTTCAGCATTCTGTGAAGGGTCATTGACCTGAAGCATTTAATCAGTTTCTCTCCTCAGGTTCTGCCTGACATTCTGAGTGTTTCCAGTATTTTCTGTTTCTATTTTAGATTTCCAGTCCAGCCTGCTGAACATTTCTCACTTTATCTCTGCTTCACTCTTCTGTCTCCATGTCTCAAGCCATCCTAATCATCTCCCATGTCTTTCATACCGGTGTATCCCTCTCCCCAGACCACTCCCCTCATCTTTTCCATCCTTCCCATTGCTTATCCCTCACCATTTCAGTGATCTTATCCTCGCTCCTCTTCCTCCTTCATGTTCTTCTCTCCCCCCTTCCTCCATCTTTCTTCCTGCATCCTTCGCCACTTTTCTCTCACTTCTTGCTTGCTCACATCCCCTTCCCTCTTCACCCCATCTCACTCTCTACCTCCTTGCTTCCTCTATCCCTCTTCCATTCCTGCCCCCTTTTTCTCTCTCTCCTTCTGCATTTCTTTCTTTTTCCCTTTACCTCTTCCCTTCCTCACTCACTTTCTGTGTAATCCTGTCCCCCTCCTGGACCCCTTTCTTGCTCCTTGCTTTCCTTCATTCCTCTGTGCATGTGTGTACATGCACACGCAGGCACCATGTACAGGAACATGAAGAACAGAAGCAGGAGTAGACTATTCAATTCCTCATACCTGCTCAGTCATTCAGGCATTTGGTCATTGGGTCCTGTGAATTTATTGACATTCAGTCCCATTAATTAATACTTCTTATTATGAATGCTCATTTTGTTGAACTCATTCAATGTAAACCTGTAGCTTTCCGTTATTTCTGTGAGGTTTTCACTATCTTCTTTCATGAAGACAGATAGAAAATAGCAGTTTGATTTTTCTGCCATTTCTATATTCCCCAATATCCTTTCTCCTGTCTTTGCAGGACCCACATTAACTTTAGCTAGTCTTTCCTTTTGCATATATCTGTAGAAGCTCTTACTGTCTGCTTTTATGTTTCTTGTTAGCTTACAGTTACATTTTACTCTCTCTTTCCCTTTCATTATCAATGCCCAGTCCTCCTGTGCTAAATTCTAAAATATTCTCAATCTTCAGGCTTACTGCTTTTTTTAAATTTGGCAATATTACGCATATTTTCCTTTGAAATAATACCATCTTTAACTTTCTTTTGATAGCAAAGGTTGGACGACTTCATGGTTGAATTTTTTTTTGCCTTAAAGGAAAGCATCTTATTGTAAACAGTGTATTCATTTTTTAAATGTTATCCATTGCTTGTTTATTGTCATATCTTTTTAACATAATTTTCCAATCCATCTTTGCTAACTCATGACTCAATCTTGGTACATAGCTTTATTCAGATTTAGGACTTGAATTAAATAACTTTAACATTTTTCTCCAAAATTCTATCATATGGTGATTACTGTTTCCCCAAAGCCCCTTAACTACCAGATCATCAGTTAATAAACTGCGCATTTGTGTTTTTTTTCTCTGCATCTCTGAAAGTGAACACTTCTCAACGCTTGCAGTCTTCATTACTTGCGTTGATCAACCTTTATTTCATTAAGTACTGCAGTTCATCATTTTCTGTAATCCCTTGGAATAAAAAATGAAATATTGTGCAGCAATCACTTTAGTGAAGTGGTGGAAAATATTGTTTTATGAAGGGAATGGCAGCCTCGAGAGAAAGTTGATCCTTGGCAGCACGATGATGAGTGAGTAGTGTGAAAAGGAGTATGTTTATGTCTGGCCTGCAGGCTTAATATGTATTTGTAGAACATTGTCACTGATGGAGAAAGGAAATTGTGGGCTGGTGTATGTTCTTCAACTGACAGGAGATTTAATTACATTTCCAAATATCAAACAGTGTTTCTGAGGTTCAAAGTACATGAATGGATGTGTCCAAAAGAAAACTCTAAATGGGATGGGATCCTATTATAATGAGTAGATAAAATTGGAGTTGGCATCAGAGCAGACTTCATTAAAAGCAATGCCCATCAAGGGATTTTCATTGTTTCCTGAATTGATAGCCCAGTGCACTGTGTGTAGGTTTAGGTTGGTTAACTCCCGAAGAAACAAAATTTCTCTAACTTAGCTAGAGAAAGAAATCCCTCCACTGTAGGTTTGGCATGATGATGAGCTGCTAGACCAGCACTATTCTGCAGGTGATTAGCACTGGGCTAGCAAGGGATGGAAACATCAACTCTCAATTCCATTCCCATTCACCATCCAGTGATCCCTGCTGTGATATGTGTGTGCTTGTTTGTGTGTGTGTGTGTGTGTGAGTTTGAATATTAAGTGAGAGCAAGATCAGGGTTAGCTACGATGCTTTCTACAGATGAATAGCCTGTTGTCACTGGTATATGAATAACAGCGGCTTGGGAGGGAAACTGGCCATCTGCCAAATGAAGTGGAGCTATGTTAGGTGAGAAATCTTCAGAGACCTGGGTCTTGAAAGTCTTTTTTCTGATTTATCTAATCTACTCTTTTGTTGCATAAACTAACATTCATTCTTTTTTCATTATGTCATACTTGAGAACAGTGGTACAACCTGAATGTTTCTGGCACTAGCTTGGACTTGCAGGACTTGCTGTTTAATATTTTGTGGGCGTTATAAATCAGATGAAAAGAATGGGTGGCCCCTTCAGTTTTTACAGGAAGTTTATATTAATTGTACTCAGCATACCAACTATGCTATTTAACATTGAAAATATTGGATTAGCGCTTTACCACCTTTTCCAATTTGGTCTCTTGATCACCCCCAGATGCAGTCATTCCACCATTGGTGCCTGTGCCTTGAGCACTGCCATTCCCACGTTGCTTCTCATTTTAAGATGCTCTTTAAAATTCACATCTTTGATCAAGTTTCTGGTTACCTGCCATAATATCATATGTAGCTCAAGGTCAAATGTTGTGTTTTTACTTTCATCTTTTGGGATCAAGTTGTCACTTGCAAGGCCTACATTTGTCATAACAGCATAGAAGGAGGCTTTTTTGGCCCATCAGGCCCATGCTAGCTCCCAAGGAGAAATCCCATGTCTCATTTACCCCTCCTTTTATTTCCCTGAAACCTTGCAATTTATATTCTCTCACAGATGCACATTGATTCTTGTTTGATTTTTGTTTGCTCCTTCCCCCCACTGAGGGCTAATTTATCAAAGCCAATTAACTTATCAGCACATTTTTAGGACCTATTTTCATGCTATATAACTCTATGATAGCACTGTCAATGACACTTTCCATCATTTTGTTGATAGAGAGTAGGTTGGGCAGTAGTTACCCATACTGGATTTGTCCTACTTTTTGTGAACTGACATACCTGGGCATTTTCCACATTGTTGGGAAAATGCCACTGTACTGACCCATGTGTAAGGAAGAGGTGCAAATTTGTGAAGTTTTCCATTATTTTTAAACGTGGCTTGGTTGGATGCTGAGCCAGTTCTCCAGAGAAGTAACATTCCAGTGAAGACCTTGGGATGAGTTGCAATGTTAAAGTTGCCATGTGATTGTATTACAGTTGGATAATTTTTGCTGCTTATTTGTAAAGTTTTCAAGCACTAAACAAAGGTAGGTACATTGCAAAGTTTCTGTGTACTTTTTCACAGCACTTTTAGGAAAATATAAGGGTGCTTTTCGGTTTGTTATCATGGCTGTGCTTTGACCAACTCTTAAAGTTGTCTCTTTGAGGAAATTAGAGTTGAAGTAATTTGTTTGCACTTGGTCCCCTCAGGCTTTGTTTGTATAAGAAGATTAAGAGTCCTGACTACATTAAATAATGAATATGCTCAATGGAATCAGGAAAGTTGCTGTTGGAT
The DNA here is from genome assembly GCF_009764475.1 of Pristis pectinata. Taxonomy (NCBI): domain Eukaryota; kingdom Metazoa; phylum Chordata; class Chondrichthyes; order Rhinopristiformes; family Pristidae; genus Pristis; species Pristis pectinata. The sequence continues at coordinate 28,005,400 of NC_067414.1, read as the reverse complement.
AATCTTTTCCTTATTCTTTTAAAGATTTGTAAAGCTGGAGATAATGTTTAATTTATTCTTTCTTCAAAAGTTATACTACTATATTTGAAATGTTAAATATGTGTCAGCTTTGTAGAAATCTTAGAAAATTTACAACACAGTGAGAGGTCATTTGGCCCATTGTGTCTGTGTCAAAAGAGAGTGATCCTGCCCACTTGCACCTTCTTGAACCAGGTCTTTTGCTGTGCAGGTCATAGCTCTTCAAGTACGTATCAAAGTATTTTTGAACCTCCTCTACCACCAGGCAGTGAGTTCCAGATTCCTACCCACTCCACCCCACCATGCCCCCCCCCCCCCCGGTGAACAAAACGTTTCCTCCCCTCCCCTCTGATCCTTCTAGCAATTGCTTTAAATCATCATTCTCTGGTTTGTGTCCCCTTTCTGTAAGGAAATTGGTCCTTCCTATTTACCTCAGCACCTCCCAATTTTTCATTCATTTGTTTAGTCTCCCCTCAGTCTCCTCTGTTTTAAAGAAAACAACCTCAGTTTATCCAGTCTTCTTACATAGCGTTAGATACAAAAATTGTAACACAAAGTGTTTCAGTGTGGGTTTTAGGGAGTGGGGACCCTTGTCTATGGGTGTTTCTCAACCCTAGCCTTTGTCTTTGATTAAGCCATGCTTGGAATATTGTGTGCAGTTCTGGTCGCTGCACTACAGGAAGGATGTGATCAAGCTACAGAGGGCGCAGAGGAGATTCACAAGGATGTTGCCTGGATTGGAGGGTTTGAGTTATAAGGAGAGATTGGATAGGTTGGGTCTGCTTTCCCTGAGTGAAGGGGGCTGAGGTGACGTGATAGGGGCATAGATGGGGTAGATAGCCAGAATCTTTTTCCCATTGTAGAGATGTCTAAAACTAGAGGGAACATATTTAAATGAGAAAGATAATGTTTAAAGGGGATCTGAGGGGTAAATTTTTCACACAAAGAAGAGTTAGTAAGTGGAGGTGGTGGAGGCCAGAATAGTAACAACATTGAACAGGCATGGGGACAGGTACTTGAGTGAGCAAGGCATAGAGGGATTTGGAATTAATGAGGACAAGTGGGTTTAGTATAGATAGGCATGATGGTCAGCATAGACATGGTGGGCCAAAGGGCCTATTTCCATGCTGTACAATGCTTTGACTCAATAATAACATATTATCATTAAAAACGAGGAAATATTACCTGTCTTAGCAGGCTTAAACGTGGATGAATCCCCAGGACCTGATGAGATGTATCCCAGGCTCATATGAGAGGCAAGGGAGGAGATTGCTGGGGTCTTGACAGATCTTTAAACCTTCATTGGCTGTAGGTGAGGTGCCAGATGACTGGAGGACAGCAAATGTGGTACCTTTATTCAAGAAGGGCAGCGGGATAAGCATACTAACTACAAGCCTGTGAGTCCAGTGTTATTGGTAGGAAAGTTTTGGACAAGCTCCTGAGGTACAGGATTAAACTGCACTTATAAAGGCAGGGATTAATTAAAGATAGTCAGTGTGGCATTGTTAGAGGGAAGATCTTGATGTAATCTACATAGATTTCAGTAAAGCTCTTGATAAGGTCCCACATGGGAGACTGGTCCAAAAAGTAAAAGCCAATGGGATCCATGGCAAGTTGGCAAATTGGGTATAAAATTGACTTGGTTAACAAGAGGCAGATGGTGATGGTGGAAGGTTGTTTTTGTCATTGGAAGCCTGTGATTGGTGGTATACCACAGGTGCTGGGACCATTGCTGTTTGTTACATACATTGCCATTTTGGATATGAATGTAAGCAAGTTCTCAGCTGACATGAAAATTGTGGTGTTGGTAGTGAGGTCTTAGGCTACAAGACAATATTGATGAGATTATAAAATGGGCAGAGCAAGGGAACAGGGCATTTCCTATGCTCTGCCCAGTGGTAATCCTCGTAAGTGTCAGATGATGCGCTTTGGGAGGACTAAAGGCTAGGATACACATGGACTCTTGGGAGTATTGAACAGCGGGACCTTGGTGTTCAAGTCCAATGATCTCTGCAGATGGGAGCACAAGTAGATAAGGTGGTGAAGTAGGCATATGGAATGTTGGCTTTCAGTAACTGTGTCTGGAGCAGTGACGTTATGGTAAAACTTTATTTAGGTCATGAGAGTACTTTGTGCAGTTCTGGTGGCCACACCGTAGGAAGGACGTACTGTAATTGCATTGAAGAGGCTGCAGAAGAGGTTCACTAGGACATTGCCTAGGATGCAGTATTTTAGTTATGGGGAGAAACTTGATAGACTGGGTTTGTTTTCTGTGGAGTGGAGGAAGCTGAAATTATGAGAGCATAGATTGTTGGAAACTTTTCCCTATACCAGAGGTATTTGAAAGCAGAAGACAAAGGTAAGGGATATGAAGAGGTGCAGAGGGGATCCAAGGAAGAATTTCTAACAACCAGAGGGCAGCTGGAATCTGGAATGCACTGCCTGAGGAGGTGGTGGAGTCAGAGATTCTCACAATGTTTATAAGTATCCAGACGAGCACTTAAACTGCCATGGAATGGAAGGCTTTGAACAGAATTTTGTAAAATGGGAGTACAGATGAGTACTAATGGTTGGCATGGACGTGGTGGGCTGAAGGGCCAGTCTCTGGGAGAATGACTCTCATTCTATGACACTAAGAATGGTAGAAACTGCAGAAAAGAGAGATTTTCAGCCCATCACTTTCACACAGGTTGGGGGAGAAAAACTATTCAGACTGTATTCGCTGATCAGCTCTTGGTCTGTGTTTTTATGAATTACGGACCATCTAGCAGTCATTCAAGTACTTCCAAATGCAGTGCTGGTTTCTGCCTCCACCATCTACCTTTCAGACTGAGAATTCTAGGATCCCACCACTCTTTGGATTTAAGAAGCATTTAACTAAATTCTTGCTCATTTGTTTTTACCAGTAAACCTCTGTCCAAATAGGTGCATTATCTGAACTTATTTAGCTGCCTGGTTAACACATTTTCTAAGGAATCAAATATGAAGACATTTCATTTCTTTTTCTGTTTTCTACTGGATGCAATACCCTTTGGCATCTTATGACCCACCTAATGTGTTTGTACAGATATCTGGGGAAAAATGAGGTTCTCGTGTCTTTTCACATCATATTGTTACTTACTGTCATTGCTTTTCCTGAGCCATAGGTTTAAAGTTCAAAACCATTGTGTGTTCCACTGCAGCCTCTTCATGCACTCTCTCCTATTGGGACAAAAAGACAATCTTTTAAAGCTCTATGGAAATGATTTCCCAATCCCTAAAATGTAGTGATATGCAGACAGTTGAAACACAAAGCCTTTCAAATCTGAAATGTGACTCCAACCCAAGTACATCTGTTCATTTTTGCTAACAAAAAAAGGTAAAAAAGTTGGTAGTTTATGGAGTGTCACCTGTGGTTCTTGCCTATGAGCTAGAAAGTTTTGGGTTCAAGTCCCACTCCAGAGACTTGAGAGCAAAATTTAACTTATCCTTTAATATAGACCTGAGGGAATTCTGTGCTGGAAGAGCGGCCATCTTTCAGATGGGATATGCTTTGCATTCCCAGGAAGACAGAAAAATTCCCATGGCACTATTTTGAAAAATATTTCTAGTGTCTATATAATATGTATCCTTCAGCCAGCATCACTAAAATAAATGAGGCTGTTATGGAACGTCTTTGTGTGGGATCCTACTTTGTGTAAATTAGATGGTGTTTTTCCTTCTATAAGGAACACACCTAAATTGTACTTTGTTAGTTAAGAAGTGCTTTGAAACATTGTGAGGTCAGAAGAGGGATTATATCAATTAAACTCTTTGCAATAAGTGTTCCCTTATTTCTGGAAAAGTGCAAACACTACCTGGAACAAAAAAAACAACTCTTTGTTGTATTTCTATAAAAACACCATGACGGTAGTAACGTATGAAATAAAAACTGCACTGCACACATTTTTGGTGCCCTCCTTTACTCCATGTATTAACCTAGAATGCAATAAAATATCCTTTGAATTGAGTTACCCAAATAGATGCCTGCACAGCTAATGTAGTGGAATTGGGGGGAAAACAGCAGACCTGTTAGAGAGCACTTTGTCATGGATAACCCATTTGTACTTTTGAATAATCAAATTCCAGGACCAATAAGTGTTTGACCGAACAATTTTTTTTTAAAGTCTCTCCAATTTGCTCTTTCCCACGAGTTGAAGAATCATGAACATTTGTTGTAGAAATTACATATTGCCTACAAGGCACATTTTGAATGCATTTGTTCAAACCAATTACCATTTTATTATTTCAAGCAGAGCGTGGAGACACAACAGCACTTTTAACTAGGTTTTTCATACTTTGTGCCCTGCAGAGTCACTCAGTCATTTGCAACTTCTAGGCTAGTTCTGTCAATTCTCTTAATCCTGGGGATTAATCTTTACTTGCAGCATCGCTAATTAGAAGTGGTGCATTTACTTCCCAAATTGTAGTTGCACTCAGCATGGGAAGCTTGACTTACAACCTGAAGTTGTGTGCCCGTCAGATACTGCGGTTCATTTAATTTAGCAAACATGAAACCTGGAAGCAGCTGAGGCACAGGCTCCCTTGAAATTTTACTCTGCGGTTAACCAAGGACTTTTTTTTTCTGAAATTAAAATAGAACTGACACGGTTATAAAATCTGCCATAAGGCTCTCAAAACATTGTGAAATTGTTTTCATAAGCTACTACAGTTTTCTCCTCCATAGCTGGTTGCTTGCCAGATCCTGTAAATAATACCAGAGAATTGGTGCAAATCTCATGGTATAGTTTCTGGCAGAATCAGCAAAAGAATATTTATATATTTTTTTAAAAAGGCAAGCTTTTTTGTGGCTGTGGGTCAATTGTACTGAGTTTAATTAGAAGCCACCTCAGCCACAGCTATAGTAGGTATTTCAAATGTCCACTGCTTAATAATTAATTCAAATTTGACAGAGGCTTGTAATTCATATTCTGTCAAGGTTTGATTCACAGCACTATATTTAATAAATATTATAGTATATTGCCATATATTGCCATTTATTTTCAGTGGTTAATTATCCATTGGAATTATTTCAATAGCTTCATTACAAGAATTGAAATCGTCATTGCTGTTCTACCCAAGTTCCTGTGCCATTTTTATTTAATTCTTGGATGAACTATGGCCAAATGTCATTTAATTCCAAGTTTCACTTCCCTTTCTTTTTGTCTTGCAAACTCATAATTCAGAAGTCCTAGAAATTAAACTCTTTTACTCTTTAGTGAGGTTTCTCGTTAACCCATGGACCCAAGCTACCTTCCTCCTAACATATGCAGCTTAGATTTCTCCAGGTTCTTCAGGTTTCTCCACAGCTAGGGATGTGAACATTACATGATTGTGGGCCAACCTTCTCCAGTATTATACATCCTCCTGATATTTTTTAGGCACCCCAAGGAGTTGTTTGCTCTTAGACTGAATAAAGCTGTTACCGTTAACCTCAATAAGACATTTGCAGAGTACTTCAATTCATTTCTGATGTGGCAATGGAAATTATAGTATTATGAAAGGTTTTCTTTTTTGTTTCTCCTCAGAAAAATGCTGTAAAGAAGGAATATTTAATGAATGGCATAATATTCCCATTTGGTTTACTTTTACTTTTCTGTCAGTAAACCATCTTATCCATTGTGAGTCTTTTATCTATCAAAAAAGCAACTTGTTTAGGATCAGTGTGATGCTACAGATGCTTCAAAGAAAGCCAAGTCTGGATTAGTTTTAATGAAACAGAATATGCAGAGTGTACTCAGTAGGTCAGGCAGCATCCATAGAAAGAGGTAGATAATGTTCCAGGGCAATGAAGTTCCATCATAAGAAAGGATGGCCTGAGGTAAGGATGCAGATTGCTTCACTTTGAATGCATTGCAACTTTTTGAACTGTAGGAGGACGACAATTTGGAGAACTTTTGAGGAGCTGAATGAAAAAGAAACCACAGGTCTGAATTACAAGCAGAAAATGTTGAAAATACACAAAGTCCAATAGCATTTTAAGAGGGAAAAGACAAGTTAATGTTTCAGGTCCAGAAGTAGTGGAAGCAGATGACATGAAAATTGGGGGGTGTTGTTGATAGTGAGAAGGTGAGGCTACAGGATGATATTGATCAGTTGGTTGGATGGGTACAGCAATAGCAGATGAAATTTAGTCCTGATAAGTATGAGAGTGATGCATTTGAGAAGGTCTAATAATGCTAGGACATATGCAATGAATCGTGGGGCCAAGGGAGTATTGAGGAACAGATGGACTTGGTGACGAGTCCAAGATTCTCTGAAGGCAATAGCAGAGCCAAGTAAGATGATGAAGAAGGTATACGGGATACTTGACCTTATTAGCTAGGGCATAGAATACATGAGCAGGGAAGTTATGGGACAATTTTAGAAAACATTGGTTAGGCCACAGCTGGAGTATTGTGTGTGGTTCAGGTTGCCACTCTATAGGAAGGATGGAATTGCACTGGAGGTTCACCAGGATGTTGCTTGGGATGAAGTGTTTCGGTTATGAGGGGAGACTGGATAGCCATTAAGAGTCATAGAGATAAAACACAGATATAGGCCCTTTGACCCACCATCTGCACCAACCATCAAATCACCCATTTGCACTAATCCTACATTAATCTCACCTATCACCTGCCAGCTTGTGCTCCTCCCCCTCCCCCCTACCCTTTTGTTCTGGCTTCTGCCCTCTTCCTTTCCAGTCCTGATGAAGGGTCTTGGCCCGAAACGTCGACTGTTCATCTTCCTCCATAGGTGCTGCCTGACCTGCTGACTTCCTCCAGCATTTTGTGTGTGTTTCTCCTGATTTCCAGCATCCGCAGTCTCTCTTGTGCCTACATTAATCTCTCTTTTTATTAAATTCTCCCTACATTCCCATCAACTCTCCCCACATTTTACCACTTGCCTACACTCTAGGAGCAATTTACAGTGGCCAATTAACCTACCAACCAGCATATCTTGAGGATGTGGGAGGAAACTTGAGCTCCCGAAGGTAACCCACGCGGTCACAGTGAGAACGTGCAAACACCACACAGATAGCATCCGAAGTCAGGATTCAACCTGGATCTCTGGCAGTGTGAGGCAGTGTGCCACTGTGGCACTCTGCCACTGTGCCACCCACTGCATTTTGTCTGTGTTTTCCCGGACAAAATGCAATGAGTGAGGTTTTTCTTGGAAAGTGAAGGGGGGCCTGATAGAGGTATACAAAATTGTGCAGGCAATAGATAGGGTAGATAGTAGGAAACTTTTCCCCATCTTGGGAGTATAGGTTTAGAGTAAGGAGCAAGATGTTTAGGGGGAATAGAAGGGGCATTTTTTCACCACAGTAACACAGCTAGTAGAGTTGCCTCAGCAAACCAGGTTCAATCCTGACCTCAGGTGTTTGTGTGGAATTTGCACACTCTCCCTGTGACCCTGTGGGATTTCTCTGGGTGCTGCAGTTCCCACAGCCCAAATACACACAGGTTGGTATGTTAGTTGGCCAATGTCAATTACCCATTGAATACAGATAAGTAGTACAACCTTAATATCTTGGTGGTGTGGTGTGGGGGTGGGGGGGGGTGGTGGAGGGGGAAGATTGGGCTTAATTGATGGGAGTGTGGAAAGAATATCCTGAATTAAGGCAGGATTAGTTAAATATGGGTGGTTGATGACCACTGCAGGCTCAGTGCACCAAAGATCATGTTTCTGTGCTCCATCTCTCTATGACTCTGTGAGGGTGATTGGAAGCTGGAATGCACTCCTGAGTGGGGCTGGAAGCACATGCTCTCAATACTTTTAAGTATCTAGATGAACACTTGAGTTGCCAAGGCACAGGAGGACCAAGTGCAGGTAAATGGATTTGTGTAGATGGGTACTTGATGGTGGACTGAGGGTCCTGTTTCTGTGCTGTGTGACTTTGACTCTTTGAAAAACATTGAATGGAATGGTTGGGGGAAACAACAGAGCTGTGAGTGAGTTACTACAACAACCCTTACCAGTGTCTAATTCTGGCCTCTTGAAGGAAGGCGAGATTAAATGACAAACTGGGTGATGATCATAGTGCAAATGAAATAAGGGTGCTGAAGGAATTATGAATAACAAATGGTAGTCTTGGAGGAAATGCAAGTAGGGGAAGCTGAATAATTATCTGAAATTAGCAGAACACTAAATCTGCAGTGCTAGAAATGTGAAATGCAAATGCTGGAAATCCTGATTATCTGAAGTTTTTGAACTCAAAAGTAAGTCTGAAAGTTGGAAAAGGTGTTCTTCCTTGAGCTTGCATTGGGCTTTGTTGAAACCATGAGTAGACTGATGATAAAGATCTGAGTGGAATGAAGTATTAATGTAATTGGTTTATTATTGTCACATATACCACGTTACAGTAAAAAAACTTTGTTTTGCATGCCATTCATACAGATTATTTCATCACATCAATGCATTGAAGTAGTACAAGGGAAAAGCAATAACAGAATGCAGAATAAAGTGTTACAGTTACAGAGAGAGTGCAATATAGGTAGACAATATGGTGCAAGGCCATGATGAGGTAGATTATGAGGTCAAAAGGTCCGTTCAATAGTTTTATAACAGTGGGATAAAAGCTGTCTTTGAGCCTATAACTTGCAACCATGAGCTCAGGGTCATCCTTCTGGAGTAAATGGAGGATTTCTGCTAAGCAGTCGCCCAATCTGCATTTGGTTTCTCCACTGAAGAGGGAGGAGACCATTATCATGAGCACTGAATGCAGTGCACTGAATTGGATTGCTGCTTTGCCTGGATGGCAGGAAGGAAAAGAGCAGGTGTGCCACCACCTGCAGTTTGGGAAGTTGTAGTGGGAAGGGAAGTGAGTGGAGGTGGAGAAGTAATCTGAATTGTGGTGGGTCCCCTCTGGGTGTGGAACAGAGAGGGAGGTGGATTATCTGCACGGTGCTGCTGACAGAGTAGAAGGTGTAAGTATCCTGGGTGGGAGGAGAAGAGGTGAAAACAGAAGTGTGGTAAATGGAACAGACTTGCTTGACAACCCTGTTGACTGTAGTGGAAGAAATTCACATTATTGGAGGCACTGGTGTGGAATAGATGTGATGGAGTCCAAAAATGAGTGAATAGAATGGAGTTTTTACAGGAAATAGGGTGGGAGGAAGTGTGGTTAGGGTGGTTGTGGGAGACCATGGGTTTTTGAAAACACGAACATAAGGTTAGTTGCCAGTTATAATGCTGTAATGAAGTTATTCTCTATGTAATTGTTTCTCATTGTCCATATTTGATGAGATGGCTTCAAAAACATGGGCATTTCATTATGAAAGGAGGTGATTTGGTCCACGGAATTTGATATGGTATTAGTATTTTATTCTGAACTACGTTTTCCAAACTTTTCCTGTTGCCAACATAATTTAACATTCTTCTTCAGGGCATAATTACATCTTTATTCTAGTGGTTTATTTACAGCTGCAATGTTATTGCGGATCTGGGAAGAAATTTATTATTGGCTGAATATATCAAGCAGGCTTAATGAGATGGTATCTCTGTAATTTTTCACTCAAATAATGGGGCTTATTCTAGGGTGTGTGGAGGGGAACCTGGGTCATTGAAAAAGGCATCTGCTACTATACACAGGTCATCTTAACGTCTAACCAAGAAGTACCTGTTTCTGTGTTTCTTTGAGCTGCAGTGAAAGTCTGAAGGTAATCATTAGTCGAATGTTATTTACCAAGATTATCTGGCTATATCAAATTAGTAGTCACAGAGTCCCTAGACACTGCAGCTATTACTGAAGCAAGCTGTTTAGCTAAATGAAGAGTTGTAACCTCATTGAACATTCAGCTGGCACACTGCAGAGTTGTTGCTGCAGGCCTCAGATAATAATTAATTACTCACACCTCTGATTAGAATAGTGCGAACGATAGGGTTGAGTCACAGTTGAGGCACAGAAATGCTTTACAAGCATTGGACAATCTATGCTATTCTAAAAGCCTCAATGAATACTTCTGTGCCATTAGTAAAACAAAACCCTGAAACAAACATCACTGTGGTTCTTGTCTACTGCAATGAAACAACCCAAAGTTACAGTGGGGAAAATCCTTCTGCTTTAAAAGCTGAGGTTAATTGGTTGTAACTTAAGTATTTGTTCTTCATGTAAAAGTAGTATATTAATCATAATTCATTTTCCTTAGCCACTGGGTCTACATTATTTTCGATTCCTTTCCCTTTCAATCATTTTCCCCTCTCTCTCTATCTGGTTTCTTTGGCCCACAGCTGAGAAGTAGAGGAGGTGACTACCTCCCTGACCTTTGCCAATGGTACCATGTAGTAGCTGCTAAGAAGCACATGAGACAACTTGATGTGATAATCCCTCCAATTTTCCCCTCCTGAGCAGGAAGAATGGTGAATGATGCCTTCATGGAATCATCAAATGGTTCTGGTACATACTGGGGAGATGTCCCACACCCTGTTGCCTGTGCTAATGCCAGGACTTACCTGTGTATGGAGTCCTGATATCCTGCACGAGCATTGGCTTAAATTGGTGGTGGCATCTTCTGCTCTGCCACTGTACTCATAGTCGTACAGTCATAGAAAGATACAGTACGGGAACAGACCCTTCGTCCCACCATGTCCGCACCAACCATTCACACTAATCCTACATTAATCCTTTTTTTTATTCTCCCCACATTCTCGTCAATGCTCCCTGGATTCTACCACTCACCTACACAGCAGGGGCAATTTACAGTGGCCAATTAACCTACCAACCAGCATGTCTTTGGGATGTGGGAGGAAACCAGAACACCCAAGAGGAAACCCACATGGTCAAAGAGAGAACGTGCAAACTCCACACAAACAGCACCCAACGACAGGATTGAACCTGGGTCTCTGGCGTTGTGAGATGGTGGCTCCACCAGCTGCGCCATGTGCCCCAGTAATAACGACCGGATTCGTATTTCTTGCCTACTGCCAAATGCTCCAGTGCTCACAGATGACTCATGGAGTCAGTGGGCCAGCACAACTTTCCACAGATTTCCCAGTTCTCAGGAGCTCCTGAGCCTGCGTTAGATTCAACCTTATGTAAGTTCACTGGTCCCCACTCGTGAATGGGAGACATCAACTCTTGGGAGAAAGTCAGGTTGTGTTTTTATTATTTACATGCTTTGATTTAGATTGATTTTTAGTGCTTGGTTGTAATTTTTGGCTTTATAAATGTCAATAGATCTGAAAAATATTTTTAATTCTTTTAATGTTTTTTTATTGTGTACCTTGACCATTACTGATAGTTTGTGAATGATCATTCAATGGGCTTGATCGCACTGACGCCTTTGGCAGCCGGTGAGTGGAGGGAGGGGGTGGTGGGATCTCAGCAGCTGTCCATGGTTCTGAGAATCCAGCCGTCTGTCTGTGCTGGGATGGCCCCTGTGCTTCACTGGGTCTCACCCAAGTGCTAGGAGCCATGCTACAAGAGGAAGGCTGGGCAGTGGGTCACGCTAGAATAAGCAGAGTGTCACGGGCAGGGTAAGAATAGTTTTGTGATAACTTTCTTTTCCATTGTAAAAAGCCCTGGCTGGCCCTATACAGTGCAAAGTGAATGCAACTGCATTATAACATAGACTCTATGATAACGTGGCTCCGTATAGGCACATCCCACAAACCTTTTCTTTAGAAGTTTATATTTTTTGAGAAGTTTTTTTTTGGTAAAAATCAATTCTATTTACAACTCTTCAGTAAATGAAGCAGCCCTTGCTGCACATAGTTGGACCTAAGAATGTAAGAAATAGGAACAGGATTAGGCCATCTGGCCTGTTGGGCCTGCTCCACCATTCAATAAGATCATAGCTGATCTGGCCGTGGACTCAGATCCACCTACCTGACCCTTCTCCATAACCCTTAATTCCCCTACTATGCAAAAATCTGTCTAACTGTGTCTTAAATATATTTAATGAGGTAGCCTCTACTGCTTCCTTAGGCAGAGAATTCCACAGATTCACTACTCTTTGGGAAAAGCAGTTTCTCCTCATCTCTGTCCTAAATCTACTCCCCCAAATCTTGAGGCTATGTGCCCTAGTTCTAGTCTCACCCACCAGTGGAAACAGCCTTCCTGCCTCTATTTTATCTATCCCTTTCATAATTTTATGTGTTTCTATAAGATCCCCTCTCAACCTTCTGAATTCTAGTGAGTATAGTCCCAGGCGATTCAATCTCTCTTTGTAGGCTAACCCCCTTCTCTCTGGAGTCAACCTGGTGAACCTCCTCTGCACTGCCTGCAAAGCCAGTATATCTTTCCTCAAGTAAGGAGACCAGAACTGCAAGCAGTAGTCTAGGAGCAGCTTCACCAGTACCCTGTACAGTTACACTGCTCTTAAATTCAATCCCTCTAGCAATGAAGGCCAACGTCCCATTTGCCATCTTGATAACCTGTTGCACCTGCAAACCAACCTTTTGCGATTCATGCACATGGACCTAGATAACATTCACATGTAGACTGGATTAGTGCAAATAAAGTTTGTGTTGCACAAGCACCAGGCAATGACTATATCCAGCAAGAAAGCATCTATCCATTTACTGTCAATACTCAGTGGCATTATCATTGCAGAGACCACAAATTTGATTGGACCAGCCACTTAAGTCCTGTGGCTACAGGGGCAGGTCAGAGGCTGGGTATCCTGTGGAGCTGACCCACATCTTAATACCCCCAAACCTCGACACCATTTACAAAGTACAAAGCAGATGTGAGATGGAATAATTGCCACTTGCCTTAACAAGTACTGCTTCAGCAATGCCCAAGGAGCTCAAAGTCATCCAGGACAAAGCAACCCACTCGCTTGCACTTCTCTACATCCACCACCTTTATCATTCATTCCCAACACTGCTGACGCATCGTGGCTGCATTGTGTACCATCCACAAATTGCACTGCAATTACTGACTGAGACTACTCCAACAGCACCTCCCAGACCTCTGTCCCTACAAGTTTGAGGGCAACAGCAACACAAGGTTCCACATGAAGTTGCACAAAATTGTGACTTGGAAATATATTACCATTCCTTCACTGTTCCTGGTTTTAAAGCTTGGAATTTCCAACCCAGCAGCAATGAGGGACTATCTTCACCAGAAAGCTGCAGTTGGTGGTGGATCAAGGAAATGGATTATCACCATCATCGGCCTCTCAGGGACAGTTGCAATGCGTCTAGCGAGAAGATCTTGTATCTCAAATAAACATTGAGGTATACATTTGAACATAGCATTACAATTTGCTTTTCTCTTTAAAATCTTCTGAGTGAGATGCAAGTGTCAAGGCCTCTGTGGAATTAAACAATTCTGTCTGTAAATCAAGAATGTGAACTAATCATCCTGTTAATATAGCAAGTATTTAAAACACTTACTTTTCTTTATCCTTCCTCACTGAAACTGCAAAATAATAGTTCCACTCATTTAGAATGCAAATTGTCAATTTACACTAAATTACTTAATCTAATACCCCTTATTAGATTCAAGAATTGTTGGAAAAGTTAATTAGAAACTCCAGGAATTAATAACTTATTTAATCTTTTCCAATAGGATGACATTACCTTTCTATCAGACCTGAAACAGATTTGGTTTAAAAGCCAACCAATTCCTTGGGCATTGCAGCTTCAAATAGTGTCAAAAGATGTTAATTGGAAGAGAATTTAAAAAGTCTCCTCTCAAAATGTACAGGGAGCTAAATTAAACCGAGACATCATTGTGTCTTATCTATAGAGTTCTATAAATTTCTAACAGCAATTCATGACGTGTTTATCATAAGTTCTCATGAAAGATGGAATTTAATCTTCATGGTTCTGCTTAACACTGATTAATGCAAATTAAGTCATTTAATGATCCATATATCAGCCCTCTTAGGAAAGGTGAAACATGCTTGTTAAGCATTGGTGAACCACTTTTTAGAAAATATGCAGTTGAGTGGCAGCTGACCCTTGTCCAGATCATTTGATTGGGGAGATCTGGATGGTCCATTCTTTTCAATTCCATTATTGACATTTTGGAACTTGCCCTTTTAGAATCTCTCTAGTTGAAACCCATGAATAAACTTTTCAAATACTTCGTTGCCTGTGTCATCAAACGAAGTGAAATGTCGTAAATGTAGGAAATGCTGGAAGCACTTAGCAGGTTAGCCAATGCCTATGGAATGAGAAACAGAGTTAACACATCAGGTCAGTGACCTTTTATCAGAATGAGGAGAAGCTGTAAATGAAGTGTTTTAAGTCGCAGAGAAGGGGGAAGAGCAGAGAGAACAAGGGGAACGTCTGTGATAGTGTGGAGACCAAGAGAGATTGAATAACACATGTAGTAGCAGTTCTGGCTGAGAGAGGGTGATGGAGGCTTGTTAATCTTTGCTGATCAGTGCAGAGAAGATGAGATGAATGAGGGCAAAAGAGAGGGGAAAAAACTGTGAGACATGAAGCACCACTGTTGGAAATCTGAAATAAAATAGACCATTGGAAATATACTACCTAGCCTGGGTATCCGGGGAACGAGAAAAACATTGTTTATCATTATGGTTGATGACCTTTCATCAGAACTGTATATTTTCAATAATGTCTCTGGCATTATGAACACTACCACTGCATTATTTTGAGTTCTGTTTTTTGAATTTATTGTAGACTTATGAAGCTTTGATGCATCATTAACTGTACAAATTAACTGTTAACTTTCCCACTTCTGTTCAGGTTAGCTTCTGTAAGCATTCATCTCTCATTAATGGTATCAATTTTTTGTGTATATCTTTGTGTGGGTGGATGGTGGGGAGAATGGGGAGGTGGGGTAATTAGAGGCAGGAGAAACAAACGGAGAAGAGGGGGTCCTACTCTGTCCATGATGTGATTAAAGGATTACATGGAACAAGAAAATAGAAACTGACGTATACTCTAGGCTCATCAGCTTCATTAATTGTGTACAACAGCACTGATGAGATTTATAGAGACATATTATTTCGTGTTTTTTTAGCATGCAAGTACAAATTAATTTGGTGTCATCCAAATGGGGAAATTTTTACCTCGCCATCCATTCAATAATACATCTGTTGCTGTGGACATGTACACACTCTCACCTGTCATTAGTCCCACTGTTCTTCTATAATGGGGAAAGTTGTTGAAGATTGGCAGCTGCTAAGTCCTTTATTATAGTTTTTATTGGAGATTCAGTCTTTGAAATATTCTCTTGAAAGTTTCAAAATTATGGCTTTCAACAGCACCTTTTATTTCTCTCCCCAGTGTGCAAGAGAAGTGGGAGAAGAATATTGGTGTGCACTGCATGACCTTTCCAGCAAACACCTGTCTGGAGCTGTTACTCATACTAGCTTCCTCAACTGCCTCTCTCCCTCCATCACTGCAGAGCATGAACTCATTCAAGGTACTCGTTACTGTTTGAAACAAATAATTCATGTTGTTTTAAATAAAACTGACAGAGCTGCGTTGTCCTAGTAGCTCAGTGTGTACTGCTAGCTGAGCTGTCAGAGTGTCTCCAAGTCTCTGTTCTGTGTTAAATTTAGAAGAAGCAGAAGCTGCTGATGAAACTCTCTTTGTATGTTAATAGTAAAAAGTGACGTGCTTCTCATGCATTGGAACGTAAGAAATAGGAGCAGATATAGGCCATTCAGTCACTCATGCTTGGTCTGCCATCAAACAAGATCATGGATGATCTTTCACCTCAACCACCACTTTTCTGACTTATCCCCATATACCTTGATTTCTTTAATATCTAGTCGTTTAACGATCTCCATTTTGAATCCCAACATTGACTGAGCCCTCACAGCTTTCTGGACTAGAGAATTCCAAAGGTTCACCACCCTCTGAAGAAATCTCTCCCAATTTCAGTCCTAAATAGCCTATCCATTATTTTAAGACTGGGGTTCCCAGAACCAGCCTCCTCAACCAAGGGGAACATCTCTGCCTTGAAAGAAGCATGTATGTTTCGATGAAGTTGCCTCTCAATTCTTTTAAACTCCAGAGAATACCTTACTCAATCTGTCCTCATATGACAGACCTGACTTCTCAGGAACCAGCCTGCTCCACTCCCTCTATAACAAGTTTTTCCTTCTTTAAGTTAAGGAGACTAACATTATATGCAGTACTCTGGGTCAAGGCCCTATATAACTGTGGTTAGACATTGTTACTCTTTGTACTGAAATCTTCTTTCAGTGAAGCTGAACATACCATTTGCTTTCCTGGACATGTGTAGGTGTTGAGTGGGGACTAGAGTCAGCCTTGGCCGTCATGCCCTCAGTGGTTGAATGTCGTTGAAGTTTCTATCGGCCAGTTTATCTGAACACAATAACAAGCATTTTAGTATTTGTGGCCATTACCATTGCTTCAGGAAGGATTGGTGATGGCAGAGGTGAGGGGAAAAAAAACAGCAAAAGCAGTACTTGGGAAAAAGTTTTGAATTATTGTCGAGCACTGTTTACAGTAACTTGCATTTATATAGCCCCTTCAGTCTAGTAGAACATCACAGGAGTATTAACAGGCAATATTTAACTGAAGCACAAAAAGAGAGATGAGGGCAGATGCATGATGGCTAAAATTGGAGGTCATTAAGGAGTATTTAAAGAAGTAGAGAGACAGAGAGGCCTAGCGAGGGGATTCTAGAAGTATAGATCAGCCAGTATAGCTTAATAAGAATTTAAATAAAAATCTCTGTCAAGCTGCACTGGAGATGTAGACATTCCAAAATTGCCAAAGCAGTTAAGGCAAAGGAAAGCATTATAATTGACTATGCTTGTGCATTGCTCAATGTTGTGCCTTCCACACCGGCCATGCACATAAACTGATTAATTTAATAGTGGAAAGCTGCTCTCACAACAGTGTTCAAATGGTACCAACTGTCCTTGGCAACTGAAAAACTTATTTTCAGTGGCTATGAAAGAGATGTGAAGTATATTCATTCAGCTATGATATATCTATATATAGTAAGAGCAAACAAACAAATTTCCTTCCAAGAGAACTTTTAACCAATTGATAAAAGTATCTCTCTTATTCATTCTATTGGCAGCATCCTGATAGTGAATCACTGCACACATCATCTCTGGGACTGACCATGACTGGATCACTGCACTGATCAGCCTGAGGCTGACGGTGACTGGATCACTGCACTGATCAGCCCTGAGGTTGAAGGTGACTGGATCACTGCACACACCAGCACTGAGACCAACTGGATTGCAGTTAATATTACAGGTGGATGACCATTCATCAGAACTGGCCATTTCTGAGGCAAACTGGAACGGCTGGTTATCTGAAATTGTTGAACTGAGTGTTGAGAGCTACCAGGTCAGAAGGCAAAGTGCTATTCCTTGAGCTTTGTTGGAATAGTGCAGGACACAATTGACAGGCCAAAGGGAATGACATGGGGAGTTAAAGTGAGAGGGAACAGGAATCAGATGACTACCCTAACAGACTGAATGGAGGTGTTCTGCAAATCTTTTCTTCTCTCTGTCCTCTATCCTCATTTATCTCCTACTTACATCACCTCTAGACAGATCAGCTATGATAACAAGGCTCCACCACATTCTCGTAGCTGGCTACACTGTCACCACCACTTGTCTCATTACTCTGCCTAACCCTCGGTCCTCTCCACCCCTTCCCTTTCCCTGCAACCTAAAACATGTTTTATTTCTAATACTTCCTTGTCCTGATAAAAGATCCATGGCCTGAACTATTAACTATGTTCCACACTCCACATATGCTGCCTGACTTGCTATTTCCAGGATTTTCTGTTTGGTACTATTAGCCCTTATTGTAGCTTCCATTAATGTCCCACTTTCTAATTTGAGGTTAACTGCTCAATGATTGGTTGACCTGTCCCTTTTTTAAGCTCTTTAACACCATTGTTGTTTCCTACCAAAGATTTTTGATATGTCATGTTAACTGTCCTAGTTACCTCTTTCCTGGCTTGATGACCATTTGATGTTGGAGGCATCATTAAGAACCATATAATGTAGCTGTCTTTTTGTATAAATTAATAAGAACATAAGAAATATGAGCAGGAGTAGGCTATTTGGCCCATTGAGCCTGCTCTGCCGTTCAGTGAGATACTGACTGAGAAACAAAGGACTGTCGATGCTGGAATCTAGGTTCCAAGAACATGGCTGATCTGACCATGGACTCAGATCCACCTACCTGCCTTTTCCCCAGGACCCTTAATTCCCCTACTATGCAAAAATCTGTGTAACTGTGTCTTAAATATATTTAATGAGGTAGCCTCTACTGCTTCCCTGGGCAGAGAATTCCACAGATTCACTACTCTCTGGGAAAAGCAGTTTCTCCTCATCTCCGTTCTAAATCTATTCCCCCGAATCTTGAGGCTACGTCCCCTAGTTCTAGTCTCACCTACCAGTGGAAACAACCTTCCTGCCTCTATCTGATCTATCCCTTCCATAACTTTATATGTTTCTATAATATCCCCACTCATTTTTTCTGAATTCCGGCGAGTATAGTCCCAGGCGACTCAATCTCTCCTCATAGGCTAACCCCCTCCTCTCCGGAATCAATCTAATGAACCTCCTCTGCACTGCCTGCAAAGCCAGTATATCTTTCCTCAAGTAAGGAGACCAGAACTGCACGCAGTACTCCAGGTGTGGCCTCACTATTACCCTGTACAGTTGCAGCATAACCTCCCTGCTCTTAAATTCAATTCCTCTAGCAATGAAGGCCAACATTCCATTTGCCTTGATAACCTGTTGCACCTGCAAACCAACCTTTTGCGATTCATGCACAAACACTCCCAAGTCCCTCTGCACAACAGCATGCTGCAATCTTTCACCATTTAAATAATCTGATCTTCTATTTTTCCTTCCAAAGTGCATTTACCAACATTGTACTCCATCTGCCAGACTCTTGCCCACTCGACCTATCTATATCTCTCTGCAGACTCTCCGCATCCTCTGCACAATTTGTTTTTCCACTCAGTTTAGTGTCATCAGCAAACTTAGATACGCTACACTCAGTCCTGTCTTCCAAATTGTTAATGTATATCATGAACAGTTGCGGGCCCAGCACCGACCCCTGCGGCACCCCACTCACCACTGATTGCCAACCAGGGAAACACCATTTATCCCAACTCTCTGCTTTCTATTGGTTAACCAATCCTCTATCCATGCTAATACATTACCCCAACTCCATGCTTCTGTACCTTAATAGTTTTGCTATTGCATGATTCTGATGTTATTCTCTCCTTCTTTCACCTCCACAGCACAGGGTGTTTTTTTGGTGTCTGGGCCAATATTTATCCATCAAGTAGCATTCCTAAAAAAACATGGATTACCTCGACATTATTTCATTATTGTTGGTTAGATTATTTCTGTTGCTATCTAGGCATCTGTCCACCACAAATTTATCCCTCTCTCCAGCCCTATCTTTCCAATTTTATTTTTCAATATGTTTCCAATTCTATCTATCCAATGTTAGACCACATCTGGAATAGTGTGTTTAACTTTGGAGAGGTCCCAATGCCTTGGACAGGCAGTAAAACAGGGTTGCCAACAGTCCTGTTTGTAGGATTTCATGTATCGTGAAGGGCACTTGGCTTCCTTATGACTTTGGTTTGGGCTGCCATTTTTCCAATATTGCCGCAGGGAGGCTGGAGTCAGCAATTTCCAAGTCATCAGGTAACATAATCACAGAATTCAGATGAACTTAGAAGCCTTTCGCCAATTGTGGTCAGGATTACTTGTGTGGAGTGAAGCTGTGGCTGTGGACCAGAGGGAGGTGGACTCGGTTTCTGCTCCTGCTGTTACTACTAGCAATCTCATCAATTTAGGGTGCTTCCTTGACTATATACCTGCACCCCTAATTCTCCCTGCCCTATAGGTCATGCTGTCATTGCCAATGTGATTTAGTTTATGCCCAGTTTACCCCAATCTGAGTTGGGGTCATTTGGGATGATGAGGCCTCTGATGTTGGCTTGTCTGGTGTGGCAGGTCCTCGCCTGTTCTCAGGACTAGAAGGTGAAGCTGGGGAGAGACTGGAGCCTGGGAGTGACTGGGTTGCAGGAGAGGTTGGGTCAGGGCCCTGGAGAAACTGGATCTACATCTCAGCAAGTGAAAGCACTGTTAGGGGAGAGGTGAGGATAGAATTGTAGGGACAAAAACAATTTCTATTTTCGTGCTGGCACAAAAGGCTAACTCAGCTGAATATGACACAACCGATCCATGTACTCACCGAGCCATTGGATCAGCATTCAGCTGTGCTATTTGAATCCTCTTTGTTTCGTTTATCAGTATAAATAGTTTGTACTTAGACAAAATAAAGGACTATTTGAATTGCTAATTCCAATTTTGTGATGAGAGCTACTTCGGTCATAAAACCAAAGTAGTAAACTGTTTTACAGCATCGATTAATGGAACTGATAAGGTTATGTTAATTTAGATGATACCTCACTCCCATGGTTTGTTTAAAAATTACATTTTGTTATATTAATGCTTTGAAAGTGAAATCAATTATCCTACATTATATGGCAATGCCCTCATTAAATGAGTATTTAATAATCATAATTCACATGCCTCCCTTAAATATCATGTTATTTTACTTCAAAATTGTTTTGAATTCCTTTTCCCCTGTTATCTTCGAAACGTAATATTACAACTTTAAATTGTTTATTGTGTAGCTGAAGATAACATGAATCACCTTGGCAATCTACTGTGTTTGTCACTGCAGGAATGATTGTACTTTGCCTACCTCATATTCTTAGGTAACAAGCTACAAAGAAGTTAGATGATTACTTAAAGCAAAGTATTATTTTTTTCATTCTTCTGCTGTTATAACAAAAACATTTCTTTGTTTATCGAAAACCTGTCATAGAACTCTTAGAAGGGTAATCAAAATACCATAAAGGACAAAGCTGCAGCCTCCCTCATCTATTTAATGGAGAGTAAAATATCACAGCACCCACTTCAGTAGCAGTAATTTTTTTTGCAAATCTATAATTTGACTTAATTACCCATGTATGAATAATGACCTTTCTTTTCACTCACAGCATTAGGAGATGCAGTAAATCATTTTTGGTGCTGCAGTGACTGTCAACTCTTTGTTATACTCGAAGCTGTTTTAACCCCTTAACAGTTTTTAAATGTAGTAATTTTTTTCATGTAAATAACAATTAAGAGAACTGTAATGCCTAATGATTTTTGCAGTTGAAGTATAGGTAGGAAAGATTTATTGTTGGGCTGTTAAAGATTGGGCTTCGTGCCACAGAGAGGGAATAGTAGTTGAAGTGTGAGCTCCTACTTTGAAGCACATTAGATTGTTTAACTGTATTAAGGACACTTTTAAGACTTGCGCTTATCAGCAAGCCTGTTTCTGAGACAGCAAATATAATATATTGTGCAACTAACATTTTTCTCGCAGTTTCTTCAGTTGTGTATTCAACAACTCCTCACATGCATCATCCCACCACCAAGATATATTGGTGATGCCATATTACGTCCTAATTTTTGTTTCTTTTGGTGGAGAACAATATTTGACATCATTGGTAGGCGTGACCATAGTCCTATCTTGACACCAAAGCACTCTCCATCATGTTGTATGCCACAACCTTCATACTAAGAGGAGCAGACTCGGAGAAGCGAAGTTAATGTTTCAGCTTGTGTCAGAAAGAAACAAAGTTAGAAATTAAACAAGTTTTAAGTTGCAGAGGAAGTGGGAACTGGGGGTGGGGGCTGGTGGACAGAACAAAAAAATCTATCAAAGGATGAACACAAAAACCTGAGAAAGTAGGCTGCCTGCCTGCCATTTAATATGATCAAGGTTAATCTCCCTCAATTCCTCTTCTGGGCCAGTACCCTTTGCCCTGAATTCCCCGATCTTTCAAAAATTTATCTACTTCCACTTTAAATACCTCCAGTGATTGAGCCACCACAATCCTCTGGGGCAGAGAATTCCAGAGATTCACCACCCTCTGCGAGAAGAAATTCCAATGCTTCTTGGTTTCAAATGACCACTCCCTTGGAACCTGGGGGAGGCGAAGTGAGACTGAGTGATGCAAGCGGTGGTGTTGCCAGGTTAAAGAGGGTGATAAAGGCTTGATGGGTAATAAAAAAGCAAGTCTGTGGGAGGTGTAAAAATGAGCTGAATGACATCTGAAATCACCAGAAAAGGAGTGAGGGAAAGTAAACGTGTTGGTAATATGGGGTACAAGTCTGAAATCGCTGATTATCTGAAATTGTTGAACTTACAAAAAAAAATGAAGTCTGTTGTATGGCAAGTCAAAAGAAGCATTACTGTTCCTGGAGCAGTGTGGGAGGCCAAATTCAGATTTAAAACTTGACCTAGTTTTAGACTTAGGCGAAGCCTTGTCAATATTCAGGCACAGGCTGGTCAGTGGCAAGTGACATTAGTGCGATGCAAGTACCAGGAGAAAACTACTTCCTACAAGAGAGAGTTTTGCCTCCTAACCTTTGGAACCAACAGTGTTCCCATTGCCAGCTCTCTCTTTATTAATTGCCTGGGGTAACAAGGGTTGGGGGCAAGGGATGAGGTTGAGAGAGGCCATCACTTTTTAGAAACATACTAAGACCAGCAACATAAATACAATGATGACAGTGCAGGTAAAGGCTGAGAGTCATTTGGAGGGTGACTCAACTCTTGGCTCCCCACGACCTGTTCACCATTTATAATGCACAAGTCCAGAGTGTATTGCAATACTCTCTACTTGTCTGGATGACTGCAGCTCTGAAAACTCAACAATCTCAATAACATCCGGGACAAAGCAGCCTACTTGATTGAAACCTCATCCATCACACTTGTGCACCCAGGTTGCAGTGTGTACCATCTACAAAATGCACTGCAGTTACTTACCAAGGCTACTCTATTTCCCCCCATACTCCCCTCCAAATCACAAGCCATCTTGTGTAGCAGTTAGCGTAGTGCTATTACAGCGCCAGTGACCCAGGTTCAATTCCTGCCGCTGTCTGTAAGGAGCTTGTACGTTCTCCCCGTGTCTGCGTGGGCTTCCTCCGTGTGCTCCAGTTTCCTCCCACATTGCAAAGACGTATGGGTTAGGAAGTAGTGGGCATGCTGTATTGGCACTGGAAACGTGGTGACACTTGTGGGCTACCCTCAGCACATTCTATGCAAAAGATGCATTTCTCTGTGTGTTTTGATGTACATGTGACTAATAAAGATATCTTTTAAAATATGGCCATTCATTCAGTGGGTCTAAATCTCGGTTGATCCATCCTAATGCAGCTTTGAGAGTAAAAACTGCAAATATTGGAAACACTTGGCAGGTCAGGCAACATCTGTGGAAAGGGAAATAGAGTTACTGTTTCGGGCTGAAAGACCCTTCGTCAGAGTATGTGAAAACACAGGAAACATTCATTAGAATCTATACAGTGAAAATTTCGCTCTACTGCAAGATCATTGACCTGAAACGTTAACTGTTTCTATTTCCACACATGCTGCCTGATCTGCTGAGTGTTTCCAGAACTGTCTGTTCTTGTATGAGAGTAGCTTCGTTAAAGGATTGCAGTTAAGACTTTTCAAGATGCCCTTCTCCACAGCAATTAGAGATGCGCAAATAATGCGGAACTAGCCAGCAATTTCCATGTCCCATAAATAAAGAAATAAATTGCTAACAATAAAGTTAAGACTTTGTAGGAAAGTCCATGGTCTGCTTTTGAAAAATGGATCTTAAAGTAAAGCTTGTTAGATCTCTTCTGTTGAGATGATGTCAGATGTTGAAGAAATTATTTGCATCAATTTGTGAGTCAGGAATGCAGTTTCTCTGTTGGATTTTGTAATGAAGTTCGGCAAGGTCTTTCAACTGCATTTGTCATGTCAACAGCAAAGGTACATTCAAGTGACTGGTTAATGCCAGAATTGCTTTTTAATAGCTTCACTGCATTATTTGCCCTCTTAATGCTCTGTCATGGTTACCATTTTTACCAATATTTTAGGATACTGTACCACCTTCCTTCAAATTTAATATGATCTTGCCACCAACCCATCTGCCCTTTTTGAATTAATCACCCCATAATTCTTGAAAAGCATCTCTCCAAAGATATATGGGCACTGGATCTTTTGCTAGCTTTGGGATAAGTGGATACCAGAAATAACCCTGCTGGCCAGTCTTGTGACAATAATGTGTCCTTCTCATTCTGCAGCCGCCACATCTCTTCCCTGCTCAGTTCCATTTCCATTAACAACTGTGAAATACTTTGTACCATGTTTAATATTAAAATCATTACTAAATTCATAGTTGCACTGACTGCAAAAAGTTGAAAACATTGAGAAATTCTGTAAGGAAATTCAATTTAAAAATTTATGCCACTAATGCAGAATGAGGTTAAATTTGCTGAATTCATATTTCTGTCTCTCTCCTTATTGATGTGTGTCAATCATCTTTAGTTTTGTCTCACATTCAGTTATGGTCCCCCATCTATTCCATTACTCCTTTTGTCAATCATATTTACACTTCCTGCTTGCTTGTTAGTGCATCCAGAATCTCCATATCTCAGTGTGCTAGCTGCTCTCTCAGATTGCATGAACTGGATTTTTAATTGTATTCCCTGCCCTCGTCAACTTGTGCACTAAAAGATCCTTGCAAAGGATCCTTCCCAACCCTACCCTCGTTAACAGTAAAAAGATTCTGAATAACGAACTGAAACAATGTCAATAAAATCTTTACATACTCCCAAATGACACGGACTTTCCAATAAGCCTGTCTAACAGAAGCAAAGGCTTTAGCCAGATCAATAAAAACGACTGCAATTTAAAAAAAATTAAGCCCCACTTAATAATTTATTTAAAATTGTAGTATTCTGATGGCAAAAAAAACTATTGTCAACCATTAATTGAAATTGCTTCTGTCGGTCTCTTTGCATGGACCTCCAGTCATCAATATTCAGTGCATATGAACATGTTATTTTACCGCGAGGAACCTCATCACTGAGCCATTCATGTCCTTGCCCAGTATTTGCACAGGCAGTTCATGCTGGGGTCACTGGGAATCGAGTCCTGAAAGAATGAATTCAACTCCCCCATCAAATCTTTAGTTCCTCTTCTTATTGGCACTGAGATTAACTCAAATGCATCCATTGATGTCTTTGCTCAGTGTAATGAAGTGACTGCAGACACATTATTGAACATAAGAAGCAATCTATGTAGTTGAGAATGGATAGTCTTTCAAATCACTGCTTAAGTTCTGGGTAACACATTTGATGTGAGTCTGATGTTTGGCTCACTTAAACTGGGAGGTAGGCGACAGGAAGATTTGCACTTCTGAGTGCCAATATTTAGCCTTGTAATGAGGTTGCCACAGAATATGCAGTGAACTGCTTATTTTCATCCACCTGTATCTGTCAATGCACACAACTGCATCTTGTTATTAAAATATTTTATTTCTCAGCCGTTACTGTTTAAATTATTCAATGGATATCTACACCTATTTTTTTGTGCTCATTAGCTGAGTCCTTTGCTGTTTCAAGTATGGTTATTTGTCTGAATATGACTGACCATTACTGGAGTGTAAGGGATGGGAGATTGTCGTGAGGAAGTTATACCCAGTGCATGACCTGATTCAGCACCTTGAATGTTGAACTTCATTCATCAACAGTCCAGCAAATGACATTCTCTTTTCCAGGCAGATTTTATTAATAGCTATTCTGGAATAGGATTTTGAATTACACACATTACCCAGTGCATTTATATGTAATAGTATATGCTGATTCAAAAATTAATAATATGCGTAGAGTGATAGGTACATTTAAACCTATTATAAGTAGATCCAGTGACCAGGGGTGGGGGGAGAGAAAAAGCTTTCATCATTTTTTCCAGGCATAGTTTTATCATGGCACATACAATAATGTGGTTATGGTTTGGAACTTTGGTAAGCTCTTACTAAACTGAATTAATTTGATTTCTGTAATAACCATCACCTTTCTTCTACCAAGCTTGCTATCATTCTTTAAGATGTCAATTTTAAAAACTGCAGGAAGAGGTTCAAGGACATAGCTGACATTGCATTGAAATCAGTATTGAAGCCAAAAGTCTTGTTTTTAAGTTAACATGGTGTGCCTATAAAGTCAAGAAGGTGATTGCAGTGACCTGCCTTCTATTATCAATTGTTAGCTCTCCAGTTCAGTTAGTGTAGTAGAACTGATGAGGCTCTCAATCAACTGATCACTTGCATCTAATTTGAAATAAACATGGAAAGACCGATGTAAGACCTCTCTAATAAAAAATGGGATATTCTTCAATGTTTTTGCTGGGTCTTGTTATAAAAGCTTTGAAAATCATTTTCATTTGAGATCACACTTTTATTAAAACTATGCTAATTTTGTCTTGTTTGTATGTACACAAAAACATGATTTCAATGGACATAAATCCGTAGTTGTCTTTTCTCTTGTCTTCTTTTCTTTGCTTCTGTTTTTTCCCTTGCTTTCTTTGTTCATTTCTTTTTCTTCCTTCTTCTAACATTAAATCGGTAATCTCAGAGGTAGGAATTTAAGCAAATATATCGAGTAGATGAAGGAAGAAGTTGTGGAGTTGCTGTGGGGTCATCATACTTTTGTGTTTTATGGATGATTCGATCAAGTACACTTCCCAACTAGATTAATGCACATTACCTGTGCAGGGAGAAGCATTGTATAGTGGAACCAACTTCATGATGCTACACTTTTTATTCTCTGTACATTATTGCTTCAGAATTTTATGGCACCCTCAGTGCAAATTAATTTTTCTTTCAGTCCTTCAACTTTGTTGTGTTCCTTTTTTTTTGAAAGGAAACCACACATAGCTAAACAGCTCAGTTTGTATGCTCTTAACACTAATTTCCAAAGTCAAAGTTGAGTTTATTGTCGTATGCACAAGTATATGTATGCACAGGTGCAATGAAAATCTTAACTTGCAGCAGCATCACAGGCACATAGCATCATATAAGCAGCATTCAAAAGGAAAATATAAACAGAATTTGTACATAATTTTTACAAGAAAGCAATTAAAAACAAGAAAAACAAAGTCCATTTTAGTGCAAAATGATCAAATGGAGTTGCTAAACTGCAGTGATTAGGGTTTTGCTGGTTGGTTCAAGTACAAAATGGTTGAAGGGAAATGTCAGAATCAGATTTATTATCACTGACATATGTCCTGAAATTTGTTGTTTTGTGGCAGCAGTACAGTGCAAGACATAAAAATTACTATAAGTTACAGAAATAAATAAATAGTGCAAAAAAGGAATAATGAGGTAGTGTTCATGGACTGTTCAGAAATCTGATGGCGGAGGGGAAGAAGCTGTTCCTGAAATGTTGAGTGTGGGTCTTCAGGCTCCTGTACCACCACCTCTATGGTAGTAAAGTGAAAAGGGAATGTCCCAGGTGGTGAAGGCCCTTAATGATGGATGCCGCCTTCTTAAGGCATCGCCTCGTGATGATGTCCTTGATGGCGGGGAGCGTTGTGCCTGTGATGGAGCTGGCTGAGGCTACAACCCACTGCAGCCTCTTTTGATCCTGTGCATTGGAACCTCCATACCAGGCAGTGACGCAACTAGTCAGAATGGTCTCCACTGTACATTTGTAGAAATTTGCAAGAGTCTTTGGTGACGTACCCAAACTCCTAACGAAGTAGAGTTGCAGGCATGCCTTCTTCATGATTGCATCAATGTGTCGGGCCTGAGATAGATCCTCTGAGATGTTGACACCCAGGAACTTGAAGCTGCTAACCCTTTCCACCGCTGACCCCTCAATGTGTGTTCTCCCGACTTCCCCTTCCTGAAGTCCACAATCAATTCCTTGGTCTTGCTGACGTTGAGTACGAGGTTGTCGTTGCGACACCATTCAACCAGCAGATCTACCTCAGTTCTGTTCGCCTCCTCATCGCCATCTGAGATTTTGCCAACAATGGTGGTGTCATCAGCAAGTTTATAGATGGCGTTTGAGCTGTGCCTAGCCACACTGTCATGAGTATAGATAGAGTAGAGCAGTGGGCTAAGCACGCATCCTTGAGGTGCGCCTGTGTTGGTTGTCAGCGAGGAGATGTTACTACAGATCCACACTGATTGTGGTCTCCCAATAAGGAATTCAAAGATCCAGTTGCAGAGGGAGGTACAGAGGATCAAGAACTGTAGCTGTTCTTGAACCTGGTGGAGTGGGACTTGAGGCTTCTGTACCTCTTGCCCAATGGTAGCTCCAAGAAGATGACATGGCCCGGATGGTGGGCGTCTTTGATGATGGATGTTACCTCCTTGAGGCAATGCTTCCTGTAGATACTATCGATGGTGGGGGAGCGATGTGCCCGTGATTTATTGGGCAGAGTCCACTACACTCTGCAGCTTCTTACGTTCCTGTGCATTCGAATTGCCATACCAGACCATGATGAAACCAGTCTGGATGCTTTCAACAGTACATCTGTAGAAGTTTGTTGGAGTGTTTGGTTACAAGCTGAACCTCCTGAACCTCCTAAGAAGGTAAAGACACTGGCGTGGCTTCCTTGTGATTGCATCTATGTGTTATGTTCCATGCTGTATTTTAAACTGCTTTTTAACTAAGCAGACTGATAGAACTGTAAATGACCTTGTCTTTAATACATGTCAAAAGATGTATATAAAGGGCATTAAATATTGTAACATATGGAATTAACAAAAACGGGATGGTTTTCTCTCTTCCCCTGTCTTCTCTCAATTTAGCGGATGCAACTTTATACTTGTTATACAAGAGCCAAGATATTTTAACATGCCTGTGATTGAATCAGTGTTCCTTCAATGTGTTGTTTTGCCAGTAGTATTCATCATAGACAAATACTTGGAATAGACATATAGTTGTCTCATAAGGAAAGGTTGGTAGGGCTAAGCTTATGCCTGCTAGAGTTTAGAAGAGTGAGAAGGACTCGTTTTAAGTATACAAGAAACAGAGGGGTCTTGGCAAAGAAGATGTGGAGACGATGTTTCCTCTTGTGGGAGAATCTAGAACTAGGAGTCACTGTTTAAAAATGTGGCTTCACCCACTTAAAACTGTGATGAGGTGAATATTTTATTCTTAAGGTTGTGTGTCTTTGGAACTCTCTTTCTCAAAGGGCAGTGGAAACAGTCTTTGAAAATGTGTAAGGTAGAGGTAGATAGACACTTGATAGGCAAGGAGGTGAAAGGTTATTGTTGGTGGGAATTCCAAAATTAATCCCACTAATACATGCTAATCATATAACATCCTATTTTCCCAGGCTTCAAATACTTACGTTTTTCCTTAAAGGTTTAAATTGTTTCTGCCTCAACTCCACTCCTTGCAATAATTCTGTTCTCAGACATTTTTGTAACCTCCTTCCTCACTCTGTAACAGAATTGATGGCCGATGCCGGTAACTCTCTGATGAAAACCTTCCTTAATTTTGCAAACCCCTATCTAATTCTCTGTCAGCTTTTTTTCTCCACTGGAAATAGTCTCAGTATTTCCACATAATTACTTCTGCATCTCTAACTTTATTCTTCAGAATTACTATGTTTTAATACTTTTTCAATAAGACTACTCATATTACTATAACTGGCCTAACCTAGATTTTGCTTAACTTTATTACTTTTATTCTCTGGAGCAGGAAATTGGAATTGGTTTATAATTATCACTTATACTGAGGTACAGTGAAAAACTTGTCTTGCGTACCGTTCATACAGAACATAGAACACTACAGCATAGTACAGGCCCTTCGGCCCACAATGTTGTGCCGACATTTTATCCTGCTCTAAGGTCTATCTAACCCTTCCCTCCCACATAGCCCTCCATTTTTCTATCATTCATGTGCCTATCTAAGAGTCTCTTAGATGTTCCTAATGTCCCCCACCACTCTGTCTAAAAAAAAAACTTGCCTCTGACGTCCCCCCGTACCTTCCTCCAGTCACCTTAAAATTATGCCCCCTCGTGTTAGCCATTTTCACCCTGGGAAAAAGTCTCTGACTATCCACTCAATCTATGCCTCTTATCATCTTGTACACCTCTATCAAGTCACCTCTCATCCTCCTTCTCTCCAAAGAGAAAAGCCCTAGTTCGTTCAACCTATCCTCATAAGACATGCTCTCCAATCCTGGCAGCATCCTGGTAAATCTGCACCCTCTCTAAAGCTTCCACATCCTTCCTATACTGAGGTAACCAGAATTGAACACAAAATTCCAAGTGTGATCTAACCAGAGTTTTGTAGAGCTGCAACATTACCTCACGGCTCTTGAACTCAATACCCCAACTAACGAAGACCAACACACCATACGCTTTCTTAACAACCCTGTTGACCTACGTGGCAACCTTGAGGGATCTATGGACATGGACCCCAAGATCCCTCTGTTCCTCCACACTGCTAAGAGTCCTGCCATTAACCTTGCATTCAACCTTCAAATTCGATCTTCCAAAGTACTTTGTTACGTACCAGTAACGAAAGAAACACACCGAGTCATGCATAAGTGTTAAAAACTATTTTATTAATAACTACTTATGATAATAAGGAAAAAAAGAAAAAAAATAAAAGTAAAAATGTTAGAATGTTAGAAGTAAAAATGTTATATATTAAACATTAACCCCAAAACTAAACTCGAAGTGTGTGTGTGGCAAATTCCCAAACTCCAAGTCCAGGAATAGTTCTCAAAGTTCAGTTCAGTAAGCCATAAGGTGAAACGTGAGCAAAGGCTTTTGCAAAACCACCATTGACTGAAGACAAAATGTAGAGAGACATTACGAAATCCAAATGTTCTACGATGGAACCCACTGAACACCTCAATCACCGAAGATCTCCATTGCTTTGTTCCGAAGTATCTGCCACCCCGAAAAGCATTCGAATTGTGGCCGTCCACACAAATACCTGTTTCCCACTGTAGCCGTCCACACAGATACCTGTTTAACGACAGAGTGGACTCCACTACTTCATTCCAAAAATCCATACGTGGATTGTAGTGACAGACATGGTTATTGTTTTTCATCCATTGATACAGAGACCAGCAGGCAGTGTCTCTCTTTCTCCTCTCTCTCCTTCTCTCTGACTCTGACTGAACCAAGCTGTCAGCACATCATTATCTCCTGTTGTTGTAATAATGCCACACGCGCGCGCTACTGTACTATGTCTTAAAGGGACATTCCCCAAATAGTAACCTAATCCGTAACCGTATCACTTCACACTTTTCTGGGTTGAACTCCATCTGCCACTTCTCAGCCCAGCTCTGCATCCTGTCAACCTTCTACACTATCCACGACACCACCAACCTTTGTGTCATCTGTAAACTTGCTAACCCACCCTTCCACATCCTCATCCAAGTCATTTATGAAAATCACTAAGAGCAGGGGTCCCAGAACAGATCCCTGCGGAACACCACTGGTCACCAACCTCCAGGCAGAATGTGCTCCATCTAGCACCACCCTCTGTCTTCTATGGGCGAGCCAATTCTGAATCCATACAGCCAAGTTTCCCTGGATCCCATGCCTCCTGACTTTTTGAAGGAGCCTTCCATGAGGAACCATATCAAACGCCTTTCTAAAAATCCACATACACCACATCCACTGCTCTACCTCCATCAATGTGCTTTGTCACATCCTCAAAAAATTCAATCAGGCTAGTGTGGCACGACCTGCCCCTCACAAAGCCATGCTGACTGTCCTTAATCAGCCTATCTTTCTCCAAATGCCCATAAATCCTGTCTTTAAGAATCTTCTCCAGTAATTTGCCCACCACTGAAGTAAGACTCACTGGTCTGTAATTCCCTACTCCTTTTCTTGAACAGAGATCAAAGGTCAATTCACTACACAGTGCATTGAGGTAATACCAGATAAAATGATACAGAATGCAGAATAAAGTGTTCCAGCTACAGAGAAAGTGCAGTGCAGGCAGACAATAAGATGCAAGATCATAACTAGGTAAATTGTGAGGCTAAGAGTCCATCTTATTGTACTAGGGAACCATTCAATAGTCTTATAACAGCTGGATAGAAGCTGTCCTTGAGCCTGGTGGTATGTGCTTTCAGGCTTTTGTATCTTCTGCCCGATGGGAGAGGGGAGAAGAGAAAATGTCCAGAGCAGGTGGGGTCTTTGATTATGCTGGCTGCTTTACCAAGGCAGCGAGAAGTATAGACAGAGTTCATAGAGGGTTTCCGTGATGTGCTGAGCTGTGTCCACAACTCTCTGCAGTTTCTTGTAGTCACAGGCAGAGCAGTTGCCATACCAAGCCGTGATGCATCCAGATAGGATACTTTCTATGGTGCATCAATAAAAGTTGGTGCGTGTCAAAGGGGACATGCCAAATTTCTTTAGTGTCCTGAGGAAGTAGAGGCGCTGGTGAGCTTTCCTGGCCATGGTATCAACGTGGTTGAACCAGGACAGGCTTATTGCTGATGTTCACTCCGAGGAACCTGAAACTCTCAACCCTCTCGACTTCAGCACAGTTGAATTTAGCTTTGGTTACCAACACTAAACATATGTGTGAGTCTAGAGCCCCTGAGGGTACACACCTCTATGCATTCCTTTCCATTGATTTCAGTGGAACCATAGGTGGGGAGGTGAGCAAGTACAGCAGGTGCATGGATACTCGTGTGTGCACTTACTACTACCGAGCAGAGACTAGTCTCTCCACGTGGCACTGCTTATTACACTTCAAATGTTATCAGCCAAGCACGCTCGGGGAATTTTATGACTTTTTGAAAGGAGAGGTTTGTTTTAAAAATAAAGTTGGTATTGGTGGCATTGCTGCCAAGAAACCCATTGCTACACATGTATTGCCTCCATATCCTAATTTTTTAATGAATGGAAGACGCTTCCATATCAGGAATTGTGGCTGCTAAGTTGAGAAAAGAACCCGAATAGTTCCTTATTTGCATTAATACACAGTTGAGGATACAGGGGCTGTTGTCACTCGGGATCCTGTAAAAATTGTGTTAAGTATCTTTGGATGTGCAGATAATGTCACTTTTGTATTCACCTGCTGTTCACTGTAGTGTCAGGAGTTAAATTTTGGTAGAAGAGAAAATGAATACTTTGGAAAATCTAATACCTTTTGAAGCTAAAAGCATCTGTCTTTCAAGAAAATGACTTGCTTATGTTATCAGCACAAAAATATTATCCCTCTTCCTGTGTTCAACTTCTCCACATGCTACCACATGTTCAATCGGAATCTTGGAGCTAATGACCCAGTGTATTCCCTCTTAATTTTTTTTTCATTGAATTCTCAGGGTCAGATAGAGTACCAAGTTTTCAAACAGTCTGGTTCGAGCCGAGACACAGTTGAGACATTGGATGGGAATCAGTTGCAAAGGGATTGAGTTGAACGAAGGAAGAGGGAAGTATACAGCTTTGAATACTGTTGGGGGGGGAAACTACCTACCAGGGGAAAGCCACAGCAGCCAGGTCTCTGGCACTGACTCTGGCTGTGTGGCTGAGAAGGGAAGGGGGGAGAAGAGGAGAGCGATAGTGACAGGGGATTCATTGGTTAGGGGAGCAGACAGGAGGTTCTGTGGATGAGAACGAGACTCTCAGATGGTGTGTTGCCTCCCAGGTGCCAGGGTCAGAGAAGTCTCAGATTGAGTCCACAGCATCCTTAAGGGGGAAGATGAGCAGCCAGAAGTCGTGGTACACATTGGTACCCATTGGTACCCATGACGTAGATAGGAAGATGGATGAGGTCCTGAAGAGGGAATATAGGGAGTTAGAAAGGAAGCTAAAAAGCAGGACCTCAAGAGTAGTAATTTCTGGATTGCTGCCTGTGCCACATGCCAGTGAGGGTAAGAATAGGAAGATGTGGCAGACAAATATGTGGCTGAAGAGTTGGTGCAGGGGGCAGGGTTTCAGATTTGTGGATCATTGGGATCTCTTTTGGGGAAGGTATGTCCTGTACAAAGGGGCCAGGATCAATGTCCTTGCGGGCAGGTTTGCTAGAACTGTTGGGGAGGGTTTAAACTAGGTTGGCGGGGAGATGGGAACCAGAGTGTTTGGTCAGATGATGGGGCAGTTGGTGTAAAGGAGGATACTATGTGCAGAGAGACTGTGAGGAAGGACAGGCAATGGATAGGGCATAAATGCAGTCAGTTGGATGGGTTGAAATGTGTTTACTTTAATGTTAGAAGTACTCAGAATAAGGGTGATGAATTTAGAGCGTGAATCTGTACATGGAATTACAATGTTGTGGCCATTACAAAGACTTGGCTGTCTCAAGGGCAAGATTAGTGCTTGATGTTCTGGCATTTAGATGTTCAAAAGGGATAGGGAGGGAGGTTAAAAAGAAAAGGTGGGGGAGTGGCATTGCTAATCAGGGATAGTATCACAGCTGCAGGAAGGGAGGGCGTCATGGAGTGATTGTCTACTGAGTCAGTGTGGGTGGAAGTCAGAAACAGGAAGGGAGCAATCACTCTATTGGGAGTATTCTATGGGCCACCCAATAGCCACAGGGACACTAAAGAGCAGATAAGTAAGCAGATTTTGGAAAGGTGCAAAAATAACAAGGTTATTGTCATGAGTGACTTCAACTTCCCTAATATTGATTGGCACCTCCTTAGTGCAAAAGGTTTAGATGGGGCAGAATTTGTTCAGTGTGTCCAGGAAGGATTCCTGACAGTATGTGGACAGGCCGACTAGAGGAGAGGCCATACTGGATCTAGTACTAGGTAATGAACCTGGTTGGGTGACAGACCTCTCAGTGGGAGAGCATTTCGGAGATGATGACCACAACTCCCTGACCTTTATCATAGCCATGGACAAGGATAGGAGCAGATGATTTGGGAAAGTATTTAATTGATGGAGGGCTAACTAAGATGGTACTAGGCAGAAACTTGGAAGCATAAATTGGGAACAGATGTTCTCAGGGAAATGCATAGGAGGTTGCTTAGGGACCACTTGCATGGGGTTCTGGATAGGTTTGGCCTACTGAGATGTGGGAAGGATGATAGGATGAAGGAACTGTAGTTGACAAGAGAATTGGAACATATCGTCAGGAGGCAGAAGGGAGCATGCTTAAGGTTTAGGAAGCAGAGATCAGGCAGGGCTCTCAAGAATTATAAGGTAGCCAGGAAGGAGTTTAAGGGACTTAGGAGAGCTAAGGGGACATGAGAAGGCGAATAGGATTAAGGAAAACCCCAAAGTGTTCTACATGTACGTGAAGAACAGGACTAGAGTGAGGATAGGACCGCTCAGGGATAAAGGGGGAAACATGTACCTGGAGGTGAAGGAGGTATATACCCCAGGTTACTATGGGAAGTGAGGGAAGAGATTGCCATGGTGTTGATGATCTTTGCATCCTCCCTGACCACAGGAGTGGTACCAGAGGACTGGAGGATGGCGGATGGTGATCCGTTGTTCAAGGAAGGTAATAGGGATAATCCTGGGAATTATAGACGATTTAGTCTTAAGTCAGTGGTGGGCAAACTACTAGTGAGGATTCTTAGGGACAGGATTTATGAGCATTTGGAGAAGCACGCTGGAGATAGTCAGCATGGCTTTGTGAGGGGCAGGTCATGACTCACAAGCCTAGTTGAGTTTTTCAAGGAGGTGACTAAACAAGTTGATGAAGGTAGAGAAGTGGATATGGTGTATGTGGATTTTAGTAAGGTGTTTGACAAGGTTCCCCATGGTAGGATCATCCAGAAACTCATGAGACATGGATCTATGGAAACCTGGCTGTGTGGATTTGGAATTGACTTGCCCACAGAAGGCAGAGGGTGGTAGTACATGGAGAATATTCTGCCTGGAGGTCGGTGACTAGTGGTGTTCTGGGACCCTGTTCTTTGTGGTTTTTTTATAAATGACTTGGATGAGGAAGTGGAGGGGTGGGTTAGTAAGTTTACAGATGACATGAAGGTTGTGGATAGTGTAGAAGGTTGCTGTGGGTTACAACAGGATATTGACAAGATGCAGAGCTGGGCTGAGAAGTGGCAGATGGACTTGAACCCGGAAAACCATGAAGTGATACACTTTGGAAGATTGAATTTGAAGGCAGAATACAAGGTTAATGGCAGGGCTCTTAGCAGTGTGGAGGAAGAGAGGGATCTTGGGGTCTACGTTCATAGATCCCTCAAAGTTGCCACACAAGTTAATAGGGTGGTTAAGAAGGTGTATGGTCTGCTGGCCTTTTTCAGTCGGGGTATTGAATTCAAGAGCTGTGAGGTAATGTTGCAGCTCTATAAAACTCTGGTCAGACCACAATTGGAGTATTGTGTTCGGTTCTGGTCATCTCATTATACAAAGAATGTGAAAGATTTAGAGAGAATGCAGAGGAGATTTACCAGGATGTTGCCTGGATTAGAGAATATGTCTTATGAGGAAAGGCTGAGCGAGCTGGGGCTTTTCTCTTCGGAGTGATGGAGGATGAGAGGTGACCTGATCGAGTTGTACAAGATTATGAGAGGCATAGATCGAATGGACAGCCAGCACTTTTTTCCCAGAGTGGCAATGACCAATACCAGAGGATATCAGTTTAAGGTCAGAGGAGGAAAAGTTAGGGGAGATGTGGGAGGTAGGTTTTTTACACAGAGAGTGGTGGGTGCCTGGAATGCACTGCCAGAGGTGGTGGTAGAGGCTGATACAATAGGGACATTTAAGAGACTCTGATAGGTATGTGGATGTCAGAAAAATGGTGGGTTATGGGCTGTGTAGGAGGGAAGGGTGAGATTGATCATGGAGAAGGGCCTGTTCTGTGCTGTACTGTACTATGTTCTATTTCCTTTGGTCAGTATAAAGAGGTGCAAGGGAGGGGTGAGGCAGGGGCTGGTAGGAACCAGGTAAGAGTGGGGATGATGTGCAGATGGAGCCAGGTGGGGGAGCTTAAACTGGTGGGTGATAGGTGGAAACAGATAAGGAATCAAAAAATCAAAAATTAGGCAGATGGAGCCAGGTTGGTGTGTGGGGTGGGGTGAGGTGGGTGGGAAGGAAGGGGGAAGGTAGAGGCACACGCTTGAAGGTGATAAGTGGAACCAGATAAGGGAGGGATGATGGACAGATGGAACCAGATGGGTGAGGGACTAGGAAGGGTAGGCCAGGGGAGAAGAAACCCAGGATGACAGGTGTGTGGGTGATGGGCAGATGGAACCAATGGCGAAGGGTGACAAATTAGGTAATGGGGATTGGGGGGAAGCGAAGCTCGAGGTTCATGTGCAGGTAAAGCTCAAGCTCTGTTCCATACCGAGAAGTCCCATGACCAATAATAGATTTGGCTTTTCTGGCTGGATGTTGGTCTTTACACTGGGAGAATGTCTGGCTCTTTAATACCTATCTGAAATATGCAGACCAGATCTTATCAGAAAGACAAAGTGAAGATAACTGATCTTATCCCAGAAATTATTTTTTAGCTCTCTTCTTAACTCCTCTTTTGTATTCCCTTACAATTTGGCCAATTTGATTGGGATAAAAAGTGTAATTTTGAAAGGGGATGTAATTACACATGGGGTACGTCATAGTTTAATTTACATGAATTTCGTTCTTTTTGCAAACCTGATTTTAAATAGTGTACATGTTTGCATGTTAAGT
The DNA here is from genome assembly GCF_009764475.1 of Pristis pectinata. Classification (NCBI taxonomy): domain Eukaryota; kingdom Metazoa; phylum Chordata; class Chondrichthyes; order Rhinopristiformes; family Pristidae; genus Pristis; species Pristis pectinata. The sequence continues at coordinate 27,967,995 of NC_067414.1, read as the reverse complement.
AAAATTCCCATCATCTTTGCTATGGTTTGGAATGCAGAAGTGACAATCTCTGAAGTTTGTATCCTCAATCCTTCTTTCTCCAAACCGTTCTTTCTGAAGTTGCTAGAAATGTATAATAAAGAAAAGTTGGTTCTCCTGGGGATTTTAAATGCTTTAGTAGAGATTTATTGCAGTCAAAGCAAGAAGTTATTGTTTTATTACTTTTTGCTCTGAGCATTCTGGAGAAATATTATGACATATAAATTGTTTTCTCTTCACACAGCTACGATTGTCATAATAAAAATGAACTTTTAAAATCATTTTGTGTGTAAAAATAAGTGAATTGAGAAGTGCTAAAATGACCCAGCTAAACAAATAATCGCTCTTTTCAAACCCTGCTCATCTGCTGGCTCAATTGGTAACTATCCTGCCCGGTGAGGAATTGGAACATGAGCACCCCAAGTTCCCAAGTTGATTCTTAGTCTGGTCTTTTTTTAGCTGAAATTAACCTTGTCCCTTGCACATCCTTGATATCCATCACTCTACCATTGGGAGATCATTCATTCATTTGCTTACCCCTAAGAGTTCCTTGTTCAATATCTCTACTTTTCCACGTCTCTATCCTCCTTTAAAGGTGCCCCTTAAAATATACCTCTGATTCAGCTCTAGGTCATCATGTTCTAATGCTCTAGGTCATCATGTTCTAATATCTCCTTAAGTAGTTTTGTTTGTTGCTACTGGGGATCGTTTATTACGTGAAAGCTGTGTAAACTGTTGTTGTTGTAGATGGCCATAAATTTGTGTATAGTTCTGGAAGGGGTAATATAAAAGCAGCTTTCACTTTGGATTGATGTGTGTGACCTTGGCAGGAAACTACAATCATAGACAGGTCAAGTTGAAAGAATTGAATTAGTTGATGATGCACTTTGTCCCACCCTAACAGCAGCCCCCCCCCGAGGAGGTGTAGGATTAATAAACTGTAACTGTATTAATATCTTAAGATGGATGAGAATTAAGGCTGCTCGAAATACTGATTTAAAAAGCGTCCTTCAGGCCAGATCAGCCACACCACTGCTTTCCTAGGCTGGGTGCTGTGTGGTAATTGCTCTGTCTGGAACTTAATTGGATTCCCATTATGTTTGACTATGGAAATGATAGTCAATCTTAACGGGAAATGGGAAGGCTGTCTCAAAGAATAAAGGTGATACCTGCCTTTGTCTCACCCGATTGCAAAACGATTAGCTGAACCTGGGGTGTGAGGCTGCTCTTTGTCCATCTGCAGTAGCCCTTTGTCCGTTTTCTGCTCAACCCAGAACTGTGGAGCCTGGCTAATTAAAGTGTGCATGACAATGTTTGTATAAATAACTGCTTACTCCTTTGTACTTCGGAGAACTCCGCAGCAGGCTCCACGATAGAGTAAGGAGATTTCTCCCCAGCAATATATTGCTAAATAAACGCGTTTGAAGTAAACTGTGGCACTGTGTGATCTTCCAACAGACAGAAGGGGAACTTCAAAATTGGTTTAACACCCCCACCACCCCATACCTTCCATCCACTTGGCTGAATATCCTGTCGAGGCAAATGAAAAAAATATAATAACTTAAGAGTCCAGAAGACTGCTAAAGATGTGATAAAGCTGCAAGTATGAGACTAAGAATATCTGGACAAAGGATCAATGACAATTCAAGACTGATGGTGGATTCTGATAACTGATAATGCTAATAACTGACAGTATTATTGATATATTTATCAATATAACCTTTCGAGAAGAACTAGTTATCACCACAAAACATTCCCCTTTTAATAGACAAGCCGAAGTGTGAATATCATGCATTGTGTGTACTGTATTTGGATTTTCTAGCCCATTCCACCAATTCTGGCTCAGGCAGAGATGTCCAAACTAATTGTTTAAGGCAGGCTCAGTATTAATGTGCCATGTTTGTAAGCTAATTGATCTTGCCATAAATCAATTTTAAAACAAAATTCTCCTTAATTTTCTTACCTTGTTTTGTCCTTTCCTGAAGGTGATTCATGCTAGAGTACAATTTCACTTTCACCTAATTTCATAGCGACACAGGCTTACTTTACTCTGCCTGTTAATGCATTGTAGTCCTGAACACACTTCCTACGGCTGATATTTAATGGAACATGTCACCCTTCATAGGGTGAAAGTGGGTAAGATCTTGTGGGAGAATTTAGAACTTGGAGTCATTATTTAAAGATGGATAAGGGAACTTCTCTCAGAGGGTCATGAATGTTTGGGACTCTCTTCCTCAAATCTACCATCTTTAAATATTTTTAAGGCAGAGGTGGATAGGTTCTTGATAAGCAAGGAAGTGAAAGCATACAGTGGGTAGATGGGAATGCAGAGTTGAGGTTTCGATCAGATCAGCCATGATCTTGTTAGATGCTGGAGCTGGCTGGAGGGGCAGAGTGGTCTACACCTCTTAAGTCATATGTACTGCAGTGTATTACTGGTGAGGATGGTGGAGAAATCACAGGAAGTGTTGTTGTAGCATAAAAATTAATTTTTCACTAACCAGTGCACTGTTGGGGACTTTAAACAACTTGACAGTTTCAACGAAAGGTCATTTGATCTTAACATTAGTTTTGTTTCTCTGCTCCCTGACCTGAATATTTGCAGCATTTTCTGCCTTTATTTTGTGTTTTGAACCTCAGCTGTTTTTTTGTATTAGATTTATTTTTTATGTTTTGACCTTGTCTTTTTCTTTCTGTCTTTCATAATCCAATCTTCCTTTCCCTCTATTTCTTGTTCTATACCTGATGTAACAATGAATCCATCTTCTCTGTTTTACCTTACCTTCTCAATCTTTGCATTGTTTAATTTCACACACTTACCTGATGGGTTAAGGAGAAAAGCAATAGCTTTCCCTGTTGACCTATGTTCTAAATGCCCTGATTCTTTCATGGCATGATTGTCAGCTCCCAACTTTAGGAATTTGGAAGACAAACTTTGTTTGAGCTGACTAATAGCAAATTGTTACCTATTGTGTATAAATTCATTGACAAAGACATAGTGCAAGCTAGTCTTAAAAACATAAGAAATAGTAACACTAATAGGCAATTTGGCCCTTTGACCCTTCTCTGTTATTCATCAAATTCATGGATGATCTTCTACTAGTGCATTTTCCTGCACTGTACCCATGTCCATTGATTCCCTATTGACCTCAGTTTTGATTGAACTCAGTGACTGAGTCTTCACGGCCTTTTGGGGTAGAGAATTCCAGAGATTCACCCTCCTACATGAAGTAATTTCTCCTTGTCTCAGTCCTAAATGGCCTACCCCTTATTCCAAGAATATGACCTCTGGAGCAAGACTCCTCTGCCAAGGGAAACATCCAGTCTGTTGAGCCCTGTAAGAACATTGTAATGATAGTTTTCTTCTAAGTTGCAGGGAAATCAGGTCTACTCTACTTGCTTTCTCCTGGAACAGCAAACCTGCCATTCCAGGACCAGGCTAGTGAGTCTTTGCTAAACTCTGTCTAGGGCAGGTATATTGTTTCTTAATTAAGGAGGCCAAAAATGTGCACAATACCCTGATGCAGTGTCACAAAAGCACTATATAGTCGCAGAGAGGCATCTTCTGTACTCAAAGAAAAATTAAGTAAGTTAAGTCTGCACAACTTGGCCTCTCATCTAATGACCTTGTGTCAAACTTAACTATTAATTTATTTAAGATAAGATCTCTTTATTAGTCACATGTACATCGAAACACACAGTGAAATGCATCTTTTGCATAGTCTTCTGGGGGGCAGCCAGCAAGTGTCGCCATGCTTCTGGCACCAACGTAACATGCTCACAACTTCCTAACCTATACGTCTTTGGAATGTGGGAAGAAACCAGAGCACCCGGAGGAAACCCACGCAGTCACGGGGAGAACATACAAACTTGTTACAGACAGTGGCCGGAATTGAACCTGGGTCGCTGGCGCTGTAATAGCGTTATGCTAACTGCTACACTGCCATGCCATAGTTACTTATTTATTTAGTAGGCATTCCTATGCCATGCACAGTTTAGTTTTTGTAAAAAAAAATCTACCCCTGTTATATCGTGGAATCATTAAGTGATCTTGTGCAGAAATGTTAAATGAGAATTGAGAAAGGGCTTTGCTTAAATTTAAAATCATTCATACGTGAACGGCATTGGGAGAAAAAGTGGGATATGTTCATTGTGAGTTTGTTGTGATGACATGGAATCTCCCTAATCATCCCTCTTGTGTTTCCTACAAGCTGTTCATTGACTTCCTTTTCTAGTTATTTGTGAAAGTCAGAGGCATACAGGAGGTGGTGCACTTGTCTGATGCTGACTGATTTATTCCACTGATGAGTACTGGAACAGTCAGGCTGAGGTGCTCTGCTCTTGACTGTCAGAACTTGCAGAAAGTGGTAAACACAGCCCCATCCATCACAGGCTCGTCACTTCCTTCCTTCCATCCAGTCCATCTTCACAGTGCGTTGCTTCAGGAAGGCTCGTAGTATCGTCAATGATGCCTGCCATCTGGGAGAAGATACTGGAGCTTGAAAACCTGCACATCCAGACTGAAGAACAGCTTCTTCCCCACTGCTATCAGACCTCTGAACCAATCACCTCTTTCACACCCCCTTCCCGGAGCTGCTGCCACATTCTCGTACTCTCAATTCTACCTCTCTCAATTATTCTGTTATTGTCACTTCAGCATTTCTGTTTGCACTACTTCAGATTGCACAATAATCTTTGCTCCATCTTGCTGTTTTGTGCTCATCAGTATTTATTATTACCATGTATACTGTTTGCTCTGTGAGCTTCATGCAGGCAAGGAATTTCATTACACCCTTGGTGTGTGTGTGTGTGTGTGTGTGTGTGTGTGTACATATATAATGACAAACTAATTTAATCTAATCTAATCATATTCCAGGCTGTGTGTGAACACGTCAATAGCAGACTGTGTTACATGGAAGAGATGTGTTCAGTGATGCTTTTTGCAGTGGTCATTGGTAAGCGCAGGAGTCTCTGGTCCTGCCTCCTACAAAAAGAACCAAAAGCCTAACAATGTCAAAGTCCAGATTTTTGTGTATGGCAGAGTTGTACAGGTCACAGTAGGGAATAGTAATGTGTGGCACAGAGAACCTGTTCTCATCAATGTAGATAGAGAGAACATCTGTTTAAGACCACAGTGGTCATTCTGATCACTTGGGTGAAAGGTTTAGAAAAGGCAAATCAGACACCCCTTTGCCTATGTAAGAAGAGTATTGCAAATACTGGAATTGTGAAACTATCAAGTCATAATCATCCTATCTAAATATTGCCAGATTCCTTTGTTACTTCTGTGTGGTTTCTTCTCCTGAGACCCTCAGAGGGATTGAGGGGAGATGGAATGAGGCTACATTTTTCATCCCTTGTAATGGCAAATAAAGATTGCCACAGCGATGAGATGGAAATATAAATTAAGGTGAATTCTAGAAGCAAAAAAAATGTTGGTATATGTACTTCACCTTTGAACCATATAATTTAATTTAAAAAGTTAGTATTATGGTATTCCTATTTATCACATACTCAATCCTGTTCCCTATGGTGAGTTTAAAAGGAACATGGAAAAATAGAGGCCCGGTGAATTGAAGCAAGCATTTGGTTAAAAGAAAAAGGGCCTGGAGATTAAACTTTCTTCAGGAAAAGTAAAACAGGACATAATTTAACAGTAATGATACTTTCTGTTGAATTAATCTAACAAAAAGAGGGATGGCAGGTCACCTCAGATCCATGGAGTGCACCTCCTGCACATGTGGGAACTCCAAGGCTTCCTGTGTTTGTAACAGCCACAGGTGTGGGAAGTGTTGTCGGCTGGAGGAGCTTGAGCTGTGGGCTTTGAAGCTGGAGCTGACATCACCATCCAAGCAGCTGGGTGTTTCCTGGATGGCAAATTTAGGGAGGTGGTTACACTATAGTTTTGAGAATCCATCAGACAGTCTTTAAGAAAGCAGGGAGGTAGATGCGGAGACCCCGAGGGCATCTCGCTCTCTAACGAATATTCTTCTCTGATAGGGAGAGGTTTCCCAAAGGAAGTGCAGCCATAGTCACAATGACACCACGGGTGCGCTGTTCAGGGTGGGAGGTAGATGACAGCGACAGTTGTGGGGGATTCTATACCTCATGGCAGAGCTGGGTGTTTCTGTGGTTGCAGGAGTGATTCCAGGCAGGTATGTTGTCTCCCTGGAGCCAGGGTTGAGGATGTCACAGAGTGGCTGCAATAAGCTCTGGAGGAGGATAGGAAACAGAAATTGTTGTCCACATTGGTACCAGTGATGAGGGAAGTAAAAAAGGAGTCCTGCAGGCAGGATCTATGGAGGAAGTTAAGAAGCAGCACCTTTAATAATCTCTAGGTTACTCTCCGGATCATGTGCCAAAGAGTTAGAAATAGAACGGTGGTGTAGATGAATGTGTGGCCGGAGAGGTGGTGCAAGAGGGGGAGCTTCATATACTTGAGGCATTGGGGCTAGTTCTAAGGGAGCTGGAACCTATTCAAATTAGACAGATTGTGTCCTAACAGAACTCAGAACAAGACAAGAGAGACTGCAGATGCTGGAATCTGGAACTAAAACACAGAATGCTGGAAGAACTCAGTGGGTCAAGCAGCATCCATGGAAGCAAAAAGTATATGTCAACATTTTGGGTCGAGACCCGACATCGGGACTGATCCGAAATGTCAGTGTGCCCCTCAGTTGAGAAGAGGTTTAAACTAATTTGGCAATGGGCTGGACATGGGAAGGTAACATGGAAAAGGGGAAAAAGGAGCAAGGATGATTGGGAAAGACAAATAGCACCAGAACAAAGGATAAGAAGTTTTTAGATAGAACCAGAATAAGACAGAGTACAGGACAATCTCAGATAGACACACAAAGTCTGTGTGTATATGCGAGAAGCATATTAAACAAGGTTGAAGAGTTGCAGACATAATTAACTACATGCGATTACAATGTCATTGCAATAGTAAACCTGGCTAAACAAAAGCAAGTGATTCTCTAACATTTCCTGGATGTTCAGGAAAGATCAGGAAGGAAAGGAGGAGGAGTGGTGATATTACTTAAGGAGAGAGAGGGTGTCCTGGACCGATCAAGGACAGAATCTGTCTGCTTAGAATTAAGCAACAACAATAGTGTGATTAGACTGACAATTAGTGGGAAGGACATTGTGGAATAAATAGCAGGAAGGTTGCAGAGATAAGCAAAAGCCATGGTGATAATTAGGGATTTCATCAATCCATATATAGGCTGGGATGGCAAAGAGGGGTAGGATTTTATGAAGTGTGGTCAGGAGAACAGTTGGGATGTCAATTTACAGCTGTAGAAGATGATGGTGAGACCAGGGGGGGAAAACCCCAGCCTATCTGGTCTCTCATAACTCAAGCCCTGGCAATATCCTTGTGAATCTTTTCTTCACCCTTTCCAGCTTAATTACATCCTCCTTATAGCTGGGTGACCAGAACTGCACACAATACTCCAAGTGCAGTCTTACCAAAGTCTTATAAAGTTGTAACATGATGTCCCAGCTCTTGTACTCAGTGCCCTGACTGATAAAGGCAGACGTGCCAAATGCCTTCACCACCTTGTCTACCTATATTGCCACTTTTATAGAACTGTATTTGTACCCCTCAGTCTCTCTGTTCTATAACACTCTCCAGGGCTCTGCAATTTACTGTGCAAGTCTTGTCCTGGTTTAACTTCCCAAAATGCAACATTTCTGACTTGTCCAATTCCATCTGCCATTCCTTGGCCCACTTTCCCAGTTGATCTAGGTCCTGTTGAAATCTTAGATAACCTTCTTTGTGTCCACAATACCACCAATTTAGGTGTCATCTGCAAACTTACTGACCATACCAACTACATTCTCATCCAAGTTGTTCATATAGATGACGAACAACAGTGGACCCAGCACTGACCCCTGCAGCGCACCACTAGTCGAAGGCTTCTAATGTGAAAAACAACCCTCCACTACCACCCTCTGATTCCTACTGCCAAGCCAATTTTGTATCCAATTGGCTAGCTCACTCTGGATCCCATGTGATCTAATTTTCCCAACCAGCCTACCATGGGGAAATTCATCAAAGGCCTTGCTAAATTTCAAGAAGACAATATCTGTGCCCTGCCCTCATCAATCCTTTTGGTCACCTCTTCAAAAAAACTCAGATTCACAAGACATGGTTTCCCATGCACAAATTCATTGCTGACTACCCCTAATCAGTCCTTGCCTTTCCAAATGCAGGTAGATCCTGTCTCTCAGAATCCCCTCCAGTAACTTTCCCACCACTGATGTTAGGCTCACCGCCCTGTAGTTCCCTGGCTTGTCCTTGCAGCCCTTCTTAAATAAAGGCACAACAATAGCCACCCTCCAGTTTTCCAGCACCTCACCCATGATGATACAAGTATCTTAGTCAGGGCCCCAACAATTTCTTCCCTAGCTTCCCACAGTGTCCTAGGATGTGAGGGGAATTCCATGAGGTCACAGGGTGAACATGCAACCACACAGACACTTCCGGAGGTCAAGACTGAGCCCAGATCACTGGAGCTGGGAGGCAGAGTTTCACCATTGTGCCATCTCTTAATAAGCCTCCTTCCACGCTGTGACTGTTTTGAAACTCTTTATTGTATCAAAATGTTTGTTTTTCTCTTGTAGTTTTTCTTGTTGATGTTGGAAGTGTTGCATCAGCTCCTTTTGGAAGGTACTCTTGTAATTGTTTCTTTTAGTCTCACTGTGCTGTTGGGTTAGTGTATTTGCTGTAATTGGTCTCTGGTTCACAGGCAGTAGGCAGTGTGATAATCAAAGTAACTAGATATAGTTCTCATCTAGATGATTCATAAAAGAGATTAATCTTCCTTCAACTGAAGCATTTTTTGATAATTTGAAAATATTGATCCATGTGATACATTAATAATTCACCAATTATATTTTTCTAATTTTTGCTGAAGATAATTTAAAGCTTATGAACACTTGTCATTTGATTTTTTTTAAAAGCATTTCTACATTTTACTCAAGGTTCATACTTGATCTCTCATCCTCCCATTTTTCCCAAATTAAATACTTCGTTTCAATATAGAAGCTGCACAGCTTCTAGCAGGATTACATATCTCCAGATTAAATCCTGATTAGTCATAGTTCAGTGAATTCCATCCAAGAGGAACTGAACTATAGGAACCTTCAATCCATTGTGCCAAATATTTGTAAGATCAGTTTGTTGCTGTGTCCATACTGCACTGTGGGTTGTAACCTTGCTCAGTTGGTTCTGGGGAAAACGTGCATTTGGAAGTGTTGCAGAAGGGAACTGGGTCCCTACTCATGGGACCTGGAACAATAGAGCACAGGTTCAGGCCCTTCAACCCATGATGTCTGTCCCGAACACGATGCAAATGAAACTAAATCTCTTCTGCCTGCACATGATCCATACCAGTCCATTCACTGTATATTCATGTGTCTATCTAAAAGCCTCCTAAACACCACTGTTGTATCTGCTTCCACCACTACCCCCGTCAGCCTTTTCCAGGCACTCACCACTCTCTTTGTAAAAGAAAACTTGCCCCCACACATCACCCTTAAGCTTACCCCCTCTCACCTAAAATGCATGTCCTCTAGTATTTGACATAAATGTATAAAAGTTGAAGACTTGATGACAATACAAACCGGCAGCAAGAGATTGGTAACACGTCCCAGAATGATTAGTGAAAAGCAAGGCCAGTTTTCACCAGTGTTCACAATATGAAGGGGTCCAAGGGGTGGTAGTGCGTGGGGGTGAGGAATATCCTGGAGAGGAATCATGGAATTTGGGTATTTACACATTGTGACCTCAGTGGGATCTGCTGATGTCAACAGGCGTTTATTATAAAAATGACCAAAGAACTTTTTATTAAGATTTGAGTGAAACTTCTTGGACTCGAGGGACAATTTATTTGATCTGTTTGTTTTCTCATTAGTGAAGCTGAGGCATCAGGCTTTAATTTGACGCACATTATCCCAAACGTTATGAATCATTAATAAAACAGCAACTTAAGAAACTTAATTGACATTCTTTGGCCCATTAAGTGCAGAGATTAAATAATATATTAAACCCAGTACTGTTAAGAGATTGACATTATCATTTTGTTTAAAAAGTAGTACATTCTTAACTGAGGTTAGTTCATTGCAACCATTGTGCGTTGCCGTAGATAAGGGAAGGTTTTTGCTTCATTCACTCCAGGCCCTTATCATAATAAGAAAAGGCCATTAGGTTCATTGAGCCCATTCTATCCAATGGGCCATGCATAATTTCTAGTTGCAAAGCTTCTCCCTGGTTTGTTTAATCATGAAGAAGACATAAACATTATCATTTTCTACATAGATCCATTGATCATCAGAATTAAAAGATGAATTGAGGAATGATTTTGTTAATGCTCTAAATATGCAAAGTATTTAAGGGAGTAAGAGTCTAACATTTGTATGACTTAAAATAGAAACCTTGAGAACAGAGGGCGTCACTTAATTCGTAAGGCCATTTAGTCATTTGTTTAAATCATGGCTCATCTATTTCTTAATTCCTTCTCTGCTTCATATTCCTTAATATCCTTACCAAACCAAGTTTGATGTACTTTTTATTACAAAATGTTCGATCTTTTCAGCGCCAACAGTCTTTGTAGTAAAGAATTCAAGATTTCTACAACCCTTTGTGTGGGGTGGGGTGGGGAGGGAGAAATGATGTGTGATCCAATGTCATTAATAGAGATTATTCATACAATAACAACACTTCTGCAGAGATTTTGTATCAAATTGTGCTTTTATATACATGTATGCTACGATGCAGAACAGACCTCATTTGGTCTCTTGGGTCCATGTTGGCTCCCAGCACAGCAATCCTGTCAGTCCTATTCCCCCGCTCCTTATTTCCCTGTGCCCCTGCAAATTATTTTCTCACACATGCCCAGCAACTTCCCTTCAGTTCTTTTGCCATTTCCTACACTAAGGGATTGGTTTACAGAAGCCAATTAATTTACCAACGTATCTTTGGGATATGGGAGAAAACAAGAGCAACCACACAGTTGAAGTCGGTCCTTGGAGCTATGGAGCAGTAGCACTAACTGGTGAACCACTATTCAAATAATAGCAATATTTACTTATTTGGGTGCATTGAATTAAGCTGGAATGTCTTATTTTGAATTTCCAAATTAATGAAAGAATTTCTTTGATAACCAATGTATGATAGTGTTGAAAATAATTTACATCTGTTCTGAATTGAAGTAAACTAAATTATATTTTTGCACTGAGACGGTGCTTATTTAGAAAGATGATTAACCGAAGGAAAAGCTGGTTGTCCCAAGTTTAAAGGTGAACTAATGACCTCCCCCGTAACCCAAGCAGAATTATTTTGGAGTCAAAAGAAGTTTTATGCGTAGACTTTAATAAGAGTTACTGGTTACCAGCATGCTCTATCACGGGAGGTTGTCACTGTTCTGATCTGGCTTAACTGTGTCCAACTTTACGGATGAATAATATCCCTAACCTTGCTTTGATGAATGGATTTAAGCTTTTGCATTGGTGAGCATCTCTGTTAATTATTGTCAGTGTACCCTGTAGCATTCTAGGTACTACTGGGGACAGCTGGAGCACACCTACACCGAGGAACTTTCCCCAGATGCAGAAGGGCTCCTTTTCCAGGCAACGCGACAAGATGCACTAAGAATTGCAAGGTTCTTGTTCTGCTGCCTTGTAATTCTCAAACAAATTTAAGGGGTTCCATTTCTTTTTAAAAAAAGTAATTTCACAAAAAAAAGTTAATGCAACAGTACAACATCTCATATTCCACTTTGGTAGTCTCCAACCTGATGTTGATTTCTCTATCTTCCGGTAATCCCTCCCCTTCCACCCGACTCCCTTGCCTTCCCATATTCCTGTGGCCCCCTCACCCATTCTCTTTCCCCTCTCCCACCCTCATGACCTGCCCATCTATTCCTCACCTCCTTCCCCTTTTTTTTCCATGGTCTGCTGTCCTACTGGATTCCTTCTTCTTCAGCCCTTTGCCTCTTCTACCTATCCCCTCTCACTTCTTTCATCACTCCCATTCATCCACCTTCCCCCTCTCACCTGGACTCACCTATCACCTGCCAGCCTGTGCTCCTCCCCCTCCCCCAACCTTTTTATTCCAGCTTCTGCCCTCTTCCTTTCCAATCCCAATGAAGGGTCTCGACCCGAAACATCGACTGTTTATTTCCCTCCATAGATGCTGCCTGATCTGCTGAGTTCCTCCAGCATTTTGTGTGTGTTGCTCCAGATTCTAGCATCTGCAGAATCTCGTGTCTCGATTTTTCTATGCCTGCTGCAGTAAATAAGTGTATTCGATGCACCAGTTAAAATGCTGTATTTCCCCAAATTAGTGGCAAATAATTTTTATCTGCAAAAGCTCACACCATGAGGCAATTGCATCATTGTGTTTTAACATTGATGAAGGAGATGATTGTGGATTCAGAAGCTCAGACCAGTATAAAGTAGGATACTGAGCTTACTAACACTCTAGATCAGCTTTAGCTACTGGCCAGGGAGGGGAACCAGTTTGGTGGCTAGGAAACACAGTCTGTGGCTTATATGTGGAATCTCAGATGTGCGCCTGGTTATGTTCACAGTGTCGTCCTGCAGTGAAAGCCCATGTCAGTATGTCTCACTCAGTTCCACCACTGCCTCAACAATATATTAAAACTTCTGATTTCCCAAGGATGCTGGACTTTGTCATAAATCAAGAAAAGTCAATGCAGAATCTGCCCTTCATTTTCATCCCGCTTGCAAATAACCTTAGGCAGTGAGAAATGTACTCATGACCTGTGGCAACTTGTTTGCCTTTTCTTCATTCAGTAGGACAAAAATGTAGATTGTGTGTTTCTGGAGGACATTGGGGTCAAACTTTGGAAGTCAATAAACAACATAATCACTGTTAGATTCAGTGCCGTCAGCAGAACCTAATAACATTATTATCTGCACTGGCATTTAAATTACTAATAAGATGAAGAAGCATTGTCAGTAAGTTACTTTCCAGTTTTTATTTCCTTTGGGCATTAACTGATTTACTTGTAGATGAGAAAAAAATGCAACCTTTTCCTTTTCCTTTTGTTTTTTTAATAGGTCACAGCTAATACAAATATGTAGGATTCACAATTATAATCGGGTTAATAATCTTGTTTAATTAATTGGCTTGCCCTGCTCACGTGGCAGCACTGCTGTTCATGTTTAAATAATTCATTTTGCCAGTAAAGGATTTAGAAAATACATAGATCCTAATGTGATCTAGGGGTGGAGGTTATAAATAATGGTGTTCTAAAGATTATTAGAGTAACAATCACTGGCTGATGTCTATTCTGACAAAGCTGTAACTTGCTGTTAAGTGTAAAAAGGGGAACAGTTCGTCAAATCTCGCAATCTTAGTAACTGTCTGGTATCATAGACCAGCAGTGTCTGGTTATTTGAGTTATGTGAATATAGGTTATTGGTATTGGTATATTATTGTCACTTACACCAAGGTACAGTGAAAAACTTGTCTTGCATACCGATCCTACATATCAATTCATTACACAGTGCATTGAGATAGAACCATAGAACAATACAGCACAATACAGGCCCTTCGGCCCACCATGTTGTGCCGACCTTCAAACCACTCCTAAGACTAACTAACCCCCTTCCTCCCACATATCCCTCTATCTTAAATTCCTCCATATGCTTATCTAACAACCTCTTGAACTTGACCAACGTATCAGCCTCCACCACCACCCCACGCAGCGCATTCCATGCACCAACCATTCTCTGGGTAAAAAAATCCTCCCTCTGACGTCTCCCTTGAACTCCACCCCCCCCCCCCCCCCCATTACCTTAAAGCCTTGTCCTCTTGTATTGATCATTGGTGCCCTGGGAAAGAGGCGCTGGCTGTCCACTCTATCTAATCTTCTTAATATTTTGTATACCTCTATCATGTCTCCCCTCATCCTCCTTCCTTCCAATGAGTAAAGCCCTAGCTCCTTTAGTCTCTCCTCATAATCCATACTCTCTAATCCAGGCAGCAACCTGGTAAATCACCTCTGCACCCTCTCCAACACCTCCACATCCTTCCTATAATGAGGCGACCAGAACTGTACAGGGTAAAAATAATAACAGAATACAGAGTAAAGTGTCACAGCTACAGGGAAGTGCATTGCAGGTAGACAATAAGGTGCAAGGTCAAACAAGGTAGACTGTGAGGTCAAGAGTCCATCTCATTGTATAAGGGAACCATTCAATAGTCTTATCACAGTGGGATAGAAGCTGTCCTTGAGCCTGGTGGTATGTGCCCTCAGGCTCCTGTATCTTTTGCCTGATGGGAGAGGAGAGAAGAGAGAATGACCCCGGGTGGGTGTGGTCTTTGAATATGATGACCTTTATGAGCAAAAAATGTTACTAAGTCGACTGTTGATGTTTTTTTCACTTTCTATACTTCATAGAATCCTGTTGTAATTAAGTACCGACAAAACTTATGGAACATTTTTTATTAAGTTCATTCACGGGTGAAGATCAATATTTATTGCACATCCCTAAGTACCTTCAAGAAGTGGTGAGCCACCTCCTTGAAGCTCCAGTCGTGGGAGTAAGAAGTGGAAAGTAAGAAGTTTCAGGATTTTGATCCCACCGACAATGAAGAAGGAGCAATATGTTTCCAAATTAGCTTCTCATATGACTTGGAGATAAATATCTAGATGGTGGATTCCCAATCTCCTACTGCCATTGTCCTTCGAGGTGGTAGAGGGAGGTTCTATCAAAGAAGCCTTAGTGAGTTGGTGCTGAGCATTTTTAAATGATGCACCCTGCAGTGACACTGCACGGTAGTGAATATTTATTGCAGTGGGTGGGCTACCAATTAAGCTTCTTGAATATTGCCAGAAGTGGAGTCATGCAGGTAAGTGGAGAGTATTCCATTGTACTCCTCGCTTGTGCCTTGCATGGGGGAAATGGCATTGAAGCGTCTGTGGGTGAGTCTTTTGCTGCAGAATATCCAGCCTCTGATCCACACTTGTAAAGACAATATTTGCATTTTCTTTTGAATTCATGAGGATATCACTGACAGGGCTGGTATTTGTTGTCCACCACTAACAGCCCTTGAGATGGGTGTAGTGAGCTGCTTTCTTGAACTGCTTGTGTCCATCTGGTGAAGATACTCCCACAACGCTGTTGGTTTGTTCACTGCTGTATATGAATGGATATGGCAAAACTGCAAAACTTCATTTGATCCATTGGTTGTAGGAGCAGCTAGCTCTGTCTGTAGAATGCTGCTTCTAATATATATCATGTATGTGGGTCTGTAAGGCAGCTTCAACATTTTCTTCAACATTTCTCATTGAATCAGGATTGGACTATGGCCTGATGTAATGATAGAACAACTCATGAGATTGGAGATTGTGGTTGAATACTCTTCTACTGTGTTAATATCTCACCACCCTCCTGGATGCCCAGTTTTCAGTTGCCAGATCTGTTCAGCCCTGTTTAAATTTGGGGGTAGTGGCCAACATATTATGAAACAGGAGACCGTGCAGTGGTTACTCCTACATGGACAGATTCACCTGTGGAAGGTAGATTGGTGAGAATGCAATCAGGTAGGGTTTTCCCCTGTGTTGGTTTTCTCACCACTTGTCAGTCTGGCATCTGTTCTTCAGGACCCTTCGGCATGGATGAGTTGGGCTGAAGGGCCTGTTTCCGGTCCTTATTTCTCTATGACTCAGCAGCGAGTCACTCTGAGTCACTTAATGATGGATGTTGAAGTATTCTTGCTATATTCAGTGCTTCTAAGTGATGTTCAATACAGAGAAATGCCATTATATCTGCTGAATTTTTCTCTTTCCTATGTCTAAGACTTTATGGCATTTGGGATCAATTTTGAAGGCTCCCAGGGCCGTACCCTCTGAGCCATACACCACACACTATCATCTCTTCACTAATGTTGGGACAGAGCATATCTAGAGGGGCCTAGAGGAGAAAAAAACAGAAATTGTGGGATATATGCTGGAATACCAACAATTCAACAGGTCTGGTGGCATCTGTGGAGTGAGTGAGAGAGACGGAGTTAATGTTTTAGTTCTGATGAAAGACCATGGATCTGAAGCGTTAACTCTGTTTCTCTCTCCACTGATGCTACCTGACCTGCTGAGTACTTCCAGCATTTTCTGGAGTTATTTCACACTTTCAGTAACTGCTATGTTTTGCTTTGGTGATGGAGGAGTTTGAGATATTAGCTGAAAGGTATGATTCTGTAAATATGACAAAAATGGAAGTGAAAAAGTAAGATAAGAGGGGGAAAAGTAGAACACAAGGAAACACTGGCAGCAAATAGAAAAGGTAGTTCAGAAATATTCTGTAGGCATATGAACGGGAAAAGGGGAGGAAGGATTTGATCAGAGATCAAACAAACAAATCTAGTCATGGAGCCAGAGGTGACTGTTGAGGTACTAACTGAGTACTTATCATTGAGGAAGAAATTGATGAAGTCTTGGCAAAAGATGATACTGTTGAAATTTTGGATGGGCTCAAAGTTGACAACAAAGAGGTCCTAGAAAGGCTGATGGCACTTAAAGTGGATAAATTACCTGGTCCAAGTGGGATCTACCTTGCAGAGGGAAGTAAGGGAGGAAATTGCAGAACCCCTGGCTGAATCTAATCTCATCCTATTGAAATTTATCCTTCTCTAATTGACTCTTTTCAGGTCTGTATTTTCGGTCTGTATCCTTTTCCACAGCCCTTCTAAACCTTATGAAATACTGATGGCTGTTTCTTAAATGTTTCCCCAATTGATTCTTGACCCATTTGTTCCTGGCTCATATCCTAGAACCATGTTGCCTTCCTTTGTAGGGCTAGAAACACACTGGTCAAAAAAATTCTCCTGAACATATTTCATAAAATTCTGCCCTTCTTTGCTCTTTATGTTACTGCCATCTCAGCTGATATGTGGATGGTTGAAGTTTCTAATGATCACTGTGGCTTTTGCACGTCCCTGCAATTTACCTGCAAATTTGTTCCTCAATGTCCTTCCCATTTGTTAGTGGCCTATAAAATAGTCCTGGCAATGTAACTGAGACTCTATTGTTTTTTAATTCAATTCTGTCCTTTATAATTCAAGGACATCCTCTCACTCCAAAACAGCAACAATCTCTTTAACCAATACTGCCGCTCCCCTCCTTTCTTCCCTTCCCTATGTTTCTTGAACACCTTGCGACCAGGAATATTTAATGCTTCACTTTTCTTAGCCAGGTCCCTGTATTGGCCAAGACATTGTAATCCCTTGTGGTCCATTCAGTTTTACTCCTATTATTGTTTCTGATAGCATCTGATACAACTGAATGGCTTGCTGGGCTATTACTGAATGCATTTGAACGTCAACATGTTATGTGAGTCACCTATAACCCAGACTTTACCTGAAGGATGACAAATTTCTCTTTCTAAGGAGCATTTGTAAACTAATAGGCTTTTACTGTTTCATTGAAGTGTATTTTTGAGATGGATTTTTTTAATTAACTGAATTTAAAATCGCCAGATGCTATGGAGGAATTTGAACTGTCATCTGATCATGAGTACAGACCTCTGGATTTCTGCTCCAACAACTTTGTAATCAGACTCATCTGATTATCGTTCAATCATTGACACTTAAATCTCCATCAGGTCCAACAAACCTGTCAAATAAAGTCAGTAACTGCTTCACCCTCTCCTTACCTTCAATGGAGCACCATCGACTTCCAAGTTCAGCCTCTCTCAGCACCCAAAAAAAAGTCCATTTTGCCAGTTAACGTACATGCAAGTTGCAAAGGTTATTCAGTGTTTTAAATAGTTATTCTGCACCATTTCATTTCAGTGCTCAAATGTCAACACAACAACTTCAAGAGCAGAACAGAGACTGGGTACTCCATTTGAAGTGGATCACCTATTGACCCCTCAAAGCTTTGCCACCATTTGTAAGGCTCGAGTTAGGAGTGTGTTTGAATGTGTTCAAACCTGGGTGTCCAGGTGCAGTGCCATAGGTCTCCAGTTGCCTCCACAGCACTTCTATGTACAGAGGCAGCACCCTGTAAACACCAGCACATCCACGTTTCCTTCTACATCACACATTGTCATCATTGCTGCTGTGAAGGAGAAGGCCCACCACTGCCTTTTCCGAGCAACTAGGGAAGTCAAACAGAAAATATACAAGGAAAAAGCTTTCTGTTATTTGGCATCTGAATTGCACATGGAGAATAGCCACTTGACTGTGTTACTGAAGGGTAGCCTTCTGGAAAACAGTCATGAATTGAGAAAATTAAGTGACAAAAAAGGTATGCTTTTATTCTGAGTGTGATTGTCACTTTTTTTTGCATAATGCCTTGTGATGCGGGGTCAGCAGTTGTGTGATCTTCAGCTTTAGCCCATTCACCTCCAAGGAAACTAGACTTTAACACAACCAATCAAGTTGAAGAATGAAAAAAGTAAGTCCTGCAAAGGAAATGTCAGTATGCACAGCAGGGAGGAGGATCACGAAACAGCAGTGAGGATGGAAATCTAATCCTAATAGGTAGGTTTCCTATGTACTTATCACCCTGTCCAGATGCAGTATAAGGAAGGAACACAGCCAGGGATCTGGGTGGTAACCAATTACCTAAGGCATTGCCTTGAAATTGGAGTGCATAGCACTTTTTTATATGGAAATTGTGCATAAAATCTATTTTGCACACGTTTCAATCTGAAGGTGATGCCCACTTCCTGTTGGAAGCCTGCCCGGTGTGAAATTGAACCAGGTACTAAGTGCCAGTAGTGTTCCAGTATCTAAGCGCACCTAATGGCTGTAATTAAGGTTCAAGCTTCATTTCAGCCATTACCAGCACAATTGGAACAGGAAGCTGCAACGTATGACTTTGCTGTCGTCGTTTAATTTGGGAATGCAATGCACTACTTTGTCGCTTTGTTTTGATTTAATAAGAAACTCCACTGATGTCGGATAATCAGACTGGGCAGCCTCAGCACTCACTGCAGGCTGCTCAAGGACCTTCCAAAGTCCATAGTGTATGTCACGCATGGCAGGAAGTGCTTTCTCTAGCATTTAGCTGCTGAGGTACTCTTTTCTTTGGTCCTTCAGTGGTGACATCACTGGCAGCAATCTCCAGGTTATTAATGGGCCCTTACGGGCACTTCAGAGCAGGTACCAGCTGCCTGCACTCTTAGGAAACCAGCAATACTGGCAAACCCCACTGACTGACATGCCACCTGTTCCTCATTGAAGTCAAAGCAGTTGAAATCAAGTCTCTGCAAATACAATGACCTCAGTGAGAGTAAATTACCAAAGGCAGGAGAGATCTGTTATCAGACCCATTGCTATGACAATGATTATCCACACTGGGTAAGCTGAGTACCTTGGACAAAGATGTGTAGACGTGCCCATCCACAAAGAGCCAACATGAAGACTGGCAGATCATACCTGGAACCTCTCAGATAAACAATGTATTTGTTTCCAAGGCTGTCATCAATGAGATATGTGGCAAGACTTTCAGCTACATCCTCATACCTGGATAACCGTGACTCTTGGCTTCGTTGGCATTGGATCTTTCCGAACAGCCGCAGCAGATCTCTGCAGTGGGGTTTGCCAGTGTTGCTGGTTTCCTAAGCGTGCAGGCAGCTGGTTACCTTCTTGAAGTGCCGGTAAGGGCTCATTTATAACCTGGACATTTTTAACGAGCAGGAACGATTTCCACTCCCTCAGTGTTCAGCTTGTGGTGCTCCACCAGATTTTCCTCATCATAAGTGCCATGGTTCCTGGTATAACCAATCATGTCTTCATTGTTATAGAGAGTGAACTGCAAGCATTTACACTGTCCAGAGGGATGGCTTCTGGGAGGCAAGGGTACCCTCTGCTTCCATGGCTGCTCACACCAAATTGCTCTGCTACTCTGGTTCAGAATGCCACTACAACAAGAACCACACCAGCACTGGAATCAATGTAGAAAATGCCATTTGTTTCCCTTGACTGAGATCCCAAAGTCTGCATCAGTCTGGGTGTGTCTTGCAGCAGCCATGTGGACTGACTTCATCATTGTGCAGCATTTAACACACGATCTAGCCATCTAGACAGCAACATTCTCTGGGACAGCAAGAGTCCTGTCTCTGAGAACCTGCAAGAACAAAAGAATCAGGATGAAGAGGGGGTAGCCCCAGCGAATACCAACAACCTCACCTCCCAACAGAGTGGAGGAGGGACGCAGTAACTGCAAAGGCATTTGAGAAGTACTTCTGGTAACGAGCCTGCGTGGTCAATTATACAGACAAAGTGACCCTCTCCTTGGTACAATCAGAAAGAACAACATAGATTACCCAAACTCTAGGAGCCCTTGTGATACATTATAATTCTCACATCCTCCTCAGCAGGTCCATCTGAACTCATCATTACAGATGCAAAAATTGAATCTGTGGTCCAAGTATTGAAGTAGCTTGCTGCAGAATCTCTATTTCTTAACGAGCTGTATTCAGTGAAAAGGACACTGCCCACTGCACAAAATCTACTTTACTCAGTTCAACTCCTCCTTGTAGGTTTTGAGTCATAGAGTGGAAACAGCATGGAAACAGGCCTTTCAGCCCAACTTGTCCATGCCGACTGTGTTGTCCCAGCAAGCAAGTCCTATCTGCCTGCATTTAGCCCATAGCCCCCTACCTTTTTTACCCTTGTCAAGTCTCTTCACCCAAATCTGTTTGGTGGATAATAAATCTCAAGCCATTTTTTTAATTGCTCATTCAGGCAATGTGGGCAGTACTAGCTGGCTCAGCAATTATCGCCCACTCCAATGATGCACAGAATTTTTCACTCAGCTCTCAACAGTTCGGCCTGATTCAATCTGGAGTCATTCTTCCTTGCACCCTGCCGTTTTCAGCCACTTCCATAAACAGGTTGGCTCCTGAAGAAGGGGCACAATGGAACAATTTTTCCATCTAAGGGGACTATCCTCAGAGGTGCCCATGGTAACTAATGTAAGCAGACAGGTAGGGGAGAAAAATCGTGCAATAGGAATCAACTTTACATCATGATCGTGCGCAGTCATTTCCAGAACAACATGGTATCAAGTCTACATCAATCGTGAGGTGAGGCTGTAATCTCTAAGTGGAAGCATCACTCCAATCAGGATAAAGCTTGAGCACATTCACATGGCACACTAGTAATCTTTCTAGGTGAGGCAGGGTTTGTGACAATTCCAGTGTTGACTTAAAGTCTGCACAGTGAAGAATGTTAATTGCTTGCCCAAAAAGAGAATGTATTTCAGCAGCGCTAGTTATAGCAACAGAGAATGACATAAAAAAAATGTATAATCACATTTTTTAAACACACTGGTTACCTTTATAAATGGGTCTGGAAGTTCTACATCACCGTGTCCCCAGCACAGCTGCAATCTGGAAGTATTCAAAGTTTCCAGAGAGGAAATCGTCTCCTGGGTTGGGACTATCTCCTCCAAGAGCATGGTGGTGGGGTTTTCCATATTCCTTATTCCCTGTATTAGGTGAGGCAGGTCTGACAACATGCTCAATATATCACTCTGCAACTCCATCAATGTTGTCACAAAAGCATCAAAATGGTGGTCCTCTTTCTGACTCCTCCAGGCAGGAATGATAGGTAGAACTCCCTCCGGCAAGCCCTAGCCCCAGATTTCTTGGGCTACCATCAGACTATTATTCCTTGATTCATCTCCTTTTGACATGCGTCCACCTCACCTAACCTCTTGGTGCCACTCTCTGACAGAGACAATGTAGGTGTTTGTGGCTTGATGTCCTCTCTGCCCATTAGATGCAGGATTCTTCAAAGGAGCTTTTGGCCAATTTTGCAGTTGTTTTGCTGGGTGATCCAATCAAATATCGCTAAACACAATGGCCATTCCATGCACCAAATAACGATGGAACCAAGTTTCTAAGCACACGTCCTTGTACTTTTTTTGCTTCAATTATTCGTCCTCTATTTGTGGCTTGTTGTTTCCTTGATGTTAATACCCCTAAAGCACAACTGACAGAGACAAAAGAAAACCTGTAACATGTATGTAGGAAGACCCTCAAGTTTCCTCAACACAGGATCCAACGGCTCTTTGAATGAACCAAAAATTTTGCCTTCGCTAGTCTGCAGGATTGCCCTCTGAGGGAGTATTTTGGCATCAATCCAAAATAATTTGTATCTAAGCCCCTTTCTGTTTGGTTTGAAGTAATTTTCCTCACCTTCCTTTGACGAACTGTATCCTATATTTTATACCTTGATATGAACACTTCTCAGTTACTTTTTCAAGACTGATAAACCCAATAGGGTTAAATTTAACATTCCCTAGAAACATGCATTTAGTATACAATGAGCCATATCCACTGAGTTGAACTTATGTAGCACACCAACACCATGTATATTCATTTCAGTGTTCGTCATCTGTACCAATGAGGAGAGGGCCAACATCAGTTAAAGCTCTTGGTGGGATGTACACTGTTGCTTCACAGATGCCAGCTCTTGCTCTGCAACCTGTTTTTAGGGCTGTCTAGTCAAACATTTCAATTTCTTTGCCAGTTGCTGCTCCACAAAGATAATCAATGTTGTGTGGTTCCAGTGCAGCACAATTGGCCTCCATGTACTCTGAGGGAAAATCAGAGTACCCAAATCATCAACCCAACTGAATTTGTACCTAAACCCTTTTCTGTTTAAATGAAAAACACTGGAGGAACTCAGCAAGCCAGGCAGCATCTGTGGAGAAAAGCAGGCAGTCAACGTCTCGGGTCAGGACCCTTCTTCAGGACTGAAGATAGGAAAAGGCGAAGTCCAATATATAAGAGGGAAAAGCAGAGTAATAATAGGTGGACAAAAGAGGGAAGGTGGGGTGGGCACGAGGTGGTGATAGGTAGATGCAGGTAAGAGATGGTTGTAGGCAGGTGCAGGAGAGGAGGGGAGAGCAGATCCACTGAGGGATGGGTCAGACGTAAGGAGAGAAAGAAAAAAAAACAAGGGTAGAAAAAAAAACAAGGGTAGAAAAAGGAGAGGCTAGGAGAGGGAAACATGGTGGGAGGGGGTTGCCTAAAGTGTGAGAATTCAATGTTCATGCCTTTTCTGTTTAGTTTGAAGTAATGTTCCTCATCTTCTTTCTATGAACTGCATCCTATATGTTATATATCTATATGAACACTTCTCAGTGTTTTTTCTTGTCACCCTGAATGAGAAAGAAGACCTGATTAGACTGTTTGGAATTCAACAGACTCTTTGCAACCTTTGTAGTGCCTTATAAATGCAGTCTCCCGTGGAATTTAATTATTTTGAGCTCTTAGTTTACCATGGACTTTCTTCAGATTCCTCGAAGTTGCTCATTCTTAACAGTTTGCTGTTAATTCAGGAGGGATATCAAAGTCACCTGACTGAATCCCTGAGAGAACATTTAACATTTTACGATTAACTCCTTTAATGCTGCCTTACCCAAAATGGTCATTTTTCAGGATAGGGGAGAGTGGCTGGCGATTCTGCTGAAGAAAGCAATGCCAAAACCGATCTCAGCAGACTTCCATATGCCTGCACATTTTCATTAAGGCCATGGGTCAATCATTGAAAAAAAGGAATATTGGATAATCGTTATCTTGCCCACTGCTGAAGCTGCTTACAGTTCTTTGAGTGAGAATTCATCACAAATTGAAACCGAACTTGGCGTTACATTCAGTCTGTCTGTCCAAAATGAGGCTCTGCCTTTGCATGCTTGGCCATCATAGTGCCTGTTCACTATTTGAAGACATCACCATAATAGGAACTCTGAAGGCTAAGTTTTGCAAGAATAGTTAATGTCAAAGATGGCAATCTACATTGTTCTTACAATCTCTACAGAATGTCTGCATGTTATATTTTGAAATGATTCTTAAATGAAAATGGTTACTTTCTTTCCACTGTATTTTACATGCTTTGTCTTCGTGTGTTCATGCAGCAAAATAAGATGCACTATATGCATCCCGTCAATCTTGTCACTGTTATAGATATGAAGAAAGCATCTTCACCAGATTAAATTCAGCAGGTGAGATACACAATCCTGTTTCAGAGCAAGTGCTTTGAAGCCAACAAGTCTGATTTCTCAGAAGGTTCACTTTACTTGCATTTCAGTTTCCCCTTGATGTTCTGACTGTCAATTGACTGTGATGCTCTGACTGTCAGTTTTAAGAACATAAATGACCTTTCTCTGTCACATAATGTTTGTGTCATGAAATAGCTGCTACTTTGCAGGGAGAATATCTGGTTAAAATTTGGGCGCAGTTGCATTCTCTTACTACTGGGTGGTGCTGTACTGTGAAATTGTAACATTCTTGCTCCACTGCCATTTTGTGTTGTTTTTCTGATCAATGTGAAACTTTTTGATAGGGTGATATTTTTCTTTAAAGTTATGATTTGGAGGAGGAAGAGGGCAGTTTATTTGGAAATATTTAATTCACTTGTGGGAAGCAGCATTGTGGTGCAGTTTGTAGAGCTACTGCCTAACAGCTCCAGTGATCTGGGTTCAACCCTCATCTCCAGTGTTGTCTAGGTGGAGTTTGCCTCTTCTCCCTGTGACCTCATGATTTTCCCCTGGCGCTCCTGTTTCCTCCCACATTCCAGAGGCGTGCAGGCTGGTAGGTTAATTGGCCCCTGTAGGTTGTTTCTAGTGTGTTAGTGAGTGGTAGGGTGCTTGATGGTGAGCTTAAAGGACCTGTTTCCATGCTCTATGGTTCTATGAAAACAGCATAGTTGTCCAAGCATTCTTAACTCTTCTCTTTCTTATCCATTCACACATCTCTGTTCGCATTTGGGCATTTTCTCAGAGTTTCCTCAGAAAAATAGGGTCTTCTTCCTCTGGTTTTCTCCTCTTCATTGCCATTTCTGCTCGGGGCTGTGCCTCTCCTTCCATTCACGCCACTCAGTTACTGTGAATGGTCTGTGCTTTCTGTCTGATTTGCTCGTGGATCTGAATGCGCATTGTTTGGAGCTGCTGAACGTGCATGGTTTCAGTCTGCCGTCCTTCGGTCTCCCTCCCCTTCTTCACCCATCTGTCCCTCGTGGCTTCACTCTTCCCACTGTTCAATGCAGGTAGAACAAAGAACAGTACAGCACAGGAACAGGCCCTTCGGCCCACAGTGTCTGCGCCGAACATGATGCTAAATTATACTGAATCTCTTCTGCCTGTACATGATCCATATCCTTCATTCCCTGCACCGCTATCCTATTAAATGCCGCTATCCTATCTGCTTCCACCGCTACCCCTGGCAGCCCGTTCCAGGCACCCACCACTCTCCATATGTAAAAAAAGAACTTGCCCCTCTCATCTTAAATGCATGTCTATTTGATATCCACTGGCTCTCTTTCTCCTTCTTGCCTCTTGTTTTCTCTTCCTCTTGCCCCTGGTTCTGCTTTGAGCTCCTCCTCTGGCTTGCCTATCCTGTGCCTTTTCAATCTCCTTTTTTTGTGCCTCCCATATCCTCCCTACAGTCTCCCTCCTACCTGCTCTGCTCTACCTATCTGCCCTCTGTTGTCACAGGATTGAGAGGGCTATGAAAGCCATAGAAACCTCAGGAAACTGGAGCTGCAGTTATATGAGGGTTTGAAGAGGACCTTGCATTATATGGTTGTGTCATCTGTCACAATGTATCTATTCTTCCTGATCTTGCCAAGATCAGTAGATCTCAAAATGCCTCAGGAGCCTAATTATATTTTTCTCTCTTCTCTCATAGGTAGCATTTTTGAAACTGGATTGATGGTAGTCATTACCGGATCAGAAAAGTGCTTGGATTAGGAAGGACTTCAGATTTCCTTCAATGAATCAATTTGCAGGGTAATAAAGAAAGTTGGCTTGGAATGGAACTGTTTAAGAGTAGTGGAATGTTATATAATAAGCCAATGGAGCAGCTTAATGACAGAACTGTGATCTCAGCAGTTAAAAGAAAATAAAATATAGGAGCTGGAATAGGCCATTTGGCCGTTTGAAAGTTATTCACCCTTCATTAAAACAATGGCTGATCTTCTGCATTCCAGATCCACCTTTCTATCCTATCCTCAAATCCCTTGATTTGCCAGCATGAAACTTGGAAAATTGACATTAGAATTTATTATATTTGCAATTACGTAATAAATTGACTATGCTAGGAAGGTGAAGGTTTCAATTGACAAATCTGGATATTATCCAAATTCACACAATATCCAGTATATAGAAGTTTCTTTTAAAGAACTATAAATGCACTGCAGTGACCTTGTCACCTAAATGTGCTGAGGACCATTTTGAAGAATGAAAGTCAATGGAACAAGAAGGTCATTTTAACTTCAGAGACTTAACAATAGGGATTGTCCAACACACAGGCTGAAGGGAGTCGGTCTCAATTCCCTGTGAGTAAGTGTGCCGCATTTGATGGTTCATGTGAAAACCGAAACTTTCAACTGCCCTCTGTGTGGAGCATCTCCATTCTGCTTTTGGCTGAATCCTGGTATGTCTCCCAGGGTGAGGAGGAGTTAAAGCTATTACTTTCAATACCAATTCATATATGAACTGCTGTGAAGGGCTATGATTTGCAGTCTTTTTAGCATTTTTTCTCTCTTGAGTTTATATGAATATTTCTGTTTATGCAATATGTTAATGACTTCAGTGTGGATTGAGGGAGAGATTTGCAAATTTATATCAGTAAATTTATTTAATCATCAATTGTGATCTACCGCATGCGCCAGTTATTTCACCTCCTTGCACTTGCAGTCTTTATTAAGGACTTATATAGGCACAGCAAGCAACTGAAGCTCTGTAGATTTCACCAAACTCATCACCTTGCCATATCTAGAGGCATGTAATAAACATTCTACGTCAATTTACAAGAAAAAGAAAACAGGAATACTTTAGCGCAGAATAGTTTAATTTTTCAGTTTATAATAAATCAAATGATAACTAATACGATGTTACATATGGGGACAGACCATCTGATCCCTGGAACTTGCCCTATGGTGACGCAATGCAGCCACAGAAGCAGAAGTTACATCAGAAACAAATCTCTGGCCAATTTAGGAAAACTCTGGAGAAGTTACTTTCAGACTCCCTTTGACCATCACACTGCCTGCAAGAGAATACAGCAACTCCCTATTCCAGATACCATACTGTTAACCTCTTATTACTTAAAATGTCCACCTCTTGGGAGTTGATCCAGCTCACTTTGAGGGATGGCAGCAGACTTATCCCTACCACGTACTCTGGTAATCTCTCTGGTGGTTGATGCTTCTCTGAAAATAAACATTTTTCTAACTTGGCTCTTTGTCTGCTCTGTTAGATAATTCACCCTTTGGCCCTCCAGTCTATCCTATTTAACTGAACAGAATATATAAATTACTAGTCCTGTGTTCCTTGAAGGAAAATAGTTTCAATGGCTCAGGTTTCACTGCTAACAAGTTGCTCTAAAATCGGGCATTATTTTGGTTACTTCTGCACGGCTTGTTTTGGGGATCAGAATGTGATGATGCTCCCCAAGTACAAAGCCTTGTCAAGACCAAGTATACTGTCTGATTTATGTCATATTTTCCCAGCAATACAACTGAGAATCCTGTTTGCTTTTGCACACTGCACGTGAGCCTTCAGTGATTTATCAATCAAGATCCCCAAGGTTTCTCTTCTCTCTGATCTTTAATGGCTGCAGTTGTGTTTAGTCAACCCAGCCAGAGTTACCTGGTCCAGATTAATTGGGTTTATCCACATTGCGCATCAGCCTGAATCTCTAACTTCTCAAAATTGCCCTTTACCCAACGTACATTTGGTCAAAATTCACAACACTAATTTGCACTTTTAAATCATCTGCAGGTCTGTGAATTATTCCATTAAAGTTGCTGTCCATATAATTTATAGTGGGCAGCAATGGAAATGACACTTGGAATTCTATTTGTGACAGGTCTACTCTGTTTGAAAATAACCCCTCTGCAACCAGTTACCTCTCCAGAACAATGTCTGATCATCCATTCTGATAATCTACTGTATGACACCTCATCAAGAGTGAGCAATGACCAGTCTCTTGCCCTTCACTAACCCTAACAACTTTCTCAAAGTAAGGTAAATTAGCTATGAGCTCACCAGAGTATTGATCAATTGCTTCACGCTTCTGGTTTAAGAGATGGGCAATTTAAATCATGTAACTGAGCCCAATGTTTTGATGCCTCTGATCTGAAAAATAAAGCCGTTCCCAGCATCAAGATAAATAGTTCATATGCCTGAAATGAATGTTGCCACTGTGTCCTGCACATTAGAGAAATACACAAACAACTATTTGGTTTGGGCATGTATTCACCACTTCCCGATGTTGCATAGACTTTGCTGTAGGAACAATAGTCTCTGCAGTTTAAGAGCATTAATAATTAATGAGCTGGCCCAGAAACACCAATCAACATTCCTGTTGATGGCTTGTGAAGCCTATCTTCTATGTTGTGATTCATGTGTTGCAAGGTGAGAAATCTAAATCTGTTTAACAGCTCACAGAGGCCACCTTCAAAGAAGCAAATGATATTAAGTTTGACAGTGGTACTGTTTAGAAGGTCTGTTATAAAAAAAATCTTGTGTTGAAAATGACTAGATACTCTATTTTAGTTTGGGGACCAGTTCTGATATTGCCCAAATTTCATAATGATGCACAAAAGCAACATCTACAGGAGTGTTATTCTTTTCCATTACAAGGTGGACTTTTTTATTCTTTACAGTTACAGTAATAAGGGATATCCACTTAAGCCAGCCATTAAACTTTGGATAAAAGTTGTATTGTTAACCCTTCAGTGTTGGTACCATGAGGGGCATCTTTCAGATGTCCTGTCAATCTCTTAAGAAACGAATTCTATGCACAACATTCCAAGACTCAAGGAGCAGCTAAAAGAATTATGATAAATGTATAAATTGGATTTCAGCTTTTGTCATGCTCTAAGGCAATGTTGTGTATGTCACCGGCCCCATGTCTGACCCCACAAAATATTGCAAAATAGGTTGCAAACAAATATATCACAGAGCAAGTTCCACCCAAAAATATGTATTAAATTGTGATCTGTACAGGTCCTGATAGTAGGAGGCTGATCTTTTTTCAAGAATAAACTTTATTCATAAAATATATACCAGAAATACAGTGCATGGCTTTCTTTACATTCATAGTGTTGTTAAGATACGATAAGATCTTTATTTAGTCACATGTATATCGAAACACACAGAGAAATACATCTTTTGCATAGAGTGTTCTGGGGGCAGCCCGCAAGTCTCACCACATTTCCGGTGCCAACATAGCATGCCCACAACTTCCTAACCTGTATGCCTTTGGAATGTGGGAGGAAACCAGAGCACCTGGAGGAAACCCACACAGACACGGGGAGAATGTACAGATTCCTTACAGACAAGCGGCCAGAATTGAACCCGGGTTGCTGGCGCTATAATAGCGTTACGCTAACCGCTACACTACTGTGCCTGCCCTCAGTCTATGCATTCAGTTCTATACAACTGTAGTGTTAGCATCAAACAATCTGCTGGAGGAACTCAGCTGGTCGAGCAGTATTAATCGGGGGGTGGGGGGGGTAGGGATTGTTGACACGTTGGGTCAAAACCTTGCATCAGGACTGATGGTGGAGAGGAAAGTTAGCTGGTTTAAAGAGGAGAAGAGGAGGGATGAGACTAGTCGGTAGGTGGACTGAAAAGGAGTGAAGGATAACAGGCAGATGGAGCCAGGTGGGTTTGAGGAGGGTGAAGGTGGAGACAGCTGTTGGGGGGTGGGGGGAGGTGATGAGCAGGAACACGAAGGCTACCAGTGCTGGAATCTGATAACTAAGGGAGGTGATAATGGGAACCATTAGCAGAGAGTGAAGGACAGATGGAACTAGAACCAGATGGGGGAAGGAGAAGCATCTGCTGGGTAAAATGTGTGGGTAGTAGCTGGATGGAACCAGGAGGGGGTGAGGGACGAAAGTGGGTGGACCAGAGCTGGATCAAAGGATGGAGGGGTGTTGTGTAGGAAGCAGAAGGTAAGGGTAACCTTACAATTGGAAAACTCAGTGTTCATACTATTGGATTGTCAACTACACAGGCAGAATATGAGGTGTTGTTTCTTTAGTTTGCGTTGGGCCTCACCCCGACAGCCGAGCAAGCTGGGGACCGACAGGTCAGTGCAGGACTGGGAAGGGGAGTTGAAATGGCATGCAACCGCAAGCTCAGGATGGTCGTTGTGTACAGAGCAGAGGTGCTCTGACCCTGGCCTCGTCGATGTAGAGGAGGTCACATTCAGTGTACAGCACAGTATTGCCACTTGTGTGGCCTCCTGGGACCATACAAACTTCAAAGTATTTGACAGGTTTCTACATGGCTTAGCCCCTCAATGGTTCACAGCAGAAGGACCTTAGACTACAGTCCTTCCCCACAAAGCCTTTGCATTGGCGGCACCAAGCTTCAATGTATCCCTTAATACTTACTCCTGCAACCTGGAATGTGCTAGGTGGCAGCATTCCCTCTGGCCATTTCACTGCACTGGAAGACAAAATGAGTTTCAGGCAGCCCAAAGTACGTCCTTCACCAAGTTGATGATCTTCCAGCAGCAATCGATGTTTGTTGGCATGCATCTTTGGGAACAGCCTGTAGATCAGAGAGTCCTCTGCTGCACAGCAGCTTGGGATGAACCACGACAAGGCATCTTGCATCCTTCTCCAGACCTTTGTTGCAACTGCATGGTCCATAAAGGGGTGGATGAACAGCTTGTCTTCATTGCAGCCATCCCAAGGGCAGCGTGTCTTGAGAATGAGACTCTGACTGTGCAGGAAGGCTCTGACTGGGAGGGCCCCCTCACACCGCAGCCAAGCAAGGTCTTGGTGCTTTTACTGAGTTCTGGTGATGAGGCATTCTGTCAAATGGTTTTTACAGTCTGCTCAGGGAACCATCCCACAAGATCCATTGTATCCTTCTCTCGCAGTGCCTGCAGGAGGTTGCTCTGGCAGGCAAGGTGAAAGAGAATCCCAAAGATTTCTATAGCTATATTAAGAACAAAAGGGTAGCAAGGGACAAAATTGGTCCCCTTGAAGATCAGTGTGGTCAACTATGCATGGAGCTGAAAGAGATGGGGGAGATCTTAAATGAATTTTTTGCATCTGTATTTACTCTGGAGACAGACACAGAGACTATAGAACTGAGGCAAAAGAGTAGAATATAGAACATAGAACATTACAACACAGTACAGGCCCTTCGGCCCACAATGTTGTGCCAACATTTTATCCTGGTCTAAGATTTATCTAACCCTTCCCTACCACATAGCCCCCATTTCTCTATCATTCATGTGTCTATTTAAGAGTCTCTTAAATGTCCCGAATGTATCTGCCCCCACAACCTCTGCCGGCAGTGCGTTCCACGCACCCACCACTCTGTGTAAAAAAACTTACCCCTGACATTCCCCCTATATCTTCCTCCAATCACCTTAACATTGTGTCCCCAGTAGTGAGGTCATGGACTGTATCTGGATTAAGGAAGAGGAGGTGCTGCACATCTTGAGGCAAATGAAGGTGGATAAATCCCTAGGGCCTGACAAGGTGTCCCCTCGGACCTTGTGGCAGGCTAGTGCAGAAATTGCAGGGGACCTGGCAGAGATATTTAAAATATCCTTTGCCATGAGTGAGGTGCCGGAGGACTGGAGGATAGCTAATGTTGTTCTGTTGATCGAGAAAGGCTCTAAGAATAGGCTGGGAAGTTTATAGGCTAGTGAACCTGATGTCAGCCGTGGGTAAATTATTGGAAGGTATTTTAAGGGACAGGATATATAAGTATTTGGATAGACAGGGCCTGATTAGGGATAGTCAACATTGGCTTTGTGCATGGTAGGTCATGTCTAATCAATCTTAGAGTTTTTCGAGAAGGTTACCAAGCAGGTCGATGAGGGAAAGGCAGTGGATGTTGTCTACATGGACTTTAGCAAGGCCTTTGACAAAGTCCTGCATGGGAGGCTGGTCCAGAAGGTTAAGTCACTTGGCATTAAGGCTGAAGTAGCCAATTGGATTCAACAGTAGCTTAGCAGGAGAAGCCAGAGAGTAGCAGTAGATGGTTGTCTCTCTGACTGGAGGCCTGTGGCTAGTGGTGTGCCACAGGGATCAGTGTTGGATCTGTTGTTGTTTATCATCTATATTCACGATTTAGATGATAATATGGTAAACTGGATCAGTAAATTTGTGGATGACTCCAAGATTGGGGGTGTAGTGGACAGTGAAGAAGGCTATCAAAGCTTGCAGAGTGATCTTGACCAGCTGGGAAAATAGACTGAAAAATGGCTAATGGAATTTAATGCATACAAGTGTGAGATGTTGCACTTGGGGGGACAAACCAGGGTAGGACTTACATAGTGAATGGTAGGGCTCTGATGTGTGTGGTAGAACAGAGGGACCTGGGAATACAGGTCTATAGTTTCTTGAAAGTGGCTTCACAGGTAGATAGGGTCGTAAAGAGAGCTTTTGGCACTTTGGCCTTCATAAATCAGGGCATTGAATACAAAAGTTGGGATGTTGAAGTTGTACAAGATGTTGGTGAGGCTGAATTTAGAGTATTGTGTGCAGTTCTGGTCACCTACCTACAGGAAAGATATCAATAAGCTTGAAAGAGTGCAGAGAAAATTGACAAGGATGTTGCTGGGACTTGAGGACCCGAGTTAAAGGGAAAAGTTGAATAGGTTAGGACTTTATTCCCTGGAGCACAGGAGAATGAGGGGAGATCTTAAAGAGGTATACAAAATTATGAAGTTTATAGTTAGGGTGAATGCATGCAGGCTTTTTCCCCTCAGGTTAGGTGAGACTAGAACTAGAGGACATAGGTTTAGGGTGAAAGGTGAAATATATAAGGGGCATCTGAGGGGAAACTTCTTCACTCAGAGGGGGGTGCGAGTGTGGAATGAGCTGCCAGCGGAAGTGGTAGATGTGGGTTCAATTGTAACATTTAAGAGAAGTTTGGATAGGTACATGGATGGGAGGGGTTTGGAGGGATATGGTCTGGGTGCAGGATAGATGGGACTTGGCAGAAGGTCAGGTTGGCGTGGACTAGATGGGCCGAAGGGCCTGTTTCTGTGCTGTAGTACTCTATGACTCTGGGGTGTTCCGTGCTGACTGCTGCCTGATGGACTTGTGGTCTAGGGTGTTTTTCTGAAAGGTCTTTTCCACGAGGTATGGGTACTGTGGCAATGTCCAACTGAATGGAACAATATGCAGCAATGAGGACAGGCCTGAATTAACATGGCTATGATACAGTCAGAGAACAGTTGAAGCCCTCAAGGTAGACTTCCCATGGAGCCAGACAGCAGCAACATACATTACAACACCATGAAGGAGAGAGAGGCAGGGGAGATTGCAAAGGTTCTCTGAAATGCTGGTGAATTAGATGCATTTCAGGAGGGAGAATCCACATACAATGGACCTCTGCCAGAAAAAATATTACATCACCACTAGATGTCAAGGTAGCCTTTACAGCACTGTATTTAACCACTGACATTTACTGAACCATACACACACACACACACACACACACACACACACGAGCTTTCCAAGGCCCTCACAAGCACACCTACTATCTCTGCCTCCCACCCTTTTTCCACTTAGACAGTGGATCCCTGATAATGCCCCCACAGATTGATCAAGCCTAAAAATGTATAAGAAAAAGGTTATTTGCTTTATACTTTGAGAAAGAAACTGCCTGTCATAATCTGGAGTCACTCCATGGGATGGGGCCCCAGTAGGTACATCTCCTCATTTAGAGAAACAAAGGACTGCAGATGCTGGAATCTAGATGAAAAACACGATGATGCTGGAGGAACTCAGCAGACCAGGCAGCATCTGTGGAGAAAAGCAGGCGGTCAACGTTTCGGGTCAGGCTCCCCCCTCCTGCCCACCCATCTCGCTCCAACCCCAGGAACTGTCCACTGCCTCACCATAGGTACAACACCTGCCCCTACACCACCTCCATCGCCTCTATCCAGGGACCTAAACGGTCCTTTCAGGTGAGACAGAGATTTACCTGCACCTCCCCTAATATCATCATCTGCCTTTCACAGAGACTGCTCTCTCCGTGACTTCCTAGTTCATTCCTCCCATACCTCCCCACCCATCCCGCTCCCACCCCGGAAACCTTCCACTGCCCCTGCCATAGGTGCAACACCTGCCCCTACACCACCTCCATCACCTCCATCCAGGAACCCAAACAGTCCTTTCAGGTGAGACAGAGATTTACCTGCATTTCCCCTAATATCATCTACCGCATTTGGTGCTCCAAGTGTGGCCTCCTCTACATTTTTAAATTTTTAAAAAAATTTTATTTACAGTGTGCTAACAGGTCCTTCTGGCCCAATGAGTCTGCGCCGCCCATTTTAAACCCAAATTGACCTACCTGTACGTCTTTGCAATGTGGGAGGAAGCTGGAGCACGTGGAGAAAACCCACGCAGACACGGGAGAACGTACAAACTCCTTACAGACAGCGACGGGAATCCCAATCGCTGGCGCTGTAATAGCGTCACGCTGACCGCTACGCTACCATGCCGCCCATTGGTGAGACCAATGCAGACTAGGTGACTGTTTCATAAAACACCTGCGCTCTGTCCATAACTGCGATCTGCATCTCCCCGTTGCCAGTCACTTCAACTCCCCCTCCCACTCCATCACAGATATGTCAGTCCTCAACCTCCTCCACTGCCAGGAGAATTCCAAGCACAAACTGGAGGAACAGCACCTCATTTTCTGTCTTGGAACCTTGCAGCCTAATGGCGTGAACATTGAATTCGCCCACTTTAGGTAACCCCCACCCCCACCGTGCCTCTTCTTTTCTTCCTTTTCCTAGCCTATCTCTTTTTTCTACCCCTCCATACCCTGGTGGATCTGCTCTGCCCTCCTCCCCCGCAACTGCCTATCACTAACTTGCATCTACCTATCACCACCCTGTGCTCACCCCGCCTCCCCTCTTTTGTCCACCTATCACTGCTCTGTTTCTCTCTCCCGTATATTGGGCTTCAGTCCTGAAGAAGGGTCCTGACCCGAAACGTTGACCGCCTGCTTTTCTCCACGGATGCTGCCTGGCCTGCTGAGTTCCTCCAGCATTGTAGTGTTTTACATCTCCTCATTTGGCTGGAGAAGAAGCCATTTTTATGATCAGTGGGATTAGAGGAAGGCACCCACTAAATTGTTGTTAAATTCTCCACAAAGTACTCTGCTGGTTTGAGCACAGTCTGAGGACTGGGAGATGTGTGGGCAGTCTCCTACAGATCTTGGAGCTGTCTTTTGAAGAGTCCTATTGTGAGCTGAATGGCTCTTTAAATGTAGAACTCAACATGTTGTTTTCCTTTTTATATGTAACTGCCATCTGATAGCCGTTTCTAGACCTGAGAGCAGTATTTTATGTAGGGAGGGCTTCAAGTGTGACAATGACATCATTAGAGGCACACATGATGCTGAGAAAATGTCAGAAGAGGTAGTATGTATTTTAACCAGAAGTGCCATTGGTGCAATTTCACCCTGAACCAATTGCTAATGCAACTTACTCTTGCAGTTGTGGATCACATAGTGTTGAAATAAAAACACTGCAAACAGGTTCCTCAGCAATAGTTTCTTCCAGATCAGCAGCACCTTGTACTTGGATTAGTATAGAAACATTTTTCAACTGAATCACTACAAATGAAGAATAGAGATGAGTTGCTATATTTCACGTACAGTGATGTCTTTATGAATATAAGCTAAATAAATTCAGAGCAGGTGACCAGAATGTGGTTGCTATGATCTCCACTGTCATCATTTTCACACTGAACTATCAAGTCTGGAGTAGATGAACCAAGTAGATGGATAGCAACAGAGGTGTTCTATTTTGAGGTGAAGCTGCTTGTTCATTATCATCCTGAAAATGGTGCTGATGTAATACATTCCTCCTGTACTTCAAGTTGGTATTGCATTGCTCAATAAGTAGAGATCTTTGTTCTTTTTTTCTGATTGATTTTTCCAGATTGATGGATCAATAATTAAAAAATACATTTTAAAATATTACTAATTTGTTCCAGTCTCAGCAGGTGCCAAAATGGCGAGGCAGGAATACAGAATGTTCTTATTACATTATATTGATGAGGTAGACGCAGTGAGGGCAATGAGATTGCTAGCACAGTCACACACATCGTGGCACTAACCTTTGATGCCAGATGCTGGAATCGCTATTTAATAAACTTCTTTGTTACTACTGCTGCTTTGGGTCATAGCAACTGACAGCATTATCAAAATGTGTCAAAATTGCCACTAGCCCAGCATCAGTTAAAACTTGACCCACTGAATGAATAACCAAAGCACAAAAAATCGGAGGGGTCAATCTATGGGAAGTAACTAGCTTCAAAGCAGAAAGATAGATTTATAAATACATGAGCAGGAAGACCCTTGGTGACCTCTCTTCAGAACCTAGGACTACTTAGATTATTAATTGCCCAATGCCTAGTTCAGGTAGCACTTTATTCTGAGAGAGAAGATTATTAATTCCTCCCAAAAACTAGTAAGGGCAAACGTGTCTTTTACAGACGTGGGAGAATTTATAATGAGGCATAGGAAAATGGCAAAGGAATTAATCAGCTACTTTGTGTGTGTCTTCATGGAAGATGACAAAAAAAAACTGCCAGAAATACCAGAGAATCAAAGGTCCAGTGAGGAACTGAAGGAAATAGTATTAGTCAAAAAATAGTACCGGAGAAGATGGTGAGCTTTGAAAGGAGATAAATCTCAAAGATCTGATGATCTACATCTCAGAGTTTTGAAAGAGGTGACTTTAGACTTAATGAATACTTTGGTTATCACCTTGCAAAATTCTGAATTGTTCCGGTGGATTAGAGGGTGGAAAATGTGACTCTACCATACAAGAAAGGAGGGAGAGGTAAAGACAAGGAAGTACCAAGCTGTTAGCCTCATGACAGTGATGGGGAAAATGCTGGAATCTCAAGTGAAGGATGTAATAATGGAACAACTTGGAAAGAATAATAGAGTTGAGTAAATTTAATATGGAGTTATGAAAAGAAGATCTTGTTTAGCTAATGTAATGGAATTCATTCAAGATATTACTAATAGATAGCAAAAGAGGAATGTCTGGATGTGGGGCATTTTGATCCCCAGAAGGCTTTTGACAAAGTTCCATAAAGGAGACTGGTCAACAAAGTTAGAACACATGGAATTGAGGGTAATATACAGACGTTGATTGGTTATCTGGAATCCTCTACCCCAGAGGGCAGTGAAATGCCAATATAGTAAATTAACATACAAGGGGATTTTCTTGTAAAACGTGTTTCCCTTTCAGCTTGGTAGCATTTTACATCAAATCTTTTTACATGCATTGTCCCTGAAGTCCGTAAAAGTAGGGACTGCATGTAGTTGGTTTACTGATTAGCTTAATGCTGCTTGCTTGCCTAAGGTTTAGTGGTGTTGAAAATAAAACTGATTTTCACTGACACCCCAGCTGGGTAAACAAAAAATGAAAAATATTCAATTCAGTTCTCCAGGAAGTACAAAGAGTTATAAATTGCTCAGCTCTCACAATGCAGTTAAGCTGACAGTTTTATTAAAAAGATCAAAGAATTAACCTTTGACATCCATTATTCCCTGTACGTCTGTTTAAAATTGTAAGCCTTGATTCTGTGAAGCATTACAATAGTACAGAAAGTTCAGAACTAAGCAAACAGCTCATAGTTAATGCACAGACCAATGATCACTAAGGCAATTTTAGGATGAGCTGTAGCCTCGCTTCCTACCCCAAATCCGATGGAACATGACTGCATGTCTCAGGTCATGTTCCGGTCAGCTTTGTTGCTGAATAATGACAAGTTCACAGATTCGGGTTGGGTTTGGATTAATAGTGGTCAAGCTGAACTCTAGGATATCTCTATCATACAATCAAAAGAAGACAGGAACTGCGTGTCATAATAGCAAGGCACAGTTTTGCAGTGAGGTTGGTTACAAAAATTACTATTTATTGGTCTGAAAATGTGATCTGTCCTGAGATGAACAGAAAAGTCCAGTGATGCTGAACCAGGAACTGTGCAATTAAAATAATTCAGTCATTCTGTACATTTCTTTGTGATAAATTTAATTTTTAATTGTATTTTCGAATAGATTGCCAGGATGAGGGCTGAAAGCCACTGTAGACAGGTGCCACATCTCACTTCCAAATATTCAGAATTTTATTACAGCACGCATAGCTTTAGGGACAATCTAGCACGCCTTATTGCCTAACTAAACACTCTTGATAAATCAATGACCCTTACCATAGGAGTTGGATGTGACATTTGCACCTAGGCTCCCTTAGAAATCTGTCAACATTGAATAGGGTGTGTGTGTGTTGGGGGGGGGGGGTGGCGGCGGGGGGGGGGGGGGGTGTGGGTATGTGATGTGGGAAACAGAAACAGGAGTCGCGGCAAAACATGCCTTCTACACTTTTAACACGTTCATTTTCTTGCACGCTTCAAATCTCTCGCATTGTCAAGACACATTTTAAATATAGCTGATCTGCTAGGAAAAGACTTAATGAGAAACACTGAGAATTGCAAAACTGTTTATGATAATGTGATAGAGGTACTTTAAAAAAATAATAAATGTCTTGCTTGAGTGTTGGAAGATAAATTAATATAAAATCTTACATCACTGTATTTAATTGAATGGTATTATATTACAAGAAATTAAAATTTATTCTCAACCACCTTGCCTCCCTCTTGTATACAGCTTCTGTTTGTAAAATCGCTATCATATTCACTTGTACTGGTGATTATTATCATCCTGATGCAGCTGCTTCATGCAGTGGGTGACTACACTGTTACATAAAGGTTTCATGTGTTTAATCAGTTTCCCTGCAAATTTGTGATGGTGTTGCAAACAGTCCTGTAACACAATGTCTGCACTAGGCCCAGGCAGAGTGAAGATAAATAGGTAATTCCATGAGGTGATATCATAAGTACCTGTTCCATTGAATAGTATAGATAAAAGGACATAACTTGTGGTCAGATTAGTAGTTAGATGAATGGTTCTCACAGTTATCCAGACAAATGGTACACTAAGAGCAAACAAAAGAAGGATGCAGTGTTCAACTCAAATATCCAGATTGGCTGCTCAGCCATTAGCTTCACAGAAACAGCTTCCATGTCTGGCTACTATTGAAAGGTCTTATTATGTTATTGTGTTGTGCAGTAAAAACAAACTATAGTTACACCAAGTTTTGCCCTTTCAATCTAAATACTCTAACAATATGATAAGTGTTCATTTCTGTTAATCTACTTTTCTGGCACTGCAGATTAACTAATATAAAATGGAGTCTCAATCTTGTAGATTTTAATTGTTGAAGATCTTAAAAACATCTAATTAAAAAGTACCTTCCTGTGTTCTTACCCTCCAGTCATGCTCTCCCTCTGTTTCTCGTTCTTTATTTTACATAGAGTTCACCCAGTCTAACTTACATTTCTTCCCACTACTTGCACTATCTATTTGATTGCCTTTTTCACTCTGACTATCGGAAGGAGATGGTCATCCAATTCATTCAAGTCCCAGATGCCCGGGTTCCCCCACTGACCTATTATCAGTTCATACCTTCAGCAACCTGGAGCATAAAATGCCATTTCAATAATATTACAACAATCAAATGGGCAGACGACAGTAGCAATAGAGACTACTGCCTTTCCACAACACAGTACAGCACAGGAACAGGCTCTTCAACCCATAATGCCTCTGCTGACCATGGTGCCAAATTAAACTAATCTTATCTGCTTGCACTTGATCCATATCCTTCCATTCCCTGCCTGTTCATGTGTCTGTCTAAATACCTCTTAAATGTCACTATTGTGTCTGCTATTGTGGCAGGCACGGTAGTGAGGGGCAGGCACAGTAGTGTAGCAGGTAGCGTAATGCTTTACAGCACCAGTGACCCGGGTTCAATTCCGGCCACTGTCTGTAAGGACTTTGTATGTTCTCCCCATGTCTGTGTGGGTTTCCTCCGGGTGCTCCGGTTTCCTCCCACATTCCAAAGATGTACAGGTTAGGAAGTTGTGGGCATGCTATGTTGGCACCGGAAGCGTGGCGACACTTGCGGGCTGCCCCCAGCACACTCTACGCAAAAGATGCATTTCACTGTGTGACTAATAAAGAAATCTTATCTTCCCTCACCACCCCTGGCAGCACATTTCAGACACCTACCACCCTCTGTGTAAAAAAAAACTTGCCCTGCACATCTCCTTTAAAATTTCTCCCTCTTGCCGTAAACTTATGCCCTCTAGTACTTGACATATCTACCATGGGAGAAAGACTTTGACTCTCTACCCTATCTATGCCTCTCATAATTGAATAAACTTCCATCAGTTCTTCCCTCAGCCTCTGATGCCCCAGAGAAAGCAAGTCAAGTTTCTATCTTCTCCTAATAGCTAATACTCTCTAATCCAGGCAACATCCTGGTAAACCCCTTCTGCACCCTCTCCATAGTCTCCAAATCGTTCCTGTAATGGGGCGACCAGAACTGCACATAATACTCCAAATGTGGCATAACCAAAGCTTTATACAACTGCAGCATGACTTCCTGACTCCAATACTCAAAGCCCTGACCGATGAAGGCAAGCATGCCACATACCTTCTTTGTTACCCACTGTCCTTGTGTTGTAATGTCAGTGAAATATGGACTTGTACCCCAAGATCCCTCTGTACATCAATGTTCTTAAGGGTCCTGCCATTTACTGCATACTTTCCCCTTATGTTTGACCTCCCAAAGTGCAATATCTGACACTTGTCTGGATTAAACTCCATTTGCTTTCTCTCTGCCCATGTTTCCAACTGATCTACATCCTACTGAATTCTTTGACAACATTCCTCACTATCCACAGCTCCACCAACTTTGTATTGTCTGCAAACTTAATGATCAGACCACCTACATTTTTGTCCAAATCATTTAAATATATATCACAAACAACAGAGGTTCCAGCACGGATCATTGCGGAACACCACTGGTCACGGACCTCCAGTCAGAATAATACTTCTGCACCACTACCCTCTGTCTTCTATGGCCAAGCCATTATGTTCCAAAATAATGGAAGAGAAGGTGTAAAGTGCAAAATTAAAAGAACCAACAATTGAGCAGCAAAATAACAAAGTGCAGCTTTGCAATGGGAATGGTTGGAAAAATTACTGGTTATCAGTCTGAAAACATGTTTTACCCCGATGTAGGCAGTGTTCAGTGATGCTGGAGCAGGAATGGTGTACTAACAGAATTCATGCATTTTCTTCATTTCTTTGTGAAATAATTTCTCATTGTATTTTAGAATAGAATAATCCATCAGATTTAATTGGTAATGTGGTTAATTAAATGTTCATTTAGGGATCGTTTTTTTTTAACATTTTATTGTGAATCAATTTTCAATTTGTTTAACTTTCCTCTACACTCGGCATACAAAATGGATGTACTTACAATATGACCAGAAATACCAAGCAGCAGGCACCTTCCTATACTTTTGTTTTAATGATGCTGCCGCACACTGAGCAGAGATAATCATCCTCACTAAAACCCAGTGTCGGTCCATTTCTGCTCTTGATGGCAGTTAGCTGCAGTGGTGGTCGTTTTATGCTGCCGTCTGCATAAAGCACATCTGTGCCGCATACACACTCTCACTGAACACTGTGATACCAGATGGTTTGTCAAAGCATTGCCCTAGTATCAAGCCGGCTCTTAAGTTGTTCTGCTGTTTTTGTTTGTTATGGTTCGTTGGCAATTCTGAAACAATGTAGAGAAAATGAAGTTATAAAGTTGCTCTTTGTATAAAGTTAAGCCAGTGAAGGAATGGTGCATAAGCAGGACTACTGATTAATACTAAGTAAATCAAATTCTATTTTTATTAAATAGAATCAATGGAATTTTTAAGCAGCCTTTTGCAGAGATAGAATTTTGAGATTCTATTCATTTACAATTAGGAGCACTGAATTCTGCTTAATTATATGGGAAGATAGATTATTTTTTACAGGTATTGTATTAAATTCTTTAGTTCTCCTTATATATCAGTGTCCTGCTTCCATATTGTTCAGTTTAACCAGAAATTGTCAATTGAATATTGTTTGAGACGAATCTAATCATTGGTTTCTGGGTATATGAGACGAGTAAAATCAGTCAACCTCAATGGTGGTGGAAAATTATACAATTCTTATGTAAGATTCAACGGAATTATGAATCTTTTCTAGAAAATATTAGAGAAAGCAATTTGAATTTCAATGCAAGTGCTTTCTGCATGGATTCTTCACCACATCATGAAATTGTACTCTCAGCAGAAACCTTGGAGAAATATTGTGAATCTATGTTTATTTTTATTCTTTGTCAGATGTGGGTGTTACTGGCCAGATCAAATTTTAACAGACTGCCCCAATTGCCCTAGGAAAAGTGTAGTGAGCTACCTTCTTCAAGCACTGCTGTCTCGTGCAGAGATATTTTAGATAAGGATTTAAGCAAAGCTCTTAGCTAATGATTTCCAGAATTTAAACCAAGTGACAATGAAGGAAGGCAATATATTTCCAAGTCAGGATCATGAGGTGAACTTGCAAG
Source organism: Pristis pectinata (assembly GCF_009764475.1). NCBI lineage: Eukaryota > Metazoa > Chordata > Chondrichthyes > Rhinopristiformes > Pristidae > Pristis > Pristis pectinata. The sequence goes on along the minus strand of NC_067414.1, from coordinate 27,925,455 downwards.
TGTTCCCATGTTCCTGCAGCCTTTGTCCCTCTAGGTGGTGGTGTTTATGGGTTTCAGAGGTTCTACCATGGAGGCCTTGGGGAATTACTCAGAGGAGACTACTGCATACATTATTCACCAGTGGCAGAGTAATATTTAGGGTGGTGGATTTGATTGCAGTCAAATGATCCAGGCCTTACTGCATGTGGGCTTGGTCGCATTAGGATTGCAGTCAAGGGACTAGGCTGTGAAACTTTGATCATGTTCCACAATTCAAAAAAAGCATGACTAGTTTTACTCTTATTTTGTCCACTGACAAAGCAAAGGGTTACCCAAACCTCCAACAATATTCTATCATCATCTTCTGTTTGTAATACAGGATGTTAATAACAACAACTTCATGCTAGGCTTTACTATGGATTAAAAGTCTCAAGGTGCTTCATGAGAGGATTACCAAATTAAATGTGCATGTCAAGCCACACAAGAACTCGGGAGAGGTTTCCAAAAGCTTGGCTAAAGAGATAAGTAATTAAGAAAATTCTGAAGGAGGTAAAGGGATGGAAAGGTTTATTGGGTTTGGCAGCTGAAGGATGGCCTGCAATTCTGGAGCAATGAAACCTGGGGATAAGTAGCCAGATTTGGAGGAGCAAAGTGTCTTTGAGGCCAAGAATGACACCAGTGTTGTGAACAATCTAGTTTAGCTTCAGATGGTTGTCAGAGAGAGAGAGAGAGAGAGAGAGAGAGAGAGAGAGAGAGAGAGATGGACTCAGTGTCCTGAGAATGGAATTTGTTATAAGGACAAAAGACAGTAGCTTTGACTTTTCTCATATTTTAGTTGGGGGAAATTTCTGCGTATCCGGTCTGAATGGCAGGAAAGCAGTCTGGCAGGTTAGCCACAGTGGAGGCGTTAAGAGAAGAGGCTGAGATGTAGAGCTGGGTGTTGACATGGACACTAACACTGTGACTTTGAGTGATCCTGTCAAGGGGCAGTGTGCAGATGAGAAATAAGAGGGAGCTACAGACAGATACTTGGGGAACATCAAGTGATGCTTGCATGGAGGTGGGAAGAGAAGCAGTTACATATGATTCTGTCTGGATGGATAGGAATGAAATCAGACTAGTGACCCAGTCAGTGGCAGAGAGACAGTGGAATAGAATGGTGTGGCCCAAGATGCCAAAGGCTGCTGACAGGTTGAGGAGTATGAAATGGGGTAAATTACCTTTGCCATAGAAATACAACATTTAATTAGAGATTTTAATGATGACAGGGCCAAAACAGAACTAGGGAGGTTCAAACAAGGAGTCTGTGTGAGATGGGCACACGTTTGGGATGTTACAGCATGTTGGGTGTATGGGAAAGGGCCAGCGAGGAAGATCTCATAGAGGGAATCCTGGTCTCAACTGCATTTGATGAAGCTGGAATCAGTGGCAAGAAACTTGACTGGGATAAAATGATGAAGAAAGACACACTTTTTTTCACTTATGCTATAAAATTAATGGTTCATGTTGATGAGATACAGCAAGATTGGTCCAGGAGTTAATATTGACAGACTTGATCATTTTCCTTCTTCCTCATTGGCTCGTTCTCTGTTTCTGTCAATGTCAGGAACTGGAAATGAAACGCTGTAGTGATTCTCATACATTTTTTATTGAGGGAGTGTATACCTCTATTTAACCAGCATCATTATCCATTGGTGCTGCATTCCTTCTGGAATTGTGTAGCCTTTTTCAAACTCCATAGCAGGATTTGTCATGAATTCCCGACGTATGGGAACAAAGAACCAAAGAAAAAACCTTGAATCAAACATAATACCTCCCTTTTTCAAAATTACTGGTTGTTCACAAAAAAAAACTAAAATTTGAAATGTAATATGGGAAACCTTTGGCATGTTACAGATCTATAAAGTATTTAGTGTGATCTCTAACTGTAAATTTTACACTAAAATATAAATTTTGGTTTTAACAACAAAGAAACCGAAGTTCACAAGTGTTATCTGATTTTTAGTTCGTTCTGATATTTGGCAAGATGGAAACTCTACCTCAGCATTTGTTGCACCTATGTTGCAAACAGTAGGTAAAAGATTGTTCTATATTCTTTGTTCATGCTGCAGTGCAGTTTTACACTTAGCACCTCACCTGCTGCCAAGACTGGCTGCAGAAGAAATCCTGGCTGCTCTTTTCCTATCTCCCATTGAGGGATCTGAGAGGTAACTTGTTGCAGCTAGCAATCATTGACCTGAAATGTTAGTTGTGTTCCTCTCTCTGCTGATGCTGCCTGACATGCTGTGTCATTCCAGCATTTCATGTTTCTGTTTCAGATTTCCAATGTTTCTGGTTTTTATTTCAGATCTCCAGCATCCACAGGGGGTGTCTTGCTTTTGCAGCAGATGTTGTCCTGGCTGAGATTCAATGCAGGAGCAGCATCAAGGTTAGGACCTCCTGGTCTGTAAGACTCACTGTCAGCCAACCCTTTAAAAAGATGATTTTTTCTTTTATGTCCCTGCAACAAATGCAGTTCCTCAGGCAAACCACCTGCGTCTGTGTCTCTGGCACTGCAGCTCCAGAGCCAGTGTGGGTTAATGCCTTCAGCTTTTAGTTCTCATCCTGTGGAATGTATTCCACAAGCTTCGAGGTAGTTTACACTGCATTTAAAATTGGTACAAATTTAATTGCTAATGTAGATTGTGGCAACATCTTTCAAACATCTTAAACCTTTTACAGAATAATTAATGCCTTGTGATCTATGCTCAGAGGTATAATTCATGTATGTTGCTTCTGTATGATTTTGGTTATACTGGATATCAATATATTACAATTGACTGGATTTAGCTTCTAGAGGACCAGTGAGAAGCCATCATTGCAGAATTGTGGAAGCACAGTAAGCCCAGAAAATGTCACTACCACTGCGGCAAAGCTGTTTATTTAAAAAAGTCTTAGGTTCTTTAATTTTAGTGTCTCATTGGCACCTTGAAATATTTCTCTGACGTCAATGTTTAATTGTTGACCAGCATACTTTTACATTACTTGGAACTTATCACAAAATTCTGTTAACTTTGGAAGTAGATGGTTAATTGGACATATGTTGCGTACACACTTGGATGAGTTTGGTAACAGTTTGCAGTTGGTTTCTTGCTGACAAACTCACATTAAGGTAGATATAGGATTGCCTTCTGAATAATATAATGTTATAATTAATCAAAGAACTGGCATGGGTATGAAGGACTGCATGACTCTGTCTGTGCTGTGAGATTTTATGCTTGTGTAATGTTAACAGCAGTAAGATATCCTCATCCAGGGTCGTGCTCAGTTACTCACAGTATAAGTATATGATGTGCACGGACCAATATTACAGCATGTTAGCAGCATTGTGCTGCACCACCACCTTGTCCCGGCTGGAGCATGCTGGGAAATGGGTAGAATAATTAGCCTCTGTAAATTGCCCAAGGATGTAGGTGAGTGGTAGATAATGGGGGATGATGGGAATATGAGGAGAATAAAATGGGATTAGTATAAGTGGGTGCTTGATAGTCGGTGTGAACTCAGTGGGTCAAAGTACCTGTTACATGGTTTCTCTCTCTATGACTAACCAATAGAACTAAGCATATAATATATATCTGCCAATGTACTCCATTTTCCAAATTTGGATTGAAGTCAATTGAACTGCATTTTGGAAGTGGAATACGTATCGATGTACTTTGTCCATTTAGTACTACCAATTCAGGATAGACTTCCCGCAGTGTCAAAACAATCAGCAACAAATCTGGTGACCTTCACTGTTGAATCGGGGAAATAATTTGCCTATTTTCACACCCATAAAATCAGTCACCAGCAGCTCAATAATATCAAAAAAATCCATTGCGTGCTCCATCCTGTTGCACACTGAGCCAATTACATCGGCGCGACCTTCATCTCACCTGACATGAACAGTTGCCACCTTGTCGGCAACAGTGGAGAATCCAGATACACTGTGCAAAAAGTAATAGGTGCATTTTTAAATAATGTTTATATCTATAAGAGGTAATATTTTGTCATTATTTTCATAATTCTTTGGGTAACATTTACAACAAATTGCAGTTGGTTTCTTGCTGACAAACTCACATTAAGGTAGATATAGGATTGCCTTCTGAATAATATAATGTCATAATTAATCAAAGAACTGGCATGGGTATGAAGGACTGCATGACTCTGTGCTGTGAGATTTTATGCTTGTGTAATGTTAACAGCAGTAAGATATCCTCATCCAGGGTCATGCTCAGTTACTCACAGTATAAGTATATGATGTGCACGGACCAATATTACATTGTAGCATTGTAGTAACATCTGATGACTATTCAGTGAACTCTGTGAGCTTTCACCTCTGTGGAATCTCCAACGCTGCCCTCAATTTCCCTGCTCTCTCACCATCCATGGCTGGTCCAACTTATTCTACTGAGAGGTGACTACAATGACTGGCACTGATTCCACAGATCACAGTGCCTCTCTCCCCATCCGATGGATCTGCACCCTCCACAATTTACCCTAATGTCTACAAGGAGATTAGATTGAATGTGATGACATTGAGTCTGGTTTTATGAACAGAATGGTCAAATACAGGATCCCAGGAACAAGGGTTTCCAGGTTTGCTCTGCACCTATAACTAATTGTACAAGGAGTATATGGAGCTGGCAATTCAATAAGGTCAGATAATAAGCATATTTTCCATGATTAAAGGGAGGATTGTGATTGGCTGCAGCTCCTAAAAGGCTGCTCTCTTTGTCTTGCTATTTGATGTGGTTGAATGATGCTGCAAAGTGTATTCTATCTTGAGATGCAGATGTCACTGCCAAGGCTGGTATGTACTGCCCATCCTTCACTACCCTGCAGCAGGGCATTTTTTTGGAACTGCTGCAGATTCTTTGAAGCACTTTAATACAATAGGGAGATATTGTAGGCCACATCAGTAAAGTGTCTGACAGATGCTGGAGTCGCAGACAGACCAGTGTTAATTATAGGACACTGGCTTTTTAACAACAATTTATAACTTCCTAGTCTCCTTTGCTGATGCCAGCAATTATTTACAGATTTTTTTTAAAAACTGATTTCAAATTCTCAATTGGGTATGGTGGAATTTGGATATTGTATTGCTCACAACAATGATACACACAGAGGGAGGTGGGTGGAAAGGACGAGCTGCTAGAAGAAGCTGTAGAGGTGGGTACAATCACAATGTTTAAAAGACATTTAGACAGGTACATGGATGCAAAAGGTTCAGAGGGATAGAGGCTAAATACAGGCAAATGGGATGAGCTCAGATAGACATTGGTCAGCATGGATGAATTGGGCTGAAGGGTCTATTTTCGTTCTGTATAACCTTATGACTCCATGATACTTTTCTAAACAGTTGTTGAGACATTTCAAGCACTGCTTGTCAATTGAACTGCTCTAATAGTAAAATCAGTGGAACTTATCACATAAAATGAGGAAATTCAGTCCATTATATCTCTGCTGGTCATAAATCGAGCTATTTGGGTTACTCCCCTTCCCCAGCTCTTGGTCTGTAGCCCTGGACGTTACAACTGTTCAAGTTCACCTCCTGCTGCAATGAGACATTGAGAGTTTCTGACTCCATTATCCTCCAGGCAGTAACTTCCGCACACCCACTGCTCTTTGGGTGAAAACATTTCACCTCAACTCTTATCTCATTCTTCTACCAAATTGACGTTACCCTTGTTCAGAGAAATATTTCCTTCCTGATTACCCTGCCTAAGCCTGTTATGAGTTGCTGAATTCCTTAACAAAACTGTTGACCTCCTTGTAAGGAGAACATTCAAGGGCGACTTGGGAAAGATCAAAGCTAACAACTTGCTGCAGCGCTGGGGTATTGCTGCACTGGCAGAGGTGTTACCTTCGATGAGGCATTAAACTAAGGCAGCATCTGTCCTCTTAAGTGGACACAAAAGATCCTCTTTGTGGAGGATCAGGGGTGTTCTTGCCAGTGTCGTGGCCAATATATATCCCTAAATTAGCATTACTAAAACACATGGTCTAGTTATTTGAGACTACAGTAGGCACATGAGCTGTGTTAACTGGCTGCTGTGTTTCCCACTTTATTCTTCTCATTTTACCACGGGTTTTCTTACGAGGTTGTTAACCCACTTTCGGCACTGTGTAGCTTTTCTTACAATGGTGAGGTTTGAACCTCTGCCAATTCCTACCAGATGGCAGAGGTTCAAGCCTCACCATTGCAAGAAATGCTACACAGTGCCTTGAGGCCTCCCACCCTCACTGCCCAGAAGACATCTCCTTCAAGGGCTGTCTTCTGCCAACAGCCGCGGCTGTCACTACCTGAGCCTATTGTTCCTTTAGCCACTTTGCAAAGCTTGAAACTGTTAAATGCCTGCTTACTACTTAAATTTTAAATTTTTAAAATTTTATTTACAGCTTGGTAACAGGCCCTTCTGGTCCAATGAGTCCGCGCCGCCCATTTTAAACCCAATTAACCTACCCGTATGTCTTTGCAATGTGGGAGGAAACTGGAGCACCCGTAGGAAACCCACACAGACACGGGAGAATGTACAAACTCCTTACAGACAGCGACGAGAATCGAACCCCGATTGCTGGCGCTGTAATAGCGTCGCGCTAACCGCTACACTACTGTGCCACCCAACTAGCTGAAGTCCATTGAAGACTGCAAAGATCTGCACTCCTTTCCCCCTCAAAGGAAGAAGGCAAGTGAGGAGCAGGTATATTGTCACCAAAATGTTTTGGAAGGAAACCTCAGCAGGTTTGCACCTGTCTGACCCTACCTTGACCTACCTGTGGCTGAAAGTTTCACTGCTACTCCTATTACCCCTTGACTTCACAATTCTAGTGCTTATCTGGTCAGTGCCCTATTTTGCACTCTGCATAAAATTGAGCTCATCCAAAGCTTTGGTGCCAGTATCCAAACTTGCACCACTCACCCATCACTCTTCTGCTTTCTAACCTACATTGGCTCCCAGTATGGCAAAGGTCCCATTTTGAAATCTACATGCATGTGCTCAAATCCCTCCACTATCTCACCCCTCCCTGTTTCTGAAGCCACCCCTGCCTAAAACCATCTGAGCGCCCCCTGCTGCACTTTCTCACCTGAATCTCTGATACCTGCTATCAGCTCTGGAATTCCCTTTCGAAACCTCCCTTTCCTCCTCTTAAGTTTGCACTTGAATCCTACTCTTTTGTCCAGTTGTGGATATCAATCCTAATAACTTGTCAAATGGCATGTCATCAAATTTAGTCCAACAAATCTCCCATGGAACACCTTGGGGCATGTCACTAGGTTAATAGCTAATGTTTAAACACAAAGACAGAGACACAAAAAATTCTGCAGATGCTGGAATCTGGAGCAATACGCAAAAAGGGCTGGAGGAACTCAGCAGGTCAGGCAGCATCCATGGAGGGAAATAAACAATTGATGTTTCAGGCTGAGACCCTTCATCAGGACTGGGAAGGAGGAGCACAGGAGCAACACAAAGCTGTTGTTTCACACTGATAAATGATAAGATGACCCCGCTGCAATGTTGAACAAAAGGGTGATAAACCAAGCACCTGTGTGTTTGATGCAAATGTTCACATTGATGACAAAATGCTAGCTAAAGCTTTAACAACTTGGGACAATACAGTGGTACAGTTGGAAGAGCTACTGCCTCACAGCTCCAGAAACTAAGTTCAGTCCTGACTCTTTGTGTGGAATTTGCAAGTTCTCCCTGTGACCACATGGGTTTTTTCTGGGTGCTCTAGTTTCCTCCCACATCCCGAGGACATGCGGGCTTGTGTGTTAATTAGCCACTGCAAATTGCCCGGAGAGTAAAGTTAGTAGTAGAATCTGGGAGGAGTTGATGGGAATATGGGGAGAATAAAATGGGATCAATATAGGATTAGTGTAAATGGATTCTTATTAGTCGGTGCAGACTCAATGGGCAGAAGGGCCTTTGACTCTATGACTCCAAAACTCTACGTCTTGCTCTTACAAGTTGCCTCCCATTAAGTGTTGGATTTGTGTAGTACAGAAACTGACGTTAATCACAGTGGGATAGATCAGATAGAAGGCATTGAACAGGCAGAAAGCTAGCACAATAATGTTGTAACACAAGATTTATATCCCTTGGAAAATGTAAGGCTGCCAGGAATTATTATGAAGCCTTAAGATAACTGTGTTTAGACTGCCAGTACTCTGGGATGAAGCTGGTTCTGTATCCAAGGCTCCTGGGCTGTATGTATCTGCTAGTTTCACACCATTTATGAGTACAAAGTTTACTGGGTGATTAAAATACTGCTCTGGTGTATGTTGAAAATTTTACACTTTAAAAAAACCATTAGAACTATCAGAAAAATGCTTGAGGTAAGATTAAAACGAATGCTTCAAATGAAAAATTGTAAGTTTTAAAGAGCGTCATTACCTACAACCAAAATGAAAGGTTTGTTTGATAAATTTAAATGCTCACATTTGATGAACATCAAATTTTAACAGTTCATTGTTATGTTAAGAAGCGTCTGTAGCCATTCAATCCTGTTGTCTGTTAACTGAGACCAAATTTAAAGTGGCTGAACCTTCACAATTCCAATGGACATGTTTCTTTTCATAGACATATGTGAAGGCCATTCGGGCCATCATCTTTTGAAGGAGTTCCCACTCCACTGCTCCTTCACATGGCTCTTCAGGTACATATCCAGTTACTATTGAATCTGCTTCTTTCACTCCGATAGACAATGCACGCAGAGCTGCACAGAAAGACTGTTCTTGTTCTCCCTCTGGTCCTTTGGTCAATTATCTTAAATCCATTTTGCTTGATTGTTAATTCTCCTGCCAGTGGAAAAAGTGTCTCCTTATTTATTCCACAATTCACTTCGTTGTTTTGAACAACTTCTATTAAATCTTCCTTCAAATTTCTGTGCTTGAAGAACAATCCCAGTTTTCCCAGGGATGGATGGTGACTAATTAACTAGGCACCACCTTGTTCAAGTTCAAGTTTATTGTTAAGTTCCAGTTTATTGTCATAGGCAGGGTATAAATGCCATGAAAATGAGCTTTTTGCAGCAGCAGTACATATCCAGTTTGTGTGATATATAAACGCTACTTGTGTGATATTTGTGTGATGTATAAGTACTATCTTTTGTCCATCGCAAACAATAACAATTTCACATGTGTATTCTGTGTTGGATTTTCTTGTGAATTTGCTACTTTTCCTTTCAGTAACTGGTACATCTATTTCTCTCCAACAGTGCAGCATGGGAGTCAGCTGGCTTCCGATGAGAACAATGATTTTTATTTCCCACTAAGGTAGCTTCATCAAAGCCAGGTCAACACCACGGGTACAGAATAAATTCTGTGTTTAGAAACTGACATTTACCAGCCAACTGAATGTCACAGATCTTATTATAAAATATTAAAAATGACATTTACCTGTCTCTGCTACACATTTTAGAGCTCATGAGGTAGGCTAAAGCTTAACCAAAGAATATTTTCAGTTTTATGTAAGGCTTAAAATAGTAATGGACTTTACCATTTCTTTTGTGCTTTAAGAACATTCTGAGTAATGTGAGTAATACACAGAATCATGGAATGGTTACAGCATAGAAGGAGGCCAATCATTTCCATACAAGCTCTATGTAAAAATAATCCAGTTAGTCCCAATTCCTGCCCTTTCCTCTTTCCTTTTAGATACTTATCCAGGCCAACAATTGAATCTGCCTCCAGTACTGTTCCTGGTAGTGCATTACAGACCCTAACCATCTGCTGAGTAAAAACTTTCTTCTTTCTCATGCTGTATTTGGTTCTTTTGCTAATTATCTTCATTCCATGTCCCCAAATTCTTTATCCATCCACCAAAACATATTATTTCAAAATTTAGAGGTAAGGTAAATTAGGAATGGTTGGGTGACCAACTTTTATTGAATCAACAATAAGCTGTGAAGTGGGAGAGAACCAAAAATGCAAAACTTCCAAAATTGAACAAATGCGTATACTTCATTCATTGGCAATTGTTCCTGTAAAAGTACTGATGGATGCCCAACAGATCCAGTCATGTAATGGTGCAGAATTTGTAGCCAGAGGTGTGGTCCTTCCACTCACCACTGACCTACACAGTATGAAACAATTAGAAAATGACGGTTGCTAAATCTGTCAAAAGGGACATTCAGAAACATTCAAGAACTGTTGAAAATCAAACAATTGAGACATTTTTAAAGTGATCAAAAATGTTAAAACTTAAGTGAAATATAAAGCACTTAAGAACATATAAGAACAATTCAAAACCTTTAACTGAACCCTGCTTAACTTGGTCTCTCAGTTGTTCCTTGACATTCAATTTAGTGCATCAGGTTAAGCCTGAGGCAGAGTTTTTTAGTGGACTGCACAGGAGGAATTCTGGGAAACTGCTGCAAATTTGCTTTCTGCCGTTGGTTTCATGAGGAACTCAATGAGGAGGCAGGTATAGGTTGGTAAAGAGCAGACACAAGTTTTGGACTTTACACTTATGTGTGCAGTGATGAGAACACTGAACTCATAAACCGGTATGCTGATATTTACCTTTCATATCCAGGCCAACATTCCCAAGTCCAGGATCTTGTATCGGAAACTCGCCTTTCCTTTTTTAACTTCAATCCTTCTATGTCATCCTATGACCCAATTTTTTGTTCTTGTTTTTGTGTTTTAGGTACATCTGCATAGAATAGATTGAAACAAATCCAACCATTTTGTAAACATAATCAACTACTATGAAACCATTAGGCAAAATAAACATTCAGTAGCAAAATTTCAGTTCATATTTGGATAATTTAATCCTCTGAGTCCATACTGTGTTATCCTTCTCAGGAACCATCAAAACTAATCCTATTGTCCTCCATCCTCTATTCTCATGTCTCTGCCCTTTCTATCTGTACTATAACTGACTATCTAATTCTGCCTTCAAGAACTTGTGGACACTGATTTAACAATATATTTTAAGAAGGCTTGAAAATTGTATGAATAAATGTTTCAGCTCTCCCCTTTATTCTTGTGACCACTTTAAATTTGTGCCCTTGTTTCATCCTGACCATATATATTGTGATATAATCCATTGTAATCTTGCTGATCTCTCTCAGGTGAACATCTTAGTCATCTTGGCTGTGGAAATTAAACCCCAGTTCCTCCAATTTCTCTTCATGGTCATGACATCCTCATTCCCAGTTCCTCAGGTCATGCATCAGTCCCAAAGGTTAATTTTCAATTACTTCAGAACTTTGTAAGTATTAGTTGTATTAAAATCTGATTTACATCCAAATCTGTTGTTAGACATATACTGGAAAAAAATTTCCATAATTCCATAAATATAGCAAAAATAAATGCATAGAAGTGACCATCTAAAACATAAAATCTGAAAACTCAGTGCTAGTGAGGAGGCACATATAGAACCAGCCAAATTTCAGGATGCATGCACACTTGAGAGCATCGAACCTGGAGGTACTCACAAACTGATATGCTGATATTTATCTTCGATATCCAGGCCAACCTATCCAGTTCAGGATCTTGTATCCGGAACTCATCTTTCCTTTATAACATCATTTCTTCCTTGCCATTTTCTTTAAATTGACCTAGTTCTTTGTCCTTGTTTTTGTGTTTTAGGTACATCTGCATGGAATAGATTCAAATGCACCCAACCATTTTGCAAACATCCATAATAAAACAATACGGCTTTACCGAAACCATTGCTCAGCCAGCACAGAAGGATGTGACAAGCCGCAGTTTATCATTGTTTATCATGTAGCAATGCTAGTCATAAAACACAAAGTCATTCTTTTATTGTGAAACTAGTGAAAGGTGGTCTGTATGATTACCAGAGCTGCTCCTTACTCTGTTCTGATTTGCATTGGAAAGGAATTGAATAATAGGAGTAGAGCAAATAAAGCCTTTGTGAAGGAACTTTAAAAGAAAGGAGCTTTGAGGGTGATTTACAGGCCATGTTTTATGCTGAATTAAAAAAATAGCTGTCGCTAGAGCATAGTGCATGTAAATATTTAATCAAAGGAAACACAGGCTGAAATAAAATGATTTGTAATGACTGAAGTGCTTTATAGTGAAAGCTGAGAAGTAGGACATGAGGAAACATTTGTTTAATCCTGGCTGCTGTTTTTCTTGTTCAGGGAGGTTGCAATGAGTAGATAACCAGCATGCCTATCACTTATTATGAATAAACAAATACCACAAAGCTACCACATATTCCACCTTCACAAAGGTATCCAGGATGCACGACCCAGATGGCAGCATTTACTGCCCAACATAGAAGTTGTAGTTCAATATTTATTGGCCTGTAACATTTGTGATTGTTTTTTTTGTTAAAGCTGCATAGAATTTGAATGACTCATTTGACTGCACTCCCAGAAACTTCCCCAAGTGCATCAGTGAACTATTCTGGGACGGTTTTGCATTGACATACATAGCAGCCTTTTCACACACAGTAGGATCTAACAAAGCTTCTGAAGTTCTGGTCAGCAGCAAAATAATGATTTCCACTGCCAACTTCAGGGAAAGCAGCCCTCGGATATCTGGTGACCTTTGTGGTGTTAACTCTCTTTTGACACAAGTTTCTGTGAGGCATGAGTTCATTGTCTTCCCTGGTATTCAATAGGTGAGATGTTATTAAGCTCTCTCAACAGCCAATCACATAGAAGAGTTCTCACAGGCAGAAAACTCAGAAGAACAAGAAATGCCCAGATTTGCCTTCCTTGCTCTACTGTGACTTCACACAGCATCAGCCTGGGTCAGGCTGGTCCTGTCTGAGTGACTAAAACTAAGCTGAACCAATGTCAGGCTGTTGGAACTAAATGTTCAAAATACACATCATACCGGACAGTGTTGAAGGGAAAAGATTGGCCTGTTTCCAGCATTTGCACTTTGCTTCTTTTTATTGGTTTTGTGGAGTGTCATTTAAAACACACTGCAGTTGTTAGTTTTTAGTTAGTTGTGAACTAATAACCGTTAGTTATTTACCTTTGTTGGGTATACTTTACATTTTTTATCACTCGCAAGAAGGAGTAAATAGCATTGGCCAAAAAGATTCAATATCAATTGAATAAGCAGATCCATTTCTTGGTGTTTCTGCATAGTATTTCCATTCTAAAACATTATTATTAACACCATCAAAGGAAAATTGCCTGCTAAGTCTGACATGTGCAGATGGCAGTATATTTAAAAACTGCAGTGGCTTCATCTCATAGAGTCATGGAGTTGTACAGCACAGAAACTGGCCCTTCGGTCCAGCATGTCCATGCTGACCTTCCTGACCATCTACACTAATCACACGTGCCCGCATTAGGGCTTTGCTTATTTAAGTGCCTGTCTAAATGTCTCTTAAACTTTGTAATTGTATCTGATTCCACCACCTCCTCTGGCAGTGAGTTCTAGATATCAATCACTCTCTGAGTAAAAAGCTTACCCTTCAAATCCCCTTTAAAGAACTTTGGGTATCAAGGAGGTATTGTATAGAATATAATTCAGAAATTCTGTGCTCCAAGTGAGGTTCATTGGTGATGGGGCTGATTGTTCCTAGCCTATGGACTAGCTCACTGAACCAAATGATTTTTATTGCTCTTAATAATGATTTTGCTCATCCTGTATTCCTAGTAGAGTGGAACAATAGAAGGGCCAGTTAATCCCCACTACAATAGTGTAGGTGTACCTCTGATTCACAGGGTCTCCATTGTGCAGATCTCCATTCAAATCATCATTGCAGTATGTTACTCTTGGATCGGGTCCTATCATTTTACAGAGCAGCAATGATGTTAGCAATATATTCTTTCCAAATGGTCTTTATCTCATTGTGTTGATCTGTTCTTCCACTTAAAAATTGCCGGCGTGTTCAGGACCGGTAACCCTTACCTTCAAAACCTCTTGGGAGTCCCAACATCTGCACAGTTGTTCAGTGACCTTGGGATGGCTGTGCTCTGCCATTTGACTTCTCATGGAGCCCAACAATACCATAATGGTTCTAAGAAATGTTCAATGTGTTGAAGGCTTGTTAATGTCAGAGACATTCAATCACTTTGGCAGGTTTGACATCCAGTTAACCTGGTGTGGGCCTAAACTGCCTCTCAATGCAACTCTGGGTTCAGCTTATGCTAGGTTTAGAGGGATATGGGTCAAATGTGGGTAAATGGGATGAGCTGAGATGGGCATCTTGGTCGGCATGGATGAGTTGGGCTGAAAGGCCTGTTTCTGTGCTCTGTGCCAGTAATAGTTAGAAAGTTCCTGTACTGTGGTGTGTCTTGACGATCAGCTGGGAAACAAGTTCTATGTGGAAGATTGTGTGTTCCAAGGTCAGGCCATTGACAAACTCAGGTGGCTTGTCAGTAGTGGAAAGCCTTGGCTGCTATGGCTTGACTGTCACTCACTGAAAGGCAATTCCCCTGATATTCATGGGGGGAGAGGGGAGAGCAGGGAGCACACTTATTGAAGTGGGTGGGATTTGGTGGTGAAATTCCAGAATTCCTAGCATTCAGAAGCCCTGCTAACTTTAACATCAGGGCCTCCTGATCAGTTTTTAATTTGTTGGTGCTGGTCACATTGACAGGCTGGATGGCAGCTGGTAAAGTCAGCATGAAAAGGCAGCAGCAGGGACCAGAAAAGGCCAGGGATTAGTGGATTGGGGTGGGATGGTCAGATGGGGAATCAGAAGGGTAGGAGCAGACTAAGCTTCATTGGTTTGGAGGTGAGAGGAGACGGTTGAATCATTATGGTAGATCGTTCGCTTGGGCGAGGGGGAGAATATCTGTTCCTGCCCAGCTCACAGGAATTGCCAAAATAACCACTTAACTGTTTGATCCGGCAGTCCTGTCTCCCTTCACCTGTTGGGTTTCCTGAATCTTAGAAAGCATTGTTAAGCTAAGGTTAACTATAAACCAACGATCTAACTGCTCTGTATAGGAGCAAGGTTCAAGGATTTCAATGAAGTGTCTGCTTTTACACAGGCAGAAAATGGTATCAGCCACCATTAAGGCAGTGGTGGGAGATGGGTGTTAAAATTTCCCATTGACATTTGGTTGGATGATATAAATTAAGTACTTTAAATTCAAAGATACCAGGCATGAGAGCAGTTATTTGGCGTGAACAACCAAAGAAATGGATGTTGGTCCCAGAACAAATCAGCTGATGTTCTTTTCATATCCCTACTGGGATATCCTGGCTCGATGTAACTTTTATAATTGTGATTAGAGCCAGTCCACTCATTCCAGAAGCAGCAGTTCATACATCCTGCAGTTGTGTGGTCTTTGCTGGAACTTTTTGCAGGGCAAGTATACTGGAGCTCATACATCATTGCCATTGATCCAATCTTTTTCTGGAATAACTTGGGTTAGTGCTAGAAATTGGAAATGCTTCTGACTGAGACCTCGTCTGTCTGGGGTTGGGGATTGGTACTCAGACCTACTGCCCTGCTGCAGGAATTCATGTACCAGAGCAGCCTGAGGCACCAGGCATCCTCAAACTCCTATTGGCCACAGGAAAATTGTTAACTGCTTTTCAAGTTTCACCAAGATTAGCTGCATGCATCGTCCTACTTTTTGGATTCCAAAGTTAAATTACTATATCAGAAGCTAAGGCAAGGAGTTAAGATAAGATAAGAGATAAGATATCTTTATTAGTCACATGTACATCGAAACACACAGTGAAATGCATCTTCTGCATAGAGTGTTCTGGGGGCAGCCCGCAAGTGTCGCCACGCTTCCGGCACCAACATAACATGCCCACAGCTTCCTAACCTGTTATGTCTTTGGAATGTGGGAGGAAACCAGAGCACCCAGAGGAAACCCACCCAGACACAGGGAGAACGTACAAGCTCCTTACAGACAGTGGCCGGAATTGAACCTGGGTCGCTGGTGCTGTAATAGCATTACGCTAGCTGCCACACTACTAGCCACGTTTAGAAATGATGGAGGAGGGCTTCCAGGAAAAGTTTTGTGCTGTAACGTCTGTAATATTATTTGGCACCTTCATAAGAATTATACCATGTGGCCTACTGGCATATATAGCGGCGATATTTTATGATAGAACATGTCAGAGACTCTCTGCCTCTAGGGAGAAGCTATCTGCCTGCACACTGGAAGGCATGTGGAAGGCAATTGCTGCTCATCCTACTGTGCTCCTCTGTTTAATAAAGCACTTGCCTGCTAACCTTCACTATGTTAAAGAGTTATTGAGAGACCGATAGTGTCAGAAGTTGAAAAGCAAAACAAATGCAGATGCTGGAAATATGAGATTCAAAGAAAAACATAAAATTCTGTACATACTCTTGGCGTTAATGCTTCAGGTCATTGACTTTTAAAGGGGAGACTTAAGGTGGCTAAAACCCTCATGAAAGAGAAACTTTATAGGAATGTCCAAAATAAGGAGAGAAGTAGAAGAGGCAGTGAGATTTGGGGAAGGGATTCCACTGATTATGGCCAGGATTACAGAAGGGACAGTTGCCACTGTTTAGGGAAGAGAATTGTGGAAGCACAGGAGGCCAATATTGGACTGAAGGAGATGGGGAGGAGCAAGGTCTTGAATGAAATTGAACTCAAGCATGAGAACCTGACATTCAAGACATTACAGCTCCTGGAGCTCATATCAGTGAGCATTTGAATGATGGGTGAAGGGACTTGAGTGTAAGTTAGGATCTCGGCAGTAGAGTTTTGGTATTGGTATTGGTTTATTATTGTCACTTGTACTGAGGTACAGTGAAAAACTTGTTTTGCATACTGATTGTACAGGTCAATTCATTACACAGTGCAGTTACATTGAGTTAGTACAGAGTGCATTGAGGTAGTACAGGTAAAAACAATAACAGTACAGAGTAAAGTGTCACAGCTACAGAGAAAGTGCAGTGCAGGTAGACATAAGGTGCGAAGTCACAACAAGGTAGATCGTGAGGTCAGAGTCCACCTCATTGTATAAGGGAACCATTCAATAATCTTATCACAGTGGGGTAGAAGCTGTCATTAAGTCTGGTGGTACGTGCCCTCAGGCTCCTGTATCTTCTACCTGATGGAAGAGGAGAGAAGAGAGAATGACCTGGGTGGGTGGGGTCTTTGATTATGCTGGCTGCTTCACCAAGGCAGCAAGAGGTAGGAGGGGAGGGGAGGCTGGTTTCTGTAACGCGCTGGGCTGTGTCTACAACTTTCTGCAGTTTCTTGTGGTCATGGGCAGAGCAGTTGCCATACCAAACCGTGATGCATCCAGATAGGATGCTTTCTATGGTGCATTGATAAAAGTTGGTGAGTGTCAAAGGGGACATAATGAATTTCTTTAGCCTCCTGAGGAAGTAGAGGCTCTGGTGAGCTTTCTTGGCTGTGGCATTTACGTGATTTGACCAGGACAGGCTGTTGGTGATGTCCACTCCCAGGAACTTGAAGCTCTCAACCCTCTTGACCTCAGCACCGTTGATGTAGACGGGTGCATGTACATCACCCCCTTTCCTGAAGTCAATAACCAGCTCTTTTGTTTTGTTGACATTGAGGGAAAGGTTGTTGTCATGACACCATTTCACTAAGCTCTCTCTCCTTCCTGTACCCCAACTCATCGTTATTTGAGAAATGGCCTACTACGGTAGTATCATCTGCAAACTTGTAGATGGAGTTAGAGCAGAATCTGGCAACACAGTGAAATCTACAGAGTTTGGAAGATTGGAAACTGGCCATGAATGCATTGAGTAGTAGACTCTGAGGGTGGAAGGAGGGTGAGTTAAGGGGTATAATAGAGCACAGATAAAGGTTTCGACAAGAAATGGACTGAGGTAAGACTGGAGATGGGCAATACACTGAAGGATATTACTGCAGGTTGAATTTGCAGCAAATTGCACTATTCCATGATAGTTTCTTTGTTCGGGAGGAGCTGCCACGGACACTGATGCTGAGCCAATTGAAGCAGCAATAGTTGAGGGGTTGTCGGAGGGGATATGTGGAGAAGTTGCTGCCTCACCTGGCTGGGATTTTTCTCTTGCTCCACCTTCTCTTCGAACACAAATATAAATGGTAAGCTCAGAGAACTGGTGCAAGGAAAGAGTTAACACTGCAAAAGCTAGTAGAAAGGTTGCTGCAGGAATAGCTAGTAGTAGTCAAAAAATAAAGTACGACGAGCCAAAAACTTAAGTCAACAAAAAAGAGTTTTTTTCCATCTTTGGGCTTTAAGTCCCATTTAAATCGCTGTCAACCAAAGCGTGTGCCAAGATTAATGGAAAACATTGCCGATGGGTATGGCTTCTCCCCAGGAGCATGAGCAGAAATTTACATCTTTGGTTGCTGAAAAATTTACCAATCTAGCTGCAGGATTCTAGATTCATTTCCAATTTATTCACCATTGTGGTTTAAATGATGGAATGTGAAAACAAAATACAACAGATGATGGAAATCTGAAAAACAAGCAGAAAGTGCTGGAAACACTCAGCAGGTCAGGCAGCATCAACGGAAAGAGGAGCAGCGTTAATCTTTCCTACTGATGACCTTTCAGCAGAACAGCTCTGATGGAAGGTCATTGACCTGAATGTTGGCTCTGCTACTTTCTCCACAAATTCTGTCTATATTGGAAGCCGTGTTGAGCAATATGATTAGGTTATTGCTTCCTTCTTTGGATTTAGTAACCCATAAATGACAAAAAAAAGGAAGGGAGGAATTATCTTTCTACAACCCCTTTTACAACATCAGGACATCCTAAACTGTTTGACAACAGTGGGAACATTTGAAGTGTGGTCATTTTTGTAATGCTCAGCACCCACTGAGTACAATGAAGACTGAGATCAATAGATTTATGGACACCAATGTAATACAGGGATATGAGAAGGTGGACACAGGATCAGCTTGGAAGCCAGTATAGGCTTGAGCTCCATATGGCCTACTTCTGCTTCTATTTCTTATGTTCTAAATGTCGGATGGTTCCCACAGCCAATGGAATTTGTGCCAACAAAATGAGTGCGAACAGTTAGAGCTGAACTGAACTTCTATTTCCTATTCACAGGCATTAAGTTAGTGATGTTAGACTAGGCAGCAGGAAGCTAAATGTGAAAACTAGTGAAAGTGCTTTCATGACAAAATGTTGCCTGATAAATAATAGCCCAGAATTTCCTGGCAGCAGGGATCCACCCACGTTTGCTGTTCACCTATCCATTGCCTGCACTTTAATAGATCTTCTTAAGGCAACTTCCTCAAGCTGGCTCTAATTTTGTTGGTCAGGCCCGTGCAGAATAGGACCTTTTGAGATTAATCCTTCACATGGCCAGGTCGAAACAAGCTCCATTTCTGAAGATGCTGAAGATAACTTTGATAACTGGTTAAGCACACATCCAGGTACAGCTGGCTGCCAAAATTATTAAGGAATATTAATGTTTCTGAATGCTACCAATATTGAGAAATATTCAAACTATATAGAATTAATCAAGTTCAAGTAATTTTTCTGAGGCAAACATACCCAGGGTATAAATGCCATGAAAATTAGCTTTTTGCAGCAGCAGCACAGTACATTACAGACATGACAAACATAAGTTAACACAAACTTAAATTAATATAAATTATGTATAACTTAAATGACAAAATAACCATAATGACATTAGTGCAATTTGAGAGAGAGGGGAAAAAAAAGAAGCATAGTCCAAGGTAATGTTAGGGTTTGTTCAGGAAGCTGATGGCAGTGGGGAAGAAGAATCAAACAAATAAAATTTTTAGAATAATTTAAAAACAAACAAATAAAATATAAAAGTACTAAAAATACATTTTTCAAGAAGATAAAACCACAAGAAGCAGGAGCATGAGTAGGTCAACCAACCAATTGAGTCTGATTTGGCAATCAATAAGATCAGTACTGATCCAATTGTGGCCTCAACACTACTTTCCTGCACTTTTCCCATACTCTTTTACTCTTTTATCATCTGCATGTCTCTCAATCTCCACATTGAATACATTCAATGCCCTCGCTTCCACAGTTCTCCACAGGATTCCAAAAATCCATTACCCTCTGCAAGAAGAAATTCCTCCCATTCCCCATCTTAAATAGGGTATTCCTCTTTTCTGAAACTCTGTCCCCTAGTCCAGACACCCCCACTAGTGGAAACTCCCTCTGTGTTCACCCTGTCAGTCCCCAGGATCTTATAAGCTTCAATTAAATCCTCTCATTCTTTTATACAATGAACATGGGCCCAACCTATATCTTATGATCTTGTGAAGACTGTACCCCACTGTGATAAGGCTATTGAACGGTTCCCTTATACGATGAGATGGACTTTGACCTCACAATCTACCTTGTTGTGACCTTGCACTTTATTGCACTGCACTTTCTCTGTAGCTGTGACACTTTACTATGTACTGTTATTGTTGTTACCTGTACTACATCAATCCACTCTGTACTGACTCAATGTAACTGCACTGTGTAATGAACTGACCGGTACGATCGGTTTGTAAGACAAGTTTTTCACTGTACCTCAGTACAAGTGACAATAATAAACCAATACCAATACCAATACCCAGTAAAATGACATGAACAACAAAATTGCTGAGGCAGCAGCATCCCAAAGTGAGCTCAAACCACTAATCTCCTGGTTAACAACCAAACCCAGTGACTGCACCAAACAGCTAAACTGCTTAAAATTGACTTTGTCTCCCTCTGAGCCTTCCAAGTTCTACTCAAGTGACGGGCCTAACCTGGCGCAGGTTCACCAGTACAGCTCTTGACTCTGGGCCTTTACATTTTCTAGCAAACTGCACCAACTTCTTCAGATCAGAATCAGAATCTGGTTTATTATCACTGACATATGTTGTGAAATCTGTTGTTTTGCGACAGCAGTACAGTGCAAGATATAAAGACATAAGAATTACAATGCCACAAAAATAAATAAATAAATGGTGCTAAAGAAGAATAATGAAGTAGTGATCATGGACCATTCAGGAATCTGATAGCAGAGGGGAAAAACTGTTCCTGAAACATTGAGTGTGGGTCTTCAGGCTCCTGTACCTCCTCCCTGATGGTAGTAACGTGAAGAGGGCATGTCCCAGATGGTGAGGCTCCTTAATGATTTCAACTTTGAACTTTCAACAGTCTTCAACAGCTCTCTAAAACTGGCTTTAAAAGAACATTAGCAATGGCATTTCAGTGTTGGTTAGGACAGTGTTGTAAATGCAACAACGCTAATGAATTTAATTCTGCACAAGTAATCTTCAGTTTTTCCCAGGTAAATTAGTGTAGTCTTGATTCTGCTGCTTTGCACTGGTTCATTTGCCCTTAATATTACCCCAACTGCTGGCCCTGACATCAGCTACAACAGAGCAACCACTCCAGAAGCCTGGGCTTCTGTTGCCACAATTACTATGAGAAATTGCCCCTAATGGAAAGCTGCTTCTTGCAAAGTGGTTGCAAAATACCACGTACAATATTAAAGCTCAAGTCAGTCAAACAGAAAACAGATTTGAAGTTAATCTGCAAACTCATCGACTATTGTAACATGTTAACAACAGAGTGTCTGAGATCATTGTTAACTAAGCAGCTCTTTTAGTATACACAAACGAATGTGATCATGTGTTGACAGAGCTGGTTAACAACAAATCAATGCTTGAGTGCATCAGCTGAATATACAAGTGATCAAACTGTCCAATGTTTATGCACGATTTAAAACAATCACACTAACTTGTAAGACAGAGGGTAACGGTCTCTATAAATACAGCTTGAAGTTTGGATTGTGAAATTTTCAAGCATCCTCAACTGTCAGTAGTTTTTTTTCTTTCCATAAAGAATTTTTGCAGATTATAACAGCAAGGCCGGCGAACTAGGACTCTAGGAAATACTAAGGCTTGATGAGAGTGGCCGTCACAATATTGTTCTGGACTTTTTACCGGGGATCTGTGGTGGCATAAAGATATTGCTTTCAATCCTGATTACTGGGACTACTACACAATGTGTAGGCTTATCGAGGGATAGTTTATTTACATTGTGGTGCACAAAGCATTACCTGGTGGGAATGTGTTGGGGATAAGCCGCAGACTACAGCTGATACAGCTAAAAGCTGCAGTTACTGGAAATCTGAAATAAGAACAGAAAACGCAGCAGGAAACACTCAGCAGGCCAGGCAGCATTCATAGAACATAGAACGTAGAATAATACAGCAGAGATCTGTGGAAAGAGAAACACAGTTAACATTTCAGGTTGAAGGTGTTCTGTCAGAACTGGGAAAGAGAGAAACAAGTTAGGTTTTAGTTGCAGCGAAGATGGGAAGGGATGGGTAGGACAAAGGGACTATCTCTGATATGTTGAGGTCAGGTTGTCGTGGGGATTAGCCTTAATTGATATTATCTAGTTGATGGGTTAATGAGGGAAGTCAAAGAGAGAGGACATGAACAAAGGAACGTTAAATGTCTGAAATGAGGGCAGGTGGAGAGAGAGAGAGAACACAAAAGAATGTAAAAGTTGAAAAATGCATAGACTGTAGGTACTGCCCAGCAGGTCAGGGGTGCTAATGGAGGGAGAAAAACTGAGGCACTATCACAGATGGATGATTTATAGGAGAACTGGCCAGTTTTGCTACAGACTGAGGAGGCGAGATTATACATTTGAATCCATTCTGAAGGGAGAAATGGCGGGAATGGGCTGAGGAAGCAAGGACTGAGTGTCAGGTAGACTCCCATTCTTGGAGGTCCTCCTGTGAAGATCAGCACCAGGGCAGATTGGATGGAGGGTCATGAAAATGTCTCTCAAGCAATCTAATCCTTTGAGCAGATGAGGCAGCAAACAACCTTTGCCTGATAGGATGTTATGACAATCACATTCACATGAATAAATTTGCAACTTCAAGTATGTTAAAATTACTGAGCCACCTATATAATGCTGGAGCAAAATTGCCATGCCTGTGTGAGTATGTCTGCCAGCTGTTCACTCATTTTCCAGATGCATAGGCAACCCCGTGACTTTGCTGGGTACCTGATACTGTTGCCATGCCCATTTACATGCAGCTTGAAACTACCACCCAGCTGCCATTGCAAGATACAGTTATGTTACAGATTTCAAGATCCACTACAGATGTTAAACTGAGCATCTGGATGACAGATCTCTGAGTGAAGGAATGAATCTTAGAATAATGAATCAATACAGACTCCAAATTATGGACGGTCACATGCAGGTCAGAGAGGATCAACTCACTTTGGATCTGTGACTCCTTAAGAGAACGCAGTGGAGATTCCAAACCTGGAGGCAATAATCCACTGGTGTCAAAATAGAATGCTTGCTTCAAGATAATAGCCATTGAGATAAATTGCTTTATAATTTCCTTACCCAGTCACTTATCCATATCTTTAGGCACAGATTGAAATGCAATGTTGGAGACTGACACACAAAACTACTTTGCTATCTACACCTTGCTTCAGGCATGCTGTTAACACCAAACAACAACATATATTTATGAAACAGCTTTAATGAAGTAAAATGTCCCAAGGTGTTTCAGAGAAGCGTAGTCAAAGAAAACTTGACAAAGTAGCTGATAAGAAGATAGAAGGGCAAATGAACAAATTCTGTGCTGGTGCTCTGAAAGTGATGTTAGATTTCATTATTGATGTCTATGTCTTTGTTGAGAGGTAAGTCCTGAAACATGGATAGTAGTGCACATTTTCCAGGTCTCACCATAGGCCTTTATTGTTGAATGTCAATGTTTTACAGGAGGGGCAGGTTGTTAGAGGACTTTGTTTCTGCAGATATTGAGTTTGAGGTCTATCTTCTTGTATGCAAGTACCTAATTGAGCTTTTCGAGGAGGTGACAAAACAAATTGATGAAGGTAGAAAGGTGGATGTGGTGTAGATAGATTTTAGTGAGGTGTTTGACAATGTTCCCCATGGAAGGCTCATCCAGAAAGTCAGGAGGCATGGGATCCATGGAAACTTGGCTGTGTGGATTCGAAATTGGCTTTCCCACACGAGGCAGAGGGTGGTAGTAGATGGAGCATATTCTGCCCGGAGAACGGTGACTAGTCGTGTTCCGCAGGGATCTGTTCTGGGACCCCTGCTGTTTCTGATTTTTGTAAATGACCTGGATGAGGAAGTGGAGCGATGGGATAGTAAGTTTGCAGATGACACGAAGGTTGCAGGGGTTGTGGATATCGTAGAAGGATGTCACAGGTTACAACGGGATATAGACAGGATGCAGAGTTGGGCGGACAAGTAGCAGATGGAGTTCAATCCAGAAAAGTGTGAAGTGATACATTTCAGAAGATCAAACTTGAAGGAGGAGTACAAAATGAATGACAGGGTTCTTAGCAGTAGACAGGAACAGGGAGATCTTGCAGTTCAAGTCCATAAATCCTTCAAAGTTGCCGCGCAAGTTGACAGGGTGGTTGAGAAGGCATATGGTGCGCTGGCCTTCATTAGCAGGGGGATTGAGTTCAAGAGCCGCGAGGTAATGTTGCAGCTTTATAAAACTCTGGTTAGACCACACTTAGAGTATTGTGTTCAGTTTTCGTTGCCTCATTATAGAAGGATGTGGAAGCTTTAGAGAGGGTGCAGAGGAGATTTACCAGGTGCTCCCTGGACTAGAGAACATGTCTTATGAGGAAAGGTTGAGTGAGCTAGGGCTTTTCTCTTTGGAGTGACACAGGATGAGAAGCAACTTGATAGAGGTGTATAAGATTATGAGGGGCATAGATAGAGTGGACAACCAGCACCTTTTCCTCAGGGTGGCAATGGCCAATACCAGAGGATATCTGTTTAAGGTGAGAAGAGAAAATTTTAGGAGAAATGTCAGAAGTAGGTTTTTCACACAGGGTGGTGGGTGCCTGGAACACACTGCTGGGGGTGTGGTAGAGGCTGATACAATAGGGACATTTAAAAGATTCTTAGATAGGCACCTGGATGTAAGAAAAATGATGGGTTATGGGCTGTGCAGGAGGGAAGGGTTAGATTGATCATGGAGTAGGTTTATATAGGTCAGCACAATATCGTGGGCCGAAGGGCCTGTACTGTGCTGTACTGTTCTATGTTCTATGTTCTATGTTCTATGAGTAAATAAATTAACAATGACTTGAAGTACAGCCTTGAATGCAAGAGACACTGATGTTGTCTGCATTTTGCAGTTCATCTACTGGGTGGCAGAGCACTCATGGTGATCCTTGCCTTCCATCTTGGACTATCTACAGCAGGCATCTCAAGTCACTGGGGATGTACAATCCTTCAAATCCAGTGAGACAGTGAGTGAACCAATGTCAGTATGCTGTCCTGCGCCAACGTCCCTAACACTGAGGCCCTAATTACACTCAGTCAGCTCTGCTGGGCAGGTCACATTGCTTGCATGCGTAATCCTTGAAACTCTGTTCTGATCACTGCTTAAAAGCAAGTAGTTCATCCATGTTGGAAGGAGATGGTTGGAAGGAAATTCTAGACTGTAGGGCTGTGGCAGCTAAAGGCACCATACATGGAGAAACACAATAAGCTTTGTTCTTCTCCTTCTCTGGATGTCAGAAGGCAAGAGTATTTGTGCTTTCTTCCTGGCCTCAGCCGAACAGCTCCCAGTTACCTGTGTCACTCATTTCTCGAATGCACATGGATCCTCTTCTTTGGGATGTGGGGATGAGTTCTGTAAGATAGCTGGAGAAAGGAGCAATGAAACACAAGAATATTAGTAGAACTGAACAAGTACAAATGGATTTAAAGCATAGCAATCTGTTTACTGGATAGCTATTGGATCACAGAGGCCTTGTGTACAACTGCAGTCTTGTAGCTCATCATCTGTTGTACCTATTTTATTATATATGTATTTAGGGTTGTGGTCACTGCTGGCAAACTCAGCATGTATTGCCCATCCCTAATTGTCTTAGAGAAGGCAATGACAAGCCATCTTCTAGAACTGCTGTAGTACGTGTGGTATTCCCACCTGTATGGAGGTCCAGAACTTGGAGAATGAACAACGAGTGGTATGGTTCATCATTCAGATGATGTGTGACCATGAAGGGAATTTGCATGTAATGTGTGCCCCTTTTCCTGCTATGTTCTGGATGTCAGGGCTCATGTACTTCAAAGGTGTTTTTAAAGAAGCCTTCACGAGTTCACAGCAGTGCATTTTGTAGATCAAAGCATGCAGTTAAAATGATAGTTTAACTATTTCAGATGTATCATCCCGCAGAAGTCAAACGAAGAAGAGATTCGACTGTGCCGATAAATAACCCAGTGAATAATCTGTAATAGATTAACATCTCTGTTGGAACAGCTGTTGAAGGATTGCCACATGTTTGTTGGGTCTGGGCTTCGCTCCACTCTTACACCTGATTCTAGGCGGGGGCATCGACAAGGAAACTTATGTTGTGAGTCACATTGAAAATGCAAAAATTGAAAAGAACAATTGATTTAGAATCACTGAGTGATAGTGATAGGTGTGTGAGCCAGGTAAGTATGTTGATATAAGTAGTAAGCATTGGTGAACATATATAGATGGAACGTTGAACAGTACAGCACAGGAAAGGCCCTTCAGCCCACCATGTCTTTGCCAACCATGATGCCAATTTATCTAATCCCATCTGCCTGTGCATAGTCTATATCCTTCCATTCCTTGCCTGTTCATGTGTCTGTCTAAATGCCCCTTAAACATTGCTGTCGTATTTGCTTCTACCACCTCCCCTGGCAGTGTTTTCCAAGCACCTACCACTCTCTATGTTAGAGATTTATCTCACATGTCTCCTTTAAACTTCCCGCTTCTCACCTTAAATATATGTCGTCTAGAATATGACATTTACGCCCTGGGAAAAAAAAATTTGTCTACCCTATCTATGCCTCTCGTAACGTTATATACTTCTATCAGGTCACCCCTCAGCCTCCAACACTTCAGAGAACTCAATCCAAGTTTGTCTGACCTCTCCTTATAGCTAATACTCTCTAATCAAGGCAACATCCTGGTGAATCTCTTCTCCACCCTCTTCAAAGCCTCCACATCCTTCCAATAGTTGACTTGTAGTATTCAGATGAAGTGTCATGGCCACAGATATTCGTTGCATACACTACAGCTTGCTGATATATAATGCAGATCTATTAGGTTTTTGAAACATATTTTGACAGGAATGCTGAAGTAATTGATCTTTCAGCCATCTGACCTGTCAGTGGATATACTATAATGAGGCACTGCTGAAGTACAGTGAAAGAATATAACATCTACTGATGACAACAAAATGAAGAGTGGTGTAATAGTATCAATGAAAAGAACTCATTCCAACAGGGATAAAGCATATTGAAGTTGCCAGAGTGACTGCTTGAGAAATACAAGAATATAATCTCATATACACATTCAGGTGCTATCATGAATCTTGAAAAGCATCCAATTACTTAGTACCTGAAATCTAATACAGAATTGGCCCCTGGAATCTAAGATCATTCAACTTCTTGACTTAGCAATAAAGTTCGATTTACAGTGGAAAAAGAACAAGTAGTGGTCCAAATTTAGCTAAAGTGTATAACTCTTTCAGTTTGACATTTCTCTCACCCATTAGCATTCGCCAGTAACCTCCACCAAGCTGGTTGCAGTGATGGAGATGATATTACATCCAAAAGTATAGTAGAATTCATCAAACAGCGAGAGATATTGTGCTGCATCACCGAATCATGAATATGCAACAAAGGTTCACCAGGTTGATCCACAGGATGGAGGCATTGTCCAGTGAGGAGATGTTAAGCATAATGAACCTGTGGCATCTAGAAGAATGAGAGGTGCTCTCATTGAAACATAGAACATTTTTATGGGCCTTGACAAGGTAGATACAGGGTTGTTTTTTCCATGGGTGAAATATTTAAAACCAGGGTTCAATCTCAGCCTAAGGGGTCAGCTATTCAGAATGAAACTTCTTCACCCAGATTGGAGTGAATCTTAAGAATTTCCTACTTAAGAGGGTTATGGAAGCTCAGTCATTGAGCATGTGCAAGACTGAGATTGATTTTTTGGATATTAAGGGAACTAAGGGATATGGGGATAGTGCAAGAAAGTGGTACTGAAACTGAAGTAAGATATAAACCCTTCTGCTGTGCGCAGAACATACAGCATGCAAAACAGTAATGACTGCCAGGGTGAGGTGTAAGGGATCGAATGGCTTACTCCTGCTTCTACTTTTTTTGTCTTTAAAGTTGGCATTCCCTGAGTGTTTAAAGAAGCTCTAAAATGCAACATTACACAGCGTGGTTTGCAAAACTGCATTGTTAGGCCTTCTCATTTAATGGTGCACACTATTTCAGAAGCAACGGGCATTACTGAAAGCTTTAGTTCAATTTCTCGCAATAGCTTGTACTTAGCCAGAATCTATTTTTGGAAATCTTTTTAAATTACAAAGTCTGCATTTCACTTATCATTTGGAGGTTTAGCTGTTTATAGCTTGTGAAGTGAAAAGGAGGCTAAGTAATCAAGGTTTCTATCAAAGTCATTTGTTCAACAGATTTTAGTGACAGACATCCAAAATTTTGATAGGTGAGTGTTTCAGTGTGAGATGCAATCTGTTCACCCAAGGACTGCATCTGCATTAGACTGACAGCAAGGCAGCTCTTCAAGGAGATGACACTAGCAGAAAGTAGGGATCTGATCAATAGAAATGATAGACAAGCATTCATTGTGGTCACTATTCCTTTTCATCATGTATGTTCTGGGACATCAGAAGGGTTTATTTTCACACTTGCCTTAACTTTTTCTCATTCTATCAAGAAAGAGCCACAGGATCAAAATACTCCACCAAAAACCAATCTTTGTATCGCACCAGCTATTTTCTGGACTGGCTAAAACACTGTTTTAAAAGAAGCTTTTTGCCTCTTTTGGTATGTTGCTAATTGTGGCTGGTAGAGGAACTGCTTGCTCATAATATTGTCCATTAAGTTCTCTTTTTGGAATCACTCTTGAAATAATAGATCATCTAACCTGTGACAGGAAAAAGAATACAATGATTACCATCCGAAAATGTAGCAGGTGAAAATTCAATCAAATCGATCCTCTTGAGATCTTCTATCAAAAAATGTGATGTGAATTAATCAAACTCTGATGTTAATTAATCAAGTCTTGTCAGTATTTTAAATCATCATTTCTGTTATGGTTCCGACAAATAACTCGAGTTTGAAAGAACCAGCCATCCATCTTCTGTTCCGTAGGATATTCTCCAAGGTGTAAAAGGTATAATTCTTGTAACATCTGAGCAAAAATAGATGTATAACTGAAGAACTATATTGGTGATTGGACTTGCTTCTGTTTATGATGTCACGTGCCGTCTGTTATGTGCAAGCTGATTTATTGCTCCTGGTGCAGAGAGTATGATGGGCACACCTATGGGGAATGTAGGCGTCTTAACATTTGCATATCTGACCTGCACAGCTGTAAACCAGTAGAAGCCTACACAGAGGAAAGACTGCGAATCTGCTTAAAAGTTATTAGTTTTGTAAATTATGTGCAATTATGCAACTCAGTTTTAGCAGAGATGAATTCTAACATTTATGCCTTTGGACTTTTTTTCTTTATTTATTCTTTGGGCTATGGATATTGCTGGAAAGGACATTTATTGCCCATTTTTAATGGTTGTGAAGTGTTGCTGTTCTTCTGGAGAAGGTACTCCCATAATGGTGTAGGGTACAGAATTACAGGATTTAGATCCAGTGATGATGAAGGACCAGTGATATGTTTCTGAGTCATGATGGTGTGTGACTTGGAGGAGAACATGTAGGTGGTGATGTTCCCTTTCACCTTCTGCCTTTGTTTTTCTTGGTAGTGGAGGCCATTGGTTTTGAAGGAGCTGTTAATGTAGCCCAGTTGAGTAACCGCAGTGCACTTGTAAATAGTGGACACTGCAGCCACTTTGCACTGGCGGTGGGGGGAATGAGTGTTTAGGCTGGTGGATGGATGCCAAATAAGTAGGCAGCTTTCTCCTGGATGATATTGAGCTTCTTGAGAGCTGTTTAACTGCACTCTGCTGATTATTAAGAGAGGACTGATAGGAAAGTAATTAGCCTTATTGGATTTGAGCTACTTTCGGTGAACAGGAAATACCAGGCAATTTTCCATATAGTCAGGCAGCTGGCAGTGTGGTAACCATTCTGGAATGGCTTGGCTTGAGGTGACGTTAGTCTGGAGCACAGGTCTTCAGTAGCACAGCTGGATGTTGTATCGTTTCATAGCCTTTGCCATATGCAATGTCCTCAACTGTTTCTTGATAACATTTGGAGTGAATTGAATGGGCTAGTTTCCATAATAGAAAGGATTGCAGTAGGGAGTCAAGATGAAACATGTACTTGGCATTTCAGTACAAGTATAGCTCCAAATATTTTAACACTCACTTTCTGGGACCTCTAGTTATAGAGTCATAAAGTAATGGAAACAGGCCCTTCAGCCCGACTCATCCATGCTGACCATGGTGCCCACCAAGCTCGTCCCATTTGCCAGTGTTTGGCCCATATTCCTCTAAATCCCTCCTATCCATGTATTTATCCAAATGTCTTTTGAATGTTATTGTACCTGCCTCAACCACTTTCTCTGGCAGCTCATTCCATATATGCACCACCCTCTTGAGTAAGGGAGTTGCCCCTCAGGTCCCCTTTAAATCTTTTACCTCACACTCTAAACCTATGCCCTCTAGTTTTTTTTCTTCCCCTTCCATGGGATAAAGACTGTGTGCATTCACCCCTCATGATTTTATACACTGTAAGATAAGACAAGATAATATATCTTTATTAGTCACATGTACATTGAAACACACAGTGAAATGCATCTTTTGCGTAGAGTGTTCTGGGGGCAGCCCGCAAGTGTCGCCACGCTTCTGGCGCCAACATAGCATGCCCACAACTTCCTAACCCATATGTCTTTGGAATGTGGGAGGAAACCGGAGCACCCGGAGGAAACCCATGTAGACACAGGGAGGACGTACAATCTCTTTACAGACAGCAGCCAGAATTCAACCTGGGTCTCCTACGCTCCAAGGGATAATGTCCTAGCCTATCTAGTCTCTCCGTGTAACTTGGTGTAACTCAGGCCCCAAGTCCTGGCAGTTGTTGAGGATGAGGATATTGTTGGAGCATTCCTGGAGCATTATCCTCCCACTGGCTGTTTAATTATCCACCACCAACCACAACTCAATGTGCAGATCTTTGGATCAGTAGGATGTGGTCCAACAGGTTTTTGGTTCACCTGGTGCTGCTCATGCCACGCCATCCTGCACTCCCCCAGCTGAAGCAGCACTGATGCCCTGCCTTGAGCGTAGAGAATTTTTCCTGCCAACAGCATTAGCAGAAAATAGACAAACATGGTGTTTATTTCATTAACGTTTATGTGTAAATTGGCCATTTTGTTTTCTTCTTGTAACACAGCCACACTTCAAAACTGTGGCTGTGACCCACTTTAGGATATCCTGAAAGTTGTTGTACAAATGTTCTTTCATTCCTTGTTCTGAATTTTATGCAATGCAATTAGTGAAGCACTTATACCAGGCAATCAAAGGTTCATTCAGCTGTGTCCTTAAAGGCCATTACAAAGCATCAATACACTGTGGGAAATGGTGAAATTAGATTCAATGGATCTAATTTAATCATAAAATGGTGGAAATACTTAATAAAGATATTTAGCAGCTCAGGCAATAACCGTGGAGAGATAAAAAGACTTTGTGATAGCCTTTCCATTTCTGATGAAGGGCTAGAGATCTGAAACACTAAACCTGTTTCTTGCTCCATTGAAGCTACCTGACTGGCTGCGTATTTCCATTTTTTAAATTTCAGATAAGCAGCAACTGTAGTATTTTGCTTCTGTTGAATGCATTTTGAATTTTGTACTAGAAAGGAAAAGGCCATGGCATTGCTGGATTATCCTTTGAGGACCCGGCCACTGCAACACAGACCAAGGCATTCTTGGTCCATGGGGCCCATGGTCACAGCTTGGTGTGCATCAGTTTACTGTGCTGAACTTGCAACATATTGGGCAACTTTATTTATATCAAGTCAACCCGTAATCGTGGTTAAAAAGTCGACATTGAGATAGGATGGATTCCTAAGCAAAGTAGAGTGATGGATTATAGAGTATAATATGAAAAATGTGAAATTGTCCATTTTGACAGAAAAAAAGAAAGCATATTATCTAAAGGTTGAGAAATTCCTGAGCTCTGAGATGCAGAGAGATCCGGATGTCCTAATTCACAAAAGGCAAGTATGTAGATACAGCAAGTAATTAGGGAACTAATAGAATGTTATTGTTTGTTAGTGAGGAACTGAATACAAAAATAGATAGATAAAGCTTCAGTTACATAGCCACTGGTGAGACCCTATCTTGAGAACTGTGGAGAGTTCTGGTCTCCTTATTTAAGGAAGGATGTTAATGCATTAGAAGCAGTTCAGCTCAGGTTTACTAGGTTGATACCTGGAATGGGTGAGTTGCCCGATGAGGAACGGTTGGACAGGGAGATTTGTATTTGCAGGAGTTAGAAGAGGGAGCTCATTGAAGCATATCACATCTAGAAGGGTGTTTGCTCTTGTGAGAGATTCTAGAACTAGGGTTCACTGTTTAAAAGTTACTACTGAGATGAAGCAATTTTTTTCTCTCTTTCAGACCCTCATTGGTCTTTGGAACTCCCTTTTTCGAAGGCTAGTGGAAGCAGAATCTTTGGATATTTTTAAGGCAGAGGTTGATGAATACTTAATAAGCAAGGAGGTGAAAGGTTACTGTGGGTCAACAGGAAAGTAGAATTGAGGTTACAGTCAGATCAGCCATGACATTAAATGGCGGAACAGGTCGGGGTGTCCACGTGTTAATAATTTAAGTGAAAATGGCCTTGTATCTCAGTATCTCCCTTATTCATTGTCGAAGGCATTGGAAATAATTGATAATTTAAACCATCAACAAAGATACTTTATTCAAGAAACAGCTTACAGAACCAGGTGGCATCCAACAGATGCTTTCTTTCCAAATGCCTCCTTCCAGAAAATAGTGGAAACACATAGTAGATCGGGCAGCATCTGTGGAAAGAGAAACAGAGTTAATGTTTCAGTTCAAGGACCCGTTTTTTTTAAATTACAGCGTGGTAACAGGCCCTTACGGCCCAATCGGTCCGCGCCGCCCATTTTAAACCCAAATTAACCTACCCGTACGTCTTTGCAATGTGGGAGGAAACTGGAGCATCCAGAGGAAACCCACGCAGACATGGGAGAATATACAAACTCCTTACGGACAGTGACGGGAATTGAACCCCGATCGCTGGCGCTGTAATAGCGTCGCGCTAACTGCTACCGTGCCGCCCTATTTTCAGAATTGGGAAAGAGAGAAAAAAGACCACTGCATCACCAAGAAGCCTATCTGCTTCAAACAGGCTAATTGGGTGTTTCCATTGTAAAATGGATATGTTTCATTCAACTGCCATTAACTAAATAAAACAATGAAATAATTGGTTGTAAAGTACTTTATGCAAAGAATGCTTCGGTCTTAAGTTATAGAGAAGGTGGAGGGATGGATGGATAGACAAAGGATTATCTGTGATAGGGTGATGCCTGGGTTGCTATGGGGATGGATTGTTAGTGGGACAGTTCGAGATTGACAAAGAAGTGTGAAGTGATGCAAATAGCAGTTCATAGTGTGATAATAGAAAGCAAAAAAAAATCCCCAAAGCCCCTCAAAATAAAGAAAACAAGACAATCTCACAGGTGGATGGCTTACAGCAAAATTGACCAGTTCTGACATGAACAGGGAGAGTGAGTTTTTGGGAATTGGAGAGTTTGATTTTGAGTCTGGAAGTTGCAAAGTGGTCAGGTAGAAGATGAGATGCTGTTCCTCAAGCTTGTGTTGGAATATGCAAATTTGAACTTTTTTTCACATCCTTCCCACCATTTAACCTTCCCTTAATGGCTAGAGCAGTAATTGGGTACATGACAAATATGAAATTATGTGATCATATCTGCATTGCAATGTATTCAAATGTGCTTAGTTAAACCATCCAGTTAAAGATGGTTTTTTGCAGACCCTTGACCTCACAATCTACCTCATTATGACCTTGCACCTTATTGTCTAACTGCACTGCACTTTCTCTGTAACTGTAACACTTTATTCTGCATACTGTTATTGTTTTACCTTGTACTACCTTGTAATGAATTGATCTGTATGAACTGTATGCAGGACAAGTTTTTCACTGTACCTCGGTACATGTGACAATAATAAACCAATTTACCAATTTACTATGCTTTATTTTATTTTCCAGATGTAAAAATCAGAGGTTCAACCACTGCCACCACCATATACATTGTGTCACTATTTTGCTCAACAGCTGCCCTCCAATTGGAGAAACCATGATATGAGACTCAGTCTTTTTGTGGATGCTTGATGCGCAGTTCCTGATTCTGTAGGAAAGGAATAATTTTCTTTTCTGAGGCTGCGGGTTGTACCAGGGACAACTAAGAGTGACTCTATGCTCCACCTGTTTCACACAGAACACCTTGCACCAACCTTGCTCTTGGTCTATGGTGATAAAGTAGTGCAGTTGATTACTCAAGTATCAGAAGCATTGCCTGCATCTTGCATCAGTCCCAGCATGCCAATATTTCTTGGAGTTGTAGGTAGACCAATAGATAGCTGCTAATAACAGTTTGTCATCCTGATAACAGCTGTCCACCTCAAGTCAATAAGAAGATGAAAGGGGGTTCAGGCTTCTCCCCTTGACAGAGCATGTCAGCTGAGAAGGATTTGTGGAGTCCTGTTCTACTCTCCCAAGACATTTTCCAAGATCATCCTTGTGTTCAGTATGTTCTGTACTTTAAGACAGGTGAGTTCATGGAGAGAGCTGGATAATGATGTGGACTAGCATTTTGTAGCAGCGGTGTATAAAGGAGAGACAAGGAACTGGCTGAGCAGATAAGTGACCAAGCCTGCAGATGAGTCAATCAGTGATTGTCATGACTTTTATTATCCTGCTGTCCTTTCTGTAAAACCTTGTGCTTTACCCAGAGCACCTAACAACAACAATATGCACAACTTATATTACAAAGAATGCCATCAAGCTTTCTTCTATTGCCAGTGATCTTCATTGGTCATTTTGTCCACATTTGCAACTCTGCTGATACAACAGTGAGTGAGTGTGAGCTTGGGTCAGTGTTTTGCAGCCACATAGCTGATGTGTACCACGTTATTGGACTAGGTGGTGTGCACAGAGGACTTACATCCCATGTCTTTCAGGGGGCAACCATTCTACACTCACCTGAGATATTTTTGTCTAAGATTTCCATTGGGCTGAATCCTCCCCATCTTCAGAAGCATTCCTGTCTCCTTTGGGCCAACAAAATCCAAATAAAACAGACCAAAGGGTCTGAAACCAACTCACTTTTCTACTCCACTCATTTTTCCATCAGTGTTTGCTGCCCCAGTGCTTTGCCCTAGCTTTCAAAGTTTTTGTCATCTGGTCCCCAACCTCTTGCTCTTCCTAAGTGTCCCTCACGGGGAGGAGTGGTGAGATGGCATTGAGACAGCCCTCAGTGGGGTCAGTGTGACTCACCTGTGGCTGTGTTTCTGCTGAGTCATGAATTGACTTTGACACTACAACTAGTATGCAGTTGTCTGTGCTACTTACTGCTTCTGCCTCCTATTTGTTACTAAGATAAGATAAGATAAGATAATATAAGATAAGATTAGATAAGATAAGATATTATTAGTCACATGTACATAGAAACATAGTGAAATGCATCTTTTGTGTAGAATGTTCTGGGGGCAGCCCGCAAGTGTTGCCACGCTCCCGGCGCCAACATAGCATGCCCACAACTTCCTAACCCGTACGTCTTTGGAATGTGGGAGGAAACCTGAGCACCCGGAGGAAACCCACGCAGACACAGGGAGAACGTACAAGCTCCTTACAGACAGTGGCCAGAATTGAACCCGGGTCGCTGGCGCTGTAAAGCGTTATGCTAACTGCTACAATACTGTGCTTGCCCTTCCCCACAGGCCTGGCAGGATTTTTATTCTGAAGTTGAAGTGAGCATTTACCTTGCTGGATTCACACAAAGCCACCAAGTTTTCCCTCACACATGCCCTCAATGACCCGTGAACCACCACTGAGACCTCCCACTCCTCCCACTGATTGTGATGTGAGAGTGTAAGGGTCCAGTAACAATACAGCTTCTCCTTCAGAAGTCACAAACTTCATTCTTCAATGAAGGAGAACAAACAGATGACTTCAGGATTAGAACGTAACATGAAGCATATTCATATCTAGCCTATATTCCTCCTGATGTAAATCAAGCAGCGGATAGCACATGTAGTACCATATTGAGCAGGTAAGAAAATGTGCAATGTTGTGTGACTCCTAGAAAATCTTGGTCATAGAAAATGGAACAGTACAGCACAGGAACAGGCCCTTCAGCCCACAGTGTTGTGCCAAACTAATTAAACTAGTAAGTAAACTTAGTAACTAAACTAAGCCCTTCTGCCTACACAAAGTACATATCCCTCCATTCTCTGCACATTTGTGTGCCTATCTAAGAGCCTCTTAAACGCCTCTATCATATTTGCCTCCACTACCACTGCTAGCAGTGCATTTCAGGCACCCACCACTGTGTAAAAAACTTGCCCCGTACATCTCCTTTGGACATTCCCCCCTCACCTTAAATGCATGCCCTCTAGTGTTAGGCATTTTGACCCTGGGATAAAGATACCAGCTGTCTACTTCATCTATTGCCTCTAATAATCTTATAAACTTCTATCAGGTCTCTCCTCAGCCTCCGCTGCTCCAGGGAAAACAACCAAGCCTGTCCAACCTCTTACCATAGCACATGCCCTCTAATCCAGGCAGGTCCTGGTAAACCTCTTCTGCATCCTTTCCAAAGCCTCCTCATCCTTCCTATAATGGAGTGACCAAAATTGAATGCAATGCTCCAGATGGGGCCTAACCAGAGTTTTATAAAGCTGCAACATAACTTCCGGACTCTTGAACTCAATGCCTTGACTAATAAAGGCAAGTATGCCGTATGCTTTCTTTACCAACCTATCAACCTGTGCAGCCACTTTCAGGGAGCTATTAACTTGGACCCTAAGTGTCCAATTGAAGCACTCTCTGGCCCTCGTCAGTCATTACGATGGTAGTTACAACTCCACTAATATAATATTGAGTGAGTGTAAGATGCGTGAGCTTGTTTCAATGTTTCTCAAGCCCTGTTGCTGAGGTGGTACACTTGGATTGAACGTGTAGCATGCGCATAGTGCAGGCATCCCAAGTTCTTCAGGTACTCTTCAGGACTGCTTTCTTTGCCTCAGTTTCTTTACTACTATTCGTCACCCCTCCTATCGGGGCTTTGGCTGTCCGCAGTGAAGAGCGCAGCTTCTCGGGTCCAGCAGCCATCTTCTTAAGCAACCATCAATCTCCCCCTAGAATAGACTGCTGCTTCCTCTGGTATAGTAGTCCTCTAAATCTTATTACAAATTTAGAGTTTGCCACAACTACATTGCTCACCGCACACATTAAAAGCCCCTTGGCAAATCTTTCCTAATTATTTATACAACACCCCACAAGGAAGGTCTGTCGATGAAGGAATTGAATGAATGCTGACATAACTATGACACATGCAGCAGGGTCACGGTCGGCCAATGTCCATATGTGCATTTTCCATTAGTGATGTTTGAATGGTGATCTAGTTAATTTTGATCATCCCCAGCCCAGGGATGGAAATACCAACTGCCAAAAGATCAGTACAATTATCAAAACCCAGAGCCCAAGGCTCCAAGCTGAGCAGTTCCTCACTGAGGTATCAGGGGAGCTTATTTCAATTAGAAACTAAGCCTTGAGATTGCCTAAATTTATTTACTTTAATTAAACAAAAACATTACTGTTTTGATGTATCTGATGTCCTCTTTGATTCTCATGGCAATGCATCAAATATGTAAACAGGGAATGATATATGGAAGAATTTTTTAAATCAAATTCTGCTTAAACATGCATTTTCTTGTCTGGCAAATTAGAATTAATCACCCATAGGTTGCCTGTAATTGTTCAACATCTTACTCCTGCTGGGGAAGCGATTTGGAAGTCCCACTCAATAATGAGGCCTATGTTAACAGACTTTTACCATCTGGTTGCTTATATTCTCAGGATTTAGAAAAAACACTACCTTATAAAATGTTTATATGCATAGTTCTTTTGTTCTGACACTTCACTTATACTTGAGTGTTGTGATTTGGTTTTAAGGATCGAAGTATTTGTATTTTCATGATTTTTGGTTACCTGCTTTCCATTAATGAAATTGGAAAAAGGTTCAACAGGCATCACTCCTCCTGCCTGCTACCCTGACTGTAATTCTGAGCTGTAAGGTTGTAAGTCTCTTTTGAGACAGAAAAAGACCTAATGTTTCAAGCCACTGAATCTTCATCAGAATTGGAAGAAGTTAGAGACATGCAGAAGAGGTTAAATAACAGGTACTTTTATCTTTTTACTTCCTTTTGTTCTTTCTTCTGCTTTCCTCGTGTCTTCCCTAGAAATTCAACTATGTAGCACAATACCAATGACCGCTACGTGACAGGAAAACTGATTGCTTACCATATTGATCTCAGAGTTCACAAATTTATGTTATGATATTTCCAAGCATGGGGACATGCACAGTGGCATTGAATGTAGTGAAGCATACATTGAGATATCATTTCTGAAAAATTCACTCACACACACGTGCTGCATGTAGAAGAAGGCCTCTGTGCAGTTGTGAGGCTTGCTTTGGTGATCATTAGAGGGGACCTGCCTCGTTGAGTCCAACGTTATGATCCAGTTACAGGTTGGTGCCCTTTAAGTTGCCCCTCACTGTGGTTTTCCATCTGGTCTGCCCCTAACAGCATCCCAACCCAACAATCTCAATCCAATACATAACTGTACCCTGAGCCACAATGCCAGCAGAGAATTTGCAGGAATGGGCTCTTGCACAAAGCATACATTATCCTGGTGCAGTGCATATTTAATGAACTTTCCCAGCACTGGTGAATTCCTAGCCTGTTCATATTTCTAAAATCCTATAGTTCAGATGGAAAGATCATCAGCCAGAAACATGAACTTTGTTTCTCTCTCCAGAGATGCTGCCTCACCTTCTGTGTATTTCCAGGATTTTTTATTTTAATTTCAGATTGCCAGCAGGACTTTGCTTTGCTTCCTTTTCAATAGATATTTTCTTTTTTACCACTTCTAATGATAAATATCTTATCTTTCTAAGGTACTGCTTCCTGATTAGGACAATTTGTTCATTTTAATGGAAAATGCGACAAGTCACAAATACTACCGTCCATGATAAGAATATGAAAGCGACCCTGTCATCTCTATTAAATTCACATTAATCTTTATTGCTTCCCCTTTGTGTCCCCAAGGTAGTATACGATGACATTGAGACATTAATGTCAAAGTATATAGGCCTTTAAACATGTATCTGTACCTCATGAGAATCTTAAGGCTCTTCTCATACAAATTCCACTTAAACATCTCATTAATCATCTTTGTTTCCTTTTAATGCAGCACATTGAACAGTTCAAATGCTAATATGATGTGAAGTATTGTTGAAACAGCAGAACTGAAGAAGCAATCAATGTCAGGTACTGCAGCTAATGCTGAAAGTACTTTGTTGCTTACCATTGCATTTCTTCTAAGGTCAGAGGCACCTGTCTCCCTTCTGACTTCAATTCGAATGCAACAGATTTGTAGCACTCTGTTGACCCCCTTTGTGATCTTTTCCCATCTCAATTTGTTGGTTGTCTGAGCTTTGCCCTGTGAAGTCTAACTCAGCCTCTTGTTCATTCCACCTGCAAGAACTGAAGGGCATCGTTGTTGAATTTCTGTGAATTTTGCTCTTATCTCTTATCCATTGTTCATAAATTTGCTTAATCTCCAACTGGATTTTACAGAATAATTGTAAATCATTAAGGAACCTGGCAGCAAAAGCATTTTAATTGGTTTATTTGTTTTCATTTTTGCTTAAAGGGTTTATTACTTAGTTTAAGAAATCCCACTTAGTAAGAATGATCTCGCTGACATATGCTTGCATTAAGATTAAGATTCATTTAATATTTTGTTGTTTCAAGAATTAACTTTTAACCCCAAAGAGTGAGGATCATAGTTAATTCAATTTTCTTTGCCTTCATGTGGAACATTGAAACCTAGCATTGATGGACGACATTAATATATTGCATTTCTGGAGCGCCTTTACTATAGGAAACCATTACTGGCTTCACAGGGACATAATGGGACAAAAGCAACTGCCATTCCAAAGGAGAAACATATCTAAATTGGTTCAAAAGACAGTTTTTTAAGGAGGGTTTTAAGGGAGATGAAGGAGGGTGGAGGAGAAGGAATTTAGAGTTATAATATCTCCAAATATTAATCTATCATGGAGTTCTTCTGGCAAATGCTCAAGCATAGACAATCATAGATTCATAGAGTCGTACATCACTGAAATGGGCTCTTTGGCTCATCACATCCACGCTGATCTTTTTGCCCATCTACACTAATCCCATTTGCCCACGATAGGACTGTATCTTTCTATACTGTGCCTATTTAAGTGTCTGTTTAGATCCCTCTTAAACATAATGATCGTATCTGATTCCAGCATCTCTTCTGGTAGTGCATTCCAGACATCAACCACCCTCTATGTAAAAAAATTACTCCTCAGATTCCCTTTGAAACTTCTTTTTATCTAAAACCTGTGCCATCTTGTCTTTAGTCCCACAACCATGGAAAAAAGATTTTGACTATCTACCATGTTATGCTTCTCATAATCTCAGACACAACTATCAAGTCACTTCACAGCTTTCCTCACTCCAGGGAAAACAAGCTCAGTCTATTCAATCTATAAAGTCCTCCAGTCCAGGGAATATCCTGGTGAATCTCCTGTGCACTTTCTCCAGCACAATCACATCCTTCCTATTGTGTGGTGACCAGAAATGCACGCAATACTCCAGGTATGTCCTAATCATCATATTCTATAAGAGCTTGGAAATAATTTTATATTCTAAGCTATGAAGGGAATTTCAGAGTGTGGAAAGCATGGCTACCAGTTAGAGAAGGAAGCAGAGATAGTAGAGATGAAGGAGTGGAGAAATGTTGAGTTGAAGGAGGACATGGAGAAAGGAGAGAATTTAAATGCCAGGATGAAAATTCTAGATTTGTTATGTTGGAGATCAAAGTTCTTCACTTTGTCATTTGTGACTTTGATTTGGGCTGCTTCTGTGCTGTGTGAGGGGCAGAGGTATGATTTGAAAGATTAAAATGTGATGTTGTGTGGAAATTGGCCTTGCAAGAGATGACAACAGATTTGAGTAACTAGGCAAGGATCAAGCGAGAGATCACCTTGCTTTTTCAGGCTCAGT
Organism: Pristis pectinata; assembly: GCF_009764475.1. Taxonomy (NCBI): domain Eukaryota; kingdom Metazoa; phylum Chordata; class Chondrichthyes; order Rhinopristiformes; family Pristidae; genus Pristis; species Pristis pectinata. Next base: position 27,884,200 of record NC_067414.1, on the reverse strand, counting down.
TGGGCACCAAATTTGCCCAAACAGGAAACAACTTGCTCATGACTGACCACAGTTGTGAAAGTTTCCATCTCTCATTGGGAACTTACAGCTGTACTTACAAAAATGCATTCATAAGAAATAGACTTATTGGACTTATCCACTATATCATAAAAGCGGAATCAGTCTTATCCTCTCCTTTGGTTCACCTGCACACAGCACCATTTTCTGGTCTCAGCGCAATGTCCAGCAATGTGTCCATTCTCTGTTATTCCTGCTGTGTGACTAACAGAAAGTATGTGTTGGTAGGAACAACAGCTTGCATTTACACTCTCATATTAACACAGTAAAATGTCCCAAGGTCCTTCACAGAATTGATAATCAAGGAAGCTCATTTATGTTATCCCTCCCAAAGTACTTTGTAGTTGATGAATGAATTTTGAAGTGGAGGCACTATTTTAATATGGCACTGAATTTTCACCCAGCAGGTTGCCAGAGACTCATGAATGGATGTAAGCTAGGAAAGTTCCCTTCTCTACTGTGGAATCTCTTTCATGCCACTGAACAGTAACTTAGCTTAATGTCTTAACTGAAAATTGGACATCCAAGAATGCAACACGCCTTCACAGTCGCACTGAAATGTCAGACCAAATTTCACATCTAAATTCTTCAATGGGACTTGAACCTACAACATTCTGACTTAAAGGTGAGAATGCTATTGCTGAGCATTCAGCTAATTCTTGAGGTCATTTGTTTACACGCTGTGTGAAAATTCAACCTGCCCTGTGCTAGTTGCACCAACTCATTCAGAGTCTGTTCAAAAATCCAGTTTAGACATAAACCCATCATTATTCCATGGAGCAGCACATAGATAGGACAAGAAGTTTGATCAACAGAGCACCCAGTGAAAAGTGATATTAAATTATGAGCAATCATCGTGGATAGAATTTGTAGTTAATCAGCAGGGTGCACATTTAACTCAAGTGGAAAATTGTGTAACTGTAATATTGGTTATGGTGCAAAATTGGGGCATTGATTTATATTTATCATTTCATCCAATTACCTGAGCTTGCCTTTGGAAGAATAATTTGGAAAAGAAACATTGAACTTCATGTTAATTACTGAGGAATAGTATTACATAAATAATGGTTTTATACTGCATTTGGAAATTATATTGCTTAGCAGGTACATTTACTGCTAACAAACTAAGAGCTGATTGATTGGGACTGTCATGAAAGGTAATTGTAGTTCCACAGGAATATGTACTGAATTATAAAATGTACTGATCACTACCATTGTAAGATGGATTTTGTTAAATTAGAGATTCTTTTATGTAATGGCTGTTGATAAGGTTCAGCAATTATTTTCAATATCCTTACTCCTCTCACCTGCCTTCCTTTCCTGCTGGTACTGTATCACACTGATGCATGCTTCCAAGGATGCTGTCAAATCCCTTCCATCTCACCCAATATAATGGCATGTCACAGCTCAAAGGGCTGCTCTGCTTGAATCAGTAGGATCTCCAATCACCTGAACCGGCAGGACACAGATATGGCCTTGAAGCTTTGAGGATGTTTTCCTTTGTGGTGGAATCTAAAACTTAGGGCCCTGGTTTCAGAATCAGGGGTTGCTTCAATAAGATAGAGGTGAGGAGGTATTCTCACTGAGGTTATGAATCTTTGATAATGTCTACCCCAGAGTGCTGTGGATGCTGAATCAGTGAATATATACAAGGCTGAAATAGATGTTTAGTCTATAGGGGAATCAAACATTATGAGGAATGGACAGGAAAGAGGAACTGAGGCCGTGATCATATCCAACAGGATCTTATTGAAAAGTGGACCTGGCTTGCGGGGTGATAACACTTTCTCCTGACCCTATTTTGTATGTTCTTATGGGCTTTTGCTGGTGTCTGACATGAAGGATTGAAATGACTGCTCTTCTTGCATGTGTTAATAACTTTTTTACCACGTCAGCATGTTCACCTAATGTAAACACTTGTAAACACTTCCTGGGTGACCAATTTTTATTTGTATTTATATTTGTATGTAATATAGTTTATTACAGACGGGTTTACTAATTATCATTTTCAGCAGTGTGTAGCCTTTTCGGATTGAGAATAACATACAGAATAAATAAAGGCAAATAATACTTTAGTTCAATGTATTTCTTATGTTAAAACTATGCTTTCAAGTTTTCAGCTTCTGTAATTGTAAGGTAAGATAAGATAAGATATCTTTATTAGTCACATGTACATCGAAACACACAGTGAAATAAATCTTTTTGCATAGTGTTCTGGGGGCAGCTCGCAAGTGTCGCCACACTTCTGGTGCCAATATAACACGCCCACAACTTCCTAACCCGTACGTCTTTGGAATGTGGGAGGAAACCGGAGCACCCAGAGGAAACCGTGTAACTGTTTATGTGTTTAACAAAGTGTGCATTGACTATGCTGTGTCTGCCAAAGAGATGGTAGTTTGGTGGGGCTTTTGGCTGGGCTTAAATCAAACAGCATCTTGCCTACTAAAAAATGAATTTGTTCAGAAAAACATTCAACACTCTCAGGAAAGAGTCCACATAATGAGCAGAAGAAACAGAACTTATGATCAAAGCCACAAGTTCTTCCCAAAAATTACAGGGTAATTCCCATTGTAAAATGCTTAAAAAAACTTTCTGTCCCTAAAAATACTAATTTTATCTATGTATATTATAATTGCCCCATGTAATATCATAAATATCATAATATTGTAAATATATGTAAATATCTCAAAATGGATTTTTTGTTTATATTTCAGCTTCAAAATGAATCTTATGTTCATATTCTGATGTTTAGCACGCTACAAAATATTTAAAAGCTAATTAAGGATTATGCTTTTTTCTTCCTGGCTTGCTGTCTGTCAGAATTCTGTAACTTGATTGGCTGCTCAGCCAGCTTGATGAAGGCAGCAGTTAGAAACAAGGCAGGTGAATGAACTGACCTCCAACTGTAACTTGCATCAGAGAAGAGGATGTTCTTGCCACAGAAACTGTTAAAATTTTGCAGTTATTACAAGCAAGCAATGTTGCTTCACTACTGACTGCAAATTCTATGCTACGAGATTTGTGAGCCTTGAATGATTTTACAATTGCCTGGATTTTGCATGGAGTTGTTGGCAGTCACCAGCTCAACTGCATTTTCCCATTTAACCACCTGCATCTTCAGTAATGTGGAAATCCTGAAGTTATGGTCAGCTCCTTACTTCTCTTTTACCGACTGTGCAATAGAATCTTCATGGACTCCATCTTGGATGCGTGAGGTTGCATTTCAATAAGGGACAGCTTCTGCATTCATTTCATTTCAAGGGAACAGCTGCAAGACACGGGAAGTTGTAGTTTACCTGGATATTTTTAAACTAATGAAATTTGTATACATCTTTTAAATGTTTCAAAGTGCGCTAGTTTTTAAAATTTTCCATAATTATTTCAACTTTCACAATATTGAGTTGTTTGTAATTAATTTTAATATTTTCAATGTTTTTGATTGTTTCATAGCTTTTGACAGCCTACTAAGCCAGGGACTTTGCTCAGCTAACTGTCAAAGTTATTTTCATCACAGGGCTTGTTCTGTGTGCCTCAGCCCCCCACCACCCCTCCAAACCTGCTCCCACTGTGCTGTCACTATATAGCAGAAGGTCCTGTCACAGCACACGCTCTAACTGTGATGGATGGAGTTTTCCCTCCTGTCAGTTCTCACCAGGCATTTGCACAGAGCGTGAACTTTTTTCATAACTCAGTGTCTAACACCAATGGCTGACCACTGAATGCACATTCTGGGCCAATGTAAAGTTGTGGTTTGGGAGCTTTAAGATAAAAATAGGATAATGGTAAGGCAGATGAAAAAACAGCTGGCATCTGTTGTTTAGAACATTAATTATCAAGAATCAGTTTGTGTGAAATTGAGTATAAAAATCCCCAGCTTTTCCTAACAAGTCATAGAGGGTGTCAGATTTGGAAATGAACAACCGTGCTCTCCTCTACCTGGAGAAAGACAACATTGTGGTATCGTTTATTTCTCTGTAATGTCTACTGCCTAAAAAAGTTGTGTATCAGGAGTTGTTCTTGTGCAAGTAAACAGAGAAAGCTGTAATGCGTATTTGGCGTCAAGATTCAAACCACCTTTCTCTCTAGGCGTGGGGGAATCAATGCATTCGAAAACTATGGTGTGAATCCATGTCTGTGATTCTAATGGTATCTGCCCAGATGTTGATTTAAGTGCTCTAGTACTTATTTTGCATTCCTCTTGAGATGACAGTACAGAATTTAACAGGAGAGCGCCAATCTTGTGAAGGCATGCTCCAGGCAGGGGTTCTTGCCTGATGGGAGAACATATCAGGAAATCACAGGTTAGCTGTCAGAATCACTCACTATTGAAATTAATAGATGTAAAATTTGGGATAGCTTGTCTGTGATTACCCGATATGCTTTCTAGCAGGTGAAGTTACCTGCAATAACTGTCCACTCATAAAATCAGAAGTCTACTAATGACAATCAATTAAAACCTGAAGAAAATATATATTAGCATGGAGTCATACAGCCAGGAAACAGACACTTTAGTCCATTGAGTCCGCACTGACCATCAACTCTATTCTTGTGCTAATCCCGTTTTTTATTCTCCCCTCATTCTCAACTTCCCCCAGATTCTACCACCCGCCAACACACTAGGGGTAATTTACAGTTGCCAATTAACTTACCAACATCACTATGAATTTGAGTCAACAATTAAGATGGCTGCTTTAAGCAGATGAGTGCTTTTGGACAAAGTGGCTGAGCTACATTAATGCAGATTATGGGATACTAACTGTAAATTGAAGAAATAGGACTATAAAATGCATTTTAAAATATTGCTAGTTTTAGTTAGAAGCAGGGAATTCATGATCTGTTTTCTGGGTATATGCAAGCTGGTGATTTATTGAGTAGATTAAATGGTGTGGGATTTATAAACATCGTGTGCTTTTTTGAGTTAAGCCAATCTAAAACAAAGCCTTAGGCTGCATTTTAACAGGTGGAGTCTTTGATGCTTTCTTCTACAAAGGTTACGAGGCATTTAGCATGAAGGTTTTGTTTTGATTACATGTAATCAGATCTCAAACGTGAATCGGTTAAATTTAAGATTTGATCAAGGCAAGTAAGAAAATTATGAAAACACTGCAATAATTGATGTTCAAATAAGTGAATATAAACATGGTGATTAACCTACATTTGAATGGTGGAAACAGTCAGAATGAGATGCTTGATTTGGAAACCGCTGTAGGAATTATGGAATCATGTAAGACTGCATCCATGGCAGTGAATTGAATGATGAAGAGTAAAAATAAACCAAGGACACTAAGGAGTGGAGGAAGGGTATATTTTAAATATTCATTAAAAAGTTTGGAAATTAAGGAAGCTGTCAATTTTTTCAGCGCTAGGCTTGTTCTGCATGCCCATTAATTTCAATGGAGAGTAATTATGACAGCTATTCTGTGATATGTTCTCCCAACAGGCAAGATCAACCATGATCTTATTGGCTGCTGAGTGGCCCATATGCTTCAATTTCTTATGCACTTAAGGATGATACAGTCACAGGAGACAATGAAACATTCTGGCTGAGCTAAGGGAAGGAAAATAAAGTTTGCAGTCGCTCATGTTACAGACCCCTGTCCCTGCCCAATCCCAATCCCCAATATTCCCCCAGCAGACAATAATAGCACCTCACACAATACAATACAAAGTCTGGGTTGGATTTTCCTCTTTGACAGTATTCTGTTATTGTTTGCCCAATTGATCCCAATTGTGTATAATTAATTTATGTTTTTCTTGTGAATGCTGCTTATATGATGCTAAATGCCTGTGAAGCTGCTGCAAATAAGTTTTTCGTTGCACCTGTGCGTACATGTACTTGTGCATATGACAATAAACTTGACTTTGACTTTGATCTACCACAAACCATATATCCTTAGGAACATCCAGGATTCATCTGTGCTGAGGACTCTGCTAAGAGGCAGGAGGAAGCTGCCTGCTGTGGGCCCCAGATATTTGCAGCATTGGAACACACTGGGATCTACTGAGGCAGTTGAACAGCTAGGCTCATTGTTTGGAAAGTTTTAAACTCCCAGGCTGAGGAAGTAAAATCACACTGGGGTGAATCACCTTGTCATGCTTCTCTCACTTGCCATCCTGACATCTCACATGCCTGAAATTGTTATGGCCATAATGATGGGAAATGCATAATATGATGTCATTAATTATGTGATGTCATTTGATGAGGCCCAGCTTTATCTGAGTGAATCCCTCTGAAAAATTCCCACAGTCTCGATGACTGACAAGAAGGAATTGCATTTAGATAATGCCTTTCACATCCCTTCCAAATGTCCCAGAGTGTTTTTAAAACTAGTGAAATACTTTCGAAGTGTTGTCATTGCTGTTGTGTAGAAAACACAACAGTGAAAAGTAAGTTCCCAGAAGCAGCAATGTGAAATTCACCAGATAATCTGTTTTATCTCGAAACTTTGTTCAAGAAATAAATATTAATCACCGCACCGGGGATATCACCCCCCCCTCTTCTATAAAATAGTGTTAATATTTCATGTTCCCCCCACCCTTACCCTGAGAGAGCAGAGAGCCTTAGTTTAAAGTCTCATCCAATAGACTTTGGGGAACTTGAGAAGTGATACTTTGATCAATCTCCTAGCTCCTGACTTGGTTGTACTAGGAATTGGCAAAACTGAAGAGGAAATTCCTATCTAGTTTGTATGGAAGCTAGTGTAAAAACACTAGCTAATACACAGAAGTGTGGAAAAGATTCACTTATAAATATGAAACATGACTGCTTTTCAGCATAACAGAGTCTGCTTGCAGAACACAGATGAGGGTTTCATGGGTTTCCTGGACTTCTAATTTTCTCTAGGAAAACTCAGATACCTCTAAGAATTAATCAGCATCTATATAATGCAGAGTCCACTGTTCCCTTCTTCTTTGAACTGAGATTACAAATCCTGCATAGGAAGCCACTGGTTTCTTTGCCACAGGAAGGATTTCTTACACATCTGTACCAGTCACACTCAGAAATGTGTATAGTAATTCCCAGGAGACGCACCTTCAGCTTGTTAGTATAGCCCACCTTACAGGCTTCCTTCATGGGGATAGAAAGCCAGCTGTTGTGGTGCCCTGAGGAGGTTATAACAATGATAATGGCTGTGCCATCACAGCATTCAGGAGGCATAATTCCTTGTTGGTCTCTTGGGCCACTGTGGTCACACATCATTTAAGGCTATGTTGACCTTCTCATCTGCATCTCTCTGAACTTATGTTTACAAAAGATGCAAGAAAAAGGGAAAGAAATAATGTAAGAGGATGCAGTAATCAGTTACCAACAGCTGTAGGTCAATTGGATGAACAAATATCAAATTAGATTTGGCAGAGACAAAAATATACCAAGTTGGGCAGAATATATGATCGCAATATTTGATCTCTTTTGACCATCATTCCACTTTTAGGTTCTGAAGTGCTGGTGAGTCTAATGTGGGACCTGTGGACTCTGCTGCAGGAGGAGCTGGAGGTGCTTGATGGAGCAGGTGGGTAGGTGATTCGGGAGGTTATGTGCTCTTTCCACTATTTATGCAGACTCCTGTGTGCCCCTGATGAATAAACTTAAGATTTCCCGCTGCTGTCTTTAAGGGGTTTGTACGTTCTCCCTGTGTGTCTGCGTGGGTTTCCTCTGAGTGCTCCAGTTTCCCCCCACGTTCCAAAAGACATACGGGTTAGGAAGTTGTGGACATGCTATGTTGGCACTGGAAGAGTGGCAACACTTGCGGGCTGCCCCCAGCATATGCTCAGTAACGCTCAAAGATGCATTTTACTGTGTGTTTCGATGTACATGTGACTAATAAATAACTATCTTAATATCTATATCCAAGATTTCTCAATAATCCCAAATACTCCTTCTTTGAGCAGTCATGGGTCAAGGATTTCTACAAGTCAGTGGGGACGTCACACTTTTTGAAGGAAGCTTTGAGAACATCCTTGAATCTTTTCCTCTGTCCACCTAATATTCTCTAGCCACGATAGAACTCAGAATAGCTCATCTAATTCAGAAGTCTGGTTTCAGGCATGCAATCGAATGGACTAAATTTAATTAGACTCTCAACGTTGGGTATGCTGGTGCTGGTGCTGGTGTTGGTTAATTTATCTGCTAGTAAATTTAAAGGTTTAAAGAGCCTGTTATACTGGCAAGAGCTTTATGCCAGGTTTGAGGTCCTTCCTTCCTTGGATGAGCAAAGGCTGTGCTAGTGCACAGAAGACTGGTGTATTTCATCATTTCACTGAGATATGGGACACAGTCCATGCTGTACAGTGTCTCATCATGGACCATAATTGCCAAAGGGTGGTGTTGTACACCACAGCCGGGTTGGTAGTGGACCTTTGATGTGTGAATGTTCAGTGTAAGGCCCTCCCTGATGCTCCAGTGAATGACTGTGCGCATACAGAAGCATCAAACTTCAGTAACTGAGGATGGGATGACCTTGGTTCTGGATTGGAGGTAACTTTGCTTGAACAATCAGATCCCCAGTCCTGTAGATTTACTCCATTTCAGCAGGGAACTTGTTAGAGATGAGGTGCAGCACTGTGGCGAGACAGATTGAGAAACGTGTTGGTGTGACGCCACAGCCTTGCCCAAACATATCTGCCCTGAGATTGGGTCCCTTGTGGCCCTGTTGGTTAAATTCATAGACTGCATATTACCAGGAAGCAGATGTAAAATGGAGACAAATATGTGTAGGCAACAAAACTTGAGAAGGATTCTCCGAATCGATGGAATTTTTTACTGAAGAGAACAGAGTTAATGCAATTAGCAATACAGAATGGAACATGAGAACAAGAACAGATTCGTGGGCATTCTTAGTACCGTGAAGTAAATTAAAACAACAGAGAGCTGGATATCTAGAAGATAAGAGAGGTTATGTTGAGTCTTTATAACCTTCTGCCATTCTTCTGGATACACAACAATACATATTAAAACAAGTGGAGCCCAAAAGAATTTCTTGGCCTGGCTGTTTATGGCCACATCTTAAGAATCCACTAGAATGACAGCAGAAGAAAATGGCATTCTTTGAAGCCATTCCTTGCTACAGGAAGAAATTCTTACACATCTGTACCAGTCCCTGTATAAAGAAACCAATTAAGCATCAAACAGCCCAGATTTCTTTTGAAGTTCAGACTTAAAAGATAGCAATTCTTCAAAACTGAGAATGTGCAGGTCATGTCCAGATTCCATGTTAAGCAGCCTGGTATCAGTGATCCAGTGTCATTGCTATCTGAAGGAGACTGTGAAACCAATCACCTGTCTACCCAGAGAGATTTGTGTACAAGCCATCTATCACAAGCACAGATCTGGACCTGAACCAATAGTGTAACACTGGAAATCCACCCGAAGATTCTCCATAATGTCAAATATTGTTACGAGTGGGAAAATTAGAACAGCAGGTGTGAAATCTGTGCTAGGTGGTAACAGAAACCAACACTCCAATGATACAGGGTCATTAAACTGCATGGTGCCTAATTCCCTGTCCATTAGCTTCAATGTCTGGGCAGTTAAGACTAGCCTTGTCTCAGTCCAACTCACTTAGCTGGGCTCCCTGTGCAGTTGGAGGATGGTGTCTCAGGCATCTGGCTGGAAAGGATTGTAACTCGACCAGAAAAATGTTAGAAACCCTATTGACGTAGGAATGACAGAGAATAGGGAACAAATGCAATGCCAGGGAAGTTACAGCTGATGTTTTACTTTTTGAGAACCCCTTTTATTTGAGTTACATGCCGAGTGAAGGGGCAGGTGAGATGAAGAACACAAGGAGGTTAGGCTGGTATAACAACTCTGTGGAATCATTACCTTACCCTGGTGCTGTCCCACCAGTTTATTGGTGCTCCTACTTCCAGCTGACCAATGCTCATAAGACAAACCCAGTGCTTCTTGAGTTGCACTACACTCTGGAACTTGGAATGTCCACCACAGGCAGTCACTGCCAGTCACTTTCTCCTCTGTGTTACTGGGTCTCTGGAGTACAATTTATTGTTCATGAGTGCACCACAGGGCTGCAGGAGCAAATACAAATACTTCGGCACACCCAGTGAGGGAAGGGGCTTTAGGAAATTCTACCATTTTTAAAGAACTCGCGCATTCTCCTGGTGTTGCTAATTCTCATACTTGATCAGGAGAGAATTCTGCAGCGATGCATAATTGACATCACTCATGTGCAGGGGCTTTAAGTACTGGAGCAGGTCTTATCTGAGGATTGAGACCTGCTTCAGCTCATTCCTGGGGCCCATCCCTGGGTAGATGCCAGGAGTTCAGTCTTCTTTATCAATCACATAGTCTCTGCTGATATATTTGTGGACCCTTAAATCCCTTCTACTCATTCATCCAGCCAACAGTTCCTTCACCCCCTCTCTGATCCTTGACCACGTCCAGCCATCTTCCAAGTTTTTCCTTGATTGACCCATTCAATTGTCATCCAGCACGAACCCACCCCTGAACTACTCCCCAATCCTCTCTGTATCCAATTCTTGTTCTCCCCCACCAAACTACTCCCCGATCCTCTTCACATCTAGCATTTCTCCTCCACTCAATCAGGTCAGAATGAAAGGCCATTGACTTAAAACATTTTCTTTGTGTTACTCTCACCACAGATGCTGGCTGACCTGCTGAGCATTTCCAGCATTCACTGTTTTTACTGCAATTCAGATTCCTGTACCAGATTTAACCCCATACAGGCCTGTATATCTTGGCAGCATTGTGAATGAGGGGATTAACTCAGACTTTATCGGCACTGTGTAATTAGCTCCATTTGTCTGCACCTGACCTTTTTTTAATGAAATTTTAATTATCAATTATTCAAAATACAGGAAGCAGTGAATACTAAAAATAGTCCATCTGAATTCAAAAGTCAGTCTGAAAATTCTTTATGAAACTAGTCAGTTTGTTACTCCTGTGAGATCATTTTGATTTAATGCAGAAAACTACAGTGGGAAGAAATAATGAAAGAAGAAAGCATCATGCACCATGAAAGTTATTTACAAAGAGATTAGTTTAATCCTTTTATCTGTCCACTCAGTGGAAGGATTTATAGGATAAACATATAATTCCATTATGTAACACTCAATTTACCTTTTACTCTTGTTAAGTAATTGTTTATAAACTTCTATGTTCTACATTCTTTCAATGGAGACAAGGGAGGTGCAGCGAGGCAAAAGTCCAGGATCTAAAATAATTGGCCTGTAGGGTTTTCTGCTTTGTAATCCAGGTCATGTTATCAAAAACTAACCAAAATCTTGAGGTTAGGACAATCTCAAAGAGAAGGGGAATTGGAACTAGAAATAATCTGAAGAAGAGTTTATAAAAAAAGTCCCAGGCAGTGTGAAAGGTAGTTCGCAGGCTGACTCACCCCAGCTGCATTTGGAGCACACCAGGCTCATTGCACCAAAGGTCAGAGTTGTGAGTTTACAGTCATGGCCAAGCACTTTCCCTAATGTCATGGAGGTCTGCAAATGGTGTGAAAACTCAACTGTGGCCCATACTGACAGTTTGAGAGCTCAGCCCAGAGATTAGGAAAAACAGCAGTTGCTACCAGGCTCCAACATAAAGGGGACCAGACCCCACAACGTGCTCATTATTTGATCAAATTCCCACACTCATGAGTCTCTAAACAAGACTTTATTTTGATCGCCTTGAATCACATTAATGATCCTCAAAAAAAGCAGCACTTGCAGAGTTAAAAAGGACAGTACATTTCTCTTTAGTTTGATACCTCAGCAACAGGTCATGCCTATCCCATTTTAATTGGAATCATAATGAATTGCTGTTTACACAAGCATATATATAATAGAGGCAGCTGGCTACTTTACAGTTTGTACATAATGGTCTTTTAATTCCTTTGGGTTTACAACAGGACAGCCAATATTTAAACAAGGACAGTCATGATGTTTTAGGTGCACTCTGAGGTCAAACATCTGATATCATTATTAATTGTTCTCAACAGTGGATTCTGAGCACCTTTCAAATGTTGTTTTATATTAGACCAAGGGTCCAAGAAGGGCTCATCTATTACTCTTAAATTTAAAATATTGTTTGGGCTGGGCAGAAACCATATCATCAGCATATTTTTATCCACGCCTTAGCTCCCAAAGATAAAATGGGTTTATTCTGTGAATTGTATTTTCATTTGACATTGTTCATCATCAGCCTATCACCTTGGCAGTGAAACACGAGAAATACTTTTTAGATTGCAATTGTACCATTTCCTCTGTGTTCATGCTCCTCTTCCAATAAAGTTATTGTAGAAGAAAGGGGGGATTCTCTCTCAATACCCAATGACCCACCAACTATGTCCCTGCATTGCAGCTGAATAGTAGTAATACTTCATTGAAGAACTGTGGAGGGTGGTAAATGTAATGAGTGATGAAAGAGTCATTTAACCTAACATTAGAATTTCTGCTCTTAACATTGTGAGAAGTTGAAATAATTAGCTATGAATATATTAGTTACTCTTCTGTTCTGAAATGTGTGATTTCTGTGCTATTTAAGGTTTCCATTATAAGCTAAGTGCTTTGATATATTTAGCTGAATAGTGAGGAAGTCTTGTCCCTGGTATGTATATCAAAGTGTTATGTGCAGTAGTAAATTAATTGGATTGTTTGATACAGATCCATTGTTGTTGGGAATTTGTAGCTTGCCACTACTTGTTTGAAAGCTTCTAACACACTGTCAGATTATGAATCTACTGCAATCTTGTCTTCTTTCCCAACTGATTTTCTGCTCCATGGAAGGTACAGGCATGAATAAACTATAGTTGATCAAGGATTACTCTCAGGCATGTTATTGTGTTAATAGGCTTGTATCAGATTTCTCTCTTCCACTTTAATGGAGATATTTAACTCATTGGTTTTATTTTAAATAGAATAATACTTTTGTTAAAGCAGCAGGAAGCATCATTTGTTGTAAGATAGTTATGCGAGGCTGATGCAATGATGTGACCAACATTAGCTTTCAGGATGCTGTAGTATTGTATACATCCTCACATTAAGTCAAGCTGAATGTTCTGAGATCTAAGAACTGCATAGTGCTGAAAACTTGGGCCACATGAAGGGTCAAGAAGTGTGGTTCTATTGCTCACTCTAACGTGAACCAGATCACATCAGTGCACATAACCCAACCTTGGAAGTTACAAATGATGCCAAGGAGGACTTTTACTGCACCCTTGGAAAAACTATAGTCTGTGTTCCAGATGGGGACAAACTGATCCTCCTGGATGACTTAAATGCTGGGGTCAGTAAGGACACAATCCTCTGGAAAGGCATGATTGGCAAAGAAGGAGTAGGGAAAGCCAACTTCAACAGATTTCTCCTCCCGACAAAATGCTTGGAGTACAATCTTGTCTTAACTAATACCCTGTTTCATCAGAAAGAGAACCACAACACCACTATTTCCCCATTCCAAGCACTGATACTTGCCAGCTTATATCATCATCTGAGTAAGAGACAACGTTGACACTCACCAATTTTTATCGATGCACCATAGAAAGCATCCTATCTGGATGCATCACGGCTTGGTATGGCAGCTGCTCTGCCCAGGACTGCAAGAAACTGCAGAGAGTTGTAGACACAGCTCAGTGTGTCACGGAAATCAGCCTCCCCTCCATGGACTCTGTCTATACCTCTTGCTGCCTTGGTGAAGCAGCCAGCATAATCAAAGACCACACCCACCTGGGTCATTCTCTCTTCTCTCCTCTCCCATCAGGCAGAAGATATAGGAGCCTGAGGGCATGTACCACCAGGCTTAAGGACAGCTTCTATCCCACAGTGATAAGACTATTGAACTGTTCCCTTATACGATGAGATGGACCCTTGACCTCACAATCTACCTTGTTTGACCTTGGACCTTATTGTCTACCTGCAATGCACTTCCCTGTAGCTGTGACACTTTACTCTGTATTATGTTATTGTTTTTACCCTGTCCTACCTCAATGCACTGTGTACAACCTCAATTCCCTGTGTAATGAATTGATCTGTACAAACAGTATGCAAGACAAGTTTTTCACTGTATCTCGGTACACGTGACAATAATAAACCAATACCAATAACAAGACCAATCTACATGGCCACAAGAAACTCAGTGGTGAAGGTCTCAAGGCCCCCAAAAAGAAAGCTCCTGAAAAGATGCCTCACAGCCATTCTGACAATCCTCAACCAACAGGAGTGGCAGATTGTCCATGGTGGCTGAACTTCCATAATTAGTGCCTATGAAGAGACTCTTGGGTCCTCTACCAGAAAACATCAGGAATTATTTGAGGAGAATGACCAGGGGATCCAGGAACTAATTAACTGCAAGCTAAATGTGTTCCTACACTGGAAACTCCATCATGCCTCAAGAGAAAAGAAATTGCTGTACAGGCACCTGAAGGCTGAGGCCCACAGAAATCTCATGACCTGAGGAGCAGATGGTGGGTGTAAAGAACACAGGAGGTCCAGCAGCTCGGTAACAATCATATTCTGCAAAGATTCTTCAGTCCTGTTAAGATCACCTATAGTTCAAACTTCAAAAACAGAGGAGAATTTATCAAGGAGAGAGAGGCTGTCAGTGCCCTGTTTGAAGAATTCCTCAGTCGTGACTCTGTCCTCGATGACATTATCCCATAACCAGAAAGCCAATGTGTCAACTAAACCACAATAGAGTCTCAGGAGCAGTTGGAATTGCTGCTGAAGTTCTAAAGCCTGGCACAGAGAAGCTTCAGACAGAAATTCACACCTTCATCCCCCATGTCGGGGAAGAGGAGGACAAACCACGGGACCTCAGAAATGTTGTAGTTGTTGCCATCTTCAAGAATGAAGACAAATCCAATTGCAATAACTATGGGGAGGGGTGGGGGGTTGGGAGTCTCTCTGCTGTCTGCCACAGGGAAAGTCATCACAAAGATCTTCCTCGACCATCTCCTCCTAGTAGCTGAACAGCCTCTTCATGAATCAGAGTGTGGATCCCATCCAGCTAGAAGAGAGTGAACATGACTTCATTCAATGGATGTGGGCTCCGCAGGCTGAGCCAGCATTTGATTGCCCATCCCTAGTTGCCCTGGAGAAGGTGCTGGTGAGCTGTCCTCTTGAACCACTACAGTCCTTGATGTATGGGTATACCCACAATTTTGTTAAGGAGAGAGTTTCAGTGACAGTGAAGGAACAGCGATATATTTCCAAGTAAGGATGGTGTGCGGCTTGGAGGGCAACTTCCAGGTGGTGACTTTTGCTGTCTTTGTCCTTCTAGCTGGTAGAGGTCGTGGGTTTGGAAAGTGCTGTCTGAGGAGTCTTGGTGAGTTGCTGCAGTGCATCCTGTAGATGGTGCAGACTGCTGCCACTGTGCGCCAAGTGGTGGAGTGAGTGAATGGTTGTGGATGGGGTACCTATCAAGTGAGCTGCTATGTCCTGTATGGTGTCGAGCTTCTTGAATGTTGTTGAAGTTGCACTCATCCAGGCAGGTGGAGAGTATTCCATCGCACTCCTGACTTGAACCTTTTAGATGGTGGACAAGCTTTGGGGAGCTAGGAGGTGAGTTACTTGCTGCAGGATTCCTCGTGTCTGACCTGCTCTTGTAGCCGCATTGTGTATACATTGTGCTACTCTATTTCAGTTTCTGATCAATGGTAACCCTCAGGATATTGATAGTGGGGGATTCAGTGATGGTAATGCCATTGAACGTTCATTGTGTGACACCACCAAGGGAACTGCAGGGTGCAACATTAACCGCCATACATGACCATTTCTTAACCTCACAAAAGTCATCGACTCAATCAGTAAAGAGGGACTGTGAAGAATCCTTCTCAAATTTGGCTGCCCTAAGAAATTTGTCTCCACCTTACATCTGCTTCATGGCAGCATGCAAGTGTGATCTTAAACAACAGTCCACAGCAGATCTGATCTCAGTGCAGTCTGGTCACAAGCAACACTTTTCTCAGTCTTTATCACTGTAACACTGCACCTCATCACTAGTAAGCTTCCCATTAGAATACACTGAGTCTATGGGACAAATGGGAATGTTTTCAATCTATGTTGCCTCCACTCCAGAACCAAGTTCACTCTAATTTTAGTCATCGTACTACAATACACAGACAACAAACAATCTGCTGGAGGAACTCAACTTGTCAAGCAGCACCTGTGGGAGGAAAGGAATTATCAATGTTTCGGGTCAAGATCCTGCATCAGGATTTTTCTTTCCTCCTTTTATTTCCTCCCACAAATCACCTCCAGTCTCACACAAGATCCCAGTGGCAATCCCCCAATGTCACGGAATATCCCAGCAAATCCGAATCCAGGCCCTGTTATTGACACTATGGGGAGCCAACAAAAAAATTCAGCCTTGTGAGTCCCAACCCTTCAGGTTTCACAGCCTATGCACAAAAGTTCTGGACTTACACCCAGTTAATTGGCAAAACAATTGGAACTATTGGCAAAACTCAGTACCATCCGACCCTACTAATTTTAAATGTGAATGGCGACATTCATAGCTTCAAAGTAAGCCTGGCATTCATTAATCTTCATTTAACAAACATTGTATTTAGAAAGGTTTCAAGAGACACTACTTTATGAAGAGCCAAGTGAAATCCACTAACTTCCAAACCATTAATCAGACTCCAGCAACGTTTGTAAAGCTCCCAGTGAAACTTAAGTATTCAAACAGTTGGCTAGAATATACCAGCTTTTGCAGCCACCAAGTCTGAAGCAGTTTCGGGAAGGTTAGAGAGATTTTGTAAACATTTTACTTCTGCTTAATTACTTTAAACAAAAATATGAAGAAATCCAAATTTTCTGGTTCTCATGAGAGGTCTTCAACTTGAAATGTTAACTCTGTTTCTCTTTCCGTGGATGTTGCCTGGATGTTTCCCGCATTTTCTACTTTTGTTTCAGATTTCCAGCACCTGCGATTTTTTTGGTTTTCGGTGGGTCCCTTCAGGAGACTGCTGTGGTGCTGGGGGCAGGTACGGGCCATTCCTGTGATATATATAGCAGCACAGGGAACTCTTTAATCCTGATGACCAGATTTCTATCCACAAATGAGATGAGAATGCTGCTCCCACAGTCTTAGTTTCAGCTTCACCTCGGTTATTCACTCCAGCCAATTCTTACCAGGCTCCTCCGAACTGTATTCCCAGCACCTTTGGGTAATAACACCTGGTAGCAAAGGGAACAAAGGATCAGTTGAACCATTTGCCAAAGAACATGGCCTCACTTTTGCTGCAATTGACTGGCCACTGAGGCCAGTCGCAGATGCTCATCAATCTGCAGAATGACAGTGTGTTCAAGCAGAAGATGGCAATGTTGTCTACTTACACAGCATTTGAACTGAATGCTTCCACTGCCGGGTATCATCACTCTTCTTATGCTTGCATCCTTCCTGATGGATTCTGCAAAAGGCTGGATACAACATACTAACCAGACAGGATTGGGGTTGGGGGGGGCGGGGTTGGTGGGGCTGGGCATGGCTGGAGAGGAGGCATTCTTGCCTAACTTTCCACTTCCCAGCTATTAATTAGCTCTATGCTACTGATGTCTGTATAGAAACTTGCATCCCCCCCCAAGCTTCCTTTTGGCAAGAACATCAATCATGTAGACGTGTGATGTTCTGTTAAAAGCCTCCTCTTGGTCAAACCTGACTAAGCAAGTGTGCTTGTTCTGCACATGGACAATTATATTCTTGTGTTGACAGAAATCTTCCTGCTGGGTATGGAGTAGGTCTGATCTGAGTCAATCAGCAGCCCCAGCACAGACTTGACTCAAATGGTAATGGCTTTGGATAGAATCTTGTAATCCACTTTCCTGATCCTGGTCCATCACGGGGAAAGCCCTCCCCACTACTGACAGCACCGACAAGAGACGCTGCCTCAAGAAGGTGGCATCTATCATCAAAGATCCCCACCATCTGGGTCAGCCCTCTTCTCGCTGCTACTGCCAGGCAGGAGATACAGAATCCTGAAGTCCCACACCACCAGGTACAGGAACAGCTACTTTCCTACAAGCTTCAGGTTCTTGAAGTGACCTGCACAACCCTAACCCTACCTCAGCAATGAAACACTACGGACCACCTTTTGCACTACTATGGAGTTGTCTTCAACCTTCTTTGTTTTTTTTTTGCACTGATGTCTTGCTTTTACACAGTCTTTTTTCCACTGTATTGTATAATTTTATGTATAATTAATGTATAATTTATATTCTGTGTGTTGTCTGTACCTACGTGCCTGTGCTGCTGATGCAAGCAAGTTTTTCATTGTACTGTAGCTCACTATACTTGTGCACATGATAATAAGCTCATTGTGACTTGACTCTCCCTCTTCTGCTTGGACCTGAGAGTGATGATGCCATTCCTCATACATGTTATTGATAATAATAAGGTTTCCCATGGTTTACTTCCAATAGATAACCTCCCATTGCTGAACTAGAGCAGTCCAACTTTAAGAAATGCTTTGTATCCAAGCCAGAATGTAAGCTGTGCTTTATTAGCAGTGCTGACTGCATAGCTTATGATTATTGTACTCTCTGGTATTTCTGTGTGTTGTACAGCTAACCTTTCATTTGCAAAGTTTTTAATGTGCAAAGGCCTTTGCACATTTTGATCATGACTGGATCACTAGGTGCTCGTTGCTGGGTTGTGGTTTGCTGAAGTGGGTATCTGGAAACTTCACACCCCAAATTCTGGATCCACTTTATGCTGGTGAAGCCATTCATCTGATCAGAATTTTCACCCTCTAATGTCTTTGAACAAACAACTTCTAGAATTCCTTTGGTGTGCATTGTCAGAAGAATCCATGCATCATTTTGGTATTGGTATTGGTTTATTATTGTCACTTGTACCGAGGTACAGTGAAAAACCTGTCTTGTATACCGTTCGTACAGATCAATTCATTACACAGTGCATTGAGGTAGGACAGGGTAAAAACAATAACAGAATAAAACAATAACAGAATAAAACACAATGACACAGGGTTTTGGCAATTTAGTGATGTGATTCATGTGACTGTGTTGTGTGTTTGAAATGAAGAAATACCTGACAATATTTTTAGGGAAGCAATGTCCTATACTATGAAAGGATAAGTCAGAATGGGCTATTGGCTGAACTAATGTAAAACAAAATCCTGTGCACGCTGTAAATCTGAAAATGTTGGAAATACACTATAAGTGGAGAGAGGAAAAAACAAGTTAACTTTCAGAGTTTGTTGAGTTAAAGCATTAATTCTGTTTCTTTTTCTACAGATGTTATCTGACCTGCTGCATATTTCCAGCATTTCTGTTTTTATATCAGGCTGAACAAATCCTATTTTTGACATTGACAGTATTATATCAAATAGGTCTCTCTGAAATGCAATCTTTCGCAAAGCACCATATTATCTGAGGCATGATTGAGATGTCTACAGCACTACAATAACTCCCCTGCTCTTCTCTCACATTTTACATTTATGGCATGTCAGCAGCTAGGGCCTTGGTTTCACTTTAAAGGTACAGATACTCTCTTGCTCCTGCATTGTAGTGTAATGCCAGATTTTATGATAATGTCCAAGACTGAGTGTAGAACCCACAAATGCCTGATTTCAAAGGAGGGATAAGATAGAATAAGATAAGTTATCTTTATTAGTCACATGTACATTGTGAAATGTGATAGGGTGAGTTAATATGGCAGTTAAAATCAAATGCTTCTTTATCTGTGCTTTGGGTTGCTAATAGCAGGGCAAGGGGACATGTGGGACAAAGTGAGAGAGAACTGAGCTAAAATCAGAGATGGATTACTGACCAAAATTTGATATTGAGCCAGATGAAAGACGAGATGTTATTGCGTAAACTTGCATTGAGACTCGTAACCGTGCAAGAGGCTACAGGCAGGGAGGTCAGAGTGGGAGAGGGATGGTGCATTAGGCAGGGAGCAACCAGAAGCTCAGGGTCACTCCTGTGGATGGTGCACAGGTTCTCCACAAAGCGATTACCCAGTGTGCGTTTGGTTTCTCCAGTGTGGAGGAGATCACATTATAAACTCCAAATGCAATACACTTGACTGGAAGAAGTACAAGTGAATCACTAGTTCACCTGATGGGTCGGCAAGAGGTGAAAGCTCAGGTTTTCAGTTCCTCCAGTTGCATGGAAAGGTTCCATAAAAAGAGAATGGTCGACGGCGATGGGAGAGCAGTCCAGGAAGCTGTGAAGGGACTGATCCCTTTGAAGTGCTGAAAGGAGAGGGGAGGGTAATATGTGTCTGGTGGTGGAATCTTGTCAGAGCTGGTGGAAACTGCAAAAGATGGTTTATTGAATCCATATGCTAGTGTGATGGAAGACAAAGACCAGAGGAACTCTGTTCTCATTCTGTCCCGCAGGAGAGGATAAGATAAGGTAAGATAAGATAAGATAATATATCTTTATTAGTCGCAGGTACATCGAAACACACAATGAAATGTATCTTTTGCATAGAGATTTCCAGGGGCAGCCCGCAAGTGTCGCCACACTTCCGGCGCCTACATAGCATGCCCACAACTTCCTAACCCGTACGTATTTGGAATGTGGGAGGAAACCGGAGCACCCAGAGGAAACCCACGCAGACTTGGGGAGGACGTACAAACTCCTTACAGACAGCGGCCGGAATTGAACCCAGGTCACTGGCGCTGTGATAGCGTTACGCTAACCGCCACTAACACAAGGCCAGGCTGGCATTCTTGAAATTGCTTCAAGCTGAGATAAGATGCCGCATATTAAATGATAAGAGCAGACTTTAACTTGATCTTAGCCAGACGCCAGAAATTTATGACAAATCAAACCAGCAGATGCTCTCACACTGACTGTGCTGATCAAAAGTATTCTGACATCAAACAGGATGTAATTCCACAGAGTAAAGCAGTTGAAGGAGGATTGGGATTGCACCCCAAGCAAGGTCAGTCACAACTTACACTTCAAGAGCTTTAACAGAAAACAGAACTGGCATGATGGAGGGAGAGTACCAGTGTCTGGATTTGATTATTAGAGGGGTATGTAGGGTACATGACAGACTGATATTCCAAAGGAATTGAGCATCTATTTGCTTGTGGATGAGGTAAGCAATGATGTACAAAGATCACTATATCAGCTTGTGAATCTAAAGTTGTATTTGGGAAACTACAGGACTGATTTACTGGCTTCCAACTGAGCAACTACATAGCGATATGATTCTTGCCAACAATTTTGAAATAAATATCAAAAAAACTGCCAGAAAAAGAGAGAAATGAGACGTGATCCTATTAAAGCAGATGGAATGGAGATTACCTTCTATTTTGTAGCCATGATTCTGATTCGGTTGAAACAGTGGTGGTAAGTCCTTGGTTGTTGTGTCCGCAATCCATGTTCAAAGGTTCTGAAAGAAAAATGGGAAATACTGGAAATACTTGGTATGTCAGGCAGCATCTATAAAAGGCAAAGCAGAATTAATGCTTCAGGTCAAACTCCTTTGGTCAGAACCAAAATTACTTCAGGTTTCCAGCATCTGCAGTCTTTTTGACTTTCATTCGCAAGGTTCTGGTCTTATCCAGAAATTCTTGTGAAGTATCATCGGCATGGGGCTTCCACTTCTCCTTGCAAATCTGTTGTTGCAAAAGAACATCAAGCCAATGGTGGCTTCCTGGGTGTCACCGTGGACATCTTCAGGCTGATATGTTAAACAGGACTAAATTTACAGTCACATCTACTGATAGGAAACGGTTCTATCCTGGGGGAGTTTCTGCAGAATGGTTAACTTAGGGAATAGTAATCCAGCGCCCTGGAACAAAGCTCCAGAGACGTGAATTCAAATCCCAGCACTGCAGTTGTGGAGTTTTAATACAGTAAATAAACAGAAACTTACAATTGGCCTTAGTAATGGGGACCAGAAAAGTATGGGGTTTTTATTGAATAAAAGTCTAGTTCACTATAATGCCTTTGGGGAGGAAATCTGTTATTCTTGTCTGATCTGGCCCATATGTGACTCCAGACCCACCCCTTGTGGTTGATCTTTAAATGCTTTCTGAAATGTCCTATCAATAGTCCACCACCACCTTCTCAAGGGGGTAATTGGGGATGGTCTTTGCCAGCAATGTCCAAATCCCAAACAATGTCAACTTTTTCACTGCTTCTGAAAGTCCCTGACATTCAGAAGCATCCAAAAACTATTACAATCTTAAAATTTAATAGAAATAAAAATGAAAATTTTAAAGGAAATAAAATTAAATAAAATCACCCCAAACACTTTAAAACATTTCTACATAATTAAAAAATATTACAGCAAAATTAATTTGGAAGTTAATTATCTTTCTTCCTTGCAGCTATAGAATCTCCAAGTAGCTTGTGCTCCTGTACCTGGCACAGGAGACGCAGGCAGATTTCCCAGTTTAAATGCTGGGCAGTTGTGTGCTCCTGCTGGTGAATCTTACGTGCCCAAGTCCTAAACTTGCTGGCATTTAACTGGGACTGCTTCTACTACTGGGCGAGATTTAGTGCATGGTTTCTATGTGTGAATTAGCAACATTCTGCACTACAGCCCTTGACTGGTGCAGTCTGCTTCAAGTTACATCCATCTTTGACCAATCCACTGGATGGTTAGGAGAAACTGGACATGGTCCCATGAACTGTATGTCTATGTTCTCTAATTCATAGAACAGAGGCATATAACAGTACAGCACAGGAACAGGCCCTTCGGTCCACCATGTCTGTGCCAATCATGATGCCAGTATAACTAGTCCAATCTGCCTGCACATGCTCTGTATCCCTCCATTCCCTGTCTATGTATCTGTCTAAATTCCTCTTAAATGTTGCTGTCATATCTGCTTCTACCATCTCGACTGGCAGTGCGTTCCAGGCACTTACCACTCTGTGTAAAACAAAAACCTGCCTCGCACGTCTCTTTTAAATTTTCCCCCTCTCACCTTAAACCTATGCCCTCTAGCATTTGACATTTCCAACCTGGGAAAAAAATTTTGACTACCTACCCTATCTGTGCCTCTCATAATTTTATATACTTCTACCAGGTCACCCCTCAGCCTTTGACGCTCCAGAGAAAACAAAGTTTGTCCAACCTCTCCTTATAGCTCATGCTTTCCAATGGAGGCAATATCCTGGTGAACCTCTTCTGCACCCTCTCTAAAGCTGTCGCATCCTTCTCTGTGGAAAAGAACACATTTTTTCCCAGTTTTCTTTTGGGTTCTCATTGAGTCATAGAGAGATACAGCATGGAAACAGACACTTTGGCCCACCAAGTCTGTGCTGACCATTAAGCACCCATTTTTACACTAATCCTACCCTGACCCATTTTAATCTCCCCAGATTTCCATCAGCTCCCTCCCTGATTCTACCACACACCTATGCACTAGGGGCAATTTATATTGGCCAATTTACCTACATATTTTTGGGATGTGGGGGAAACGGGAGCACATGGGGGAATCCCATGCAGTCACAGGGAGAACGTGCAAACTCTATACAGACAGCGCTAGAGGTCAGATTGAACCCAGGTTGCTGGAGCTATGAGGCAGCAGCTCTACTAGCTATACCACTGTGTTCCCTTCAAGAGTTTGCATCCCCACAGTTATTTCACAGAATCATTTGCATCCCTCTTCAGAGGAGCTGAAGCTACCCTCTTCTCGGCTAACTGCACGTGGTTCCAGAATCAAAGCTGCAACTTTCCCCAGTTTGTGTGACTCATTGTATCTCTGGGTGACAAAACTATTCACTGACTCACAGAGAAGCACCTAATCATAATGCGTGGTAGGATATGCAAATATCATAATTAAAAATAAAAGTATTCCCTGTTAAAAATTTCCTCATGAATTGCATTCCACTGTTAATGGCAGATGCAGTGAACAACTAGTCACAACATTTTTCATTTAACAATTTGTATGTATAATTTGCATAAATATCTGGCAGTGCTTCAAGCTGTGATTCAGTGATTATGTTGGATGATGTTGTAAAGTACTCAAGGCTTACTCTCATCATTTATGACATCATCTGATTTAAGAACATATCCTTGCACTCCATGGAACATGAAACAATCGCAAAGATCGCTTGTGAAATATATTTTAATATAAATGAGTTTTCAGAAATTGAGATCAAGTCATGTAAAATTTATAGAATCATAGAGTTATACAGCATGGGAACAGGTCCTTCAGTCCAACTCGTCCATGCCAACCAAGATGTCCATTTGAGCTAGTCCCATTGCCTGCATTTGGCCCATATCCCTCTAAATCTTTTCTATCTATGTACCTGTCTAAAGGTCTTTTAAACATTGTAATTGTACCCACATCTACAGCTTCCACTAGCAGCTCGTTCCATATACCCCCTCACCCTCTGTGTGAAAAGGTTTCCGCCCAGGTCCCCTTTCAGTCTTTCCCCTCTCCCCTTAAACCAATGTTCTCTAGTTTTAGACTCCATTACCCTGGGGAAAAAACTGTGACTATCCTCTTTACTTAAACTCCTCATGATTTTATATACCTTTATAAGGTCATCCCTTAGCTTAGCTCCATGGAAAAAAGTCCCAACCTATCCAACCCCTCCTTATAGCTCAAGCCCTTCAGTCCTGAAAACATCCTCACGAATCTTTTCTGGATCCTTTCCGGCTTAATGACAACCTTCCTATAGCTGGGCGACCAGAACTGTGCACGGTACTCCAAGCGTGTCTCATCAACAACTTGTACAGTTGCAACATGATGTCCCAACTCCTGTACTCAGTGCCCCGACCAATGAAGACAAGCAAGTCAAATGGCTTCTTCACCACTTTCTCTACCTGTATCACCACTTTCAAGGAAAAATGTACCTGTAGCCCTAGGTCTCTCTGTTCTACAACACTCGCCAGGGCCCTACTATTTAATGTGTAAGTCCTGCCCTGGTCTAACTTACCAAAATGCAACACCTTGCACTTTTCAGAGTTACATTCCATCTGCCGTTCCTGGCCCACTTCCCCAGTTCCTCTAGATCCTGTTGTAATCTTAGATAACCTTCTTCACTATCCACTACATCAATTTCAGTGTCATCCATAAACTTACTAGCCATGTTAACAGCATTGTCATCCAAATCATTAAGATAAATGACAGAAACCTGTGACACACTGCTGGTCACAGGCCTCCAATCTGAATGACAACTCTTTAGGGCTTATGAAATGGTTGTTGTAACCAACAATTAACTGAGAATTCTTTTTCAGATGTACATTCAAATGGATTTTTTTGAACTGTCAACATGGTCTATTCTAGACCTGCTTTGATGGGCCAGATTTTGGGATGTAAATAATTGTTCACCATTCATTATGCTTACAGATGCCCATGAATCTTTGTATGGTTATTGACTGCCAGCGGGCATTTGAAAGTGTAGGACGATTCATAGAGCATCTGTGTCCCATGTGAACAGGAAAACCAACATCTCACATCCTTGAAGTGTAGTTAAGTCAGTGGACAAGCTATCAGAGCTTTCGAACATCAATCAAGAGATACAAGTATGAATCCCAACCTGGCAGCCGGGGAACTTAAATTCAAGTAATTAAATAACTCTGGAATTAGTCTCAGTATAGGTAACCATGAAACTATTGATTGATTTAAAAATTTATCTGGTCCACTAATGACATTCAGGGAAGATAATCTGCTGTCTTTACCCAGTCTGGTTTATATGTGGCTCCAGACTCCATATGTAGTTGACTCTTAACTCAATTTAGATGCACTCAAGGATGGACAATAAGTGCTGACATTGCCAGCAGTGTCCACATCCAGCAAGTTAAACAAAAACAGTCAAACTGACCATCATCATGAACATAGAGTCTAAACCAAGCAGTATACAATAGAAGTAAAAACAGAAAATGCTGGAACAAAACAGCAGAACAAGCAAAATCTGTTTTCTCTTTCCAAAGATGTTACCCAACTTGCTGAGTAGTTTCAGCAGTTTCTGTTTTTATTTCAGATTTCCAACATTTGCAGTTTAATTCAATGTTTCAGCTGCGTACTCATCAAAATAATGGGAAAGAAAAATAAAATTAAGAGAGTGATAGCACAGTCAGGAATAATAAATAGATTTTTTTAATCTCTAACTATTAAAATATGTGATGGAATGAGGCACCAGAGTTAATTTTCAGTTACAGGGATGATTTTTTGGGGGGGAGGGCTATGCTATTATTTCATTAATATTCATTTTCATTTGAATGGGCAAGTCCTAACATCTTCCAGCATGTTCAATGTATAAGTATCATAATGCCTCTATGTTTGTAAGTGAGAAACTGACATAGAAAAGTCTTTGGAGGAAGAAAGCAAATCTTTTAACAAGATGCTGATTTTCACATTTAACTGCATTTGGGCAAATGTCAGAAATTGCTCTCAGACGTCAGAAATGCCAGTAGCCTCATCTTAACTCTTGGGTAAAATTGGGACCATCAGATTGACAATAAATTTAAATGGATAATGATGCCACAACTGTTAGGCTCTGACACTTCATAAATTCTACAAGTTCATATTAAATGCACCTTAGCAAAGACTAAATTAATCATTTTCACAACTGAATCAGACATAAGGAAAAGGCTAAGAATGACTAATCAGTGATGGCTCTTGTAATAGCTCCGTGAGATGACTTAATTCATTCCCTGGTGTCTATTAAGTCAGAGAATGTGGCACTATGGTGGTAAAGTTACAAAATTACCAGTCCTGGGAACTGAATTAAAAGAGAAAAATTCTTCCATGGTAATGGGGAAACATGAATTTAGTTGAGTATATAAATCTGAGGATGGGACAATTGATCCATGTCCTGTTTCTGCTGATTATTTAGCATTGTTAGCTCAGCTGCTCTCCCATGCTGTGTTGATGGGACAGCTGACACTTTCGATGAAAGTGCAAGAATGAAGAACAGAACCTGCCTCAATGAGTGGTCAGAGTTCTAGAAAGGGAGTGTAGAATTTGTTGAGAAAAACTGGAGAAATAAAAGGACACTCCAGGTAGTGAGTACCTGGAGTGCCAAATGGAGAGCTTTCACCTCAGCATCTTTAAAATGGTAATAAGCTAACAAAGACTTTTAAAGCCTGGAAAGGGACAATAATGCAAAACATTTGAAGGTAGCACAGTGGCATAGCCAGTGAAGCAGTTACCTCACAGTTCCAGCAACCCTGCTTCAGTCCTGATCTCTGGTGCTGTCTGCATGGAGTTTGCATGTTCTCCCTGTGACCGCATGGGTTTCCTCTGCATTCTCCAACTTCCTCCCACGTACCAAAAATGTGTGGGTTGCTAGGTTAATTGGACACTGTAAATTGTTCTGGTGTGTAGATGACTGGTAGCATCTGGGGGAGAGCTGATTGGAATGAGGGAGAATAAAATGGGTCAGGGTAGGATTGGTGTAAAAATGGATACATGATGGTCAATACAGACTCAGAGGGCTGAAGGGCTGTTTCTGTGCCGCATCTGTGATTTTATTCCTGAGTTATATCAAATTCTTTAAGCTTTGTTATTGGTTCTTCAGTTATTCACATTACTAAAACACTCAGTGTGCATCCTCTCAATACAATCCTTTTAGCACACCCCAGGAAAGAGATATTTTAATTAACTGTCAGTCCAATGCAATGGTTTAAACTATTCTGTTCAACATAAAATCAGACCAGCTTGCCAGAAAAGAAATTATGCATATTTTCTGCCAATTATTTTTGTTGCCCATAAGATTTATTTTCAGAGTAGTTGAAAATGAATTGACAACAATTTGCATTCAAAAGTGCTGTTGTTTGAAATTCAGACTGATTGGATGTGAAATGACTTTGACTGTCTCAATATCCTGACAGCAACAGCAACAGAAAAGTGCTTTTATGTGATGTCTTCAGTGTTTGAAAATGTCCCGCAGCTTTTCAGTGTGACCTAAGGGAAATGGATGCTGAGCGAGGAGAGAAATTAGAGAAAAACCTGGTTAAAAGCAGAAATTTTGAGGAAAAACTTAGAGACTAAGAAAAAGGAATAACCGTACCTCACCCAATTTTAGTCGTCTCATTCCACTTTGCCAACAGTTAGCTGGGATTACCTGAAGGTGTCGTCATACTTTGAGAAGTAAATCTACCGATTAATTTCTTATTCACTGTGACTTCCATAATTTTAGCAGGTGCAGCGTCGAAGATCACTCTTGGTTAAGTTAGTTATCAAACAGTCTTCAACGGCTAAAGTGAAAATGAGACCGAGGATTTATCTAGCCATGTCAAACTTGAAATGTGGTTCGAGGATAGGAGCAGAGTTAGATATGAGGGGGAGGTCTCCAAATTCCATTTGGAGGTACCATGAGTGGTTTCATCAGTCAGGGCATTTTTTGGGTAGCAAGTTGCTTGATGTATAATTCTAACTTAGTAGAGGTAAGGCATAAGGCTTCTACTTACCTGATGAATGGCTACACACAGGAAAGAGAGCAGTTTCAAAACCACTAACATTCACACAAATCAGCATAAGGATACAGTCTCCACCAGCAGCACACCTGCTTTGGCATACATGCAACCACTAGCTGGGTCATCCGATGTCAAATAACTTAATGGTACTGCAGAAGGAAGCAGGATTTTTGACTCCTTGTTTCACCACAGCTCTAACATTCTCCACCTCTTAAAACATCACAGGCCTTAGTATGGAAAGAACAGGGAACACTACAGCACAGTACAAGCCCTTTGGCCCACAATGTTGTGCCGGCATTTTATCCTGCTCTAAGATCTACCTAACCCTTCCTTCCCACATAGCCCCCTATTTTTCTATCATTCATGTGTCTATCTAAGAGTCTCTTAAACATCCCCACAACCTCTGCAGGCAGTGCGTTCCACGCACCCGCCACCCTCTGTGTAAAAAACTTACCCCTGACATCCCCCTTATACCTTCCTCCAATCACCTTAAAATTATGTCCCTTCGTGTTAGCCATTGTCGCACTGGGAACAAGTCTCTGACTGTCCACTCGTTCTATGCTTCTTATCATCTTGTACACCTCTATCAAGTCGCCTCTCATCCTCCTTCTCTCTAAAGAGAAAAGCTCTAGCTCACTCAACCTATCCTCATAAGACATGCTCTCCAATCCAGGCAACAGGGCCACTCTTAATGGCATAATTATTTGTTCCAGGGTTTGGAATCAAAAAAGCACACTTAACAACCTCAAATTAAATGCTTAGTATCCATCCCAAATACACAGAAAACTAGGACTGACGTGGTGGTACATTGGGTAGCATTGCTGCCTCACAGCTCCAGCTACCCAGGTTTGATCCTGACCCCGGGCACTGTTTGTGTGGAATTTGCACCTTGTCCCTGTGGCCATGTGGGTTTCCTCTGGATGCTCCGATTTTCTCCCACTTCTTAGAAATATTTGGGTTGGTGGGATAGTTAACGATAAATTGACCCCAGAATAGATAGGTTGTAGTAGAATCAGTGGGGAGTTGATGGGCACATGACACAGAACAGGTTACCCTGAAATCAGTGGAATTGATGGGATTGCTCTGAGAGCCAGCATAGACCAGATAGGCCAAATCTCTTGATCTGAGGATGATTGCTACCATAGACTGTGTTCTTCAACCTCTCAATATCCTGCTCTTTATCATGTATTGCCTTTGCCTTGTTTGCCTTACCCAAGTGAATTACCTCATATTTCTCCAGACTGATTTCCATTTGCTGCTTTTGCACCCATCCAACCAGTCCCTTAGTAGCATCCTCCCTCACTATCAACCACACTGCCAATTTTGGTATTGGCCAACTTGGTAACTGTGATCACCACCATTACAGGCACTACAGAAGGTGCAGGTTTGAGGCAGCAGAGGAAGCGGGGCGGGGGAGGGGGCGGTGTCAAGTGAGCACAAGTATGAAAATAACAGCATTGGTGGTTAATGAGTGTATCAACTCAGTACATACTGTATAAATCATTAATTTTTGTGAGAGAAAGCAAGGAACCAGTACTGAGCCCCAGGAAGCCCTATTTCATACAGTCCTTCAGTCACTAAAATTCCTGTCAACCATTGCTTTGTTTGGACAGCCGAAAGAATTTTCAATCCAACTTGTCTGGGATCCCATGGGCTTCTCCCTTCTTGATCTTTCTTGACTTTGTCAAACACCTTGCTTAATTCCAGGCAGACTACAACAAATGCACTATCCTAATCAACATTCCTTGTTAGCTTCTCAAAAAATTCAATTGAAAGTCCGAAATGACCTTCCTTTAACAAACCAATGCTGAATGTCCTTGATTAACCCGTTGCTGTCTAACTGCTGATGTATGTGGTCCCTCTGAGTTTTTTTCCAACAGTTTTCCCACCATTGATACCAGGCTACCCAGCCTGTACTGACTCAATACTTTGCTTTCTCCTCTTTTATTCAACAATACCACATCAGTAACATCCCAATCTTGTGGCACTATGCTGTATCTAAAGAGCACTGGAGTCAGATACCTGCTTAGTTTATACAACCAGCACCATGATATGCACTACAGGAGATGCAGATACTGAGGGAGACCAGAGGAAGCACAAGTGAAGCTGTGAGCACAAGTGTACGGGTGGCAGTGTGGCAGCTTAATATAAAGGCAAGACTACTAAAATACAGGGCAGATCTTGGTGGGACAACAGACAAACAGAAACTAGCAGAGCACTGAGGAATCATCCAAAGCACCACAACTTTGGCCTCAACCTATCAGAAATATTCTCTTTGTCCTATCCATCCCTCCTCTGGCCTTTCCGTAACTTAAAAACTCTCTATCCTTGTATGATGAAGATGAAACATTAACTGTTTCTCTTTTTACAAATGCTGCCTAACCTGCTGAGTGTTCTCTATTTCAGATTTACCTCACTTTCCATACATCAGAGGAGCATCAATTCCAGCACCCAGACACACGCTCTCCCATGGATCACGGGTTGCTAGCACTGCAGTCTGTCCTATGGTGACAGCGGTGGCACCTGAAATAGGGAGCTCACTTACAGAGGCCTTGGACAAGGTAACAGTGCCTTTCATAAATCCTTACACTGTGGCAGTCAACATTCCAAACTCATGCAGTCATAGAGTTATACACCACGGCAACAGGCACTTCAACCCAATCCGTCGGCACTGGCCATCAGCCATCCAGCTACATTTACTCTAGGTCAATCCCATTTTTTTATTCTTCTCACGTTCTCCCTGCTGGTTGTCTTCTACTAACCTAAAGAATGGCTACAGACAGGTAAGAGAGCAGTTTCAAAACCACTTACATTCACACAAATCAGCATAAGGATACAGTCTCCACCAGCAGCAGCTGCATACGTGCAGCCACTAGCTGGGTCATCAGATGTCAAATAACTTAATAGTACTGCAGAAGGAAGCAGGATTTTTGACTCCTTGTTTCACCACAGCTCTAACATTCTCCACCTCTTAAATCCTCACAGGCCTTAGTATGGAAAGAACAGGGAACACTACAGCACAGTACAAGCCCTTCGGCCCACAATGTTGTGCCGACATTTTATCCTGCTCTAAGATCTATCTAACCCTTACCTTCCACATAGCCCTCTATTTTTCTATCATTCATATGTTTATCTAAGAGTCTCTTAAATGTCCCTAATGTATCTGCCCCCACAACCTCTGCAAGCAGTGCGTTCCATGCACCCACCACTCTCTGTGTAAAAAACTTACCCCCGACATCCCCCTTATACCTTCCTCCAATCACTTTAAAATTATGTCCCCTCATGTTAGCCATTGTCGCACTGGGAAAAGGTCTCTGACAGTCCGCTCGATCTATGCCTCTTATCATCTTGTACACCTCTATCAAGTCACCTCTCATCCTCCTCTCCAAAGGGAAAAGCTCTAGCTCACTCAACCTATCCTCATAAGACATGCTCTCCAATCTAGGCAGCATCCTGGTAAATCTCCTCTGCACCCTCTCTAAAGCTTCCACATCCTTCCTATAATGAGGCGACCGGAACTGAACACAATACTCCAAGTGTGGTCTAACCAGAGTTCCATAGAGCTGCAACATCACCTCGCGGGTCTTGAACTCAGTAGCCCGACTAATGAAGGCCAACACTCCATATGCCTTCTTAACAACCCTATCGACCTGCGTGACAACCTTGAGGGATCATGGACGTGGACCCCAAGATCCCTCTGCTCCTCCACACTGCCAAGACTCCTGCCATTAACCTTGTAAAAGATGATTGCTTTGCTGTCCCTGGCACACGATGGCCACCATAACATCACAAAATGTTGTCACATTCCGTGTGTCCCTACACAATACCTGATACCCAAGAAAGGAAAGGCTGCAAAGTGATAGCAGCATTGACCAATCTCTCTGCCACCATGTAAAATCAACTAACCCTAACTGCACCTTAAGTGCAGTCAGGCTTTCTCTGTCCTAAAACAAAAGTTGCATCAGATTATTTTGAATTTACTTATGTGCTTGTGCTCAGGTTCTGTGTATCTGAAGGAGGCAGAGGGTGGTGATGGAGGGTTTTTCTGATTGGAAGTCTGTGACCAGTTGTATTCCACAAGGGTTGGTGCTTTGAAGTTTGTGACATACTATCAACTTCGATGTGAATGTAAGGGGAATGATTAGTAAGTATGCAGATAGTTTGAAAATTGGCTGTGCCATAGATAGTGAGGAGGGTTGTCGAATGCTACAGCATGATATACCATACATTAGCTGGAGAGTTGGGTAGAATAATAGCAGATGGAACTTAACACTAATAAGTGCAAGGTGATGCATTTTGGGAAGGCAAGCAAAGATAGGACATACACAGTAAGTAGTAGGGCTCTAGAGAGTGTTGATGAACAGAGGCACCTTGGGCTATAAATCCATAAATCTCTGAAAGTGGCAGCACAGGTGAAGAGGGAAGTGAAGAAGGCATATGGGATGCTTGCCTTCATCAGCCATGGCGTAGAATATAAGAGCTGGGATATCAGGTTACAACTTTGTGGAACATTGGTCAATCCATACTTGGAGTATTGGGTGCAGTTGTGGTCACCACACTGTGGGAAGGATGTAATTGGGCTGGAGAAAATGCAGAGGTGATTCACTAGGATGTTACTTGGATTGGAGCATTACATTTATAAGGAGAGACTGGATAGGCTGGGTTTGTTTCCACTGGAGCAGAGTAGGCTGAGGGGTGACCTAATAGACGTATACAAAATTATGATGGGATAAATGGGTTAGATAGTAAGAATCTTTTTCCCATGGTGGGCTATCTAAGACAGGAGTGCATAGGCTTAAGATGAGAGGTAGGAGGCTTAGAGGAAATCTGAGGAAGAGTGGCTGGAATTTGGAATGTGCTGCCTAAGGAGGTAGTGGAGGCAGATACTCTTGTGACAGTTAAGAAGCATCTAGACAAGTACTTGAATTACCATGGTAGAGAAGGCTATGGACCTAATGTGGGTCAATGGGCCGTGGTGGGCCAAAGGGCCTGCTTCTATGCTGTGCGTTTCTGTGACTCCATGTCATATTCCTATTTATAGTCACGATAGTGAGAATTTAAAGAACAAGAACCACAAATCTAGGACTTTGAGGTCTAAGTGATGAACATGCTCAAATAACTGAAGTTGTTCTGATGAAATATCATCAGTTAACTTGTCAGTTCTTCTTTTCTTTCTACAGATGCTGCCTGACGTGTTGAGCATTTTCTGTTTTTATTTCAGATTTCCGACATCCATAATATTTCGTTTTTGCAAAACCTTATCTGAGAAAAGATTGAGAACGAGCAGGGGTCACATATAACACACTGGGTGGTCCAAATATTAAAACAATATAACTTAATGCTTGCATCATGAAAACCTTTTGACTAAGTTGCATCACAGCAGGGTAATAGAGGCGTTCAAAATTAGACAGGCTGTATGAGTCAAACTACATGGATTTTTTATTTCCTCATAGTAATGAAAACATGCCATGCTAATTGTTTCTTTCCTTTAGTAAGAGCAATGTCTGTGCTGACCATGA
Source organism: Pristis pectinata (assembly GCF_009764475.1). Lineage (NCBI taxonomy): Eukaryota > Metazoa > Chordata > Chondrichthyes > Rhinopristiformes > Pristidae > Pristis > Pristis pectinata. The sequence continues at coordinate 27,850,297 of NC_067414.1, read as the reverse complement.
TGCCAATCCAAACTAATCTGCTTGCATATGATCTATATCCCTCTGTTCCCTGCCTGTTCATATGCCCCTTAAATGCTGCTATTATACCTGCTTCCACCACTTCCTCTGGCAGCGTGTTCCAGGTATTCACCACTTCCTGTGTCAAAAACTTGCATGCAAATCTCCTATAAACTTTCCCCCCTTACCTTAAAGCTATGCCCTGTAGTATTTAACATTTCCACCCTGGAAGGACCTTATCTATGCCTCTCATAACTTTACATACTTCTAAGAGGTCGTTCCTCAGCGTCCGACACTCCAGAGGAAACAAACCAAGTTTGTCCAGCCTCTCCTTATAGCTGATCATCTCTAATCCAGGCAACATCCTCATGAACCTCTTCTGCACCCTCTCCAAAGCCTCCACATCCTTTTTGCAATGTGGCAACCAGAACTGCACACAGTATTCCATATGTGAATGGATGAATACATGAATCATAAAAAAGTCAGCAGGTAAGTGCAGCAAATAGTTAGGAAGGCAAGTGGTAATGTTGACTTTTATTGCAAGAGGGTTGGAGTTTAGAAATAAGAAAGTTGCAATTATACTGGGTACTAATGAGGCCAGACCTGGAGTATTGCGCACAGTTTTAGTTCCTTTATTTAAAAAAAGGATACACTGGTATTGGAGGTAGTCCAAAAGAGATTCACCTGGCTAATTCCTGGGATGAGAGGGTTGTCCTATCACGAGAGGGTAAAAAATTAGATCTATACTCTTTGGAGTTTTAAAGAATGAGGGGTGATCACATTGAACCAAATAAGATCCTGAGGGGGCAGAACAGGATGGATGTTGAGATATTTCCCCAAGTGGGAGATTCTTGAATGAGGGGACATAGTCACAAGAAAAGGGGGCTGTCATTTAAAACTGAGGTGTGAAGGAATTTCTGCTTACACAGCATGGTGAATCCCTGGAATCCTCCAGCCCAAATGGTTGTGGAGGCTACGAGAACATTGGGATTGTTTAAAGAGGAAGTGATACAGTTTTGAAAGGTCAGAGAATTGAGGGCTTTGGGGAATTGGCACAAAAGAGGAAATGAGGCCTAGGGTAGATCAGCCATGACCTTGTTGAATGGCAGGGCATGTTTGAAGGGCTGAGGCCTGATCTTATTTTCTTATGTCTCGTGCATTTTTGAAGAGATTTTTTTTGTTCTGTGTTTTCCCCCCACAGCCTGAATCTAGCAAGATTAACTTTCCACGAGCACTGGGCTCCAATCGTACAGTGGACTGTAATTTAAGGTGTATCACAAACTATGGAGCTAGTTCCAGAGCAAATGGTGACAGAGCAAGCTTAGAGTGATGAGGATGGTTCTAGGGTTGTAGCAGGGAGATTTGGGAGTGGTGAGGGAGCATAGGGAGCAGGGAAAAAGACTGAGGGAGTGGGAGAGACCCGAGAGATCTGGGTGTGGGGAATAGAGAGGAACTGAGGAGGGTTCTCTTCACACAGAGGATGGTTGGAGTCTGGAACATACTGCCTGAAGGGATGGTGGAGGCAGAGACACTCGCAACATTTAAGGAGTATCTAGATAAATATTTGAATTGCCAAGGCATAGGAGGCTATGGACTAAGTGTTGTAAATGGGATTCATGTAGGGGAGTACTCAGTGATGGACAGGAACATGGTGGACCAAAGGACCTGTTTCTGTGCCATCTGACTCTATAGTTTCATGACAGTCCTGTATTTGACTGCAGCAAAATGAAGGAATAATCAGGGTTATACTTCAATTTGCAACTAGTAAGTTTGCAACGATATGAAAATTGGTAGTGTGGTTGATAGTGAAGAGAGTAGTCATGGCCACGTCTGACATTTTAATCTTTTGGATCTTCAGTGTACTTAAATAGTATTAGAGTCCTACAGAAATCCACATTTTTGTCTTGTATCATTTATTCCTAGATCTCTCAGTAATAATTTAGCTGTGGTAGTTCAGAATCAACTGGCATTCTGTATAATGTGTTAGAACTAATGGAAAAGCCTTATCTTCCATGTAGGTGGAACATGCCAATCAGATTGACAGATAGAAATAAGCTTTATAAAATTCTTTATTTCAAGAGCTGTTTGGATATGTCTTTCAGAAAGGCAGGGCGAGGTGATCACTTTTTTGAAAGGAGTGGCAACAGTTTAAAATTGATGATAGGCCATGGCACCTCAGAAGAGCACACAAGTGTAGTCTGGGCACAGCCTAGCTAATTGAGATCAAAATTACGCTTTCACTAACAAGGTTACTGAGAGTGGGGAATTGACCTGATTTGCTCCAACGGATGCATTGTGAACGTTGCATTCAGTCACAGTCTGAAGAACCAAACAATTGTATGTAGGGTCACAATGCATTCATTGGAGCATTGGTCAATTTATTGCTCTAATATATGAAAACTTTCACCTTTGTCACTAGATTTGAAGGTTAGGTTTAAATGTGAATAAGGTATTAAAAGGGGAGAGACTAATATAGGAATGGCAATTGTAACCATACCTACATAGTTAAATCCAGACGGGTGTGCATTTAAAAATAGCAGGCTGAATTAAGTTGCCAATATCCTGCCTGGATCTCATCATCTCCATTGCACTCTGGTCTTCTCAACAGGCAACAAAAAGCAGCCTTTTAAATTCATAGGCCCAAATTCGACTGGAGGTCTGGTTGGTATAGAGAAGCTGCAAGGGACCTCCACCAAAGAGCAAGAGAGACCTGAAGGAGCTGTTTAAGATTTTTGACTATCTGGGGACAAGAGGAGGAGGAGTTAAATAAAGATGCTACAAGTTTTATGACTATGATTTTAATCTTAATTACATGTTAGTTTTCTTCTAATGACAGAGATTTAAGTGATACATTTCATACTTAGAGCTTTTGAGAATTGACTTGTGATTTTCCAAATAATTTAATTCCACACTCTTAGTAACCTTGTTAGTGAAAGGGCAATTTTCAAATCGTTAATTTGGTTTTAATTTCAAAGATAATTTCCAGAGATGAAAGGATAGTATTCTGTCTTGCTGCTTCACCTGTTTCTCACTGTGTCTAATGTCACCACCCACCAACAGCCCCTAGCCCACTCACTGAATTACCAAGGACATTCAATGCAAGGAGCACTTTGCACTGAGGTTGGTGTGTGTGTGCATGTGAAGTGTGAAAGATATAATGAGGCAGCAACTGGATCATGATGATTCTATTTTTTGTAACAAATTTTTTACGTGTCACTAGATGACTTTGGTGCTGTTACTCAGCTCAGAAAATACAAAGCACACTCTCAGCTGGGAGTCCTTCATTTTAGCCATGGGAAGAAACATCAGTGCTGGAAGATTGTGTCTGCTGAGATTCATCACAAATAAGCCTGAGTCATGCCTTAAATGAGCTGTAAAGTCAAACTTGATTATGAAAGCCCTGGTTATTACAGATGTCCATTATCAAATGTCTATTATTACTTCCCACTGAAGATCTGTTTTCAAAGAGAACTGGATTGTCAGCAAGATCTGTGCTTGGTGTGAAAAACAATGTTGCTAATCTCCTCAAGGTGAGTTTTGATTTTAATGGCTTTATAACCACCCGATCCTGACTAAAATGCCAGTAAACATCGTCAGGGCTAACATTGCCATTTAAAACAAAGTTACCTGCATTAGCCAAGGCTGTAACTGTAGCAAGAGTTAATTAGATATTTTTTATTTGAAAATCATTCACACAATGTGGATGTCATTGCCAAGTTTTTGTGCTCTTGCTTTTATTGTCCATCCCTAATTTTGCCTTGAACTATATGGCTTACAAGGTTATTTTAAAAGGCATCCAAGAGACAATCTCACTAGAGTCACATAAAGGCCAGAGCAGGCAAAGTCGACAGACTCCTTACACTCAAGAGCATTAGTGAACCAATGGATTTTTACAACAATGTGTTAGTATCATGACTGTTAACTTTTTGTTTCAAATGTATTTAATTAACTGAATTCCTGCTGCTCAGAAGGGAAGGAAGGAGAAGAGGAAGGCAGTAGTGATAGGGGACTCGATAGTCAGGGAAACAGATAGGAGGTTTTGTGGCAGTGAGCATGAATCCCAGATGGTATGTTGCCTCCCAGGTGCCAGGGTCTGGGACGTCTCTGATCGGGTCCACAGGATTCGTGAGAGGGAGAGAGAACAGCCAGAAGTCGTGGTTCATGTTGGTACCAACAACATAGGTAGGAAGAGGGATGAGGTCCTGAAAAGTGAGTTTAGGGAGCTAGGCAGAAGACTGAAGAACAGGACCTCAAGGGTAGCAATCTTGGGATTGCTGCCAATGCCACGCGATAGTGAAGGTAGGAATAGGAGGAGATGGCAAATAAATGCGAGGCTGAGAAGTTGGTGCAGGAGGGAAGATTTTAGATTTTTGGATCATTGGGATCTCTTCAGGGGAAGGTGGGACCTGTACAGAGGACGGGTTACACCTGAACCTGAGGAGGGCCAATATCCTTGCAGCCAGGTATGCTAGGGTGGTTCGGGAGGGTTTAAACTAGTTTGCAAGGGGGATGGGAACCAGAGGAGTAGGTCAGAGGAAGAAGGGGATGGGGAAAGGTCAGATCTAACAGGTAGAGAGGCTTTGAGGAAGGAGAAGCAGAGTGCAGACTATAAAGGTAGTAAGGTGGATGGGCTAAAGTGCATTTACTTAAATGCAAGAAGCATCAGGAATAAGGGAGATGGACTGAGGGCTTGGATAAGTACATGGGACTACGATATTGTGGCTATCACAGAGGCATGGCTGACATCAGGGCAGGAATGGATATTGAATATTCCTGGTTTTCAGTGTTTTAAAAGGGATAGGGAGGTGGAGAGAGGAGGAGGAGGGGTGGCGATACTGGTCAGGGACAATATTACAGCTGCAGAAAGGGTGGATAATGTAGAAGGATCCTCTCTAGAGTCAATATGGGTGGAAGTTAGGAACAAGAAAGGAGCAGTTAACCTCCTGGGAGTATTCTATAGGCCCCCCGGTAGCAGTAGGGATACTGAGGAGCAGATTGGGAGGCAGATTTTGGAAAGATGCGAAAATAACAGGGTTATTATAGTGGGAGACTTCAACTTTCCAAATATTGATTGGCACCTGCTTAGTGCCAAAGGTTTAGATGTGGCGGAGTTTGTTAAGTGTGTCCAGGACGGATTCCTGTCACAGTATGTTGACAGGCCGACTAGAGGGGATGCCATATTAGATCTAGTTTTAGGTAATGAACCGGGTCAGGTGACAGATCTGTCGGTGGGTGAGCATGTGGGGAACAGTGACCACTGCTCCATAACTTTTAGAATCGTCATGGATAGGGATAGGAGCAAAGAGGACGGGAAGATATTTAATTGGGGAAAGGCGAATTATGAGGCTATAAGGCGAGAACTTGAGAGTGTGAATTGGGATGACATTCCTTAAGGGAAATGTACTATAGAGATGTGGTCGATGTTCAGGGATCTCTTGCAGGATGTCAGGGATAAATTTGTCCTGGTGAGGCAGAGAAGGAATGGCAGGGTGAAGGAACCGTGGGTGACAAGAGAGGTGGAAAAACTAGTTAGGAAGAAGAAAGCAGCATACATAAGGTGTAAGCAGCAAAGATCAGACAGGGCTTGTGAGGCATATAGAGTAGCAAGGAGGGAACTTAAGAAAGGGCTGAGGAGAGCAAGAAGGGGACATGAAAAGGCTTTGTCGAGTAGGGTTAAAGAGAATCCCAAGGCTTTTTACTCGTACGTGAAGAGCAGAAGGATGGCTAGAGTAAAGGTAGGTCTGATTAAAGACAAAGGTGGGAAGCTGTGCCTGGAAGCTGTGGAAGTGGGTGAGGTTCTCAATGAATACTCCTCTTCAGTATTCACCAAGGAGAGGGGTCTTGATGACGCTGAGGACAGTGTTGGTAAGGTTAGTGTTCTAGAGCATGTAGATATCAAGAGAGAGGATGTGTTGGAGCTGTTAGAAAATCTTAGGACAGATAAGTCTCCGGGGCCTGACAGAATATTCCCCAGGCTGCTTCATGAGGCTAGGAAGGAGATTGCTGAACTGTTGGCTAGGATCTTTGAGTCCTCGTTGTCCATGGGGATGGTACCGGAGGATTGGAGGGTGGCAAATGTTGTCCCCTTATTCAAAAAAGGTAGTAGGGATAGTCCAGGGAATTACAGACCAGTGGGCCTTATGTCTGTGGTGGGTAAGCTGCTAGAATGGATTCTTAGAGATAGGATCTATGATCATTTAGAGAATCATGGACTAATTAGGGACAGCCAGCATGGATTTGTGAAGGGAAGATCTTGCCTCACAAGCCTGATAGGGTTCTTTGAGGAGGTGACCAGGAAGATTGATGAGGGTGGTGCAGTAGATGTGGTCTGCATGGATTTTAGTAAGGCATTTGATGAGGTTCCACATAGTAGGCTTCTTCAGAAGGTCAGAGGCCAAGGGATCCAAGGAGGCTCGGCCGTGTGGATTCAGAATTGGCTTGCCTGTAGAAAGCAGAGGGTTGTGGTGGAGGGAGTGCATTCAGATTGGAGGACTGTGACTAGCAGTGTCCCACAGGGATTGGACCTCTACTTTTTGTGATATTTATTAATGACTTAGATGAGGGGGTGGAAGGGTGGGTTAGCAAGTTTGCAGATGACACAAAGATCGGTGGTGTTGTGGATAGTGTGGAGGGCTGTCGAAGTTTACAGAAGGATATTGATAGGACGCAGAGCTGGGCTGACAAGTGGCAGATGGAGTTCAATCCGGAGAAGTGTGAAGTGGTACACTTTGGAAGGACAAACTCCAAGGCGGAATTCAAGGTAAATGGCAGGATTCTGGGCAATGTGGAGGAGCAGAGGGATCTGGGGGTTCATATCCACAGATCACTGAAAGTTGCCACACAGGTGGATAGGGTAGTTAAGAAAGTTTATGGGGTGTTAGCTTTCATAAGTCATGGGATTGAGTTTAAGAGCTGTGAAGTAATGATGCAGCTTTACAAAACTCTGGTTAGACCACACTTAGAGTACTGTGTCCAATTCTGGTCACCTCATTATAGGAAGGATGTGGAGGCGTTGGAGGGGTTGGAGAGATTTACCAGGATGCTGCCTGGATTAGAGTGTGTGGATTATGAGGGGAGACTAAAGGAACTAGGGCTTTACTCATTGGAGAGAAGGAGGATGAGGGGAGACGTGATAGAGGTATGCAAAATATTAAGAGGAATAGATAGAGTGGACAGCCAGCGCCTCTTTCCCAGGGCACCAATGCTCAATACAAGAGGACATGGCTTTAAGGTAATGGGGGGGAAGTTCAAGGGAGATGTCAGAGGGAGGTTTTTCACCCAGAGAGTGGTTGATGCATGGAATGTGCTGCCTGGGGTGGTGGTGGAGGCTGATAAGTTGGTCAAGTTCAAGAGATTGTTAGATAAGCATATGGAGGAATTTAAGACAGAGGGATATGTGGGAGGAAGGGGTTAGATAGTCTTAGGTGTGGTTTGAAGGTCGGCATAACATGGTGGGCCAAAGGGCCTGTATTGTGCTGTATTGTTCTATGGTTCTATGGTTCCAATTCCCAAAGTACCATGGTGAGATTTGAAGTAGTTTCTCCTGATCAATGGTCCAAGTTGAAGACCAGTTCAGTTGAAGGTTCATCAACTTGAAATGTTAACTCTGCTTCTTTGTCCACAGATGCTGCCTGACCTGTTGGGTCTCTCAGCATTTTCTGTTTTTATATAAGATTTCCAGCATCTTCAGTATTTCACTTTTGTGTCAATAATTCAGGTGAATGGATGGTAACCCAATAAATTGAACACAATGCTACCATACACTTCATATGGGAATGTTGGCTTTGAGCTCTGTGTAGTACTAGGTACAGGAGCCTGAAGACCCACACTCAACGTTACAGGAACAGCTTCTTTCCCTCCGCCATCAGATTTCTGAACGGTCCATGAACCCATGAGCACTACCTTGTTATTCCTCTTTTGCACTATTTATTTATTTTTGTAACTTATATTAATTTTTACCTCTTTACATCTTGTACTGTACTGCTGCCGCGAAACAACAAATTTCATGACATATGTCAGTGATAATAAACCTGATTCTGAGCTCAGTGAGGAAAGATCTTCTTTGAGTGAATAGTGCAAACTATTTAGACAGACCTGTTTTGAAAAAAACTGGGACGCATAAATGTTCCTGTGCCAAGTGCCACTCTCACATCACCTCCCTGAATTATATTAGTTCTAGAACCTCAGTGTGTCAAATTTAAAATTCTCCTTTTTGTGTTTACGTCCATTTGTGGTCTCGGCTCTCCCTAACTCTGTGCTCTCCTCTAACCCTACAACTATTGCACCCCGGACCCTTCCTGCTTCTGATTCTAGGGCAGGGATGAAGGCAACTTAATTTTTTTACCGGTATGATAAACATAATCTACACTACCTATTTCTACTGAATGCTTCAACCACTTTCTTACTGACATGCACTACTGGCCCATTTCAGCTTACCTTCACCTCTGTTCGGGGTTCTATTCATCTGCCCTCTCTCTTCCCACTATCATTGCAGCACATGGCTTCAGTTACTTTGTCTCAGCCTGGAAGACTCTGCTAAAAGCTTTCCAACTGTCCAGCATCTCTCCTTTATGACTCTTCTTGAAACACATCTCTGACCAAATTGCATGTCACAAAACTTAGGAGTTATACTGCACACAAACAGCCCCTTCAGCTCACCAGGGTATGCATCAACCATCAAGCACCTCTTTACTTCAATCCCATTTTATATTCTCCACCTCCATTTCCATTAATTCCTCCCAGATTCTACCATTCACCTGAGCGCAAGGGAAAAGTTACTGTTGCTAGTTAACCTACTAATCTACACATCATTGGGATGTGGGAGGAAACCAGAGCATCTGGAGGAAACCCTCACAGTCACAGGGAGAACGTTCCACAGGGAGAATGGACAACACTGTGTCAGGATCAACCTGCATCACTGGCGGTGTGAGGCAGCAGCTTTACCAGCTGTGCAACTGTGTTGCCCACCAGCTCCATCATTGTATGACCCTCCTAATATTTTATTTTTTAGGTTATTTGAATTTACCTCCAGGAAGTTCCTTGCTATATCTTCTGATGTTAAAGTTTTCAAATATTTGCAAATTACATTTGTTTATATCTCTGCAATACAAACACACTGAGGAATACTCACTCCATTGTTTCTTGTTTCTGTTAACAATCTAGTGGAATATTGTCATTAGTCAGATAAGGTAGGATGTCCACACAATTGGAATACATGGTTCACTTGATGCCTATGAGGAATAATTTAAAGAACTGATGCTTTTCTCATGAAGCTTTCACCTAATGGGAATGCTATCACGAATGCAACAACATCAGTTAGTGGGTTTGCTGGACTTTATGTCCACCTGGCATGAAAATTACCACACCTGAGGTGTGTTGGTAGTGTTTTCTGTAATGTGACTATCCAAAGGCTGGATCTGGAATTCACACGGGCAGCATCTAACCTTTGACTGTCAATATAATTGACTGACCATCACACTTAACAGTTTAGCTCAACTCATAAGTTATTGTCAGATTGGTGCCAATTTGGACAATACAAGTGCAACCCCAGAAACCTCGTCTATCCTGAAAGCACTCAGTTCTTTTTTTGTTTCTTTTAAACAAAATTATTATTCAGTGGCAAACCAGATGTATTTAGGGCTAGAATTGAGATGTAAAATATATTGCTAAACACATTATGGCACAGAAAACACACAAAGAAAATTTAGGTCACATGGGCCCATGCTTGTAATGCCTAAATGGTTGAAGCGCTTGGGTACTCAGCACTGACATCGGTCATCACTGCAAAGTATGGTTGACACTATTGCTGCTACGTTTGACAGTGCATATGCAAAATAAAGTGTAAGCCATGCAAAAAAGGATAGGCTTTAACGGAAGGGAAATGCACATGCAATACTTAAAGAGATACACTATTACTTACATCTTTGCTGAAGGTGCTGCGCAAGAGCAGACCTTGATAGGGTTAGCTGAGCTGCAATACTTGAACAGATTTTTGTTCATCATTCAAATGAAGACATCCATAAATTTTTTTGTGGGGTTGTTAGTCAGCATTCCAATCCTTTTCTCAGCTGTCCATTTCTCCCCTGCAAGCACTGTCGTTGTGGGAGAAGTGGGGAGCACCTTCTTCTATGCAGCCACACCTGAAGAGGTCCACTGTCTTATACCCAGCAGATTTTCAGCTCACCACTGCCCTTCAGGTGGTTCAAATGTTGTGGCACAATCTTGTTTACTGTGCCACATATGACTCCCTAAATGACTCAGGATAAATAGGCAGAACCTTAGAACTATAATCAGCCTGCTTACTCACTCAAAACCTTACACTGAGTTTTGTCTGTGACAAGAGGAAAAGCTGGCCAAGTCCCCCACACAGCGTCACTCAAGTGCCTTGGTTCATGTATAAATCAATTTCTATCCCATTTTCTATTTTTCTTTTATCAGACTGAAGAAAAACAAAGTTGATTACGTATATACACAGAGTAATTATTTGACAATGCTCAATGTGAAGAGATAACAAAACATGTATGACTAATTACAATACTGAGTTCAGTTTGGGGATCCAGGGACCTTAAATGAGACCAATCTGGTGTTTGAGGGAGGCTCCAGCTGACAGCTTTATTACAAAAGGAGCTTAATTTTGCAGATTGCATTGAGGGGATAAGTGCTGGCAATTAAGTGAAAATGCAATTGGATTTTGGGATCCTTTGTGACGTCTGTGGGACACCAATATGCCACGACACAACTATGGTTGCATTAAAACAAAATGAATACTTTGGGATGTTGGCCTGCTGTGCAAGGACAATAACATCAGAATGACTCTGCAGAATCTGGCATCATCAGCACATATTCAGGACAGCACTGTGCCCAGTAACAGATCAACTCTGCATTCATTTGAAGGATTATTTCTCCACAGGGGAATATCAGCTATCCGACATGGAAATATCAACAATCATGCAGCATACTATCATCTTAATAGCAACTGTGTTCCAATGTGTTTCAAAGGAACACATTTCAACTTTTGGAATTATTTGAAATAAGAATTATCCCTCAATGATATAGTCAATAATTATCAAAAATGATGAAATGCACTCCAAGGGATCATGTTGGACCACAGCAGGCAGGCTGGTAGCAAATTAGACCACTGGGCTATTAGCATTGAGGGAAAGCATTATACTTCCTCTCAGTATTCCAAAACAAAGAAGAGGGAAATGTCATAAAGTTTCTTATTACCAAGTATTTCCCGCAGCTTTCAAATATTTGTAGGGTTGGTGAGGTTGGTCTACACACCAAAGAGCTCAACAATATTCACTTCCCAAGCTCTCATGTAGAGAGGAGCCACTTAAGCGCAAAGGGCCTGCAACAATCAAAGGAGCCTTAACTCTGTCCCATCATCTCAGCAAGGATAAAAGGAGGAGGAGGAGAAACTTTTTTTTGGAGAATTATGCAATGTCTGTAATGTGGTTGAATATCATCCAAAGTGGCTCACCAGACTTATTTTATCTGAAAAGCATTTCCATAAAACCTTAAATTTGCATAGATATTAAACAATCATTTTTATCTGGTGCTTGAAGGGCACAAGGGTACATTGAAAAGATTTTAACAGATAAATTGCAGCATTTTAAATGTTTTGGGAATACAGTACTGGGAATGCTGATTTGAAACCTTCACTTCCACTATTGGACATGTATTTTAGAAGAAACTGGGAACATAAAAAATCCAACAAGGATTAGGTCATCGAGTCCTTGTGCCTGCTCCAACGTTCAATAAGATCGTTGCTGATTTTTTTTTCTTCAGCACCACTTTCTTGCACTTACCTCATATCCCTGAGTTATCTTATAATCTAAAAATCTATTGATTACTCTCTTGAATATCCTCAGTGTGCATGACTTTCTTAGTTAGTGAATTATAGAAATTCGCCACCCTCTGAGTAAAGAAATTTATCCTCATCCCTGTCCTGAACAGCCAATTCCTTATTTTGAGACTGTGATCTTTAGTTCCAGATGGCCCAGCCAAGAGCAATATCAACTCTGCACCTACCCTGCCAAGCCTCTTATAAATTATATACTTCAGTGAAATCACCTCTCATTTTCTGACATCAAAAATATATCAGTCCAGTTTATTTAATCTGTCTTTAGTCTACCAGAATCAATCTGGAGAACTTTCCCTGCATTCTTCCAAGCGCAAGTACATTCTTCCTTAGGTAGGGAAATCAAACCTGTCTACAATATTATGGATCTGGGTTCACCAGGAGTTTTCCATAATTGGAACAAGATGTCTCTACTCTTGTATTCAAATCCTTTCTCATTACAGGCCAACAAACTGGTTGCCTTTCGAAATACTTGCTGAACCTTTGTAATAACTTGCTGTGCTTTAACTACAGGTCCCTCTGAACACCAACATCTTTCAACCTCTCACTATTTTAAAATAATCTGCATTTCTAATTTTTTGACTGAAGTGGATCTCACATTTTCCAGATTATATTCCATTACCATGTGCTCATTCTTTCACTTAGACTGTCTATATCCCTCTGTAGTCTTTCTGCATCCTCCTCACAGTCCACATTACCACCTAGCTTTGTATCATCAGCCAACTTGCATATATTACACTTGATTCCTACATAAAGTGATAGAGTTACACAGTACCAACTGTCAAACACCCATTTACACTAATCCCATGCTAATCCCCTTTTATTGTCACCACATTCCCACCCCAACTCCTCCACGATTCTGGTAGTCATCTATATCCCAGGGGCATCTTACAGTCACCAATTAGTCTAGCAGCCTCTATGTCTTTGGGATATTGGAGGACAGTGGAACACCCGGGGGAAATCCACATGGTCATAAGGAGAATGTGAAAACTCCATGTACACAGGACCAGAGATCAAGATTGAACCTGGGTTGCGGGAGCTGTGAGGCAGTAGCTCTACTAGCTGCACCACTCTGCTGTTTTATCTAAATCAGCAATATAGATTATGAAAAGCTGGGGCATTTTTACTGATCCCTGCAGCAGCTCACTTGTGACAGCCTCCCAACCCAAAAATGACCCAGTCTCTGTTTTCTGTCCAATAACCAATCCTTCTTCCAAATGTACCAGTACAATTTTGTTTAATTATCACTTGTGTGTCCCCATTAACTGTGTTAACGATTGTTTTGTCATGTATTCTGCTTGTTACAGCGTCAAAAAATTTCAATAGATCTGTCAAACATTTTAACTTTCCTGAATCTTATTATTATCTTCCATGTTCTGTTGTCACTTCCTCAATAATAGATTGCAACAATTGCCCTTCCACTGATGTCAGGCTAACTGCTTTGTAGTTTCCTGGTTTCTCTCACCCTCCTTTCTTAATTAGTGCTACCTTCCAATCTGTGGGAACTGTTCAATAACCTATAGAATTTTGGTAGCTGACAACCAGTGCATCCCCATTGCTACCTCCCTGAAACCCTAGGATTGGTCATTCGATCTAAGGTATGTATCAGCTTTTAGTCCCATTAATTTCTCCAACTCTAATTTTTTAACCAGTGCTGATTTCCTTGAACTCCTCTTTTATTTTAGAATAATAGTTCTCCACTTTTTCCAGGAGGTTTTCTGTATCTTCTTCAGTGAAGACAAACATAAAATATTTGATCCATTTCCATACTATTTCCTTTTTCCTGAAAATAGTTTTTCCTATCTTCGTCTGTCAACAAAACATAATAATATTCTGTTCTGTGACTAACAGCATTTTTGTAAAGTTGACATTCGGATATATTTCTTGTTGTTCATTCAAGAGATCTAGTTATTGCTGGCAAGGCCCACAGTTAATATCCTGGCTGACCTTGAGAAGATGGTGAGAGCAATCCATTTCAACCTCTACAATCTTTGTAGTCGGAGGGATTCCAGGATTTTCACCCAGTTACAGTGAAAGATTTGCAATATATTTTCCCTTTCTATAGGAGCCACATCATCTTCTTCCACACACAGACCCTACTTTTTCCTTTCTTACATCTTTATCCAATTGTAAAATATCTGTGTTTTCCAGATTTTATGGGCTTTTATGGGCTGTTATATTTTCATGCACATTCGTTGCCTTCTTAATTTTCTTTCTAGCTTCACTGCTCTACATTTTATACTCCTGTAGATTTTTCTATATGGCTATTGTATAAATAGATCCTAATAAGGTTTTTAATAAGGCCTTGCATCACTACAAGAAACATGCAATGGTTATTTTCATCAATAGCCATGGTCAGATGCAACTGCAATAGGTGATTAGTAAGGAAAAGGTCAAATATGTTTGCCCTCATTTTGGTTCTCATTTGATTTTGCATAAGCATAGCTATGACCTTAGTTCAGTAACTATGAAGTCTTTTAAGGGGATGATGGAAAAGAGAAACTTTCTTTTCAAGGGAAGATAAAAACAGCATGCTATGTTCAGTATAGCAGTTAGCTTGGCTAAATGGCATAACAATGTGTTTTGTAGTTATGTTGTGTGTTGGTAAATAACGACTAAAAACTCTGCCAAGCATTTTCCCAAGAAAATGGCAACCCATTAGGGAAATTGTAATCGCATATAGTTTCAGTTTTTCAGTAAACAAATAGGTAGCGCTGCATTTAGTGGCACTAAATTAGAGAAACTACTTGATCTTAGAGATTGATTCAGCTCCTAGGCCACCAAATTTCAGCTAAAATAATTGTGGTTCTTGAAGTGATCAGATCTGCTTTAAAATAATGTGTCTGTCCGCATGTTTTTTCAGAAATTATGTTCTTTCACAAAATCTTATACTTGACAAAACCTGATTTGAACAAAAACTCTCAACATTTTCTTCTGGGAGAACCTGTGAGAGCAATTACTGTGATATTTTTGGAATCCTCTCCAATTATTCAGAGTGCTTTCATCCACTTGCACTTTGATTATAACTTTAACTCATTGCTGAATTCTGTTGTGTTTGCGGTGGAAAGCCTGGAATTATTTAAACTTATAACAGTCACTCCTGAGGAATATTGGTGAAATATTGGGATCATTAATGTCTACTCACTGGGAAACACATCCCAGCTACAATAGAGCATTCATAGGATGCAGCAATGAGTGGCCACTAAAAGTATGTAAAGCAAACACTGCTCATGTCATCAATTAATGTGCAATGCCAATTTGACCTCAGCATAGTCATTTTGCAGCTCAGTGTAAATTGGTAATTGATTTATTATTGTCACATGTTCAAAGGAGATGTGCGGGGCAAGTGTTTTAGAGTGGTGGGTGCCTCAAATGTGCTGCCAGGGGAGGTGGTGGAGGCAAATATTAAGAGGCTCTCAAATAGAGAGATGAATGTGTGCGGAGAGTGGAAGATATGGACATTGTGTAGGCAGTTTAGTTTAGTTAGGCATTTAATTAGTTTAGCACAGCATCGTGGGCCGAAGGGCCTGTTCCTGTGCTGTACTACATACCGAGATACAGTGGAAAGCTTTTGTTTGCATGCCATCCAGACAGATCATTGCATACATAAGTACATTGAGGTAGTACAAAAGGAAAACAAAACAGAAGGCAGACTATAGTGTTACAATGGCAGAGAAAGTACAGTGCAGGTAGACAAATAAAGTGCAAGGGTCATGACGAGGTAGACTGAGAGATCAAGAGCTGATCTATATTGTATAGGAGGTCCCCTCAAGAGTCTTATAATAGTGGCATAGAAGCTGTCCTTGAGCCCAGTGGTAGGTGTTCTCAATCTTTTGTATCTTCTGCCTGCTAGGAGAGAAGAGAAGAAAGAATGACCTGAATAATATCCCGAACCCCTAAAATGAAGTGGTATTATTTAAAAGTGTCACGTAAAGGTATTATAAGTTTTTGCTGATTGATTTTTTATTCTGACTTGTGGGGGCTCTTGTTAGGGTTGCAGATGTCTACAAGGTGCTGACATTTGCCAGCTGACTTCGAGATTTCTACACAAAGCTGTTACTTCCAGTCAAAGGTAAACCAGCAGGATGAAGGGTCATAGACCCGAAACATTGACCCGAAACATTGACTACTTCTCTTTTCACAAATGCTGCCTAACCTGCTGTGTTTTTCCAGCATTTTCTTTATTTCAGGGTTCTGATATCTGCAGTTTTAAAAAAAAATTCATGTATTCACAAGCCTTTACTTGCAAAGTAAGGTGACCAGTAAGTAAGGACATAATTTCAAGGTGGTTGGAAGAAGATAGTGTATAAGGGGGATGTCAGAGGTAAGTTTTTTACACAGAGAGTGGTGGGTGCGTGGAACGCACTGCCGGTAGAGGTTGTGGGGGCAGATACATTAGGGACATTTAAGAGACTCTTAGATAGACACATGAATGATAGAGAAATGGAGGGGTGTGTGGGAGGGAAGGGTTAGATAGATATTAGAACAGGATAAAATGTCGGCACAACATCGTGGGCCGAAGGGCCCATACTGTGCTGTAATGTTCTATGTTCTAGGAGTATGAGCCAATGCCACACAGATCCAGGCAAGCAGCTAGAAGAGAGAGGAGGAGGACAGAGGAAGACGTTTCAGTTGGAGGCCGTATCTAACCAGAGTGTTCGAGCAGACATTCTTCCATGTGAAGCACGGTATGAAAAGCCTGTGCTTCAGTAAGGATGATCTCACTGAAACCTGGTGCAGCTGCAACTACAACCTTGGGGTAAGGACTCCCTTCATCGCATATTCATGGTTCAGGCTCCATCCAGCCTTCACTGGATGATTCTGCAACATCTCACAGTTTACCGTTCACTGCTGCAGCAGTATAGTCACTGATATGCCCTGTTCCAACATTTCATTGAACATTTCATTAAAGAAACTGTAGATGCTGAAAATCTCTAATGAAAACAGCAAATGGCCATGATCTTTGAAATTTCCTCCTTCTTCCTGAACTGAGAATTCCTCTCTACTGTAGATGATGGAGCCCTCTACCACATCTCATCTATTTCCTGCACTTTAACTCTCATCCGGGCAGGCACGGTAGTGTAGTGGTTAGTGTAACACTATTACAGCACCAGTGACCTGGATTCAATCCCGGCCACTTAAGGAGTTTATACGTTCTCCCCATGTCTGCGTGGGTTTCCTCCAGGTGCTCCGGTTTCCTCCCACATTCCAAATACGTACGGGTTAGGAAGTTGTGGGCATGCTATGTAGGCGCCGGAAGTGTGGTGACACTTGCAGGCTGTCCCTGGAAATCTCTATGCAAAAGATGCATTTCACTGTGTGTTTTGATGCACCTGTGACTAATAAAGATATATTATCTTATCTTATCTTACCTTATCTTATCCTCTCCTGCGGGACAGAATGAGAACAGAGTTCCTCTGGTCTTTGTCTTCCATCACACTAGCATATGGATTCAATAAACCATCTTTTGCAGTTTCCACCAGCTTTGACAAGATTCCACCACCAGACACATATTACCCTCCCCTCTCCTTTCAGCACTTCAAAGGGATCAGTCCCTTCACAACTCCCTGGACTGCTCTCCCATCACCGTCGACCATTCTCTTTTTATGGAACCTCCCCATGTAACTGGAGGAACTGCAAACCTGAGCTTTCACTTCTTGCTGACCCATCAGGTGAACTAGTGATTCACTTGTACTTCTTCCAGTCAAGTGTATTGCATTTGGTGTTTATAATGTGATCTCCTCCACACTGGAGAAACCAAACGCACACTGGGTAATCGCTTTGTGGAGAACCTGTGCACCATCCACAGGAGTGACCCTGAGCTTCTGGTTGCTCCCTGCCTAATGCACCATCCCTCTCCCACTCTGACCTCCCTGCCTGTAGCCTCTTGCACGGTTACGAGTCTCAATGCAAGTTTACGCAATAACATCTCGTCTTTCATCTGGCTCAATATCAAATTTTGGTCAGTAATCCATCTCTGATTTTAGCTCAGTTCTCTCTCACTTTGTCCCACATGTCCCCTTGCCCTGCTATTAGCAACCCAAAGCACAGATAAAGAAGCATTTGATTTTAACTGCCTTATTAACTCACCCCATCAGAGCTATACCCTTTATTCAACCCATCAACCCCCAATCTTCTCTGCTGTTGAAAACTACCATTTTTTTCCCCCTTCCCCAGTTCTGATGAAGGTTCCCAGACCTGAGTGGTTAACTCAGTTTCTCCTTTCACAGATGCTGCCTGACCTGCTGAGTGTTTCCAGCATTTTCTGATTTTATTTAACATTTCATACACCAGGCACCAGTGGGCAGAGAGAGCGCACACAGTTTTTGGGGGTGAATTGGTGATTTATTTGCATTTTCTTCAATTTATTATGCTGTATTTCCTGTCAATGATATGGTTGTCTCTGCACCTGTACAACCATCACAGACTAAGTGACCACTTCACAGAAGAGCCCCCAGTATCACCCTGAAGTTCTGGTCACCTGTCACTTTAACTTTCTGCCCCATTTCCAAGTGCTGCTCTCTGTCCTAAGCCTCCTCCACTCTTCAACTGAAGCTTAAAGTAACAGCATCTCAACTTCTATTAGTCACGTTACAGCATTCTGAACTCAACAGTTAAGTTCAACATTTTCAGATAATGAATATTTCTAACATTTTCTGTTTTGATCTCAGATTTCCAGCCTCCTCAGTATTTCTCTTGGCAGTTTCAGATAATGATTCAGATAATGGTTTTCCCATTTACACCTCCTCCATTCTGCTCTTTTCCTTCTCTGTTCATTCCATCACCACCCTCCTTCACCTTGCACTGGCTCCCCTTTGTCATTTAATCTTTCCTGCCTTCCTCACTTTTTGTTCTCTCCATCTTCCCTGCTTCTCCTGCATCTTAAAATCAGTTTTATTTTTAACTTCTTCCAGTTCTGATGAAAGGGCCTTGACTTGAAACATTAATTGCTTTTCTCTCTATTAATGTGACCTGACCTATTGAAGAGCTTGTTCCCATATCTCTGCCATTTCCCGCACCTTCGCTCTCACCTTCATCCCTCCCAGACCCAATAGGGATAGGGTCCCCCTTGTCCTCACGTTTCATCCCACCAGCCTACGTATCCAACGCATCATTCTCTGCCACTTCCGCCATCTCCAGTGGGACCCCACCACCAAGAATACCTTCCCCTCCCCACCCTTTTCTACCTTTCGCAGGGACCGCTCTCTCTGCGACTCCCTCATTCACTCCTCTCTCCCCACCCATCCTGCTCCCACCCCGGGGACTTTCCACTCCCCCCGCCATAGGTGTAGCACCTGCCCCTACACCACATCCATCCAGGGACCCAAACATTCCTTTCAGGTGATACAGACATTCACCTGCACCTCCCTTAATGTCATCTGCTGCATCCGGTGCTCCACGTGTTGCCTCCTCTACATTGGTGAGGCCAAACGCAGACTAGGTGACCATTTTGCAGAACACCTGCGCTCTGTCCGTAACCACGATCTGCATCTCCCCGTTGCCAGTCACTTCAATTCCCCCTCCTGCACTATCACTGATATGACAGTTCTCAGCCTCCTCCACTGCCAGGAGAATTCCAAGCGCAAACTGGAGGAACAGCACCTCATTTTCCGTCTTGGAACCTTGCAGCCAAACGGCATGAACATTGTATTCTCCCTCTTTAGGTGGTAATCCCCATCCCCCTTCCCCACAAAACACCCACCCCACCCCCACCATGCTTCTTCTCTTCTTCCCTTTCCAAGCTTTTTTTTCCTCTCTCTTCTTACCCTTTTACCCATTCCCTGGTGGATCTGCTCTGCCCTCCCCCCCACACCTGCCTATCACTATCTCTTACCTGCATCTACCTATCACCACTTTGTGCCCACCCTGTCTCCCCTCTTTTGTCCACCTATCACTGCTCTGCTTTTCCCTCCTATATATTGGGCTTCCCCTTTTCCTATCTTCAGTCCTGAAGAAGGGTTCTGACCCGAAAAGTTGACCGCCTGCTTTTCTCCACGGATGCTGCCTGGCCTGCTGAGTTCCTCCAGCATCATCGTGTTTTTCATCTGGATTACAGCATCTGCAGTCCTTTGTTTCTCCCTATTGAATATTTCCTGCATTTATTGGTTTATTGCACATTTCTGGCGTCAGGAATTTTTTACTTTTGTAGATGCTGATTAACTAATATTAAAACATACAAATGCTAATATGAAAACATCCAGTAGTTAGCTGAAAATAAACCCCAAAAAAATGCAGATATTGGAAATCAAAAATAAAAACAGAATATACTGGAAATATTCAGCAGGTGGGCAGCACGTGTAGAAAGAGAAACAGAGTTAACAATTCAGGTTGAAGACCGTTCGTCAGCTGAATATATTTGGACAGAATACAGCCAACTGGAAAACATCAAGTGAGCAGCTTCTGAGTCAGAAATTCCTACAGATCGGCACTGCTGCTCCTGAGTGCAATGATATAGTGAAACCTCCTCAGCAGTGACATCTCTGACCTTATCCTGGCTGTTACTCCAAGCTGAGGTTGTGACAACTTGAAATTCATGGTGTTACACCTGAATCACGAACAGAGCCACTGAGTTAGCAGCAAGATTGTTTCCAGTTATATAGTATCTCAAAATGAAAGGAAGGTAAATCGAAGGAGCTGAATGCAGCTCCAAGTTAAGCAAAATGGGCATAACTTGTTATTTTATATTGGGAAAGTTACAATAACACCATTGCTGGAACACCACAAGAAGAGGCAGGGCAATAAGTGCTGGGCCTTGGCAGAGGTTAAGGACTATACAGGAGGGTAAGGAGCAACTTTATGGGGAGAGGAGGTTGCTATGAGATCCTCTAGCTCCACAGGGGAGCTTAAGCTTATTACTGCCACCTCCCGGGATCTTTCTCCATGATTCCAATGGCAGTCCCGGAGAGCAGTAGTGATACTGTTCCATCTATTGGCACTACCCCCCAGGAAGGGAGTCCAGCAACTGTCCTGGGAGGTGGTGAGAGTGGAAAACCACAGGCAGAGTGGAGGCACAGTGACAGAGCCCATCACCCCCAGATTTTACATGATTCTCTGCTGTGACTCCATTGAGTCTGAGGAGGATTGCAAAATGGAAATAAAAACGGAAGATACTTGATATACTCAGCAGATCAGGCAGCATCTGCAGAGAGCCTATGATCCTGCTGCAAGCCAATTTTTCATTGTACCAGTACCACACCGTACATGATAATAAACTCAACTTGACTTGAGAGAAATGGAGTCAATGTTCCAATGTTCCAGGTGAGCAAAAAGTTCATAACCTTAAACAATAGCTTTGTTGCTCTTTTCACAAGTGCTGCCTGATTTGCTAAGTATTTCCAACAACTTTTGATTTTATTTCAGATTTCCAGGGTGCAGGTTTTTCCTTTGTGAAAGGTAAAGTCAGCTTTAGTCTGGCTCCACTTTGAGTGTGGCTTCCACAGGCAGCATGGATCACAGGCTCACGTCAACTGTTCTGGCCAGTTCTGACGTCATTTAACATTCAAAACTTCAGCCCACGCTTCTCTTCGAAGTTAATTGGCCTGACGTTCCATTCTGTTCTTTCCTGTTTTTATTTTACAATTTGAAATTTTGAAGGGTAATTTACACAAATTCGTGACAGTGGAGCACATGACTGTGTTTACAAACCTATTATCAGCAAAAGAATACATGAGGTTGCCATTCCTAGCTCTGGAAAAAGAAGGGATTTCGGCCTCAAATTAAAATCCACAGTTTCTACCCAGGCAAACAGAATGTGTTGGCACATTTGCAATTAGTAAGTAAAAGACAGAAGAAATGACTGGCACAGCACTAAGGAGGAAGAAAAGCACGGTGTCATCATTATGTCAAAAAATTTACACACCAGTGAATTGCCTCACAGACAAAAGGGAGATAGTTCACCATTAGAAGTCGAATGAACTGCCATTTCAAACATGCTTAGGGGTTGCGTTTGGATTCTCACAGAATCTAATTAAAAAGTATGCTTTAGGTAGGACTGTCTACGACTCTGCATCCTCCTTTATTTAACTGGGACTAGACTACACTGCCCTGCAGTCACTTTCCTATGCTTTAATAATAAGGATGTGTTCAAGCAGCAAAACAAAGCACTCAGCAAAGCTATTATTAAAGATTTGAAAATTATCTCAACTTTTAGAACTGCTCTTTAAGCTTTGCAGAAAATTATTTTTGTAAATGTTGTTAGGGAACATTGGTATAGAGGGTAATCAGGCCGAAAGAGCAAAAATGCTATAGCGGCAGTGGTTGACTTACTGAATGTATAATGCATAATACCTAGATGAATCATTGAGAGACAATTCACTGAGTTCAAATCCCTGCACAGCAGATGGGAAATTGTAAGTCAGTTAATTAAATAAAATCTGTGATTATAAAACAAGTATCAGTAACTACACATTGAAAACTATTGCTGCAAAGAAAATCTCATCTTGTTCACCATTGTTCTGCAGCTCTTTTATGTAATTCCTGATTTTTTTTTCACCTTGGGATGGAGGATGACTTGCATCCACTCTGGTTTTGTGGGTTCTGAGGGGACTGGTGAGGCCAGCATGGGAACTGCAGACTCTTCCACAGACGGGGCAGGTGGCGATAGTCAAAAAACTGCAGATGCTGGAAATCTGAGATTAAAAAAAACTGAAATAGCTGGAAACACCTGGCAGTTCAGGCAGCATCTCTTTCCAGAGGTGGTGCCCGACCCGTCGAGTGCCTCCAAATTTTCTGTTGTGATTTCGGACAGTTGGTAGATGACAGGGTGGAAGGATGCATAGTTTGTGAGGTGGTGTGCTTGTTCTGTCATTTACCAAGGCCTTCTTTGTTCTCCTATTGCCTGGACTCAAGGTTCTCAATATCAGCCTTCTATACTTAGTGGTCTTGGGCCAGAGATTCCCAGGAGTCAGTGAGGATGCTGCATTTTTTCAAGGTCACTTTGAGCACATCCTTGAATTTTTTCATCTGTCCATTTAGTCATATCTTCCCAATAACAGAGCTCAGAACACAGTGTTTGGTATTGGACATGTGAGCAACATGGCCCGTTCAATGTAGCCACCAAAATGTAACAAGGGCCTCAGTGTTTGGGATGTTGGCTGGGAGAAGATGCTGATGTTGTTTTGATTATCCATCCATGAGCTTGGAGGATTTTGTGGAGGCAACGTTAGAGGTACCTCTCCAGCGCATTGAAATCTCTGCTGTGCATAGTCTCGATCTCGTTAGCTCATCAGAGGGCAGGGATCACTGCTGCCTGGTTGACCTTAAGCTTTGTGCAAGGCCTTGATCTTCATATATTCTTTTCGGCAATTGGCCAAAGACTATGCTGGCACATTGCAGGTGGTGGTGGTGGTGAATGTTACCATTGATATCTGTCTTTGTTGAGATGTGGCCTCTAACATTAAAGGGTATCGCAGTGAACCTTTATTGTTGGAGGACAGTGTGGTGCAGCAGGGGCAGGTTGGCAGAGAGCCGTTGCCGTGTGGATGTAGAGTATAAGGTCCATCCATTCTCATGCTGCAGTGAATCAGGAGACGATGGCTTGGAGTTCAGACTTGTACAAACACAAGCACCGTCTGCATACTGCAGTTCAACTCTGGGGTACAGAGTGTAGTCACCGTAGGTTGAACAGTTTCCCATTAGTACTGAATATTTGGCACAACTTCTGCAGGAAGGTTGTTGGAGGTGAGGTGTAACATTGCAGAGAGGAAGAAAGAGAAAAGTGATGGGCCATTGACTCAGTCCTGTTTGACAGAAGTCTTCACTGAGATTGGTTCCGTTGTAGACCCACTGGTTAGGATCTTGGCTTGCAGGACATCATGGAGTAAACATAAAATGAAGTCAAATTTCTGTGGGCAGCTGAAGTTAAGGAGACTGTTCCACAGTCCGTCTCCTTTGATGGAGCCAATGGTTATGGTGAAGATAGGAAAGGCCATGTATAGTTGCCTGCTGCCGCTCCCGCATTTTTCTTGGAGTTGTCACGTGGTGAAAATCACTACCCATTGCACTGTAATTTGGGGAGCAGCTCTTCAGCCACAGGGAGGAGGCAGTTGAGGAGGACCCTGGCAATGACTTTCCCTGTGGAAGAGAGCAGGGAGATTCCTCTGTAGTTACCATGGTCAAGTTTGTCTTCTTTCTTGAAGATGGTCATAATTACAGCACTTCTGAGGTCCCATGGAATACTCTCCTCTTCCCAAATATGGGCAATCAGGCTGCGAATTTGGAGCTAAACTCCTGACTGCTAAGTTGAGAACTTCAATGGAGATACCATGTGCTCCTGAGGCCCATTTATTTTTTTAGTGGGGTACGACTTTCTGGACTCCTTGTTGGTCAGGAGTGGTAGCAAGGCTGGTCTGAATTGGCTGCTGTTGGATATCCATGTCAGGAACAGAGTTGTGGTTGAGGAAGCCTCCACTGTGCTCCTTGCAGTCGCATTACAGTCTCTCCATCTCAGATTTCACCTGTTCGTGGTTAAGTCACGAGGTAAGAGTCCATGGTGTTGGAGTTAATATATTGGGACGGATTGAGGATTGGCCAACAGGCAGAAAGCAGCAGTTTGGCAAGTGTGACCAGTGGAGTGCTGAGACCGCAACTGTTGACTATATATTTATGACTTGGAGGAAGGAAGCCAGATTTGCAGACTATACAAAAATAGGTGAGAAGGCAAGTTGTAAAGAGGACACAAACAGTTTGCAGAGATATTGATAGGATGATGAACAAGGAAAAAGTTGGCAAATGGAGTATAATGTGGGTAGTTCTTCATGTTGCAAAGAAGAATGATAAAACATACTTAAGTGAAGAGAAGGCTAATGGAAAATAGGGAAGTCTCATATTATACAAGGCACAGGTGAGACCCCATCTTGGGTCCTGCGCACAGTGAAAGTGCTCTAATTTTAGAATATATATTACTTCATTGAAGGTGGTTGACCACGATGAACCTGGGTATGCAGAGATTGTCCTTTGGGAAAGATTAAACAAATTGGAGTGCTGCTCATTGGAGGTTAGAGAAAGAGAGGCAATCTTGTTGAAACTATTAAGATTCTTGGGGGACTTGACAGGATAAATGCTGAGAGGATGTTTTCTCTCATGGGAGAGTCTTGGACCCAAAGGAATAGCCTCAGAACAAGGTGGGACAGGTGTAACTTAAGACTGAGATGAAGAAGAATTTCTTCTCTCTGAGGGTTGTGAGTTTTTGGATCTCCTTGTGGCAAGGGTTGTGAAGTCAGGGTCCTTGTGTATATTTATAGATACAGTAGGTAGGTTTCTAATCAACAAGGGAATCAAGGGTTATGGGTACAGGAAAATGAACTTCTAAATGCCCTATTACCATGCCCTCAATGATGGATTCCAACCTCCCACAGTTGTTTGGTGAACTAGTCTTTAGTTCTGTACTTTTTTGCTCCTCCTTCTTTCTTGAATAGTGATCTTGTATTTGCTACCTCCTAATCAGCAGGGACTGTTCCAGAATCTAGGAAGATCATTACTCATTTATCCAGTTTGTATTTATCCAAGTACTTAGTCAGCTGTGATCCAATGTTTATGAGGAGAAGGGGGAATGTGTGGACTGTGCAAAATCCTGAATTTAAAGGATCATCCTCGTGAGAAATTTTCTTCCCTATTCTGCTCAGGAGGTAGGCGAGTTACCAGGTGGAGAAGGTTATGACAGGAGGCTGCAACTGGGGATCATTGGTTTACAGACCTCATTAATTAGGAAAGTGAGAGACGGGGATTTGTGCTTGTGTGGAGAAGGTGAGGCATGAGTAGAGCTGAAGTGTCTTAGATCAGGTCTTGGGGTGTGAGAGGCTGGGACAAAAAGAGGTCATTGGGAGAGTAGAGCTTGTGGGCGGCAGGAGGGAGAGGTCAGCAAAATAGTGGAGGTTGGTGATAGAGATGGGAGGGGGAGGAGGAGAAACACTAGGGAGGGGCAGTGAGAAAGATTGTGATGAGTGGAGAACCAATCTGCTGCAGGTCAGACTTTGGAGGGCGGGGAGGCAGAAGGGACAGAAGAGAACAGTATTGGGGATAGGGGTGGAAGTGTTTGGGATGAAAGGTTTTGGGTGAATTAAGCTGTGATTAGTAAATGTTCATTGAGGAAATGTGAGTAGTGTTCAACCCATCATGGCCATTAGGAGTATTGTAAAAGGCACTTGCCTCAGGGGCCAGCAGGTCCCATCTCCTTCTCACCCCTAAGCTTTCCATCCTTGGGAATCTCACTTAGAAACTGTGAAACTTAAAGCGTCCATCCTATTGTTAGTGACTGAGAATAATTTTATGCACATAATTTACATGCAACTATCCTCCACGCACTGCAGCTTCCTGGAGCAATCACTTTCTTTTTAATGGGGGAAATTGCTGTGGTTTCTGCCGCTCTATGTTCTGAGTCAATTAGCTTTATCTACTTTTTATTAGACTGTTTGCTGTGAATCAAATGCACTGCTCAACCTTCAAGTCATTGGCTGGAGCAGTGCTGACAATAAATATATTGTGAGGTTAAATGGGAAGCTGATTTCAAATATGTTATTGAACTGACTCATATCTTGATAGCTGGTTGCATAGATGACATGAAACTTGCTCCTGTGAAAACAGCAACAGGCATTTTGTTACTGTTTGCTGTTAAACTTTGAACATGGCTTTCGACAACTGTACCCTACCCTGCCATCTCCCCGCTACTTCCTCACTGCCACCCAACAATCCTCACCTTGACCACCAACCTCACCCCACCCCTATGCAGGTCCTCGTAATGCCTCTCTCTCGCCAGTTGAGTGATTGGCCTCTGTGCAGCTTTGTCACTGCTGCAAACTGTTGGTGCTATGAGCAATTCGGGCAAGTGAATCCGGGGGCCAGTCATTCCAGTGCTTGAGTTCACCATCCAAGGGCACAAGGAGATAAAGACAATTCAAGTGGGCATATGTGTCAGCAGATTAGAGAATGGTCAACATCAATCCCTAATGATAAAAGGGATTTCAGAGCTAATCCAAGATAATTATAAAACAGTTAACATAGATAGGGAAGGGAACAAGTTCATCCTCAGTCAAGTATTAAATGTGTGCTGTAGTCTTGTCTGAGCACTGTACTGTATTCTGCTTCTGATTCCTTTGAAGTCAATGAAGTCAAATTTTGGAAGCTGGGTTCAATACGAAGCTGCTACAACTTTGCATGTTTTGTATGTATGACCGAGGATCCCTTTCTTCCCCACCCAGCATCTTTGATGAAGGAAAACCAATTATCTGGTTACTGTCAGATTGCTGCTTTTGGGAGCCTTCTGTGGACATTACTTACATTACATTTCAACAATAATTAATTGGTTGTAAAATACTTTAGGCTTTCTTGTTGTTGAGAAATATTAGTTCTTTTTTTATTACAACATGTTTAGATAAAGATAAAATAATTGTTTGTGGTCAAAATGCTAACCGTGCAGATTTCTCCAGAAGGCCACAGGCACATTTTTAGCATATTCGCAAGTGGAACTGCATACTGAGCTTGTGTCGATGTACACTTTGTCTCAGTGAAAAGGTGTTTATGATAAAGATACTGCATTTTTACTAATGGTAAATCATTTTATTTACCTTAGTCATTCTGCCACAATATGCAGGGCACTAAAAGTCAAATTCATTCTCTGAGAAGAATCAAGGTTGTCTTTATACAGAATAGCTCCATAATGGATATTGAGCATCAGCTCTTCAAGTGGGGTATGGTGGGTGGAGTTAAACCAATCAGTTCCAATCAAGTATTCTAGGAGATTAATTGCTTATATTCTTGATCACAAGACTGGACAGTCCAGACTTGTGAAGTTTAGAAGAGTTAAGTGGACTTTGATTGAAACATAGAAGATCCTAAGTGTTGGATAGTGGAGAGAATGTAGGAGAATTTAGAACTAAGGCTCATTGTTTATAAATAAAGGGTTATCCATTTTAGACTGAGATGAGACAACAATTTTTCTTTCAGAGGATCATGTATTTGGAATTCTCCTCCACAAAGGATGGTGGAAGCAGATTCTTTGAATATTTTTAAGGGAAAGGTAGGTACATTCTTTATAAGCAAGGGTGTGAATTGTTAGCATGGATAGAAGGAAATGAGGAGGTGAGGTTATTATTAAATGATGGAACGGGCTAAGAGACTGAATAGCCTACTCCTGTCCTGATTCATATGAGGATTCTGCTTGTGTTTGCAAATTTGCATTACTTTTTGCTTCATGGGGTTTTAATCCCAGCTTGTCCAGTTCCTGTTCCAATTAAATCATTTATTTAAAGCCATTACAAATTAGCTGGACATGCTCATTTGGAGCCATCAATTTTGGGGGCTTCTTTCCAGGTTCATTTTACTCCAAAGTTTGGTGCAGCAGACATGTTCTACCTTTCTGGGATGAAGCCCCCGAGTACAAGGACATCATGGCAATACCCCCTAATCTTATTAAGATAAAATACCTTTATTAGTCACATGTACATCGAAACACAGTGAAATGCATCTTTTTTTGCGTAAAGTGTTCTGGGGGCAGCCCGCAAGTGTCGCCACGCTTCCGGCGCCAACATAGCATGCCCACAACTTCCTAACCCGTACGTCTTTAGAATGTGGGAGGAAACCAGAGCACCCCGAGGAAACTCACACAGACACAGGGAGAACGTACAAACTCCTTACAGACAGCGGTGGGAATTGAACCCAGGTTGCTGGCACTGTAAAGTGTTATGAGAACTGCTACACTACCGTGCCTTGGGATAGGGCCACCAGGACCTTGGGATCTTTTAGCTCGATTGAGAGACAGATTTAGAATTCATGCCCGGGTGGGAAAATCTATGCTTATCTCGGGAATCCTGCCTGGTCTTGTAACACTCCCGAGTGCTATGTGCACCTTGATATGGTCTTCTGTACTTCACTGTCACCTTCTGTGCATTTGGCTGCCTATGCTCCAAACTCTGGTATTCTCTCCTTACACCTTTCTTTTTTCGTCTTTCTTGGAATCTAAGACACTCCTTAAAATTTACCTCTTTCACCATATTCTGGTCAACTCTTAATTTACTTTGGTCAGTGTGGTTATGTCTGATAATGCTCTGTGAGGTACCATGGGATGTTTTGATAGTTCAACAAGGCAATGTGGTATAATGTAAAAGCTGGTTGTTGTTTTATTGCTTTTTACATCAATCTAAGCACAATGAAACACTGTCAGGATACCATTGCTACATCTGGCATTAACCCTGATTTTAGTATGGATTGTATCACACATGTGCCCTGCTTGTGTTCAAAGTTGTCATTTAGGTGTCAGAGTCCATGGCTCCACATAGTAGCCTTGGTCCACCTAACAAGTGAGTCTTCCAACCAAGGACAGTTCAGACAACATCTTAAAGTGACAGTAACTTGAGAGCACCCAAGAAGCAGAAGCTGCCCAGCTATAAGAAAATGCTTCATTTCATTTTTAAGGCAATCTCCCTACCTACCTCCCTCCCACCATCAAAAGTCCACATTGTCAATATTAATAAAGGAACCTCAGAGCCTCAGAACTTCTGGGTTGTGTTGTGCAATTGCTACTGATATAATTCTTTCCTCCCAATAGCAATTCCTAGGTTACAGTGTGAAGGAGGGCAGAGGACTGTGATCAATCAAGAAGGGACAAGCAGTTTGGGATTGTATCCATTTGCTTTTCCAAGAAACCTTTCCATTCCCATGTGATGAGCCAGTAACATATTGTTCCATTGAGACTGTAATTGACATTTACCCAACGTGAAGAAATAAGTCATAGATTTTGCCAATATTACAGTCATGTGTGTTTAACAAAAGGGAGGTCTGGTTACACAATGGAAACTCAAACAACCCATAAATAAGTAATTTGTTCAAACAAACAAAAATGTATTGACAGTGAGGGTATTCAACCAATTTTGGAATTTCATTAAGTTCAAATGCTCTCAAAACCAGATCAATCTTTAACCCAATCTCACCATAAGATGTGAGACTGAAAATATCATATAACTAACCAGGTCAAATATGACCAGTTGATAGCAATCACCTTTTTTTTAAAAACCTCAGAATTAAAGGACGTGTAAAATTTACTCTGTGCACACATGGTCTTTGCTTTCCATTGTATACAGTGCAGTGGCAGTGGATATGATTAATAGTTTTTCCACTGTGCCTGGAAGAGCATTTGATTACACTCTTCAAGTGGATCTGTGGCTTTTCTCCAGCATTTTAGTAGCTGATGTGGTAATAAGTGTGTGATGCCTCATTTCTTCTTTGTAGACATGAACATTTGAATCAGTGCCATTGTAAACAACATGAGCAGTGGTCATAAAATACTAGTCAAAGATACTTGGGCACTGTATAGGAATTAGTTTTGGGGTGATGAGACATTCATCCCTCAGCAATATTCTGGAAATAGCAGCATGTTGTGTGTGTTGGTGTTCTGGCTTCTGAGATAGAAAACTGTGGGTTCAAGAGCCATTCTAAAGGTTTGAGTGTTAAATTCTAGGCTGACACTTCAGTGCAGTACTGAGAGAATGCTACCCTGTTGCTGTCTTTCAGAGGAGCCATTAAACCATTGCTCCCTGAAGTGGATATTAAAAATCCAAATCAAAGAACAGCAAAACTAGTACTTATTCTTCATTTGAGATCACAGAAGAAATTATTTGGTCATGATGCTGCTGCTTGTGGGATCTTGCTATGCACAAATGAGCTGCCATGAGCAGCAACCATTTCTCCTTGCCTGCAAAAGTGCTCTGGAATTTCCTGGGATAAGTGACTATTTTCTCTTTTTCTTGTTTGCCCTTCAGTTTGTCTCGCTTCCCCGGATGAATTTGGCTGGAATCTTCTGCCCAGGTTCCAGCTAGTGCCAGATTTACCTGCGTTTCTCTGTGGAAGCCCCAAAGTCTAACCCAGTACTGGCTGGGGCTCAGGTTGCCTGTGGTGTCCTCCCCAGCTAAATTTGTGCACACTGGGGTTTCCCCAAGTTGTCTGAAGGGTAATGTGATCTTCCACAGAATTCCAACCTCTCCAGTCGGGAAAGCTGCTTCTGCACTCTGTGCCAGCTTAAAATTTGCTGCAAGTGCAGTGGCCTCATTGAAACTGCTGGGAAGAAATGGCTGTCGGGAGTATGATTAGTAAACCTTCTTATTTGATTTTAGTTCATTTCAATGTGTGCAAGTGTTTCTTAGAGCTTTAAGTTTCTTCTTAATTTTTTTGAAATTATTTTAATTAATTTTTTATTACTTTGCAGGTTGTTTTCTTAAATGTTGTAAACTTAAGCAACAGCTCGAACAACTGTAGAACCTGGGATCTCACTGGCTGCCAAGGTCACTTGCCCTGGGTGAGTCTTTGCCCCACAATAAAAGTACTGAGTCTCTCTGATCAGCTCTGAGCTGAAAATTTAAGTCCGTTAGAAACAGAAGCTTTTGGGCATTTGGTCCCTTTTCTTATTTCCACCATTCAATAAAATCTTGGCTGATCGTTTACCTCAGCACAGTTTTCCTGCACTAACCTCATATCCCTTGATTTCCTCAATATCAAAAAAAACTATCAATTTCTGTCTCGAGTAAACTCTATGACTGAGCCCTTTGGAATTCTCTTGGGCAGAGAATTCAAACCCTCAGAGTGAAAAGATTTCTTCTCATCTCTGTCCTGAATGGCCACCCCTGATTTTGGTTCTAGACACCCCTGCTAGGAGTAACATCACTTCCATGTCTACCCTGTCAAGCCCCTTAGGATTGTATGTTTTAAATGAGATCACCTCATTTTTCTAAATTCAGCAGCATACAGAGTTCAACTGGTTAATCTCTTCTGATAGGATAAGCCTGCCATTCCAGGAATCAATGTAGTTAACTTTCATTGCATTTCCTTTATTGCAAGTATTTCTTCATTAGGATACTGTACTGAGGTATAGTGTACGCCATATTCAAGATGGTTTCATCAAGGGTCTTTATGATTGGATCATGATGTGTCTGTTCTTACATGCAAATCTTCTTGCAATAAAGGCCAACACACTGTTTGTGTTTTGGATTGCTTGTTAAACCTGTATGTTAATTCACAGTGATTCATGTTTAAGAGCATCCAAGTACCTCAACACCAATTTCTCACTATTTAAAACATATTCTGCGATTCTACTTTTCTAAGTGAATTTTTTCAAAGTGGATGAGCTCACATTTTGCTGCATTATATTCCATTCACTATGTCCTCGCCCATTCACTTAGCCTGTGCATATCTCCTTGAAGCATCATTGCACTCTCCTCACAGCTCACACTGCCGCTCAGATTGGTATCATTGGCAAGCCGATCCTTGCAGCAC
This sequence comes from Pristis pectinata, assembly GCF_009764475.1. Taxonomy (NCBI): domain Eukaryota; kingdom Metazoa; phylum Chordata; class Chondrichthyes; order Rhinopristiformes; family Pristidae; genus Pristis; species Pristis pectinata. The sequence continues at coordinate 27,818,181 of NC_067414.1, read as the reverse complement.
ATCACTAGTCACAGTCCCTTAAACTGAAAGTGTCCCATTTAGAACTTTCTGTTCTCTGACTGTTAACCAGTCCTCCATACATGTCAGTACATGACCACATGCACTTTAATCCTGATTAATCTCGTGTTGCATTTTATCCAAGGCCACCTTAAAGTCTAAGTACATCCCATCAATCACCTGAACCTTATCCACTCTGCTCGTTACAACCTCAAGAAGTTCAAGCCAATTTCTCTTTTGTGAATCCACATTGACTCTGTCTATGCCTGAGACCTTGCTTTATGAAACAATGTGGTCCAAGCACAGGCAGGCAAGGAGTTTAGTGCCATTAGAAGGTCTGCTTTGTTAAATCGATAATCCAATGTGGCAAAATTTATATGCACAAGTAGTTACCTTTTGTATTGTTGCTTCATATGAATCCCTTCCCCAGTGACAAAAGACCCATTCACCAGGAGGTAAAATGGTATGGGTCTTTTCCACGTATTTCTAACACTGTCAGAGAGGGACTTGTACAGAGAGGACAGGTTACACCTGAACCCAAGGGGGGCCAAAATCCTTGCAGGCAGGTTTGCTAGGGTGGTTCGGGAGGGTTTAAAGTAGTTTGCGAGGGGGATGGGAACCAGAGGAGTAGATCAGACAAGAAGTGGATGGGGAAAAGTCAGATCTAACAGGCAGAGAAGCTTTGAGGAAGGACAAGCAGAGTACAGGGTATAAAAGTAGAAAGGTGGATGGGCTAAAGTGCATTTACTTAAAGGCAATAAGTATCAGGAATAAGGGTGATGAACTGAGAGCTTGGATAAGTACATGGGACTACGATATTGTGGCTCTTGCAGAGGCTTGGCTGTCACCAGGGCAGGAAGGGATATTGAATATTCCTGGTTTTCAGTGTTTTAAAAGGGATGGGGAGGTGGAGAGAGGAGGAGGAGGGGTGGCGATACTGGTCAGGGACAATATTACAGCTGCAGAAAGGGTGGATAATGTAGAAGGATCCTCTCTAGAGTTAATATGGGTGGAAGTTAGGAACAAGAAAGGAGTAGTTACCCTCCTGGGAGTATTCTATAGACCCCCTGGTAGCAGTAGGGATACTGAGGAGCAGATTGGGAGGCAGTTTTTGGAAAGATGCAAAAATAACAGGGTTATTATAATGGGAGACTTCAACTTTCCAAATATTGATTGGCACCTACTTAGTGCCAAAGGTTTAGACGTGGCGGAGTTTGTTAAGTGTGTCCAGGACGGATTCCTGACACAGTATGTTGACAGGGCAACTTGAGGGAATGCCATATTAGATCTAGTTTTAGGTAATGAACTGAGACAGGTGACAGATCTATCGGTGGGTGAGCACTTGGGGGACAGTGGCCACTGCTCCATAACCTTTAGAATTGTCATGGACAGGGATAGGAGCAAAGAGGACGGAAAGATATTTAATTGGGGAAAGGTGAATTATGAGGTTATAAGGCGAGAACTTGGGAATGTAAATTGGGATGACATTTTTGAAGGGAAATGTACTATGGAGATGTGGTCAATGTTCAGGGATCTTTTGCAGGATGTTAGGGATAAATTTGTCCTGGTGAGGCAGAGAAGGAATGGCAGGGTGAAGGAACCGTGGGTGACGAAAGAGGTGGAACAAATAGTTAGAAAGAAGAAGACAGCATACATAAGGTGTAAGCAGCAAGGGCTTGTGAGGAATATAGAGTAGCAAGGAAGGAACTTAAGAAAGGGCTGAGGAGAGTGAGAAGGGGACATGAAAAGGCTTTGCCGAGTAGTGTTAAGGAGAATCCCAAGGCTTTTTACTTGTACGTGAAGTGCAGAAGGATGGCTAGAGTAAAGGTAGGTCAGATTAAAGGTGGGAAGCTGTGCCTGGAAGCTGTGGAAGTGGGTGAGGTTCTCAATGAATACTTCTCTTCAGTATTCACCAAGGAGAGGGGTCTTGATGATGCTGAGGACAGTGTTGGTGAGGTTAATGTTCTAGAGCATGTAGATATTAAGAGAAAGGATGTGTTGGAGCTGTTAGAAAATATTAGGACAGATAAGTCCCCGGGGCCTGATGGAATATTTCCAGGCTGCTTAGTGAGGCGTGGGAGGAGATTGTTGAACCATTGGCTAGGATCTTTGAGTCCTTGTTGTCCACGGGAATGGTATTAGAGGGTGGCAAATGTTGTCCCCTTATTCAAAAAAGGTAATAGGGATAGTCCAGGCAATTACAGACCAGTGAGCCTTACGTCTGTGGTGGGTAAGCTGTTAGAAAGGATTCTAAGAGGTAGGATCTATGAGCATTTAGAGAATCATGAACTAATTAGGGACAGCCAGCATGGCTTTGTGAAGAGAAGATCTTGCCTCACTAGCCAGATAGGGTTCTTTGAGGAGGTGACCAGGAAGATCGATGAGGGTGGTGCAGTAGATGTGGTCTACATGGATTTTAGTAAGGCATTTGACAAGGTTCCCCATGGTAGGCTTCTTCAGAAGGTCAGAGGCCAAGGGATCCAGGGAGGCTAGGCCATGTGGATTCAGAATTGGCTTGCCTGTAGAAAGCAGAGGGTTGTGGTGGAGGGAGTGCATTCAGATTGGAGGGCTGTGACTAGCAGTGTCCCACAGGGATTGGACCTCTACTTTTTGTGATATTTATTAATGACTTGGATGAGGGGTGGAAGGGTGGGTTAGCAAGTTTGCAGATGACACAAAGGTCAGTGGTGTTGTGGATGGTGTGGAGGGCTGTTGAAGCTTACAGAGGGACATTGATAGGACGCAGAGCTGGGCTGACAAGTGGCAGATGGAGTTCAATCCGGAGAAGTGTGAGGTGGTACACTTTGGAAGGACAAACTCCAAGGCGGAGTACAAGGTTAATGGCAGGATTCTGGGGAGTGTGGAGGAGCAGAGGGCTATGGGGGTTCATATCCACAGATCACTAAAAGTTGCCTCACAGGTGGATAGGGTAGTTAAGAAAGCTTATGGGATGTTAGCTTTCATAAACCGTGGGATCGAGTTTAAGAGCCGCGAGGTAATGATGCAGCTCTTTAAAACTCTGGTTAGACCACACTTGGAGTACTGTATCCAATTCTGGTTGCCTCATTATAGGAAGGATCTGGAAGCACTGGAGAGGGTGCAGAGGAGATTTACCAGGATGCTGCCTGGATTAGAGAGTATGGATTATGAGGAGAGACTAAAGGAGCTAGGTCTTTACTCATTGGAGAGAAGGAGGATGATGGGAGACATGATAGAGGTATACAAAATATTAAGAGGAATAGATAGAGTGGACAGCCAGCGCCTCTTTCCCAGGGCACCAATGCTCAATACAAGAGGACATGGCTTTAAGGTAATGGGTGGGAAGTTCAAGGGAGACATCAGAGGGAGGTTTTTCACCCAGAAAAAGGAAGGGGGCTATGGGCCAAATGCAGGCAGATGGGACTAGCTCGCTGGGACAACACAGTCAGCACAGATAAGTTGGGCCGAAGGGCCTGTTTCCACTCAATGACTCAAAAAAAACTTGTCAAAGATAGAAAGGGATTTGGGTAACTTGAGAAATTGAAATCAACAACAACAAAAAAATACCAGAACCACTCTGCAGGTCAGGTAGTGACAATGGAGAGACAAACAAAGTTAATGTTTCAGTGCTCGGGAATGAAAGATATCAGCAATGAGCAGCATTTAAGCAGCAAAAAACCTGGAAGTAAGGGGCCAAGAAAAGAACAAAAGTGAACCATCTGGGTGGAACCTGTGTGATTAGCATCTGTGTTGCCAGTCCCCAGTGAATCTCACTGCAGGCTTGTGGAACACCAACTATGTCAGCAGTTTGCCTCTTTCCACAAGAACAGTGAGTATAATGACTAAAATTTAACAACTGTTCCCACTTTCTCTCAAATAGTGGACATTACTATCGGAGTCTAGCTGTTCCAGACCCTTTTGTGAGTGGGTCTTACGTGGGATTTTCCTATCATTACTGCCAGAAAGGTGAAGTAAAGTGAATCCAAGGGCCAGAAAAAATAGGCGGAGTGTGGGACTGGGATCCACCCAAACTTGTGAGTTTCCCATACAGCAAGTTGGGCTTGAATTTCCCCCAATAACTCCAGGTGACTTTCTTTGAGGTCTGTCTGTTGCGTGAGCAACTAAAAACAAATTACAAAACAAAATTATCTTTGTGTAAGAGGAAAATGTATCAGTTGTAGATGAGTCTCTTTTCATGGAGTACAGGGCCCCAGTGCCCTCCCTGAGTACAGCACATAGCATACACAATGATGCTGCATAAGTCATTTGTTACAGCCCAAAGAGACCCAGTAGCATATAAATTCAGGGTCACAGTGACCTTGGCAGCAGCAAGCAGTACATTCTGTGCCCTAGGTTGGGCCTCCAGTGCATGCTGCAACAGGTGACATGGCTTTGTGACCTCAACTGTGCAGAATTCTAATGTTGTACTGAAACTCTTAAAAAGGGGAAATAAGTTTTGAATCATTGCAGAAACAGCTGAAGATCAAATCAATGGCAGCCTGAAATAGCTAACGAAATGCTTTGGCTAAGGGAGATGAAAATCCTTTTAAATAACCCCTATGAAGGTTGCTTCCCAGTGTAACGTTCCATGATATACTGAGCAAGTTTAGGAAGTGTTGAGTCAGTCTGCAGAAGCCAATTTGAGATATGCTTTCTAAGTCAGTCTTAGGGCCCCATTACAATCTACTCCCTATGTGAACTTTGAAACTTGACTTTAACTTTTCCTTCTTTAGAATATGGTTTAGTTAGCTCCTCTGCCTGTATCTATCAAATTATAGCCATATTTATGAGGAATTCTATCCACTGTTTAACAGCGGGGCTAATAAAGCCTTATTATCACATTAAAATATTTTAATTTACAACAATTAGGAAGGCAAATTGGATGTTTCTGCAGAGGGGTTGCAGTGTAAAAGAGCAAGGTTGTCATGCTGCAATTTTACATACACTTGGTGAGACCACACTAGAGAACTGAGTGGATAATTGGTTTCCTTTCCTAAGGAAAGATGTGCTTGACTTCCTGGGATCAGAGGGTTGATGAATGCAGAGAGCTTGAATAAGGTTGGCCCGTACTCACTGAAGTTTAGAAGAACAAGATGTGATCTCATTGAAACATGCAAGATTCTGGCAGGGATTGAGAGGGTGGATGTCGAGAGACTGATGTCTCTGCATCTTCTTTATTTACACTCTAAGACAGTGGTTTTCAAACTTTTTCATGCTGCAGCCCCCCAGAACATGTCCTTGTTAGATGGCAGACCCCCAAAGCCCACAAAATCAAACAATCGATAATTCATGCATACAACACTTAAATTACTACACATAGGCCCTATGGAAATAGCGACTATTTCAATCACTGATAATTACCAGCGGTGTCTTTCAGTGTTCAGTTCAATGTGAAGATTGTGCCTGTTTTGCACTGCAGAGTTTGTCCAAACGTGGTGGTATGTGTGACAAACATACGCGTATGTCATCCTCAATATTCAGTTTTGATCTGTATTTGGTTTTCATGGCAGTGACGGCAGAAAATGCTATTTCGCACAAGTAAGTGGTTGCAAATGGTAACAGAACATTGACGGCTTTGCCGGACAGCAGTGGATACTCCCGGGAACATGCTATCCAGAACGACAACAGTGACATTCGGTTGAACTGCAAGTGCAAAGTCATGTCAGATGACAGTTCAGCCAATTCTTTTTTTATTACTATTTACAGTGTGGTAACAGACCCTTTCGGCCCAGCGAGTCCGCGCCGCCCATTTTAAACCCCAAATTAACCTACCTGTACGTCTTTAGGATGTGGGAGGAAACCGGAGCACCCGGAGGAAACCCACGCAGACACAGGAGAACGTACAAACTCCTTACAGACAGCGACGGGAATCGAACCCCGATCGCTGGCGCTGTAATAGCATTGCGCTAACCACTACGCTACCCTGCTGCCCTAATTCTTCTTGTTCATGTCCAGTTAAATCAGTAAGCATACATTCAAACGGATTTCGAATCCAATCAAACATGCTTGTATCATGCTCGTGGCCTGGCTTTGATAAAGTTAATGATTTTAATGCACGTGGAAAACACATCTGCAAGATTTTCATCCATATCCTTTGCAGCCAAAGCCTCATGGTGAATCATGCAGTGGGTTGCTGCTACATGTGGAGCTACTTCTTTCGCTCATGCGACTAGACCTGACTTCCGTCCCATCATTGTGGCAGCACTATCCATGCATACTCCAATACACTGTGTCCACGCCAATGCCGATTGTACAAAAAAAGTGTCAAGCACACAGAAAAGTTCTTCACTGATTGTACGCCCTGGGAGCGCCTTGCAAAACAAAGTCTTCCAAAGCCTCTCCTCCCCAGCAATATCGAACATAAACCAACAACTGTGCAGCACTGGCAACATCAGTACTTTCGTCGAGCTGAATCGCAAACCTGACTTGCTGAAGATGTGCTGTCAGCTGGCTCTGTACATCTTCCGCCATATCGCCAATTCTTCTGCTTACTGTGTTATCAGACAGTGGAATGGCTTTCAGTTTTTGACTGGATTCTTTTCCCAGTACAACTTCGCACATATCTACTGCTGCAGGCAGTATAAGCTCTTCTCCAATTGTGTGAGGCTTTCTGGAACTTGCTGTTCGTAATGCTACCAAATATCATGCGCGAAGAGCCTTCTCATTTACAGTGGCGCAGGCTGTCATTTTGCCTTTCTGCTTGAGGTACAGCTCCTTTTGCCGCTCAATATATTCCTTCAGCTTACTGGCAATATCTGGATGCACTGTTGTTAAATGGCGCTTCAATTTCCCTGGTTTCATTGCATCGTTGGACAGTGTTTGCAAACACACAACACAGAGAGGTTGGTCCGCATTTGTTCCCGCTGCGATGAAGCTATATGAAATGTATTCTGGATCGTACTTTTGTTGTTTTCTCTTTCGGTCACCCTTATCCCCTTCGTCATCAGAACCTTCCGGTTTCTGGTCAGCTTTTCTCTTCAGAAAGTTCTCCATACTCAGAAATACATGCTGGACAGTTTAATTACTATTACTGATAAACAAAATTATCAAAACTAATCTAAAATTTACACGCTTGCGCACTTTTCGTTTAACAGTGACATCACTGTGGCGTAAATGCATGGTAAGTAAGCAATATTATTAAGGCACACCGACAATGTCACTCAGTCTTGCTAACACTACAGTGCACAACAGAATAGTAGTGAGTAGTGAACACTACTGACTATTCTGACTGCACAAATCGAATATTAAGCGGCAGCTTACCCGAAGGGAACACTGTCTAAGTCTCTAAGATTATCACCTATAACAGATAGAATAGATATGGCCGATTTTCTGAATAGTGGAAAACTGGAGCAAGCAAGTAAGCTACGTCTTTGTAACAGGTCGCTTTTCCACTTTTTTCTTGGCTTGCTCGCGGACCACAGGTTGAAAACCTCTGCTCTAATATACTGAAGGTGGTCTGTAATTTAAACTATAAACAAAAATAATTTATTCCTGAAGCAGTTTACAAAGCCATCAGGCATCCTCACAGTTGCTTTCTCTCAAACACCTTCTCCAGAGCCAACAGCAGCCTGCATATAGTCACATGATATAATCCTTATATGCATGACAGCATTAAAGGAATAATTACTTTCTTGATGAATATCACAAACGTTACACCCCTTTTTTATAATGAAAAATAGAAAGAAATAAACGAAACACCCAAATAACTATCCAGTCTCTACTTGCTTTAGTTTGGCACAAAGTATTTGAGGTTCTTGGGTTAACAGACCCCGATCTCTCCATTCATCCCTTATCTGTAGATACTTTCTCTTGCTCTGCGACAGCAAATATTTGCCCCCATGTAAATGTCATGAAAACTTTTGATTGTGTTGTTTCTTTATTGCTTGGGAACAAGTATCCCCTACCCCTGACGATCAGGTCACTCTGAATGCTCTGTTCATCTTTCATGTGGAAGCATCGTCTGAAAAGAGGTTTAGCCTCACATGGTCTCTCCTTCCAACCCATTCTGAATCTCTCACTTCAAATGCTCCATCTTATCATCTTGCCTCCTCCAACTCTTGCATCAATGATTGGATTATATGTCGCCATGTAGGTTATCTCAAACCCAATATCCTCTGCATCTCTTGGCCTTGAGGTGTGTTCAGCTAAGCTTGTTGGGTATATGCATATCTTTGCCCAGGCAGTACCAAATCTTCCCAGTTGAAGTGATTCCATGCAATGAACTAATGTTCATGATCTGTCACGTGTACCTTTATTAGTCCCATGTACTGTACTACTTCCAAATGCAGGTGTGAGATCCTTCTAATCTCCTCTGATGAAATCCACATCATATATTTCTTGACTGTTCGGCATATGGTTTCTCCCAGCTGACTTCAGTTTGGCCTTGTTGTACATCAACAGTAAGTGACTCATTGTTTTCAAATGCACCACCTTAAGACTGATGGCATGCTGCAAACTGAAACATCACTTATTGCTGTTATACCAACATCTCGATGTAGATTCATCTGGTGGACATTCCTTTCACAGAAATGACCTGGTTTGGCACTAGGTACATTGTGTTTCAACCATCTGAATCTGACCCTATCTCTGTCCAGCATAACTCGGATTGTTCACTGCATCGATTTTCAATGTCCTCTTCATTGTGTACTATTTATGGAAATACTCCCCAATCCACTTCCCATGTACTCTTTTCCATTTGCAGGGAGTTCCTTTCTCGGACATTGATAATACTGGCTATAATACTTGCAGCATCTAATCAACATTGTCTGTACTATTTGTTGAAATGATTTCTTGGTCTTTATTTCAAACAGTTGTATGTTACAGCTAAAGAATGTGTGACTTTTGTCACATTATTTCATGATAAAAAGACTAAGAGTAGAAACCTGCGAATAAAAAGTATTTTAAGTCTTTGGAATTATTTAATCTGGAAGTCTGCGGATGGTCGGTCACTGAGTATGGTCAAGGTTAAGTCAGATGGATTTCTAGAAATTAAAAGAACGAAGGGAAATAGGATTGGGTAGGAAGGTGAGTGAGCTGGGAAATAAGCTGTGACATGATTACATGGTGGATGATACTCAAGGGATGTATGGTTTACTCCTGTTTTGTATTTCTGAAGTTCTTTGTAATGTCCTAGTCCAAATTTTCCCCAGACATGTTGTGCCAGTACTGGACATTGTCCATTGACCAGTCTTTTTGTTTTAAATAGGCTTTAAGTCTGAAATTTTCAAGGGGTACAGTTTCTGCTGCTGTCAGTGTCATAAATAAAGTTAAATACATCACATAGGAAAACACATGGTTTTCATTCAAGGAGCATTGCGGTGAAATAATCTTAAATTGAATATGAACCAAAGACAAAATAATTAAATGTTAAAAATTTGTTTATCGAGTAATAACTGCTACAGTGACTTGAAAGTTATTTACAGTATCTTAAAATGCCTAATGACATCTGGTAGTTGGGGAAAGAGCTGCACTTTAGTGATTCGTCTATTGAACATGGTAATTGATGAAGTAAAATGGTTCATAAACTCTGTGAATGGATTTCCCTCTCTCCCACACAATTGGGCAAAGCTTTTGAAGTAGTCAGTGTAAACGGATTCAAGAGGCAATTAGATGCACATCTGGAGAGAGAAGAGATTGAGGAAAATGATAAGGAGGTATAAGTAACAGGCTTTGGTGGGCTTCTCTATTGTCTATTCTTATTCCCTGGTTCAAAGTTTACATCAATTTATAGAAAAAATATAAAGAGCTAAATTTCACTTCAGGTATTGAATCTTTTATTTTTAATTAGATGTTTCAGTCAGTGCGGTGGGGTACAAAGGATATCCTCAATCTCTTATGTTTTAGCACTACTTTCACATTGAAAATAACAATGACAAAGAACATAAAAGTCATACAAAAATCAAGACAATGTTTTCTTGAATACATATTTTAAAAGATTTCAATATATTTGCATGATTCTTGTCTGATAAAGACAGGTTTGAATCATGTAAAGAATTTGACTTTTGTTGCTATGAGCCCTTGGCTGGAATTTCTTTCTATTGCAGGTCAATGAGAAAAAATTCTGATTAATAAACTCTGATTACCTGTTTCTCCTCCAAGGCAGATAGATTACACCAGATGGAAGCAATTGTTGTACATCAGTCCACCTGTTTTCGCTACAGAACCACAGCAGCACTTCCCTCACCCTATCACTGTGCATGGGTGAAGAGTTTTCCATTGGGAGCAGTAACTGTTTTTGGAATAATTCCAAATATAAATATTATTTGTGCATTCTGTTTGCATTACTATGTTGCACGGGCACGAAGAAATTAAACAGCTTCTGCTCATTCCTGGGATTTGATTCTGACTCTAAGCCAGAAGAGCCGGATTCTGAGGATTTTGCAGAAAACAGATTTCAGTTATTTACTGCGTCACTATACACCAGCATTAGAAAGTTATGCTCAATAATCAGATGCAGTGTTACCTCTATGAGGAATTAAAAAAAGGTTTTGCCATCTTATGTCGATCCAATCACATTATAGCATTGGCAATAAAGATGTCTGTGACTCTCACTTTCCAAGCTAGAGACACCAACTAGGGATTTGTTAGTATCATTTGTCAGCAACATAAAACAATTATGTTCTTGGTGATTTGTAAGCGGGAAATTATGTCATTCTTTTGTTATGCACCAAATAGAGCTTTATATAACTTGTTTCCTTTTGTAAGATCCTGGATGCCCCAAATATCTATGTATCACTGCTACAGAATGACTGAGAATATTATTACAAACATGTGCAGCAATTATTTCCATATCTATACTTTAGTAAAATCATGGCCTAGATACTGGATTGCATTGTACTAGATATACATGTCTGAAGTGAGAATATAAGAAGTAAACTTGATGAGCAGGGAATAATTCTGCCACAGAGAAGCACAATTCACATTGATGAGAAACGCTACCTCTTAGACCTTCAGAGAGTGGGGGCCAAAACCACCTTCACAAGGTAAAATCAAAGAGAATAGAGTATTGCAGAATACAGAGTTAACAATGTATGTGATTCTTGTATATAATTCTCTAATGCAAGTCTATGGTGGAAAAGTAAACAAGTGAACTTTATTTTCTGTGAAGTCTTCAGTATCTAGCTCATCTGAAGAGTTAGTGAAGTATGCCATTGCTTTAAGTGATTCATTCTTCTTTAAAAAAACTATATTCTTTTGGCAGAGATTGGAGTTTCTATAACTATTTGGGCCATATTTATTGGATTATTTCCATATTCCTTTTTGAAGAAAGCAATTTAATTGCTGTTCTCCAGTTCTATAACACTAATCCTTTCACAATTAAATTTTTATAGATGGATACTTAGCCTGTGCTGACATTATTCAAGTCTCTTCAAGAATCCTTGGGTATAATCCACCTGGAATGAGGGTCATGTCCTCTTTACATTTGGCTAGACTGTATGCTGCTCTGATTTCAGCTTGAACATGAGCCTGAACTAATGTCCATTAGAAATATGGCTCTGATGTCACAAGTCCAAAGGGGATGAAGCCTTGAAGTCATTAATATCCTCATACAAACGTCAGTAGAACACAGCTATGAATTTCTGGTCTCAATTTTCTCTGCCAATAAGATATACAAAAACTAAGCTCTTTCAACAAAATTTCCCAGTTTCTTTCAAAAGAAATAAACAATGCCATTTCTGTCAATGCCAAGCCTGTACGGAGAGGTTTTACATCTTATAAGAAACAACAAACTTCACCCTGTCAAGCCCAGTAGTACATTTCATGTTGGAGAAAAGTTGTACAGCGTAAATGTACAATACTTCTGTAACTCAGGGTATAAAAAAAATGTTCATTTAAGGGCCACCATTCCATATAATTGTTGTAAATAAGTGCATCTTGAGGTTGAATAGATTCTAATTGTTTTCCTTTAGATTGACACCTGCTGGTAAGCTGTGCTTCCCAAGTTGTAAAGTCGTCAGGAAATGATTGGCTTTCTTTCTAGTTTGCAATATTTCTTAAGATTACTTTGCTACCGCAATGTGTGACAGTTTGCATTGTGATATTTCAAAACGAACATAAAATGTGACACCTTTACAGCAGTGCACAAATCCCAGCTCCAAGATTAAACCAGATCTTCATACTAATTTAATGTACAGTGCAGGTCACAGTTCCATCTGCAGTGAAAAAATTAATATATGTCAATGAACTTATTGATTACCAGTCTCCAATGTGGACTTTTCTCCAACGCAATGTACGTTTTATTGATTTTCTGATATGCTTTGTTAATGATGTACAGTTTTGTACTGTACATGGTCAGTTGGCTGCAATATATTTGTTCTTTCCTCCTGTTAGCACTTGGGGATTCTTTCTGACTAAACAAACTTAAGAAACTTATTTTACCCTGCATCATTTTGTAAAGATACAGAGGATGGGAGCCATTACAGAGAGATTGAGAAGGTATTTTATATATTGTAGAGTGTAGAAGATTGACTACTTGTCATGCACTCTGTCTGATTTCCTTTCATTTACTATCAATTTTACACTGATAGTTCTGGACATTTTATTCAGCTAAAGATGTTGCTATTATCCAGGGCATTGCTTGTGTGTGACATCAACAAGGCAGCACTTTGACAATTGTTCATCATTGGCAACAAGTCAGAGGGCTCATTCAGCAGTCAGGACTGCACTTAATCAAATATAAGCTCCGATGCAGCTTATTGGTTTCCTGGTAGGACCACAGAGCTTCAATTTTTATGGCAAAGAAGTTCAACCTGCTGCTCAGCCTCCAATACAAGTTGAACTAATATTTACAGCACCATTCTCCAGTCCCAGTATGGTCTCCTCCAACTTAGTTTCCAACAAGTATGTAATAATTGTAGATCCATATATTGATATGAGAAAGGGGTCTAAAGGTATCTCATATACTGATTACCTTGATGACTGGGTCTGCACCCCTTCTCAGACCTCTCTCTGTTCTCTCCACTTCCCCCTCTCTGCAACTTAAAATACACTTGTCCTCTCACCTTTCCATTTCTGATGAAGGGTCCTGAACTGAAATGCTGACTCTGATTCTCTCCTCTCTGGTGCTGCCTGACCTGATGAGTATTTCCAGCACTTCCTGTTTATATCCCTTTAAATAGTTAGGTAGAGGTGGGGGTTCTTCCTACAGTTCATACATGGTTTTCTGTGCTTGTTTCACAAATTTTATTGCATGTATATACACTACAATTTGTCATGCTGGTATCAAATCATTCTTCTAATGCACAAAAGATAAGATTTCTTTATTCGTCACATGTACATCGAAAAACACAGTGAAATGGATCTTTTGTGTAGAGTATTCCACAAAAACCATACAATTCAATGCATAAGTAGTGCAAGATGTGTTACAGTGTTGCAATCATGATTTTCCATTGAAAGTCTGACCAAAGCAGATTGTGTAGTGATGATAGAAATTCAACTACTGCACTGCAGTTGCTGAGATATTAACAATTTTGGAGTCATGGAGGGATACAAGAAGGAAACAGCCCCTTTGGCCGAATCAGTCTGTGCTGAACATCAAACACCTATTTTTACACTAATCTTACCCTAACTCATTTTCTTCTCCCCAGATTCCTGTTAACTTCCTTCAGGCTACAACACTCACCTACACACTATACTCAATTTACAATGGCCAATAAACCTATCAACCTGCACATCTTCGGGATGTAGGAGGAAACCAGAGCACCCAGGGGAGATCCACACTGTCACATAAACTCTACACAGACAACACTGGAGGTCTGGATTAAACCTGGGTCGAAGTTGAGATAGATTTTTCGTCTTCAGTGGAATCAGGGCTTATGGCAATTGGGCAAGAAAATGAAATTATGACCATAGTTCAAATCAGCCATGAGTTCTTTGAATGGCAGATTAGGATCGAGAGGCCTGATGGATAATTCCATTTTTTATGCTCTTATGATACAGTTTCTTGGCCAAGGACACTAATAAGCATATATTAATAACAGCTTTTAAAAATTAAAAGGTATTTAGTTTTCTCAGAAGCTGACAATTGTAATCCAATGTAACCAGTTAATTGTTCAGTAGAGCTTTTTAAAGTCATTTAATATGGGATTCCCTTAAGTAGTGAACTAAACACTCTGATAAAAAGGCTTGGAAATTCAATCATGTGGCTCAACATTTTTTGTGTACAGTGTATTGGAATTTTTTAGTTGATCATTGAAATTAGATCCAGAGTTTCAGTGAGAGAGACATGGGCCTTGATTACTGAAGTGACTCTTAGCTGGAGAGCTGAGGCCTGCTTCAGCATTATTTAAATAACTCCACCCTGCCTGGGCTGATGCCAGGGAGTCTGAAGCGTCCGCCTTCTGTCACGTAGGTTCTTCTTAAATTTACATGATGACTGGGCACCCATGTCCCATACCCTAGCTGCTAATGTCCTGAGTTACATACCCAAAACCCCAACATATCACCTACTCATGCCTGAAAAGGGGCAAAACTGACACCAAATCATCTCAATTGCATGTTTCTCAGTCAAAACTCCATTCCCTTATCTTCTCTATAGTGGATCACTCCCATCCAATCAGCCACAAATGCAGAGACAGCCCTTTGGGTGAGGTAAAGATTCACGTGCACCTCCTCCAGCCTCATCTACTGCATTCAGTGCTCCTAATGTAGCCGGAAGTGTGGCGACACTTGCGGGCTGCCCCTAGAACACTACACAAAAAGATGTATTTCGCTGTGTGTTTCGATGTACATGTGACTAATAAAGGTATCTTATCTTATCTTTTCTTATCCTATCTTATCCTCTGCATTGGCAAGACCAAGTGCAAGCTAAGTGACTGGTTTGCAGGGCGCTTACGCTCAGTCTGCAATGGCCATCCAGAGCTCCTGGTTGTGTGCCGTTGCAACTCTCTTTCCCGTTCCTGTTTGCCCTCGGCTTTCTTCACTGCCAAGGTGAGGCCAAATGCAAACTAGAGGAACAACACCTCATTATTCCGCCTTGGTCGTCTACAACCCAATGGTATGAATATTGAATTTTCCAATTTCAGGTAACCTTTACCTTCTGTGTCCCCCTCTCTCTCGCTTTCTGATCCACCTTTAGTCCTCCCATTTTGTAGCAGTTAGCCTAACGCTATTACAGTGCCAGCGACCTGGGTTCAATTCCGGCCGCTATCTGTAAGGAGTTTGTACGTTCTCCCCGTGTGTCTGCATGGGTTTCCTCCGGGTGCTCCGGTTTCCTCCCGCATTCCAAAGACATACAGGTTAGGAAGTTGTGGGCATGCTATGTTGGCGCCAGAAACGTGGCGACACATGCGGGCTGCTCCCAGAACACTCTACGCAAAAGAAACATTTCACTGTGTGTTTCAACGTACGTGTGACTTATGTCCCCCCTCCCAGCCCCTATCACCCTTTTTTGCCCCCCCCCCCACCCCCTCCTGGTTCCATCCACCTGCTGGCCACACATCTCCTCCCCCAGCTGGTTCCATCTGCGCTTCATCCCTCCCCTATGTGGTTCCCATTGTCACCTTCCTTACATCAGACTGCAGCACTGCCAGCCTTTGTGTTCCAGCCTCTGTCTCCACCTTCACCCTCCCTTCCCTCCCACCTGGCTCCATCTGCCCTTTCTTTCCTTGTCTGCTTCCACCTATCACCCACTTGCCGTTGTCTCTCAACTCCATCCCTCCCCCTCCCCCACCTGACTCCTCTCTGCCCATCACCACTCCCCCTCTACTCTTTATAGCAGCTGTCTTCCCTCTCCACTCTGAGTCCTGATGCAGGGTCTTCACCCGAAACATCAACAATTCCTTCCCCCCCCCCCCGCCCCCCACGGATGCTGCTTGACCCACCGAGTTCCTCTAGCAATTTTTTTTTAAGCTCCAAATCCAACTCCCCACCCGACCCTCCCACTAACCACCTGTCATAGCTGAACATCCCAGGATCATCTCCGGAAATGCACTGCACCTTCCCCTCCCATCTTCTCTACTGAGGGATCTTATCCTCATTCTCAACCCCACCTCAACCCTCCAGAATCTCTCCCAGATCATTTGCACTTTTCCCCCCAAAACCACAAATCTGGTTCCCAACATGCTTTTACCATGAATTTAACTATTTATAGTGGGTGGGATATCACAATGGAAGGATTTTGTCTGGATTTATTCTACTGTGGCCCTAATGCATAAAATTTACAGGAATGGAGGGCTTCATGATCCACATAAATCTCTCAACCCCCATCCCACGACCCATTCTCCATTTTCATGTAGTACTCTACTGCTGTATGTCTTTAGATGCTTTATCTCTTCCACATCCCAATCTTTTTATGATCACCCAAATTTTGATGGTAAGTGCCATCTCCTTACTATCCATTATTAATTTCTCCAGACTCACTTTTGATAGGACCAACACTCTCTTGTTAACACCTTTCCTATTTAAATATCTAAAGAAACTCTGGCAATCTGTTTTTACATTTCTGCCTGGTTTTATCTCCTACTCTAATTCTTCTTTTCTTGTTAATTTTTAAGTCATTATTTGCTTTTTTTTGTATTCTGTCCAATATGCAAGAGCTGTTTTGTGCTGTATGGTTCTATGGTTCTATTGATCTCTGTTTTGAATTAAGTCAAAGTCTGAGAGTCCAAAGCTTGCTGGGGTTGGGAATTCCAGAGATTAACCACTTTCCCAGCGAACAATGTTTTTTTACCTAATCTCATTCCCAAATGTTCCTTATTCTGAGGTTCTAGCCTCCTCATTTGGCTGAAGCATGCTCCCAGCAGCCAGCTTATTGAATCCAATAAGAACTTTATTAGTTTCGATGAGTTCCCCTCTTCTAAACTCTAGAATGTACAGGACTTATCTATTCAATTTCTGTTCATACAGCAAATCCGTTATTCAGTGAACCAGCCTAGTGGTGCTCTCCACTTTGGTACGTACTTCCCAGGGAGACCAAAACTATAAGAAGCCTGAGCAAAATAAAGACTTCTGAAAACAAGCATTATTCTGAACAAAATTTGAGCCAAGGCCGCCTATTATGGCCAAAATGGAAAACCCTCTGTTCTACTTTGGAAAAGCAGATTTCTTTGAGACCAGTTCCGATGGAGGCTCTTGATCTGGAACGTCGACTGTCCATTTCCCTCCACAGACCCTCCGAGTTCCTCTAGCAGCTCGGTTTTCACTCCAGATTCCAGTATCCACAGTCCTTTGTTTCTCCACCTTTGAGACCTAATTCCATCTGTTTTTCCTTGTATGTGATCATAGTTTGATGTACTTACTCATTAATGAAGCAATAATGTGGCCTTGTCTGTAATAACGACAACAGCAACAGCACTGAGATCATCACCCGGGCAACAAATGATATGTAACATTCTGCACCTGTTCACAAGATGCGTGGATGGATGTAAGTTGTGCAGCCGTATTACCGAGTCATTGATCTTCATGAATATCGTACATCTTACTGTCAACAAGGGCTGGATTAAACTGGAAACAGGGCCAAGTTACTGACAATTGTTGCCTTCAAGGCAGTGGATGATGAGCTATATTGATGCCCACTTCTTTCAAAAGAAATCCTGTTCCTTTTTTTAAAGGCTGTGCTCAAAATCTGTGAGCAATTCAAGGCTATTTTATTCCACTTAACCCGGACTTTAAAGTAGCTAGGAGTTAATCTGATCTAAAAGACATGATGTGTATGAGAGGGGACCAGGTTTTGTATTCCTCAGTCTCCAAAGCACCATGGTAAGAACCACCAGCAGAAACACAATGGCATAACATCCAGCTGCTGAGATTTGGGGGCTAAAATCCCATTGCCCTTCAGAGGAGTGTCCCAGAGGAGCTGCAAATTAGACTGGGTCATTGGTACGTCAGGTGCTAGCCATACAGTAGGGATTCCCCATGGTCTGACAAAGGGCAGGGCTTTCCGCCCAAACTCAGTTATTACCCAGGATGCACTCCCAGGAATGAGAGCACAAATGGAATCAGCACTAAAAGGGGCCATTACTGCACAGTATGTAGAGAGAAGCATTACTGGCAGCATGGCTATACTGGGAATCTGATACTGGGAACCTTTGCCTTCCATTGGTGCTTCACCAACAATGAATCACCCCATGGTATTGGGTAATTGCTTGTAAGGGCTGCTGTGGAGCAGGTTGGGCTAAGTAGTAGAGCCATTCAGGGGTTTTGAACTGCACTCTGGCCATAGCTGAAGACTGCTTCCATGTTTGACATACCATCTGACTCCCGCAGTCTCCCTCATCACCTCCTGTTGGATGTGATGGAAGCTGCTGTCTCCTCTTCTCTTTGGCTGCACAACTTTTCCCAGCCCAGAGATTTCTCTATGTTAACAGCCAGTGACCATTCCTCAGTCTCCAAAGCACCATAGGTGAGGGGTGCGCATACTTAAAATTGTACTGTGACTGTTGTTGATTGAAAACTGATAATGACAGTCTGAAAAAACTGTAGAAGATGAAGACCTTGTATGAGCAATGGAAAAGATGTGTAAAGTTAGAGCATAAATGTGAAATTCCAGCCACTGTCTGTAAGGAGTTTGTATGTTCGCCCCATGACTGTGCTCTGCTTCCCTCCCACATTCCAAAGACGTACGGGTTAGGACATGCTATGTTGGCGCCAGAAGCATGGCGACACTTGCAGACTGACCCCAGAACACTCTACACAAAGATGCATTTCACTGTGTATTTCGATGTACATGTGACTAATGAAGATCTTAATCTTAATCTTAACTGTTATGGTTGGATTGAAATTAGTGCTTCCCTGACATTTCAGGCAACAGAAGCTATGAAACGTACCCCTAGATAGAGCTACCTATTGTTATTGTGTAAGAGATTATTTCAAATTACTTAGAGTCATACTTTTTGACACTGCAGACAACAGTTGTTGCAGTTATGAAGCTGTGAATCCTATTTCTTTGACAAAACTTGTTGTCATGATGACATTATTTCAAGAGATGGCCCATATAGCAAAGTGCATTAAATTGTGAATGAAAGATTAAAATGAAGGCATTGTCCTCTGTTAAATTGCTAACAAGATGTTTCAGTTCTCCAAAATATATAATTGAGTTGATACCAAGATATTAAATATTTTTTCTTATGAATAGTGTGAACACGGCATTGTGAACATTGCAGGAAGAACTATTTCTTCAGTGCATATTTTGTGTATAAACATCATGAAACTGGATGCATTCTGGCATAAAAAAGATGCTATTTTTTCCCATAAGAATGAAAAGATAAGCTGGTGCGAAAACCTGGTACAAGAAGTTTGTCAGCCAAATGAAGTCTCCTGGTGCTCCCTCAGTTTGAATGTGAAATGCGCTTTTTTTAGCAGAATCACTGGAGGTTGAATCTAGAATCTGCGTTTCATCTTGTCAGGGCTTGAGAGCACCTTATGACTGGAATGTATAGTAGAAAGTAGTTGCAGTGCAATAGTTGGGACATTTTATGCTCACTGCTATAGCCTACTGTCAATATATTCCATATATTATGAGTACTGAAATTGTGCAATGGAAGGACATTAAGGACATAAGGAGGAAATGCTTTAGCCACTATACATGCCAACACTCTCAATGATGTCAGAAATTATACTGTAACCTATGGGGAACTGTGGAAAGCACAATCACAATCCCACCTCTGTAACTGGAAGAAATTTACTGATACAATTCCAGGTAAGGGGACTTAATTAATGTGGAGAGATGGGGAAACTGGGTATGTTCTTCTCATAATGGAGGGGGTTGCAAGAGGATCTGATAGAGAGGTATTTAAAGTCTTGAAGGGTAAATAGAGAAAATCTGTTCTCATTAGCAATAATATTGGTAATATTGTGCTCAGGCACATTATTGGCCCTTGGACATGATACTGCCTCTGTTGGAGCAAGTGAGAACAGGACAAGACGGAGGAAGTGGATAGTATTGATCCTGAGGCCTGCTTCTTTACCTTTCATATTGTCTCCATGCTGATCAGATTTGACCTCCTCCAAAGGATTTTAGGCTCAGGATTTATGAGTGGTACTTCCTACCACAGATTCTGCTTTCTGCTTCCATGCTGGGATTCTTATTGTTTAATTTTGCTTGATGCATCTTTTAATCCCATCCATTTCCATGAAGACTGAACAATGATTAAGGTTCAATTGGTCCAAGCAATCACTGGAAAGCATTTTAGAGTAAGATTCGGTAGCCAGAAAACTTTACAGAATGTAGATTTACCTACGGATGTCATGTGGTGTAGAGTTTCCAAGTGGGAGTATCTGTCCATTAAGATCCATCCTGAGTATTTTTAAACACAGAAATTTTGTTTGCATTTATGATAAGATTTGTTACAGTTGCTTAAATTTGAGGTTCTTGATTGAATTTCACAATCAGATTAACTCATTGTGAAGTCAAAGTTATACTTGATTGTCAAAGTCTAAGTCAAATTTATTGTCATATGCTCAAGTACATGTATGCACAGGTGCAATGAAAAACCTTCAGCAACATCACAGGCACATAGAATCAGATAAACAGCACTCACAAGAAAAACGTAAATTAAACATAAATTATACAGAATTTTTACAAGAAAGAATACAATTAACACAACAAAAAAACAAAGTCCATTTTAATGCAAAATGATCAAAGTGGTCATAGTGTTGCTAAACTGTAGTGATTAGGATTGTGCTGGTTGGTTCAAGAACTGAATGGTTGAAGTGAAGTAGCTGTTCTTGAACCTGGTGGTGTGGGACTTCAGGCTTCTATACCTCTTGTCCAAAGGTAGCTGTGAGAAGATGGCATGGCCTGGATGGTGGGAGTCTTTGGTAAAGGATGATGCCTTCTTGAGGCAGTGCCTCCTGTAGATACTGATAGTGGAGAGGGATGTGTCTGTGATGTATTGGGCTGAGTCCACTACTCTCTGCAGCTTCTTACATTCCTGTGCATTCGAATTGTCGTACCAGACCATGATGCAACCAGTCAGGATAATTTCAACAGTACATCTGTAGAAGTTTGTTAGAGTGTTTGGTGACAAACCAGACCTCTTTAACCTCTTAAGAAAGTAGACACTGGCGTGCCTTCCTTGTGATTGCATCTATGTGCTGGGCCCAGGACAGGTCATCTGATATGTTAACACCCAGGAATTCAATGCTGCTGACTCTCTCCACTGCCGATCCCCCGAATGTGGACTGGCACATGTTTGCCCTCCTTCCCCTTCCTGAAGTCAACAATCAGCCTATAGTTCAAACCTATCATTGTAGGCCTATAATTCAAAGGATTTAATCAAAGAAAATTACAGATGGCTAGTTTAGCTCACTTTTGGGTAATGCTTTACAAGGGTCTAATCTTTCCCATCTCCTTATGGGTGGGATGATCTAGTCAGTCCTTTAAATTCACCTTCACTGGATGGTTGTCAGAAGTCTCAGGATAATTAGGTTAAGTCCCATCCCAACTCCTGGTACATTTTTGTCATTTTATGCTGTAGCAAATCACTCGAAATACAGGTCACCAACCAGGTTCAACAAGAAAACATGAAGGGTGATTTAATAGGCATCTCTAAGATTATGAAGGGTCTTAATAGATGGATGCAGAGAAAACTTTTCCACTTGGAAGAGCTTAACAGCAGGTCACCAGTGTAAGATGGTTAACGAGAAATCTAATGGAGGATTTAGGAAAAACTACTCAAATAGTGATGGGAATGCAGAATGTGCCGGTGCTGGTTGATGCAACAGCACTGATGTGTTTAAGAGGAGGCTGGGCAATTCAAAGAAGGAGAAAGAGACAGTGGGTTACACTGGTAGAATTAAATAAGGAAGAATAGGATGACGTTCAAATGGAATGTAAACGCTGGCATGGACCTGTTGGCCTGTTTCCCTGCCATTTATCCTACATGTCCATACTACAAAATTACTCTTATGGTCTGAATTTACAATCATATTAAAAATTAATAAAATATTAGATAAATAAACACTTGACTGCATGTAACCTGGAGTTGTCAGTCATATATAAAGTGCACAGTGCATTAGATACTGTAAACGGCCACTGTGCACTGAACCGCACACTGCCTTGAAATTTTAGACCAACGATGGAAAAAGGAAATGGAAGAAAGTGCACAGATGGGTTGTGCACAACTTATCATTCGACATCTATAAATCAACAAAACACCTGCCAATTCATTAATTGCATAAATAATTAAACCCAGGTTTTAAGACTGGGATTCAAAGAGCAGTTTCTTCCATAATCAACTGTTCTGAGTTTGTATGGTGTGCAAATCCTGTCCTTAGGAAGCAGCACAAAGCTTGAGTCCAACACTTTACGAATACAGAAGCACAAACGTAAGCAGGACCTGGAACTTTAACCAGCAGTGGGAATCAAGTGGGCAAGAACGAAGAGGCAGTGAAATGCCTGGCCACTGGAAGTATAAGGCCTTATTGGTGTTTCCTGAGTTTAACTCCTGCCCAGAAGAATGAGTTCCCCATGGGTGAGCAGGGATCAAAATTGCCGGTGGGGTTGTGGAGAGGATGCAGTTCAGTGACTCCATCATCTCTATACTTGCATAGGAAAGGTTTAGGGGGATATGAGCCAAACACGGGAAAATGGGAGTAGTTCAAGTAGACAACTTGGTCGGCTTGGACAAGTTAAGATGAAGGGCTTGTTTCTGTGCAGTGTAACTCTATGACTCTATATATGCATATAGTTTGTGCCAGCGGTCAGTTCCACATCTGTAGCAGTTAGAAATGAAAATGCTAATAAAGAACTGCTAAAAGAAAAAGAAAACTTTTTTTAATGAACCTGTAACTCTATCATACCAAATGTAAGGAATCTAAAGAATATGACTAACTTGGTGGATAGACTCATGTTTTGGTGGGGAGAGTGAGTGGGGAAAGTCTGAATTCGATTTCTTCCTCATTTATTCCAAGTGTTGGTCACCACATTCCTTTTATCCAACCAAGAAACATCACCAAGAGTTTTCACATTAGTTACCCGCAAAACAAAGGAAGATGCGTTATCAGCGTGCAAGAGGGCTGGTCATGTGACTTCTGTGTGCCAGTAATTGCCACATCTTGTGGAATCTGCCACGAGCTCACCAATGATTGTCAGGTTGCCTACACTATGGCTGTAACTGAGCCATGAATGGCTGGAAGATCCAGCAAAAAATATTGGTTGGGCATGTTAGAAGACTGAGGGTGGGGATGATATTGGTTAGCTAGAGTATATTCACAACAAAATGCAAACCGTTGCAGCACCATTTATAATCACTCATAAATTACTCCTGTTAAAATGTCTCGGAGCCCTGTATAAGAACATACTAATGTACAAAATGGTAGCAGGAGTGCTCCATTCAGCCCCCGCACTTGCTCTGCTACTCAGCAAAGTTGTGGCTGATCTTTCGCCTCATTGTCATTTTCCTGCACTAACCTCATATCCCTTGATTACCTTAAAATCCAATAATCTATCGATCTCTGTCTTTAGTAACCAAGTCTTTGCAATTCTCTTGAGCAGTGAATTCAAATGATTCACCACCCTCTGGGTGAAGAAATTTCTTCCCAGCTCTTTACTGAAACTGTGACCACTGAACAACCTAGCCCGGGGAAACATCATTACTGCATCTACCCTTTCAAGCCCTGTAAGAACCGTGCATGCTTTAATGAAATCACCCCTTATTCTAAATTCTAGAGACTGGGCCTAAGGTCCCTACTTAACCTCTCCTCATAGGACAACACCCCATCCCAAGAATCAATCAAGTGAACTCCCTCTTTTGGAAGTATATCTTTCATTAGTTATTATCAATATTATCAATAATATTAGTTATTTATCATTTCTGTTTATTAATATGAAGTATTGTGATTTCAAGTTTGATTCAATACAATGTACTTTGTAACATTTTGTTTTTTCTTTTGTTTCATGTACTTTGCATTTTCTATTTGGAATTAATAAAAAATACTGAAAAAGAAAGGAAGTTTATCTTTCCTTTATAGGGAAAACAGACTTGTAAAAAGTATTCCAGGTCTGGTCTCACCAAAGCCCTTTGGAGCAAAACAGAGACACAAGAGATTCCGCAGATGCTGGAATCTGGAGCGATACATAAAAAGTGCTGGAGGAACTCAGCAGGTCAGGCAGCACCTATGGAGGGAAATAAACAGTCAACGTTTTGGGCCGAGACCCTTCATCAGGACTGGGAAGGAAGGCGGCAGAAGCCAGAATAAGAATGTGAGGGGAGGGGGAGGAATACACGTAGGCAGGTTGATAGGTGAGTTCAGGTGATAGGTGAATCCAGGTGAGAGGGGGAAGGTAGGTGGGTGGGGGAGGGGGGGGAAGATGTAATAAGCTGAGATGGTAGGTAGAAGAGGCAAAGGGCCGAAGAAGAAGGAATCCGGTCGGAGAGGGCAGTGGACCATGGAATAAAGGATGGTGGAGGGGAGGAGAGGAGATGGGCAGGTCATTAACATTTCTGCTTTTGCACTTGTCAGAAAACCAAATATACCATTTGACTTCTTGACTGCTGGCTGTATCTGTATGTTAACTTTCAGCGGTTCATGTACAAGAACACCCAGGGGCCTCTGAACACCAAAATGGGGTGGCACGGTAGTGTAGCGGTTAGCATAATGCTACTACAGCACCAGCAACCCGGGTTCAATTCCGGCCACTGCCTGTAAGGAGTTTGTACGTTCTCCCCGTGTCTGCGTGGGTTTCCTCCGGGTGCTCTGGTTTCCTCCCACGTTCCAAAGACGTACGGGTTAGGAGCTGCAGGCATGCTATGTTGGCACCGGAAAGGTGGCGACACTTGCAGGCTGTCCCCAGCACATTCTCAGTAATGCAAAAAGATGCATTTCACCGTGTATTTTGATGTACATGTGACTAATAAATAAATATCTTATCTTTCAATCTCTTATCATTTAAAAAAGTTCTTTGTTATTTTTGTACCAAAGTGGATGACTTCACAATTTTACACATTATATACCATCTGCCATGTTCTCATCCATTCACTTAGCCAAGCTATATCTCTGCTTGCTCTTCATCTCACACTGTCACCCTGTTTTGCATCATTAGCAAACCTGGATATATGATACTCATCCCCTCATCCAAATCATTGATATAGATTACTGACAGCTGGGGCCCCAGCACCAATCCCTGCAGCACACTTATTATTTGCAGGCTCTTAAGGAAAATATGCAGTTTATTCCATTTCTTCTTTCTGTCTATTAACTAATCTTCAGTTCATGCTAATATATTATCCCCAATCTCATTGTTCTAATTTTGTTTAATATTCCCCTTTGTGATTATGACCCATACACAATTATAATGTTTCTGAGGTCCCCTGGCAGGTCCCCTCTTTCCAGATGTGGGAATCAGTGATGCAAATTTATGTCCGAACTTTCTCAGCCAGGTTTTAGAACTATAGGAATACCGTCTGCTCTAGAATCAGAATCGGAATCTGGTTTATTATTACTGACTTATATGTCATGAAATTCATTGTTTTGTGGCAGCAGTGCACTGCAAACATATAAAATTACTATAAATTACGAACTAAATAAACAGTGCAAAAAAAGGAATAATGAGGTAGTGTTCATGGGTTCACGGACCATTCAGAAATTTGATGGTGGAGAGGAAGAAGCAATTCCTGAAATGCTGAGTGTGGGTCTTCAGGCTCCTGTACCTCCTCCCTTGATGGTAGTAACGGGAAGAGGGCATGTCCCAGATGGCCAGGGTCCTTAGTGATAGATGCTGCCTTCTTGAGGCACCGCCTCTTGAAGATGTCCTCAATGGTGGGGAGGGTTGTTCCTGTGATGGAGATGGTTGAGTCTATAATCCTCTGCAGCCTCTTGTGATCCTGTGCATTGGAGCCTCCAAACCAGGCTGTGATGCAACCAGTCAGAATGCTAACCACCGTACATCTATAGAACTTTGCAAGAGCCTTTGATGACATACCAAATCTCCTCAAGCTCCGAACGAAGTAGAGCCGTTGGCATGACTTCTTTGTGATTGCGTTAATGTGTTGGGCCCAAGATAGATCCTCCGAGATGTTAATGCCCAGGAACTTGAAGCTGCTCACCCTTTCCACCACTGACCCCTCAATGAGGACTGGTGTGTGTTCTCCCGACTTCCCCTTCCTGAAATCCACAATCAATTCCTTTGTCTTGCTCACATTGAATACAAGGTTGTTGTTGCGATACCACTCAACCAGCCGATCTATCTCACTTCTGTTCTCCTCCTCATTGCCATCTGAGATTTTGCCAATAACAGTAGTGTCATCGGTGAATTTATAGATGGCTTTTGAGCTGTGCCTAACCACACAGTCATGAGTGTAGAGAGAGTAGAGCAGTGGGCTAAGCACGCACCCTTGAGGTGTGCCTGTGTTGATTGTCAACGAGGAAGAGATGTTACTACCGATCCACACTGACTGTGGTCTCCTGATAAAGATATCAAGGATTCAGTTGCTGAGGGAAGTACAGAAGTCCTGGTTATGCAGCTTGTTGATTAGTATTGAGGGGATGATGGTGTTGAACACTGAGCTGTAATTGATAAACAGCAGCCTCATGTATGTTTTTCTGTTGTCTAGGTGCTCCAAAGCTGAGCAGAGAACTAGTGAGATTGCATCTGCTGTAGACGTGTTGTGGCGGTAGGCAAATTGCAGCCGGTTCAGGTCCTTGCTCAGGCAGCAGTTAATTCTATCCATAACCAAGCTCTCAAAGCACTTCATCACGGTGGATGTGAGTGCTGCTGGGCGATAGCCACTGAGGCAGCTGGCTCTATTCTTCTTGGGCACTGGTATGATTGCTGCCCTTTTGAAGCAGGTGGGAACCTCAGACTGCAGCAGTGAGAGGCTGAAGATGTCCTTGAACACTCCAGCCAGTTGTTCGGCACAGGTTTTCAGTACCCGGCCAGGTACACCATCGGGGCCTGACACCTTGTGAAGGTTCACCCTCTTGAAGGATGTTCTGACATCGGCCTCACACAGGTGTAGTGTTATTCTCCCTTTCAAAGCGAGCATAAAAGGCCTTGACCTCATCAGGGAGTGAAACATCACTGCCGTTTATGCTGTTAAGTTTCACCTTATGGAAGTAATGGCATGCAAACCCTGCCACAGCTGTCGTGCATCCAACTGTGTCTCTAACTTCACAAGGAATTGCCTTTTTGCTCTCATGATGGCCCTCTGTAGGTCGTACCTGTTCTTCTTGTAGGATTCTGGATCATCGGTCTTGAACGCCACAGGTCTAGCCCTCAGCAGACTGCAAATCTCCTGATTCATCCAGAGCTTCTGGTTTGGGAAAACTCGGTACGTTCTCAACAGCACACACTCATCCACGCAGGTCTTGATGAAGTCAGTGACGGCCGTGGCATATTCGTTCAGATCTACAGATGAATCTCTGAATATGGTCCAGTCCACTGATTCAAAGCTGTCCTGTAAATGGTCTTCCGCATCCCTGACCATACCCTTGCAGTCCTCACCACTGGTGCTGTGGTCCTCAGTCTCTGCCTATACGCCGGGACTTACTAAAGTGCAGATGTAGGATGGCACAGTCAGCATTCTTGATGGTTGTGTAACAGTGATCAAGTGTATTGGCTCCTCTGGTTCTGCAGGTGACATGTTGATGGTAGTTTGTTAGAGGCTTCTTCAAGCTGGCCTAGTTGAAGTTCCCCGCGATGATCAGGAAGGCATCAGGTTGCGCTGTCTCGTGACTGTTGATCACAGTGGTCAGCTCCTCCAGTGCCAGTTTGACGTTTGTTGGGGTGGAACGTACACTGCTACCAGGATGACAGTGGAGAATTCCATTGGTAGGTAGAATGGATGACAATTGACTGCCAGATGTTCCAGGTCGGGGAAGCAGGACTGTGACAGAACTGCCACATCAGTGCACCACGATGAGTTAATCATGAAGCAAACGCCACCCCCTCTGTCTTTACCCGATGCCGCCGTCTGGTCCACACGGTGCATGGTGATCCAGAGGCTCCATTGTTCTTCAGTTGATCTATTTCCTTTTCAGTCCCTTCCTGGCACGTGATGTTGATGGGGATAGACCAGACACTGTACTGTGGAATGGAGTCAAAGACACTTATGTCAAGGACAGGAGTGGATGAGTACTTCCTGCCAGCAGATGCTCAGCACCTCTCTGTCCTTGATAAGCTCTCCAACGTTGGCTCTTAGCAGGGTGCACCTTGGGTATTTGGGCTGCAGATGGTCTTGAATCGATGCTTGTCATACTTATCAGTGAGATGCTGGATCTCCCGTGCTCTTTCAGCTAACCATCTGCTCTTTTGATATTGAGTTTTCAGTTGGACCTTGGTCTTCAGGTGCCTGTCGAACTGTGTTTTATCCCTTGAGGCATGCTGGAGTTTCCAGTCCATAAGAGCCTTGCTTTCATGGATTATTAGATCCTGGACCTCCTGGTCATTCTCATCACACCAATCCTGCTGCCTTCTGCTAGAGAAGTAAAAACTCTCTTCACGGGTGTTAATTATGTTGGACTCAGGGCAGTCAAGGCACTGCGGGAATTCTGTGGCTCCTGCTGTTTGGGAAGTGTCAGGTTGCCTGCGAGGCACTGATGGAGGAGAACATTTTTGTGGGATCCTCAACTCCTTCAACACTGAATTTTCGTAGCAACATTTCTCTTGCCACCATTATTTTGGGGTCCAGCTGATGGAGGTAACAGAATGATTAAGTGACTCTCAATCCAGTGGGCAATGGTACCTGTTATGGTGGGAATGATATGGACATCCTTGCAGTCTCACTTTCTCTAATGATGACATAATTTAAAAGGTGCCAGAAGGAGCTGGAACAAGGATGTTGTCATTAGGACTTATGTTTGTCTCTCGGAACAAGTCAAAGCACTTTAAGCCAAAAATGGCCCATTTATTCCTACTCTCCCTTCTATCCATTAACTAAACTTTAGTCCATACCAGTATATTATTCCCAATCTCACGTGTTCTAATTTTGTTTAATAATCTCCTTTGTGATTATGGCGCATACACGATACTCTCTCCAGATAGGTTTGGACTATGCAAAGACTGTACTCAAAGCATTTTATCAGGAGAAGCCTCTGTTGAGTTTCCTTTCCCAACTCCTTCCTTGAGAACACACCTTTCCGGAATATTGCATCCTTTCCGAAGCCGGCATCAAAAGAGAATCAGTTTGTCTCCTTCTGGGTCAAGGGCCAGGTTTTCTCAACATCTCCTTGGCATCATTCGCCGCTTTTGGGGTTAGGGTACATGTGGTGATGACTGTACTATATTGGTTCTGTGTTAGAATGAGTCTGTAAATAAAACATTCACTTATTGTACCAGGACAGTGGCTGATACAGCAGATTAGCTAGAAGACTAGAAGAAGCACAATCTAGAAGAACAGCACCTCATATTCCACCTGGGTAGCCTACAACCCGATGGCACGAACACTGAATTCTCCAGTTTCAGGTAACCTGTTCCCCTCTGTCCCTTTTCTCTCTCCTCTGATCTACGCATTTCCTCCTACACCCACCCCAGCCCACTATCACCCTGCTTCTTTCCCCTCCTACACCCACTCCATCAGCCCATTACCCCACACTCCTCCCCCTGGGTCCCCTCCCCCTACTATTCCCACCTGCCCACCCCACCTCTCTTACTTGGATCCATGCACCACCTTCCTTTCCTATGAGGTTCCATCCCTTTGTTACCTTCACCTATCACCTCCCAGCCTCTGTTTTGTTCCTATTCTTCCCTTCTCCATCTGCCTATCACCTCTCCTCAACTGGATCCACCTACTGCTTGCCAGCTCCTGCTCCACCCCTTCTCCTCACCTCTTTATACTGGCTATCTCCCCCTCTATTCTTTCAGTCCAGATGAAGGGCCTCGACCCGAAAAGTTGACTGTCCATTTCCCTCCACAGATGCTGCCTGACCTGCTGGGTTCCTCCAGAAGTTTGTTTTTTCCTTATTAAGAATTAACTTTATAAAAGTTACGTCTTGATGAATATTTCTCTTGCAATGCCTGTCTCAACTGAATCCACTTTTAAGGCAATGATACTTGATTTTACAAGTTTAAAGGTTTTCGCAGGTTGATCTTGTCCCACCAGAAGTTTTGAAGAATACAGTATCCGGGTTGGACCATGCCTGGAGTGCTCTGGAGTAGTTCATGGCCACCACAACTCAAGAAGAAAATAAGGATGACACAAGGAAGACTGTAGATGCTGAAAATCTGGAGCAACACACAAAACTCTGGAGGAACTCAACAGGTCAGGCAGCATCTAAATAGGGAAATGGACAGTCAACGTTTTAAGTCGTGACCCTTCATCAGGACACTGGATGAAGGGTCTCAACCCAAAACGTCGACTGTCCATTTCCCTCCATTGATGCTGCCTGACCCATTGAGTTCCTCCAGCATTTTGTGTATTGCTCAAGAAGACGATAATACTAGTTTGACATAATAATGTCTGGCCTCCAAGGGTTAAATTGCAAGGAGAGATTACACAAACAAGGACTGCATTCCCAGGAATTTGGGAAATTAAGAAGTAATACGAACATTTCTCATTACGTTAAGAGAAATTGATAATGTAGTTGAACCATTTCTGCTGATTTGGGTGTCTGGGACTAGGGGGCACAGTCTAAAAATTAGAGCTAGTCTTTCAGCAGTGAAGTTTGGAAACATTTCCTAATCTGGAGTCTGGGAGAAAATGGAACTCCCTACTCCAAATTGATACTGGGTCAATAGTTAACTTAAAATCTGTGCTTGATAGATTATTGATGGACAGAGGTATTAAGGGATATGGTGAAAAGAGGGCATGTAATACCAGGTCACAGATAAACTGTGAATTTATTGAATGGCAGAACAGCTTAAAGGGCTAAATACCCTACTCTTTTCCTATGAGGATGAAAAGCTTGACAGATGCTTACCTCACCTTGATTTGTAACATTGCCTTGAGACAAAAGAGCCCACTCACCTGGTAGAAAAGGGATTATAGATGATGGCTTCATAAATAGCCATGATCTGGTTCCTGCACCCCTTGGCTTTCTATCTCCACCTTCCATCTGTTATTGGTGGCCTCTGACAGGTTGACAGTAATACCACGCAGTGCTGCCATGTGGTGTGAGATGCAACAGAAACAGTCAGACCTTAAGGTCTGCTCTCACTGAAATCTAAAATGAATTTTTTTAAGCATTCATTCTATTGTTCTCTTTTTGGACAATATGATCTGCTTTTGGGCATTTGGGACTAAATCAGGAACCCAGACCTTAGCCTTTGCTACCTGTAAGGGGAAAGCTAGCACTCATTAAAAGCAATATCAATGAAAGGCAAAAGCTTCGAGAGACCCACAGATTAATACTTTACTTAACAGTCATTCAGAAGTTAGTTGCCCTTGAAGAAACTTCCTATTGAGTCTTGAATACCAAAGGACAAATGAGTCACCAGTGTAGGCTAGGCAGTTGGCTTATATAACTTTAATGAATTTCCTTGACATCACGAACCTGCACTTTCACAGAGTGCTTACACTAAGCTGCACTTTCACAGAATGGGAATACTTACTGTAGATGTGACCAGTTTCTGTAGGTGCACAGATATGTGTGCAAGGCACTTAGTCAACTTCCAGGCATTAACATGAATGCTGATGCTGTCCACTTTAACCTTTTCCAGCACTGTTCTCAACACTTCCACTACCTCCATGTCATCAGACAGTTCATTGTGATTCATAGTTTCCTCCAGCTCTCCCTCTAAAGATCAAACCTATTACCTTTGGCTGTGACGACAAACTCCGCTTGCTGGCTGCTGATAACTTCTTCTCGCTAAAGCAGACCATGCCATGTCATCCCTCTTGAACTTTAACCAAGCTTTAACCCCTGCTTTCCAACAAAGCACTAAACCTCATGTCCTCTTCTGTAATATTGCTCACCTCAACCTTTATTTTAGCCCATCCACTGCTTAACTCCTTAAGTATGCTGCTGCTACAGTCCAGCTCAGTTGTTCCATCACTTTCCCCATTGGTCCATTGCCATCCAGAAACTACAGTTTATGGTGGCTACTGCTGCAACAGGCAACATCTTACTGGTAATTTCACTGTAATATTCTGTCATTCAGTCAAGTAGATCACAGTTGCAAATGAGTGAGTGCTGGTTTAAAGAGCACAATATCTTCTTCCAGCCTGATAGATGGTTCTCATGAGCTTTCATGGAATTGTGTTCATTTATATTTCAGTCCTAGAGTCTCATTAATAAGTTTCACTAATAAGTGAGAATCCACTTTCTGCTATGTTCAGAAGAAGTAGAGTAAGACCACCAAAAGTGAGGCTATTCATGTTAGAGGCTGCACAAAGCAGACGGGCCAAGAAATTAAGGTGCACCAAATGGAGCACAATATGATTGCCAACGATTATTTCAGTCATGGGCCCATTGCTGCGGACTTCAGTGGTCCTCAAGGCCAAAGGGCAATATGAAAGAACCAATACACATTTGCCTTTGTGCCTTCTATGGCATCGAGGAACAAAGCCAGCTCTGGGGGAGTTGGGGGGATACATAGCCGGTGGTTGGCTGACTGGGTGAGATCAGTGGGTGAGGGGTTCAGTTCCATATTAGGGCAGGTGGCCTGAAGGAATGATGGTAAGTAATGAGACTCACCTAAATGTAGTCTCTGTCAAGCACAGCATTGATAAACCAGCCCTTGGGCATTCCCAGGATAATGTAAACGAATTTCTCTGTGGAAAAGAAGCATTAGTCAGGGAATTATGTCATTTAATGTGCATCTGACACACTAGGAAATGGCGAGTTGAATTCCCAGAGTGGAGTGAATCGATCCAGGAATGGTCATTATCATCTTTCACTCTGGGAAGAGTACATTTTCCTTCATGTGGTGCTAAAATAAAGAGCGATACACAAGTGAATTTCAAAGCATTGCTAGTGCCAGTTCTGGTTGTTGGTGTTTCTAGAAGTTTGATCAAATAACATCTAACCACTTAAGAGTCATAGAGTCATATAGTATGGAAACAAGCCCTTTGGTCCAACTTGTACATGCTGACCATGGTGCCCACTAAGCTAGTCCCATTCCCTCCTATCTATGTCTTTATCCAGAGGTCTTTTAAATTAGGTTATTCTGGGTGCCTCAACCACTTTCTCTGGCAGCTCATTCAATGTATGCACCAACCTGTGCGTGAAGATGTTGCCCTTCAGGTCCCTTTTAAATCTTTCGCCTCTCACCTTAAACCTATGCCCTCTAGACAGCTGATCACATGGCATCTGCAACAGTTATTGCATTTCCTGCACAAAGCTTGGGCCTAAGTGTTTGAAGGTCCCAGCTGCTGTGCAAGAAAATTTGTGAAGCAGGAGATCACCTGGCAAAGGAACCATATACTAAGGCAGAAAAAGAGGCACTAATGAGGTAACTGTAGCCCTAGATTCCCATCGTCACTCTTCGTTTTTCTATTCCTATGATGCTGCCATTCCTTTCCCTTTATCACGGTGGTCTGGGCTTCAGACAAAAGGCCTCAAACTTTGGAATTCCCTTCCTAATCATCTCTTCTCTGCAGATCCTCATTAAGGCCACGTCAGACCAAGGTTTAGATCGCCCATCATCTGCACAATTATAAAGCACCTTGTGGTGTTTTTCTATGAAGAATCTCGACAAAAACAAATCATTTTTATTTTTGTTATATCCAGCAGAAACTATGGAAAAAAATTTCCTTGCAAGGGCTGAGTCATCAGAAGATGTCAGAATATTTACTCAAAATAAAATATTATAATTTGATAAACCAATGGGAAAGAGACAATAAAAAAACATTATTTCATTACCATCAATATTTCATGCTGGTGTTGAGATTAATGTTGACACAATACTTTTTCAGTACATTCCCTTCTTGTGGACTTACCTGGCACAAAAGAGCTTCCCTTGAAACACTAATTTAATCTAACCAGAAGGGAATGATGTAAACTGGAGTTAGTGTTGGACATCCATTGTACCTCCCTATCTGATGTCCGTGGAGAGTATAATCCAGTACCTGACTTTTTCTCCATGGGATTATACTTTTGCGAACAGTTCTGGTCACAGGAAGGATTTGAAGGCTTTGGAGAGGGTGCAGAAGAGGTTCACCAGGATGTTGCCTGGATTAGAGAAGTTGGACAAACTTGGATTGTTTTCTCTGGTGCATCGGAGGCTCAGGGGCTAATGATAGAAGTATATAAAGTTATGAGAGGCGTAGATAGGGTAGACAGTCAGAGTCATTATCCGAAGGTGGAAATGTCAGATACCAGAGGGTGTAGCTTTAAGGTAAGAGGGTGAAAGTTTAAGGGAGATTTTACGTGCCAAGTTTATTTTTACACTGGTAGGTGCCTGGCAACTGCTGCCAGGGGAAGTGGTGAAGCAGATACAATAGCAATGTTTAAGAGGCATTTAGACAGGCACATGAACAGGCAGGGAATGGAGGGATATAGATCTTATGCAGGCACAAGTGCAGTTTAACTTGGCATCATGGTCGGCACAGACATGGAGGGCCAAAGGGCCTGATCCTGTCCTGTACTGTTCTGTGTTCTATAAGGGAGGTGGTTGAATCTGCAAGTTAGAACCTTCTGTGGTAACAGTGGGGAGAAATGATCTAGCTCTGGTCAGAGATTCCAAGTGGATAATCACCAGCATTCAATCAGTCCCAGGTAAGCAAGTGCCAGACTTATGTGAACCATTATAAGTCCGGAAGTACTGAGTAATGCACGCTGGTGTTTCCATCATTCTGTTCCATCATTGGTCTCTGTGTGGATTCTAACTGCACAGACTGGTCATGGCCAGTGCTACAATATAATAATTTGGGAAATCTCACTCTGATTATATGCTGGTCAAACCTGGTGTAGTATCACTTCGCCAGTACAGTCTTTGCTCAGTTGAGGATTTGAAGATCAAGGTATCAGACTGATCACTATCAGGTAGCACTTCTCCCTGCCCTCCTTTATGCTTCTCAGACCTGGACTATCTACAGCTATCATCTCAAGGCATTGGACAGACATCCACAGGACTGAGACTCTAGTTACTCCCAGTTGGCCATGTTGGACAGGTCATGTCATTCACAGGCTCAACACAGACCTCCCAAAACAGACACACTATTCTGAGTTCTGTCACGGGAAAGAAATAAGAGATTACCAGGTGATCAGAGGAAAAGATTCAAGAATGCCACTTTAAAGAATTGCAACAGACACATTGACTCCTGAGAATCTCTGGCCCATGACAGCTCAAAGAAAGGGGCATTTAGGAGTGTATTGGGAAGTTCAAGGCCATATATCAGGAGCACACAGAAGTCCTAAGTAGCAGAAGGAGCACAACACCTTACAAATTACCCAGCCATCTGCCCCCTCAGCTGCCTCCTGCCCCATCTATGGAAGAGTCTGCTGTTCCTACATTTTCCCCATTAGCCCCCTCAGTATCCACAGAACCAGAGTGGAAGCAAGTCACCCTCAATTCTGACAGACTGCCTAAGAATAAGAAAAGCATTAGACTCCTCATAAACATTTAATTGGAAATTTCAGGCCTGGACATTAGAAGGAGAAAAAGGCAAGTTTAATTATTTTTTTACTTTTTTAAAGTTTTTAATTATTTCGGAGTATTTTAATGTGCTTTAATTAGTTTTATTTCAAAAATTTTTCAATGGTTTTTATTAATTATTTACAGCACTATCGATGACTACCAGAGACAATTAAAATGGCTCCAAACCTTTGACAGCCTTGATGCAGATCTAGGCTTGGCCCCCAACCTTGCTTCCTGTCAGGTTGCGTCAAGCGGGGGATGGAAGTTCAAGTTCAAGTTTATAGCCAGGGTATAAATGCCATGAAAATTAGCTTTTTTGCAGCAGCAACACAGTACATGACAAACATGTTAATATAAACTTAAGTTAACATAAATTATACATAATTTACATGACAAAATAAAAATAACTACACTAGTGCAAGTTGAGAGAGAGAAAAAGAAATACAGTGCAACTTAGTGTTAGGTTGGTTCAAGAACCTGATGGCAGTGGGGAAGAAGCTATCGTTAAACCCTTGAGGTGTGGGTCTACAGGCTCCTGTACCTCCTGTTTAATGGCAGCGTCAAGAGGAGGGCATGGCCCAGATGGTGGGGGTCCCTAATGATGGATGTCACCTTCCTGAGACATCGCCTCTTGTAGATGTTCTTGATGCTGGAGAGAGCCGTACCCATGATGGAATTGGCTGAGTCCACTATTTGTGTTCCTGTGCATTGGAGTTTCCATACCAGGCCATGGTGCAACCAGTCAGAATGCCTTCCACTGTACATCTGTGGAAGTTTGTCAGGGTCTTCGATGACATGCCAAATCTCCTTAAACATCTAAGGAAGTAGAGATGCTGGCATGCCTTCCTTATAGTTACATCTACAGATCATCTGAGATGATAACACCCAGGAACTTGAAGCTGCTCACCTCTTCTACTGCAGAAGGGGGATGGCCAGACATCTGCTCACTGCTGAGGTCTCACTGTGCTTTGTTGGATGCCCCCCAGGTGTGGAGAGTGAACTTGATTGGGTGCGTGAGGATTGCCGGCAGCGACAGTGGGTGGTGAGCTGGGTCCAGTTCCATTTGGCCCATCTGCACAGGCATGTTCCTACCCTAACTGAGTAAGGTGTGTGAATCACTGAGGCAACTGATGAGGAAAGAGGACGAATGGTGTTGGATTGCCAAACAGTCCAACAAATCGAAGAGCAACTTTGCTGTGCTGTGCAATGTGGATGACAGAAAAGGGCTGCCGTCTTACCAACAGATGATCTGCAGATTGTCAACCATCCAGATACGGTCTGAGTCGTGTGCATCTTCCTGGGGGAAAAGCAGGTTGCAGACACAAGGAACTGCAGCATGAACCTACAGCAAAGCTACTGGTGATGAAGCTACAGCAAGGTTCATCACAATGTACTATGCTGCAGGAATCGAATGCAGTTGCTCGGATAGATAGCAGCGAAGAAGCAGGAGCTCCCACATGGTCTGTCTCCATTCCCCTACATTCAAGGTGAGCTCAGCATTTTTGAGTGATTGCTTTTCGGAGATGTGGGTGGTGGCATGAGAATCAGTGAGGAGAGGAATGCTACAGCAGATGCACTCATTACTTCAGGGAAAGAATGCATGTTTGGGGTGAGCTCCTGAATCACTTTAATGACTGCGGATGAATGCAGTAATGAAGGACTTCACACGGAATCGCAGAATGATTATAACATGGAAGGAGTTCAGTCGGTCTGTGAAGTTTGATCTCAGAGTGATCCAGATAGTCCCACTACCCTGCTCTCTTCCTACAACCATGCAGATCCCTTCCTTTTAGAAACGTAGCTCCATTTTGAACAGTACAATTAAATCTGCCTCCAGTTCTAATCCTGACAGAGCATTCCACACATCTCACTGCATAAAAAAGATATTCTTCATGTCATCCTTTGTTCTTTTACCAAATGCTTCAGTCCATGTCTCCTGCCTCTTGGCCCTTCTGTTAATGGTAACAGCTTCCCTCTATCAACATTGTATATACCTTGCATGATTTTAAACCTTGACTGCTTTTAAATACCCTGCAATCTCTCCCAGTCCAAGGAAGGGTCTTCGACTAGAAACATTGACTCTGTTTCTCTTCCTTGACCTCCTGGGTATTTTCAGCAATTTTTGTTTATATACCAAGGAGACCAATCCCAGTATCTTCAATCTGTCCATAAACTAAAGTCCCTTATCTCTGGAACCATTTTGGTAAATCTCATCTGCAGCCTTTCCAAAACCTTCATATCTTTTCTAAAGTGGCAACCAGAACTGGCTGTTATACTCCAAATGTGGCTAAATCAATGTTCTGTATAAAGGTTCATTGTAACTTTATGCATCTGTTGGTAAAGCCCAGGATTTTGTAGATTTTTTTAAATCGCTTCATCAATCTAACCTGCCAGTTTCTAAACCATGCACATGTACCCTCAGGTCTATATGTTTTTGTTCCTCTTTTAACAAGTGTGCCCTCCAGTTTATGTTACCTCTCCTCTATTTTTCCACTAAAATGTAACACTTCGCATATCTCAGCATTACATTTCACCTGGCCCATTCCACCAGCCTCAATCTTTGAACTCATTTACTAACGTTCCCACAATTCATGACATCTCCAAGTTTTGTGTCCTGTACATTTAAGTCTAAATCAGTTGGGGTGGCGCAATGACACAACAGTTAGTGCTGCTGCCTAAGAGCTCCAGTGATCCCGATTCAGTCCTGACCTCTGCTGCTTTCGGTGTGGGGTTTGCACATTTTCCCCTTGACCGCATGGGTTTCCCACCACTGCAGCCTCATTGCTGTCATCTGTGAACCTGAGGTTCCCAAATGCAACCCCACTTCCCTCAACTACAACCCCACTGCCCTCCACTGCAGCCCCACCACCCCCAACTGCAGCCTCACCATCCCCAATTGCCCATCATCTATCCTAACAGCAGTACCAATATTTATAACTTCAGGTCTTTCTCCCCATTGTCCACTGGTGTGGGCACGTGATCAGCCAAACGATCAGTTCTTGACCGTGCTCCCATTGGATTGGATGTATCATCTGTGTCATGTTTCTCTGTTGTTACATTGTCACATAGGCCTGGGCTGTTAGCTTCTGTGAAATGTTTTGTCTTTGATAAATCCATTGGCCTGGCTTTATCAGTAGACTGTTCCCCTGTGCATTGTAAACTGTCCTTCAAGCAGATTGTGGAGTCTTTTTGAGTTGTACTTTTTATCTGGAACATTTTTTTCAGTTTAACCATTAGAGGCATGGAAGGATTAATTCACATCTCCAGTCTCAGAAACAACCTTTCATTACTACATCTGTTTCCTTCTGTTTAGCTAATTATTTATCCATTCTCGTACAGCCCTTTCTATTTCATCTACTTCAATCTTGATGCCATCTATTATGTGATGCTTCATCAAATGCCTTTTGGAAGTTCATATACACCACAGCGACTGAATCTCTCTCATCAACCCTCTCTATTACTTCATCAAAAATCTCTATTGTCAGACAAAATTCGCCTTGAATAAACCCATGCTAGCTTTCTTCAATCAATCCACATTTATTCTTGTGACAGCCAATTCTGTTCCCAGTCATTGTTTCTAGGACTTCCCCACAACTTAAGTTAAACGGATAAGCCTGTAGTTATTGGGCTGCAACATCTGAAATTCTCAGTTCTCAGGCACCACCTTGAATCTAGGGATGTTTAAAAGATATTGGCCAGGGATTCCGCAATTCCCTCTCTTATTTCCCTGAGCAACACAGTATCCATCCCACCTGGACCAGGTTCCTTAGCCACTTGTAGCAAGCCTTTCTAATACCTCCTTTTTTAGTCAGAGAGTTATTCAGCACAGAAACAGGCTCTCTAGCCCACCATGTCCATGCCAACCATTACGTACACATTGGTACTAATCTTATATATCAGAACTTGGTCCATAACCTTCTATGCCTTCCATAGCATTCTACGCCTTATGATTCAAATACTCAGCTAGATGCTTCTTAAAAGTTGTTAGAGTACCTGTCTCCATCACCCACTGAGGCAGTGTGTCCAGACTCCAAACATCCTTTTGGTGAAAAAGTTTTTCCTCAGATCCCCTCTGAACCTCTTACCAATTACCCCAAACCTATAGATTCTAGCTTTACAGACTTCTGCCATGGGATGAAGTTTCCTACTACCTACTCTCTACACTCGATATGTCCTTCATAACTTTGTATACCTCGGTCAGGTCCCCCTCAACCTCCTCTGCTCCAAGGAAAACAAACCTAGCCTATCCAGTCTCTCCTCATAACTAAAACTCTCCATCTCAAGTGACATCCTGGTGAATCTCCTCTGCACCATTTCCAGCACAACCACGTCCTTCATGTATTCTGACAGCCAGAGTGTACATAGTACTCCAGCCATGGGCACACCAATGTTTTATAAATTTGTACCATAATATCCCAGTTCTTATATTCTCTTCCCCGGTTGAGGAAAATTAATATCCCAAATGCCCTCTTTATCTCCCTGTGCTGCCACCTTCAGGGATCCTTAGACTTGTACACTGAGGTCCTACTGTTCCTCAGTACTTTCTAGGGCTCTACCATTCATTGTGTATGTCCTTCTTTTATTAGTCCTCCTGAAGCACATCACTGCGCAGTTATCAGAATTAAATTCCATCTGGCATTCTTCTGCCTATCTCACTAACTGATCAATATCTCCTAACTACCTTTCTTAAATTTTATCACTGATTTTATCCTCTTTAACATAAAATTCTGTGATTCTGTGAAAGTGTGTTGTATGCAGAGCTACAGAGGCAGAGCAACAGAAGTTGCCTGTGCTGAAACATAAGTTGTCAGATTGACCTTGGTTGAAGGTAGCAGCAGATCCTTTCACAGTTGTGACCAAAAATCACCTGGTGATAGTTGATTATTTTTCCACCTTCCTGCAAATTTTTTGCAATCATATCTTCAGCTGTCATTCACAGAGTGAAGGCTCAGTTTGCAAGATGCTGTATTCTAGACAAGGTTGTAGAGACAATGGCCCAAAAATCTGCAGCAGATGAGATTTTAAAGATTACAGCTAACTGGAAACCATTCACTCAAAATTATCATCACACTAACCACAATCCAATGGAAGGGCAGAAGGTGTTGTAAAAACAGCCAAATTGTTTTTGGGAAAGGCAATTGAGAATACACACCTGCATAAAGAAACATGGCAACAAAGAGAGTCACTTTTAGCCCAGCTGAGAGACTCATGAACTGCTGAACCAGAACAGCTGCAAGTTCAATGAGG
This sequence comes from Pristis pectinata, assembly GCF_009764475.1. Lineage (NCBI taxonomy): Eukaryota > Metazoa > Chordata > Chondrichthyes > Rhinopristiformes > Pristidae > Pristis > Pristis pectinata. The sequence goes on along the minus strand of NC_067414.1, from coordinate 27,777,563 downwards.
CCTAAAATTCAGACTGTATTCGACAAACAAAGGAAAAGAGAGAAGGAAGAGTAAGCTTCTTACCACATCAGGACAGGAAAAGGAGATGCAGGCCCTAAAACTGGTTAATGTGGAAAGAATTTAAGAATGCAAGAATAGTAGCAGAAACTCATTGTCATCTGACAGTTGTCATGACTTCGGTCCTGTGAGGTGATGATATTTCACATACAAGAGCAGGCTTCATATGAGGAAGACGTGGAAGAGGTTCAGCAAACTGAAGCTGATGATGAGTTAACACACAATGCACCACAGCTACTGTTGCAGCTCAACCACATCATAACAACAGGAACCAGTGTTGCCCAGAATTGGGAGAAATGTTTGGCAACTGAAACATCTTGTTGACTTTGTGATGAAGCATATATGCATTCATTTTGTTAGATTAGCAACATATATTGAAATTTAATGTACAGAAGCCATGTTAAGAATCAGTTTAAAATGCATGAAATTTAACATGCAAATTTGTTAGGGTTTATCAAGTCATTCTATACAAAGATAAAAGGATGAAGAAATGTGCACCATCTAGTGGTAATGTAACAACAGTAAATACCAGGCATTTCTGGGTCAGAAGTTGTTGCTAAAATGGTGGAACCAAATAGTTGGAGAATGTAAGTAACCATGAAATAAACCGAATATGGCAAGAAGTTTCTTGTTTAAAGAAGAGAAACTGTAGGAGACAGAATAATGCAACATCGTGTTTGGAATAATGTAACCTGAAGTCTTCTATTCATTAGGCCATGAGCTATAGGGCAAACATCTGATTTCACAATAACTTAAATTAATTCCTGTGTGTGTTCCATGCTCTTGCACTCCCACACTGAAGTAATACTTGCAAGGAAGTACGATGTGGGAAGTGATAAATGTGGAGCATAGTTTACCTTAATTGTTGGTCTGATTTGTTGTGAGTGCTCCTCTCTGCTGAAAGCAAAGGAGTTTGGAATTTTCTTTTCATTGTGATCAAGGCATCTAAATTTCACCTAGAACACTGGAAGGGAACTATTAAGGCAACTGGACATTAAAGGAACACTGTGCATTGAAGATGAAATAGTAGCATTGAAGGACAGTCTCAAATAATGATATAAATTTTTACTATTATTTTTGTATTTAAAAAAACTTGATATTATTTTGATTGACAAAGAGGACTGAGACATTACATTTAAGCAAAGGCCAGGTCTAAGAAAAAGGCAGTGAGTACACAACTTTTTGGAAGTTCAAGCCAGAAGAGGGCCAAAATAATTGTAGATCAAAAGTACCTCAACATCCTGATGCAGGGTCTCGACCTGAAATGTGGACACTTCCTCTCCCCCAACAGATGTTGTTCAACTTGCTGAGTTCCTCCGGAAGTTTGATTTTTGTTGCAAGGTCTTTAACAGATTAATGTGCCACATTCTGGGTTCTGTGGCCTGGCGTTCCCTACAATCCTTCTTGCATCCCTCCTACACCTTCTGGCATTTATACCATAAAATATTGCAGCCAAGGTTGTGTTCTGATGAAAGGGCATTGAGATCTGAAATTTTAACCCCGTTTCTTCCTTTACAGATATCACAGGTCTTGTTAAGTATTTGCAGAATTTTTATTTGTATTGCAATTGGGGCAATTTGTAGACAAATCAGATAGTCATCACTACAAAGGCCATTCAATCCATCTAGTCTGTGCCCTTCTTTTGAAAGAGTTATCCAACAATTCCATTGCTATTACCCTACTCTTTGTCATAGCTTTTAATTTTGTTTCTGTTTTTGAAGAAGGTGGCTGACTCTCTTTTAAAAGGCTGCTATTGATTCTGCTCTCAGCACCCTTTTAGGCAAGGCATTCCAGGCCAAAATAACTTACTGACAACATAATTTTTTTTCACATCTCTCCTCTGGCTTTTTTGACAATTATTTTAAATCTATATCGTCTAGTTCCTGACCCTCCTGCCAGTGAAAACAGTTTAATAAATAAATAAAATGACCTTACTTGTTGAAATATATGTGAAAGTTTCAAATATCGTGTACGGAAAGAAATTCTGCATCAAAGCAGTGGTATTTTAGAATTATATCTGTAAACAGTTATGAAATATTTAAAAAGATTTGCCATGTTAAGAATATACTGTGCTGAAAAATTTTTCCTCAACCCTGACATGCTTTATTCTGCCTTGTGCTGTTTTAAACAGTTTTGGTCGAAACCCAAGGCCGTAATGAAGCTTGCTCATGACTTGTGTACAAGCCCTGAGCTCCATAGGCAATTCCCCACTGCATTGCATTGCTCACAGCTAGGGAAGGCTCCAGGCTCCTGCCCCACACACTAGTGATTTTTTTTGGTCCCAGTATGTTTTTCCAGAACTAAGATAGACTGTCAAATTCTTGTTAAAATGTGATTGCATCATGCAAATTTCATGAGGTAGCCATTCCCCAGAACCAAAGGGAATCTGAAAGATGTGAATTTTTAAATCCCATTCTCCTGTCTATCTGAATTTATAAATAAAACACACATCTCCCAGATCATTTCATTGCCAACAGTTGATTGGTCATGCAAATAGAAGCAATCTGATTAAGAGAGAACATATGAAGTATAAATCATGGCTTTTATTTAATACGGCCGATGTGACAAATAGAGCCATCTAAATTTCCAACACAGCACTGTAATTGACTACCTTCAGTTGTACTTTGCACCCGTTGTAGCATTTATTCAGTTATATTTAACAAATATTTAAATAGTAAAATGAATCATCTGAAAGGTTGTAATACCAGCTAATCTGGGCCTATAAAGTAAACAGTATTCAATCTAAGAATCTCTTGTACTCAGCAGCCAAGATTTGCTTCCATCTAGTTGTTGCAACCGATGTGCATTTAGGTGACAGTCCAATCCAAAACAAACATATTTCCCTCTTCTTCTCCCCATTCACCATGGCATTTCTCCTTTCTATTGGAAAGACAGAGGCTTTAAAATTCACTATGCAGATGTAACTATATTAACATTTTACCACAGAAGAATGGTGTATAAATGGTGTGCATTGAAATACGTTTCGTTAGTTGTCTAAACAAAATTAATAAATAATATTTAAATCAAGCTTAATGACCTATTTGTCTCAAATGATTTTCTTTTCTCACTTTTTTATGATTTGAAATATTCACTTAAGTTGACAACAGAATTTTCTCTGTAATTTTAGGTATTCTGATTTCAAAAGGACAATGATTAAGTGGGGTTAAGTGACCCGGCTGGCACTGTATCTTTTCCTACATGTTATGAAGAGAGAACAAGAACTTAATGGTTTGGCTCATTTTCCAGACAGCAGGTTGTGGCTTCAGTCTCTACTCCCTACACCCTTCACCCTTCCCAATCTTCCCCAGAAATATTGTCAATGAGCTGGCTGCAGAAACTTGAATACAAAAAATCTCATGTCCATTTTCATCCTCTAAAACTTAAGAATTTACTTTCGAGTCAAAGACATATCAATAACAATAAACCCAATGCTTAGCTGGCTTTAGGGAATTATTGGATAGAAATTAATCTGTGTATTTTTTCTGCATTATATCACAGAAAATCAATTTTACTTTCCTTAGTGAAATGTGGTAACCACCATTTGCAGGATGTTAAATATCACTTTGAAAAATTTAATTAGGCACTTCTGGGTGTATCCTGACATCATTTCCATATCATATAGTAAACATGGGGGATAGGGTCCGGTAATGGAGCCATTAGTTTATTGGGCTAGTCTCCAGGGGCCTGGACCACTGATCCAAAGACATGACCTTTAATCCTACAATGGCAGCTGCAGAATGGTAACCATGAAACTACAGAACTGTTATACAAGTTCATCTGGTCCAATTATATTGTTCATTGGAGTAAATCTGCCATCATAACCTGGTGTGCTCCAGTGTGGCTGACCCTACCCTGCCTTCTGAAATGGCCCGGCAAGCTATTCAGTTCAGAGGACAATTAAGGATGCCCCCGAAGAACTAAAAAATTGGAACTCCCAGTGTAAGAGGCCTCTCACTCTTGTGTGATATGTGGGCCCTCTTCTAAGAGGAGGTTCAGGGTTATGTCTCTTACAAGTCTCCACAGTAAATGGCAGTGCAGGGGGATGTGGCTTGTTTTCTGTGTATGGCCTTTACTGCCTAAAAGTACACAGGAACAGCAGGAGCACAGGGAGGTTAGTAGTTGCTTAGTAGTTGCTTTGTAGTTCCTCAGTCAAAATCCTCAAACTTCCCATCCAACATCACTCAGGCAATACTTCAGGAAGCCACCTCACCAAAACCTTCTGAACGACAACCGGGACAGAAGAAAATTATTGCTGAACTCTGAAATTCTGGAATATGCTGGAAAATACTCAGCAGGTCAGGTTGTGTTTGTGGAGAGAGAAACAGAGATAATATTTCGAGTTGTAACGTCTGTGTGTTCAGTGGATTCTTAATCTCTGACAAAGTCTGTTGCCAAATGTATAAACTGATACATGAGGCAGGAAGAGCTCAGGTAAGCTGGATGTAGGGGCTGTTCACAGACTGAACAGTTGCCTCCTCCTCCTCCCCTGGGTGCTGCAGTCTCAATTATCCCCAAGGCAGCTATGCTCCCAAATGAGAATCATATGTTTCCCTTGATTCTTCTTGTAGTCTGATCTCAGTCTGCAGAAATTTATCTCCTGCAATCCTCATTTCAATCCTCAAATGACTCACTGCAATAGACATGCTCAGATGAAACAGTTGGTAATGTATCACTATCCTGTAGAATGGCTTTGTTTCAATTATATGCTTGGAAGCATCCTATTGCTTTTGCTGATGGACAAAGATATTCCTTGTTCATGTTTGGGAGAGAAGCCCCAGAGACCTGGATTCAGAAGGTCAATGATCTCCCATGTGTTGTCATGGTCATTGAATGTATTTTCCAACACTGTATCAAACCACTGCACTTGTTTCAGATCCTGCTCACTCACCTACAACAGTCAGTCAAGACTCATACTAAATATTCATGGGATTCACTGCACAAACCATACACACACAGCATGAAAGCCTCACACCAACATCTCACAGCTTGCACACAGTGCAGCTATTCAACTGTGACAGTCACATCACCCAAACAAATTGCACAGCATTTACTGGCACCTTTATTTCTTACTTGCAGGGTAAGGTGGAATATAAACAGAACCCAGCAGACACTATCCAGAGCAGGGCAATTTTGCCTGAATGTCCCAGCAAGGGACAATACTAGGCACTAATGTGCCAATGTACATGTTATGTCTGCTTTCGCCTCAAAGGCCCCATCTCTGTGGAATGACAGGGTTCTGTAAACAAAAACAATCCACAACTTGGTTACTCCACCTTATACCAGAAACACCCAGCCTGTGCAAATCTGGCACAATTTAAATTTTGGTTCTTTATTAGCTGTTCTATGATCACTGCACTTTTGCTATTTATGTCAAAACTTTCCATTACATTGAGGCTACAAGTCAACCTGCTTATGAAGTTATCCAAATATATAGTCTTCTAATTCTTTCCTTATCAATGTTCAACTGCTTTCCCCTTCTCCGTTTTCTGATGGATTATAAAGTCTCCAGTAAACGGTAGATGTGGTGCTGTTTTGCAGTTTGTTGTTAAGTATGATGAATTTCATGTTGAATATTGTTCTGGATCATTGGATGAGCTTTCACAGAATTTACTGAGGCTTCTTCTCAAACATTATAGCTGTTTCCATGGATTAGAATAAACATATAAGGCTGCTGTTTGTTCTGATAGGCATGCATCAGGTCCCATATGACTTGCTAAATTTCATAGTTTATATTTTGCCATTAAATATGAATATTGGAAGAGTCCTCATGTTTACAATCCCCAGATGGCCTGCATGTAAATGACTCAAAATTTGAAGCAGATATTGGTAACATATCTCGCAATTTAAATTGGTTAATTGATTTACTATTGTCACATGTACCGAGGTACAGTGAAAAACTTTGTTTTGCGTGCCATCATATGGATCATTTCATCACATCAGTGCATTGAGGTAGTACAAGGGAAAACAATAACAGAATGCAGAATAAAGTGTTACAGTTATAGAGAAAGTACAGTGCAGGCAGACAATAAGGTAAAAGGCTATAATAAGGTAGATTGTGAGGTCAAGAGTCCATCTTATTGTACTAGGGGGGCATTCAATAGTCTTATAACAGTGGGATAGAAGCTGTCCTTGAGCCTGGTGGTACGTGCTTTCAGGCTTTCGTATCTTCTGCCTGATGGGAGAAGAGGGAATATCTGGAGTGGGTGGACTCTTGGCTGCTTTACTGAGGCAGCGAAAAGTGTAGACAGAGTCCAAGGAGGGGAGGTTGGTTTTTGTGATGTGTTGAGCTGTGTTCACAACTCTCTGCAGTTTCTTGCAGTCTACTTTCAAAGTAGAAATCCTTTTTTTATTGTTGAGCATTTTTTTTCTTTGGTAGTGCACAGTAACTTAGTTGGAATAGTTCTGCAGTGTGGACTGTAGCAGCTGATCAATGTTATATTGAAGAATCTCCTTCCACTGGAACATCTATTACTGAAGATCACTGTGGGAACAGCATCACCTCAAGATTCCCGTCATACATCACATTGACTCGGTCATTTATCAACATTCCTTCAAAGTTCTAGAGTCATAGAGAGATATGGCAGGGAAATAGGCCCTTTGGCACATTGAATCCACATCGACCATCCAGCATCTGGATCTACACTAGCCCTACCCTAAATCATTTTATTCTCCCATTTCTGCCCCCCACCCCTCCAGCTTCCATCAACTGCTACCCAAACTCTACCACTTGTTTGCACATTAGCAACAATTTTATAGTGACCAATTAACCTAACAATCCACGCATCTTTAGATGTGGAAGGAAATCAGAGCACCTGGGGGAATCCATACGATCAAGCAGAGTTCAAGAGCACTGGAGCTGTGAGACAGTGGCTCTGCTTCCTGGTAGCTGTGCTGCACCATTGCCATTGGCTCAGCAGCCTGGAATACCTGATGTACCGGCATTAGAGAATTTAAGCCCAATAGGAACAGGTAGGAAATTCAACTTCCTAGGCTCACTCATCCTGAAATTTTTATTTAAATACATACAAGTTAAAAGTATCTTCTGTCTTCTTTTGCACAGGACAAAAATTCTTGTTTTTGGTGCTGCCCCAATTTTGTGCTGTGAAATACACATAGAAGTATTTACTGAGCATAGGCTGAAAAACTTACAGAATCATAGTGGTTTACGGTGCACAAAGAAACCACTTAGCCTAATTGGAACCTTTGTTGGAGCAACTCAAAACGAATTCCCTTGTCCCAAACTCCCTTGATGGGTCTGTGTCTTCTTTCTTTCAAATATTTGTCCTGTCTTTCTTTAAAAGATGCAAGGGTGTCTGTCTTAACAACTCCAATCCTGTGGCAAAGCATTCTCTATTCCAACAATATCATGTTTAAAAATATATTCTAAACACTCTCTTCATAATCTTAATGATAATTTGAAATTGATAACTCCTGGTTACCGACCACCCAAACAGAACTCTGCCTGGAAATTTTCTTGGGTCAATAGCACCAAACAGTTCTATTATCATTGTACTCCAAATCTCATTTCATTGAAGGCATAATACAGTGTGCTGACGTAACTACATAGCACATTTAGTCCTATTGTCTGGGGATCAGTTTCTATGTATAGCCTTTTTTGTTTCACATTCTCTAGGCCCTTCACAATTTCATAAACATCTATTAAATATCCTTTTAACCTTTGCTGCTCTCATTCCTATGGTTTCCCATTCCTGATATTATCATCCTGGTGAATCAACATTGTTTAATTTCTGTTATCCTGAAGTGTTTTCTGCAATGGGACCTTTATATAATTGCAAAGGAGTAATAGTTGTACTGCCATTCTTAGACTCCCAGTTGGACTGCAGCTTGAAAATTGTGTTCAGTTCTGGTCATAGGACATCAAGAAGAATGTGCTGGACATCCAGTTTTGAGTTCCCTTGAGTAACACTGATAAAACTGAGGATTTGATAATGTAGATAGAGAGAAATTATCTCCCCTGGTGGAAGCATCTAGAACAAAGAATCATAGAAATTGAACAGTACAACACAGGAACAGGCCCTTTGGCCCACGATGTTGTGCCAAACTAATTAAGCTAATGACTCCTAATTAAATTAATCCCATCTGCCTGCACATGGTCCATATCCCTCCATTCACTGCATATTCACATGCCTAAATTTTCTAATCTTAAATTTTGTGCAAGTCCTTCAAAGATGATCTAAAGCACCAGTTCTTCACACAAAGGCTATTAGAAATCTGAAATATTCTCGCTCAAATTTCAAACCAAGATTCATGGAATTTTCACTTCCACCACTGACCTCTCAATTTAAAAGATTTACAAGAATATGTAAATGTTTTAATTTGGCAATACTTAACTACTGCTTCTGAATTTATCTTTTTCCTTTTAAAGACTTTATACTTCAGAGACTTTTACATTTTCTTCCTTTTGGGTTTTCATCTAATTCCTTATGAAATTAAAAGAAGGATAAGAACATTCAAAGAAGCAAACACAGTTTTACCAATTTTCCATGAAAACGGGTATTAAGTTTCATGTAATAGAACGTTTAGCAAATAGTAAAATAAAATTCTTCAGGAGGGTATAGGAAGGTAAACAAAATGGACAGATGGGTGACAAATGTCACAACATGGAAAACTGCAAAGTAATATATTGTGGGAATATACACTTTGCAGAAATGTACTGATAAACCTTGGACTCCCTGAATATAATTCACTGAAAACTTAAATCCATATCATAAAACCAACAACATTTTGTATTGTATTTGGTCATGGAATACAAATTAGAATAAATAAACCATAATTACCCGAAACGTTGACAATTCCTTTCCCCTCCACAGATGCTGCTCGACCCACTGTGCTCCTCCAGCAGACCGTTTGTTACTCCAGATTCCAGCATCTGTGGTCTCTTGTGTCTCCATATTTACAGTAATGTGGTTTCAATTGCCTTATTGTGAACCATAAATGTAAGTCCTTTAAGCCAGTTGCACTATTCAGTTAGAATTTGGCTGATCTGTACCTTGTCTCCATTTACCCACCCTAGTACCATATACCTTAATATCCTTACCAAATAAAAATCTAACAATCCGAGTTAAAAATTTCAAACAACATACCTTAACACATGGAGGGAGAGAGGATTCATACAAAAAAAGCAAATGAAAAAGCAGGCACTAGATATCTGACATCAAACCAGAACAGTTTCTGTTCAAAGGTCTACGCATGAAACATTAATGCAGCTATTCTCTCCATGGATGCTGTCTGACTTTCTGAGGATTTCCGATAATTTTCCCACCACGTGTCATGTCCACCTCTCATCCCTAGTTTGGCACAAATCAAGAATGTAGCAGTGTTCACTGTCAGCTGCTGGCTAATGTGACATGTATCACAAGCTATGGATACAAATAAACATGCTCCAAGGTCTTGATAACCTGACTCAAAATGATCTTGTGCAATAATCAAAAAAGACATGTGCTGTTTTTTTTTAATCCTGGTGATGTTGATAAGTTACAAATTAAGTGAAAATATGCCTTTCACTTTTAGTCATTGTACAAAAACGTTTTGAAGAATTGTTTCATTGTAAGGCATCGTTAAACATCTGCAGTACAGATCTCTACATTGATCACTTCAGTCAAAGCATTGCAAGGTACCAAAAAAACATCTGAATTCCAGAATACATTACCGACTGATATAAGTATCTGTGTTAAATACTTCATACCATCTCATTGTTGAAACGTAATCTCCTTATTCTGAATGAACTCTGACTTATATCACTGTTTGAAGCTCTCAGAGTAATCCTCTATTTTAGTTCTTCAAGAATATTTGGAAATGATTTCCTTCAGAGAATCAGCAACAAATACTGGCCCATCTTCGTTATCACAAATGCATGGTGGCTGACAAGGATTTTCTTGTACATGTCCACCTTATTGAAGTTTCAGCTGCTTATGTCAAGTATAGGGTAGATCATTGGTATGGACGTGGTAAATATTTATACAGATTGTTGGATTCAATAATACTTCACTGAAAAAATCTTGTTACAAAATAGCAAAAAACATAGCATTTTTCCTTCCCATTATTTCCCTTCTAACCATAAAATGTTTATTTTAGATTGGGTTTGAATTGTCTGCTGTAATTGGGGATAGAACGTATACACAGTACATTTTGATTTATTTTCCTTCACGTACATAAGGTAAGTTTTCATCTTCAGTGCTCCAATATAGGGCATTGCCTGTATAGCATTACCTATCCACAATAATCCAATGGACAGCAGCAATGGATGGGATTCATTTTTAGCTGGAACACCACCTAAAATGCAAAGAAGATGAAAATTTGGGCTTGAGTATCAGTAAGTTATTTGTGTATTACAGATATAGAATTATTGCCTTCTCCGCCATTCGACACAAGCATCGCTGATCATTCACTTCAGTACCCCGTTCCCACCTTCTCCCCCTATTCCTGATCTCTTTAGCATGAAGAAATATATCTTAAGTACTTCTTGAATACATTTCATGACTTGCCCTCCACTGCCTTCGGTGCTAGAGAAGGTTCACCGCCCACTGTGTAAAAAAAATTTCGGATATTGGTTCTAGCTGACTTACCTGTGTCCTTTGCTTCGAGGCTCTCTGGCCATCAGGAACATCATCCTTATATCTAGTTTGTCTAGTCCTGTAAGAATTCTATAGGTTTCTATGAGATCCCCTCTCACTCTTCCATACTCAAGTGAACATAGATCTAACTGACCCAAAGTCTCCTTGCATGCCAGTCCTGCCATCCCTGGAATCAGTCTAGTAGGCCTTTGTTGCACTCCCTACATGGCAAGACCATCCTTCCTCAGATAAGGAAACTAAACCTGCGCACAAAATTCCAGATGAGGTCTTACCAGGGACCTGTACAACTGCAGTAAATCATCCGTCCTTCCTCCTGTAGTCAAATCCTCTTGCAATGAAGGCAAACAAACCACTTGCCTTCCTAACTGCTTGCTGCAGTAGAACAGTGAGCTTCAGTGATGGTGTACAAGGACACCCAAATCTTCTTGCACTTTCCCTTTTCCTTATATATCATCACTCAAATAATTAAATTTTTCAGATTTTTGGAACCAAAGTCAATAACTGCACATCTAGCTACATTAAGTCTGCTCATCCCACTCATTTAAATCACATTGGAGACTCTTTGCATCCTTCTCACTGCTCTCCCCATCCTCCTCTGAGCTCTGTCTCATCTGCAACTTGGAGATGTTACATTTAATTCCCTCATCTAAATAATTGATGTATATTGTGAATGGTTGGGTCCCAAGCACTGAACCCTTTGGCACCCCACTAGTTACTGCCTGCCACCTGGAAAAAGACCCACTTACTCCTATTCTGTTTCTTGCCTGTCAATGACTTCTCAATCCATGCCAGTACATTACTCCTAATCGCTGGTGCTTTAATTTTACAATTTGACCTCTTATGTGGGACCTTATCAAAAGCCTGCTGAAAAAAAACATATACACTAGTTCTCTGTTATCTATTTTACTGGTTACATTCTCAAAAAACTCCCAGAGATTTGTTTAGCAAGGTTTCCCTTTCATGAACCCATGTTGACTTTGTCCAATCCCGTTGATGCTTTCCAATGCATCTTTTTTAATTGATTCTAGCATTTTGCCCACAACTGACATTATGTTTACTCATCTGTCATTTCCTGTTTTATTTTGCTGTCCTCATTTTTTAAGTAGTGGGATTACATTTGCCACCCTTCAATTTGCAGGAACTGCTCCAGAGTCTAAAGAATTTTGGAAGATAGCCATAATGCATTTATTATTTCCAGGGCCACGTCATTTAGTTCTCTGGCTTGTAGATTATCAGGTCCAGAAGAGTTGTTGGCCTTTAGCCCCATTAATTCCCAGTGTCCTGTTTCTTAACCAATATTGATTTCCTTCAATTCCTCCCTCTCTCTAGACTCTTGGTTCCCCAACATACCTGGGTGGTTATTTGTATTCTCCTTTGTGAAGAATATATTTAATTGTTTTGTCATTTCTTTGTTCCAGTTATAATTTCCCCCCTTTCTAATGGTAGAGGTTCCACCTTTGTTTCCACCAGCCCTTTTCTCTCTATGTACTTACTGAAGCTTTTTCAGTCAGTTTTGATGTTCCCTGATGTGGTAATGAGGATAACAGGTGCTCAAGAATCTCGACTTGGAATGTTGCAGGTTATAAAGAACTAATTCTTGAAAGAAGGGTTTATGCGGGTGTCAAATGGCGAGGGCCATCTGTGATGTTATTCAATTTCAGCCATCGTGCAACAACAGCACTTGAATGTTGTACTGTTGAACTGCTGGACCTGAAGTCCAAAGTTCGTCAGCAACTTCACAAGAATGCAAAACAACACTTTGTTATTCAAATTACAATATGGAAAAGGACCATTTGCTGTAATCAATCTACACTGATGTTTCTCCTCCATCTGGTCAACAAAGATCCAATCATGTTACATGTTCTTAACCAAAAGGTTTTAGTTTATATTTATTGACAATGAATTACATCTGCAGCTTCTCAATCCTTATCTGTAGACTCCAAACTTTCCTTATCATAGCCTGGCCTGACCAACTGGTAAACCCTGGCCTGACCCTGTGGTAAAACCCTGGCCTGACCCACTGGTAAACCCTGACCTGACCCACCGGTAAACCCTGACCTGACCCAGTGGTAAACCCTGGCCTGCCCCACCACTAATATGCGGCTTGATGTCCTGATAAAATCTGGTCTGATCCACTTGTAAAGCCTGGGCTGACCCATTGGTAAAACCAGGCCTAACTAATGAGTAATGGCTGGCTTGATGTACCAGTAAAGCCTGACCTAACCCATGGACAAAGCTTGGCCTGACCCATTGGTAATACTGAGCCAGATCCATAGATAAAGTCTGGCCTGCCTCATGGGTTAAAGCCTGCCTGGTCCAATGGTACGTCTGGATTCTCAGAATTACTGAAGCCCAAGTACTGAGTAACAGCATGACACATTCTTCTGCTTCTCATCTTGCCATTCCTACCAGTTTTATTGGGGTGAAGGAATGTTGTGAGGAGGAGGCGAGATCTCAGCCATCAACAAAAACAGCAGAGCAAGTATGTAAGGGAGCTGCACTTAGGAAGCAATGACACAAGAAGTGGAAGCCAGAGGCCAGTTTCTATGTGAAGAGTCATCCAACACAATGTCTTCCTTCTGCAGCAGGCTGTTGCAGACCCTGCAGCCTCCTACAACTGCCTGTGCTTCAGTTTTCAAAGGTGCTATGGCCCTTAACTCCCTTGCCATTGGCTCCTTCCAATCCAGAATGGGATCATCAGTAGGATCTCACGTCTGAAGTACACAGCTGTACATCAAGCAAGTCAACAATGGCCTGTTCACAGGGGTTCAGCTGTTTGTCTCCTTGACTACTGACAAAAGTTGCCAACATGAAAGGTGCTCTGAATTTGGGTTGACAGTCGGCTTCCCTCATAGAGGTTGGTAAATAGTTAGGGACAGAGTGAAATAGGCATTGTAAGGTGCTTCTGAGAGGCATAGACATTGAACATCTTCCTACATTGAAACATTACCCTAAGCTTTTCTGTCATCTCTTTCAGATCAGCTTCAATGAGGTCTTTCTGATTCGCTCGCAACTTCTGGGAAATAAAACTAACACTCACAGTTTTGCCATGTTAGAAGCAGTGCTGGATATTGGCTCACCATATCCTATCTCTAAAATAACTTTAGGTCTCAGTCCGAAACATGGACTATTCATTTCTCTCCATAGATGCTGCCTGACCTGCTGAGTTCCTCCAGCATTTTGTGTGTGTTGCTCCAGATTTCCAGCGTCTGCAGTCTCTCCTGCGTCTCAACTTTAAATTTATGTTGTTTCTTCCCATTATACGAAATTTTTATCTTCCCCAATTCACAAACTTGCTCAACTTAATTTCTGTTTCTGCTCCAATTCATGAGCACCAATAGTGGCAATGAACACTGGGGCATCCAGTAAAGACTACTTAACTTGTTGACAGATGGAACATAGAACATAGAACAGTACAGCACACGAACAGGCCCTTCAGCTCACGATGTCCTTACCGACCATAATGCCAAAATAAACTAATCCCATCTGCCTGCACATGGCCTATATCCCTCTTTTCCATGCCTGTTCATGTGCCTTTCTAAATACCTTTCACACGTTGTTATCGTATCTGCTTCCACCGCTTCCCCTGGCAGCATGTTCCAGGCACATAGCTCTCTCTGTAAAAATAAAACATGCCTCATAAATCTCCTTTAAACTTTCTCCTTTAAAGCTATGCCCTCTAGTATTTGACATTTCCACTGTGGGGAAAAAAAAACTCTATATACCCTATCTATGCCTCTCATAATTTTATATACTTTTATCTCGTCATCACTTAGCCTCCTATGCTTCAGATAAAACAATCCAAGTTTGTCCAACCTCTCTAATCCAGGCAACATCCTGGTGAACCTCTTCTGCACCCTCTCCAAAGCCTTCACATCTTTCCTGTAATGGGGCAACCAGAACTGCACACAACGGTCCAAATGTGGCTTAACCAAAGTTTTATACTGTTGCAACATGACTTCCCTACTTTGATACTCAACACCCCAACTGATGAAGGCAAGCATACCATACGCCTTCTTTACCACCCTATTCACTTTTCTTGCCACTCTATGGACCTGCACCCAAAGAGTCCTCTGTACATCTCATCTCCTAAGGGTCCTGCCATTTACTGTATAAGATACAGGAGCCTGAAGGCACGTACCACCAGACTTAAGGACAGCTTCTACCCTGCTGTGATAAGACTATTGAACAGTTCCCTTCTACAATGAGATGGACTATGACCTCACGATCTACCTTGTTGTGACCTTGCACCTTATTGCACTGCACTTTCTCTGTAGCTGTGACACTTTACTCTGTACTGTTAATTGTTTTTACCTGTACTACATCAATGGACTCTGTACTAACTCAATGTAACTGCACTGTGTAATGAATTGACCTGTATGATCAGTATGCAAGACAAGTTTTTCACTGTACCTCGGTACAAGTGACAATAATAAACCAATACCAATACCAATACCAAATACCTTCTTCTTACATTTGACCACCCAAAGTACAATGTCTCACAGTTGTATGGATTAAACTCCATCTGCCATTTCTCCACCCATATTTCCAACTGATCTATATCCTGCTATATCCTTTGACAACCTTCCTCACTATCCATAACTCCAACAGCTTCTGTGTCATCTGCAAACTTACTAATCATCCCACCTACATTTTCATCCAAATCATTTATATATGAATCACAAACAACAGAGGTCCCAGCACTAATCCCTGCAAAGCACCACTGGTCACAGACCTTAACTCAAAATAACACCTCTCTGCCACTAATCTCTGTCTTCTATGGCCGGGCCCATTTTTAATCCAATCCATCAATTCACCATGCATCCCATGTGCTTTAATCTCCCGGATCAGCATACCACGAGGAACCTTGTCAGATGCTTTACTAAAGTCCATGTGGACAATGTCCACTGCCCTACCCTCATCAATTGTTTTCGACACCTCAAAAAGTACAATCAGTTTCATAAGACATAACCTCCCCTGCACAAAGTCATGCTGGTTATCCCTAATAAATCCATGCTTTTACAAATGATTACAAATCCTGTCCCTAAGAATCTTCTCCAATAATTTCCCTCTCACGGGTCAATAACGTGCTGGATTATCCCTATTGCTCTTCCTGTTGAACAAAGGAACAACACTGGCTATTCTCCAGTCCTCTGGACCTGTGGACCTCGCCTATGGTTAGACAGGATACAGAGGTCTCTTTCAAGGCCCCAGCAACCTCCTCTTCTTGCCTCTTTCAATAACCTGGGATAGATCCCCCGGGGACTTAACCACCTGACCCAGCACCGCCACCTTCTTGATATTGTCATTTCCCAACTACCTTTTCCATTTGATTCAATTTTACCTCCTTCCCCGTTTTCATCATCTGTTTAGTTATTTGCTTGTTTTCATGGTATGAATCTAAATGCGGTACTTAAATTGTCAACAGGTTTAGCATTTCTCAGAGAATCCCAGTAAATTGATAAGATCCTGTTGTCATTTCGTTCCACTTAGGTTTTTATCCTTGAGGTTCTACACTTATTAACCTTTAACCTGCTACATTATGTCTAATATTTTATGAAAGAGTGGTGATATCTCACCTGTTTTTGCATCATTGGGCATTTGTCATGGCTATCCCTCGAGATCGAGGATGATGGCCTTCATTCCGTTGATCTATCTATGGGCTGTCAAGTGGCTTGAGTTCAATCTTGGATCTGAAAGTTCTTCCACATTCAGGACAGGTCGTTCCAGATGGCAGATTGGGCTTTGGTTGTTGCTGCCTCTCTTTCCATTTTCTTCTCTCTTCCTCTAATTCTGCACATCTGTTGGCTTTGAAGGTTGCTGTTCCTTCTCAGATGATGGTTTGCCAGAGTTTCCTGTGCTTGGCATTGGTTTCCCAATTGTTGATGTCGATGTTACATTTCTTCATATTGGCTTTTAAGATGTCTTTGAATCTCTTCTGTTGTCTGCCTATTTTACGTTTGCCTACTTTAAGCTGGGAGTAGAAGATTTGTTTCGGCAGACGTTCATCTTTCATTCAAACAACATGACCGCTCCATCTTAGTTGGTTCTTGATAATGTAGGCTTCAATGCTTGTTGTTTTTGTTTCATTTAGCACGCTGACATTGGTTCTTCTATCTTCCCAGCTGATATTTAAGATATTTCGAAGACAGCATTGATGGAACTTTTCAAGTGTCTTCAGATGTCGTCGGTATGTTGTCCAAGTTTCTGATGCATACAGGAGTATTGGGATCACCACTGCTTTGTACACTAACATTTTAGTGTCTGTTCGGATGTCACGAGTCTTTCATTGGGCATTATTTTTAATAGAATTGTAGACTGGAGTTGTAGACTTGTTACAGCACAGAGGGAGGTCATTCAGCTAATTGGACCAGTGCTTGCTCCTTGTGGTGCAATCTGGTCAGTCCCATATCCCTGCAGGTTTTTTTACCTTCAGGTATTTATCCCGTTCCCTTTTGAAGGTCTTAATTGAACGCCTATGTGCACACATTTAGGGAGTGCAGCCCATTTCATAGATACTCACTCTGGAGGTTGAGTCTTTGAATATATTCAAAACAGAAATAGAAAGATTTAGATATTTATTTATTTTTAGATATTTATTTATTAGTCATATGGACATCGAAACACACAGTGAAATGAATCTTTTTGCGTTATGTGCTGGGGGCAGCCCGCAAGTGTCACCACTCTTCCGGCCCCAGCACAGCACGCCCACAGCTCCTAACTAGTACATCTTTGGAATGTGGGAGGAAACCGGAGCACCTGGAGGAAACCCACACAGACACACGGGGAGAATGTACAAACTCCTTACAGGCAAGGGTGGGAATTGAACCCGGGTCGCTGGTGCTGCAATTGCATTATGCTAACCGCTACACTACCATGCTGCAATCAGATTTTTCCGTGTTAAAGGAATGAAGGGATATTGTTTTAGTGCAGGAAAATGCAGCTGAAGTAAAAGATCAGCTGTGATTTTATTGAATGGTGGAGCAGGCTTGAAGGGCCAAGTAGCCTAATCCTAATTCCATTTCCTATATAAAAAACACTTTCCTTGTGTCACTGCTGGTGAAATAATGATCATATAATGATATTGGCTAGGATGCAACTAATAGTTCTTCAACAAAGTCCCTGTGGGTTTGACGTGCTTTCTCCAGTAACTTTCTCCAGTAACTTTCTCAGCTGAATAATAATTGCATTGTCAAATATCTCCATTTCTTTTTGCATTGGAATGGTTCATAGCCACCATTAAAATCAGATTAAAATTCAATTCCTTTGCTTGATATATTGTATAGCACATGCATCGTTCCAATTTTATGCTAGGGCTTGGAGCAGTCTAACATTAAAATCTATCGAATATAAACTTTGGACTTTCTGAAAGCTGAAGGAAGATGGTAATGGTAAACCTTGGAATGCTGGCAGCAAGTGTGAGAGCAGGACCCAGCAGGTTACCCATTCCACACCCTTGGTGCATGAGGAAGGGTTAACAATTATGATATCTTTGCTGCTGGTTTATTCAGAGATAATCTGGAGCTGGTTGTCAGGAAGTTATAGGCTCGGTCATGTAATGTATTCACTTGAGCAAGAAATCTGCTCAATAGTCATACCCCTTTAACCAAACAGAGTGACAATGTGTGACACATGATATAGCTGGAACAAGCACTACATGTGGTTTGCATACATTAGTCACTCTCCCAGTAATAAACAACAGACCGTGACTGTTTAACCTTTGGAGAATTATGTGTCTTTCCAGCTTTGAAAAAATACACTTTTCACGATATAACATCTATAGGGTTGCCAGTACAGTAAGTGCTTGACTTTCTGTTAATGAAGGTTAAAAAAAATGTGTAAATTGTTGGACTAAAAGAAATACACTCCAAAACTAAAAATGGGCCAAACTATGCAAACTTAAAGTTATCCAGGTGGGTCTGATATGGGCCAGGTGTGCAACCGTTGATAAAGATGAAAATGTCATGGCTCAGATAGTGTGGGCCAACCCAATGATGATAGTGCTGCTGCTTCCCCGGTGCTCAGTGAATTTGCATTTTAAAGTTGCATTGGCCTAATTTGCCCTTAGTGTACTTTCATTCCAGGGAAAACTTCTGCTTATTCATGTTCATCATAATGGGCAAAATCACTTAAATAGGGAACAAGTGCTGCTGCCAGTGCATTCTTAATTGGAACAAAGAAATATAGGGGCTTTAGGACCAAGTTGCACAATGCAATTTTCTGAGTAATTTAGGAAATCATGAGCATTGTGATACCCGACAGATATATAGTTAATATTGAAGACCCAGGAACTCAGCAAGTCGGGCAGCATCTGTGGAGGGAAAGGAATTGTCGATGTTTTGGGTTGAAACCTTGCATCAGGACTAAGAGTGGAGATGGGAGACAGCCAGTATAATAGGGAGAGGGGGAGTGGTGAGACAGAAGCCAGAGGTGATTGGTGGACCAAGGAGGGGTGAAGGATGACGGGCAGATCAAGCCAGGTAGGGGAGAGAGAGAGAGAGTGAAGTGGAGTTGGGAGACAGAAGCAGGTGGATAATAGATGGAGGCAGAAAAAACAAAGTGGCTGATGGAGCCAGGTGGGAGGAGAAGCTGCTGGAGGGAGATAAGCAGGAACACAAAGGGCTACCAGTGCTGGAATCTGAGAGATAAGGAAGGTGATAATGGGAACCATTAGGGGAGAGAAGAAGAGCAAACAAAACCAGAATCAGATGGGAGAGGGGAGAGCCAGTGGGTGAAATGGGTGGGTAGTATGTGGATGGAACCAGGAGGGGGGATGGAGATGGGGAGTGGGTGGGGAGGCATTAGTGTACCAGGGAGTCACAGAGAGTGATCCCTGCAGAATGCAGAAAAGGGTGGGGAGGAAAAGGTGTGGCTGATGGTGGGATCTCATTGCAGCTGGCGGAAATGATGAAGGATGGGTCGACATTTCCTCTCCCCCCCACAGATGCTGCTTCCTCTCCAGCAGGTCGATTGTTGCTCCATTCTCCTGTGTCTCCAGAAAATCCTTGTTATTGTGCATTGTGGTTCGCAGAGGGCTCTGGTGCTATCTGGCCCACAGGGAAGCCTACGCATTTTTTACCTGGGCCTTTTCACTCTCCACTTCTGCTAGGTTGGGCCTACTGGGGAAGATGTCTGCTCCTCTCCCCAGGCACGTGAAATGAATTGTGTCATTGAGACCTCCTGTTTCTTATATTTCCCAATGGAATCCATTTGGCCATCAAGTCTATTCTAGCTCTCTGAGCAAACTCTTCAATCTCATTCCCCACTTACTTCTCTATATTTTATTGGTATTGGTTTATTATTGTCACTTGTACTGAGATACAGTGAAAAGCTTGTCTTACAAACTGATCGTACAGGTCAATTCATTGCACAGTGCAGTTACATTCAATTAGTACAGAGTGCATTGGTGTAGTACAGGTAAAAAAAACAGTAACAGTACAGAGTAAAGTGTCACAGCCACAGAGAAAGTGCAGTGCAATAAGGTGCAAGGTCACAACAAGGTAGATCATGAGGTCATAGTCCATCTCATTGTATAAGGGAACCGTTCAATAGTCTTATCACAGTGGTGTAGAAATGTCCTTAAGTTTGGTGGTACGTGCCCTCAGGCACCTGTATCTTCTACCCCATGGAAGATGAGAGAAGAGAGAATGTCCCGGGTGGGTGGGGTCTTTGATTATGTTGGCTGCTACACCGAGACAACGAGAGGTAAAGACAGAGTCCAAGGAGGGGAGGCTGGTGTCCGTGATGTGTTGGGCTGTGTCCACAACTCTCTGCAGCTTCTTGCGGTCCTGGGCAGAGCAGTTGCCATACCAAGCCGTCTCTCTCACCTAATCCTTATACTTAATGAATAACCCTGTGATTTCTTTTATTCCAGAATTCAACCACACCTTCTCTAGAGATACATTTCATAACTAGACAAGGCCTGGAGGCAGTAGACCTAAAGTAAACAAGCCTTTGCCTTAGCTGCTTACCTAACCAGTCTTTGCCAGGTGGAGGGAGTTAAAACTGAGGCCAATGATTCACCAGCAGAGAGATTTTCCACATACTTGCATGAGAAATGGATGACTAAAAGTGTGAAGAGGATGTGGTTATCCACTATACATACTTGAAGCATATTGTTGTATGTTTGTCATACAATGCAAAACAACTTAGAAAGAGCTGTAGTCCAGGAGATCTCTGTGGCAACTAGGGATCAGAGGAAGGGACCAGTTTTTGGCTTTGATAGTGTTGGGCACTCATATTCAATAGATATTTTGAGGTACAGTTTTAACATGATCATCCAAGATTTGACAGGACTATTTATTCACCAAGCATACTGAGAAATGACACTTTAAACCTGTGCCCTTTGCTAGTGAGCTGCAAGGTATGATAGGAATGGCACTATCACTCCTGAGGGCTCACCATTTTTCAGTCAATTACAGGCTGTGAGTGTGGGCGTTGCTGATAAGCTCACCGTTCATTCCTTATTCCTCATTCTGCCTGTGTCTGTGAGTTGATAGTGTTACCACAATACTGTTGGGAAGACAGTGCTACAATTTTGGCCTAGCAACAGTGGAGGAACGGCAGTGGGTTTCCAAATTGGGATCGGCATTGTATTGTAAGTTTAGGTTAGTGACTCATAGAGTCACAGAATCACATAGCACAGAAACAGTCCCTTTAGTCCAGCGAGTCTGCACCAACCACCAAGCCCTATTTATACCATTCCTGCATTAATCCTATTTTATTCTCACCATATTCCCATCAACACCCCCCAGATTCCATCATTCACCTATGTACTAAAGGCAATTTACAATGGCCAATTAACCTACCAACACCCACATTTTTGGAAGGTGGTAAGGAAACCAGAGCATCTATAGGAAATTCATACAATGATAGAGAGAATGTGCAAACTCCAGACAGACAGCTCCCAGGTTCAGGATTGAACCTCGGTTGCTCGAGCTGTGATTCGCAGCACCATCTGCTGTCCCACTGTACTGCCCAAAAGGTAAAAGTAACCATGACCACTTACTCACCTTTATATGTAGTATGTATGAACAAAGAGCAGATGGTGAAGTTGACTACCCTTGTGGCCAGTTTTTGGAATAGAATTATGATGTTGATCTGTACTGCCTTTTACTTCATTACAATTTCATGAAGATGAGTGGTTTACTATAAAATAGTGAAGTAGAAGTTGATTTGTATTAATAATGGCATGAAGTAAAAGAAACGGTGATGAATTTGTTCCAGGTAATGGCAGTGCATGGAGTATTGCATGGAGCTCTTGAATGGTATGTGGTTAGAAGGATCATTGGGAATACAATGGAAATGTACAGTGCAAGAGACTGCAGATGCTGGAATCAGGAGCAAAGAAAACAGACTGCTGGAGGAACCTAGTGGGTAAATAAAGGGGTAAATAAAATCTAATCTGTTTCCATTTATCACCCACCAGCCTCGGACCCAACACTCCCCCTTCCCCTCTCCCACCTGTCTCCATCTGCCCATCACCCCCCTCTCACCTGGTTCCACCTATCACCTATCAGCCTCTATCTCACCCCTCCCTTTCACTTTTATAAGCTGTCTATCTTCCCTCTGCACTCTCAGTCCTGATGCAGGGTCTTGACCCAAAATGTCACCAGATCCTTTGTCTCCACAGATTGGTATTGGTATTGGTTTATTCTTGCCACTTGTACCAAGGTACAGTGAAAAACTTGTCTTGCATACTGTTCGTATAGATCAATTCACTACACAGTGCAGTTACATTGAGTTAGTACAGAATGCATTGATGTAGTACAGGCAAAACAATAACAGTACAGAGTAAAGTGTCACAGCTACAGAGGAAGTGCAGTGCAATAAGGTGCAAGGTCACAGCAAGGTAGATTGTGAGGTCAGAGTCCATCTCATCAATAGTCTTATCACAGTGGGAGAGAAGCTGTCCTTGAGCCTGGTGCTATGTGCCCTCAGGCTCCTGTATCTTCAGCCTGATGGGAGAGGAGAGACGAGAGAATGACCTGGGTGGGTCTTTGATTATACTGGCTGCTTCACCAAGGCAGTGAGAGGTAAAGACGGAGTCCATGGAGGTGTGGTTGGTTTCCGTTTCGCACTGGGCTGTGTCCACAACTCTCTGCAGTTTCTTGTGGTCATGGGCAGAGCAGTTGCCATACCAAACCATGATGCATCCAGATAGGATGCTTTCTATGGTGCATTGATAAAAGTTGGTGAGTGTCAAAGGGGACATACTAAATTTCTTTAGCCTCCTGAGGAAGTAGAGGCGCTGGTGAGCTTTCTTGGCCGTGGCATCTATATGATTTGACCAGGACAGGCTATTGGTGATGTTCACTCCTAGGAACTTGCTGCCTGACCCATTGATTTCTTCCAGTAGTTTGAATTTTTGCATTGAGAAGACAATGTCCTTGTGCATCAACACATCCAGTTTTGATACCAGTCATACCAAACTACAGATTATCAGGAGAGTCCCAAGATATTGGGACTGTTTCCACTGGGGCAGAGGAGGTCAAGAAAGAACTTAAAATAATGAGACGTTTTGACAGTATTTATAGGGAAGTGTTATTTTCTCTGACAGGGGAGTCAGGCAAAACAGGTTGTCAATTTAAGCCAGTAATTGAAAGTGAGGAAGGATGCTTGAAAAAATTTCTCTAGGCTGAGAGTTGTTATCTAGTGCCACAGGGAATAATTACAACAAGGATCATGGCACCTTTTAAGGGAGGGGTAAACTTTTGAAGTGGAGATATATGGAGAGACCCAGGCTGTCGCTTACTTGGTATTGGCTGTAAAAGGATGACTATACCTCCAGGGTTGTTATCTTATTAAGTAATCAGTCATGTGATTAACTGCTCTCTGATTGAGGTAACACTCCATAGAGATTTACCACACTAATCCGGAGAGGTTCTTGGAATAATCTATCATGCTACACTAAATTTGCAAGTCTTTGAGTCAATTCAGTTCCTCACCCACAAGGTTACACAATGAACTCATATGCTACACAAAAAGGATGGGAGATTATGGAAAGTTCACACTACAGAGAGTTAACCTGAATAAGTTTGAAATATTGCAAATAATCAAGGAAAGTCCAGAGGCATGCAAAGAGGAGCTTGTATAAAATTCTGTAAAATGGCAGGTCAGACACTAGCTGGATACATTGGGTGGTCGGGGGGTATATAGCCACAGGAAGCATTCAATCTCCACTTGGAGTGCATGGAGCTGTCTTCCGTACCAACCATAGGAAAGAGGTAATGGGGGCAGTGATGGTGATAACAATGTTGTCCAGGAGTGAAAAAGGCCACCTATTGAATGGGTCTGGGAACTTATCCCACGATAGTTAATCTGCTCACAGCTCACAACCCAGTTAAATCACATTGTTGCTAGATCACAGAGCCATTTTAACTGAGTTCCCTCAGAAATTTTTGAATGCACAACCAAAACCAATCTGTAAATTCTATGTTGAATGAATGAATTTGTCAGACACTATAGCCATAGCATGTTTCCAGGTGATGTGCTGCAAAATTGATTTGTGTGTGGACTTGTCGACAAGTATATTCAGGTTCACTCCTAACAGAGCTCATACCTAAACTATTGTGCAAGATTGCTGCAGTCATGGAAATAGTGCCAGAAAATTGGGGAAATTCTATGCAGTGCAGGGAGCATATATACATGCACGTCCTTGGAATAAAACGAGTACGGAATGAAGGAGTTGTTGTCATCAAGCATGGGTCATGTGAAAATAAGGGGTGTCTCAGTGGGAAAACTTGTTAATACTGTCAGGCAACCACTCTGCTCAATCATAGCCATACCAGAACAGTTTGATGTTTTCACTTATAGTCACGTAGCAGTCACCTGCACGAGTGGGCATAGAATGGTGTACGTGCAATGCATCGATTCCCAGCTTTACAGATACTAAATCTATTAAATAGAAGCAGAGAGGTAATCTACACAACACTCTACACAACATTTATGCCACAGGAAGCAGCCAAAAGGGGAAAACAAAACAGTGATTAAAGACCACTATGCAACTGAATGTCAGAGAAGGTCATGGGAAGAGACATCTACAGTCAAAGGTTAAGTCGGATTCCATTAACTAACAACAGTATAGTGCAATGCACATAATCAGGTGAGATACTAAAATCACTGGGCAAAGTTTCTGTGCACAATTTTCAGGAAGCTGAGTTGCCAATTATGATATTACACTACAGGTGTAGACATAGAATTAATTGGTTGACTGGATTGGAATCAAGTCTTCAGTCATCATGCAGCACATCAAATCAAAATAAGCTCAGACCCTTCTATACTGGCATTCAGATGCATGAGAACCTTTCCCTGACTCAACAAGTGTGAGTCTGATGCCTTGCAGATCTTGAACTTGCACTCACACAATATGGAATGAGGAAGACACAATTCTTATGGTGCCAGTATCTGGGAAAACAAATGCAGACACAATAAAGGAAGACAGGGATGGATCTGAACCATATAAAGGAAACAGCTGAACATAAGCCAAAGGACAGAAGCATATCATTCTTGCCCTTCTGTATTTTGTTGGAAACCTTAATTCTGTAAAGAAGTTTGAGCAACTGAAGAAGATACTGCCTTCTTCACTGGAAAGATTCTACTAGTTGTTGATGTCCAAACTGGGTCGAACAAGAAATAGATCTGTGAAACCGAGGAACAACTGGAAAGGGCATTAGAGCTCAATGGAAACAGACTGTTGGGGCATGCAGTCATTCTTCACACAGCAGGTAACAAAGGAAGTAATCTGAGAATATAGTTTGTCAAAAAGCTTCCACATAAGATAAAGTAGGAGACCCTCAAATAAATTTTCCATTGTGTCATTCACATTGGAATTCCTGCCTCTCCTCATAGCACAGGAAGCCATGACTATCAATCTGAAAACAGCAGTGAAACAGAAGCAGAGCACTGAGGTCAAGAGTCAATCCATTGTTGTTGACTTCACTGGCAACAAAAGGCCAATTAATGCAACTAGGCAAACAAAGCAATATGGGTCCAGTATTTGTGTTAAACAACCCAGTACATTATGGAGCAGAAATAACTCTTCAGAATATTATTGTGGCTCAAAAAATCAAGGCAGAATGGCAAACATAAAGGACGTGCCACTGTCTGATTTCAATCTATTGAGGAGGCCAAAGTGACTGAGCAGTGTTGCAACAAAGCCAAATTTGACAGGAGAACAATGAGGATCGTATTCCCCAAAGACAAATAAGTGGCAAAGGATCCAGGAAGACTGTAACTATTTGTGATCATTCTACTGATACTATGGACAAAACTTTAAAAGAAACTGCTGAATAAGGTACCAACAAGAGCACCAGCAGCAAGACTGGTGAGAATTTGGGGAAAATCAAAAAACTGCAGATACTATAAATCTGGAATAGAAACAGACAATGCTGGAAACACTCAGTAGACCAGACAGCATCTGTGGGAAAAGAAACAGTCAATGTTTCAGGTACAGGACCTTCTTCATAGCTGGGAAAGCGAGAAAACAAGTTAGTTTCCAGCTGCAGAGAATGTGGGAGAACACTGATGGGATGAAACCAAATGATTTATTCTGGCAGTTAAAAATCAGACACGCTTCTTTGTGTGAAATGTTGCTAATAGCAAGGCTGTGGAGCGTTCCTTGTTGTCAGAATATACTAGGCAGAAATGGCCAGTTCTGATACACACAGAAAGAAAGTGCAAGTTATCTGAAGTTGGAGAAAGTGATCTTGTTTAGAATAGGTTTTCTCCCCCCCCCTCCCCATTCCCCATTTCTCATTTCTTTTTTTCCCTTTTCCTTGGAGCAGACTCGATGGGCTGAATGGCCTGCTTCTGCTCCCTTGTCTTGTGATCTTGTGATCTTGAATTCAATATTGAATGCAAAAAACTGCACAGCGCCCATATTCTGCACTGGAGAAACTGCAAAGGAAATTCACCAGGATGTTGCCTGGATTGGAGGACTTTAATTATAGGGAGAGATTGGATCGGCTGGGCTTGTTTTCCCTGAAGTGAAGGAGACTGAAGGGTGACCTGATAGAAGTATATAAGATTATGGGAGACATAGATAACGTAGATAGTCAGAATCTTTTTCCTCTTGTAGGGATATCAAAAAACAAGAGGGAATAGGTCTAAGGAAGGAATTTTAAAGGGGATATGAGGGGTAAGTATTTTACGCAGAGAGTGGTTGATAGCGGGAACACAATGCCAGAGGAAATGGTGGAGTCAGTTACAATTACTATGTTTAAGAAGCATTCAGACAGACACAAATAGGCAAGGCTTAGTAGGATACAGTCCTAATGCAGATGGGCAAGAAGGACAGCCTGGACATGGTGGGCTGAAGGGCCCCTTTCTGTACTGTACCACTTTATAAAATGTTGTTCCTCAAGTTTGCCGAGGGGCTAATTGTAACAGTGGAGAAGGCCACAGACAGAGAGGTCAGAGTGGGATGGAGAACTAAA
Organism: Pristis pectinata; assembly: GCF_009764475.1. Classification (NCBI taxonomy): domain Eukaryota; kingdom Metazoa; phylum Chordata; class Chondrichthyes; order Rhinopristiformes; family Pristidae; genus Pristis; species Pristis pectinata. The sequence goes on along the minus strand of NC_067414.1, from coordinate 27,750,475 downwards.
GGGGATGGCAACAGAAAGCTCAGGGTCGTCCCTGCGGTCTGAATGCAGGTGCTTCACAGAGCGGTCATACAACATACATTGGAGTATGTTTTCTCCAATGTGGAGGAGACCACATTGTGAACACTAAATGCAGTGCACAAGATTGGAAGTGCAACTAGATCACTGCTTCACTTGGAAAGATTGTCTGTGTCCCTACATGGTGTGATGGGGAGTGATGAAAGGACAAGTTTTGCATTTCTTAAGATTGCATGGGATAGTGCCATTTGACAGGGAGTGGTTCATGAGGAGAGATGAATGCACAAGGGAGTTGGAAAGGGACCAATCCCTTCAAAATGCTGAAAGGGGAGGGGAGCGAGGCAAATATACAGTATGTGTGCTGGTGGAATCTTGTGGAACTGGTGGAATTTGTGAAGGATGATCCATTGAATACAGAGGCTAGTGGGATAGAAGGTGAGGACCAAGGGAACTCTGCTCTTGCTCTGTCCAGGAGGAGAGCAGAGTTGTGGAAAATAGATGAGATGTGGTCAAGAGCTTTGTCAGCTATGGTAGGGGGAAGGGGCAGTTCAGGAAGAATTTTAGGAATTCACCCGATTTAATCCAGGAGGACTTTGTATCTGAAGAAGATGCAAAATCAGTGGAAGTAACAATAAAAAATATAGAAAATCATGAATCCAAAACCAGGCTGTGCTCAACACAAATGCAAGTGATGAGATGATCACAGAGCCAAAGGATCCAAGGGTGGATAGAAGGCAGGAATGGAAGTGAATGATGTGCACCATCACCACTTGTTCACATCATAGAACATAGAACAGTACAGCACAGAACAGGCCCTTCGGCCCACAATGTTGTGCCGACGTAGCTAATCCCTCCTACCTACAGAATGCCCATATCCCTCCATTTTCCTCTCATTCATGTGCCCATCCAAGCCCCTCTTAAAATCCCCCAATGAGTTTGCCTCCACCACCCTGTCAGGCAATGCATTCCAGGCATCCACCACCCTCTGAGTAAAAAACTTACCCCTCACGTTGCTTCTGAACCTAACCCCGTCACCTTAAATGCATGCGCTCTGGTATTGGATCGCTCAGTAATGGGATAAAGATATTGCTTGTCCACTCTGTCTATGCCCCTCATAATGTTATGCATATCACCCCTCAGCCTCTGCAACTCCAGAGAAAAGAGCCCAAGTGTGTCCAGCCTCTCCTGATAGCACATGTCCTCTAATCCAGGCGGCATCCTAGTAAACCGCCTCTCCACCCTCTCTAAAGCCTCGACATCCTTTCTGTAGTGAGGTGACCAGAACTGCACGCAATACTCTAAATCATCCTTCAAGAAACTTGTGATGCCCTGGATGAAAGGGATAAGGATGCCTATGGTTGCCTTTTGTAGGACAATATTTGACAGTGATCATGAAATTCAGGCTAAACTTGGACAAAGATAATTTTCAAAAGAGATGGAAATGGGAATGACTGGGGCTGGCATGATTACCAAAGTATACTTAAAGGGATCATTATTATGGAACATAAAGAAGCTGCAGAGGAAGTGGCAACAGAGAGCCCAAATAAATTCTGAACTGGGATTGTACGGCATGTTTGTAAATGTTCTTCTGTCTCTTTTTAAAAAGGTGAGCAAGAGTAGTGTGTTTGATATCGACTGTAAGAGGGTGACTGTGTTTAGTTTGCTGGATTATAGGAACTGTCTGCAGAGGTTTGCCAGACCAGTTCAGAGAGATCCTTGGAATGAAGACCATTGCTGTGCTACAGTTCCTGAGTCCGTGCGCTTGTTCAGTTCCTCATATGTAGGTGATACAGAGAACCAAGAGATTACATGGGCAACAGGATTAGTTTCAGATTGCTTCAGCAATTTGTTGTGTTGGGTTAAATGCTGTAAACGTCGATAGTTGTACTATTTTTTTTACTCAGTGATCAATGGCGGTGCCTTTTTCTATTTTCACCAGCCTTTTGGATATTTCTGTCCTGAATGAGTTTTGGCAATGTATATAATTTATTAGTAATACATATGTAATGGAATGTAGAAATTCAACAGGGCTCATGGTGTTTTTTGGGACTTATCTAGTGTCACTCTTTGATCTTTGGCAGATGCTGTTTTAGTTGATCTTGGTAAGGGTTGTTTAGGCATGTGCACTCAGCAGGCTTGAAGAAAATAAATAAACTTTCTAAAGGATGAAACACAGCCTCCTCCTTAAGATATAGTACAAGCAGAGCTCCAGACTAATTGCATATGTCATCTGTGCTCTGAAGTCACAGTCAGGCTGATGCTTTGGAAAATGAATGAATTCTGCAAATGCTACTGCTGGCTTTGTTCAGTAAGGGTCTGCTTAAAGAACAATGAGATTTTGTGTCTGACGCTCAAGGCTCAGTGCTTGTACTGCAAGATTAGTAATGGCCACATTTTTTTGCCAGTCCCAGTTCAGAATGCGAAAGGCAGATCCCTGTCACAAAAAGTGTTTCCAAATGTAATTTTTTCCAAGGGAAGAGTAATGAATTCCAGGATCCACAGAGTATAATTTATCAGCTTGGGAACAGCTACATAGTACATAAAACATAGAACAGTGCAGCACAGGAACAGGCCCTTCGGCCCACAATGTCTGTGCCAAACATAATAGCAATCCAACTAATCTCATCTGCCTGGACATGATCTATATCCCTCCATTCACTGCCTGTTCATGTGTCTGTCTAAATGCCTCTTAAATGTTGCTATCATATCTGCTTCCACCACTTCCCCTGGCAGTACATTCCAGGCACTTACCACTTTCTGTGTGAGAAGAACTTGCCTTGTAAATCTCCTTTAAACGTTCCCCCTCTCATCTTAAACCTATGCCTTCTGGCATTTGACACAATTGGGAAATAACTGTCTAAAACACAGCTAGGAACAGTGAGAAACAACCTCACAAGAACTTAGATCATGCTATTTAACTGTTCTGAATATAAAGAGACTACACCTTCTTTATAATATCACATTTCAATATTACCTTCTTTTTGATAATGCCAAAGCCTGTTGTCACCTACAAACTAAACTTCAGGTAGCTCATACTTTGCTTTGCAGATGTAACATTTGTAACCTACACTTTGGAAATGAATGGACTTCATCCATAAAGATTCTGTAGTATTGCATGTAGTTGGTGCATCTAATTGTTATTTTGACAGTACAGTAATCCTACTTTCAATATCTTTATCGCATCTCCACATGCTTAGCTTTACTTTAAATAAATTACCATAATAAATTTAGAATAAAATAGCTAATTAAGCAAATAATTTAGCAGGCATAATAAGGTATAAGGTTATTAGAAACTAATATTCAGGCTGAACTGCAGCAGATCTGTTGTATACAACTATCATTGGGAGATGAGCACCATTTGTATTGTAGTGAGGTTTTATTTACTATCAACACAGGGCTTACAAATGTTTTTTCTCCTTTTTCTTCAGCTCTCTACTTCTGGCCCTGACAGTTTAAGTTGACTTCTGGAGCTGGAGGGATGTGAATGAAAGCTCAGAGGTAAATGAAGCAACAAACCTGTTGAGTGTCACAGCTGGAAGTGGTGCTGGGCTCCAGTGACCCCTGGGCCATTGTACGACAATTCTTGGAAGTGATCCCACTCTCTATGGTTTCTCTGTAACTGAGTGTGCCCTAACCAATGAATATTATAGCAGCAAGTGGTAATGTGAGGATGTGAAGAAAACCAATTCATCAAAGGTGACTTTTAATTAAGTTTAAACACCTTCTAGCCTGAAGATTCACACTGTTTTCAGTTGTAGCTGCTCAATGGATTCTGTGTGCCTTTTATAGCTGAGCAGGTAGTATTAATGCTGACAAAAATAAGATATTCTTTGTTTTTTTAAAAACTAGTGCCAAAAGTTTTGTTGTCCAAAACAATAACAACCAATTTTTCAGTCATAATGTTTTGTATTCTTCACCAGTTTATACATAAATTCTAATCCTCCTTTCTTTTCAAGTACTTCCTGAAGTCTCACATTTATTAAGATTGGTGATGTGTAAGTTAAATGGTTATTCTGAATACTACAATAGAAAAGGATCTAACAGTTTGGATATTGTGTTGGCATGGTGCCTCAATGACACATGTACTCCACCCAGACAGTTTGAAATTTTGTTTTTTCCTCATGTCCATATTTGGGTTTCCCCACATAGCAGCCACTGGGATGCAGTAAAAATGTGTGTATTCTCAGAGTCATAAAAGGTATCTCCACGAGTTCCATAGGTTGGGTGATGCCATACCCTCATCTGTATGAAAAGTGTAGGAAGTGCTCAGAGGACAGTATAGGAAGCAGGTTCCTGAGGAGGAGACAGAGGGGAAATTGGCTGCAACTCAACTGTTCTCTGCCAGCTGGCTGCAAAGAATCATTGGTGGAGTCTGAGAAGAGATTCATGCTCGACTGACCTTCCTGTCAACATACTCAAGGACAGAAAGCAGAACAACATAAAACTAGCAAATTACTTTCAGAAACATCACAGACCATATAACGTATTTGTAGGACTTCTCTCTATCTGTTACCATAAGAGATTTTAACTCATTTATTTTAAGTAGGATTACATTCTTGGAAAAGAAATTGAGCAGAGACACTGTTAAGTCTGCACATGCCAATGATATCAACTATGATTTCTAACATACTCTTAAAAATAAGGGAGAAATAAATTTGTCATGGTCAACATTTTAAACTGATTTGATGCCATAGCTTTCTGATCATGGAAAATAGTTGTGTACTGTTAATGCTTTCCAATGTTCATAAAAATATCTTTTATTTTTAAATGTTTACTTGATGGTGTTAACCATATGAATGAAATATTTTTCCAGTCTCAGGATGAAGTTGAAAGAACCAAACCTCTGAGCTGAGGGAAGATTATCCCAAGTAAATGTTTGTGGCTGGTCCTGTTTATTGTTCAAAGCGGCCTGCTTGCATGGACTGGGAAGGGTGCTCAGAGCCCCCGGCCTTCGGAAGGTGAAATCTGAGGCACCATTAACTTTTAATGGATCACAGACCATATTTAAGTGGATATGGCTGCTGAAGCAATAAGTGAGTGCATGTGGTTATAGGAATTATTGCTAATATTTCTCATTAATGCATGCAGAAAAATATAAGATGATAGCTGTAATAGTATTGGAGTACATTAAAACAAAGCAAAATTAGCAATAGAAGAACAGATGTCAAAAAGGGAAATAGTGTTTGCGTGTGTATGAAGGAGCAAGGTAGCACCTATAAACCTAATCCTTGAACCCATGAACCTCATTATTCCTCTTCTGCACTATTCATTTATTTTTGTAACTTATAGTAATTTTTATGTCTTTATGTCTTGCATTGTACTGCTTCCGCAAAACGACAAATTTCATGACATATGTCAGTGATAATAAACCTGATTCTGATTTGGGTACTCTAGCCACTTCCCTTGTCTGTTCCTTGATGAAGTTGAGTTACCTGTATACTGAGGTTAAGCTCATTGCTTGAGGTAGGAGCTGTTCAACTCCTATTGTCTCAAGTTTTCTTTTCACTACTTGCCCTTGCCTTCTTCCAAAGATGCCCAGCAAGGTAGGACTTAGAATCATGCCCTTTCTTCCATGTAGGTTGAAATACACAATACAAACTTCCAAATTAAAGTACTACAGATCCTGGAAATAAGAATCGAGAATAAGCTAGGGAATTCTGGAAATAGCCAGCAGGTCAAGCAGCATCCATGAAAGGATAAACAAGGTTAACTGTTCAGGTCAGTAACCAGTCATCAGAAGATGTTTCCTGTCGTATTTCTCAGAATCAGAATCAGGTTTATTATCACTGATTTGTATGTCATGAAATTTGTTGTTTTGCAGCAACAGCACAGTGCAAAGACATAAAACTACTATAAATTACAAAAATAGTGCAAAACAAAAGGAATAATGAAGTACTGTTCATAAGTTCATGGACCATTCAGAATTCTGATGCTGGAGGGGAAGAAGCTGTTCCTGAATCATGGGTCTTCTTGAGTGTGGGTCTTCAGGCTCCTGCACCTCCTCCCCGATGGTAGTAATGAGAAGAGGGCATGCCCCGGATAGTGTGGGTCCTTAGTGATGGATGCCACCTACTTGAGGCACCGCCTCTTGAAGATGTCCTCGATGGTGGGGAGGGTGGTGCCCATGATGGAGCTGGCTGAGTCTACAACCTTCTGCAGCCTCTTGCGATCCTGTGCATTGGAGCTTCTATACCAGGCTGTGATGCAACCAGTCAGAATGCTCTCCACTGTATATCTATAGAAATATGCAAGAGTCTTTGGTGACATACCAAATCTCCTCAAACTCCTAATGAAGTAGAGCTGCTGGGCCTTCTTCATGAAGAAGGCCATCAATGTGTTGGGCACAGGATAGATCCTCCGAGACGTTGGCACCCAGGAACTTGAAGCTGCTCACCCTTTCCACCGCTGACCCCTCAAGGACGACTGGTGTGTGTTCTGCTGGCTTCCCCTTCCCGAAGTCTACAATCAATTCCTTGGACTTGCTGATGTTGAGTGCGAGGTTGTTGTGGGGACAGCTCTCAACCAACTGATCTATCTCAATCCTGCACCCCTCCTCATTGTCATCTGAAGTTCTACCAACAACAATGGTGTCTTCAGCAAATTTATAGATGGTGTTTGAGCTGTGCTTAGCCACACAGTCATGAGTGTAGAGAGGGTAAAGCAGTGGGCTAAGCACACATCCTTGAGGTGTGCCTGTGTTGATTGTCAGCGAGAAGGAGATTTTATTACTGATCCACATTGACTGTGGTCTCCCGATGCGCCAATTATAGAGGACTCTGGTAAGACAAGATAAGATAAGACAAGACATGACAAGATAGTTATTTATTAGTCACATGTACATCGAAACACAGTGAAATGCATCTTTTTGCCTTACTGAAAATGTGCTGGGGGGCAGCCCACAAGTGTCGCCACTCTTCCGGCGCCAACATAGCATGTCCACAGCTCCTAAACTGTATGTCTTTGGAATGTGGGAGGAAACCGGAGCAACCAGACGAAACCCACGCAGAATGGGGAGAACGTACAAGCTCCTTACAGACAGTGGTGGAATTGAACCCGGGTCGATGGCGCTGTAATAGCGTTACGCTAACTGCTACAGCGTTGATACCTGGCTTGTCTGATCTCCCTACCTAAGAAAGGATGTGCGTATGATAAAAGAAGTACAGGGGGTCCCTAGGTTACGTAAAGGTTCAATTTCTGAAACCTGTCCATAAACTAAACTTTCCAAAAGTTGGTGACATACATTTTCCCCAATATCATAATCTTCAGCCTCGATAGCACTTGGGGACTGATTTGCAAAGAGTAGACAGGGGAAGGTCAGTGTAGGTGATTAGGAGTTGTTACCAGCAAGTGAACTGTGGCAAATGTTTGTCTGAATGCAGCCAGGGTGGAGTGACGGGAGAGCTGATCTGCTCATCAGCAAGAAAACTCGGTTTTATAAAAGTGTGTGCTAACGAGAGGTGGCTTGGGCTTCATAACGTTTGATCTCACCTGAAGGAGAGTTTGGAGAAGGCATTGGCTTTTTCTCTAGATGCATTGTTTCCTGGTGAAGTAACCAGAGTACTGGACCTGACAGCAGAGTTTGGAAGAATTTGCGTAAGTCGGATTTCTGTAAATCAGGTCTTCTGTAACCCGGGGACCCCCTGAATAGCAAAGATTCACCAGATTAATTCTCGGATGGCAGGTTTGTCATAAGAGGAAAAATTAAACAGACTGGGTCTATACACCCTTGTTTAGAAGAATGAGGAGTGATCTCATTGAAATGTACAGAATTCTCACAGGTTTGATCTGCTAGTTGCAGAGATGTTTCCCCTGGCTGAGGTGTCTAGTACTAGAGTAACGGTCTCCAAATATGTGGTCATCCATTCAGGACTGAGATTCAAAGAACTTTCTTCACCCAGAGTGTGATGAATCTTTGGAATTCCTGATCCAAGAGGGCTGTGGAGATTATTAACAAAGACTGCTAATGCTGGAAATCTAAAATAAAGACAGAAAATGTTGGAAGTACTAACCATTAGAAACAGCGCTAATGTTTTGGGATGAATACGCTTCATCAGAACTGGGAAGGATACAAAAGAAATTCGTTAAGCTGCAGGGAGGGTGGAGAAGAGGGGATGTCTCTGATAGGGTAACACTGGAGTGACCATGGGAATAAGCTGTAAACAAGGTTTTCTAATCAATGAATGAATAGGAGCAGTTAGAGAGTAAGAACATAGACAAAGGAATGTAGGAGTTGCGAAATGCAGAGCAGGAAGACTTGCCTGGCAGGTCAGACTGGGTATGTCCTCCACTCCCAGATGAAAAAAAAGGGAGGAAACAAACAGGCTGAGTGAATATCACAGATGGACAACTGATACAGACAGAGAAATTAAGTTACCTGAAGTTGAAGAATTCAATATTAAGTTCAGATGGAAGACAAGGTGCTGTTAGGCCTCATTATAACCTTGCAGAGGGTCACAGGGTCACCTCTGTGGGCTCAAGGCCAATGTTTTGCAAAACAGTCACCCAATCTGCATCTGGTTTCTCCAGAGTAGAGGACACCACACTGTGAATGCAATACATCAGATTGGAAGAAATGCACGTGAATTGCTGCATCACTTGACTGTTTGGGTCCCTGAATGGTGGGAAAGGAAGAGGTGAAAGTACAAGTGTTGCGTTGCCTGTGGTTGGAATACAAGAACACTGAAAATGGGAGCAGGAGTAAACCAACTGGTCCTTCAAACCTGCCCCACCATTTAATCTGATCATGGCTGATCTGTGCTGACCTCAACTCCTTTTCTGTGCCTTCTCCATACCCATCTATTCCTCGACCTATCAAATATTTACCCAGCTCCACTTTAAATGCTTTGAATGACCCAGCTTCCACCACCTGCTGGGGCAGAGAATTCCAGAGATTCACCACCCTCTGGGAGAAGAAATTTCTCTGTGCCTCAGTTATGTCCCCTTATTGTGGAAAGTGCTGTAGGAAGGGGAGTGGAGCAGGGAGTCACGAAGGGAATGTTCCAAGCAAAATGCTAAAAGGGGAAGAGAGGGGAATATGTGTCTGGTAATGGAATCTCTGTGTTGTGGAGGCTCAGTTGCAGAGTATAAGCAAGATGGTACATTTTTAGATAGTAAGGGAATCAAAGGGTTTGTACAGGAAAGTCACACTGTGACCTTTGAATAGTGGAGCAGACATGAAGGGCTGAATGGCCTACTACTGCTTTGCTCTTATGTTCTTATTTTCATTGACTGATTGCAGTGGATCATGTGATCAGAATCTTGTTCTGCTGAGAACCCAAGAATCCCATCAAACATCTTAGAACATAGAATATTGAACATGGTACAGCAGAAGAACAGGCCCTTCGGCCCAAGATGTTGTGCCAAACTAACTAAACTAGTAATTAAACACCTTAATAAACTAACCTCTTCTGCCAACATAATGTCCATACCCCTTCATTCTCTGCACATTCATGTGCCTATCTAAGAGCCTTTTAAATGCCTCTGTCATATTTGCCTCCACCACCATCCCTGGCAGCACATTCCAGGCACCCACTACACTCTGTGTAAATAAAATACTTGCTCCACACACCTCCTTTGAACTTACCCCTCTCACCTTAAATGCTTGCCCTTTGACAATGCCTCTTGGGCAAATGCAATGCACCTTGGTAAATAAGACATTCTATATTAATCATACCACCCTGAAGGTTATTGTAAATGCTGTATTGTCACTGATACAAGAAAAAATAGGAGCAGTGGGCATCAATATTCTGTGAGAACCCAGTACCTCTTTAGCCTAGTTTCCAGCACACTAATTCACTGACATTACACTTGAATTGCATTGGTTGACTGCAGATCATCAATCCCATCATTAGCAATATTTTTTGTTACCAACTAGAAATCATTATTACCAGTTGCAACAACTGCAGCAAATAACTTCTGGACAAGTGCTTATTTAGCATTATTGTATTTATGATTTGAGCAAACTGAGTGCATGAGAAAATGCCGAACTGGCTATCAAGGGTATTTTATGTTTTTTGATCTGTTTATAGGTTTAGTAGTCAGCAAACATAAATTGCTATGTGAGTGTTACTGCAATTGTAAAGGTTCATTTGATATTTGGAATCATGAACATTTACAATAATTTAACTATAAATGTTATATTTCCAATGTATTCAGAGTCAGATATTTCCACTGTACTCTCATAAATTTACTGAGTATTTATTTTTATAAGAGTCTGTTTCAGACATCAACAATGTTGCTTGCCCAGCATAGTAAACTGAGTGTAACTAGGGCCTTCGTGCTGGAGATGTTGGCCTGGGAGAGGACATTAATGTTGGTTTACTTATCCTTCCAGTGAATCTGATGGATTATATGGAGACACCCTCTGTAGTATCTTTCCAGTACCTTAAGGGTGATGCAGAGTTCTCTGTTGCCAGCTACTTTAACTGTCCACCCCAATTACACTTTGATATTTCTGTCCTTGGCCTCTGGCACTGAAAGCTTGAGGAACAGCACGCCATCTTCCATCTCAGCATGTTGCAGCCTTCCAGACTAAAGACAAAATTCTACAACTTTCTCTGTCTATATCAGAACTGGTGATTTCCACTGAAAGTCATCAGCCGTAATATTGGCTCAGTTTTTCTCCCTCCGTTAGCATGGCTTGATCTGCTGAGCATATCTTACAGCCCTGCATTTCACAACTTTTACAATCCTTTGGGTGTATTCTCAATTTTTAATTGTCTTTGTTTTGTACCTTCTTTTAATTTTCTCTCTCTAACCACCTCAATTATCCCATCTACTGGAAAACCTCTACAACGTATCTCCACAGTAACCTGGCATCACCCAATTAGAGGTATTCCCTTTGTTCCATTCATCCCTCCAAACCTTCTCTGCAAATTAAGACTAATTTGTTTTCTTTCCTTTCCACTTTGAAGGGTATGTGTCCTGAAATGTTAACTGTTGCTCTTTCTACAGATGCTGTCTGACCTGATGAGCATTTTCAGCATATTCTATTTTTATTTCAGGTTTTCACCATCTGCAGTTCTTTTGATTTTCATTCAAGTTTCCTTCTCACTCAATGTCTCCTATGAGTAGTGAGGACTTCATGGAATTTTAACTTTGAATCAACAATTTTAACACTTTGACATTATTTTGATATCCTAAATATATTTATTTTGTTAAGTTAAGTTCACTTTGAGTGGGTCAAGTACTGAAATCATGGTATGTTATCCCATTAAAAGGAAGAACTTAATTGTGATGATGAGTTTTTAGACTTGCAAAATTCCACAAATCTACATGATCAGTTATGGTTAGACCCTTTGTCATTATTTGTTTTTATTTGCTTAAGTGAATCAAACCCTGGAATTTTAATTGTGTTGCCTTTTTAACGGGATGGTTTAAGTCCAGTACAGTTCAGCTTAATCAATTATGTAATTCCCACTGGCTTACTTAAAACCAAATTCTTTCATGTTATACATATGTTCATTATTAGCTGTTCCTGTCAGCATTATGCAAAAATTATCCATTTTGTGATCTACTTCCATGCTTAAGACATCTAATTAGCCTTGGCGTCTAAAGGTAATCAATCTTCTTTCTCATCATTACTTGCCTAATTGCTTTACATCTTCAGAAAACTTGATAACACCAGAACAGTTCTATATCAATCATGAATTTCTAATGAGTATTCTTGATTATTATTTTCCCAGGCACCCTATATTCTTCACAGATTTAGCCCCTCTGACTTTTATTCCTAAACCACCACAGAGTCCATCCAGGCTGTTTGTTATTTAAGAAACAGATTGCCAGGAAAAAGGATTTGAGATCAATTACTATTGTTTAAAAAGAGCAGGATCAATATCTGTTGAGAAGTGAGTCTGAAATTAATAGAAATATTTAATGTGTTTTATCTTTATATAAGAATAGGTCACCAAACAGAATCAGTGTTTGCTAATATAGGGATCAATAAGCATTATGGAAGTCAAGCCATTATATAATAATCATATATATGAACTGTGGCTGCACAGCCTTTCTATGCCCTGAATTTTCTCGCAAGCCATTTGTTCCTCAAACCTCAATAATTGCTGTTATTCTTACCTGAGGGACTTAGTAGAATGATATTTGAAAACTCAGCTAAGCAATAACAAGTGAATAGTGTTTGCATCACTTCAGTTATTTCCTCAGAAATTCCTGTGGTTTGCAAGATGTAATCTACATCATCTTAAGTATGCATGACAGAAAGGCAGTTTCTGCTTCCACACCACCTTTCTTACTGAACCAACCCTGTTCTCTGGGTCAATATTGCATCAGGTGACATGATTACCTCCTAATTATGGTGCATTATTCACTAGAGATCATAAGCAATGTCCTTTACATTTTCTTGTTTATGCAGAGAAACCATGGGTTATAACTGGAAGGAAGCAGAAACCAGCTAAATCAACAGTCCCTTAATCTTTTCCAGTGATCTAGAATTCAATGCCTTTGCCAAGCACCTGTACTTACAGCTATCCTATGTTGAAAGCATAAAATTACCTCTTCCACATCTGCCAATGTCATCTTCCTGGTGGAAGTTGTCCCTGACCCTTCGTGTTGAGGCCCTGCTTGGTGGCAGGTTGTTACACATATAAATAGTGTTTTATGAGAGAACCAGGAGCAAGTCCTCACAGAAACTACTTGAAAAATCTCTGGCAGCTTACTAAGCTGCATCCCAGAGCTTAGCTGGGTGTCAGATCTGCAAAAATCAGTGCATATTTCTGAATGTCTGATAAATAGAAATACTCAAAAGCATACACGGATTATTAAAAATCAATCAAACTATTAAAGACAGTTTTTTAAAACTAAACCAAACAATAACTACAACAGTTAATAATATTTCAATATAGTTAAAATATTTAACTAAAGTCAGTTAATACAGACAAGGGGAATTATTTACGTCCCTTGCAACTGTTCTTCTCCATTCAAATAACTGGAGACTCCACTATTGTTTCAGATCTATGAGGTTACAGGGAACTTTAGACAGATTCTCCACTATACTTACTGAGTAATTGCCTCAACTTTATGCTTAATCACCGGACTCTTATGTGGTTTCCAATGTGGAAAAGATGAGAAATGACCAAACAGTAAATTTTACGCATCCACATTCACATGTATTTCCAGCACTTAGTGGCATTTACACAGGGAAAAATTAACAATTCCATGAAGAACTACTGGCATTTCCCTGAAAAATCTGACCCATTGATTCCACTAAGAGAAATGTGTGGACCAGATGTAAAGCAGGCAGCCAATTCACCATCATTCTTCCTTTAATAACTTCCCTTCACCCCCACCAGGACAAAGTTTCACTCCTTACAAGCAGATCGAAGTGTTCAGACAATTTTTGTCAGATTAATTTATAGCTTGAGTATAATTTCAAAGCAGAGAGATATAGAAAGTTAATGAAAATTCAAAATTTAAACTATGTATAATTAGAGCACAAGATTAAAGTAGTATGTTGGATTTCAAAAATCAAAGGACTCTTAATTGGAAGCGTTTGTGTTTCCCCACCCCAGGTAACCAGCAACGAATTTCTGACACAATTAACCTGATACAAACATATGAAAATCATCTAAGACAAGCAAATCTCATTGCCATGATGTCCTATCAGTAAGAAAACAGTCACCGCTGCTAAAGAAACTTAAATCTTCATGCAGAAATAATTCTGGTTGCAGCTAATATTTAAATCATAGGGAATATTATAAACTCATTTTCCATGTTCTCACAATGTATGCTCTATAATAATTTATTTACAATAAGAACATAAGAACTTAAGAAAAGGAAGTTAGAGTAGGCCATAAAGACCCTCAAGCCTGTTTCAACATTCAGTAAGATATTGGGTGATCTGATCTTTGCCTCTTTTCAGATTTCCAACCCTTGATTTCCCTCTAGTTGAAAAATCTGTCTCCCTCAGCTTGAATACATTCAGTGTTTCAGTCTCTGCGGCTCTCTGGACTAGAGAATTGCAAAGATTCATTACACTCAGAAAAAAGTTATTGAACTGCTGCAATCCTGATGATGAAGTTGCTCTCACAGTGCTGTAGGGAAGGGAGTTCCAAAATTTAGGCCCAGCAATAATGAAGAATTGCAATACATATCCAGATCAGGATGGTAGAGAATTTGGAGGAAAACTTGCAGGTTGTGGCGTCCTTCTATCCTTCTTGATGGTAGAGGTTGTTGATTTGGGATTTGCAGACAGAGTAGCCTAGGTGAGTAATGGCAGTGTATTTTACACATGGTACACACTGCAGGTGGTGGTGGAGGGAATAAATGCTGAGGGTGTTTGGTGGAGTGCCAATCAAATGGGTTGCTTTGCTCTGGATAAGGCTGTGCTTTTAAAGAGTTGTGGTGTGAATCTCATGAGGCAAGTGGAGCGTATTCCAATACGTTTCTGACTTGTCCTTGTGGTGTCAGCAGGTGGATCACTGGTTGTGGGATACCAGTCTCTGACCTGCTCTTGTAGCCACAGTATTTATACAACTGACTTTATGATGGATGGAATGTCATTGATGAAGCAGCTGAAGGTGGCCAGGCCAAGGATGCAGTGATGTCCTGGAGCTGGTATAAATGACTTTCAACTACTACGCATCCATTTTCTGAATTCTCTGTTTTAAATAGGTGACCCTCCTATTCTGAAACTATGCCTCTGGTCCTAGATTCCCCCATGCAGGGAAACATCATCTCAGCTTCTACCCTGTTACACCCCTTCAGAATCTTTTACATTTCAAAAAGATCACCTTTTATTCTGAACTCATCAGAATGTGAACCCAACCTGCTTAATCTTTCTTTATAAAGCAACCACTTTATCCTTGGAAAGAACCTAGTGAACCCCTTAGTTTCCTCCAGTGCAAATATATCCCCCCTTAAATAGGGATCCCAAACTGAATGATTTGCATTGCAATCTGTAAAATGCTTCCTTTACACTGTGGGTGTTGAGTTAACTGCCTCATAAATACCAGGTTACTCCTTTTGCTGAATACTGGAAGTATATTTGGCATTCTTCACTTCCAAGATGCCACACTGCATTTTTTAAATATATTATTCCCTCAGTTATTAATCTGAAGCAATTCCATTCTGAAACTGAAGAACAAATAAAAGCAGAATGGCAAAAAGGACTTCAAGCAGGAGACATAGCAAAGATATGAGCAGGAAAGTAATTTACCGGAATGCTGAATAAACAAAATGTCTTGTTATGTGGTTGGTATAAATTAAATTCATTTTTAAAATTCTGCAGAAAAGAGCAAAATATAAAAAGCATAACAGTGGCCTTATTACCATGACTTGGAAAGTTGCTTTAAATCATGTTTTTTTTTGTGTTTTGCACTGGGCAATGGTGCTTTAAATATTTATAACTTCCATTATTAACCAACAAAGTTGCTAAATTGGTTTAAAGGTGACCAATTTTGCCTTTCTACCATTTTGCCATATGCCTAAATATTAGGTGAGCAAAACAACAATTACCTGGAGAATTAATCCATTTAAGTATTGTACTGATTATTGGAGGAACTTGATTAGACAGCCAGAGCTGTCATTAAGGGATGCTTACCCACAATCGGGTAAAGCTGGAAGTCACTGCATTCATTTTCACTGCAGCTTGCTTCTTAGTTTTAATCTTTAAGATCTTCTCGTATTTATTCCCCTTGCTGATATAGGTCCTGCAAAACAAATCCTGCCTCTATATACTACTGGTCTTTTTCACTCCTAGCATTTCCAGGTAAATGATAGAAAAGCAAAGATGGTCACCATTAAACCAAATGGTAGAAAGGCAAATCAATGTCACTCCTCATGCTGAGTTTCTCACCCTTCCACCCATCAAGCTGGTTCGGAGTGCAATTAGCTTACCTAGTCATTCGTTGAGTTTTCTAGTTGACGCTACATACGCACACGCGCAGACAGACAGACAGACAGACAGACACACACACACACACACACACACACACACACATACACACACCTGATCTTCCTTCTGTTCTTAATTGCATACAACTCTCATCCTGTTTAGGCATCGACCATCAGTGCAGAATTGCTTATGACCTGGCACAGAATAATGCTTCTTGGTCAAGGATTGCAAAGCTAATTCGTGGTTGGCTACGACATAAGCAATGCAAGAGTAGAGTGCAACTTTAGTGTTTTTCCAGCTCATAAACTATATCATATTGCACAGGTGCAACAGAGGTATGGATTTAGTTGTTTTTAATTCTATAAATTCCCTTTTTGTTTGGCCCATTTTTCATTAATTAATTAACAATGATTAAAGTATTATACTAATCACACCTTTAAATTATTTTCCCCTTAGTGAGGCAGATACATTTTTTGACCTAACTACATTTCTACAAAACGTTCATGCCTTGGCTTCAAATTTCCACATGTGCACTATGGATTAAATGGCAACGGAGATTCAATATGGAAGGATAAATTGAGAATAATATGCCTCAAGCAGAGTTCTGAACTATACTCAGTCTCATCATATTTTGGTTGCATGAAATTGGTTCCTCAAACCACATCTTCAGTTGCAAATTTATTTAAATTGTCCAGTGTGGCCTCACCCATACTAATTATCACCTCCTACCTAGAAGGACAACAGCAATGAATGCCCAAGGATAAAACTATCTGCAAGTTCTCCTCCTAGTCACAAACAAACATGTCCTTGGAAATGTATCACCTTTTGTTTCATCATTGTGCCTAAATATTTCATCCCACCGAGCAGCACTGCAGGAGTACCAAAGGATTTCAGAAAAGCAGCTCACCACCTTAATTTTCTTGCAAAGTTGGATAGCAATAAATATCGACCTTGCCAGTGACATGCAGATCCTGTGAAAAAGTAGAGAAGAAAACCCTTAATTGTGCAATATGATAGGTATAACTGGCAAAATCAAAATATTCATAAGAAAAATATAATGTAGAGGCTGGGAGTGGAGAATACCCTGGATGTGTGACTCCAAGCAACATAGTTGAATGTTATCTGCTTGCTGAAATAGCTTAGGAAGTTAATCAGTTAGTTAAAATGGTGCAGTGTAACTGCTGCAGTGTTTCATGAATGCATCCAATCACCAACTTCTCAAGATTGTCAACAAATGCTGCCCTTGACACATGCCATAAAATTGTTTTTTTTAAATCATCATCACTCCATTCCACTCATTGTATCTTTCAGGTGGGTAAACCTTGGGAGGAATGCTACACTTCAGGGTGCTAACCTTCTGCATTGTTCTTTCCTCAGATTGACCTCCATATTTTTCAAATGGTTGTCTTCCTTGGATAGAGATCGACAGGTGTCTTTGCCATAGACATTCACCAGACTACCAGCAGATTTAGTGCCTGCAGATCCTATTGAGCACATGAGTTTCCTAATGGAATTTGCTCCGAATCCAATATAGATGGAGGAGGGGATAGACCTGAAGAATGTAAATATCAGAGTTTCCTTATTCATACTGGGAAAGTGGGCATTGCTGGCAAGATCAACATTTAATACCCATCCTTCATTGTTCTGCTGCAGATGTCAGTGAACTACTTTAGTTACTTGCAGTAATCTCTATGATGAAGGGAATCCTCTAGGGCTTTAAAGCAGGAGGTCCTTGGGTTCTGGTCCAGCAACAATGACGGAATGTTTTCATGTCAAGGTTGTGTGCTGGTTGGAGGGGAACTTGCAAGTGGTAGTGCTCCCATGCTCTTGCTGTCTTTGACTTTCTAGCTGCCAGAGGTCGTCAATTTGAGAGGTGCTGGTGAAGAAGCTTGACAAGTGTAGCAGCATTGAATAAGAATAAGGTTAACCATCCAACTACACAACCATACGTGTCTCAAACTCTTGAAGATTTTATAGCAGTATGAGTCAGACTCAGAAGTTATGATAAGCTGTGCAAGACAGATGTTGCAATTCTCTGGGTTCTGATCGACTTCAGCCCAGGATTTTAAAAGAAATGTGTTTGTCTGAATTTGTCAAAATCCCTTAGATTCTGGAAGATACAATTAGATTGGAAAAATGGAAAATGTAATTCCTTTATTTTAAAACGGAGGGAGACAGAAAGCAGGAAACTACAGGGTAGTTAGTTAACAAGTGTCATAGGGAAATTGTTACAAGCTATTATTAAAGATGTTATAGTAGGAAATTTCAATATAATTCCAGGGAGAGTCAGCATGGTTACATGAGTGGGAAATTATGCTTGATCAATTTTTCAACTTTGAAGTTGAGGTGATGTGGATAAAGGATGTATTTAGAACCCCAGAAGGCACTTGATGAGGTGCACATCAAATGTTATTGCATAAAATAAAAACCTTGTGGTGCATAAGGTTACATATTGGCATGGAGAAAAGATTGGCTGGCTAACAGGAGACAGTATAGACATAAATTAATCCTTTTATGCAACAAGTAGCATGCCACAGGGATCGGTGTTCGTGCCTCAACTTTTTACTCTTCGTATAAATGACTTGGAACAAAGCATCAGAGATATGGATGCTAAATTTGCTGATCACGCATAGGTAGGAAGGAATGTAAATTTTGAAGAGGATGCAAGAAAGCTACAAAGGGGCATAGATATGTTGAGTGAATGAGTAAAGTTCCAACAAATGGAGTATGTGGGAAAATATGAAATTATCCATTTTGGCAGGGAAACAAAAAGCATATTGTTGATTGGAGGGCTCTGAGATGCAAAGGGCTGTGTGTTCTAGTCCATGATTTACAAAATGCGAGTACATAGGTATTTCACATAACTAGCAAAGATAACAGAATGTTAATTTTTATTATTATGGGAAATTAATACAAAAGTAATGAAATTTTGCTTCATTTATATAGGTTGATGAGACTAGCTCTAGAGTATTGAGTACAGTACTGGAGTCCTTATTTAAAGAAGGATTTTAATGTATTGGAATCAGTTCCGAGAAGGTTTACTAGATTACTCCCTGGAATATGTGGGTTATCTTGCAAAATGGTTCAGGCTAGGTTGTATCCAATGGAGTTTAGAAGAGTGAGAGAAAACTTGGTTGAACCTCAGGATCCAGAAGGGTCTAGGCAGAGTTGATATGTTAAGTATGTTTTCTCTTATGGGAGAATCTAGAATGATAGGTTGCTGTTTAAAAATAAAGGGTTGCCCAGTTAAAACAGAGATGAAATGAAATTACTTTTCTCTCTCGGTCGTGAGAATTTGGAACTCTACTTCTACTCCACTTTGAGGAAGAAGTCTTTGCATATTTTTAAGACAGAAATAGAAAGAAACTTGAATATCAAGGGGGTGAAAGGTTAGCACAGATAAATGGGAATGCAAAGTTCTGGTTACAATCAGACCAGCCTTGGTCTTATTAAATTATCCAGCAAATTTGAGGAGCCAAGTGGCCTTCTCCTGATCCTAATTCATATGTTGGTACATATGTTTGTGTGACCTGCCTTCCTGGGTTGGCATTCTTTCTTTAGCTGGCACTCGGCTGTTATGTTGGTCTGCTTGTAACTTTGCCAGAATGTGGCATCCAGATCTCATGCCCAAACATCTCTTGGATACCTGTCAAAGAGAAAACAGCTATTTTTACCTCACTTGCTCATTCCAACTGCAATGGGATGTTCTTGTAGGATCAACAAGGGGAACATCCAATCAATCAGACCACCAATGCCATCTTTAGGACGGCTAGGGAATTCATCCAATTTGATGTGATTTCACAGCTGTCAAATATTTCTTTCTTTAAACTAACAGCTAACCTTCTGAGCCATACATCAAAGCATTGGCATTTCACAGGAAACAGCAATTTTCTCAATAGAATTGGAAGTAACCACTATGGACCAATTGGATCAGCTGATAGCACAACTCTACCTGTCCTTGTACACCTACCACTTATTGAACAAGATTTAGAAAGCTTACTCCTTGTTTGACAGAAGCTGACTTCTGCATTAGGTAAGAGTAACTCCAGTTAAACAACTCAATTAAATCATGCAGGTGCAACAGGTGAATGGACATTTTTTTAGTTTATATGAATTATTTTTTCTTGGTCTGTGCTCTGATTAACATAGTGCACTAATCACACCCTCTGACTTTCTCTCTCTCTCTCTCTCTCTCTCGGTAGAACCTACGCTTGACCTAACTACAGACAAAAATACCACCAGTGGATCAATCAAAAGGTTGACAAAAGGTGTTCCCTGGCTGCAAATTTCCTAATCTTTCACTGCAGAGGATTAAGCCTGGGGAGGCAGCTTGGGTAGAACCCATTTCTGTCAGTTTGCTACCTAGTTCTGTAACATTGGAAGGTCGCCAAAATGATGGTTATTGAAACGATTATTCTTACTGTTGGGTGTGTACATACTGGGGCCAAAAAGCTTTATTCCTGAGTTAATGGCTTCTCAACATGGCAACTTTTAATTATTGATCGCATCCAATGTAGCGTCTAAATCGGAACGCTGAAACCTTTCAACGTCCCTTGTGCCTAGCTGTAATGTGAGCTAAAGGCTCATTTCTTCAACAATAGTTACAGCGGCTTCTTAGCGACGAGGAGGGAATCCCCTTGTTGGAATAGATTGGCCGGTCTTATTGATCCTCTTTCACTCCATGTGTGGAGTTGGTTGGGTTTTGGAAATGGGATGTTTGCCGTATGTTGAACCTTCCTCCGGCGTACTCTTGTGATCTGAATGTATGGTTTATATGAGTCGCGGCACATTCCCTGTGTTTAGTTCCATGCAGACAGGCAATTGAAAGATCCTTTTGCTAATGTGGACGGACTTGGGTGACAGTCTACATCACTTACGTTAGTATTGTCAATATCCACGGAGAAACACAAGAAGCGGCATCAATGGTCAGTAACGGCACGGGCAGAAGGCAGTGTTTCAAACCCCTGGGAGCACAAAAGTCAGCTCCACTTCTCTGTATCTGCAACACATGGTTGTAGAACGTGATTCAACCAACAACCTCTGGAGGAACTCGGCGGGTCGGGCGGCAGGCTGTGGCTCCAGATTCCAGTATCTGCAGCCTCTTGTGTCTCCCTTGTAGAATGTGATTTCCATTTTCGGAAGTCAATGAACCTTTTTCTATCCAAGGTCAAAAGAACAATATAAATTGGATATCACAGATCAAATTTCAATAGTAAAGGAATGTTTTATTTCTTTTTTTATAAGCAGCCAGAAAGCGGCAACCATTCTTTTGATCGACAGAGCGCGGTGCGAACGAGAACATTATTTATAACTGGTGGAAGGGAAATGCAGTGGCGGCATGAGCGATCGCCCGCTGGTCATTTCTGGCGACCTTCAAGTCTTGCGGTAATTGCACACAGCAAGGCGTCTCTCCACTTCTGTGCCAGCTACAGGGTTGAGCAGAACGCCAATGTTTCTGTGGTATCCCTTGTCCTGACACAGGCTGTGTATGCTGTGAATTGTGAAGTGCTGTGGGAAAGGTATGGATGTTGCCACTCTCAATTATCCAGCGGTCCAGTGGCCCGGATAACAGAGCTAGGTCACCTGTCATCAACATTTGTCGTCACAAACTGTGCCAAACAGGGTTATGCTCTGCGTCCCACCCTGACCACGATGATTAAGGAACCGTGACCGAGGGATTTATACTGGATGTTGCTCAGGCTCTGAGATAACTTGCTTTTAACAATTATTACAGCTTTCTCACCCACTCCAAATGCTTGGGCAGCACAAGTCGTGGTTCAGGCCGCTCTCCAGTTAAGCAGAACCCCCACAGCCAAACCCACGATCATTAACCCCACACATAAGGGCTGCCCCCAGCACATTCTTAGCAACGCAAAAATACGTATTTCATTGTGTGTTTCGATGTACATGGGACTAATAAATAAATATCTTATCAGATAAGTTCTGCGATCTGCCAGAGGATCCCAGTCATTCGCTCCACCCGCTGAATCCCAGCGTCGGACCCCGCTCTAATGTAATGTGGGACCCTCGGCGCTCACAAACTCCGCTGTAATTTCTACATTCAGCCCTCTTCAATGTACCTAATTTGTCAGATTGCCTGACATAACTGACTGGGCGCGGGGAAGGGGAGTCCGCCCAGTAAACATTAGGAAGAGTTGAGACGTTGTGTTGAACCTCACCCCGCCATTCCCAAAACCTGAATGCTTTCCTGTCTCGAAACTGAGCCGGGCTCTGTACAGCCATATTTGACCCCTCTAGGTCTAGAGCTTTGCTCTCTATATATTTCCCGTCACTGGAACAATATTTCCACCTCTGCAAATTCACAGGGCACCGCCCGTTTTAGCTGCTGCTAAATTCCCCAGCCACGTCCTCGCAGAAATGACCTGTGACTTTATGTGTGAGGTTAATGATCGCAGTCCATGGACTGGGCTGTGGGTGCACTCTTTAACTGGAGAGCGGTCCGACCACGACTTGTGAAGCCTGAGCATTTGGTGTGGGTGAGAAAGGTGTAATCATTGATAAAAGCAAGTCATCTGAGTTCGCTCTATGCTTGACGATTCTAAAAAACCTCCTGGTCGGTCTCCCATTCTACCTGCTACAGACTTAGGTCATTCCGAAAGCTGATGCCTGCGATCGAACTCACACCACCCCGTTCATATCCATACAGTGCAAAGTGACTCACCGGGATGTTGGCTGGGATGGAGTGCTTCAGTTATGAAGAGGGACTGTTTTCCTTGGAGCAGAGGAAAATGAGGGGGGAACAGTATAGGTATACAAAATTATGAAAGGCATTATTAGGGTGGATGTAAGAAACTTTTACCGGTGGTAGAGGTGCCTAAGAGCAAAGGGTACAGGTTTAAGGTGAGGATTAAGAGATTGAGAGGGGATCTGAGGAAAATTTTCACCCAGGGGGTGGTTGCAATCCGGAACGCACTTCTCTGGAGATGAGGCTTTCCATTCCAGGACATCTGAAATGCCCTTCTTTTTCAGGAAACGTGGCTTTCCCCCTCCTGTGGTTGATGGAGCCCTCACCTGCATCTCCTCCATTTCTCACATTCTGCACTCACCCCCCCCCCCCAGACAGAACAGAAGTAGAGTTCCCTTGGTCCTCACCTTTCACCCTACCAGCCTCTGCATCCAGCACTTCATTCTTTGTGGTTCCAACCAACTGAAAAACAATCACACCACCAGTCACATCTTCCCCTCCCCACCCCTTTCTGCCTTCCACAGGGAGCCTTCTCTCCATGACTCCCTGGTTTGTATGTCCCTCCCCACCCCATTCCTCCTCCTCATCAAGCACTTTCCCTTGCAACTGTAGCAGGTGTATGGAGGTGCAGGTTAAGTGACCGTTGAATTCCAAGTGCAAACTGGAGGAACAGTGCCTCATTTTCTGTCTTGGAACCTTGTAGCCTAACGGCATGAATATTGAATTCTCCTACTTTAGGTAATCCCCACCCCCCTTTCCCACTATCTCTTACCTGCATCTACCTATCACCACCCTGCCTCCCCTCTTTTGTCCACCTATCACTGCTCTGCTTTTCCATCCTATATATTGTGCTTTGCTTTTTCCTATCTTCTGTCCTGAAAAGGGTCCTGACCCGAAAAATTGACCGCCTGCTTTTCTCCACGGATTCTACCTGGCCTGCTGAGTTTCTGCAGCATCATCATGTTTTTCATATAGGAGGCGTAACACCTGTCCTTACACTTCCTCCCTCACCAGCATCCAGGGACCTAAACAGCCTTTCCAGGTGAGGCAGAGATTCACATGTATCTCCAACTTCGTCTACTGCATTCAGTGCTCTCGATGTGGCCTCTTCTACGTCCGTGTAGCAGGTGTTTAGTAAAGTAGTCGACCACGTGCAGACTGGGCAACCGCTTTGCCATCCACCCGTGCTCTGTCTGCAATGGCCGTCTTAAGCTCTCAGTTGCAGACCATTTCAACTCCCTTCCCCATTCCCAGACCGACCGATCTGTCCTCAGCCTCCTCCACTGCCAAGGTGAAGCCAAATGCAATCGAGAGGAACAGCACCTCATATTCTGCCTGGGTAGTCTACAACCTGAGAGCATGAATGTCAAATTCTCCAGTTTCAGGTAACCCACTCCCGTTCTGTTCCTTTCTCTCTCGTTCTTATCCACCCAGGTTACCCCATTCTTTCCAACCGCCCCCCCCCCTCACCCAGCCCCCGTCACCCAGTTTCTTTCCACTCCCCCATCTGGATCCCTCTGCCTATCACCCACACACTCTACCCACACAATCCCCTCACCTCCTCCCACTGTTCCCATCTGCTCAACATCCCTCCCTTATCTGATTTCACTCGTCACCTTCCTTTCTTATTGGATTCCATGACCAGCAGCCTGTTGTTGTCTCCACCAGTCACCTCCCAGCCCCTGTTGCTATCTCCACCCCTTCCTCCCACACCTGGCTCCATCTGCCCATCAACCTCTCCTCACTTGGATCCACCTATTTCTTGCCAGTTCCTGCCTCATCCATCCCTACTCTCTTTATACCGGCTATCTTCCCTTTTACCCTCAGTCCTGATTTAGGGTCTCAAACCGAAACACCTCTGCCTACACAGGTGCTGCCTGATCCACTGAATTCCTCCAGCAGTTTTCTTTAGCTCCAGGTTACAGCATCTGGTGTCTTTTGTGTTCCCAAAATGTTGAAATTGAGATATATTTAATCACTTGCTGATATTTTTGTGCTTAAAAAATGCAAACGCTTAATGTTCTTTGAGCCCAATGAGGTTGCCCAGAAATTCTTTTGAGATTTATCCAAGAGACATTCTTCCAGAATGCCAGTTTGTTGTCCTGAAAGACCTTCTACATCTTCAACTCCAATGTTCCTGTGGCTTATTCAGAGTCACAACAGATAGCAAGAACCTTTTTCCCATAGTAAGGGTATCAAAAGCTAGAGGGCATAGGTTTAAGGTGAGAGGAAGGAATTTCAGAGGAGGTCTGAGGGGAAAGTTTTTTTTAACACAAAGAGTGGTGATATCTGGAACATGCTGCCAGAGGAGATGGTGGAATCAGATACAATCACTATGTTTAAGAGATGTTTAGACAGGCACTTGAAAAGGCAAGATAATAAAAGGATACAGACCTAATGGAGGCAAATGGAAGTAGTGTAGATGGGCAAAAAATGTTTGCATGGATGTGGCGAGCTGAAGGGCCTTTTTCTATTCTGTGTGACTCTATGACTCTACCATGGCCCATCCTGTCCTGCAATGTTGCTGCATTCCTTAACTTCTGAGGGCCAAGGCTCTAATTGGGTTCCCTTTGGTGCCTGCCTTGGCTCAGCGTTGCAACACTAATCTCTGAGTCAGAAAGTTATCTCCAGAATCCAAGGTGCCAAATCAATGCAAAATTGAGGCAACACTGCACTGTTGGAGACAGTGTCTTCAAGTAGGATGTTTAACTTTTGCTGCTGCGGGTAACATTAAAGGAGGAGACACAAGAGACTGCAGATGCTGGAATCTGGAGCAAAATAAAATGCTGGAGGAACTCGGTGAGTCGGGCAGCACCTGTGGAGGGAAATGGACAGGCGGCATTTCAGTTTGAGACCCTTCATCTGGACTGAAAGATAGAAGGGAGATAGTATAAAGCAGTGAGGGGAAGGAGTGGAGTCAGCAGGCAAGCGATAGGTGGAGCAGGCGAGGAGGGGTTATGTGCAGATGGAGGAGGGAAGAGTGGAGATAGCAGCAGAGGCTGGGAGGTGATAGGTGGAGGCAACAAAGGGCTGCAGATGATGGAAAGGTAACAGTAAAGATTCCCATTGTAACTTAGTATTTTGGTCACAACAGCATCACAAAAACAGCTTACCTGATCAATATTTCTCTTTGTTACTTGTGAGACCTTGTTTGCAAAACATGGCTAATATTAGGTTTCATTCAATATAGCAATAACTGTCCTTCAACATGTACATAATTAGTTGTTATGTTCTTTGGGATGTCCTGGGACCATGAAAGGCACCAGTTTCTTTCCTTATTATTAAATTTTCTGAATGGAAATGAATTTCACTTCCTGAACACTTAGATTATCTCTGACTGACAATGTTTTCATCACGTTAATGCTGAACTTGAAGTGAATTATCTTCCTGCTGTTGCCATGAGGCAGGCCAACCTCCCTGTTCTCTTCAGGGGAAGCAGTCATATCAGAGCACAAAACTGCAGATGCTGGAAATCTGAAACAGAAACAGAAAATGCTGGAAACAACACGCAGCAGGTGAGGCAGCATCAGTAGGGAGTGAACCAGAGTTGATATTTTGAGTCAAGGAAAAGTGAGAGAAAGGGGAAGGGGTATTGGTTTAAGTTGCAGAGATGGCAAGGGTGGCCAGGAGACGGAATGACAACTTTGGTCTGCACCCTTTCATAGACAGTCTGTTCTCTCCACCCTTCCTCTTTCTGAAACTTAGCATACTCCTTTGCTCTTTCTTTTCCATTTCTGATGCAGTCCAGAATTGACCCAAAATATCAATTCTGTTTCTCTCCCCAGTGATACTGTCTGACCTGCTGAGCATTTCTGGCATTTTTTAAAATTTTAATTTCACTTTGGATAATGTGCAGCAAATTTTATTACTTAATTTGATTGCTCATGACTCCATTTTGAGAGCCATTCTCACCACTGTGCACAATGAAACACTGGACTGCTGTACTCAGAGTAAAAGAGTTGCGCCTTGACAGTTCTGGTAAGTTGGAAATACAAATTGGTTCTGGGAGTGATGTCACTATCACCGATCTGTTTGGCCACCTCTTTTTCCATGCGAGCTGTTTTATTTCTCTTGGCACCTGTTCTGCATTAGGGAAGCAGCAGCTCCTTCCTAGCCCCATCATTTTCAATAAGTACCTCCAACACAGTATCAGAAAACCGTATCAGTTTGGCCACTGACACAATTCTTGTTGCTGCACATGCCTTTCAGATGCCATTGTTGAAAATGACATCTCCCATTTAAGAGGTAGAGGCAGGCTTTAAGAAACAGCAGGTATATTCCACCTCCTAAACAATGAACTGCCTATAAACAAGCAGCTCCCTACTTGTATTTAAATGAATCTCAATATTCATTCCAGCTCCTGCTGATGTCATCAGGCAGTCGGATAGGAAATGCTGCCCACTGCCATCTTATCAGTGCTTAAAACAAACATCAATGCATGTTTCTTTCAGGTGTTTTTTCATAATGTGTGAGAAGGAAATACATGTAAAATATTGCAGAAACCAAATATAAAAATAGCAACATTTATTACCAGCTTTTTCAAAAGTCATGTAGCTGAATTCCTGACAAATCATTTGGTAAATGAACTGCACAGAATTGTGTTGTGAGTTTTCTGACTAATTGGAAGATATTCCAGCTGGAATTGGTGTCTTAAAGAAAGAAGGGAAAAAATTAAGAGAAAGTTGTGGGAAATTGTGTAAGAGTTACTGTGCTATATCAACATCTTTCTGCAACAAAGGTAGAGTCATCAACCGAGACTAATGATAAGTATGTTTTTGTCAGTTTTGATGCCAGCAATATGAGCCTGACAGGCCATATTTAAAAGAAAAAATCATCATTTTGCTTACAAAATCTACATATTAAATTTAATGCAATACTTTGTTGAGATGAACATTGACTCACTGATGATCATTAGGGAAAGATCAAATCTTATTTTGTCCATCTTCTATGTTACTACAGCTCCACACCAACATGATTCTTAACTGCCTGCTTAACTGCCATTTGGTTCAGCAATGGGACTAAAAAGATTTTGATCCCTCCCCTAACTATTTTCCATTGCAATCCTTGGTTATAACTTGACCTTTAGGCATGGGTAGGATGATCAGGACAGATGTGGGGGGGTGGGGAGGGTGGAAAGCAGAAAGGCATACCACATGATGGGGAATTATACTTCCTCCAGGCAATTTAAAATGAGAAATGAAGGAGAAAATCACAGTGTCTTGAGATTAATTCAGCAAAGGAACATCCATATTCAAGTTATGGATTCTCTAGTGTTTACAGGCTAGCAGAAAATCAATATACTCTGATTTTATATTTTCATCTGTCCACTTCTGCTTCCTGTGATTTGGAGAATGGAATAGACATTGCCAACAATTGTATGTGTAGCTGAAAAATCCTGGCCTGTTCAAAAGTACACAAGCCTATCACCTCTGTTCCTGTGCTGTACTGTTCTATGGTCTATGTACAAGCATTGTGGATATACCCACACCTCAAGGTCTGCACTGGTTCAAAAAGGCAGCTCACCACCACCTTCTCAAGGGCAATTAGTAATAGGCAATTAAATGCTGGCTCAGCTTGCAAAGCCCACATCCCTTGAATGAATAAAAATGAAAATCTCAGGATCTTTACTTAGGCTCATATTAGAAAAAAAAAAGAAATATAGACTACAGAACAAGGTTGCATTTCACCACAGAGGGAATATTAGAAACAGGCACAGGTTCACGTCCAATTTCTCTGATGGTTGGGAAAATAGTAGGTTCGACAGCTTATCTCCAGGAAATTGTAGTCTTGGTACACTTGGTAGAAGTATAGAAATACTATTTTCATGTAAGAAACAGATAACTGTAAATAACACTGACAAATAATTGGAAGCATGTGGGGAAATGGTATATAGCAGCAGAGATTTGTACTTCATTGTAAGCACATCCCAGCACAAATGTGAGTCACCACCCTAGAAATCACAGCAGCTGTTGTTCTCTCATATGCTTAATGCACTAATATCAAATTCCTCTCTCTACTTTTTAATAGCATTATGCTATTTGCTTTAAGTTGGTTAAGATCTCCAGTGAAATGAGGAGAGAAATCCACTCCTGTTACACTGGGGGGTCATTTTGATGTGAGAATATAAAATGGGCAATATTGATTAGAACATTCATTATACTTTATTCCCAATTTTCATTTTTATTGAGTATTTATACTAAACATCAATCACAGTAATATCCCAGCAATAGTCAATGGAGTGCGATAACCAAAACTTAATGAGCTTGTTAAACAGAATACAATGTTCAGTTAATAATGAAGAGATAACTTAATTCATGGCATTTTCTACTTGTTTTGCTTGTCATAGAGTTAAACATAATTCCACTGTAAGTATACACAGCAGTTTTTAATGTTGTTAATTTCCTTCACTCCTTCTCCACCAATACAAGACAATGTTCATTTTGAGGATATGTTTTCTTAGGTAGCAACTGGGTGCCAAAAAGTTCTATCCAGGGGATCTATCCTGGGCCCAACACATTGATGCAATCACAAAGAAGTCATGCCAGTGGCTTTACCTCGTGAGGAGATTTGGTATGTCACCAAAGAATCTTGCAAATTTCTACGGATGTACGGTGGAGAGCATCCTGACATTGCATCACAGACTGGTATGGAGGCTCCAATGCACAGGATGGCAAGAGGCTGCAGAGGGTTGTAGACTCAATCAGCTCCATCAGAGGCCCAACTCTCTCCACTATCGAGGACATCTTCAAGAGGCAGTGCCTCAAGAAGGCAGCATCCATCACTAAGGACCCTCACCATCTGGAATATGCATTCATCTCGTTACTAGCATCAGGAAGGAGGTAAAGGAGCCTGAAGACCCACACTCAGTGATTCAGAAACAGCTTTTTCCCCTCCGTCATCAGATTTCTGAACGGTCCATGAACACTTTTCGTTATTCCTTTCTTTTTGCACTATTTATCTATTTATTTATTTATTTTATAATTTATAGCAGTTTTATGTCTCTGCAGTATATTGCTGCCCCAAAACAACAAATTTCATGACATATAAGTCAGTGATAATAAACCTGATTCTGATTAGTATAAAGGGTAGGAGTCATTGTTAAGTTTTGATGAGGTACACACGAATACCACAGTAACAATCAAACACTTTCACTCTACCTATTATAATACACAGTCCAGTGATGGTAACATGATTTTAGGAGTAATTTACATTTTCCAGTGCAAGGCTGTGAAATTAAACAGAACCCACAAACAAGTTAAAAGCATGAAAGTGTGTCTTTCTGAATGTATATTGGAATCTCTTTCCGCTTCTGCAGAGAAGTGGACAGGAATTGAAAGCAGGCCACTTAGAAGCTGAAAGAGAAAAACTGGTTTTATTTCCAACATTAGGTTTATGTATCTTCTGTTGAAGTAAACCTGCTTTGGACCGTATTTAGCTATATACAGCTTTAAGAATGGAGCATACCTTCAACAGAAGTAATTAAATGACTGCAGCATCTGTTTTTTTTAATCCACTTTAAACATAAACAACTAGACTGGTTATGATATAACTAAAAGCAAATGCAGAGTAGAAATATAATGTACAATGCAGAGAGGGAGACTGGGGATTTAAATCCATAACCAAAAAAACCTCCGGTCAAGATCATTTAATTTTCAGTGGATATTACCAGCATCTGAATTCTTTCAACAATCTACGTTTTTCTCCCTGGTGAAAACACCTAATGGATAATTTTGCCTTTAGATTAGACAAGACTTAATGGGTTAGAACTGGTGCAAGTTCCAACTGAAAGGTCAGACAGAAAATAGCACTCAATGCATATGTAAATAATGTAAATTTGACTATATATGTTGTAAGGCAACTCAACCTATTAGTAGTCTATGTCAGGACGAAAGTCAACCCTGAGCAGCTTTAACAAAGGATTTGGAGAGCTTTTCCGAACTCTGCAGTTAGTAGTTACATTTAATCTAAAATTCCACTATGGCGTAAACGCATTCAGAATTTAATGGTACAAAACCAAAGAAAGTGCAGTTACTCAGCCTACTATGTCTCAAGGTTACACTTAAAAGGTTAGTATTTACTGTATTAGAATAGTCTCTGGGGAATTAAACTAATTTTAAACATATGGGGGTCAGGTTTTTCTTTGTTTGTGCTCGTAATATTGACACCATTTGAGTAGACTGTGTCAACTATTACAAAAGAGCAAAGAGTTTAAGACATGGAAGAGTTATACCCCAAACCATATATGTCTTTATTTTCCATGATCTCCTATGCTGGTTCAGGACTCAATTCACCCAAATTAAGTCATGGCTACAAATCTGGCCATGCCCCCAGTTGAAATTGTGTGATTCCATAGGTACTGAAAGACTCGTCAAATTGCATTCATATCCTGAGTGCACCAGGAACATTTTCTTTGAAGTTTTCATGTTAAAATGGATTTAGTTTACTACTAACAAAACTAATACAAGGCTCTTTAAAACTAATTTTGTTTCATTTTAAAGAAAAGGGTTACTCAAAGGACTAGAACTCCCTTACTATCTTATTTATGATGAATTTATTTTCAGTTGCAGTTAAAATATTGTTCAAGGCTACTATTCATAAATACGTAAAGAGTATGTCTTAATGAAAAGAGAAACAAGAAACAATTGCATTGACCAATTGCACTGGTTATTGTAATATTTTACATCTGTGATTAGACAAATACATTTTAAACAGGAACTTGAAGCCTAACCTAACCAAGGCAATTTCAAATTTATTTTGACCATAATTTTCCAACTATGCTCAAAGAAGAACCTCTACACCATGCTTTTGTTGATCATTCTTAATGCAAGAAGGAACAGAATACATAATGGCAAGCAAAAAATCTTTCATGCAAAATGAAACAGCAATTTATGATTTTTAAAAATCTATTGTTTGCAAGCAACTTTTAATCACAAAAGCTAAATCTTCCATATTTCATACTATTTTTGCTTTCTTCCTCTTCATTTTTTGGTGACGATTAACTCAGTAGAGCACGGTTCCTTGGATGTATAAATGACTGTCTAAAGTCTTGCCAAATAGCCTTTCCACAAAGTAAAGCTTTTTGGTTATTTGTTCATTGAGATCAGAAAGCCAAGCTTGCTCCTATTTACACTATCGGTGCACTTGAACTTTTGAGTGGCATAATTTGAAAGCAAATAACAAGGAGAAATAAACTATTTTTCTTTTTGTAAAACTTTAGCCAATAATAATGTTACATCTTTACCTTGACAACAGTCAGCTGCTCAGATAAGGTTAACCTGATAATGAGCTTCTTTGGTGCACCCAGAATAATATCATACTTAGTCCAAGACCTATCCTAATGTGAGTCTACTCCTGTTGTCCAAACATACCCAGCACATGCGATACATTCCCAAATATATACTTGCTCTGCTGCTTTTTACACTCTGCTCCTTGCTTATTCAACTTGCAGCCATTTTATGTATTTGTTTAAACATATGGTGGCAAGATCCACCTAACATTCAATTCAGTGGCCTTATAGGTGCAGACAGATTGATTACCAAGCCAAGTTATGGAAGACTCCTATTGGCAGTCCTTTGTCACTGATTCTACTGCTTGCCCCTCCCCCACAAACACTCAGCAAGGCAGAACAATATTATGTGAAACGTCAGCATCCCATTTCATCCTCAATTATGCCTAAAGCTCCATCATCAATATTTCTGCAGTATGGGCGCCATCTACCCTTCCCCAGTGTCACTAAGACCCTTGCCCAAGATCAACTTCTACAGTGCTCTCCACATCAGTCTACCAGTCCAACGAATGTTTAAATTCTAATAGCCATATTTGTTCGGCTAATTCTGTTAGTCTATCCCTTCTGTTACTACTGATCTGCATTGGGTTATGTCTCCGAGAAATTCAATATTCATATAATCATTTTCACATAGTTTTTCCATGGCCTAATCCACAATATCCATGCAACTTTTAGCAGACTGAGTTGACCAGAGAATTGAGTAGATGGGTTTTGCCATCATACACACAAATAAAGCAATGGCTGCAAATAAAGGACTCACAGAGTAGCATGAAGCTGGGGAAAACACCAGCCAGATCATATTCTTCAATCCTGTCATCCCACATGTTCTCACCATTGCCAAGTATCACTCTACATGTCTCCATAGGTGGAGGCAAATCCTTCAGCTACATCAGTTCTAGTGGTTAGGATTTTTTTCCTAAATCCCAGTGCTTCTATTTATAAAACCCTTCTTCAAAATTGCCTTTTTATTTTATTTTCTGGTCAGTTGTTATTATTGTTTTTTAAACATTTTCTGTTAAAGACGCCATATAAATGCATTTTGCTGTTATTCAGCAGCCAATGTGCTGTGGGTTTTAGTTCTGTCGTTGTTGCAGTCAGCCCTGGCTTTGGTTTGGGTAACTTTACCACCAGAAAGTAACATCTGTCTGTGACAGACTCAGTGAACACTGCAGGTCTTGCTGAGTATGTAAGAAATACGTTTGAAGACTGCTGCTGTAACTCAACATCTCACTTGAGTGACAGGGAAGTCAAAGGAAATCAGATCACACAGGGTGACTGGACATTACTGTATCAATGATGAATAACTTTTCTCTTAATTAGTCAGAACAAATTCTATCTCTTGTTCCCTGCCATGTTTTTTTTAAATGAAAATGAATAGCTTCAGATGAACGTGTTTACTGTGGGGAAAATGCAGCTGACATTCACAGAAAGTAAAGGTACCAACTATACTCAGCAGCAACTCTGTCTCTCACACACATGCACACACATACATACACAAAGTAATCAATGTCACTAATCAAATCCATAGTAAATTAAGACCAGAATCAAGCTACAATATTATTTATTTTCTTAATAAAAGTTAACAAAGCCATTGTTAAGCAGACAACATACAGCTTGAATATCCTTACGTTCTTCAGGGCTCTAGTAATGTGACTTTCTTTTTATTCCAACTTCTGTTCTTCTATTACATTGCTCTTTTGTTGCATGCAATGATTCCTTCATGGATAGATATTTCTTGATGACTACATAAGTAGCATTATTAAACCAAATAGTAAATGTACTTTACCTTCCCCCCCCCCCCCCAAATACCCCACCATCCCCATCGTGGCCTTGTTTATGTTGCTAGTATCCATAAGACCGATGATACTAGTCAAGAGTGTGACATGGCAGAAAGCTGTATTCAGCACATTTCTTGCCATCTCTTCACTGCGCAAACCTATATATAGATCAGAATAAAATACACTCCAGATGGCCTTAACCTAGATTTCCGTCTGTTTTTTTTTCTTTTTTGATCAATGAAATATCATACCTGCTCATCTTTTCTTGCAGAAAATAATTCAGGATACAGTTGAAGGACATTTTTGAAAATGACAATAAAAACAATTACTAGCATTTGCAACAAGAAAAGTGACAAATGAAAAACAGAATCTGCTTAAGAACAGCAGCTTATGAAGGGAATAAGCTACCTTCTTTTTACAGTTACATATGACCAGGCAAATAAGTTCAAAATATAGCCTACATATAAGCAATGCATGTCAGATTGCTGTTTCATAACTAAAGTCATCTTATATACTATATATACATTTCAAAGAATAGATATGGATAAAAGTCATCAATTGAACTGCGATATCTTATGTTTCCCCCTCTGGTATAGAAATTCAAATGATTAATACCAGTAAAAAATATAGATTTTCAGGTGGATTTTGGATAGACCAAATAGGTAGATGCCCATAACAAAAGACATTAGTGGATTTCTAATAGTTGTGGTTTTAGGTCTTATTATGTTACAAATATCAGCCACAGCTCAGAGCTTATAAAGGCTTCTGCCACATTATTAGAGGATCTTATAAGTGACTATTCTCTATACAACTTGTTTGATCTGCCCCATATATTCTTTCACCAAGACTACAAATTCAGGACTAGATTTTAGTTACGGTCTGCAATCCGATTTCTCTGAAATATCAGGTGATACAAATTCTACAACCTGGTGTGTTATTACAGCAAAGTGTTTAAAGAACTCCCTGCTGTTTGTGACTGAAGGAGGAACTGCTAGTCTGCAGCAAGTTGGAAAGCTTATTCTTTGCCAAAACAAGCAATGCTTCATCCAGCAATATGCCACATCACTGACAACATTTTCAAATGAATTAAATTGATATGCAATTACAAATCTGAAGATTATGAACATCAGCTTGGCACTATTTCACATTCCCATCTGGTTTTATCAAATCATTCCATCAAACCTTCCACTGTATGTTGTGTAAAATGTTAATTCTCTCTTACTGCAGATCAAATTAGAGAAAGGAGAATTGTTAAAACTTTTCCACAGCACATGCACCGAAATGTTCTGAGGTGAGAACGCTTCACATCTATGACATGCATGTGCACCGAAAAGAACTAAAGTGAAACAGTTTCATCACCTATTAATGCTCAGATGAAAGTCGCTGTACATGAAAACAGCCAATTGTTTAGATGTTAACGTACCGTGCTGTTGTGATGTTGCAAGACTCACTCATGCTGAGAAGCTGAACAAATGTTATGAGTTGGATTCATTCACCGGCTAACAATTTTTTCTAGTATTACCCCGATGCAACCCTTCCCCTGAACAATCATGCACTATACCAAGTGGTGCTAAGCATTCAAATTCTAATATTTTACTGTCGGGTTGTGCATCTAGTTGACTACTTTGATAAATAATGCAGGCTTGTACGTGCAAATATTTGTTATTTACATACCCGCTCTGCACGATTCTTTTCCGCAGTGTCTCTGTGTGCGTGCGTTCTACATATAAAAACCTTTGCTACTAATTGCTAAAAGTTGGTTTTGCCAAACATAGTTAACCAATATTTTTGTGGTAGGTTTATGACTTTTTAAAATTTTAACCGAGGAGTTAGGTGGCTTGACAGTCCATACAGCCTCGAAAATATTACAAAACGATTGAGTTGCAAAGATGCACCTTTCAATTAAAATCCGTAAGAACTTGCGAGGCTCAGCATTTAAATGATTTTGCTGTTTTCACCCGCACGTACATTCGTGAAATAGACAGGTTGTCAAGCGAGATTTCACAGCTCTCAGATAATGTGACACTCGAAGAGAGGCCTGCGGGTGACATCAATTAAACCACTCTCCATGTGGGGATGCCGTTCTATTTAACAACAATTGGGGGATGGGGTAGGAAGAGTCCTTGATCTTTGTGCATCCAGATGTTTTCAAACAGCGCCCTTTCACAGGAACAGACTGACGACCAGTTTTCATTCCAATAATCCCCCTTACCCAAATGTAACTCGAGTGCCCAACAACAAAAAAACCCAAGACTTTATTTATCACTTTGTTTTGTAAAGTTGATGGGAGACAGGTAAACTTTAAAGACTTATGGTTGTACTTAAATAGGACGACGATAGTAGGCGCCTTTTTCGTTCTGTGACTAGCGTGTTTTAAGCGGCTGGAATTTATGATAAAGCACCGAACCAATCGGTTGTTCTGTGCCGGAACACTGTTAGGGGAACCGATGATAAAACTTCCGAATTTGGGAAGACAATGTTCAAAACTGCTACGGCACCGTTTTTATTGCTCTTATCGGTTGTTCTGCCTTATTATTCCATGAAATGGTAAAACGGTTACTGTAGCATTTAATCCTTTTATTCCCCGACTATAATACATTGGAGGTCTAAATCCTCTAAGTTTCAAGAAGTAGTCTATTATGAAAGCAGGGCTTGGAGACCTTTACTGCCTTCCAAAAGCTCTCCCCTTTTTTGGCACCGTTACACAGCAGGTTGTAAAAGAGAAAGAAAAAGATCACATAAACACACACACACACATACACAGCAGCACATGGAACACTTCCCACTGTG
This sequence comes from Pristis pectinata, assembly GCF_009764475.1. Taxonomy (NCBI): domain Eukaryota; kingdom Metazoa; phylum Chordata; class Chondrichthyes; order Rhinopristiformes; family Pristidae; genus Pristis; species Pristis pectinata. The sequence goes on along the minus strand of NC_067414.1, from coordinate 27,714,053 downwards.
AGCGTCAAACCTTTTGTCACTGTCGGGTTTCCATGGAAGTGACAGCAACTTTTAAGCCATTTGTTATGAATAGATGTTATCATGCAATGACTACAAATAATTAATCATTTTAAAAAATCCATCCAGACTGTCTTTAGTCTTAAATAAGTCAAATTTCCCCAGCAATGTACATTACACATCCGAATTTGAGCTAAGGTTTGTCAATCTGGGGTCTGAGTTAATCTCGTATCTGTAATGATAACCTTCCATATGGTCTCGGCATGCATCCCTTACGTTGTTAAGCCACTTTTTGATGCCTCTTCGGTTCAGGTACAGCACAAACATGAAGATCACCCCAATCAGGGCCAGAACTATCCCAAGAAAGACGTAAGAAGTTTGCAAAACGCTCTCCATGTCTCCTTGGTAAGAACACTCCAAGTCGGAGTACCGAGCCTGGAGGATGGGTTTATTTTCCATACTTTCCGGCGACGCACAAAGCAAGCTGTCTTTCTCCACTACCTTGTCGGTGCTTTGCAGCCAGCCCAGGAATTCCTTAATGCCGCAGTCGCAGACAAAGGGGTTATCCCGGAGGTCGACCCGAAGCTGGGGCTGGCTGTTCAGCTCGGCCAGTGTGCCGTTCCCCACCGTCTTGAGCGCATTGGATCTCAGGTCGAGCATCTGCAGGTTTAAGTCTTGGAAAGTGTCCCTGAAGGTCACGATGGAGTTGTTCCTCAGCTCCAGTTGCTTCAGGTTGGTCAAGCGGGAGAAAGTGTGGTCGGGCACGTAGAAGAGATCGTTGTCGGACAGCTCGAGGCGCACCAGGTTGGCGAGGGTGCCGTTCTGGAGCAGATCGGAGACTTGCTCCACTATCGAGCCGTTGTACAGCGCCCGGCTCAGGTTGAGCTCCCGCAGGCTGTGGGCACGTCCCCCGCCTCCAAAAGCCTCCGGGTGCAGCGCGGAGATGCGGTTGTTGCTGAGGTCCAGCCGCCCGAGCCTGGGCATGGAAGCGAACGCCAGCGCCTCGATGGCTTCGATCTTGTTGCCGCTGAGGTTGAGGGTAACCAGCTGCTCCAGCGACTGGCCGAATGCCCCGGCGCCGAGAGTGGAGATGCCGTTGCCCGTGATGAAGAGGTTCTCGACGTTGGCCGGGATGCCGCTGGGGATGCCACTCAGTTCCCGGTTCACGCACTTCACCGTCTTCGCCGGCTCGGAGCACTCGCAAAACCTGGGGCAGGGGGCGGAGGAGCCGACACACGCCGAGCCGCTGAGCAGCAGGAGCAGCGCCAGTCTCGAGAGCAGGGCGAGCCGAGCCGGGACACAAGCTCTCGCCCCATCGCAACGACCCAGAGTTTGCACTGGGCTGGACCCAGTCATCATATCGCCGGCTTCCCCCACCCAAACTTTCAAATAAACTCACCACGGGAGGGTGGGAGGGAGGAACTGTCCAGAAGGTGGAGAAGGAAAGTTAGCGGGGGGGGGGGGGGGGAAGGTTTGAGGGGTCGGGGGTTGCAAACGGGAGCCGGCCGATCTAAGTCTTTACCGGATGGTGGGAATTAAAGCGAGCGGAGCGTTTACTGTAGGAAATCAGAGGCGCCGGTAAACCTCCTCTCCCTCAGAGTGAGTGAGTGTGTGTATGTGTGTGGCTTCAACTGGCTCCTGGCAGGAGAGCTTCATGAGCCCCACCCCCCGAGCCCACTCCTCCTCACCTCGCTCGCTTCTTCTTCGCTATCCCCCTTGGAAAATGTGAACTTTTCCGCGTGTTGTGCCCTCGCTCCCGTGGGCGACAATTCCCGCCAGCTGGAAGTTTCACTTCCCTGCGTGTTGTTCAAAGCTCTTCCGGATACGGGGCAGCAGCCGGGAGATGAGAATGTGCTCCTAAGGTCTCGGGTTACGTGTTTTTGTTTTGTCTCTCGGTTTTATGGCTGAAGCCCAAAAGGGGGGAAATAAAACAATCGCAAAGAAAAGAGATAGGCAAATCCAATCGCGAGAGCCGGTGACCCAAACCACCTCTTCCTCCTTTCCTGGACCCTGGTCTAATTTTAACACACTTCAAGAATTTCTCTGCCAATCGCTGCGAGAAAGGAAATGATTCGCTGTGTCTCGGTGATTGCCGTGGATAGTACTATTCGAACACAGAGGGGGTGTTCACCGACCCCCGCGTCTCCGCTACAAGCTTTCGCACCGCAAGCAAAGGGCGCGTTTCTTTTGTGCTAATGGGAAAGGTTGAATGAATTGAGCAAATGCTTTATTAAAGAACTGGAAGGGAGATATCTGCGCTTTTGCAAATAAGCGGAATACGGCGCGCTCCTCTATTTACATAGCTTAATACTATTTATTAAACATCGCAAATCAGTTATTGGTGGGGGTGGGGAGGGGAGGGATGACTTTAAAAACATAAAATCATGGACGGAAAAGTAGGCATCCTTGTATTCACTTGGTGTAATAGGTGCCGTAACAAATAGTAAGAGGGAGCACTGTTCCTTAGAGGCCAATGAAACTTCTTATCATCTCGCACGCAAATTCATCAACATTTGAAGTAGAGCCAAGCTTCTTACATTGAGAGCATGGAATTTTGTTTTTACATTTCTGGAATATCACTTTCCCTTCAAACATCTGTTTCTTTTTTTCAAATAATTAGAATGGATGTTGGCTCCTTAATTCAATAGATTACAGGTGCATATTTACAGATTCGGCTGCATATACATTGCATTAATCTGCTTGGTTCTTGTCCTGTATCAGGATAAAGGATCTCTTCTGGAAAATGGCACCGATTCTAATGAACCATTGCCCTTTCGCTCGGGGTTCTCGCAAACAGCTGGTCTAAGTTGCTTAATGATCGTCTTTTGAATCCCGCAATCGATCACCATGTAAAATGACCCCCCCCCCCCACCAAAGTACAAAATGTTTGTGAATACAGTTTGCTCCCGTACAGCCTGGGCCGCCTCCTGTCGTGTTCCTAGTTAGAACCCAGAAGAATTATGGAACATTCTGAAGAAATATCAGTGACACAAGAGATTCTGCAGATACCAGTTTTACGTTTAGGCCAGACACATTATCAGGTCATTGCTGGGTCTCGATTTGTTTTGAAAACACATTAGGCTTGACCGTTTCCAAGGAGGCAGAGATACAGCGGAATTGGAAATAATTGTTAAAACTTACCGAGATGACTTTATAAAATTGAAAAGTAAAGCCCTATCCAAACATAAAAACAGGTTAATTATTATTGTTATTATTATTAGTTAATTAAATATGTTTTCTTTCGTCTCCTATTTGGTCTTCAAATCCATATAGGTATAGGTGAGTGTGCTGGAATCTTTCATACAATATACCCTTTTTTCCAGCATTACTTGGCTTCACTAACAATGCTGCACGAATTCTTGCAATATTTTAACCAAGCAACGAGCCACAACCAGGAAATGTCACCACTGTCGCATTCCCCCTTCCCGCCCAATTAAACGCTCCTGGCCCGTGGGAAGGGTTGAAGATGCCACACAATCTGCTACGCCTGCAATTATTATCCCAGGTCCAACCACACCTCCGGAGGGTTAAAATTTGCAACTACCCAGTTAGGTGAGAGCGGACCCAGCTGCAATGTTCAGGGTACTTTTCATTGTGGAGGCAAAAGAGATTCTGCAGAAGCAACGTACACGAAATGCTGGAGGAACTCAGCAGGTCAGGCAGCATCGATGGAGAGAAATGAACAGTCGACATTTCGGGCCGAGACCCTTCATCAGGACTGGAAAGGAAGAGGGCAGAAGCCAGAATAAAAGGGTAGGGCGGAGGAACACAGGCTGGCAGGTGATAGGTGAGTCCAGGTGAGGGAGGAAGGTAGGTGCGTGGGGAGGGGGGAGGGTGGCGAGGGGTAGGGGGAGGGAGGGTTAAGACGAATGATGTAAAAAATGGGAGGTGATAGGCAGAAGAGGCAAAGGGCTGAAGAAGAAGGAATCTGATAAGAGACCATGGAATGAAGGGAAGGAGGTGGGCATGTTGTGAGGGCATGGGAGGGGAAAGAGAGGTGGGGAAGGAGCCACAGGAAAAGGGAAAACGGGGGGGGGGAGGAAAACTGAGGGGAGTGGTTACGGAAAATTGGAGAAATCGATGTTGATGCCATCAGGATGGAGACTACCAAGACGGAATATTAGGTGTTGCTCCTCCAACCTGTATCTGGCTTCACTGTGGCAGTAGACGAAGCCGTGCATAGACATGTCAGTATGGGAATGGGAAATGGAATTAAAATGCTGGCTAACGGTAAATCCTGCCTGTTGTGGCAGACGGAGCGAAAGTGCTCGACAAAGCGGTCTCCCAATCTGCGTCGGGTCTCACCGATGTAGAGGAGGCCGCACCGGGAGCGCCAGATGCAATAAATGACACTGACAGATTCACGGCTGAAGCTCTGCCTCACCTAGAAGGACTGTTTGGGGCCCTGAAGGAGGAAATGTAGGGGCAAGTGTGACACTTAGCATGGTTGCAGAGATTAGTTCCTGGAGGTGATTGGTGGGGAGGGACAAATGGACAAGGGAGTCGTGGAGAGAGCGATCCCTGTGGAAAGCGGAGAAGGGAGGGGAGGGGAAGATGTGCCTGGTGATCGGATCCCGTTGGAGATGGCGGAAGTTGTGGAGAATGATGTGTTGGATGCGGAGGCTAGAAGGGTGGTAGGTGAGGACAAAGGGAACCCTATCCCTATTTTGTTTGGGGGGGAGGGAGATGGGGTGAGGGCAGACGTGCGGGAAATGGAGGAGGTGCGGGAGAGGGCTGCATTGATAGTAGTGGAGGGGAAACCCCGATTTTTGAAAAAAAGAGGACATCTCCGATGTCCAGGAATGGAAAGCCTCATCATGAGAGCAGAGGCGGAGTAACGGAGAGAAGGGAATAGCATCCTTGCTAGTGACGGGGGAGGGGTGTGTGTGGAAGAGGTGCAATCGAAGTAACTGGGAGTCAGTAGGTTTGTAAAAGATGTCAGTAAAAGATGTCGGATGTCATTAAAGTATTGTGGTTGCATTCTAGATACTGCAAGTTCATCAGAGGAAAGTGGTGCTGGAGGGAAGGAGTTGCATTCCAGGGCCATCAATATAACGTCCAATAGTGCTCGCATGAAGTGTCCTCTTGTCCGATAACATGGATTTGTCTGTAAATTGAAAACCTATAGGTTTTAGGGGAGCGGCTAAAAGAAAGTCGAGAATACCCGCGAAGTTTTTAATGCATTGGAAGGAAATGTGCAATGGTGTCCCCCGGGTCGGCATCGACAGCTCTATTATATACATTATATAAGCATTTTGGTGGAGTAAACAGAGGGAATCTGTAATCGTAAGTAGGTCGGCAAACTAAAGATATGGTTTTAAGGTAGTAGCTAAGAGAATCAGAGGCAACATGAGGATTTTTTACCTAGTGAATTGTGATTTGGGAATGAAACATTGATGGAAGCAGATTCAATGGTAACTTATAAAAGGGGAGGGGGGTTATTTTATTTGGATAACTCTTTCAAAGAGGCAGGGTGGGGGGCCAACTGCTTCCTTCTTTGTTGAGTCACTTCACTAATCCGTGATCCTCGGCTGTAGTTGTAGAAATTGTTGCTGCAGGAAGTCACACTGAGGATCGGGGCTTTCTTTGAAATGGAATGAAGACAGAAGGTCCCCCTAGAGGCGATGTTGGCTCTTTGTGGGATGAGTTCAATGAGACAGTCTCGCTACCCTGTACTTGTACCCGCAGAAATCCAACAGCCGAAGGATGATTAATGAATTACCAAGTCAAGGAACCCGAGAGACCACACTTTCAAGAATTCACCTTACTAAATATGTCTGTGAATTACAATGAACCTTCCCAGAGGCTATGCTAAAGCGCTTAGACTGCTTCATACCGAACTCTGCCAAGTTACAAGGCCTCAAGCTTTCAATTGTAAATGTTTTTGTTTTGTTCACAATTTGCAGCACATACGGGCTTCTGATACTGCCTCTCTCCCTATCACACTGCATTTCTCTCTACAGTCCATTCGCCTCCAACCATTCTGCAGCAAGTTATTCTATTATAGAACACATGAAAAACCCACACATGAAATCTCCTGAACAACCTTAAAACGCTAAACCAATGCAGCTCTCTTTACCTTATTTAAGAAATCAATGTCGATGGTCCTTGATCCAAGTCTTCCCACTCTGATCAATCTTTGCTGGTCAGCATAACGCCAACCATTTGGTCTACAGTTAGTTGTTTTATCTATTACTTCTAGTTTGGTTTGAAGGTGTTGTGACCTTAACTTCTCCCGACTCCAGCAGCGTATATTTGCATATTTAAGAAGAATTGGAAAATCTTGAATTACCTTTCAACAGTCTTCAGTGCACACCGCCGGCGCTTGATAACTTATACTCTGTGAATTCTGCAGTTGTTTTCGTCCTTGAGGGTCATTACCTTCTACCGATATTAACTGCTCATAAACCATTGTTTTGTTTTACCTTCATGTTATTTGACAACCTTTTATTTTCAGCCTTTTTAAAAGGATTTTCTAATCCTTTTTACTTCGATGCATTTTTGCACTCTTTACAGTTATTTTTATTATGTTCATAGTAAATTTTGCTCAGTGATTTGTCTTCATTGGAGTTAAAAATTGTGAAAGATCTAAAATGGGCTGCCAATTCACTATCATCTGTTTCACACTATCACAAGATCTTCCTCAATGCCATTTAAGGTGATGTAATGGTATTGCTAGGTCAAGCATGAATGGAACTCAGAAGCAGTGCCATGAATAGAGATTAGGGAGATAAGGCAGAAGAGAAGAAGAGTTTGCTGACAGTGTTGAAGGTGCTAAAGAGAATTAGGGAGCCTAAGAAAGGATATTAATTCATGAAGAGGTCATACAATGTCATCAGGATAGTCTTTTGTTGTGGGCAGATTAGAAGTCATTTGTGCAGGATCTGGGACTTCTGGAGTTACCTTAATAAATATATTATTCAAATGCTACTAAATAAATCTTTAATTCCTTCACCTTAATGTTTTTGACAAAGTGCCCTCTGAAATTAGCTCAGTAGCTGCTGTGGCTATCCTTTACAGTTTAATATTAAAAACCACAAACAAATTAATAGACTCGAATAATGGGCAAATCAGATACACCTCTAGCTTTGTCAGCTTATTATTGATAACTTAAGCAATTCCAGCAATGATTAATGATTTTGCACAACCCATTCTTCGGAGGAAGTGAAGGAAGCTTGCTAAACTTGTCCCCTTTTGAACATCAGCAAGATGAATTTCTCTCTGTTGTCATCATAGTTTGGATTTCTTGGAATGTTTTTTTCTCCCCAGAGTCCTTGCCTCTTAATTCATACATACAATGCATACATATATATGCATGCTCTTTAGGGGTTAATGGACTTTTCTGAACTTTTGTAATTTCTATACCTCAAAAGCTGCCTTCTCTGATCAAGACTTATCTCCCTCTCAACCAGTTCATTTTGTTCTGTAATATCTGAATACTTTTTATCCTCATGGTAAATCCTCCTTGCATTTCAATCATTCTGTGATTTTCTTATTTAGCAGCATTTCTAAAGGGCACATGTGAAGCATATGTAATGAGAAGTATTGAGTTGATAAAACTAAAATCATTCTTCTGCTGAAAAATCTTTTTTCCACTCCGCCTGGTTTTACATATGGTCAAGGCCAATTCTGATAAGGGATTATATAATTCTTAGGTTGTAAATTGCATCTTTGCTGATCAAAACTGCACATTGTAAGGTGCTTTTCTCTTTGAGATCCTCAAGGCACTTAGTAGTTCCTAAAGCAAACACAGCCTTTTGCTGCATCTTGATTGGCCTGAGCATTCTTATCCTGACCATTGAATGGAATCATTTACTAATGGCAAAAGTGGTTTGCTTTCTCAAATCACAGTGTTATATTTTGCTTTCTGCTAATTTCTCCTTTTTTTTGTTGAATGATAGATTATAACAACTCACAGTAAGCTTGAAGAGAGGAAATGGAGAAATAAGAAGCTACTACAAAACTACTCATGATATAACTTCAGCAGGCATCCTGCAGCTTCCTGGAGGGTGCGGCAAGTGTCCATGTGGCCACAACAGCAGGTGACAATAATATGGAAAAACCGCTAGGGTATGTTTGATGGTGGGGGAAACCCACTGGAGTCACATGATTCTTTCTGCCACTATTGTCATAATGCTTTTCATAACCTCACAACTGCTAAAGTACATCGCAGCCAATGAAGTATTTTCAAGTGTGATTATAGGTGTAACATAGGCAAATCTGGCACTGAATTCATTCACAGCAAGATCCTATAAACAACAATGAAGTGAATAGGGTGGTAATTTGTTTTAGCGATGTTCATCAAAGGGATAAATATTGGCGAGAATACCAGGAGAAGTCTTCTGTTCTTTTATAAATAGAGTTACATTATCTTTCATGTCTATTAATAAGATGGACTGGACTTTGGTTTAATGTTATATTCAAAAGAGAACACCTGCAGCAAAGCAGAACAGCAATACTGTGTTGAGGAGCCAACCTAGATTATTTCTAGAAAGGGATTTGGATGGTTTAAAGACTTAAAGGGCCAGAATGGTATCAATAATGTAAGTGATGGTATTCAGCATAAAAACATGGGTCAGACACATGAGTAAAGAGGGGATCAGTGATATTATTGTTGACATTTTGATGAAAATTTTTGTGGCCAGTGGTATCCAGTTTTGGATTTATAATGGGGATTTATATCCTCTAAGAAACATAAAAAAGAAAATAGAACAATACAGCACAGAAACAGGCCCTTCAGCCCATGATGTCTGTGCCAAACACGATGCCAAATTAAACTAATGACTTCTGCCTGCAAATGATCCATATCCCTTCATTCCCTGCATACCTAAAATCCTCTTGAATGCCACTATCGTATCTGCTTCCACTACCACCCCACAAACAGAGCAACTGGGATAGTTTGATTCCATGACATATTGAAGAACAAACATCCATTTTTAAGTTTCAATCCATGGAGAGAGTTCATGGTAAAATATTTCTATCAGGTATATGTGTTACGAACAATGGCAGTTTTTTTAAATGTCATAACTACACTGCTTTACACTGATTACTGTATCTTTACCTATTGCATATTACATAAATCTTCAGGTGGTTTATAACCCAATGAGAGGGAATATTTGATTGTTCAGGGGAGGAGTCTTTTAATGACATACTAACTTTCCAGTAAACTCATATGCAATAATAATGGCATTTTATTAGATTCCTGGACCATGCCATTGTTCACCTTGACATGGGTAAATGTATACTCCAGTTCGTAGGGGATACAAATAAGAATGGAGTAGAAAACACAACACATTTGTTATCATAAATATTTTATTCTTATTGTTTCCTCAACATTCTCACCCACTTGCAGAGAAATAAGTGCGAATGGATAAGACAGAGATTACAAGAGAACCATGGGAGAGGGAAGGAACCACGCTGATTATGCATTGGTCGCCAAGGCCATGTATTTAACATTCTCAAAATCATTGAAGCAAGCTTTAAACTGTTTTCTTTTGAATTTTAAAATAATAGATTTTTTGCATTATGTTTCACCTATGTCAAATTCATCCTTCCCACCCAACTTTACCCTCATACCTTTGGACTTGCCAGTCATCATCTCATCAGTCCAATTTCTAACCTGCTTGTTGCACTGACTGGTAGTTGAAGTGACAATTGGTAGACTGTGTCCCTTAGCCTGGTGATCTCTGCAACTATTCAGCTTAGGGGTCACCTGGTGTTACTCCTACTGTGCCAATATAGCAATGGCTTTTCCTGAAATGTTGATGTTGGTAATAGAACCATAGAACAGTACAGCACAATACAGGCCCTTCAGCCCACAATATTGTGCTGACATTTAAACCACGCCTAAGACTAACTAAACCCTTCCTCCCACTTATCCCCTACTTTAAATTCCTCCATATGCTTATCTAACAATCTCTTGAACTTGACCAACATATCAGCCTCCACCACCACTCCAGGCAGTGTACTCCATGCACCAACCACTCTCTGGGTGAAAAACCTCCCCCTGATATCTCCCTTGAACTTCCCACCCTTTATCTTAAAGCCATGCCCTCTTGTATTGAGCATTGGTGCCCTGGGAAAGAGGCGCTGGCTGTCCACTTTATCTATTCCTCTTAATATTTCGTATACCTCTATCAGGTCTCCCCTCATCCTCCTTCTCTCCAATGAGTAAATCCCTAGCTCCCTTAGTCTCTTCTCATAATCCATACTCTCCAATCCACGCAGCATCCTGGTAAATCTCCTCTGCACCCTTTCCAACACTTCCACATCCTTCTTATAATGAGGCGACCAGAACTGGACACAGTACTCCAAGTGTGGTCTAACCAGAGTTTTGTAGAGCTGCATCATTACCTTGCAGCTCTTAAACTCGATCCCACGACTTATGAAAGCTAACATCCCATAAGCTTTCTTAACTACCCTATCCACCTGTGAGGCAACTTTCAGTGATCTGTGGATATGAACCTCCAGATCCCTCTGCTCCTCCACACTGCCCAGAATCCTGCCATTAACCTTGTATTCCGCTTTGGAGTTTGTCCTTCCAAAGTGTACCACCTCACACTTCTCCGGATTGAACTCCATCTGCCACTTGTCAGCCCACCTCTGCATCCTATCAATATCCCTCTGTAAGCTTCGACAGTCCTCCACACTGTCCACAACACCACCAATCTTTGTGTCATCTGCAAACTTGCTAACCCACCCTTCCACCCCCTCATCCAAGTCATTAATAAATATCACGAAAAGCAGAGGTCCCAGAACCGATCCTTGTGGGACACCACTAGTCACAGCTCTCCAACCTGAATGCACTCCCTTCACCACAATCCTCTGCTTTCTACAGGCAAGCCAATTCTGAATCCACATGACAAACCTCCCTGGATCCCTTGTCCTCTGACCTGCAGAAGCCTACCATGTGGAACCTTGTCAAACACACTACTAAAATCGATGTAGACCACATTTACTGCACTACCCTGGTCAATCTTCCTGGTCACCTCCTCAAAGAACCCTACCAGGCTTGTGAGGGAAGATCTTCCCTTCACAAAGACATGCTGGCTGTCCCTAATCAGTCCATGATTCTCTAAATGCTCATAGATCCTATCTCTTAGAATCCTTTCTAACAGCTTGCCAACCACAGACATAAGGCTCACTGGTCTGTAATTCCCTGGACTATCCCTACTACCTTTTTTGAATAAGGCGACAACATTTGCCACCCTCCAATCCTCCGGTACCATTCCCGTGGACAACGAGGACTCAAAGGTCCTAGCAAACGGTTCAGCAATCTCCTTCCTCACCTCACGAAGTAGCCTGGGGAATATTCCGTCAGGGCCCGGGGACTTATCTGTCCTAATATTTTCTAACAGCTCCAACACATCCTCTCTCTTGATATCTATATGCTCTAGAATATTAACCTTACCAACACTGTCCCCAGCATCAAGACCCCTCTCCTTGGTGAATACTGAAGAGAAGTATTCATTGAGAACCTCACCCACTTCCATAGCTTCCAGGCACATCTTTCCACCTTTGTCTCTAATGGTGAGAATGATTATCATTAAAGCCCATTTAGTTTATTGATGTCCTTCTGCCTTCTTTATGCAGTCTGACCTAGCTGTGACTCATGATTTACTAATGTGATTGCTTCTTAACTACCCTCCGAAATGGCCTAATGTGCCATTTAGTTCAAGGGCAGTTACGTACAGAAAACACACACCAAACTCTCCAGTTTACTTTACTTCTTTATGCACAACAATCAGGTTGTCCTCAATCTCTTTGTTACAAGTTACTCTTTTCACAGTCAAAGTTCTCAATCACATATGTAATACTGATGAATTTTTGCTGGATTCTGTACAAACTGCAGCCTAGATGAAGGGTCTTGACCCAAAATGTTGACTGTCCATTTCCCTCTCTTGATGCTGCCTGACATGCTGAGTTCTTCAAGCAGTTTGTTTTTCTTGCTAAAGTACATGTGACCAGTGTTCTGTAAAACTCTTAACATGTATTTTAAATTCCATATTTGTGATTCCATATTTGTGATTCCATAATAATTCCATATTATTAAATTCCATATTTGTCTCAATAACGTTGATTGAGAAGATGGTGCAAAAACCCCTGACAGCTTTTAAAAGGATTAAATCTTGTTAATAAGGAAGAGTTTTGGAATCGGTGGAGTAACTGACTTACTTCAGTAAAACTGGTTATATGCATTAAGCCCTTTCCTGTCCAAAATATTCCTCTGTTTTTCTATTAATCACTTGGTAAAATTGGTAAAATACTCAAACTAGCAATTCAGCTTCTCAGAAATGAAAACACTTGACTTGCAACTCAATGTTTTGTGTGTTGAATATGATTTGCAGCTGCATCAAGAAATGTTGCTGGATTCTTTCTTTACTCACTTCCTCTTCACAAACTACAATGGAGCCTGGATTTTTGGCGTACTTAGTATGGCATTATTGGAATTCATACCTTTATTGAAAGTTTATAACATGACAACAACTGGACGCAATGGTAGAACACCATGTATGACCACATTCAGTAACAGACAGAAAATGATTGTCTCAAAATAACTGCATCAGTTTGCTTTCTCTCAACTGCTTTAATGGAATTAATTTTATTGCAAATAGCCATGAAGTGCTGAGACAGCATCTGTTCCATTAGAACCATGTGAAGCTACTTTTGTCACTGATGGAGTACTAATAATGACTGTACAATACACCCTGTAAGGCTTACACTTTCAGTATGCATGGGCTTTGTATTTAATCTGAATAACTATCATCAACAGCCTGTAAATGAATTTGTAGCAGCTAAATAGTCAGATACATACTGAATGTTTAATTTAAGATATTGTGGTGCCTAACTAAACATAAACTGGCTACATTTAATTGGAAGGTCTATCAATGATTGCAAAATTAATATAATTTTAATACATTTTTCTGGGAAGGCAACATTTGGAAGAACTACTTCTACTTCTCCCATGAACATCAATGTAAATTTAAATGGTAGTGTAGAGCAGAAGTTTTCTACCTGTGGTCCGCGGCGGGTTGCCAGGCGGTCCGTGAACAAGCCAAGAAAAAAATGGAAAAGCGACCTGTTACAAAGATGTAGCTTACTTGCTTGCTCCAGTTTTCCATTATTCAGAAAATCGGCCACATCTATTCTATCTGATATAGGCGACAATCTTAGAGTCTTAGACGGTGTTCCCCTCTGGTAAGCTGCCGCTTAATATTCAGTTTGTGTAGTCAGAGTAGTCAGTAGTGTTCACTACTCACTACTATTCTGTTGTGCACTGTAGTGTTAGTAAGGCTGAGTGACGTTGTTGGTGTGCCTTAATAATATTGCTTACTTAACGTGCATTTACGCCACAGTGACGTCACTGTTAAACAAAAAGTGCGCAAGTGTGTAAATTTTAGATTAGTTTTGATAATTTTGTTTATCAGTAATAGTAATTAAACTGTCCAGTGTGTATTTCTGAGTATTGAGAAATTTCTGAAGAGAAAAGTTGACCAGAAACCGGAAGATTCTGATGACGAAGGGGATAAGGGTGACCGAAAGAGAAAATAACGCAAGTACGATCCAGAATACATTTTATATGGCTTCATCGCAGTGGGGACAAATGCGGACCAACCTCTCTGTGTTGTGTGTTTGCAAACACTGTCCAACGATGCAATGAAACCAGCAAAACTGAAGCGCCATTTAACAACAGTGCATCCAGATATTGCCAGTAAGCCTAAGGAATATTTTGAGCGGCAAAAGGACCTGTACCTCAAGCAGAAAGGCAAAATGACAGCTTGCGCCACTGTAAATGAGAAGGCTCTTTGCGCATCATATTTGGTAGTATTACGAATAGCATGTTCCGGAAAGCCTCACACAATTGGAGAAGAGCTTATGCTGCCTGCAGCAGTAGATATGTGCAAAGTTGTACTGGGAAGAGAATCGAGTCAAAAACTGAAAGCCATTCCACTGTTTGATAACAAAGTATGCAGAAGAATTGGCGATATGGCGGAAAATATACAGAACCAGCTGATAGCATGACTTCAGCAAGTCAGGTTTGCGATTCAGCTTGATGAAAGTACTGATGTTACCAGTGCTGCACAGTTGTTGGTTTATGTTCGATATTGCTGGGAAGGAGAGGCTTTGGAAGACATTTTGTTTTGCAAGGCGCTCCCATGGTGTAGAACTGGTGAAGAACTTTTCTGCGTGCTTGACACTTTTTTAGTACAATCGGCATTGGCGTGGACACAGTGTATTGGAGTATGCACGGATGGTGCTTCTGCAATGATGGGACGGAAGTCGGGTCTAGTCGCAAGAATGAAAGAAGTAGCTCCACATGTAGCAGCAACTCACTGCATGATTCATCATGAGGCTTTGGCTGCAAAGGATATGGATGAAAATCTTGCAGGTGTGTTTTCCACGTGCATTAAAATCGTTAACTTTATCAAAGCCAGACCGCTCAATCATCGTTTGTTTGAAAATATACGCCGTGAAATGGAAGCCAAGCATAAGCATTTGTTGCTACAGACAGAAGTCAGATGGCTGTCACGAGGACGCGTTGTGCAGCGTGTATATGAATTGTGAGATGAACTGCTCATTTTTCTAAATGAGCATCACGGATCATTGGCACAGTTCTTGACAGATGAGACGTGGGTTGCCAGATTAGCTTATCTTGCAGATATTTTCAACATTTTGAACAGCTTAAATCTATCATTGCAAGGACCTGGCTCAAATGTTCTGAAAACGCGTGACAAAATCAATGTCTTCCAGAAAAAACTCCGTATCTGGAAGGGAAGATGCGAGCAAGGCGTCTATGATATGTTTCCATTGCTGGCTGACTTTCTGACAGTGAACGAGACTAAGACAGAGGCCATTGCGAGCACCGTTTTGAACCATGTTCAACAGCTGTCACATTATTTCCATGAGTATTTCGGCGACGATGACACGAGCATGTTTGATTGGATTCGAAATCTGTTTGAATGCATACTTACTGATTTAACTGGACGTGAACAAGAAGAATTGGCTGAACTGTCATCTGACAGGACTTTGCGCTTGCAGTTCAACTGAATGTCACTGTTGTCATTCTGGATAGCATGTTCCCGGGAGTATCCACTGTTTTCCAGCGAAGCAGTCAATGTTCTGTTACCATTTGCAACCACTTACTTGTGCGAAATAGCATTTTCTGCAGTCATTGCCATGAAAACCAAATACAGATCAAGACTGAGTATTGAGGATGACATACGCGTATGTCTGTCGCACATACCACCATGTTTGGATAAACTCTGCAGTGCAAAACAGGCACAACCTTCATATTGAACTGAACACTGAAAGACACCGCTGGTAATTATCGGCGATTGAAATAGTCACTATTTCCATAGGGCCTATGTGCAGTAATTTAAGTGTTATATGCATGAATTATCGATTGTTTCATTTTGTGGGCTTTGGGGGTCTGCCATCTAACAAGGACATGTTCTGGGGGGGGGGGCCGCAGCATGAGAAAGGTTGAAAACCACTGGTATAGAGAAAGAACTGGAGAGATAGAAAAGTATATTAGAAATACATTGTCAAATTGTGGAGCAAGTGGAAAATATTTATTTTCTGGGAGAATTGAGGAAATTTGGGTTTAGGACAGGCGGTCAATCATTCAGTTGTTCATTCATATCAGAAGACATCCATTACCTTGGAAAAGCAAATACCTCAACAACAACATTACATAGCTGACCAGCAATTCCTAAATGCAACTTGCTCTCAGGCAAAACATCCCTCATAGCCATTGGCATAACCTACTGCATAACATGATAAGTGGTAGATATATACATTCCAATTGCAGTAATTGAATGTATTTCCTGGTCTGGTTGTATTTTTGTGTCACGCCTGGGCCCCGGGGTATGCTTTGGGTCTGCAACTCTCACACAAAGATGTAAGTGCATTCTAGTTAAAGCAATTTAGTGTATTTCCATTACAATGTTTTGCTGTACCACTGGCAAAACCAAGATTTGGCTTATTATCAACGTTTTGTCGTTCCTATAATAAAAGAACCAATTCTGCAACACACCTACAAAGATAAAATGCTCCCATTAGCGCAGTGAACAGACTGCAAACAGACAGCAACAGAAGTCCCTGATCTCCAGTCAATCACTCACTCGCAACCATCAGGAGGCAGTCTTGACCCACAGACTTTCGCCCCGCCCTCCTAGATCGGTCCAGTCAGTAGCGGCGATGCTGAGGGGCCGGGCCAATGGCAGCACGCTGCGGTGTGAGGTGCTGACTGCTGCGTACGGTCGCCCGGCTGAGTGTGGTCGTGGAGAGAAAGGAGCAGCCGGCTTGAGTGTGACCATGGCCCCCCCTGCCTCATACCCGTCCCAGTCCGCCGTCACTGCCGCCCGATACACCCGTTTCAACTAGCGAGAGGTAAGGAGGGCCCGAAGCCCAGGGACTGACCCGGCGGCGTGAGTGGGAGGTGGCGGAGGCAGGCCGGCCGGCCGGCCCGCGGCTCATCCAACGCCGGCCGGCCGGCGCGACCTACCGACCGACCGATCGGGCTGCCCGTCACTGGGTGCAGGGGGGCCCTGGGCTGGCGAGTGCTTCCTCTTCACTGCAGGCTCAGGGGTCTGGGGGTTCTGGTGCCACGCCTGCTGCGGGGGGCCCCGGCCAGCTTGTCTGTTGTGTAACCTGTCCTGTCAGAGGGAGAGCTCGCCACTCACTGCGGGCCTTTGCATTAGAAAAACACAAATTGAACAACACGGCTTTATTTTTCATTATAGCCCAGGGCATGTTACTGAATAACGCTGGCTTTGCTATCCTCCCGAGGCTTTTCCTGGCAATGCATTGACTACGTGGCCGTCTTCATACACAAGCCCATTCATCGTGCAGTTGGCAATGTTTTCAATTATGAAGCACTGCCACGAAAAAAAAACCTGTTATCAATCTTTCTAACTCGTCCACTTTCAAATATTCATAACTTGGCATTTCCGCATTCAGTTAACCCTAAACCCACGTAGCTGGCGATGCCTGAGTTAATTTCCTGATTTTCCACATGAAGCTGTAACTTGAATGAGATACAAATCTATCCAAATATTGGACCTTACCTGGAATATTAAAGTATAAATTGAAAAAGTTGCTGGGTTGCACCTGTTTGCATGAATGTCTGATTTAAAATAGCTCTGAATTTGCTTCTCTAGTTGGCATCCTTCCATCCATGTGAGATAATCAATGTGTAGCTGTCAAAGCTGAAGTCCTATCATGTACTACATTTCTGTTGATAATTGAATAAGCCAGTAACTCTAAAGCTGTGAATACCATATGCCACATTTGAAATATAATTTATTTGATATTGTAGGATGGTCTGTGGATTTTTAGCCTTGTTTAATGGTGTTGTTCCATACTGTGGAGCTGTTGAAATTGATTGTCATGGTGGCTCAAGCTTACCCATAGTCAATGTTGTTATTGGCTTCTTTCATGAGTTACAGTTTCCTACTTGCCATAATCAATTTTGAAAGATTTCATATCTCTTTAATTAGCATCCTTAAAACAGCTCTAGGCACACCCATAGGCCATTTGGCTTGAACCATTTCCCCATATAGAATATACTTGGGGATGCAGCCATCTTTCATCATATGCACAGGCCAGAGCTGACAGAATCTTTGCTTGAAGAATGCTGATGCTTGGCAACATTACACTAAAGATGTGTATTAACAACACTAGTTGCAGCTACACCTTATGATTGGGATACAACAGACCTTGGAAACATTGGAGAAATGTTTCTTTACCATGTGGTGCTATGATTTTACCAAGCATTCCCAATTTCTATGTTCTTTGGCAACCAATGCACCTGTCTACATCAATGGTGCTGAGGTTGAGAGCTTCAAGTTCCTGGGAGTGAACATCACCAATAGCCTGTCCTGGTCCAACCACATAGACACCATGGCCAAGATAGCTCATCAGCGCCTCTACTTCCACAGGAGGCTAAAGAAATTTGGCATGGCTTCTTTGATGCTCACCAACTTTTATCGATGCACCATAGAAAGCATCCTATCCATACGCATCACGGCTTGGTATGGCAACTGCTCCGCCCAGGACCGCAAGAAACTGCAGAGAGTTGTGGACACAGCCCAGCACATCACAGAAACCAGCCTCCCCTCCATGGACTCTCTCTATACCTCTTGCTGCCTTGGTGAAGCAGCCAGCATAATCAAAGACACCACCCACCCAGGTCATTCTCTCTTCTCTCTCCCATCAGGCAGAAGATACAGGAGCCTGAGGGTTCATACCACCAGGCTCAAGGACAGCTTCTATCCCACTGTGAAAAGACTATTGAATGGTTCCCTTATACGATGAGATGAACTCTTGACCTCACAATCTACCTTGTTATGACCTTGCACCTTATTTGTCTACCTGCAATGCACTTCCCTATAGCTGTGACACTTTACTCTGTATTCTGTTATTGTTTTTACCCTGTACTACCTCAATGCACTGTGTAATGAATTGATCTGTACAAATGGTCTGCAAGACAAGTTTTTCACTGTACCTTGGTATAAGTGACAATAATAAACAAATACTAATATATTGAATGTTAATTGTACTTGGGCAAGAGGATTTGATTCCAATAATATTGATGAATGATGTTTCCTCCGGTGAATTGGTCGAGACCTTGGCAGGCCTTAAAGGCCACAATGTTAGCTCTGTAATAGATTAGCTTTAGCTCGGCTAATTCTTCTTGACCTGATAGACTGTACCTTTGTAGCTATTCTGTTCATTCATACAGTTTTCTATACTAATATTCAGCATTGTCTGCAGAAAATATTTAGATCATTGTGTATGTGCAGCATCTCTTTTCTAAGCTTGACCCTGTATTATTTGGTTCCAGAGTTCTGTAATTTAGAACATTAATTAATTGTTTAATTTATATATCTAAGAACCACATCCTTGAGTAACATCTTTCCTTTTTATAGTAAAGAAAATTCTAGTATTGCAGTCTCTCCTTCACAGGTCATTTATCATTAGACAACTCTGACATCATCTTTTTGTTTACTGAGCTCTAAGAATGGCTGGTCTATCTGTTTGCAACTACAGAAGTCCCCGACTTGCGAACGCCCGACTTAGGAACATCCATACTTACAAACCAACCTTTGTGGTCGGTTGGTAAGCGGGCCCGGTCTCCGATCCTACCACGGTGGCGGTATACCTTCTTTGGCCCAAACCCGGGCCAAGTGCATGTGTGCGGCCGCGATCCCCGGGCCGAGTGTGCATGCGCGGATACTGTTCCGAGTTACACACAAAATCAGGTTACAAACAGTCTCAAAAACGGAACTCTTTCGTAACCCAGTGACTTCCTGTATTACAAAAGAATGTCCCTGCTTTTTTTAGTCTGCCTGCAGTTCTATGGGACAATTGGTGTGGCTGTTCTTTTTCAAGTTACTGTCCCGTCATATTGCAGAAGAGTATCTGTTTTAGGTACTGCAAATGATTCTAGCACAAATTGCACTGGTTTTGGCATATTATGTCTCCCCTTTTGCTTGCTTGCAGTTCACTCAATACAAAGCCAATCATGAACCGTCACTATTGGTTAGATTTCATAAGTAATTTTTCAAATATTGACTTAAATATTCATTTATATCAGAGTGGTGACTTGGTAAAGCTTGATTAATGTGCGTGGGGGAGGGGGGGGATCATTTTACATCACAAGGTCAGCTCACCACCTGTGAGTAACTTGTATTTAGACTACTGAAGATTTAAATTTTTAATGTACAAAGATATTTTCTAATTAGATTAGGACAAAGTTATCTCTTCAGTAAACTTAGAAAGAAAAAGTTCTTACCATGACACCAATGGGTACATGTTTGAGCAAAGATTCCACATCTTAGTTTTTTAGAGCTTGCTTAAAAGCAGGCAAAATTGTGGAAGCTGCTGATGAGCTTGGGATTGGTTTTGTGCTAGAAACTTTTAAATTGGTGAAACTTGAATTACACTGAATTCAAATTGTATTTAATTCTTTTAACTTTTGTATTGGTTATGAGAAGAATCTAGAACTAAGGGTTGTTGTTTTAAAAATTGAGTTGCCAATTTAAGACAAATAAAGTGAAATCTTTTCTGAGGATTGGGAGTCTTTCAGATCATAGAATGAGATGAACCATGAACTTAGTAAATGGTGGAGCAGGCTGCTCCTAATTTGTATGTTTTCGTGGAAAGGAAGTTGAATATTAAAGTAACGATATTTCTTAACAAGGATTCACTGAGAGTGCTGAGTGAACAGAAAATCTTTCAAGTTAAGACACATGGAACTGTTTTTGATAGCCTGAAGTTTACATGGTGGAGAATAAGGGAAGGTGACCATGAATCTGTTGGCCGAGTTAAATCTATAGAAAATCCATAGCATGGGTGAAATTTATTGCTGGAGAACTGTATCATTATTTGCATGGACATGTGTGACGTTCTTGTTTTACTTGTATGGCTCATATACTTTGCTTTAAACAGTTTGCATGGGAACAAAACATTGTTAAAGTATACATATTTTTGCATAGTGCCATGAGGTTGAAAGTTCTGAATGGCGAAATGTATATTCTAATGAATTTTAAAAACGGTATCATTGTCATCTTTATTGCATAGAGATGTAAAGTCATAATAGCACTCAATAATACAACTTAAGTTTTGTCTGCCCTAATAAAGTATTGTGTGGAGGGAAGTTTAGCCCTTCATCAACTTGGTCCAAAAAGTATGAGGTTATTCTCACATGAGCTGAAGTAAGTGCTACTTGTCGGTTTGAGATTTGTGGTGATATGAGTGGCTATAAGATGAAAGTAGTCTGAAAGATAAACATCAAAGAATATCAAACCATATTTGGTGTGAATGAATTCTGTTAGTAACATTGCATGTATTTTGTTTGTAATCCATTGATCCACTAAGGTGTAATGCATAAATTTAATATGGCTCAAGCTGTTTGTAATGGCTATTTGAGGATGAAAGTGAGTGAAAGCCATGGAGGCAGAAGGTATATATTAAATCCTAAAGTGGCACCAGTTGTCACTAGGCTTGTGTTAGAAGAAAAGCATTTAAACAAATGCACTTTGCCAATTTGCCATTTGAGTCCTGTAGTCAAAAGGCTGAGGGGAAAAGATATTCAGCCCATTAAATACAAATTCAGTACCCAATAAACCTTTGATACTTCCACTGCTAATACTGTAAAGCCAGTACTTTGCTTAGAGTTGCACAAAATGCTCTTTCCAGATGCCACCTTTTTGGGGGGAAAAAACCATAAATTTCATTCAGTAGTGCAATTACATGAGTGTAGCATAAAAGTAGCAACAGTTGTGTTATACAGAGATTACAGGAAAGCTTGCGGGGGGAAAATCATGTAATTTTCCTAAATTGCGGGTAATTATTGTGGTAGTTTGGGAAGTAAAGTAGGGAAACTTGTAAGCAGTGTTGTTTTGTGTACTTAAGCTGGAGCTATGATCACAAGCAATAAACAAGTTGTGAATGGAGGTGATTTAATACCGAAGCTAAGTTTCAAAAATCTCAGCAACAAAGTACTTAGTAGTATTATGTTCTTGGCCTGGTCATCTTGATCGACTTCTTCAAAATCATTAGCATTTACTGCAGAAAGCAAGGGGCCCTGTCTGTGGGGGGGAGGGGAGAAATGCATGGCTAGTCGCGTTCAAGTCATGCAAACATCCACCAATCATTAACTTTTGCTTCCCGCCATCGATTCAATTCTGGGTCCAATTTGTCAAGGAGATACAAATGAAACTGACTTTTTTACATTTTTGACAAGCCTGCCATGTGAGACATTTTGAAAAGCTTTGCTAACATCCATGTAAGCTGTATCAAACAACTGTCCCATCAACATCCTAAAAAAAAATCAATCTGTGCTTTATCAGGATAGGAAGATTGTTTATATCAAAAATATCTTTCTATTTCTAAACCTTTGTTAAATCCATTCACTACTTTTCTATTCAAATAACATTTAGTCCAGCTATGATGGTAATGGAAAACCATGCAGTTAAAGTTCGGAGGAACTGCCAAGTATGTCTAGATCTTTAGCTGTGGTCATGCTTGGCATGTGTGAATGAGGCAAGATAAATCTTCAGCCAGATGTATGGAAATAATCAATCTAGACCTGCTTAGAAATCTACAGTCAGACATACCATCTTATGGTTAGTTTTAATTACCTTCTCTTTGTTTTAAAACCAGATATGGAACTGTAAACTAGAGAACCCACTGTATAGATTCCTTTGTTAATGAAGTAATTTGTGCTAATCCACACATAGTCCAGGATAATATAGCTCTTTGCTCACAGTCTCTTTTATCTGCATGTACGTAACTTCGATACTCTTGTGTAACACCTTTGTGAACTGGCTGAAAGGAAACTTGCATATTTACTATTGACTGTAATTCACTATTTAGAAATGTGAAAAGCTTGTTGCTTCAGATTAGTACATTTCACTTGGGGGGGGGGGAACAGAAGGTTCATTTAATTTTGTATTTTCAGATGGTGTGTTATTTATGTGCATTATTAGGTGGCCAGTAGCCTATCTTGGTGGTCTGAATAACTGCACTCATAAATTTAAGTAGATTCTTGAATTATGGAGAAGAAAACCCTTGGGGAAATGTGACTGTATTCTAATGTATCTAGTGGCTATTTATCTTAAGCATACAAGTTAGAGCAGTTGTAGGCACCTTGGCTGCTCAAGTCTGCTTTACCACTTAATAAGATGAAGGCTGCTCTGATTGTAACCTCCACTGCATTCCCATTACCTGTATTAACCATTCACCAATTTGCTTGTCAAGTATCTATCTTTCTCTGCCATCTAAGATGGCTTCCACCACCTGTTGAAGAAGAGAGTTTTGAAAACTTGATTCTCTTGGTGTTTGGCGGGGGAGGGGAGGGGTGCAGAAAATTCTCACCTGTCTTAATCAGACATCCACACAGTTTTAAACAGTGACACCCTAGTTCTGGATTCTCCCACAAAGAGAAATATTCTCTTCATGTCTACCCTGTTAACTTCCATCAGGATCTTGTATTTTCAATCAAGTCACCATCTCCAGCAAATACAAGCTTAGTCTGTCCAATCTTTCCTTGTAAGAAGACCTATCCACTCCAGATATTAGTTTAGTAAACCTTCTCTGAACTTCTCTAATTACTTGCTGAACCTTCAAGAAGCTTAGAGTCATGTCGTGCAGAAGCAGGTCCTTTGGCCCATCATGTCCACGCCAACCATTAATTATCCATCTACACTAATCCCATTTACCAGCACTTGGCCTGTAACCTTTATGTCAATTCAGGTGGTTGTCTAGATACTTAATAAATGCTGTGCAAGTACATGTCTCCATCACCCACTCAAGCAGAGCATTAGGAATCCACCATCCTCTGTGTGTAAAATATCTTCCGTGGGTAGACTCAAAACTTCTTCCCCATTACCCTAAACCTATGTCTTCAGTTTTTGACACCTACTGTAGCAAAAAGTTTCCCACTATACCCTGTATATGCCCTTCATACTTTGGTATACGTCAACCAGATTTCCACTCTCCTCCACCCCCAAAAGGCTTGTCCTCTCCAAGGAAAATAAACTCAGCCTTTCCAGTATCTCTTCATAAATGAAAAACTCCATTCCTGGTTCGTTCTAGTGAATCTCCTCTGCTCCTTTTCTCATGCAATTGATTTCCATCCCATAGTATAATGACAGGACCACTTGTGGCCTAACTAATGTTTTATAAAGCTATACCATAACATCCTTTCTCTTATTCTGTGCCCTGGCTAATCAAGTCTAGTATCCCATATGCCATCTTCATCACCTCTTCTAACTGTGCTGTCACCTTCAGGTATTCTTGGACTTGTATGCAAAGGTACCTCAGTACACCCTCGGCCCTACCATTCACTGTTTATGTCCAACCCCTATTAGTCCTCCTAAAGTGCATCACCTCCCACTTATCAGGATTAAATTCCATCTGCCCATTTACCAACTTGTCAATGTATTCTTGTAACCTAAAGCTATCCACTTCACTATCAACAACACTATCAGTTCTTTAGTCATCTGCTAAGATACCTCCTACATTCACATCCACATTATATAAAATATATATTTTAAAAAGCTTCCAATCACAAAAAGAACTCTTCAGCATTATCCTCTCCCTCATGTCAGCAAGCCACTTTTGGATTCAATTTGCCAACTTGTCTTGAATCTCATAGCCGCTAACCTTTTGGATCGGTCTTTTACGTGGGGCCTTGTTAAAGGCCTAACTGAAGTCCAGATTTATTATATCAACTGCACTGCCCTCACCAATGCATTTTGCTACCTGTCTGATAGGATCTCCCCCTAACAAAGCCATGCTATCTCTGATTGATCGTCACCTTTCCAAGCAGAGCTAATCCTATCTATCAGAATGTTTTCCAATAACCCTGCTGCCCTTCTTGAACAAAGATACCACATTTTCTGTCCTCTGGTCAGTGTGAATCATGCATGAGGATACTTGGATCTCTCTGTATCTCTGAGCTCAAATCCTTCACCATTTAGATAATATGTTTTTTTTAGTTGTCCACACCATTGGAGACAATTTCACATCTTGCTTCATTGGATATCATTTGTGGGAATTTTGACCACTATATTGCTTTGTGGTTTGGCCTCCTTATATTCTCTTTACAACCTACCTTCTTACCCATATTTGTGACATCAGCAAATTTAACAACCATGCCCAGGGTACCTTTATCCAGTTCATTTTTATAGATAAAGCCTCAGCACCAATCCCCGTGGCACACCACTCCTTGTATCTTGCCAACTAGAAAAGGACCTACTTGTGCTTTATGCTGTTTCCTGTTATCCAGCTAATCTTATATCCATGCTATTCTGTTACATCCCACATTGTGGGCTTATTCTCTGCAATGACCTCTAATATGGCACTTTATCAATTGCCTTTTAGAAATCCAAGTTTTGTACATCCACTGGTACCTCTTTATCTACAACACATGCTAATTCTTCACTTAACTCTTAGAAATTAGTCAAATGTTATTTATTTCGCAAACCTTTGACTTTGCCCAATTACACTGAATTTTTCAAATTGCTTAGGTTATGGGTTGTAGTTTCCTGTGATCTGTCTCCTGTTTTTGAATAAAGGAGTTACACTTGCTTTTTTCCACTATTATGGAACCTTCCATAAATCTGAGTATTTTTGGAAAATTAAAATCAGTGCATCAACCATCTTGCAAACCACTTCTTTTAAGACTCTAGGATGAAGTTTGTTGGGATTCAGAGACTTGTCATCTAGCAGCTCCAATGGCTTGCTCCCTGATGATTGATTGTAATTTTCCTTCCTTCCAGTTCCTGATATGCAGCTATTTCTTAGATGTTACTAGTATCTTCTGTCGTGAAGACTGATGCAAAATCCCTATTTCTCATTTTTCTTGTATTGATACCCCATGCTCACTTTCTGTAGGATCAGTTCTTTATTAACTTTATTTTTAAATATCTAAAGAGACTTTTGATTTTTAAAAAAAGAATTTTGGCAAGCTTTATCTTGTACTCGGTTTCCTTCCTTGTTAATCTTATTGTGGAAGTTAATTAAAAATGAAGTTTGTTTTTATTTTGCTTTGAGTACATATTTATGCTTTTAATTAACAGGGTACAGTGCTGTATTTTGAACTAAATTGTTTTTATTTAATTATTTTATTCAATTCTGATGTTTTTAAATGTCTGTGAAGGAAACTGGGAGCTGTCAAAGGCTGTCAGAAAAGGAACCTCTGGTCCTGCAGAGTGGAGGCATCCAGTGCTGCTCATCCCACAGATGTTGTAGCAAGTCAGTGAGGTTGTGGGATTAGGGCAGGAGAAAGAAGCGGAATTAGTGCATATGGCAGGTTGGATGAAACTCAGTCCCACGTGTTATCTGGAACCAGTGCTTCAGTTCTGCATTTGGTACTCTTAACAGTTGCTGAAGATCATGATTGCGCTGGGTGGTGAGACTTTGCTATGAAGTTACTTAGGAAGAGTCTCTGTTCTGAAATGTTAACTGTTTCTCATTCCACAGTTGCTACCTGACTTGTTGAGCATTTTCTATTTTTATTTCAGATTTCCAGCATCTGCAGTTTTATTGATTTTTATTTTTGCACTTTGAGTTCTCTATCAGAATTCATGGAACTTTTCTGCTTAGGAAGTCCATGAGTTTGTGGGGGGGAAGGGGGCATTGACAATGATTTGCTTCCACTCTAGTTTTGTGGTTCTGAGTGAATGATGAGGCCAGTGTGGGTTTGCCAGACATTTTCCTCAGGTGAGACTGGAGGTGCTTGACTGGGAACAGCAGGTGGGCAGCTTGGTAGCTGGTGCATTCCTTCTGACGTTTACTCTGGACTTCTGTTTGAGGTCTTCCGTTTTGTCCTAGATGCTCCTTCTCCATTGTGAGCAATCATGAGAAAGGGATTCCCACAAATCAGTGAAGATGTAAAATGTTTTGAAGGAGTCTTTGTGATCATCATTGAAGTGTTTCATCTTGCCAGCTGGTAAATTTCTACTGTGACGGCGCTTGGAATAGAATGTTTTGGGAGTTTTGTGTAGGGAATGCAAGCAGAGTGGTCTGGGAAACACTGAAGCCTCAGTGTTGGGGAGGTTGACCTGTGAGAAGGTAGTAATTTTAGTTTGTCTATCCTGTCAATGGATTTGAGAATTTTATCTGGTTGGTATGTGCTGTAGCCAGTCTGCTTCTCAGAAGAAGTGTGCTGGGTTTGAGGTCTTGATTATAAAACATACATATTCTCAAACAACCAAAAGTTATGGTGCTGCCCCAAAGGCATCGCGGAATTTCATCATTGATATTTTCAAAGCCTTTGTTGAATGATAGCTTTAGAATATAAGAAGTGATCCATAATTTCCATGGTCTTATTGTAAAACTCCATTGTGGGAAGCCTGTGTTGTCCGATGGGGGCAGGTTAAGAGAGGACCTTTTGACTTGTGAATGTTCAATGGGAGCCCATTTCTTTTTTGTATGCTTCAGAGAATGAAACAATGATAGCTTGGAGCTCGTCCTCTGCATGTACATAAGAACGAGCATAATCTGCATACTGTGGGTTAATGACTGAAACAGAGGGTGAACTTGGTTCCAGATAGGAGGTGATGTAGTTTGAACAATTTCCCATTTGTTTTGCAGTTTGCCTCAAGTGGGTAGCTCATTGGAGGTACACTGCAGCAGAAAGATTGCGACAAGTGTTGGAATGATGTTGTAGCCTTGCTCAACGACATTCTGTAGTGATATTGGGTCTGATGTGAACCATTGGTTAAGATAAGGGCTTGCATGTCATCATATTGAAAATGTAAATTGGAGATGAGATTCTGAGGGGAGCCAAATCTAAAAAGGATGTTGCCTCATTTTGAGTCTAAGATGTTTGTGAGATCAAAAATGGTCAGGTATAGTGGTTGATGTTTACCTTTAAACTTTATTTATACAGCACAGTAACAGGCCCTTTCGGCCAAATAAGTCCGCGCCACCCATTTAATCCTATGTTGGTCTACCCGTACATCTTTGGAATGTGGGAGGAAACCCACGCAGACAAGGAGAGAACATACAAACTCCTTACAGACAGCAACAGGAATTGAACCCTGATTGCCTGCGCTGTAATAGCGTTACGCTAACCGCTATGCTACCGTGCCTCCCACTTCCCTACATTTCTCTTGAAGATGATGTGGATTAAAATCATGTATATTATGCCTCTAGATAGAATCCATACTGTGAATTGAAGAACAGCTCTTTGGCCATCTGTTCCTATTGTTGACAGGCCATTTGATAGCCTGTCTTGTGTGAAATTAAGTGGGCTTTCTTGAAACTTATGAAATTTGTATTTATCTCTTGGTTCTGTGATTGAAGTTTGAGGACTTATTACTTTGTTATCAATAGCTATAATATTTGGGAATGTTGGATTGTGGCATCTGTCTTTTCATATTAATTGTTTTCTCCATAATTATATTGTTCAAACCCAGGTCTAGAGTGTGAAGTTAATCTATACCAAAGATTAGTAGTGGGTGTAGTATACTTCAATTAATTTTGTTAACTGGCAACTTTAGGAGAGGAAATTTTGACTGTTTTTCTTGAGTCCCGAGCAGTGAACTGCTGCAGAGGGTGCACAAATGTGTGGTGACAGTTCGGCGTCACTACAGTGGGTTTTGTGGTAAAGTAGTTTGCCATTACATGCCTTGTAGATTTATTTCCACAGTGGGCTGCTGGTATTGGGGAATTGTTGCCATTGCATAACTCATTGCATTCAGGAAAGGGCAAAAAAAAGGAAAATGAGTGCATTCTATGTTGGAGTACAATTCATCTGTTTCAGACTTTGAAATGTTGCTCTTGGCAACCATATTAAACTATACTTTTTCTATTTTGGGAACTCTTTCAGACATTTGAGGTTAGCAAAAGAATAGTCTTCTAGGAAAGATGATGGATGATTCTTAAAATAAGAGTTTCACTTACCATCGTCTGGCAGTCTGAACTGGGCATGGGGTTCGATGGAGTAAACTCACTAGGTACCTTGCTTTTGAAACAAGCAAATATATTGAACTGAATATAAACTTCTGGGTTCCAAATGAAGGTTACAAGTGGTTTCAATAAGTCTGCAATGCAGTGAAATATTGTAAATGAATCAAAGAAATTGATTAGACCTCTCGAGCCCAAAGTTACATCTGTTCCCCAATTAGGTGTCCTCTCTCAGTACCTCTGGTTATTACTGACACATATACCAGTGATTCCCCTGATATAGTGTGGTCCTGTTTCAAAAAAAAGTGTCCAATGTAGAAAATGATGGATGGCCATTTCATGTTCAAAGTTATTTATTTTATTCAAAGTGACTAACAGCGCTTCTATTTTTTCCCTTGTTGCTTTACAATATTAAATGTTGAAAGTGCATAGAAACATTTTGTTTTTATTTTGATGATTTATTTAAATATGATTTGCATCTTGAAGGCATTAAATGATACTTCAAAGGGTTTTAAAAGGCTTTGTTGTCTGCCAGCCTTGAACTTGTTAATTCAAAAGCTGAGCAGCATGAGCTTAGTCCTTATTAACAGCTATCACAGACATGTATGTTTATGTTCTCGCCTATGGAGGTGCTATCAGGAAAGCAACTTCTCTGCAGAAACTTTTTCTTGTTTGTATTAATGTTTCCTTATCTGGCATAGTATTACATTTTTGTTTCTTACACTCCTGTTGAGCATTTTGGATTTAAAAAAAAATCTTGCTAAAACACTGTATAATGGAACTATTGCTAATTCTTTGAGCTATTTATAAACCTATTAAATGTCAACATGGTCTCTACTTCATTCAGTAGCCACAGGTAGTACACTCCAGAAAAATCTTGATCTCTGCCATAATGCACCATATTCTGTTTTCAGCTTTCATACCAGCGCTAGTTGCACAGGTTTTTGTGTGGGTCTTTTCATTGTAACAAAATGACCCATTTCAGCTTGATGTGGGACTGATGCTCTTTCCCCCAACCCCAAAAAATAGAGGGAACAAAAAAATATGATACTTTGAAAATATTTCAGTCGTTACAGGGACATGACGCAATACTGAATTTTCATTCCTGGAATGAATGAAAATATAAATGCATTCTGATTTCTGCTAATAGAATGTATCATCTCATTTTAATCAACTGCACATTGAGATCATTTATACATCTTGTGTGTCAGATTCCCTTAAATGGCATGTGAACTGTCTTAAATCTCAAAACAAATGGAAAATATTACAACCAGGATCATGTAAATACAAGGCCTGAAATACAGGTCTCAGGGAAAAAAAACTTGGCTGAATTTCTGAATAGTCATTAATTTTGTACAAATTGTAATGCAGCAGTGCAGAAACACAATCTAATATTATGCTTTTGGAAAATCTGGTTTCATGACAAAAAATTAACTATAATTGAGGTTTGGTGAACTATTGTCTTGATTCGTAAAGAGACCTGATTTATTTTTTTATATTGTAGTCTTGATTTGCTCTATTTGGAGAAATCTACCATTGTACCATGTTTTATTTATAGCCTTAGATTAAACTGATTTGTTGAGAGGCTTCATTAGAGTAAAAACATCTTTCAGTGCTAGCTTCTATTTGATTCTGACCAAGTACATACAACACAGTATATTTTGAATGGGGGTAGGATACATGTGCATTGCAGCTTTGACAGATGAGGATAAACAGATAGCAAAGCTTTTGTGATTTTTGACTTTCAGCTGAGTGCAAGGTGGAACGCATTGCAGCCTTGGTATGCTGTTGATTCAGGGAATGAATATTTAGAGAGATGGACGGGGTGTCAGTCCTCGGGTTGCTTTTGTCCTGGATGGTGTTGGGCTTCTTGAGAATTGTTGGAGCTGCACTGATGCAGGCAAGTGGAATCTATTCCATCACGCTCCTGACTTATAGATAGTGGAAAGGCTTTGAGGTGCCAGAAGATGAGTTGTTTGCTGCGCAATACCCAGCCACTTAACTTCTCTTGTTGCTTGGTATTTATATTGACACGAGACTGCAGATGCTAGAATCTGGAGTAATAAGAGTAATCTGCTGGAGGATCTCGGTGGGTCAAGCAGCATCTGTGGGAGGAAAGGAATTGTTGATGTTACAGGTTGAAACCCTGCATCAGGACTCTGGGTTGTAGCCAGACAAGTCAGTTGAAACATTTAATATTTGCCTGTTCAGGTCCTAGAAGAATTTTTCAAGTTTCAAAGAGATTGCCCCTCATTCTTCTAAACTTGATAGTATTGTCCCAGTTTGCTTCATCTCTCCTCCATAGGACAAACCTTCCATGCCAGGAATCAATTTAGTGAACCTTTGCTCTCTCCCTTTTTATCATAAGTATATTCTTTGTTGGCTCAAGTGACCAGGCCTGTACGCTGTATTCCAGAAGTGCTCTCACCAGAGCTCCATGCTATTGGAGCAACTCATGTATTTGAATCCTTTTGCAGTAAAGTCCAACATAATCTTTGCCTTCCTAATTGCTGTACCTCCATGTTAATTTTCAGTGATTTGTATACTCCTTGGGCAGCCCCTCGAGATCGAGGATGACTTGTATCCACTCCAGTTTTGTAGGTTCTGAGGTGATTGAGGCCAATGTGGGAACAGCATACAGGTGTCCCTGGCCTTACAGCTGTTTGGGTAATGAAAACTTGCCTGAACAGAATTCAGAAATTGTTACCCAAAAATTTGAGATATGGAATAAAATTCACTCTTATAGAATTTAAGTGA
Organism: Pristis pectinata; assembly: GCF_009764475.1. Taxonomy (NCBI): domain Eukaryota; kingdom Metazoa; phylum Chordata; class Chondrichthyes; order Rhinopristiformes; family Pristidae; genus Pristis; species Pristis pectinata. The sequence goes on along the minus strand of NC_067414.1, from coordinate 27,682,874 downwards.
AAAAGTAAACAGATAAACAATTTTTTTCAACTTGTGTTTCTGGACGCATGCGCAGATGACATGCTTCACATTATAGAAAATCACATTGTTTACTCTTTTCTAGGAATGTAACCCTACCCCCCCATGATGCCTGTATTCTTCCCCAGATGTGGCAGGTTGTGGCTGATGGTGTGGATGAATGGTTTGAGGTTGTCCTCTCCTTTCCACCATTTTGCAGGGCCTATTTGTGCTAATGTATGGCTTAAAGGTTTTCTGTCATCCCAGATGCTCCTTTCCCACTTTGAGCTGTCATGGGCCAAAGATACTCTGGAGTCAATGGGGATGATTCATTTCTTCAAGGAAGCTTTGAACACAGCCTTGAATCCTTTCTTCTCATGACAGCTTTGGAATAGAGTGTTTGTTTTGGAAGTCTGGTGAATGACATGGCCCAGCCAGTATAGCCTACTGAAAATAACAAGTGGATCCAAACTGGGGATGTTGGCTTGGGAGAGGACACTGATGTTGGTTTGCTTACCATTCCAATGAATTTGGAAGATTTTGTGGAGACAGCATTGGTGGTGTTTTTCTAGTACTTTGAGATGCCCGCAGCAGGTAGCCCAGGTCTTGGAAGCATATAGGAGGGCAGGGATCACTGCTATCCAGCAAACCATGAGCTTTGTGCTAAATCTGTGGTTCTGATCTTCATGTACAGATATTATTTTTCTCAACTGATCAAAGACTTCTGGCACATTGATGAAATTCACTACCACCTTAATTTATATCGGCTTCGACCAAGAAGTAGCATTGGAGATATGGGAAGTGGTAGGTATTTTCCGGGTTTTGTCTTGGACCTTTATTACCAGTGGGCAGTGTGCTACATCTGGGGCAGGTTGGTAGAGGACCTTTTTTGTCTTGCAGAGGTTGAGTGTAAGGCCCATCCACTTGTGCTTGAGTGAAAGCGTTGGTCATGGCTTGGCACTCTACCTTTGCTGATTGGGGAATCTTGTTTCTGGAGTGCAGTTGCCATAGGCTTTCTATTAGTTCAAAAGATTAGCTCCACTCTTGTGGGATATCTTTTGGAGGTGAGATGCAATGTTGTGCCAAGAAAAATTGAGATAGTGTTTACAATCTTATTTGACACTGGTCTTCAAGACTGGTTAATATCACAACTTGTGTGCCATCATAAAGCAACTGTAAGATGAAGGCAAGTTTCTCTGTGTAGCCAAATTTGTGGTGTTCCCTGCTGCTTGATAGAGCAAAGGCTTTGGTAAGGTCAAGAAAGCTGATGTATGTGGTTGGTGCTGCTCCCTGCATTTTTCTTGGAGTTGTCATGCAGTGAAGATCATGTCCTCTGTACTTCTGGATGGATGGAATCCACACTGATTCAGGGAGCAATTCTTCAGCCGTTGACTGGAGGTAGTTGAGGATGAATTTCCCTTTAGTAGACAGCAGGGAGACTACTCTCGGCTTACCTGCAATCGGACTTGTCTCCTTTCTTGATGATGGTCATTTCTGATCTCCTGTGGCATATCCTTCTCTTCCCAGAAGTGGGCAGTGAGGCGATTTGTGACAGAAGGTCTTCACTGCTGTGTTTTTAAATTTTCAGTGGGGGTACGTCTGCTCCCGGTGTCTTATTCACTTTCTGGTGGGATATGACACTTTCTGCTGCTTGTCAGTTAAGAATGGTGGAAGCTGGCCCAAGTAGGTTGCTGTGGGATAGAGTCAAGGGCACTCACATCAAGGACACAGTCTTGAGGAGGTTTTCAATTTGCTCCTTCCAGCAAGTATTGATGAGTTAATCTCCATTCTGGTTCTAAGTGAAATGGGGCCTTGAGTTTGAGCCCTACATGCCTTTTAAAGTGCTTAAGTCACTATCTTGTGTATCAGCAAATTGCTGAGCCTCCTGTACTCCATCCTCCAGCCAGGTTTTCTATTGCACCTCTGCCTCAATACCTGTATCGTCATTCTTTTCCAATTCAGGGACACCTTACCTTGATGGTTAATTAGTCCCTTGATCTCATGGTCATTCTCATCAAACTAGTCCTGGTTCTATTGAGAAAAAAAAACTAGACTCTCTTCACATTAGCCACTGAGGGCAAACTTCAGAGAAACCTGTGAGCTATGGACTGCAGCTTCTGCAGTCCTGGGTTAATAGGTTGTTTGTGAGGTACTGTCTCACCTTGTGGGGTCTCCATTCATGCTTTGTGAGATCACTTCTTTTGACATTTGGGGTTAATGGAGAGAATGGTAGATTAGGCAGTGGTCAGGCCAGTAGTCATTGGTGGTGGTCAGCGTGAGTGATTTACACATGTTTGTGGTCCCTTGCTTAGATGATGTAATCTAGCAGGTGTCATGTCTTGGACTAGGGAGATTGCTGTGACATTATGTTTTGTTTCACTGATGAAACAGGGTGTTACTTATAACCATTTTGTCAAGAGGATGGCCCCACTGGAGTTGGCCTACCTTGCTTCTTTCTCGTTGGTCGTGCTTTGCCAGAGGGTTGAGTCACTTCTTTTATTGGTGGTGAAGTCATTCATGATAGTGAGTTTGTCTCCCATTGGCATGTGGTTAAGGAATTTTTTCGCCCAAGTTTGATATCTTCCTTTGCCTTGTCCAAAGCTTCAAGGGTTAGGGCATATGCACTGATGACCATAGCATGTTGGTTCGAGAGTGTGCCGAAGGGTCATAAGGCATTCACTTATAGTTCAGAAACTTGAACACTGACTGGCATGAAAAATTAAAAGACCGCTATCAGCATTCAACTTCTAATCAATTAAAGAAAGATACTCTGCCTTTCGGTACATTTCTATTGGGGAAAAACTGATGGTCAGGGGGTCCCTTTTAAAGCAGATAATAATTTTATAATTTAAAATAAGGAAATGGCACACTAACTGTTCCTTGTAAAGAGAAGAAAATTCCATTTATTCTGTAGGAACTATTGAATCAGCAATGTAATAGTACTGGCTAAATAACATTTCATGGGAATAACACATCCCTAGGCCCAAATGGTTACCAATCCAGGATTTTCAAGGAAGTGGGTGAGAACGTTGCAGATGCCCAAAATATGATCTTATAGTTACCTTGCCCATTGGGAAACTGTTCACTGAAGTTACAAAATTGAGCATCTAAAATGGAATATTTCCCCAATCCAGAAAATTCTATTAAGAAGAAAAAGAGGGGGAAAACCAAGTAATTGCAGACCAGTTAGTCTAATTTTTGTTGTCAGGAAATTATTAGGGTTTGTTATTAAGGGCAGAATGACTGACCACCTCAATTTTCTTGAGCAAAGAAACACAAAATACATTTGTATAGGATAGTCATTTCTGCAAAATCTGCTTGAATTTTGTTTTGAAGAACTAGCAGAAGTAGTGGGCAGGGAAATGTTAATTCTGTGGACTAGTGGAGGCATTTCATAAAGTCCCTTTTAAGAGTCTATTAGCTAAAATTGAAGCCGATGGAAGTGAAAGAGACTTGTATACCTGACTAAGAAATTGATTGACTAGCACGAGACTGAGAGAGATAATCATGGGCTGATACTCATACTTTAGACGTGAATGATACTATCGCTCATAGATCTGTGGGGCCTTGAGTTTCCACTTTATGTATAAATGACTTGGGTGATGGGGTCACCTTTGTCCATATACAAAGATAGGTGATAGTGAAGGCTGTATAGAGTGAAACATTCAATTGTGAAGAGAGATTACTAGATTAATGGTGAATAAATTTGTGGAAACTGGGCCACGTAGGCTTGGCTAGGATGTGGGAAGGACGGAAGAGTATAATCTAAATGGTAACAAACTAAAAGCATTTGGAGGTACAAAAAGATTTGAAGGAGTGGGCACATGTATGTTGAACAATACAATGACATGAACAGGTCCAGAAAATAATCAGAGGATGTCAATGAAATGCTAGTTTAATTCTGGTGAACTGGAGTACACGAAGGTAAAGTTACACCGTAGTTGTACAAAGTCCTTGTTGGAACATATATTGATCTTTGAAGGAATCTGTGGAGATTTTAAGGGCTCCTCTCCATTTCAGCTGGTTGAGAAGTCCAAAACTAGGGAGTGCATTTGAAAGGAGTACATAAAGTTTGGAACTTGTTTCTCCAAATGGCAGTGGATATTAGGCCAACAATAAACATAAATCTGAAACTGATAGATTTAATTTACGAAACGACTAAAAGAAATGGGGCAAAGGATTGTATGTGGACTCATTGTTGGGCCTTGAATATTCGGGCATGACTCATTGAATGGTGGGACAGCTTAAGCGGAGAAATAGTCTAATCGTGCTCCACAATCTTGTAAAAGATATCCTGTCAAAATTTATATGTGGGTAAATAGGGATTTTTTTATTTCTAATAGTAAATTGGAACAATACTTGGAAATATTTAGATAGCACTGATCTGTTTTTTGATTTTTTTTACAGGTAGCATTTGCAATTATGGAGGCTTAAAGAAGAAAAGAGTCAAAGGGGAGCTTCCCTTCCCCTGTGGTGGTTGGCTTCAAAGGAACAATATTCAGGAGGGTGCGATGGTTATATTTTGACTGGAAGTTTACAACTGTTTTTATTTTCCACAGATTTAACTAAATTTCTATTTTTGACTATTTAATTGCAACAGAGAGCCATATTATATATAATGTTTTATAATATAAAAAAGCAGTATCTTGAACTAATTCCGTACTGCTTCCATGTACTGAGTTAATGTAACTAAGAGTGCAGAATTGCTAGAGTGCGGTGTTTTTTTTATAACACAAGCACAAATCTAGTGCCCTGATAGTTTCTAGGCATCAAGTTCCATAGCCCTTAAGATTTGAAGACCTGGCTAGAGGATACAAGATGAATTCTGTGACTGCTGACTGCACTCCAAAATGCCGATCTTTGCAGCATGCCCTCGACGTGACTTCGGTGATGACAAAGGGAACGGAAGGCCAGAATAAGGTCTTCCTTTCATCTTATTGCTACAATGCAGCTTCCCTGAAGGATAGCTTTGGTAGGACTGTTCTACATATGGCTGCATCTTGTGGTAAAAAGTCAGTTTTGGGTTGGCTTCTTGAAAGAAAAGGGGCTGATCCTTCTGCAAAGGACAAAGAATCTGGATGGACTGCCCTGCACAGAAGTATCTTCTATGGACACATTGATTGTGCTATGTTTCTTTTGAAGGTATTGTAATCTATTCTGATTTTGTATTTTTAAAAATTATTTCAGGAGTCCACTTGTATGGTTAATTTCTTGATCTTGTAATACAGAAGTTTTCTTTTATTTCATCTTGTTTTGTGTTATCAGGAGAAAACAGATCAAAGAAAGTCATTGAATGATCAGCCCTCAGGTTGGTTTGGCATCAAAGATCTTCTGTGGAGTTGAGGAAATTCTAAAATTCAGACTTTATAGTCACTCAAAACCCATTATGTATTTGAAGTGACTCAAAGGCAGTAACCAGTGACACAAAGGAGCAAACTGTTTATTATTTTTTATAAGATATAATAGAGACTTGATTTTTGTAACAGCATTAATGGAATACAGATGTGATATATTGTTTAGGAAATTGTGCTGAATTTTGATTTGCACAAATGATATTGTACATGAGCAATTCTATTGAAATTTGCTGACACCCCAGATTAATTAACACGATGAATAATAGAGCTTAGACTAGTTAACAGAATCGATGCTGGGGAAAAATCCTATCAATTAACTATCCAGTACAATGCTGGAAAATGAACCTATAAGATTGTTGAGGAGTAATTGGAGAAACCAGTTTTGCTCTTGGTGGAGTCTAGGGCAGAATATATTTCTGCTGGTTTGGGACAATAACATAAGAAATAGGAGTAGGCCATTTCCATCCTTGTGCCTTTTCTGCTACTCAGTAAGATCATGGCTAATCTTTCACCCCAACACCACCATTTTCCTGCATTTGCTGCATATCTCTTGACTCCCTTAATATCTAAAAAAAAATTGATTTCTGTCTTGAATATGCTTGGCATCTGAGCCTCCAGATCCCTCTTGGGTAGAGAAGTCCAAAGATTCACCCAACAGGTTCTGAAATTTCTCCTCGCCTTTGTCCTGAAACATCAATTCTGCATCTACCTTCTCAAGCCCCATAAGAATGTAGTACATTTTGAAGTGGTCACATCTCATTCAACTAAACCCTAAAGAAACAAAGTGCTGGAGGTATTCAGTGGGGCAGGCAGCATCTGTGGAGGGAAATGGTTGAGACCCTTCATCTGGACTGCAATTCATTTGAAAGGTCTTGACTGGAAATGTCGACCTGAGTTCTTCCAGCATCTTGTTTGTTGCTCCTGATTTCAGCATCTGCAGTCTCTTGCGTTTCTAAACCCTAAAGAAGATAGGCTGAGTTTGCTTTATCTCCTCATAAGACAAAAATGTCACCCCAGTTGTCAATTTGGTGAACTTTTGCTGCACACTCTGTACCACAGGTATATCCTTCCTTCAGTAGGGAGACAGGACCTATACAGACATTCTAAGTGTAGTTCCACAAGGGCTGTATGTACTTGAAGTAAGACACCTCAAATTCTCTTGCACTGAAGGCCAACACAGTGTTAGTCTTCGGAGAAACCATTTCCACTATTTGGGGAGTCCAGCAGGGAAACTTTCTCAGCTGGTTGGGGAGTCTAGGAGGAAAAAATTCTTGGCGGGTTGGGAAGTCTAGGATGAAGGGGCATAGAAATTATAGGCAAACATTTTAGGAACAAACTTGGGAAGCATTCAACACAATCTTCAGCTACTTCATCAGTGATTTTCCTCCCATGATACAGTTGGACAGAAGTGGAAATGTTTATGGATGGCAGTTAGGGATGGGCAATAAATGTTGGCCTTGCCATTGATGTCGAGATCCTACAAATGAAAACAAAACATTTGTGTCTCGAACTTACAAATGGCAATTGATACTAGATCAGTTGCTACTTTTAAATCTTAGATTTTTATCAACTATGGATCTTCAGGGGTAAGGTGAAAAGCTGGATTATGGAGTTGGGTTGCAGATGTTTAACGGAGTTAATTTGAGGAACTGAATCAATGATTGCTGTTCCTGCCTCTTTCCTTTCTCACATACCCTGCAGAGAACTTGCTGCTGAGTACTGAGTCAGTGGCAAGGGCACATGGCAACAAAGTCTTTCACTTTAAATCCTGTCCATTAAACTCTGGTGGGGGGGTTGGCGGGAAAACGGACCTTTGCAGCCTCCAGCTGTGTTATGCCCTAACTTAGCTGGATGTCAGAACCCTGCAAATGTATTCATCATTCAAAACATTCCAAAACTATTTTTAAAAAAAAGCAAACTGTTAGAAGATAAACAGTTTAACTTTCTTAATAAAACATTTGAACAATTAAAAGATTAAAACACCAGCACCTTAATTCCTTGTGACTATTTTCCTAGTTTGAAATTGCTGTAGGAGATTTGCTGGCGCCAGGTTTAAGTTGGCATAAGTACTGAGGGATTGCCACACATTTGCAGATTTGCTAAACTCTGAGTCCAGCATCGGAGAGCAGCTGAGAAATCACTGGTGGTGTGTGTGAAACTTTTGTGTTTGTGCAAGCATGTGTGGAAATCCCAAACTTGACAGCCATTCCATGCAAAATCCAGAATACTGGGGAAGAGCAAATCAGTAACTAACTAAACTTAACTGTAATTGGAAGGTCTTTCTATTGCTTGAGTCACGACTATACCATTTATTAAAATTACAATTTGGTGCTGACTTCATTAAATTTTCGGGATTCAGAGTTCCTTGGCTTTTGTCTTGTACATCTCTGGCTTTGAAGCATGTCAAATTTATAGTTTCTAATTTAGAGTTTCTCCATATTGTTTTGCAGCACGGTGGGAGTAGCCTTTATGTGCAGGATAAGGAAGGGTTATGTACGCTCGACTTGGCCATGAAAGATCGACCATCATATGTGATTTATAGAAAGACTGGTATTTACCTCTTTCTCTCTGCAGTTTCTTTTTGAGGACTATCAACTTCTTTTGAGCTTCCTGCATTTTTGTAGTAGAAAGATTTTGAGCACATATTACTGTCTATCAGCTCCAGATTCAAATGGAATTGGAGAGACATTCAATGACATTTTAAAAGTGACTTATGCATACAACTTAAATACAAGACTAGCTTAGAGATTCATTATTTGCAATTTACTCTACCATCTGTTTAATACGGTCATAATTTGCAAACAGACAAGCTTCATTGAAAGCCCTTCTGAGAACTAGAGTTGCAGATAAAACTAACTGGTTGGCTTGAGAGAGAAAATATGGGAGCGGCCTGCAGTTGACATCAACAAATACTGTAAGCAGGCAATCTGTAATCCTGCTTGGCTAGTTACAAAGTGGATCAACTTTAGAGCAAGAGAAAATATGCTTAAAGTTTTGTAAAAGAAAACAAATCAAATTTTGTTTAAAATTTTTTTAGTTTATTCTATAAAAGTGCTTTGGCAATTGGAATTAATAAATCAGTGGATTTAGATGTGAATATTTGAGCTTTCTATTTAGTGGTTTAATGTCTTTTACTTCTGATGTGTATATTCAAGTTTTTTTTCTAGATCCTACTGAAGTCTATACATGGGGTAACAACACTAATTTTACTCTTGGTCATGGAAACCAACAAAGCAAACATCACCCTGAGCTTGTAGATTACTTCTCGAGATCAGGGACCTATATTAAACAGGTATAAAACATTTCCTACAATAATGCTATATTTTAAAATCCATTCCTATAATAAAATGTGGGCTCCACAGAAGACATTTCATAATTTTCCCAATGGTTATCTTGCAGTGTCACCTTAGCTCAGTGGTAGCACTCTCTGTATGTTGGTTCAAGCTTTACCCCCAAGACCATTAAAACAGGTCGATGCATCAGATTGAAAAAGTGCTATATTTTTGCAAGTCTCATCTTTTGGGTGAGATGTTGAGTTATCCCTGCCTGCGTCTTGGAGCTCCCTTATCTCATGACACTTTTCAAAGTATAAAGAGAAGTCCCATCTCCCATATACTCTTTTAAAGCAAAGCACATGAATTCATCACTAATCTCATTTTCTTGCTTGCAGAATGTTCTACATAAATTGACAGCTGGATTTTTTTCTCAGAAAAACATTAGTTCTTTAATTGATTAGTAGAGGTATTCCAAATATCCTGAGACTGTGAAATGTCTATTAATACTAATTTAGTTATGTATATTTAGTCTGAAGTGTGTGCCCTTTGTCTTGTATTTGAAAAAAAGATTTCAAATGTTTAAGAAAACTGTAAAACACCTCTACATTTATCCTCTAAATAGATCATATTAAGCATCCTGAGCTTGAGATTTAAATCTCTCAAATTTGAATAAGACTTAAAACAAAAGCACAAGCTTTATTTTCTGTGACATCATCAAAAAATTATATTTGTGTACTGGTTTTAAAGTGGTAGAACATCTCAAGGTCATTATGAAACAAAATTATACTCTGAACCACATGAAGTCAATATTGTGGGGGAGATTAGTTGAGAAGGTAGGTCTTAAGGAGTATTTTAAAGGCTCAATGAGAGGTGTAAAAGTTTGGCACGAGACTTCTAGAGGTTGGAGGATTGGCTATTTATGGCACTGTCACCGATCTGTGTGAGTGCTTAGTTTTAGGGGTGTGAAGGTGGTCAGAATTAGGAGAATAATCATGTTAGAGGGTTGTAGGACTGGAGGTGATTACAGAAGGGCAAGGCTGTAGGTGGAAGGGGAAGATTTAAAAACAAGGATGTATTTTAAAATCATGGTGTTACTTAACTAGGAAACAAGTATATCTACAAGCAATGGTGAATTAGAGCAGGGGCATCATTGTTTTGGATAACCTCAGATGTATGGATTGTAGAATGTGAGAGCCACCCAAGTGGGTTGCAATAACTAAGAGATACCTAGGTATGGATGAGGATTTCAACAGTAGATGAACAGGCAGGGTGGAGTATTACTAAGATTATGAACAGTGTTAGGTATTTGCCTGGGAAAGTGATTGCCATGTTTTGCTATTTGTAGTTCACTTCAAATATTTATAGGCGTTGTTGGTAACAGTGTTGGGAAGGAAGCTAAATTCAGGCAAGTTAAATGTAATGGAAGGGATATGGAACTTGTAATTGTGTATTTTGTGGAAATGAAGTAGTTTTTTTTTGAGGTAAAAGGAATGGATATTGCAAAATTTTGAATAGTATAGCATGTAATTTAAAATGGGAGTATTATGCTGATTGGTATGTGTAGATCTACTGACTTCACAAATGAATTTTTAAAATGCATTATATGTCTTGGTTATCAAACTAAGCAATGGTTTGGTTTACTACAGCTTTATCTTGTTCACGAAGTATCATTCAGATTACTGCTTTAATCATAGGTTGCTTTTTAGTAGATTGTTCACAGTCTGGTTGAAAGTTAATTGTGTTCCAATTGGACAAGTTTCAATAAAAATAGATCCTACTTCGGTAAGATCATTCTGGAATACTGTGAACAGTTTTGGTCTCCTCATTTAATCAAAGGTGTATTTGTTTTGGATGTAGTGAAAAGACAATTTACTAGATTGGTGCATGGGAAGAAGAATTTACCTTAGGAGGAAAGTTTGAGTAGATTGGGCTTGTACTTGGAGTTTAGAACAACAAGAAGTAATCTAATTGAAAAATGGCATAAAATTCTGAGGTGACTTGACAGGGTAGAATGTTTTGTGGATGTTTGCTCTACTGGTGGATTCTTGAATCAGGGGCATGATCTCAAGATCATGAGGTACATTTTAGGCTGATCTGAAAAATAATTTCTTTGAGGTTTGTGAATTTTTTGGAATTCTGAGTTCTGGAGGGCTGTGGATGCTAAGCCTTTAAATGTATTCAAGGCTGAAAGAGATTTTTCAATTCTGGCAGAAACTACGTTTTAAGGGGGATCATGATGGAAAGTGAAATTGAAACTAACAATCGGATCAACCTTAATCTTAAGTGGCAGAACAGATTTGAGGTGCTAGATGGGCCTACCTTTCTTATTTCTTTAATATGTTTTGAACTTTGCTCTGGATTAGATTTGTATTGTTTGACACAAAGCTTGCATCAAGTTTATTCTACCCATTATGGTTTGGGAAAACGGCAATGAAACCAAATTTGAAGCTGTTGCTGTAATAGGATCAAGATACTGCTTTCTATAATTACTAGTGGAAACTATTTCCCATAACCCAATGGGACAGACAAGACTTGGACATGTAAAATTGAGAACAACAAAAATCTCTTCACTCTTCAAATTATTTACTTTATTTTGTTCTTTTATGCCTTCAGGTTGTGCTTTGCAAGTTCCATTCTGTGTTCCTCTCCCAGAAAGGTCAAGTATATACTTGCGGTCATGGTCAGGGAGGGCGCCTTGGACATGGAGATGAACAAACGTACCTTGTATGTAAATTAAAAGAAAAATCTTGTTACACTTATTTGTGATTGGGTAGTGTAGCAGTTAGCGTAATGCTATTACAGCGCCAGCAACCCAGGTTAAATTCTGCCGCTGTCTGTAAGGAGCTTGTACGTTCTCCGTGTCTGTGTGGGTTTCCAACGGATGCTCTGGTTTCCTCCCACGTTCCAAAGATGTAAAGGTTAGGAGCTGTGGGCATGCTGTGTTGGCACCAGAAGAGTGGTGACACGTGCGGGCTGCCCCCAGCATATTCTCAGTAACGCATAAAGACTCATTTCACTGTGTTTTGATGTACATGTAACTAGTAAATAAAAATCTTTTATATTTTTATAGTGTTTTAGGAAAGGGGAGAATATATTTTATGCTATTACGTAGTATGAACAGGGAGAATACCCTGAGGAATGATCAAGTAGATTTGGCCTATATTCATTGGATATTAGGAGAACAAGAACACAAGAAAGTAAAAGCAGGTGTAGGCCTTCAAGCCTGCCCCACCATTTAATATGATCATGGCTGATCTAAGCTGGCTTCAACTCTTCTATGCTATTTCTCCATACTCTATTTCTCAATTTATCAAATATTTATCCACCTCCACCTTAAATACTTCTAATGACCCAGTTTACTCCACCAGCCAAGGCAGAAAATACCAGAGATTCACCACACTCTGCAAGAAGAAATTTCCACATACCTCAATTTTAAATGACTGGCCCCTTGTAGTTTGCCCCCCCCTTGTTCAAGATGCTAGTGAAAGAAGTTAAAGATTCTGAGGGGGCTTGACAGGATAAGTATGCTGTGGTTGTTTATCCTGGGAATGAAATGTAAAATTAGGGTGCATAGTCTCAGATTAAAGGGAGAGTTGTCAGTATGGTTGTCATGCATCTGTTGTTTGGAGACTAGGATAATTTGGTGAATCCAAGTGAGGGCAATATCACATATCTAGACTTCTGATAAGTGTTGTTGGGATTTACTGATTTGTAGTCCTATTCTTGGGCAGTAGTTAGAGTTGCATGGACTGTTGGAGTTTTTCAGATTGCCTGATCCATTTTCAAGTTCCAAGTGGAGTCTGTTTTCTAGTTTATTCTCACATTTGATCATCTAACCTGATTTGGCAACAGGTGAGAAGATTATGCATTTACATTTCAACAGAAAGAGGCCTGGATATGCAGAAATTGAGACTACTATTAACCTTTGTGATTTCTTGTATTCAGAGATTCTGTGAAACAATCTGAATGCATAACCAGAATGTTAGAACTGATGTAACAACCTGTCTGTGGTCATTCTCCTCTCCAGAACAAAAAGATGTTGAACGTGCAGAATTTAGTAGGCTAAGTGTATTTATCGTGAACTGGGTCCCACTCTTTGATTATAAGTGATATTGGTTTAAAAAAAAATTTCCCAAACTGCTGAGGATTGTATTGTCAGTTATCCCAACACTTTCACAATGATAAAGTTGGTGCTTCACTGGTGAAGGAGAAAAGCTTGTGAATTATCATAGGGAATTATACAGGTGCAGCAAGCAATTAGTAAGGCAAATAGTACATAGTCCTTTATTGTAAGAACATGTATAAGTGTAGAGATGTCTTGTTCCAAATAAATAGGGCCTGAGTTAGACTTGCTCCAATTATATGGGGCCCTGGATAGAAGGAGTGCAGCAAAGGTGACCGGGTTGATTCCTAGGATGGTGGATTTGTTCTATAAAGAAAGATTAGGCAGACTGGACCTGTTCTTTCTTGAGCGGATACTGGGTCTATACTCTCCTGAAACATACAACGTTCTAATGGGGCTTGGTAGGGTAGATGCAGAATTGATGTTCCCTCTGGCTAGGGGAGGAGTCTTGAACCAGGGGCACAGTTTCAAAATATGGGTTTGACCACTTAAGACAGATGAAAAGAAATCTCTTCATGCAGAGAGTGATTAAGCTTTGCAATTCTTTACCCACGAGAGTTGTGGAAGCTTATTTGCTGACTGTGTTCACGAAAGACATCAATTGATATTAAGAATCAAAGAATTTGGTGTCAGTAGAGTAAAATGACATTGAGATAAAGAATGAGCTATTATTGATGATATGAGGGAGAGAAATGAGTTTCCTGCTTTTGAGATATTAGGAATTTTTTGTCTGATCACCAAGTCGCTGAATATTCTGGATGGGTATTCCAAAAAAAAACTTTTTTTCTTGTTTTTTTTTTCCCTTTTGCTTCATTTTGAATATCAGAGCTTCCAGCTGTCTTGAAACTCTTATTTTGGCCCCTGCATTTTGCTTTTAACAGTATCTCCCAGTAACCTAGGTCATCAAACAAAGTTTCAGTGATTTTTTTTGCCACCTCTCTCCCTCTGACTTGGAATTCATTATTTTGTTTTGTTCCCCTCTCCCACATAGTTGAGGCGTATGGGGTGTCTTACATTTTTAAAGATTCTAAATTGGGGTACCATTTTATCCTTTTTGAAGTATGTCTACAACAATAATAGGAAACAGATGTTGGGGACTGATCCACCCGTTATGAAATCCAGATTATATTTTTACTGGTGATAGTTGAATTTAACAGCAGGGACTGACTTTATTTATAAAATGCTTCCCGGCATAAGGAATAATCAAGGTTGTCTGTTGGATGGGTAGCTGAGGAGCAGTCTTCAGGAAGCAGTGTGATAACCAACAGTCATTGGGAGGGGAGCAGCCATTGGAAGGGAAGAATAAGAGCTCAGGGATTGGCAATCATGGAGTTGTATTAAAGTGGAAGGGCTCAACCTCTTAACCAATATATCAGGAATGGCTCTGTTCCTTGAGGTTGAGTTTATCACTTGTCTCCCAACATACTAACATTAAAATGAGAAGTTAACATTTTCAATTTGGTAGGTGGGTGGGTTCAACAGTTTAGAAAAATATGGATAAAATAAAAGGGAAGGAGAGTTCAGGAGAGGTTATTGAAGTCTCCAGAATAAAGAATAAGACAATGTTTAGAAAGGGATAAGAATTTAACTTTGGGCAACATGGAGCCAAATTTGAGAAGAAGGGTGTTGAATACAGCACTGAAGGTGTTGTATCTGAATGCACGCAGTATATGAAATAAACTAGATGAGTTTATAGCGCAGTTAGAAATTGGCAGGTATGAAGTTGTTGGCATCACAGAGTTGTGGTTGAAAGAAGATCACAGCTGGGAGCTAAACATCCAAGGATACACATCCTATCAAAAAGCTAGGCAGGTGGGCAGAGGGGGTGGGGGTCTGTTGGTTTAAAAAATGAAATCAAATCCTTAGCAAGAAGTGACATAGGAATAGAAGATGTAGAATCCTTATGGGTAGAGTTAAGAAACTGCAAGGGTAAAAAGACCCTGATGGGAGTTATATACAGGCCTCCAAATAGTAGTCAGGATGTGACATACAAATTACAACAGGAGATAGAAAAGGCATGTAAAAAAGGCAATGTTATGGTGGTCATGTTTTTTTTCAACATGCAGGTAGATTGGAAAAATCAGGTTGGTACTGGATTCCAAGAGAAGGAATTTGTAGAATGCCAACGAGATGGCTTTTAAGAGCAGTTTGTGGTCAAGCCCAGTAGGGAAAAGGCAATTCTGGATTTGGTATTATGCCATGTACCAGATTTGATTAGGGAGTTTAGGCTAAAGGATCCCTTGGGCAGTGAACATAATATGACAGAATTCACTCTGCAGTTTGTGAGGGAGAAGCTAAAATTGGATGTATTGGTATTGCAGTTGAGTAAAGTTAACTACGGAGGCATGAGAGAGGAGCTGGCCGAAGTTGATTAGAAGGGTACTCCAGCAGGGATGATGGTAAAGCAGCAATGGCAGGAATTTCTGGGAGTAATTCAGAAGATGCAGGATCATTTCATCCCAAAGAAGAAGAGTCATAGGGTCATAGAGCACTACAGCATAGAAACAGGCCCTTTGGCCCATCTGGTCCATGCCAGCCTGGTTTTCTGCCGAGTCCCATCTACCTGCACCTGGGCCACAGCCCTCCATACCCCTCTTGTCCATGTACCTATCCAAATTTCTCTTAAATGTTACAATTGAACCCACATCTACCACTTCAGCTGGCAGCTCATTCCACACTCGCACCACCCTCTGAGTGAAGTAGTTCCCCCTCAGATTCCCCTTAAATATTTCACCTTTCACCCTAAACCTATGACCTCTTCTTCTCGTCTCGCCCAACCTGTGGGTGAAAAAGCCTGCATACTTTCACCCTATCTATACCCCTCATAATTCTGTATACTTCTGTAAGGTCTCCCCTCATTCTCCTGCGCTCCAGGAGCATCCTAAAGGAAGGGTGGTGCAACCGTGGCTGACAAGGGAAGTCAAAGACTGCATAAGAGCAAAAAAGAGTTTTGGAGAATGAGCAAAGAAATGGCAGATGGAATACAGCATAGGGAAGAGTATGGTTATCACTTTGGTAGAAAGAATAAAGACAAAGACTATATTCTAAACAGGGAGAGAATTCATGAATTGTACGTGCAAAGGAACATGGGAGTCCTAGTGCAGGATTCCCTAAAGGTTAACTTGCAAGTTGAGTTGGTAGTAAGGAAGGCAAATGCAATGTTAGCATTCATTTCAAGAGGACTAGAATATGAACGCAAGGATGTAATGCTGAGGCTTTATAAGGCATTTGGAGTATTGTGAGCTGTTTTGGGCCCCATATCTAAGAGAGGATGTGTTGGAGAGGGTCCAGAGGAGGTTTATAAGAATGATCCTGGGTAGGAAAGGGTTAATGTATGAGGAGCATTTGATGGCTCTGGGCCTGTACTTGCTGGAGTTTAGAAGGATTGGGGGGAGAACTCATTGAAACCTACTGAATATTGAAAGACCTGGATAGAGTGGACGTGGAGAGGATGTTTCCAGTAGTGGGAGAGTTTAGGACCGGGGGCACAGCATCAGGATGGAGGGATGTCCGTTTAGAACGGATGAGGAGGAATTTCTTTAGTCAGGGTGGTGAATCTGTGGAATTCATTGCCATATATGGCTGTGGAGGCCAAGTCATTGGGTATATTTAAAGCAGAGGTTGATGGGTTCTTGATTAGTAAGGGCATCAAAGATTACAGGGAGAAGGCAGGAAAATGGGTTTGAGAGGGAAAAATGAATCAGCTGTGATTGAATGACAGCAGACTCAAAGGGCCGAATGGCCTAATTCTGCTCCTATGTCTCATGGTGTTATGGGTTATCCTTTACTATTAGTGCCCCCTTTTGCTTAGAAATTAAAATTATTTCCTAAGACTTTGTATAATACTTTTTTAATGATCATAATTGCTGCTTCTACAGTTCACCTCTTTAACTTTTTCTTAGCTGCTTGGTGAAACATTGTTAAAGGTACATGTAAACATTTCTGCTGAAACTTTTTGAATAAAAGTTTGCTGCATAAATGCTGTTTTGTTAGGTTCCCCGAATGGTTGAAGGATTAGCAAGCCACCGTTGTTCTAGGGTGGCAGCTGCGAAGGACCATACCATTGTATTGACAGAAGATGGATCTGTTTATGCTTTTGGACTGAATATTTACAATCAGCTGGGCATTGCACCTCCCCCTGCCAGCAGTAGTTTACCAAGACAGGTAATCACAACAGGTTCTTTAGGGTACGGTCAAAGAGGGGTTGATGTGCTTATCATTGACCAGTTTTACTTTGCACATCATTGCGCAAACTGGAAATTGTAGTAACACAATTGGTAACTTTTTCCAAAAAATTAAGGTGTATAATGATGGGAGATATTCTCTGTATAAATACTTCTAATCTTTTTACTGATCTTAATTTTTGATTATACCTGTCAAAGTACAAATTCTAAAATCTTGTGGAATTAAGTAATTTTGTAAGCCTGTTGATTTGGAATAAGTACAGAACTTGTTATCACTTTTGTGCTTAACATTTATGAGAATACATCTTTTTAAAATGTTTGTAAAGGTACAGTCCAAAAACCTTAAAGGAAGAACTGTGATTGGAGTTGCTGTGGGGAGGTTTCACACTGTTCTGTGGACAAAGGATGCTCTGTATACCATGGGGCTGAATGGTGGTCAGCTTGGTAAGATGTAATTTCACATTTGACTCTTGAACTGGTAAATATGTCACGATAATTTTGCACATAAATACCCCTCCCCTATCTGCCATTTTATTCAAGGAGTTTAAATTATTTTAAAAATTTTTGGTTTTGGTTAGGGATTTTTGTTTCAGTCTTATTACTATTTAGTAAATTAACTTTTTTTAATTTTAAATAAACCAGCCAATAAGTTGTTGATTTTTGGTTACTATGAGCACAACTAAATTGTAATCAAAGTCAGGGCTGATGTGGCATGTCTGTGCACTGATTCTGCAAGCTACATGGCAAATCTTTTTCATGATTTAAATCCCATTCTCCCTGACTTAGAACTACATGTGTCACATCCCTGACATTTGTTAGACATGGTGATAAAGGCTGGCCTTAATTCTGTTTCTAAGGACATAGTGGATCATATCATTCATATTGGGACTTTATTCATATAAGCCAAGGAACTGAAGTGAGCCTACTTTCCAGTGTGCCAGGAAATGGGTTTAGCACAAAAGATGATCATGTTAATTACAATGTCTTATTGGTTTTCTTTTATTGAGACTGTTAGTTGTTTGGTTGAATATAGAAATTTTGTGACTAAATTTCAGCTAAACTAGTGCTTGTTTTCAGGCAACCCACTTTAACTAAAAGTTTCACCCACATGATCCAACAATATGTTTTCCAGTCTGTGAACCAGTGTTTTATTTAGCTAAGTGGAGAATGCAACCCATTTTTGTTTAATATTCTGTGACCCACCTAAGAGTTTCATCCTCACTTTGTAAACTATTGTAGTAGATGACATGGTCTCTAAAATGAAAACCATAAGACTGAATTGGGTGGCAAATGTTTACCTTCTTTTACGTAATGAAGCACACCGGGAACTTTTCATCCCATTTCCTTCCATGATTTATCTCTTTTCACCACTGTCACACCATTGGCCAGTTTCTGCCATGGACAAGAGTTAGGCAGTAACTAAATGTGCATTTTAAAAACTGCATGCAGCATTCTGAAAGCAAAATGTAAATCCTGCATAGATACTATTTATTGTTGGAATTAAGTTTTATCAGTTTATAAAGGGGAAAAAAAAATTCAAGTAAGCCACATGGCATTTTTTTTGTTTCTATTAGAACAGTAAAGTTCAGTCCTTGGGTATACAGAAATTAAAATGTTGTTCTTTTCACTTTGCATGGTCCTCCACTTTGTTTTTATTGCATCAATATCAAGTGTTGTCACTTTCTTTTGTATCCCATGATAGGCTAGTATAAAGCACAAAGTCCTATTATTCTGCCTCATCTTTAGAAATGCACACTATATTGCATTAGTGTGGGATTTTAACTTTGAGCATTGTCTTTGGGATCTAATTGAAAATGTAAGGTCTCTGTTTTACTTCAGACACTTGCAGTTATTTGAGGGCAGAAATGATTAAATATTTGGATATGAGAGGTGAAATGAACATTGTTCCACTCCGCCATCATTAACATCTCGTGTGCTCTTGGTTATTAACAATTTGCGCATGGGTTATTAAGCAAACTAGTGTCATTTTAAATGTGTAATTTTGGGAAATATGGTTGGTCAGAATAAGTTGTCCTCTGTAAAAAAAAAACAAAATATATGATAAATGTATTGGCATATTATCATTGTAAATGTACATTTTTAAGACAGTAACTGTTGTTGCTTTTGCGTGATTTGAATTTGTGACATTTTGGTCTTGCCTTTCAAAGATTTAGGGCTCCGAAGGGTGAGTGTTTATTTGCATGCTTGTGAATTCCTTTGATTTATCCCCACATGTTAATATTTACAGTTTATGTAATTATTGACTCAGGTTACTTAATGGATCCTAATGGGGAACGTTGTGTGCTTGTACCTCGTCAAGTATCTGCTTTGCATCATAAGGATGTGGTGATCTCTCTAGTAGCAGCAAGTGATGGGGCCACAGTCTGTGTTACAGAAAGAGGAGATGTTTACCTGTTAACAGGCTATCAATGCAAGAAGATTGCTTCAAGGTAATTAATTGCCTTTAATCTTATTTTAACTACTATGGAGGAAATCTTTAAAGGTGGTTTATAGCATCTACTGAACTTGAATTTATGAGGCTGCACACTGGAAAATTCTTAGATGATAGGGACAGTTTGGGGAATCCAACGAAGTTCAGCATTAAAAATAAAGTACTGGAAATACTGAGCAGGTAAGACAACATATGTGGAAAAAGAAGAACTGTTTCTTTCTCTACAGATGCTGCCTGATCTGCTGAGTATTTCTAGCATTTTCTTTCTCTATTTGAGATTTCCAGTATCTGCTGTGTTTTGTTTTTGGATGATGATCAGCATGTCCATTTTGTGGTGTTAACTAGCTTTCCAGCCAGTGATTCTCTGAACCATTTTGCAGAGAGCCAGATTGTCTTTTTTGGTGTGTGGGGGGGTGGGGATGCAGAAGGCTTGGACTATTTTGATGAATTTTTGAATCTCAAAACCAGATATGTTTGCAATTAGCTTGATAATTTTTCAGAAAGTGGATCTCAGATTTAAACCACTCCTTTGTGCCATTATCCAAGGCATTTTAAGTAAGCCTATTGATGCAAATAATTCTCTAGGTTGTTCCTTCAACTTGTACGGATATGTTAGAAGAAGTGGAAGGTAATAAAATATTAAATCTATTTTCCTTGGAAGAACAACCCAATATGAGCACTGTGGTATTGTATTTTTATAATTATGCTTGTAATGAGAATAATGCTTAGCTTGATTACTGTCAATATTTAAACAATTGGTGAACCACTGATTGATACTACTTGCTGTGTTGGCCACCATGCTGTGTAAAAGATTTACCAGCATTGGAGAAAGTAAACAAAAAAGATGAACAACAATAATTTGGAGTGCAGGTGGCTTGACCCATGAGGAAATGTTAAATGATTTCAATCTGTATTGTCATGGGAGAAAATGGAGACAGACAGTCCTCATGCTGGCACATAAAATATTAAATAGATTATGGAATAAATCCAGGAGATGAGCTAGTAGCTCCAGTAGTTGTTAAGTATAAGTTAGTGAAAAGTACACTTCAGATGCTAGGAAAAAAAAGGATGAAGGATAATGAATGAAATGATTAAAGTCAGAAATTTAAGGAGCAACTTAAATATGTTTATGCTGCATCTAAATAGTAGTCTGGGTGAGTAATTGAGTTAGATAATGACCTTGTATTGCTTTTGTTATCTAGGATGTTGCCATAACTTCTTACCTTTTTGTGTGAATGTAAAATTACCTTTTTAAGAGATACTAAATTTAATTGTTTCTTTGGACTTGTGCAGGCAATTAAACTTGAAGAAAGTTCTTGTTATTGGTGGACATCTGGATCATAAAGTTGATCCTCAGGTACTTAATGAAGGAGGAGGTGAAAAAGTTTGTATACTGGCCCTGGATGAAGCAGGCAGGGTAAGTGGAGATGTATTTTGCCCCCCTCCCCTCTCTACTGTGATAGTGACACATAGCATTGATCAGTGATGTGTGCACTGTCCTAAAGGTGCACAGATTTGAGTTGGATGGTATTCCTAAACTGAGATTAGTTGCCTCACAGGCTGTGGAAAGGTCTGTGTCTGCTCTGAACTGCTTTTCTTTGCTCAGAGTAACTTGTTTCTCTATGTCCTGCAGCTAAAAGACTGTATTCTGCTGGGCTGTGAAGGAATGAGCAGGGTGAGAAAGGATATACTTTGAAAAGGTATTACCTTACATCCCCCTCCTTACTCAGCTTCATACCCATGCTTAAAAATAGTCAGGCATTAATCTCATTTTTTGGTAGCATTTGCTGAGTTGTCATACTATTTTATGAGATCAATATCAACAAGTTGGATGACATTTTAAAGTTGTTTAGTACAGAACAGTTAATTCTGTTACAAAAGCCAGCCACATCACTTATGGCCTTTAGAGGAAGAAAACTGCCACCCTTAGCTAGCCAGATCAGCACACAACTTAAGTGCCAAACTGCATGACTGATTCCTAATGTCCTCTTAAACAGCCAGCAAGGCAATAAATGATCATTTAAAAAAATTGCTACACGAGGACTTCCACCATCTTTGGCTAGCTAATAATGGGCAATAACCTTGCCAGAATCACAAATTAGACCATTTTTTTCTCCATGAACAAGATGGAAAAGAGATGATGAAGCAAAGATTTGATTATAATTTGATATACTTGAAGGGTGAAGGTTTGTAAAATGTTCAAAATATTTTTTAGCATTGGTACTGAAAGCAGTTACCCACTGCTTAACGTTATATGTTCGATATGTGAAGTGTTTTTATTTTTTTGGCTTCTGTTTTCTCAAGTTTGGTGGGTTCTGGTTTCTTCACAAATTGTACAAAATAATTTGCCTAAATTTTGTCACAAAAGGAAGTGGATTGGGAATTTAAAATCTCTAGTTTGAGCATGTTTCAGTTGGCTTCCTTCTGCTAAATTGAATCAGTTGGAGGTAATAGTACTAATTTCTGTTTCTGTCCTTGAGTAGTTCTATGTGACATTGACTTCTGCTAATTATGCAAATATGTAAAGATATATTTTGTTTAATGTGAGGTCTTGTGGGGATAGGTAGTTTACACTACAGGCATTTGCAATGAACAAAACAAAACAAGGAAACCTATTAGAGTCATACAGCATGAAGTCCACATCAACCATTAACCACTTATTTGCGTTGACCCTACATTAAAGCTGTATTCTCCACTCACCTCAGATTCTATCATTCACCTACACACCAAAGACAATTTACAGTGCCCAACTAATCTACCAACTCCCACATCTGTGGGATGTGGGAGGAAACCCACGTGATCACAGAGAGAAAGAATGTGCAAACTCCACAGACAGCACCTGAGCTCAGGGTTGAAGTGAGGTCTCTACTGCTGTGAGGCAGTAATTCTACGAACTGCCCCACTAGGCTGCCATTTTGTCAATTAAGCATTCTCTTCAACACTTCCTCCAGAATTTTTGTAAATTTGTCATTGAGCATTGATACAGATTTTGAGCTTTGTTCAGCCTCTGTTCATGTGGGAGCAGAGTATATGCTGTGTAATTGGTGCCATCTAGTGGCTTTTAGCAAAGATACAAATTTTAGTCACAGAATTGGTATTGAATCATAGAATAAACAGCATATTAATATTCCATTTGTAGTTTGATTTTTGTTTTTAAATTGTGCTTCAGATTCCACCCCCACCCCCAGAACCCTAGAACTTGACAGGAAGTATGCTGATGCTTAAGATTCACATTTTCTGTTCTGAGTTGTTGCTGTTGGCCATGATTCCTTGGGTGTTGGCAAGTGGAGGCTAGGCACAGGTATTGTCAAAAAAGTGGAGAATTACTGATCACCACCCTTCTATATCTGTTGTTACAGCAGAGTTTCCTCATGCCACCAATGGAATAATCTGTTTTATGTAATCTGGAAGTTAAACAAACTTATTTTAGAGAAGTTAATTTATCTTGTTTTTGGGGTTTTCATGCCCATGTAAAACTAGTATATAGTTTGGTGGCAACTGTGTTTCTTGGCACATTGGTCTGCCTTAGCCAATTCCATGTAAATATGATGTCATGTTTTATCAAAAATAACTTTAATTTTATAATATTTAAGGTATGTTGTGGTTCATGGACCTGAAAAGAAATTTGACCGAATGCTTGATCATAAAATATTTATCTGAAACTTATTAGTTGAAGTTTGGTTATGCTGAATTTATGTTACAGATGCCATCTAGTGGCCCGAGCATTAATACTCATTTTAGTCACAGTAGCAGTTCATTTTTAAAATACTGTGGCCTGAATTTTGTCAGGTGTTGTTGATAGTTCAGTACTCTTGGTGTAATTGCTAGTTTTGGGACATGTATGATGCCCACGTCCTGGACCTTGCTGTCCAGTCTTTCCTATTCTCCACAGCTGGATTCTGTAGGGGGTATAACAGTGGAGCAGAAGCTGGCTAGAGATCCATGCTAGAGCATCAAAGGAAATAGGAAGCATTGGTGACATTTTATTTAAATAAGGACTAAGCCAGCTGCTTCCATTGTTTTGACATTGACCATTTCTATTTCTGTTTTAGCCCATCAGCTCATTTTGTATCTTTACTTCTAGATTGAATTACTCCAAAACTCTCCCGTACACAACACTCTGCAAATCACTGTTCATACAAGCCTCAAATTAGAATACTGTGTAGCACATCATTCCTGTTCTTGCCATCGTACATTACCTTCTGTGCCTCTCATTTCACTCTTGTGTTAAAACTCTCTTTCCTTACTAGCAGTTACCACCAAGGGCAGTGGTGCCTTTAACTGTTTGGTGGTCTTGCTCTTAAATTCCTTGCCTAACATCTTTGTTCATCCACTTCTGCCTCTTCTTTGGCCATTACTCCTATTATTACTGCCTTTGATTCAACTACCTTTTTTCTTCCTTTGTGATGTGTTTGGATGTTTTCCTATGTTAAAGACACATTATACAGTATACGTTGTAAAGGCACTAGAATTGGGGGAGTGAAATATCAACTGATATGAAGCAGAAAACTATGATTTTTTTTTATTTTACAGCGTGGTAACAGGCCCTTCCGGCCCAATGAGTCCGCGCCACCCATTTTAAACCCAAATTAACCTACCCGTACGTCTTTGCAATGTGGGAGGAAACCGGAGCACTCGGAGGAAACCCACACAGACACGGGAGAACGTACAAACTCCTTACAGACAGCGACGGGAATCGAACCCTGATCGCTGGCGCTGTAATACCGTTGTGCTAACGGCTACAGTACCGTGCCGCCCCAAGTTTTGTTTAAGTGCTGAATGAATTCTTGAGTGAAAAGGATACTAGATTATTAGATTGCAAATTGAATAAAATACCTATTGGGCGGCTTAAAGGGAAAGGCTAGATGAACTAATCGTTGTCTTCTTGAAGAAATTAAATACATTTCATTATAACCAGTTTACAACATTGCTGCCTAGGGTTCTCATCTCTGTGTGTTCTGTTCAGGCAATGTTAAATGCTGGTGTGCAAAAGATGGAAATTGCACCAGTGATTGTTGTAGTTTAAAAACATTAAGATGGTTGTAATATTTAAACTGTATAATTATCCACTTCAATCCATCTCCGGTCCACCCTAGTGAATGTAAAATCAGCTAAGTAAGTTGTTGAATGAGAAATTTTAAATCTTCTTTCAGCATAGAACGAGCAATTTCGAGGATGTAATAAAGTTTTATGTTGCGATGATAGTGGAAATTAATGTCAAGACCCATCGAAAGGGCAGACAGATCTTATTAAAGACTATGAAGCTTCAGGAATTGCACAACCTAATGGATTACAGAAGAAATATTGTACACTTAGCAGCTCATCAATATAAGCAAATGGGCAATTAGCAGGAGCACAAGCCGCCTACTGTGCTGAACTCTGTAGCAGAAGTGAGACTAGCTAGCTTAATAGTCATGCTTGAAATACAATAGATAATTCAGTGGTAAGAATGAGGGACATTTCAAGTGCTATTTCTAACATGAATTTTTTTTTCCCTGGGTTGAAGTTGGTAGACAAAGACCTTAGTAAAATTATTGCTACAAAGAATCTTTTCTACGTAAGTGTTTTTGTAGCACTTTGTTATTGATGGACACCAGTTTTTACTAACTGAAGCCTGTCTCTATTTAATTTTCATGAGCGACTATTGCTTTTATTCTGCTGGATGAGTTGCTCTATGTATCCATTTTACTAAGCAAGTGCAGAACCTTGAATCGGAAATTCAGCTTTCTTAGCTCTCTAACATGGTAATTATGACACGAGTCAACTTCAGTTACTGCTCTTGAGATTCATGAAGAAAGGGATGCCTTTTTAGCCAACATAAAGTAATTCTGAAAGAAAGTGATTTGCACAAGGAGTACAAAGATGTTCATTTGATACAAATATGTGATGTGCTAATAAGGCATACCTGTTTAAACATCTGGTTTACCTTGGAATTTGGATCCTCATTGATTACCAAAATTTGAACTTTCTGGAGGTGCTGAAACCTGTAGGTTAAACTCAAGCACTCTGTTTATGGCAGTAGCAGCGAGTTCCACTGAAGGCACGGATTGAGCTAGCTAACACACATTGTCAATTTCTGGATGATTTGTGTGAAAACAACAATATTGACCATCCTGGAATGTCCTGGAGAATGTAACACTGAGTCGCTTCTTGAACCATTTTAGTCTGTAGTGAAGCTACACCTGCTATACTGTTAGGTTTCCAGGATCTTGACCCAGTATCTTTGATATATTTTTACATTTGGCTAATGTTTAACTTGGAGGATAATTTACAGGTAGTGGTGTTTCCATGCTGGGAGCCTTCCAGATGATGAAGGTCTTGGGTTTGATGGTGCTGTCAAGGAAGTCTTGACGTGTTGCTGCACTACACCATGTAGAAATGTATATTGCAGCCAGTGTGCACTTTCTAAGCAGTATTTTAACATTTGCCATAATTATGATAACACTTAGTTTATGCCCTATTGATGGATGGATTGCTAATCAAATGCACTGTTTTGTCTAGGATAATGGCCAGTTTCTTAAATCTTGATGCTGCATTTATCCAGGCAAGTTAGGATTACTCCTTCACATACACTCCTGGATTGGGCCTTAAGTGTTGGGAAGGATGTGAGGAGTCAAAAGGCAAATCACTTGCCATGATATAGTAGCTTGTGTCTGCATTATTTGTATGTGTGGAGAGTCTGTACAGTTAAGTTTCTGGTCTACTGTGACCTCTGGGATATTGATGGTTGCGATTTGATACTGGTAATATTACTGAATGTTCAGAACAATAGAATTGTTATGACTCAGAAGGAGGATATTTATCCTATTAAATCTGTGTCAAGAGTTGCATTTGGGCTGACTGGATGAGAATAATAGATTTCCTGCCCAGAAGGACATTTGTGAATTATACAGGACAATTCAATAGTTTCCTGATTGCCATTATTTAATTAACTGAATTTAAATCCCACAGCTGGTGAGGGGAGATGGTCAGAATCTCTCTAATTGGAGATGGTCAATGCCCTTCACTCCTGTGGGCCAAATGCTGGTTGCTGTATAATGCTCTGAGCTGAAATATTGTCCATTTAATTTGTGCATGCAAGCACATTCTGCTTCATTTTCTGAAGAGTTGAACATTGACCAAATACCATCAGGCAATCCAGCTTCTGATTTTGTGATGGAGAAGTCATTGTAATGGTGGTTGGGTCTAGGGCATTGCTCTGAGTATTTTGTGATGTGTTTGTCTTTCAACAGGGCATTTGATAGGTTTGAATGTGACTGTTAACCAGCAAGTTTTATTTCATGTACGAGCACAGCTAGGTTTCTCTGTACACCAACATTTACCAGTTCTTTCCATTTGAAAATATTCTACATGTCGTTCTATTAAAATGATAAACCTCGCAGGTGCCCCTGCCTCCCTCCTAATCTCTGGGATCCTGGTGCCTGCAGTTCCCTGAAACTTAGTGGGTGCATTGCAACAGTTATCATTCTACTGTGTGACATCTTGAAAACAAAGTGAATAAAAATCTTGTTTGGACTATTAATATGAATAACATCCAATGGTCCAGAAATTTGCTAGTCTAGCACAACCAAAGGCGTAAGTGTGCAGGATTAACAGAATTTTACTGTAGCTTGCTTCTGTGTTGCAGTTATCTAGGTCACTTATTGAATTGTGCAGAAAAAGGGATAGGGAGACCTTCTTAAGGAGCTTCTCTTTTCCTGACCTTGTCAAGCATGACAAGGTGACTAGATTTTTTGGAAGGTTCAATTGTTGAAAGTCAGATTCATGGATACTGACTTCTGTATAAATCTCCTGACCAAGTGTATCATTCCCAATTCATAATTTTTGAATATACAGGAGGAGATTTTGCTTAGCGAATCATTCTTTATGTATTATTTATAGGAGGGGATATAATCAGTTACCCTCTTTTTCCCTTATTAGGTTTTTTGTTGGAGATCATCAAACTGTTTGATTAAACAGTGCCGTTGGGCATATGGACGACAGGTTTTCATGTCTGACATTGCTTTGAACAAGAATGGAATGATTTTTGTAACACAAGATGGAGATGGGTTTACAGGAAGCTGGACCGGATCAGAAAAGAGGAATTTGGAAAAGAAAGGTAAAAATTTCAGTCGTGTTTGAAATGATTTGTTTGTATGGACTAAAGTTTAATGACACAGCAGAATTAGTTGATAATGCCTTTGACTAGTTTATTATAGCTTTGGTGCATCATAAATCGAGCTACACATGTGGTATGTTTTCTTTAATGTGCCAAGTGATGGTATCTGTAATAATATTTAAATATAAATTATCTAAATTCTGCCTGCAAATGCTAAATATGAATACTTTGTCCTAATTTTGGTCTCTTACCCATACTATTTTTTTTCTAGCCTATTCTCCTCCCTAAAACAAAACAACCCTCAACTAGCTCTTGGCATTTGTGGATTTCAAAACCACACTTCATTTTCTGAAAAAAAAAAGGCTGAATCAGCCTACTAAAGCCAAAACTGAAATGTTGGCTTAAGGCAGATTTTCCTCTCCAGTGCCTGAATGCAAAAATTGGCAGGTATAACTACTCATTGTAGATCCAAGTACAAGCTGCTTGTGATTTTCCATCTATTAAGTTTAACAGATTATCAAGGACATATTGTGCTTAAATTTGTACTGAGCACTTTTGTGCTGCTGAGCTCTTGCACCTGATTCTGCCTTGGTGCGACTAGGTTTACCTTTAATGTTTTTATTTATGTTAAAATTGAGCTCTAGGAGATGCTAACTGTTTTAGTAATAGTATCTTTAAATGAACCGCGAATGCTTCTACAGATGTATACATTTTTATATTTAAAAGAAAATTTTTGAGAAGTTTTAGCTTGTGCAAATTTACATAGTAATTTGAAGTTGTTAATTATTTGCCTGCATTTGTTAACATATCTAATTCAATAGGATTCCATATTGCCCATGCTGTTATCTAGCTCACTTCTGTATTGTTCCATATGGTGGGGCAACCAGAGAATATGCCTTCAGTGGTTGACTAGGATCCTTGTGAATGACTGACTAGTTGTATGCTTATTTAATTTGATTGCTCTTTTTTAATATGAATTGTGAGTATGTATATAGGAAACAGAATTATGTGGCATGACTTTAAATGCACAGCTTTGCTGTTGCCTATGAATTTTGATATTTTTCATCATTATTGGTTGATTACCCAGGTGGTCATAGCAGTAGAGATGTTTTCCTTTGGAAGGCAAAAACTGCAGATGCTGGAAATCTGAAATAAAAATAGAAAATGCTGGAAATTCTCAGCACGCCAGGCAATATCTGTAGGAACCAGAGTTATTGTTTCAGGTTACATAGAACAGTACAGCACAGGAACAGGCCCTTCGGCCCACAACGTTGTACCGAACAAGTTAACTCGTAATCAAGTGCCTAACTAATCCCTTCTGCCTACACTATGTCCATACCCCTCCATTCTCTGCACATTCACGTGCCTATCTAAGAGCCTCTTAAATGCCTCTCTCGTATTTGCCTCCAATGCTCCCGGCAGCGCATTTCAGGCACCCACCACTCGGTGTGTAAAACAAAAACTTGCACACATCTCCATTCATCTTTGACTTTTCATCAGTTGTTTATCTTGTTTTGTGCTTAGATATGGAAAGAATTAAGGAGAAGAGTTTGTTTGATTTTGTTTTTAAAACTATTGATCTCTGACATGGATTTCGTATTCTGACTTGTCACTATGATCAAAGTCTTTAGAAATTTACATCAGACCTGTCATTGCTTTGGTACTTGGGTTACTATAATCTATCACTGGCAGAACAAGATTCTCTCATTAAAAATAATATTCCTACTGTTCACACACCACTGAATTGCTGTAATGACATGTAACATTTTCTCAATACACATCTCAAAATTTTTTTTATTATTTTTAATGCAGGAGGAAGCTGTGTAAACTCTAATTTCCCAAGGCACATCTGATTTGAATTTTAGTCTTATTTCATTAAAAAAGTATAATATTGCTTGAATTTATTTTTCCTTTTTTACTAGATGAATTGTCCTGCATTCTGCAGAATCCTATGGATCAAGTGATTAACACTACAGAATTGAGTAGCAGCTTGTATGAAAGGATCAAACTCGAGAAACTTCCATGTGTTCATCGTGCTGTTTCTGTTGCCACTGATTCAAACGGGCGCAACTTTGCTATTTTACAGTCTGATCCTAAAACTAGGTAACTTTTTTTAATTTGTGCAGAGTCCATGCATAGTTTTCACTTACCTAGCAGGACAAATGGCATAAAGAAGGAAACTCCTTTTGTCCCTGTCCCTCTTCCTGTCTGGTAGCTAATTAGATCACAAACATTCTAACTACTGACTTTCAGCATAGCTGATGATGTTGTGCTAACAGGATATTGTCTTCAAGGTCAACTATATTTCTCAAAATCACAAGTGATGTACTATTTTTTTGTAAAATAGCAGATGTGGTATGGCAGGAAATTGTGGCACATAAGAACAGGAGTTAGTGATTCGATCTGAAGTTTGTTCAACTATTCTATTAAATCATGTCTGATCTGTGCCTCAGCTGGCTTCACTTTACATTATTTTATACCCCAACAAAAGATGTAGACTAAAATTAGTTTAACTGCCACCTCATTTAGTCCACCATTAACCAGCATTGAAGTGATGAAAGATAACGTTAAATAACTGAGGGCCACAATTAGATCACTAGTGCTCATTTTCATTTCTGCAATGATCATTCTACTCCTGACTTCATTAAAGTCATGGTCCAATTATGGGCAAACGAGCTAGATTCTAGGTTAGATATAAGCAGCATTTGACCAAATCTTGTGTGACTGGGCCTTTGTTAAAATGAAGTGAAGTTAAGATAAAATGGGGAAAGTTCACAGCTGACCGGAGTCATACTTGTTGAAGGCCAATCATCTCATCCACCCCTGCCCTCCTCCCTTTCATTGCTGCTTGAGTTCCTCAGGATGGTGTTCTAGGCTCAACTGCGATTAGCTGCTTCGTCATTGAGCTTTCCATCATCAATAAGAAGCAGGTCAGGAAATAAAATGTTCACCACTTACCTGGATGAGTGCAGTTCCATAAACACTTGAGCTTGGTAAAGCCCAGGGGAAATCAACTTGATTGGCGACTCTTTCGTCATGAATGCACTGTGGCTATAGTGTGTACAATATATAAGCTGCACTGCAGCAAATCACAAAGGGTTTTTTGTCACTCTTTCTAAACCTATAACCTCCATCATCTACAAAGGTAGCTGGTGCACCTTTGCCCCTCAAATGCCCCTCAGATCTTAAAATCATATCACCAATACTTCAACACTGCTGAGACAGAAGTCCTGAAACACTCTACTTTTACCATGTGTATTGAAAAGATTTATGAAAGAGGCTCACCTCCTATATGCAGTTATGATGGGCAATAAATGTTGGCTTTGCCAGTGATGACTGCATCCCAGGAATGAAAGAAAGACCTTGCCTAACAAAATCTGTCAAATGTAAGGTGATTAGGAAAACAAAGGCAGCATGAATAATTGTATTTTAAACTGAGTTGTTGTGGTATGAAATGCCCTATCTAAGAGGGTGGTAGAAGCGGGCTTACTAAATTAGTTGGTTAAATATTTGGCAAACCATGCTTTTTGGGGGAGGGGGGTGGAGGTGTGGGAGGAATGGGCAAGGTTTTAATTGCATAGCTTTGTCATTAAAACTGACAGACCCAGTAGGCCAAATGGTGGCCTCCAATGCTGTATGACAATGATGCACATTTTTGAAAGTAGAAATATAAAATATTTCTTACATTAAGAAAGTGTTCAGACAAAAATACAGTGAAACTCTGATAATCCACTTTCCACTTGTTCAGAAATCCCAGTGGTTTGGGATTTGGCTCACTTGTTAGTCCAGAGTGTGAGCCTGGGGTCTGGAGTACGAGTTGGGTGTGTGGCTGAAGCCCGGCAGAGGTCGGAAACGAGCTGAAACTTGCCAGGTTCTATTTTCTACTCCATTTATACGCACTGGGTTTACTGAAAAATTTGTTATATTATTGTATAACATATAACACAGTGAAATAAAAGTGTGTTGGGGTATTAATAGGAATAATATCCAATAGTCTGAAAAATCTGCTAGTCTGGCACCAAAGTCCTGAGAGTACCAGGTTATTGAAATTCTACTGCATTCAATATCTCAATTATAGAATGTAGTTAGCTTAGTTTAATTTAGAACATAGAACAGTACAGCACAGTACAGGCCCTTTGGCCCGCAATGTTGTGCCGACATTTTATCCTGCTCTAAGATCTATCTAACCCTTCCCTCCCACATAGTCCCCTATTTTTCTATCATTCATGTCTATCTAAGAGTCTCTTATATGTCCCTAATGTATCTGCCTCCACAACCTCTGCTGGCAGTGGTTGTTTTCTTGTTAAGCAATTTAAACTTTTATTTAATATGTAACTGATGTTTTATTACTGCTTTGTATGAAATTAAGCAGTGTGATGAAATATCCTTTACTACAGGTATCATTTTACCTGTTGGGAAAGGTGTCAAATGGTAGTCCTGCTATGAGAACTGGAATTAAGTTAACTTGTGAACAAAAACTGCCAGGACTGCTCAGCAGCTGAAGTAGTATCTGTGCAGGGGAAAAAAGCAGTTCACATTTCAGGTTGATAATCTTTCACTGGGTCTGGGAAAGGTTTGAGTTAAACAAGTTCTAAGATGCAGAGAAAAGGGAAGGAGGAGAATCAACTAAAGGGATATTTTGTTAATAAATTGACAAGCTGAATGGATATACAAGGAAGTGGAAAATGAAAAACGGGGATCTGAGATGTGCAAAAACCTATGCAATCATCTAGAATCTTATTTGGCCTAATATTAGAAGCTTGCAGTAAAGAAATTGCTGCTCCAGGCTAAAATATTCTTATCATTTGTGGGCGTTGTCTTCTCAGATTTTGTATTGTACTACTTTCTAAAATGCCTCACCAAAAGTAACAGTACACCTGATGTCTTTGGATTTAATTGAAAATGTATAATTAAATGATTTAATTTTCTACTTGACCAAAGATTTGTAAAGGTATTGCCCTTGGGTCAATTGTTAGCACAAAATCCAGATTTATATTTTCAGAGCAGTACTTGGGGAGAGCAATACAGTAAAATGCGATCTTCCATCTTAGGTGTTAAACCAAGGCTCTCTCCATCCTCTCGGGTAGGCATTAAATATCCCATGCCAGTATTTTGAGTTTTTCCCCAGTATTCTTGATAGCATTTATAAACTGAAATAATTGTTTTTTATCTTATTCCTATTTATGTGAGCTACTGTGTTACTTACAATGACTGTTCTTAGAATAAAAGAAGAATTTCTGATTAATGCTTTGAAGTGACCTAGGCTTATGAAAGGAACTATGTAGGATAAGTTTTTGAAACTAAATCTTATAAATATTTTCTTTAAAGTATCATAGGAAAGATAGCATGGATGGGCTTTCAACGCATTGCTTCACTTCAGTGAGCACCATCTATTTTCATCTAATTTTCCTGCTTTGCATCCTGTATCTGTTGATTTACATTCTTCCTTTTCAAGTACTATGAAACTGACATCTCTATCTCACAAATATAGTTTTAACTTATTCCCTAATTATGATTCTTAGACTATGCCTCCTGGCTACCAACTTGCCAATCGGTGAAACTCATCTTAAAATTCTTCATAATTTTGTTGATCAATGAGATAACTCTATTTAATCTCCCTTGTTGGGATAAAGACCCTCATTGTTCAAGTCTTTCTGATGCTCTTTATGTGCCCTTTAATATTCCTGCAATGGATTAGCTTGAATGCATCTGATTCTCCAAATGTGGCCTGATGTCTAGCCTATATGAATTGTGCATCATTTCCTTGCATTCACTTTTAATTATATAATATGCCATGAGCCATTTTCTTTCTATAGCCTATTCTGTTTGACTTGCCACATTTTTAAGATGTAAATATTACCATCCCGGTATTTTTGACCATTCTATCGAAACTTCCATTTTCTCCTTTTATAGCCTATTTGCCAAAAATGTGTTCGCATTTCTCTATGACGAATCATAAATGGTCATTGCATTAACCTATTCGTTCTGCCAAATTCACTTTTACCATGGTTTGCTGTGTCACTTAGTTCAGTATTCTGTTTGCACCCTTACCCTTTCATGGAATGTTTAATTTTTTTTAGCCTCTATGAAATTCCAAATGCGTCTTCTTCAAGTTTTACTGAAGACTTTGGCAAACTTCTCAGGGAAGCCAGTGAAACTGACAACATCCATGATGTCACTTGTCAAGTTGGCAATCAGATTTTTCCCAGTCATAAGTACATCCTGGCCATGCGATCCGACTACTTTCGAAAGCTTTTCTTTCCTGATGGAGAACACATTGAGATCCCTGATGCCCATTTACAAGATGATGATGCAGTGGGATGTGACTTGTACGTTCTGGATAAGATTCAGGCCGACTTGTTTGCCTATATTTTGCAGTTCATATATACGGACACCTGTGATTTGCTAACTGATGGCTACAAACCAAAAATCCAATTCAAGGATAAAATAGAAACTTATCAAGATCCACTGATATCCAAATTGGAGGGCTCTGTGCAGAAATTCAAATTTTGTGAAGATTTAAAAGGAAAATCTGCATCAGAGGTTTATGAAAACCAGCAGAGTCAGAAATCGAAGTCTAAAAGTAAAACCAGCAAAAAGAATAAAGGGCTTAATGAAGAGGCTAATCCAGTTAAAATGCTGCAGGCTACCGCAAAAAAACTTGGCCTTTCCAGTCTATCTGCAAGGTAAGGTCTGAGTAAAAACCCAATTAAATGAGTTGCAATACAAGTGCATAGTTCAAAGGCATTAGATTAAGAATAATACCTTTATTGGTTTCATTGTTCTCAGCAGTTTTGATCTTGTTAATATAAATCTCTTTTGTATCTACAAAAGGTAACCTTGTGTACATTTTCCTATTAATTCTCTTGATTAGCATTGAGAGATTTGCTTTCGTGGGATTAGTTTCACTTACAAAGTATGGGGGAGCTCCTGTTACTTATTGCGATTGACATTGAAGTTCTTCGGAAAGCATTCCACATGTATACTTGGATGAAAAAAATTGGGTATGATTTATCTGAATCAGGAAATTCAAAAATTAATGACCGGAAATGGAATGGTCATGGATTTTCATCCTGGTTTACACTTGTGTAATTTGATGCTTCATAACAGTCCACATATTGTATATTGCAGGCTAGATGGGGTTAAATTGGAAAATTGGAAGATAAAAGTTGTGCATAAAATAAGTGGAAGCAAATTGAAGTTCGCTCAAAAAAAATGGTAGGTACAATATCTCTTCAAAAATGTAAGAATAGAACATTAAAGTGCTCATCATATGTGGAAAAACAAAAATTGCAGATGTTGAAAATCTAAAGTAAAACAAAATACTAGAAACACTCAGCAGATCAGGCAGCATCTGTGGAAAGAAACAATTTACATGTCTGGTTGATGGCCATTGTCAGAACTGGGGAAGAGAGAAAACAAGGTTATTTAAACTTATAGTTGGGGAAGCATGGATAGGACAAATGGTGAAGCCAGGGTTACCATGGGGAAAAGCCATAAACAAGTCCATCCATATGATATATTAATGGCATCAGCTAGAATGAAAAAATCTGAACAAAGGAATTTAAAGCCAATGAAATGAGAGAAGTTGGAGAGTGAGAACACACAAAAGAATGTAAAAGTTGTGAAGTGTTAGAGCTGTAGGAAATGTCTGGCAAGCCAGCCTGAGAAACCTTGAGCCAATATCACAAATGAACTGGCCAGTTCTGTTGCATTTAGAGAAGGCAAAGTAATGAGATTCCACCACCATGCACGTCTTCCCTTTTCCTCCTCAGCATTTCGAAGGGATTGCTTTCTTCATGACTCTCTGGTCCTGTCTTCTGACTTGCTTTATCTATATTAGAGCTGGCACATCTTTCTTGATGCATTCTGTGTGAAATATATCTCGTCTTCAGAGCATAAAGGTTGTTGAGTCTTTTCAGTTCTAGAATTGTCTCCTTTTAATGCTCAAATTGTTTGCATTAAATCTGGATGTCTTTATAAAATAATTGATGAGATGTGTTACATTTGTTACCAGGACAGGGAAGGAGTAGCTAGTCCAATGCCCCATCCAGCACTTGGACTTGGATTCAAATCCATCCTATGAGGATGAGATGAATACTTCTCTCTGCAAGCACTCTAACTAAATAGGTTTTCTGGCTTTAACTAAGTCTCCTTTGTATATGAAATGGCAGCCAGAATTTGGCTGTACAAGGTAGCACTAGTTAACTACTACAAAGTGCTATTTGGGCACTAACTTTGAGGCACATGATTTTGGACTGAGCTTCACTGCTTCATTCACTCAGTTAGGCAGCAGGCTCTCAGGGTAAAGATTTATTTTAAAAAAAATGACAGCTTAATTGTGGTACCACAGGGCTGGCAATGCTCATGAAATAAAACGCACATGAGATCTGTACCTATTTGAGAGGAAGAGAAGCAAATTCCAGAAGCCCTTTATGTTTATAACTACTATGTACTGTACATCAAAACAGTCCTTGCTCTGTTATAAAATGGTAAAGATTTTACTTATAATAAAAGTAATATTTTCTTCAGATAGTTCTATTCTCAGACAGTTTCATTGTTCTGATCTTTCCTGGATTCATCTTTTTACCTTCCTTTGCTTTGTTTCTTAGTTCCTATTTATGCGATGTAACTTTGAAGTCAGAAGATGGAAAGGAGTTTGTCTGCCACAAATGTGTGCTATGTGCAAGACTCGGTAAAGATGCCTGTTTTTAACATGTTTTTATTTGTAAGTTTTTATTTTTGTTCAGGAATATTGATAGTGGCTTTTCATTTCTTCTAGAGTACTTTCACAGTATGCTGAGTAACGCCTGGATTGAGGTATTTATAACTAACATGGTTTGAAATTCCAAGTTAAAACTAACGGTCTGAATTATAAGTTTTTAATGTTTAAACTCTTTCCATAAACCAAACATTTTGTATAGTGCAAAATAGAAAATGATTTCTCCAGAAAAAGAGTTCTGAATACAGGGAAGTTTTTACTGTGGAGTATTCTGATACTATTACAACATCAGATGTTCTATAGTCCATCTAAATTCTATTTGTCTTTGAATATTTTGATTTTTATGGAATGTTAATATCACTGGCAAGGCTAACATTTATCAGAGTCATACAGAAATGAAGCAGGCTCCTTGGTCCACTAAGTCTACTCTGGCCATCAGCACCTATTTATACTAAGCCCCATTTTGTTTTATTCTCCCTGCATTCCCATCAATTCCTATTCTGCATTTACCTACACAGTAGGATAGTTTTTAAAGTGGCCAATTAACCTACCAGCCTGTTCATCTTTGTGGGAGGAAACCAGAGCACTCAGAATAAACCCATGTGGTCACACGGAGAACTCTCCATAGACAGCACCAGAGGTCAGGATTAAATGTGGATTGTTGGATCTGTGAATCAGCAGCTACACTACCTGTGTCACTGCACCACCCTAATTGTCTGCACGTTGGTGGTTAGCTGTCTTTTTCTACTGAAACCTTTATGTTGAATGGGTTTCTCAGTGTTGTTACACAGGGAATTACAGGATGTGAAACCCAGTGATGATGAGGAATTGCTCATATATTTTCAAGTCAGGATAGTTAATAATTTCACCTGGAACTTGTTGATAGTGTTCCTATGCACTTGCCTACTTGTCATTTGGGAAGGTACTTTTGTGTTTGAAAGTGCTATTGTAGAGGCTTTGAGTCACTGCAGTGCATCACGTAAGTGGTGCATACTGCATCCATGGTGCAGAGAGAATGGATGTTTAATGTGAATACAGTGGACTCTTTTCTGCAGGATATCCTCCAACCAATTCTTGTAGCCTTTGTATTGATGTAACTGGATCTTTAAGCTTCTGATCATTGATCGCTCAAACGAAGTGATGGTAATAATATTGAATATCATGGGAAGGTGATGAAACTTTTTGTAGGAGATTTTCATTGCCTGGCACTTGCATGGCACAAGTGTTATTTGCTAGCACAATCTGGAATTTCATCCCTATCCTGGTGCATATGAGTGCTGAAGCAATGAAAGTTGGTAAAGACTTGAATTTCTATAACAAAGCCCTGGGGCTAAGATTATTAAATTCCAATAAC
Source organism: Pristis pectinata (assembly GCF_009764475.1). Classification (NCBI taxonomy): domain Eukaryota; kingdom Metazoa; phylum Chordata; class Chondrichthyes; order Rhinopristiformes; family Pristidae; genus Pristis; species Pristis pectinata. The sequence continues at coordinate 27,645,315 of NC_067414.1, read as the reverse complement.
CTCATCCATCTTTTGTGTTAGATATGGCTTTAGTCATTGGAGAAATTTTCTTCTGACTTCTGTATTACTTGCAGCAACAGTGCCTCCATTAATGGGGCTGTATGGCTATAGAGGCAGTTGGACAGTAAAAGAGACACGTGGCAGAGCCAGTTGTATGTCTGAGTTTTATTCTAAGAAGCTTTCTGAAATATGAGCCTGCAGGGGTTGTTTCTCTACACATGGCATTTCATGTCAATATAGAGTTAGCTTGGGTTAAACAGCAGAAGAACTGGGAAATTTTCAAGTTTTTTTTTCTGACCTTGTCTATTAATAGTCTTAATACCCAATATCTTATTGAAGTAGGGTAACCTGTTGTAGATACTGAAATTGTATTTGATCACCTGGAATGTCATTCAAAATAACTTTGTAACATCGAAAAATGCATCAAACAGCTGATATAGATACCAGAAAGGAAAGTGGAAGAGAGCCAAAGTACTGTTTACGTAGGCCAGTAGAGAGGGCCAGTATGAAACTTGGTCTTTGATCAAAGGGGACAAGTTTTTATGACTAATGGAGTATTACCTTAAGGATGAGAACTGTTAACTACAATAGTGGTGCAGTCAGGAAAGGTGTGGCCTGGTCAGACCTTTGGAAGTTTCATCTGGATTGTCAGTGAGTTGACCTTGGGGACATTTGTGAGTGTGCACAGGGTTCAGCCTATAACATAAATAGGTAGATAGAAAAGGAAGGGAATCTTGGTGTTATTACATTAATATTAATCTCTCAACCTTGAACGAAAGGTATTTCACTACAGAATACGAAATTCTTTTATTTATAAACCATTCACAAAAATTCCCTAATCAGAACTTCTGCACAGCTGGCAGTAATTCAGTTACCAGCTTATTGAAAACATTGGTAGGCAGGAAGAGACTTTAATTTTGTTTAGGGATCCTTAATAATGCCACATGAACTGAAATCCTGCTTTGATCCCAAGGGCAGAAACTTGCATCTCTCAACTCAACTCTTGCCCATGTTTAGAATGAGGTTAAATGGTCCAGGACTCAAGCTTGGCAGTAATGAACATTTTATTGATAAATAAGAGTTGCGTGATTTTATCACTGTTTGCTGATAATTGAAAGTAGACCTAAATATTTGGGTTATTCTTCCTCATGGTAAAATTGACCTGTTTTGTTTTTTGTGGGTAGGATAGATCTGGGCAAATTTCAGTACTGGAAGAGTTTAATGTGAAGTGCAGCAGCCTCAAGCCCCTGCTCTTAGCACTGCAGCCACAACATTGTTGAGGTCTCTTACCTCTGCTTTAGACAGTGGACTAAACTTTTCCTTGATGTCAGTGAATACAAATTGATTTGGCTGATTGGCTCCTGTGATTGCTGGTGCCCATGAGGAGCTTGAGATGGATCTGCTAGGACTGCAGAGCTTCAATCTGATCAATTCTTGCTGATTTGATTCTCGCTACCTCAGTAAAGCAGCCAGCATAATCAAAGACCCCATCCAGCCCAGACATTCTCTCTCCTCCCCCCTCCCATCAGGCAGAAGATACAAAAGCCTGAAAGCATATACCACCAGGTTCAAGGACAACTTCTATCCCACTGTTATAAGACTATTGAATGGTTCCCTAGTACGATAAGATGGACTCTTTACCTAACAATCTACTTTGTTATGGCCTTACACCTTATTGTCTACCGGCAATGCACTTTCCCTGTAGCTGTTAGTTTATTCTGCATTCCGTTATTGTTTTACCTTGTATTATCTCAATGCACTGTGTAATGAATTGATCTGTGTGAATGGTATGCAAGACAAGTTTTTCGCTGTATCTCAGTACATGTGGCAATAATAAACCAATTCCAATTAGCTTTGGGATTGATTAATTCTGTCTACAGCATGCTGCTTCTGCTATGTAGTCCAGTGTTGTAGTGTTATCAGACTGGCAATTCATTTAAGGAATATCGGCAGTTCCAGGCACACTCTTTTTCATTGCTTATTAATGTAGGCAAGAACTTTGCCTTGATGCTAATGGTAGAATGGGAAAAAGCTAGACTATGCGATTACAGTTCTGTTGCAGTTGAAGGTATGTAGCAGATCATTGTTCAGCATTGAGGTGCTGGACTTGTTCTGAATTTACATCATTTATCTGGATCATGGTATCACATAACATAGATGTCAAGAAGGGCATTTTCCATGAGTTACTGCACTGTGGTCTCTTCTGCCAGTCATGTCATATGGTCAAAAATATTGGCAATGTGTGGATATGAGATAACAAAGTCAAGATGTTTCATGCCTATGTTTGTTCTTTCATCTTCAACCAGCCAAATCTGATTGGTTTAGACTTGGACTTCTGTGGTGGTCTATCTTCATACAGGGGCATGCAAAAGTTTGGGCACCCCTGGTCAAAATTTCTGTTACTGTGAATAGCTAAGTGAGTAAAAGATGACCTGATTTCCAAAAGGCATGAAGTTAAAGATGACACATTTCTTTAATATTTTAAGCAAGATTACTTTTTTATTTCTTTCTTTTACAGTTTCAAAATAAAAAAGGGAAAAGGTCCTGAAGCAAAAGTTTGGGCACCCTACATGGTCAGTACTTAGTAACACCCCCTTTGGCAAGTATCTCAGCTTGTGAACACTTTCTGTAGCCAGCTAAGAGTCTTTCAATTCTTGTTTGGTGGGTTTTTGCCCATTCTTCCTTGCAAAAGGCTTCTAGTTCTGTGAGATTCTTGGGCCGTCTTGCATGCACTGCTCTCTTGAGGTCTATCCACAGATTTTCGATGATGTTTAGGTCGGGGGACTGTGAGGGCCATGGCAAAACCTTCAGCTTGTGCCTCGTGAGGTAGTGCATTGTGGATTTTGAGGAGTGTTTAGGATTGTTATCCTGTTGTAGAAGCCATCCTCTTTTCATCTTCAGCTTTTTTACAGACGGTGTGATGTTTGCTTCCAGAATTTGCTGGTATTTAATTGAATTCATTCTTCCCTCTTCCAGTGAAATGTTCCCCGTGCCACTGGCTGCAACACAAGCCCAAAGCATGATCGATCCACCCCCGTGCTTAACAGTTGGAGAGGTGTTCTTTTCATGAAATTCTGCACCCTTTTTTCTCCGAACATACCTTTGTTCATTGCGGCCAAAAAGTTCTATTTTAACTTCATCAGTTCACAGGACTTGTTTCCAAAATGCATCAGGCTTGCTTAGATGTTCCTTTGCAAACTTCTGACGCTGAATTTTGTGGTGAGGACACAGGAAAGGTTTTCTTCTGATGACTCTTCCATGAAGGTCATATTTATACAGGTGTCGCTGCACAGTAGAACAGTGCACCACCACTCCAGAGTCTGCTAAATCTTCCTGAAGGTCTTATGCAGTCAAACGGGGGTTTTGATTTGCCTTTCTGGCAATCCTACGAACAGTTCTCTCGGAAAGTTTTCTTGGTCTTCCAGACCTAAACTTGACCTCCACTGTTCCTGTTAACTGCCATTTCTTACATTACGAACTGAGGAAACGGCTACCTGAAAACGCTTTGCTATCTTATAGCCTTCTCCTGCCTTGTGGGCGTCATTTAATTTTCAGAGTGCTAGGCAGCTGCTTAGAGGAGCCCATGGCTGCTGATTGTTGGGTCAAGGTTTGAAATTTTGCATCAGCTGGCCTTTCCTAACGATGACTGAATAAGCTATAGCCCTAACAATCTAATCAAGGTCTGAGACCTGGGTAAAAATTATGAGAGCTCAAATCTCTTGGGGTGCCTAAACTTTTGCATGGTGCTCTTTTCCTTTTTCACTCTAAAATTGTACAAAACAAAAATAATGCACTAATCTTGCTTAAAATGTTGAAAAGAATGTTTCATCTTTAACTTTATGACTTATAACTCACTTAACTATTCACAGTTGACCAGGGGTGCCCAACCGGTTCTGCAGTCTTTTGTGCCTCCTTGTTGATGGATGTTGAATTCTCCCCATCCTCTGTTCCTCACCCCACCTAGAGTACCTGGCTGACCTTGGTTTTTTTTCCCCAAGTGCCCTTCAACAGTGAGGAGTACTAATTCATTAACAGGGAGATGATTGAAGTTGGTAATCAGTAGGAAGGTTTTCTTACTAAATTTGGCCAGATGCCATGAGGATTAGTGGGATCAATGTTGTGGTGCCCCCAAAGCCACATTCTGGTGCCACCTCTGGTGGGTTTTGTCCTGCTGGTGTTTAAAAGAATACCACTGTTCCCTTAATCTGGTTAAAGGAATGCTGCTGTTTTAGGTGACTCAAATTTATACAGTGCTCTTTTAAGCTATTTAGTAAATATGGCCATTAGAACACTCTAACATACACTACATATTAACTCTACATATTATACATGTAGTAAGCCTCCAGGTGAGTAATTTGAGAGGCAATGACAAATATAATGAAGCATAATTGAAGGAATCTAAAACTGACTTGACTTTGATTTTCTTGCCTCCCCATTCCCTATCCATTCTTCTTTCTATTTTCATATTTAGGCGTCAACTTGCACAGCACTGGAAATGCCCATCCATTCTGATATTTTGGAAGTTATTTTGGATTATATTTATACAGATGAAGCTCCAGCTGTTAAAGGTCAGAACTACCTGATTCCTGTCTTGCAAATCATATTAAGCCATGCAAATGTATGCAATTAATTTCTAAAAGCCTCCCTTCAATTTCCCAATAGTTTAGTGCTTGATATTTTAATCCTTAGAATAAAATATCATGAATATTAGACAGGATTTTGCTCTATTTTAATGCAGTAGGAGGTGAATCCACCAACCAATACTCGAAGAATGACCAATTATGTTAGATGGAGATTAACTTATCCTACAGAACTATAGCAGAAAAGGAGTCAGCAAAAACAAGAATCCTTTCAAGGTTGAAAGCTGCATGATGGAAAAGAAGATTGTCTTAAACTATTTTTTGTACTGTGATTATTTTTTTCATTAAAGACATGCTCTGAGATTGCAGTGCCAGTGGTCTTACAAAGAAATCCTGGCATTTAAAGTGAAGCAATTTTTTCTTTTACTGGAAATTGGTCACCTTAACTATTGGAACAGTTTTTGTATTGTCATCCAGGCTTGAAGCTTTGATGCATTTAATTGGGGATTATTTCTACTGTAAAAGGCTAATCATTCAATGCATGGTAGGCTTCAAAGAATTTTTCTGGGAAGTAGAATATCTTAGCAGTTTAGGCTCTCACCATTGGCAAGCCAAATTATACTTTCCTCTGCAACAGTTCTTGTCAATTTTGAGTGACGTTGTTAGTTCTTGTGCAGCAGCCTTTCCTTCAAGTGTCTTCACTGACAAAAGCAAAATGACTGTGGGTGATGTTTGTGGCCAGCAGAAAAGGGGTTAATTTGAGGCAAATTCAAATTAATATCTTAGTGTATTAAACAACTGTGCAATTCTTAAAATAAAATACTTGGATTTTTTTCTTTGTTATGGCAAAATTTGATTTGCTCATTGGACCTTGTGCATGGAGGTACTGAAGTCTGAAGTCCCACACCAGGTTCAGGAACAGCTTATTTTCTACAACCATCAGGTTTTTGAACATACCTGCACAGCCCTAACCCTATGATTACACAATGGACCACATCTTGCACCACCATGGACTTGTCTTCAATTGTGTCTTTATTTTTTTGCACAAAGCTCTTTTGCAGTCTTTTTTTCACCTAATTGTATAATTTTATGTGCAATTTGTATTGTGTGTCTTGTCTGTACCTATATGCCTGTGATGCTGCAAGCAAGTTTTGCATTGTACTGTGTCTCACTGTACTTGTGCACATGACAATAAACTTGACTTGACTTGAACTGTTTCACAGAAGGTTGAATAAGTTGGGACTTCACTTGCTTACCTTATTGCAACCTTGCAATAAAGCTCACTTGCAACCTTATTGAAACATGTAAGATTCTTAGGGAGCTTGACAAGAGGTTGTATCGGGAGAGTAGTCTCAGAATAAGGGTGTGCCTCTTTAAGAAGGAAATAAGGAATATTTTTTCTTCAAAAGGGTTGTTAATTGATAGACTTTTAGTCAGCAAGGGAATCGGGGCAGGAATGGATCAGCCTATGGCAGGGCAGATTCAAGGGGTTGAATGGCTATCTTCTGTTGCTGTTTCTTATTTATGCCTATCTTGTTCATGCACTGAAAACCACTTTGCACTAATTTCAACAAAATAACTGCTGATTAAATCATTAACATTGTGACCCTACAGCTGCTTCAACTGCCTTTCATGATGTATCAAAAGCTCTGAGCGATTATTAGCTTTGCTGTGAAGAATTACTCTGTCATTTACAAATAAGTTTTTATGATGATAAATATAAATGATCACATTCTGTATTTTTCCCATAGATTCACAGGACGTTGAATTTATTTGTAACGTGCTTGTGGTGGCCGATCAGCTGCTTGTCAGTCGTCTCAAGGAAATCTGTGAAGTGGCCATTACTGAAAAATGTGAGCTGCTTTGCTTAGTTATGCAGTACCCATTTTTAGGAGATGCAGAATCAAATGAATTGAGACTTGGTACTCTGCGAAGGGAACACTTAATGGCAGCTTACACAAATATGTGCACATCTTTGCTGTCATATTGATGTTTTCAGATGGGGTTAGTAAAGGTCTCCATATATTGGGTTATGACTAAACAATAATCTTGCATTTTGCCAACTGTTTAAGTTTTTTAATCAATTCTTGGGATGCGTTTGAAGTGTTCAAAGCCAGTTTATGACATCTATTTAATTTCTATCCTGGATGCCCCAAGAAGGTAGCGGTGAGCTGCCACCTCGAACCACTGCAGCTAGCTCTTTGTAGTGATTTTTGCTTACTTGCTCGTTCTGTGGGTCACTTCATTTGGCAGTGAAATTCAACCACAGTGGTGTGGGGTTGGAGTCATGAGTGGGCCTAACTGGGTAAAAATGACAGTTTTTTTGCTTCAGGACATTAGTGAATTACTTGGGTTTCTAATGTGAAATGAAAGCTCATGATTACTTTTCTGCACTAGCTTTTCTTTCTAGATTTTTAAAAATTGGATTGAAATTCTCAAACAGATGTAAACGTGTTCTGTAGTCCAAAGAAATCCAGTAATCTAACTAGCATATAGTCTTGTTTGGAGTTCATAGATAATCCTTTTATGGCAAAATAATGTTTATTGAGGTTGGGTTTTAATATAGTGATTATATAGGCTATGGATAGCTCATTGTTTGTTATGCTATTGACTTTCAAAACTGCACAGAAAGCAGAGTATATCATCCAAAGGTAGAACTACACCAAGCTACAAAATGTTAGGATGCAAGTTGCCATCCATGTAGCTGTAGCCATGCTCCCTGTGTAATGAAAGATTGGAAACTAAAGGTGTTTGCCCATGAAGCAAAGAAGAAATTTGTCTTTTGGGCATGTTACTGAGTGACAGGTTTAGAAAACTACTCTGCTGGATAATGCAAAGCAAAAAGAATGCAGAGTTAGAACAAGAATACATAGAAATAAACTTTAGAAAATCTTCTTGAAAATACATTAAATTTTTTAAACTAGCTCTAGCAATATTTATATTTGGTAAAATAAAATCATGCAATTCATATTAGTGAGATTTGAAAATACTGGTTTATTTGCCTCAAACTTCTTTTATCACCTTAAAAACAAAGAATGCAATGCCACAAGTATTTTCTTTTCCTTAGCATTTGAGAATTTAAATTGTAGCTTTATTATTTGTGTTTGACTGAAATTTTCAGAACTGAAATTGTTGGATGAGTATGTTAAAGAGTGTGGTGCAAAGCAAATTAAATGCAGTTGATTCGCCTGCACTTGTGTAGAACCTGAAAATTCCATTACTTCTGCCAATTTCTACCTGGCTTTCATCTTTTTATATGGTACATCTCTGATCTTTCCTTTTCATTTTTGGATATCTTGGTCTCCATCTCGGGGAAAGGCTAGTTACAAGCCTATAACCTTCCTTAGCTATCTTGTCTACAGTACACCACCCCCCCGCCCGAGCTCTCTGTAAGGACCATTCCATTCACCCAGTTCCTCTGTCACTATTGTATTTGGTCACATGATGAGACTTTCTTGAATCATGCTTCCTCTCTACTCTAACTGACCGAACCTTTGACTGTATCTCATTTATTTCCCACATCTCTACTCTTACCCCATCTCCATCTGGACAGACCAAGAATAGTTATCCTAGTCCTCACTTTCCATCTAACTAGCCTGTGTATTCAATCATCCTTGGTAATTTCCAGCACCAGATACAACTTCCTTTCCCCTTTTGATGGGGCTGCTCCTTTCATGACTCCCGGGTCTAACTTGTTTTCCCAGTTCAGGTCTTCAACCTGAACTGTTAACTGAATCTCTTTCCACGGATGCAGCCTGACTTGCTGAGTGCTTCCAGCATTTTCTGTTTCATTTCGAGCATCTGCAATTTTTTTTTATTTACCAAATGCTGGATTATACTTGGGGTTGGAGTCAAAATGGCCTCTTCCTGTTCATGCATGGCTATGTTTTCTTTAACAGATTAACTCTATTGTGTTTTCAGTAACTTTGAAAAATGCTTCTGAACTTTTGGAGTTTGCTGCAATGTACAACGCTGAACAATTAAAAGTGTCCTGTCTACAATTCATATGTCTGAATATGCCAGCTTTACTTGAAACAAGGTAAAATCAATTGTCTGCAAATATAGTCCATTTAGCATTCTTATCAGGTTTTATAAATGGTTTGATTTTTTTTTATTGATGTTACATATTGCACTCAGAAAATAGTGCTATCAGTTGGTGTTCATTCTGCTGTTCTACCATTGGAGACCAACCATTCAGCATTGAGCCTCTACCCCCATCCCCACCACCATCTTCCACAGTGCTTTACCGCCTTCTTGCATTCCTTCAACTTTATGATTCTGTGTACAGTATTGGTCTCCCTACTTAAAGAAGGATGTTAATGCTTTGGAAGCATTTCAGAGAAGGTTTACCTTGAATGGGTGGTTTGTCTTATATGGAAAGTTCGGACAGACCAGGCTTGTATCTGAAAGACTTGAGAAAATGAGAAGGGACGATTGAAATGTAGAAGGTCCTGAGAGGTCTTGACAGGGTGGATGTGGAGAAGACATTTTTTTCCTTGTGGGAAAATCTAAACTAAGGGGTCACTGTTTAAAACTAAATTGTTATCCATTTAAGGCAGATGAGGCAATTTTTTTCCTGTGAGGATTGCTAGTCTTTGGAACTCTTTCCCAAAAGGTGGTGGAAGCAGAGTCTTTAAATATTTTTAAGGCAGAGGTAGACAAATTCTTGATGAGTAACAGGATGACTGGTGAGTGCAAGTAGGCAGGGATATAGAGTTGAGGCTACCATCAAGTGACTAGTGATCTTAATGGGCTGTGGCCTACTACCACAATTAAATCATTTGTTTGTGTGTAGTCCTCTTTACGCTTTTGCGTCTTACTTTCTAAGGCTTTAGTTAAGTTTATTTTTGGGGCAATTAGAATCATCCTAATTAGCCTAGGTCTAAAAATAAATGATTTTTCTTGTAGGTTCCTTTATAGCTCCAGCACCAGCCAAAACTGTGCAGAGTGTCCAAAGTACAAGTCTGGGTTCAAGGTATTAGTGCAGAAGGTTATGAAAAGTTAGAGGGATCTTGATCAGCTAGGTATGTGGGCTGAGGATTGGCAAATGGCTTTCAATCCAGATAAAGGTGACGTATTGCATTTTGGGAGATCAAACCAGGGTAGGATTTGTACAGTGAATGGCAGGACCCTGGGGAGTGTTATGGAACAGAGGGACCTAGTAGTGCAAGTGCATAGTTCACTGGAAGTGGTGTCACAGGTGGATAGGGTGGTGAAGGTGTTTGGCATGCTAGCCTTCAGTCAGGGCATTGAGTATAGGAGTTGGGAAGTTGTGTTGCAGTTATATAAGACGTTGTTGAGGCTGCACTTTAAGTATTGTGTACAACTTTGGTCATCTGTTATAGGAAAGATGTTATTAAGTTAGAAAGAGTGCCGAAAAGAGTTATCAGAATGTTGCCTGGACTTGGGAGTCTGAGTTACAAGGAGAGGTTGTGTCGACTAGGACTTCAGTCCCTGGAGATTGAGGTATATCAGATAGAAGTACCTGATACCTGATAGAGGTATATCAGGTCATGAGGGGTATAGACAGGGTGAAAGCCCATAGTCCTTTTTCCCAGGGAGGAGGTACCTAAAACAAGGGGACATGGGTTTAAGATTAGAGGTGAGATATTTAAGAGAGATATCGGGGCAGCCTCTTCATGCAAAGGGTGGTGCATATTTGGAAGGAGCTGCCAGAAATAGTGGTTGAGGCGGCCACACATTAGCAACATTTAAAAGCCATCTAGATAAGTACATGGATAGGAGGGGTTTAGAGGGCTATGGGCCAGCATGGACAGATGGGACTAGTTTACTGGGCAACACAAGTCGGCATGGACGAGTTGGGCCAAAGGGCCTGTTTCCATGCTGTATGACTAATATTACAAATTGAGAGGGCCTCTCCAGCTGCCATGCCTTAGGCTCTGGATAACTGTGGAAAGGAACTATAAGTCAGACCCTTTTGGTTTTTAGGACGCCACTTTCTTATTTCCGCTTGGCAGGGGTCTTCAAAATCTCCTCCTTATTAACATTTAAGAATGTTGGGTTTGAGATTTGTTTAAACTGTGATCAAAGATGAGAGCAAAGGACAGGCATATGGATGAGGACTACTGCCTTTGAGCAGTATAAACACCAATACCGACTTGTTGGACTAAAAAAAAGTTATAAATTTTTGTCAGTTTTGTATTTTTATTTCTTAAACTAAGGGTGAATAATGAAAGGAGAAAATACCATTGTATTAAAATATTTTTTTCCTGAATTACATAAATATGAAAAAAAGATGCCTCCTAGAATTCTCAAACTTGCCATCAAACATGGCTGCAACAAAATTTCCTTTCCACATGTAGCTCTGCAAATTCTATAAACACTCTGAATCTCTGGAGCCTCTACAATTAATTGGTAGCTGCCTCCAAGAGCAAACACCAGTTCCATCTTAAGGTGTGTCTTGATGTTAGTCCATAGTGAGACTATAATTTCCAAATTTGCAATCACCTCTGACATGGAGAAGTGTCCCAGATCTTCAATGAAATATAGTCAAACAGTAATCTACATCAAGCAAAAGGAGGAGTAGTTAGGATAGGTCAACTCAAATCTCCGTCTCTGAAGCTCAAGGGGTGAAGAGGTGCAGGAAATTTAGGAGCATGGTGCCACTGGGGGAGGGCTTGGATGCATGAGCTTAAAGATGGAGGACTGAGAAGTACTAGAGGAGAATAGAGATAGCTACTGATATAGGGAACAGATCTGAGTACCAAGATTTTTTTTCACTGAAGAGCCAACCAATATTCTTGACTTCCTTCCCTTAAGTACCATCATCTATCTATATCTGTGTGTGTTCATGACATCTGAAAACAACATTACCAATTTTTTGGTTTATCCTCCTAATATGTCCCTTTGGCTCAGAATCTATCCAGTCATACAGCACAGAAACAGGCCCTTCGGCCCATGCTGACCTGGTCTTCTGCCTAGTCCCATCTACCTACACCTGGACCATATCATTCCAAACCCCTCCCATCCATGCACCTATCCAAACTTCTCTTAAACGTTATAATTGAACCTGCATCTACCACTTCCGCTGGCAGCTCGTTCCACACTTGCACCATCCTCTGAGTGAAGGTGTTTCTCCAGATTCCCCTTAAGTATTTCGCCTTTCACCCTAAATCTATGACCTCCAGATCCAGTCTCACCCAACCCAAGGGGGAAAATCCTATATGCATTCACCTTATCTATGCCCTTCATAATTTTGTATACCTCTACAAGATCTCTCCTCATTCTCCTGCGCTCCAGGGGATAAAGTCCTAACCTATTCAACCTTTCCTGATTAACTCTTAACTCGGGTCCTCAAGTCCTGGCAATATCCTTGTCAATTTTCTCTACACTCTTTCAAGCTTATTGATATCTTTCCTGTAGGTACGTGATCAGAACTGCACATAATACTCTAAATACAGCCTCACCAATGTACAGTACAACTTCAACATAAATCAGGGCACTGAGTACAGGAGTTGGGATTTTATGAAGATCAGTGTGCCAAATGCTCTCTTATCCACCCTATCTACCTGTGATGCCACTTTCAAAGAACTATGGACCTGTATTCCCAGGTTCCTTTGTTCTACCACACACCGCAGAGCCCTACCATTCACTGTGTAAGTCTTTACCCTGGTTTGTCCTCCCAAAGTGCAACATCTCACACTTGTCTTCATTAAATTCCATCTGCCATTTTTCAGCCTATTTTCCTAGCTGGTCAAGATCATGCTGCAAGCTTTGATAGGCTTCCTCACTGTCCACTATGCCCCAGTCTTGGTGTCTTCTGCAAATTTGCTGATCCAGTTTACCACATTATCGTCTAAATCATTAAATATAGATGATAAACAACAACAGCCCCAGCACAGATCCCTGTGGCACACCACTAGTCACAGGCCTCCAATCAGAGACAACCATCTACTACCACTCTCTGGCTTCTCCCACTAAGCCAGTGTTGAATTCATTTGGCTACTTCATCGTGAATGCCAAGTGACTTAACCTTCTGGACCAGCCTCCATGTGGGACTTTGTCAAAGGCCTTGCTAAAGACCACGTAGACAATGTCCACCACTTTTCCTTCATTAACCTTCTTGGTAACCTCTCAAAACTTCATAAGATTGGTTAGACATGACCTACCATGCACAAAGTCACATCGACTATCCCTAATCAGGCCCTGTCTATCCAAATACTTGTATATCTTGTTCCTTAGAATACCTTCCAATAATTTATCCGTGACTGATGTCAGGCTCACCAGCCTATGAATATCCCAGCTTATTCTTAGAGCCTTTCTTGAACAACAACAACATTAGCTATCCTCCAGTCCTCTGGCACCTCACCCGTGGCAAAGGATGTTTTAAATATCTCTGCCAGGGCCCCTGCAATTTCTGCACTAGTCTCCCACAAGGTCCGAGGGGACACCTTGTCAGGCCCTTGATATTTAATTCACCTCATGACAGGTAGCACCTCATCTTCCATAATCCAGATACGGTCCATGACCTCACTACTCTTTTGCCTCAGTTCTTTAATCTATGTGGCTGTCTCCAGAGTAAATATGGATGCAAAAAATCCATTTAAGATCTTCCCCCATCTCTTTTGGCTCCATGCATAAATGACCACACTGATCTTTAAGAGAACCTATTTTGTCTCTTGCTACCCTTCTGCTCTTAATATGGTGATAGAAACACGTGGGGTTCTCTTTCACCTTGTCTGCCAGACCAACCTCACGTCCTCTTTTTGCCCTCCTGAGTTCTCTCAAGTGTTCTCTTGCATTTCTTATACTCAAGCACCTCATTTGATCCTAACTGCCTGCACCTGATATGCACCATCTTTTTCTTTACCAGGGCCTCAATATCTCTCGATAACCAGGCTTCCCTAAACCTGTTAGCCTTGTTTTTTATTCTAACAGGAACATATTCTGTATTGGTTTTTTACTGTCACTTGTACCAAGGTATAGTGAAAAGCTTGTCTTACAAACCGATCATACAGGTTAATTCATTACACAGTGCAGTTACATTGAGTCAGTACAGAGTGCATTGATGTAGTACAGGTAAAAACAATAACAGTACAGAGTGAAGTGTCACAGCTACAGAGAAATTCTCAGTCTGTACTCTCAATATTTCACTCTTGAAGGCCTCTCACTTACCAAGCATCTCTTTGCTGGAAAACGGCCTATCCCAATCGTAGTGTAGCGGTGAGCGTAACGCTTTCCAGCACCAGCGCCCCGGGTTCAAATCCGGCCACTGTCTGTAAGGAGATTGTACGTTCTCCCCGTGTCTGTGTGGGTTTCCTCTGGGTGCTCTGGCTTCCTCCCACATTCCAGGTTAGGAAGTTGTGGGCATGCTATGTTGGTGCTGGAAGCGTGGCGACACTTGCAGGCTGCCCCCAGAACACTACGCAAAAAGATGTACATCGAAACACAGTGAAATACATGTGACTTATAAAGATATCTTATCAGATCCCTTCTGATGCCATTAAAGTTCAGAACCTCAACCTGAGGACCAGTCCTATCCTTCTCCATAATTATCTTGAAATTAATGGAATTATGATCACTTGATCCAAAGTGTTCCCCAGCACACATTTCTGTCACCTGCCCTGTCTCATTCCCTATCTTATTCCCTCTCATTCTCTATCTCGTTCATCTATCTTAAGATTGTACAGTTCCTTCCCGTGCTTCACTTTGTTAGAGCCAAATAAAATTGGTTAAGTGAGATGCTGTTTTAAATACAAATGGTTCAGATTTAATTTTGATTTTGTTTCTAAAATTGTTTTAAGCCATTAAGCTGTAACTTGAATAAGAAGTGACTTTGACCTAAACATGCAAACTGAAGGCTTACAAGAAAGAAGAGTATTGAGAATAGCTACTGGTTTTTAATTTCAGATCTCTGGATATTCTCAGTGATGAAGTGCTGAAGGAACTGTCAATTGCTTATCGAAATATGGTAAGAATTTTTAGATCTTCCGGAGATAGAAGTGAGTGAACCACATGAAAATCTCAATACTTTTCTGAATTGAACTGGGGTAACATCTAGTCTTGTTAGAAAAATGAATGTGGAAATGTATCTTCTCATACGAGACCTAAATTCAGAACCAAAATGCAGTCAAGTTGCATTATTATGTTGTCTTTTAGTTTCACTAACTTCCCTAGTACATTTTAATACTACTTTTCTTAAGTTCCTTATTCTTACTAGATGCTTCTTTGGTATTCCTGGCTGATTTTTTTTGGGTTGTTTCCTGTGAAGACAAAGTACTTATTTAAATCCTTTGCCATTTCTTTATTCCCCCTTGAATTCTCCTATCTCTAAAGGGTCCACATTTGACCTCGGTAGCTTTTTCCATTTTACAAACTATAGGAACACTCACAATCCATTTGTATGTTTCTCGCTGGTTTACTTTCATGTTGTATCTTCCCTTTCTTTATAGATTTTTGGTCCTCCTTTGCTGAGGTCTGAAATACTCCCAATCTTCAGATCTTTTGCTATTTCTAGCAACTTTATATGCCTCTTCCATGGATTTAAGACTATCTTTAATTTTTCCTGTCAGTCACGGCAGATTTATTTTCTTGTTTGGGCTTTTGTACTTTAAAGGATGATTATCTTGCAAATGATGTATTAATAATAAAACGTCAATAATCCTCTATTCAACCATTTGGAAATCCCAGTGATTCAGCATCTTTCTCACTAAGTGATTTTTGCATTCACCAGGACCCTGCTTCTTTGAGCCCTGTTTTACCACGCTTTTTTCCAGCTCGGGGCCATAGTAATCATGTTCCCTGACCACTTACTGGGGCCCTGGTTCCCATACTCCCTTCAAACTTACCATGTTCAGAAAAGGTACTATGTAATATCTTTTAAGATAAGTATAACATCTAACAAAATAATAAAATAACATCCAACAGTCTGGAAAATCTGCACCAAAGTCCTGTGCATGCTAGATTAATGTTTTACTGTATTTCTTTAAATGCTAGTTGTGGCCTGTTTGCTTTCATACCTTTTTAATCTAATTTCCTAATCAACGAAACTCAATATTCATAATTACAATTTGGTGACCTGTAAATAACTTCTACCAACTTTTCTTAGTTCCATCCAAACTGATTCTAATTCAACATTTTGATTGTAAATAAAAATCCAAAGAAGGTGGAAATAAGAAATAAAAACAAAGTTCTGGAAACACTTTGCAGTTTGGGCATTATCTGTGGAAACGTTAAAGTTTTAGGTCTGAGACTTTTTGTCAGAACATATACTATTCTACATTTTTGATTGACAAACCAAGATTATTTCCCACTGCTATAATTGATCTTGTCCCTTTTATTAATTGTGCTATGCCACCTTATTTTCCTTTTTGCCTTTTTTATCATAAATTGAGTACTTTTCAACTGTAGGTAATTGTATACTAGGAAGATACAATAGCTAGTTTGCACACTCAAGTTCCTACAAACATTAGAACGGAAGAATACAAGAAAAGGTGGTAAGATTAGGGCATCTGGCTCCTGTAGCCTGTTCTACCATTCATCATAGCTGAGCTATTTAGTGTCATTTCCCAGCAATATCCCTATATCCCTTGATTCTCTTAATGTTCAAAAAACATTTGTTTTGAATGAATGCAATCATTGAGTCTTCACAGGCCTCCAACGTAAAGAATTCCAAAGGTGCACCATCCTCTCACTGAAAAGAAATTATCCTCATGTCAGTCCTTAAACAGCCTGCCCCTTATTTCGAAACAGTGGCCTATAGTCCCAGACTCCTCAACCAGGGGAACCCTCTTCCCTGCATCTGGTCTGTCAAGCTCTTTAAGGACTTTGTATGTTTTAGTTAGATCTCTTTTCATTCATCTAAACTTTAAAGTGTTTGTAGTCCTCCTGTGGTAAATCAGCCATCCCTGGAACCAGTCTAGCAAATCTTTAGTGCACTCCCCCTATACTAAATGCATCCTTGCATGGGTAAGGAGATCAAAACTGTATATGATGCTCCAGGGACAGTCTCACCAAGGCCTTTGACAATTACGATAACACTTTCTACTCCTGTATTCAAATTCTCTCATAATAGTCTAACATAACATTTCCCTCTTGCTTGCTGCACCTGGTCTTCAGTAACTTGTGTACAAACATACTTGGGTCTCTTTGAACATCAGTGCTACCCAATTGCTTATCATTTAACAAATATATTGAATTCCAACTGCAGTGTTCTTGCCCACTCGCTCAGCTTGTCCATGTCCCAGTGAAGCATCCTTCCATCTTCCTCAGCCATAGGAGGATTCATAATTGCTCAATGGTAGGAAGCAGAGGGTGATAGTGGAAGGTTGTTTCTTGTACTGGAGGCCTTGACTAGTGGTGTGTTACAGGGACCAGTGTTGGGACCTTTATTGTTCGTTATGTGTATAAATGATTTGGATGAGAATGTACAAGGCATGGTTAGTAAGTTTGCAGATGATACTAAAATAGGTGATATCATAAGCAGTGAAGAAAGTTATCAAATTATAGGGGATCTTGATCAGCTAGGTAAGTGGGCCAAGGATTGGTAAATGGCTTTCAATTCAGATAAGTGTAAGGTGTTGCAGTTTGAGAAGCCAAACCAGGGTAAGACTTGTACAGTGAACTGTAGGGCCGTGGGGATTGTTGTGGAACAGAAGGACCTAGGAATGCAAGTACATAGTTCACCGAAAGTGGTGTCACGGGTAGATTGGGCAGTGAAGGTGTTTGGCACACTGGCCTTTGTCGGTCATGGTATTGAGTATAGGAGTTGAGACATGTTGCAGTTGTATAAGACGTTGGTGAGACCACACGAAGTGTTGTGTACAGTTTTGATCATCCCATTATAGTAAGGGCATCATTAAGCTGGAAAGAATGCAAAGATGATTTACAAGAATGTTGCCAAGACTCTGGCCTGAGTTATAGGGAGAGGTTGGGCAGGCCAGGGCTATATTCCTAGGAGCATAGGAGACTGAAGTGACGTTAGAGGTGTACAAAATCATGAGGGGCATAGACAGGGTGAATGCACACAGTCTTCCCCCCCAGGGAAAGGGTATCAAAAACTAGAGGGCACAGGTTTAAGGTGACAGGGAAAAGGTTTAAAGGGACCTGAGGTGCAACTCTTCACGCAGAGGGAAGTGTGTATATGAAATGAGCTGCCAGAGAAAGTGGTTGAGGCAATTACAATAACATTTAAAAGATATTTGGATAAGTACATTGAGAAAGGTTTGGAGGGATATGGGTCAAAACTGAGCAAATGGAGAAACTTAGGTGGGCATCTTGGTCAGCATGGATGAGTTGGGCTGAAGGGCTTGTTTCCATGCTGTATTACTCTTTTGAGCCTGTGATGCATAGTATTATCAGCAAATTTAGAAATGTGTTTTGTCCCTTCAGCCAAAATATTATTGTGAAAAGTTTGGGGCAGTTATCGATCCCTGTGGTACCCCATCAGTAACAGCCTGTCATGCTGAGAATAGTTGTTTTTTCTCACTCTTTGCTTTGTCCAGTAACGAATTCTCATGTGTTCCAACTTTGATCAAACTCCTGTGGAGAACCTTGTGGAACCGCTTCTCAAACTCCAAGTACACCATATCCAGTGGTTCTCCTTATCAATTCTACTAGTGACATCCTCAATGAATTTCAGATTAGTCAAAGAACTATTATTTGAGCGTGATTTTCCTTTCATAAATCCATGTTGAGTCTGCTTTCAAAGCTCTGAGACGTAAATCACAGGGTCTTTGGAATTCCCTCAGTGTTAATAACCAAGCTTCAAACTATGGGCCTCTGTCCCTCCCTCTGCAACTGGATCCTCAACTTCCTTACAAGGAGACCACAGTCAGTGAGGATCGGCGATAACATTTTCTCCTCACTGACTATCAACACAGTTGCATTTCAAGGATGTGTGCTTAGTCCCCTGCTCTCATCTCTCTACACTCATGACTGTGTGGCTACGCACGGCTCAGACACCATTTATAAACTTGCCGATGACACTACTGTTGGTAGAATCTCAGATGGAGATGAAGAAGCTTACAGGAGTGAGATAGATCAGCTGGTTGAGTGGTGTCACAACAGCAACCTCGCACTGAACGTCAGCAAGACCAAGGAACTGATTGTGGACTTCAGGAAGGGGAAGTAGGAGAACACACACCAGTCTTCATTGAGGGGTCAGTGTTGGAAAGGGTGAGCAGCTTCAAGTTCCTGGGTGTCAACATCTCAGAGGATCTATCCTGGGCCCAACAGGGTGCAATCATGAAGGCACACCAGAGGCTCTACTTCATCAGAAGTTTGAGGAGATTTGGTATGTCACCAAAGACTTATGAATTTCTGTAGATGTACAGTAGAGAGCATTCTGACTGGTTGCATCACAGCTTGGTATGGAGCCTCCAATGCACTGGATTGCAAGAGGCTGCAGAGGGTAATAGACTCAGACAGCTCCATCATGGGCACCATCCTCCCCACCACTGAAGACATCTTCAAGAAGGTGGCATCCATCATTAAGCATCCTCACCATCCAGGACAAACCCTCTTCCTGTTAATACCATTGGCGAGGATATAGAGGAGCCAGAAGACCTATACTCAATGATTCAGGAACAGCTTCTTCCCCTCTGCCATCAGATTTCTGAATGATCCCTGAACGCTACCTCATTATTCCTTTTTTTTGCTCTACTTATTATTTTTGTAATTTATAGATTTTTTTTGTCTTTGCACTGTACTGCTGCTGCAAAACAACAAATTTCACATATGTCAGTGATGATCAATCTGATTCTGATTTATCAACTTTCATGTTCACCAGCCTTTTTAGTCAAAAAAAAATACTAATACCTGGTACCTTCAATTCCTTGATTCTCTAATATATCTGGCAGGTTTTGTGTGTTGTTGACTTCAGTGAAGATGGGTGCAAAGTAATTGGTTAATCTCTCTGCCATTTCCTTATTCCCCATAACTCCTTCTGTCTCTGCCTGTAAAGGGCAACACTTGCCCTCGTTGGTCTTTCTACAAGAGTTCTTACATTCTGTTTTTCTTTGCAGACGACACAAAAGTTGGTGGTGGTGTGGATAGTGTGGAGGATTGTTGAAGATTGCAGAAGGACATTGATAGGATGCAGAGCTGGGCTGAGAAGTGGCAGATGGAGTTCAATCCGGAGAAGTGTGTGGTGGTACACTTTGAAAGGACAAACTCCAAGGCGGAGTACAAAGTTAATGGCAGGATTCTGGGTAGTGTGGAGGAGCAGAGGGATCTGGGGATTCATATCCACAGATCCCTGAAAGTTGCCTCACAGGTGGATAGGGTAGTTAATAAAGCTTATGGGATGTTAGCATTCATAAGTCGTGGGATCAAGTTTAAGAGCTGCGAGTAAATGATGCAGCTCTACAAAACTCTGGTTAGACCACACTTAGAGTACTGTGTCCAGTTCTGGTCGCCTCATTATAGGAAAGATGTGGAAAGTGTTGGAAAGGGTGCAGAGGAGATTTACCAGGCTGCTGCCTGGATTAGAGAGTATGCATTATGAGGAGAGACTAAGGGAGCTAGGGCTTTACTCTTTGGAGAGAAGGAGGATGAGGGGAGACATGAGAGAGGTATACAAAATATTAGGAGGAATAGATAGAGTAGACAGCCAGCGCCTCTTTCCCAGGGCACCAATGCTCAATACAAGAGGGCCTGGCTTTAAAGTAATGGGTGGGAAGTTCAAGGGAGATATCAGAGGAACGTTTTTTTACCCAGAGAGTGGTTGGGGCATGGAATGCGCTGCCTGGGGTGGTGGTGGAGGCAGGTACATTGGTCAAATTCAAGAGATTGCTAGATAAGCATATGGAGGAATTTAAAATAGAGGGATATGTGAGAGAAAGGGGTTAGGTAGTCTTAGGTGAGGTTTAGAGGTCGGCACAACATTGTGGGCCGAAGGGCCTGTATTGTGCTGTACTGTTCTATGATTCTTTCTCACCAATCAGTTCTTACCTTATGCTTTGTCTTTATCAATTTGTTCCTCCTTTGTTTGGCCTCAAAATGCTCCCAATCTTCAGGCCTATAGTTTCTCCTGGCAACTTTATAAGCCTCTTGCTTGATATAACACTTGAATTTCTCTCATCAACCATGGGTAGATCACTTTGAGGCTTTTATGACTTGTGTATTTTGGTAGATAAAACCACAATACTTTACTACATTTATAGAATTTGCTTTTTATATTTGTTCAAAAGCTGAGTTTTGAAACTTCTGACTTTTAAAATTACAGATTCCAGCAATGCAAAAAAGAATTATCACTCCCTATCCAGATGGTCCGGATATCAGTTTTCTGGGCGAAGGGATTGATGACTGTGCGACCAGCAAAATTGAATTGGACATTGAGCAACCTTCCAAGTAGGTGGCTGTACTGCCTTGGTTGAAATGATTTGTTTTCCTTTATCTTCTGTACTATCCAAAAAAGAAAAATGTTACTGTATTTCAATCCTGATAGTTTGAGTACTGGTAAATCTTTTTAAGTAGCAGGTTTGCACATGCATTGAAAATGCTTGCATCAAAGGTCACCCTGCAGTACTGGCTTAAATTGTTGGACACTTTGTAAAGCTGCCATTGTGCAAAATCATCTGTTAGGTTTGTGGTTTTGGAATCCTCATGCTGTTGTAAGGGGATAATTGGTGTCTGAAGACAGCAATGAAAAAAAGGCTGTGAGATAGTGTGGTTAACTTCTGAGTGAAATGAAATCCACCTGATGGAGCTGGGGAAGTTAACCAGGGGAATAAAGCTAGGAGGTGTGGTGAATATGTTGGATCTGGAAGGGTAAAAAGAAAATTCAGCCCTATGATCCTGTCTTGCCATTCAATTAGATCGTGCCTGAGCAGTATTCCCCATGGCTCAGTTTGTAATAATTTTGCCACCAAGAATATCAAGTTGCAATCCACTAACTTCAGCACTGAAATCTAGGTTGACACTCCCTCATAGTACTGAGAGAACTATTGCACTATTGGAGGTACCAACTTTCAGATGACGAGGGTGGCATAGAGGTGCAGCTGGTAGAGCTGTTGCCTCAGCTCTAGTGACCTGGGTTCAATTCTGATCTCTGGTGCTGCCTGTGTGGAGTTTGCACATTCTCCCTGTGACTATGTAGGTTTCCTCCAGGTTTTGTCATACATTTCAAAAATGTGCTGGTTGGTAAGTTAATTGGCCAGTGTAAATTACCCTTAGTATGTTAATGAGTTGGTAGAATCTGGGGAGCAACTTGCAGAGAATGTGGGGAGAATTAGTGTAAAACTGGAGGCTTGATGGTCAGCTCAGATGTGATGGGCTGAAGGGTGTTTCTCCATTGCTATATTTCTTTGATGCTTTGACAATGGACCAGATGCTTTGAGAGCCTGTTCACAGCAGCAGATAGTGATCCAGATTTTGCTGCTCATTGGTTCACCTATTGTCCTGAACTTGCCTCCTCCATGAAGCCAAACTTGGTGGCCAAGAGCCCCCGGACGTGACTGGTGAAACTGGGCCTCAAATGATGTAATTGGCTCACATGGGAGGATACGATAAGCACAGCCCACAAAACTGGTAGAAAACCTTTAATAGATAGCGAAGTCACACCTTTGGGATGTGGGAGAAAACTGGAGCATCTGGAGGAAACCCAAGGAATCACAAGGAGAATGTGCAAACTCCATACAGATAGCATCGGAGGTCAGGATTGAACCAAGCTTGATGGAGCTGTATAGCACAGCTCTACCAGTTGGCCAGTGTGCTGTGCACTTTTGAAATGTTTGTGTCCCTGAAAATGTTTTCACAATAATATCACCAAAACCTTAAAATTCTGTTAAATAAAACATTACAGCAAGCACAATTTAACAAAGCATAATGTACCTTATTTTTTCACCTTTTTCCTCGCAGCTGTAAAACTGAAATGAAGGTCTAATCTGATGCAGGATTTGAGCACAGATTTCCCTTACATAAGTGTTGGGGAATCTCAGTGCGTTATTGCTTTTGGACTCTTATTGAATCCAGCATTTTCAGTGTGCTGACAGAACTCCCCCTGGAATCTGATAAGTTTGTAACTTTCTTCTCTAGGTCACATGGGGGGGGGATGTAAATGCTGAAAGATTGCCATGTAACTTGGCATTTAGCAGCAGTAAGTATTGATGATTTGTTCGTACTCTAGCGGCTGCTACCGTGATGTGAGAATAAAGACACGAGTCTGCAAGCTGTAGAACAAGACTGATTTATTTACCTGCCTTGCGCGGGCCTTTTAAGCGGCGTGGTTCCCACCCTCCGAAAACGGAAATGACGTACACGCTATGTCATCAAAACTTTTCACGCACGCGACTTCTCCCCCGTCGCTTGGGGAAGACGAAGGCCCAGTGCCATCTTGGGCCTCGCTGCTCCGACGACGCACACCCCGACCACCGAGCCGGTTCGCTTGTGTGGACGGTGAGTCGCCACACAACCTCCCCACCCCCCAGAACTGGCGATACGGTCCCCAAAGTTCACGGGCTGTGCTAGCCGTTGCTTGGGTGGTCAGCCTCTGCGTCACGGTGTTGGGATGTCGACCGGTTGTTGTAGGTCTAAATGGGCCGGTTTGAGGTGGTCCGTCGTGAAAACTTCTTCCTTGCCCCCAATGTCCAAAGTAAAGGTGGACCCATTATTTCTGATGACCCGGAACTGCCCCTCATATGGTCATTGCAACGGTGCCTGTGCTGTGCCCCTGTGAACGAAAACGAACTTAGTCTCGTAGTTCCTTGGGCACACAGGATGGGGACTGACCATGTCACGAAGTGGGAATCGGTGCCAAGCTGCCGAGCCTCTCGCACAGTCTTCCTAGGACTGCCGCGGGTTATTCCTCTTGCTCCCTAAGGGCGGGTATGAACTCCCCTGGGACGACCAGGGGAGTTGTCCACGAGTTCAGCTGATGAAGCGTGGAGATCCTCCTTGGGGGCAGTGCGTATGCCGAGCAGGTCCCAAGGAAGTTCGTCGACCCAGTTAGGACCTTTCAGGCAGGTCATCAGGGCTGATTTCAGATGGCGGTGAAACGTTCCACCAACCCATTTGACTGAGGGTGGTAGGCCGTGGTGGTGTGCAGCTGCGTTCCTAGCATGTTCGCTAGTGCAGACCATAGGCTGGAGGTAAACTGGGCGTCTCTCTCTGAAGTGATGTGGGCCGGAACACCAAAGTGCGAGACCCAAGTTGTGAGCAGCGCCTGGGCGCGGGAATCGGTCGTGATGTCTGAAAGGGGGGTTGCCTCTGGCCACCTCGTGAACCGGTCCACGACGGTAAGGAGGTACCGGGCTCCTCTTGAAACAGGCAGGGGACCAACGAGGTTGATGTGAATGTGGTTGAACCTGCTACGGGTAGGCTCAAACTGCTGTGGCGGGACCTTGGTGTGTCGTTAGATTTTTGATGTCTGGCAGTGCGGACAGGTCTTGGCGCACTCACTGACCTGTTTGTGCAGGCTGTGCCAGACGAACTTGCTGGCGACTAGTCGGACAGTCGATCTGATGGACGGGTGCGCCAACCCGTGTACCGAGTCGAAAACGTGTTTCCGCCAGGCTGCAGGAACTATAGGGCGGGGCTGACCTGTTGTGACGTCGCATAGGAGGGTCCGTTGTCCTGGGTCAACTATGAAATCTTGGAGCTGCAGGCCTGAGACTGCCGGTTCTGTAGCTGGGCAGCTCGTCGTCGGCTTGCTGTGCGTCAGCCAGGGCCGCGTAGTTTATACCCAGGGACAGGCTGTGGATGGTCGGTCTGGAGAGCGTGTCAGCAAAGACATTGTCCTTTCCGGAGACATGTTGGATATCTGTTGTGAACTCGAAAATGTAGGACAGATGTCGCTGCTGGCGGGCTGACCAGGGATCGGAGACCTTAGAGAAGGCGAAAGACAATGGCTTGTGGTCAGTGAAAGCGGTGAAAGGCCTGCCTTCTTAAAAAGTACAGGAAATGCTGGATCGCCAGGTACAGCGCTAGAGGTTCTCGATCAAAGGCGCTGTATTTAAGTTCGGGTGGCCTAAGGTGCCTGCTGGAAAACGCCAAGGGTTGCCAACGGCCTTCAATTAGTTGTTCCAGTACCCCACCGACCGTGGTGTTAGATGCGTCCACCGTGACAGCGGTTGGGACGTCTGTCCTGGGGTGTACCAGCATCACGGCGTCTGCTAGGGCTTCTTTGGCCTTAACGAAGGCAGCCGCAGCCTCATCGTTCCAGGCGATGTCCTTTCCCTTGCCAGACATCAGCGAGAACAAAGGGTGCACGATACGGGCTGCTGCAGGGATGAAACGATGGTAAAAGTTGACCATCCCAATGAGCTCCTGCAGGCCTTTGACCATGTTGGGACGGGCAAAATGGCAGATAGCGTCTACCTTGGCGGGTAGGGGTGTTGCTCCCTCGCTGGTGATTCTGTGGCCAGGAAAATCGATAGAGTTGAGGCCGAATTGGCACTTAGCTGGGTTGATAGTGAGGCCGAAATCACTGAGGCGGGAGTACAGTTGGCAGAGGTGGGAAAGGCGTTCTTGGCGGTTACGGCTGGCGATGAGAATGTCATCTAAGTAAATGAACACTAAGTCCAGGTCGCGGCCTACTGCGTCCATCAGCTGCTGGAAGGTCTGCTCAGCGTCCTAAGGCCGAACGGCATTCGAAGAGGCCGAACGGAGTCATGAGTGCAGTTTTGGGGACGTCGTCAGGGTGGTCCGGGATTTGGTGGTATCCCCGGACAAGGTCCACCTTGGAGAAAGGTTTGCTGCGAAGTCCTGGATATGAGGGACGGGGTGGTGGCGTTGTCGTTCAGCCTGCGGTAGTCGCCGCAGGGCCTCCACCTGCTGGTGGCTTTGGGAACCATGTGCAGGGGGGAGGCCCAGGGGCTGTCTGACCTGCGAACGATCCCCAGCTCCTCCGTGCGGTGGAACTCTTCCTTTGCCAGGCGGAGCTTGTCTGGAGGTAGTCGTCGTGCTTGGGCATGAAGGGGTGGCCCTGTGGTAATGATGTGATGCCGCACCCCGTGTTTGGGCATCGAATTTATAAACCGAGGTGCCAAAACCGATGGGAACTCGGCTAGGAGCTTGGTGAACTCGTTGCCAGACAGGGAAACTGAGTCCAGGCGCGGGGCTGGTAGTCTGGCTTCTCCCAGGGAGTAGGTTTGGAAAGTTCTGGAGTGCACTAGCTGCTTCCCTCGCAGGTTGACTAACAGGCTGTGGGCCTGAAGGAAATCGGCTCCCAGGAGCGGCTGGGTGACAGCAGCAAGGATAAAGTTCCAGGTAAAACGGCTGTCGCCGAATTGTAATTGAACTGTATGGGTACTGAAAGTTTGTATCATTGTGCTGTTTGCGGCTTTGAGTGCAGGACCCTGTTGCCTGCTACGAGTGTCATGGCCGGTCGGTGGCAAAACACTGACCTCTGCTCCAGTATCGACGAGGAAATGACACCCGGACTGCTTGTCCTAAGCGAATAGGAGGTTGTGTTGGTGGGCAGCCGCCGTAGCCATCAGTGGTGGCTGGCCCTGACGTTTCCCTGAAACTTGCAGGGTGGGCGGCACCGACGGGCCTCCGCGCCCCACCTCTGATGGTAGAAACAGAGCTGGTCGCCAGTGTTGTTGTCTGTGTTTCTGAGGTGTGGTCGCTCGCGAACGATCCCCAGCTCCTCCGTGCGGTGGAACTCCTCCTTCGCCAGGCGGAGCTTGCCTGGAGGTAGTTGTCGTGCTCGGGCGTGAAAGGGTGGTCCTGTCGTAGTGATGTGGTGCCGCACCCCGTGTTTGGGCATCGAATTTGTGAACTGAGGTGCCAGAACCAATGGGAACTCGGCTAGGAGCTTGGTGATTTTGTTGCCAGACTGGGAAACGGAGTCCAGGCGTGGGGCTGGTAGGCTGGCTTCTCCCAGAGAGTAAGTTTGGGAGGTTCTGGTGTGCACTAGCCATTTCCCTCGTAGGTTGACTAACAGGCTGTGGGCCTGGAGGAAGTCGGCTCCCAGGAGTGGCTGGGCGACGGTGGCAAGGGTAAAGTTCCAGGTAAAACGGCTGTCGTTGAATTGTAATTGGATTGTTCGTATTGTTGTGCCGTTTGTGGCTTTGAGGGCGGGTCCCTGTTTCCTGCTGCGAGTGTCGCGGCTGGTTGGAGGTAAAACACTGACCTCTGCTCCAGTATCGACAAGGAAACGACGCCCGGACTGCTTGTCCCAAACGAATAGGAGGCTGTGTTGGTGGCCAGCTGCCATAGCCATCAGCGGTGGCTGGCCCTGGCGTTTCCCTGAAACTTGCAGGGTGGGTGGCATCGGGCCTCTGCGCCCCACCTCTGATGGTAGAAACACAGCTGGTCGTCAGTGTCATCGTCTGTGTTTCTGGGTGTGGTCGCTCGGTTGCTGGGACTGGTTTAGGTAGGCGTTGGACACGCGGTCAGGCGATTTGGCCGATGGACGAACCGCTCTCGCGTTTGGCCCTCCACAGGACATCTGCCTGTGAGGCTACCTCACGTGGGTTGCTGAAGTCGGTGTCAGCCAACAGCAGGTGAATGTCGTCGGGCAGCTGTTCGAGGAAGGCCTGCTCCAACATCAGGCAGGACTTGTGTCCCTCAGCCAAGGCCAGCATCTCGTTCATCAGGGCCGATGGAGATCTGTCCCCCAGGCCGTTGAGATGAAGCAGGCGGGTGGCGCGGTCACGACTGGAGAGGCCGAAGGTCGGAATGAGAAGGGCCTTCAAAGCCAGGTACTTATCTTCCTCCGGAGGAGACTGGGCGGCTGTCTCCTGGTCCAGGGAGGTGACCACGTGGTAGTACCGTGTGGAGTCGGAGGTGATCTGCTGCAGATGGAACTGGGCTTCGGCCTGGTCGAACCACACGTGGGGCCGAAACGTCCAAAAGGTGGGCAGCTTGAGTGCCACTGTGTTGGCTGCTGCATTGTCGGTCATTGTGTGGGTCCAAAATCTGTTTGGACTGTCGGGGTCACCAACGTAGCGGCTGCTACTGCGATGCGAGAATAAAGACACGAGTCTGCAAGCTGTAGAATGACTGATTTATTTACCCGCCTTGCGCGGGCCTTTTAAGTGGTGCGGTTCTCACCCTCCGAAAACGGAAATGACGTACGCACTACGTTATCAAAACTTAACGCGCGTGCAGGTCCTCCCCGTCGCTTGGGGAAGATGGAGGCCCAGTGCCATCTTGGGCCTCGCCACTCCTTGCGCGGACGATGAGTCGCCACAGTACTGTGATCAGTACATGGCCTATGCATTACGTGTTACATAGGAACATAGTGATTTACTACTTTTAAAAAGAAAAGCTGATTATGAGTAGTATGTAACATGTCATAAATGTGTAATGTTGGAATATTTACGCTGTTTGATACCTTTGCAACTGCATCTGGATAGGAGCCATGAACATTCGATTGTTTTATTGACTCAGATACATTATTGCTAATGATTTCTGTTTGAACATGCATAGCACTCTTTAGGAAATATGATAATGTTTTAGGAAGTTAAGGTAGTTTCAAATTTAGATCAGCTGAGGGAGCAGTGGCATTGTTTAAATTTTATTGGAATCACTGTTTAACTTGAATTAATATCTACTCTGCCATAAGTCACACAGATTCAGGGTTGAATTCTTATCAAAAAGATGTGTACGGATAGATAAGTTTCAGATGCATGAAAAAATTAATGTTCTATAAATCTTTTTGTTAATTGAGGCAATCATGGATGTTAAATATGGAGTGCAGTTTTTGACTCTGGATCTGTCTTCAAACGCACTTGCTGCGGGGCTGGGGTTTTTTGACCATGGGAGGAAAATAGCAAGGCGCAGTCTATTGATGCATTTGTGAAGTGTCATTGATTTTCAAAACAGTATTTTGACGCATTCAGAAGTCAGTGCATAGTGACTTGAATATAATGCTGGACACTGCACTGCACCCTTAAAGTTGGTGGTGGGAAAGTAAAAGATGTTTCATAATAGATTAAAAGGGTGGCTATGCTAAAACATTTTTTAAACCGTGATTCTCATGAGAACAGCTAAATGTTGATTCTTTTTAGTTCTTTGATTTTTTTTGAGGGATCCACCTGCTGTTCAAAAGAGCTGAAAACTTATCTATCCCATCTGTGCTGAGGCACTATTACATTATCAGGATATACTTTCCACTTAGAAATTGTATCTTTGTTGCAGATGAAGTTTGTGACACGTACAGTAAAATAACATGCAGGAAAGTGGAAAATGTCCTTGATAAATTGATCTGGTATGATTTACTAATCAATGCCACTAAAACCAGTACAGAGGAGGTTTTCTCAACAGCTAGAGACTGTTAATTATGAGGAAGGATTAGCAAGGCTGGGATTGTGCCCTTTGGAGCAGAAGAGGCTGAAGGAAGATTTAATTGAGGCTTATAAAATTATGTAAGGTCAGCTGTGAATAGGAAGAGCCTATTTACCCCTTGGCAGAGAGTTCAATAACCAGGGAGCGTACGTTTAAGGTATTTGGTAGAAGAATTAGAGGGAAGGTGAGTTGCTTTGCTAAAACAGTTGAGTGGATCAGGTGGAGGGTCTGAAACTAACCATCTGAAAGAATGTTGGAGACAGAAACTCCCGCATCTTAAAAAGGATCTGGATGACCACTTAATGTACCATAGACCACGGGACTGCCAGCGATTTTTATTTATTTTTTTTCTTGAGCATTGCTAGCAAAGCCAGCATTACTTGCCTTGCCTTATTTGTCCTTAGAAGATGTGATGAGCTGTCTTCTTGAACTGCTGCAGTATGTCTGGTGAAGATACTCCCACAGTGCTGTTGTAAAGGGAGTTCCAGGGTCTAGACCCATTAAAAATGAAAGACAATGTGTTTCTAAGTCAGGATGATGTGCGACTTGGAGAGGAACCTCCAGTTGGTGGTGTTCCCATGAACCTACTGCTTTTGTCCTTTCTGATGGTAGAGATCACAAGTTTGGGAGCTACTGTTGGAGGAGCCTGAGTGTATTTTGTAGATGATACACTCTGCAGCCATGTGTGCCAGTGGTGGGTGGATTAAATGTTACTGTTGGTGGATATGGTGCTAATTACTGGCTGCTGTCCTTGTAAAGTTTTTGATCTGGTTATTTGCACTTGGTGAATATTCTATTGCATTCCTGACTTGTACCTTGTTCATGGAAAGGCTTTGGGCTGTCGAGAGGTGAAAAAGCTGCCTCAGATGACTGAGTTTCTGCCCTTGTAGCCCTGATATTTATGTGGTTGGTCCAGTTGAGTTTCTCAATGATGATGCCCCCTCCCCCCTCTGCCCAGAATATTGACAGTGGGGATCTCCGCAATGGTAATGCCATTGAATGTTAAGGTTAGGTGATTAGACTGTCTTGTTGGAGATAATCATTGCCTGGTACTTTTCTCATTGGCTCATGCCTGAACGTTGTCTTGGTCTTGCTGCATTTGCTGAGGAGTTGCAAATGGAATCAAACATTGTGTAATTAGCAGCTAGCATCCCCACTTCTGATCTTATGATGGAAATGATGGTCATTGATGCAACAGGTGGAGATAATTGGGCCTAGGGCACTGCTCTGAGGAGCTCCTGCAGTGTTATCCTGGGTCTGAGATGATTGGCCTCTGACCACCATAATCTTCCATTGTGTTAAGCTATGACCCCCAACCATGAGTGTTTTCCCTTTCGAGGTTTTCCCTTTTTATCAGGGCACCTTGATACCACACTTGGTCATATGCTCTGGTGAAAGGACGATCACACTCGCCTTGCCTCTGGGATTCAGTTCTGTGGTCCATTCTTAGACCAATGCTGTGATGAAGTCCTAGGCCAGTTGGTCCTCTCTTAAGCTTAACTGGGCATTGAGTCGGATATTGGTGCCACTTGACAGTACTGTGAATGATGACTTCCATCACTTGGCTGACGGTTGAGAGTAGACAGATTATATGGAAATTAGCCGTAATGGATTTGTCCTTTTTGTGAACAGGGCGTTCTTGTGTAGCTTTCACTTAGTTGTCATTGTACTTGAACAGCTTGGCTACAGTGTGGCTATTTCTGGAACACAGGTCTTCAGGACTACAGTTGGTTGTTGTCTGGTCCCATAGCCTCTTCTCTATCCAGTGCTCTCAGATGTTTCTTGATATCAAGTAGGGTAAATCAAATTGGCTGATCATGAGCAAATGAAGATAAATTGTCTCCGCAGCACTTTTGGCTGAATACTCTGCAAATGCATCAGCTTTTTCTTTAGCACTCCCATGCTTTTTGTTAACTGATCCTACTGTGCTGGGATTTGAACTAGCAGCTTTCAATTATTAGTCCAGGCCTCTGAATTACTGGTCTGGTAACTTACCAACTGCACCACACAAGTTTACACTAAAAGCTTTTTTACTGGCTAAGATTAACACAATGGCCTCCTTCTGTGCAGTAAGTTTCTGATTCTGTGATTCAGTTAGTTGGTTCCCAAACTGTTTCTTGATTCTTAACCAGCTTTGTACTAAATGCTTTCAAGAACAACTGAAGATGTATTTGATTAGACAAATACATCTGCAATAGAAAACCCCAGAGGTTTTGGGAACAGTATAACAGGCATTTTTTATGTTCAGAAATGTTGGAATGTCAGATCTTCAGGAGTTCTGGTTATTTACACTTGTGTTTGAGGTGTGGGCCAATTGGTTTAGCAGGACTCAGTCCCCAGAAGAAGGCCTTGGGAGATGCATTCATCTTGAGTGGCCAGTGCTAAAAGGATGCTATGCTACTGGCTCTCTGTATTTCTTCCACTGACTTCAGTGAAACTGATTATCAGGAATGGAGTTCAATAGAAGATTAAAACTGTAATGGATATTTAGTGCTACCAAACTATGAAAAATTTCCGGTTCCTTAATCAATGAAGGTAAAGGGCAGTCGTTGAAGATAATTTTTGAGATGGTGCATTTCGTAAGTTTCCTACATATGGTGAAGAGGGATTAAACAGGGTTTCTCCAAAATTAATTGGCTGACCTCTCAGAATTTGGTTTAATGAATTCTGCAGAATACTGTACTGCAGAAAACTCCCCATTATAGGAAGGATGTGGAGGCTTAGGAGAGGGTGCAGAAGAGGTTTACAAGGATGCTGCCTGCATTAGAGGGCATGTGCTACAAGGAGAGGTTGGACAAATTTGGGTTGTTTTCACTGGAGTGGTGGAGGCTGTGAGGGGACCTGAGAGAAGTTTATAAGCTGAGAGGCATAGATGGTGTTGACAGCTGGTGTCTTGTTCCAGGGTTGAAATGTCTAATATTAGAGAGCATACATTTGTGGTTAAGTTCAAAGGAGATGTGCGGGGCAAGTGTTTTTGTTTACAGAGAATGGTGGGTGCCTGGAATGCACTGCCAGCGGTGGTAGTGGAGGCAAATATGATAGAGGCATATAAGAGGCTCTTAGAAAGGTACATGAATATGCAGAGAATGGAGGGATATGGATATTGTGTAGGCAGAAGGAATTAGTTTAGTTAGCCGTTGAATTAGTTCGGCACAACATCATGGGCCAAAGGGCCTGTTCCTGTGCTGTACTGTTCTATGTTCTAATAGATTCCTCCCCTTTTTAAAAAAACTTATCTTCCTTTTTTTATGATGTTTCCAGCTTAGTGAGGCAGCTTTAAAAGTTTATCTAAATTTAGCAATGTGCCTTATTATTAAATGTGCGTAATTGTGATTTGCTCCTTTTACTTGAGGATAACAGTTATCATTGCCTAGTGAGAGATTGGATTATTCAATTTTGTTTCGACTAAATCAGTTAATTAGCCCCCATGTCAAAAACATAAATTGGCACTGTGATGAATAATTTACTTCTGCAAGTTCCGAAAATTAGGTACTTTGCCTTTAAGTATTTAGATGAGAAAGTGTAGAAAAACCTAAATTCTGTCACGTTTTGTGTAAAATCGACATGTGATTTAAACAGGCAAATTAAATCTCTTTTTCTTCAGAGAAAGACTTCTCAAAAAGGCAAAAGCAAAGGCAAAGAAGAAACCGAGACGACGATCTGACAGTTCGGGAGGATATCATTTATCTGATCTCATTCAGAGCCCAACTTCAACAGGTGAGCAAGCCACAGGAAGGAGTCTTTGTAGGAAAGAGTAGTTTTGGATGGGTATTTTTCTGAATGGAAGTCTGTAACAAGTGGTGTGCCACAGAGATAGGTGATGAGACCTTTGTTTGTAATGTGTCAAAATGACTTGGATGAGAATATAGATGGTTTGGTCAGTATGTTTGCAGCTAAGGTGAAAAGTGGTGGAGTCATAGATAGTAAAAATGGTCGCCTAAGGATACAATGGGACATAAATAAGGTGGAAAATTGGGCAGAGCGAAGGCAGATGGAATTTAACCCAGACAAGTGAGGGAAGTCCAAATTCTGGTAGTATGTGTAGAGTAAATGGCAGGGACCTTAGGAGCATTGATATCCA
Source organism: Pristis pectinata (assembly GCF_009764475.1). Taxonomy (NCBI): domain Eukaryota; kingdom Metazoa; phylum Chordata; class Chondrichthyes; order Rhinopristiformes; family Pristidae; genus Pristis; species Pristis pectinata. Next base: position 27,612,459 of record NC_067414.1, on the reverse strand, counting down.
GAGAAACTTTGGGGTGCAAGTCCATAGCTCCTTGAAAGTGGTGACACAGGTAGTGAAAAAGGCATTTGTTATGCCTGCCTTCATAGGTTGAGGCATTGACTGTAAGAGTTGGGATGTCAAGTTGCAGCTGTACAAAACATTGGTTAGACGGAATTCAGTATTGTGTACGGTTCTGGTTGCTACAATATAGGAAGGATGTGGTAGTAATAGAGGGCTCAGAAAAGATTCACCAGAATGTTGCTTGGGATGGAGAGCTGCAGTTATAAGGAGAGATTGGATAGTCTGGGTTTATTTTCACTGAAACATAGGAGGCTAAGAGGTGACCTCCTAGACGTTTATAAAATTGAAGAGGATAGATGGTCAGAATCTTTTTTTCCTGGGCACGGAGTCTAGAACTAGAGGGGACAGGTTTGAAGTGAAACGGAAGAAAGTTAAAGAAGATCTAAGGTGCAAGTTTTTCACTCGGAAGATGGTGAATATTTGGAACAAACTGCCACAGGAGGTGGTGGAGGCTGATGCTATTACAATCTCTAAAAGTGTTTGGACAGGTAATTAGATAGAGAAGGAGTAGAAGGATATGGGCCTAATGAGGGCAAATGGGATTAACATAGATAGTCAACACAGCATGGGCGAGGTGGGCCAAAAGGGTCTGTTTCTGTGCTGTACATTTCTATGAAAATCTGAAGTAGTGTTTTGAATGGGGTAGCAAAGGGTTGGGGTAAAGGACTGATAGTACTGTTGGTCCGAGTATTGTCCTTTCAAGCTAATGGAAGTGTAGTGGAAGACCTGTCTGAGATCAAGAGTTAAATATAGTTATTGATAGTTGCAAAACTTCTGGGAGCCAAACCCCCTCTTGGACCAAAGATCACTTCACACAAAGTCTATCTTGATTTTTTTTATTCCATAGTAAGTCCAGAATACTTTTGAACAAAACTAAAAATCAGCTAGAACGAGCAAGCGCATTAGTAATTTAGAAGGAACTTGGGGAAACAGACTACTCTTTGGGAGGGGCACGGATAACTGAGCAAAAGAGAGTGGTAACAATTTTAGTTGATTCATACCTCTGAAGAAAGCATAGAATGTAGGTCAGGCCACAATGCAGAATGAGCATGGGCATCTTAGATCGAAAGATCTTTCGGAAAATAATGTGCAAAGCTAAAGTGACTATTGAAGGTGCTGTGGACTGCAGCCAGTTAGGAGGATGCCATATGTTTGCAGAACTGTTAACTAAATCCATTTTAATCATTAAAACTGCAGCCAAGTACTTCACATTAATTGCAGGGTTCCTAATGGATGGACAGACTTTGCTTAAAATAATAATTCCACGGACTTCCAAGATCTTTAAGGCTACTTTGACGGGAATAAACATTTTATTCATTTTTAAAAAATATATTGCAAAAGACCTGATTACCTGAAATTTTCTGTACATTAAAAACATTACAACTTTACAAATTTTTTTTAGCAATATTACTACTAAGTTCCTGCTGCTTACCAATTTGGTATCAGTATTTTCTATTAATAAAGAATTGGGTTGCTTAACTGCTCTCAGATGTTATGGATTTGTGCAATTACTGAGTAATTTCATCCAATCATTTGATTTCCTGATGCTTCTCATATCCACTACCCCCACCCCCCAATCAATCTTTTATGAAAACGAGAAATGTTACTTCCTGAAATTGTACTATGGGCAATGATGCCATAAATGCAAGGTTTGTTCATTTGGTGTGTTTAGTCTTTTGGCAGAAACATCTGTTGGGACAAGATTTCATGAGGTTGTGCAATGTTTCGGGTTTTCGGCCTCGGTGCCATATAATGCAGCTTGCGGATCCTGCATGCTGGACGGTTAGAAATAGGTTGCACAAGTACTCAATTTATGTAAGTTTGTAATGTAGTAATCCTTAGTGGCCTATCGAAGTGACTATTCAGTGAAAGTGGTTACTTTCTACTGTTGCATACATTATCTGACATTGTGATTGTTACTGACATGATGCTTAAACTGAGTATTCTGTCTTTGCTGCATTTCACTTGATGCCTTTAACTTTTAAAAGTCTACGAGTCTCAGGATACCTTTAGGATTCTGTAAATACTTAGCCCCATGTGAGGGAAAAGAACTATAGGACATGTGGCATGGGCCTCTAATGGTGGTTCCACACTACAGCACTCGCTAAGGTGTTGAGTCCTGGTTTAAGGTTGAAAGAATAAGAAACTGATTAAGATAATTGGATGGAATCTCAGAAGGCAGCAGTGAGGTAGTCTGTTTTAGGAGGGAAATAGGAAGACATTGTTGGAGCTGTCAAGTTTGCACAAGTGACATGCAGTTTACAGATGAATGAGTAGCTAAAAACACCTGTGAAGTAAAACCTGTAGAAAAAACTAAAGTAGTTCACAAAAGAACTAGCAAAAGCTTGTGCTTCTGAAGATTAGTGAACGCAGGCAGCAAGGTTTGAAAAATATCAGGAAATCTCAACAGAAGAAAGAAACATTGAGATTTTCAAGCCAGGGTTGTGAAAGTATGTAGACATTCTGCATGAAGGTATCGGAAGACTGGAGGGTGACTTATGTTGTCCTTCATTTACGAAGGGCTGAAAGGACAAGCCAAGGAGCTACAGGCCGGTGAGCCTAACTGGAGCGAACCTCAGTGGTGGGCAAGTTACTGGAGGGGATTCTGACAGGGTCTATCTGTACTTGGAAAGGCAAGGACTGATTAGGGATGGGCAGCATGGCGTTTTGCATGGAAATTGTCTCACAAATTTGAGATTGTTTGAAGAGGTGACCAAGTGGATTGAGGATTGGCCATAGAGATTGTCTATGTGGACCTTAGTAAGCACTTTGACAAGATCGTACTTAGTAGGCTGGTCCAGATGGTGAGATCACATGGGATCCATGCGCTAGCCAATTGGATACAAAATTGGCTTGATAGGAGTCAGAGGGAGGTAGTAAAAGGTTGTTTTTCGGATTTGAGGCTTTGACCAGTGGTGTGCTGCAAGGGTTGATCCTGGGTCCATTCTTGTTCCCCATCTATATTAATGATTTGGATGAGAATGTAGTTGGCATCGTTAGTAACTTTTTGAATGATACCGAAATTGGTGCTATAGCAGATAGTGAAGGTTATTTAAAGTTGCATCAGGATCTAGATCAACTGGGAAAGTGGGCCAAGGAATGTCAGACAGAATTTAACTCTGACAAGAGCAAAGTGTTGCATTTTGATAATCTAAACCAGCGTAGGACTTGCACAGTAAATGGCAGGGCCTTGGACTGTGTTGTACAATGAGAACTAGTGGGTACAAGTACATGGTTCCTGGAAAGTGGCAACACACAGGGCAGTGAAGAAGGCATTTGACACACTTGCCTTCATTGGTCAGGGCATTGAGTACAAGGGCTGGGATGTCATGTTACAACTGTACAAGTTGTTGGTGAGACTGCACTTGCAGTATTATATGCAGTTCTGGTGGCCTAGCAATAGGAAGGATGTTGTTAAATTGGAAAGGGTGCAGAAAAGATTCCCAAGGATGCTACCAGGAATGGAGGGCTTGAATTATAAGGAGAGGCTGGATAGTTTGGGGCTTTTTTCCATGGAGCATAGGAGGATGAGGGGTAACCTTACTGAGGTTTATAAAATCACAAGGAGCATAGATAAAGTGAATGGTTACTGTCTTTTTCCTGGGATATAGGAGTTTAAAACCAGTTAATCTGAGTAACAGAGAAAGTGAATGAGGGCAAAGATGGAACAAAGGGACTGTTAGTAATGGGGGTGAAATGATAGACAGCCGTTGAAAGGACAGTTAAGCTCCTTTGTTTAATGTGTTGTTAATGTTGTGATGTTATGTAGTCTAGCCCACGGGGATGTGTTGATCAGGCCGGATTACACAATTGAAAGGAAAAAGTGGGAAGAAGAATGGCGAGCATAAGTGGCTGTTCTGATGCAAACAAAGAGCAAGTTATCAATTTGATCCACTAGTTTTGTTATGGTTGCTTTGGAGGAAAATAAGGTTTTTATTTAGCTGGTCTTATGTAGACTTTTAGTTCTTAAATGGCAGGTAAAAGCCATCTTTCAATAATTCTGTAATTAACGTGGTTACAGTTACTTACTAAAAGTGTGCCACCATTTTATGGGCTGTGAAAACACCTAAGATATGACATACACATTGAGAATATTTTACTGTACAAAAGTTGTTATTACTATTGCTGTAAGATCCGCCTTTTATTTCTGCAGATTTTTTAAGACCTGCTAAAACCAATTCAGTGGAATCCCTGCAAGAACTGTTGATGTCTGATTCTGAAGGCAGCTATGCTGGCGGAGTAGCCAGCCCCAGAGAATTAGCTTCACCTGACTTTGCAGCTGGATTCTGCCAGGAGAAGTCAGAGGTCTGCCTTTAAATACAGTTTGTTGTTGATTTGTGATGGTTACAGTGAAACAAAACCCGAGGAAAGCCTAGTGACACTTCACAGTTTTGGAGGGCTTTGGCAATTCTTTGTTAGTTCCCTAATTTCTTATTACACCCTATCCTTTGTGGTTTGTCATGGCTCCTCATTACTTTGGTGCCTGGTTCTCATCACTGTTTTGAAAGGCTTTATAAAGCAGTTATTGAATAAAGGGGAAGTGAAGTGCATTTGGAGAGGCCAACCTAGCATGAATCGTGATTTTAAAAAAATCACTAATGTGAAATCCTGTACCTGTCATTTACACAAATTAATTAAAATGGCTATGGGGCATGAAGTATGTACATAATAGAATTGTATTGAATAAATTTGCTTTCTCTCTAGCATAGAATAGCTTCCTTCACATGTGGATTACTCCACTTTTAACTATAAAACCAAGATGATAGCAGACACAAACCAAACACAATTTTTGGAATATATCCAAATTAAAATTTCCAAGTATAGTTTTAGTGGGTGAGGAGTGGGATTTGTGTTGAGCCCTTTTGTGGCTGGTGATCATCCCCCATGCTATGCCCTGTAACCACAATGGTCTTATGCAGTTGTGCAACTCCCAAGGCCTCCATGCAGTTGTTATATAAATCAGAGTACTACAAGTAGTGACTCGACCTTGGGTACTTCAGACTGAGGCCCCACCCTTAGAGTGCTCTGATGGCTTTCTGACAACTTGTGCCTTTTCACTATTTCTCATATGATCAGAAACATTTAGAATCATGCAGCATAGAAACAGGCCCTTCAGCCCACTAAGTCTATACTGGCCATCAAACACCTATTTACACTAATCCTATACTGATCCCACTTTATTCCCTCCATGTTCCCATCAACTCTCCCCAGCTCCTATCACTCACCTGCGCACTACGAGCAATTCAGTAGCCAATCAATATATCAACCTGCACACCTTTGGGACATAAGACGACACTGGAGCACCTGTCAAAAATCTACAAGGTCACAGGGAGAACATGCAAACTCTGCACAGATAACACTGGAGGGCAGGATTGATCTCAAACTGCTGGAGCTATGAAGCTGCAGTTCCAGTCTCTGGTAGACGTATGAGGATTCCAAAGATTCACTACCCTTTGAATGAAGAAATTTAGAAACAGTTGAAAATAAATAGAAGATATTTTTCTGCTAGTTAAAAACTTAATACTGAATTTACTTCAAATCACTTAACTAATATAAACTAATTAATATTAATTAAAATCAACAAAACACTTTCACTTTTTTAAAAATGAAGATTGGCAGTAACATTCAAATAAGTAGGGCCATGCTAAATGTCCCCGCTATAGCTGGCATAAAGGTGAGGACTCTGCAGTGTATCAGGCCCCAGTGCTTGGGCTGCAGTGGAATGCCATTGAACTTGATGGTGATTCCGGGGACAGAGATGGAGATTGGATGTATCCCATCTCACCTTGAACACGTTCCATACATCACTGTTGCAGTGTGCAGCTGTGAAACTCTGGAATATACCGATGTATGTACTGGTACTAATCTGTGGTTTGCAATGGACCAGCTGCCTACTCATTAGGAAGATCTGGCCCATTCAAGTCTACAAAGAATAGCTGTCTAGTATCTGGAGCTGACCTATACAATAATTAAATTTTAGTAACCTTTAGTTGCCATCCTAGTTTGACTTGGTTGCATTCAGTACCATTTTTGACCTATAAAAGAATTTGGAAGAGGCTGTTAGCAGTTCCATGAACATGATATCCAGAGGAGTAAATGGGGTAGAGTTACTGTCAAGGTTAAGGTAGATGCATTGTATTTATTGAGCGGTAGTGAATGTACTCTAAATGAGAGTAATCCAGTTTTATCTTTCCTACTTTGCTGATAATACCAATATTTTAAAGGGGCAGCAGAACAATTAATTCACAATCTTGTCAATCAGGATACCCAAATCTTTCAGTAATGCCAGTTGCAAAAAATATAATAATTTTAGATGATGAATTGCTGAGGTTCTGCTCTTTCACTTTGCCATTCACTTTGCCACTGTCCAAACCTGTCAATTGGATTTACTGCATTGTAATCTATTACTGTCTGTCCTTTGTCACATAATTGCCTTAATCCTTTATAACCAGCAGTCAATGATCAGTATTTTCATAGATGATTTTTCACGTTTTAGGTTGAAGAAAGAATCCGTATTTCAGAAAGAAAAAGTCCAACTGAAGAGGCAAAAATGAGTGAGAAAATATTGCCTTCTAAGAAGGAGTCGAACCCAAAATTCTCTCTTGGATCCAGCTGTAATAGTGCTACAGGGTGGACGACCGGTTCTCTGAGGTGAAGTACACAATTTCTAATTCAGAAAATCTAAAACCTTTATATTAATATTATGCTTAGTATGAATGTACTGTTTTTAAAAGAACATCTGGTGAATTACTTGCAGCTTTCTAGAATTCCCACTCTTTTTGGTGTCCTCAAATGCAAGAAAATGTGTTTAAAACACCTTTCTTGAACAAATCCCCCATATCTTTTCACAAACCTCTGCACCTTTTCACCACTTCAGATATATATAAAAGAAAATGTCCAGTGAATGGATTTTATGATATGTTTTGCCTGCATATCATGTCATTTCTACATTTGGTCCCTTTGTAGTGATTTAGTATAGTCTACAGCAAAAATTTGCAATTTTGCAATATCTTTAACATTGCAAGAACTTTGCAGGAGCATTGGATAGTGAAGAAGGTTATCAAGATTACAACATATACTAGATGAACTCGGGAAGTGCACCAAGGAATGGCAGATGGAATTTGGACAAGTGCAAGGTGCTGCATTTTTGTTAAGCCAGGGTAAGACTTGCACAGTAAATAGTAGGGCCCTGGAGAGAGTTGTAAAACACAGAAGTCTAGGGGTACAGGTACATAGTTCCCTGAATGTAGCGACTCAGGTAGACAAGGTGGTGAAGAGGGTGTTTGGCATGCTTGTCTTCATCGATCAGGGAATTCAGTACAGGAGTTGGGACGTCAGGTTGCAATTGTACACATTGTTGGTAAGACCACCTTTGGAGTATTATGCACAGTTCTGGTTGCTCAGCTATTGGATGTTTTTAAGCTGGAAAGGCTCCAGAAAAGATTCACAAGGATGTTACTGGGATTGAAGGGCTTGAATTATAAGGAGAGGCTGGCACTTTTTCCCCTGAAGCATAGGAGGTTGAGGAGTGACTTTCTAGAGGTATATAATATAATGAGTGGCGTAGCTGAGTTGGATGGCCATAGTCTTTTTTCCTCGGGTGGGGAGTTTAGGACATGGATTTAAGGTGAGAGGGGAAAGATTTAAAAGGGACCTGAGGGGAAATTTTTTCAGACAGTGATGGGTACATGGAATGAGCTACTTTAGAGGAAGCTGTAGAGGTGGGTACAATTACAATGTTTAAAAGGCATCTGGACAGTTATGTGGATAAAAAAGATTTAGAAGAATATGGACCAAACACAAGAAAATGGGACTAGCTTGGATAGACATCTTGGTCGGCATGGATGACTTGGGCTGAAGAGCCTATTTCTGTGCTGACGTTGTGAAAGAAAATCTGAAACCAAGTCAGTGAGTTTATAAGGGCAGATGGCCAAGAGCTTGGTCTGAAAGGTAAGCTTTAAGGACCTTCAAAAAGGAGAAAAAGAAGTAAGGAAGTAGGGAGATTTGTGGAGGGAATTCCAAAGCTTTAGGATTTTGACAGCTAATAGCACAACCGCTGAAGATGGAGTAATTAAATTTGAGGATGAACAATGGCTAGAGTTGCAGGAATAACTCTTGGAGTACTGCAGGGCTAAATTCTGTCCAAATTGTTTCTAGTTCATTGATATTGTAGAGGGAATAGCTGAAGAAAATGATCTAGTAATTATTATATTTTCTCTGTTTAAAAACATTTCCCAAAGTACTGCAGAGGGATGATCATGATAGAAATGGTTACCGAGTCAACTAAGCAAATATTAAAAAGGATGTCCAAAAAGTTAGACAAAGGGGTAAATTATAAGGAGGATGTTAAAGGGGCAGAAAGTGAGCTTGCTTGAAATGCAGAACGTTAATAAATGATGATTGTATTAAATGAACTTGTAATTTCAGTATTCACCTTAAGGCTGAAAAAATTACGGTTCAATTATTTGATTTAACAATACAATGGATTCACAGTTGTATCTGCAAGACATCCAGAGAAGTTAGAGGAATGGCCTACTATGCTATAAATAGAAATCTGGTTTGAAATTCAGTTTGAGAGGTTACGCAGAATTATATTGGCCATTCATTATGTCTCACCTAATGTTGAGTCTAACTGATGTTGGGGGAGCAAGTTGTGCAAAAAGTGGCCGCTGTGATTGTACCAGCTCGCAAATCCATCTTACCTTCCTTGCTCTTCCTGCTGCACCTTTCTACTGTGCCCTCTTTGCCCTTCCTTGAGTTTCTTGCTTTTTCCTTCAGCTCTTTTGAGTGATTCCTTGCCATCATTGTGATCCTGCTTTTGATCTTTCTTTCCTATCATCCTGACCCATCTCCTACTTGCAGAAAGGCATTTCCAGTATTTCTTAGCTTCAATACATGAGACTATTTTATAGTTCTAATGTTTAATTTTATTAATCCTTCTGTTATTAGAGCAGTTTAAATGTGACTCACTAAATTCTCCTTGACATCCTAAAATTAATTTTTTTTATTAGTCCTGCAAGCCCTCCCACTGTAGGCCTACGAGCAATAATGGAAATGGAAGAAAATATGCAAAAATGTGTCAATGCGCCAAAGACCAATGCAAGGTGAGAATAAAGCTTTTAAGGTCTTCAAACGACATAATCTGAACAAAGATCTTCACTATTATTCTCCATTCTGCTTTTTTACACATTGTAGAACATTATTCTAATTTGCTTTCTTTTTGTTGAAGATCCTTCTTCAGACAAATCTTTAAAATTTTCATTCTGAGACTGGGATTTTGCTCCTTGTTAGCATCAATAAGCCATAGCCCTCAGTAATAATTTCTTATCATCCCATACTTTTTTTATAAGCATGTTTTCTCACCATTTATTAAGTGAATCTTTTCCACACAGTGGATATGTATATTTTATGTACATTTGAGCATTATTTTCGTCACAACCCTTTTTGAGTCTGCATTGGGCAAAGATGTCGAATTAGACTTGGCTTATTTAAGTTCCATGGAAAGGAACTAGTATTATCATGAATGTTCTAAGGCTTGATATGCAAGTGATAATGGATTAGGTATAGTACAGTCCTGATGATGAAGATAAAAATTTTATTGTTATGCTTCAGCATGGTTTCCTTAAGGGGAGATCTTGCTTGACAAATCTCTTGGAATTTTTTTTGAGGAAGTGACAGGCAGGATAGACAAAGGATGTTGTTTACTTGGTGAATGTTGTTTACTTGGATTTTCCGAAGGTCTATGACGAGGTGCTGCACGTGAAGCTGCTAAACAAGATAGGAGCCTGTGGTATTACAGGAAAGGTACTAGCAATGGATAAAAGATTGGCTGACTGGCAGAAGGCAAAGAGTGAGAATAAAGGGGGCCTTTTCTGGTTGGCTTCCAGTGACTAGTGGTGTTCCCTAGGGGTCAGTGTTGGGTCTGCTACTTTTCATGTTATGTTAATGATCTGGATGACGGAATTGATGGCTTTGTGGCTAGGTTTGCCGATGATACAAAGATAGGTGGAGGGGCAGGCAATGTCGAGGAAGGGAGTCTGCAGAAGGACTTGGACAGGTCGGGAGAATGGGCAAGGAAGTGGCAGATGGAATACAGTGAAGGGGAGTGTATGATCATGCACTTTGGTAGAAGGAATAAAGGTGTAGACTATTTTCCAAACAGAGCGAATTCAGAAATTGGAGGTGCAAAGGGACTTGGGAGTCCTAGTGCAGGATTCCCTGACGGTAGCCTCCAGGTGTTCCGGTTTCTTCCCACATTCCAAAAACATACAGGTTAGGAGTTGTGGGCATGCTAAGTTGGTGCTGGAAGAGTGGCGACACTTATGGGCTGCCCCCCCAGCACATTCTCAGTAATGCAAAAAGACACATTTCAGTGTTTCGATGTGCATGTGATTAATAAATATCTAATAAATATATGGGTTGAGTTGGTAGTAAGGAAGGCAAATGCAATGTTAGCATTCATTTTGAGAGGACTAGAATATAAAAGCAAGGATGTAATGCTGAGGCTTTATAAGGCGTTGGTCAGACCACATTTGGAGTATTGAGCAGTTTTGGGGCCCATATCTGAGGAAGGATGTGCTGGTGTTGGAGAGGGTCCAGAGGAGGTGTATGAGAATGATCCCAGGAATGAAAGGGTTAACGTATGAGGAGCGTTTGATGGCTCTGGGCCTGTACTCGCTGGAATTTAGAAGGATGACGGGGCATCTCATTGAAACCTACCGAATATTGAAAGGCCTGGATAGAGTGGATGAGGAGAGGATGTTTCGAGTAGTGGGAAGGTCTAGGACCAGAGAGCACAGCCTCAGAAGGATGTCCCTTTAGAACAGAAATGAGGAGGAATTTCTTTAGCCAGAGGGTAGTGAATCTGTGGAATTCATTGCCACAGACGGCTGTGGAGGCCAAGTCATTGGGTATATTTAAAGCAGAGGTTGATAGGTTCTTGATTAGTGAGGGCGTCAAGGGTTATGGGGAGAAAGCAGGAGAATGGGGTTAAGAAGGAAAAATAAATCAGCCATGGTCGAATGGCAGAGCAGACTCAATGGGCTGAATGATCTAATTCTGCTCCTATGTCTTATGGTCTTCAGGAAATAATTTCCTAGGAATCAAGTAGACAAGTTGTAATGATATGTTAAGAATTCTGAGGATTTTAACTAGCATTTCTACTAGTCTATGTAAAAGGTGGGGAAAAAATGGGATTGATGTAAGATTAGTGTAGGTGAGTGGTTAATGGGCAGCATGGATTCAGTGGGCCAAATTATCTATTTTCTTGCTGTATCTCTCCATGACTCTATTACTCTTCCAATTTAGAAAGAGAGCCATAACATTTCTAGGACTGAAATACAAAGCAATTCTTTCTCCAAAATTGTCTGCCAGAACGATGTAACACTGCAAGAAAGGTTTAACAATGCAATATTTTCACAGTGGGAATAAATCATTGTGCCATGGAGGAAAGCTCTCTCAGAAACAAAGGAAGATGATTGCAATGGCTGCTAAAGAGCCAAGCACAAGCAACAGACTGGACAGCCCTCCCTTGAAATCAAATCTGATTGCACAATTAACCCCATTAAAGACGGGAAGTGCTTGGTAAGATCAAGTATGGCAAATTAAATTGAATGGATTTTAAATAATATTTAAGGTACAAGATCTGTTTTGTGTTGTATTAAGTACTGATATTTGGTGTTTTCTTTGTGATTTTTTTTTCATTTGTCAGCTTCATGTTGCATGCAACTAGGATTCGTTAATTTTCTTTTTCTGTTTTGAATTTCTTATTGAAAGTTAACAAAGGTAAAAGGCCTAGATTACCCCTTATGAAAAACAAATTTGAAAACTGGAGTGAAAATAAACAATGCTCTCAGCTCTGATGTAACTCAGAAACAATACTCATTTATTTAGTTCTGTTTAGTTACTTCAAAATATAATTGTTAACTGTTACAAAATACTTCCATTTAGGGCTACTCCATTCAGTGGGCTCTCCTCCCCAAAATCATTCCGTGACCTATTGGTAGAAGAAAAGTCATCAGAGAGAACGGGTGATTCCCTGCCTTCCAGCTCATGGGAACATAGTTCTAAACAACAAGAGCAGCATAACAACAAATATGAGCAACCAATCAGGTAAATAATTCAAGAAAAGTATTTCACTTTGAAATCAGTTTACTAAATTGATATTTTAATGCTGCAGATGTTGGAAAGCTGAGATAAAAATAGATGCTTCCTGACTTGCTGGGTGTTACCTGCATTTTCTGCTTCTATTTAAATCAGCACATAACGGACTAACAGTATCCAGTTTGTCACGAACCAGCAACAAAAGAAACACACTGAGCATGATTCAGTGTTAAAAACTATTTTATTAATTACTACTTATGATAATACGTAAAATAAAAGTAAAAATGTTAGTATGTTAGAATTCAAAAATGTTAAACCTCGAACGTTAACCCCAAAACTAAACGTGTGTGTGTGTGTGTGTGTGTGTGTGACAAAGTCCCAAACTCCAAGTTCCGGAATGGTTCTTAAAGTTCAGTTCCGCAAGCCATAAGGTGAAACATGAGCAAGGGCTTCTTCAACAACCACTGTTGTCAGAAGATAAGACGTAGATGTAGAGAACATAGGGAGAGTAAATACGAAATCCAAATGTTCCACGATGGAACCCCAAACGACACTCCAGTGTTTACTCGGTAGTGACTTCCCCACCCCGAAAAGCATGCGAATCATGGTCGTCCACACACAAATACCTGTTTCCTTCTACAGGTCAGCAACAAAGTGAACTCCACCGGATTACTTCCAACTTCCATACATGGATTTCAGTGGCAAACACAGTTATTGTTTCTCATCCATCGATAGAGAAAACAAGCAGGCTGGTGTCTCTCTCCCTTCTCTCTCTCTCTCTCTCTCTCTCCTTTCTTCTTCTGACTTCTTCAACAACGTCATTACGTCCTTTATCTTCTATTGATGTAAGCACGCCCCACACACACATACACACACACTCTCTATCTTAAAGGGACTTTCACTGAGTCCGTAACAAGTTCAAATGTTCAGATTTTCTAATCCAAACTTTCCTCCACTCTAGAACAAGAAAAGCTTCAGCTCTAACTATATTACTGATCTTTTAGGCACAACTGCTACTATAAATTGGATCATCCATAGCACAACATGACCAATTGATGCTAAATTTATTTGTCAATTTTAATACTTCAATCTTTATATCACTATTCTCTATAGGATTTGCACATTTTGTGAGTGCTGTTGTTCCCTGTGCAAATGGTGCAACATCTTATCAAAAAAAACCTGATTTATTTAGCTGTACAGTCAAGTGCATGTGAAGTTTTCAAGGGGAGAACTAATTTAAATCATATTTCAGTTAAACATTCATGTTCATTTGTTAATATTCATAGAATTATTCAGTCAACTCATTCTTTACTGAAGTACTTTATATTAGGAACTATGTCTTGTCTTTTTACAAAGTAGCTTGAGCTCTGAAATAAGTAGATCTTGTGCAAATTCCTTTGTTCTTGGTTATCAGTATGGATCTTGTATGTTTTCAGACAGAAGAAATAGGAGCAGGATTAGGTCATTTGGCTCTTTGAGCCTGCTCTGCCATACATCAAGGTTTTGATTGATCTTTTACTGCAACACCATTTTCCTGCCCTGTTCCCATAGCCCTTGATTCCTTTACTATTCCAGAATCTATTGATCTCTGTTGTGAATGAACTCAGCGACTGAGCCTCCAGGGTGGAGAATTCCAAAGCTTCACTGTCCTCTGTATGAAGAAATTTTTCCTCATCTCCTACCCTTTATTCTGAGCCTGTTGAACTTTGTAAACCAAAAAAATTGTTGGTTCCAATGAGATTTCCTTTCATTCTTCTAAACTCTAGAGATTACAGGATAAGTGTACTCAATCTCTCCTCGTATGGCGAAACTCAGAACTAGTCTAGTGAATCCTTGTTGCAGTCCTTCTATGGCAAGTATACTCTTTGCTTTATGTAAGGAAACCAAAGCTCTACACAATAGTCCAACTGTAGTAAGGCATCCTTACTCCTATAATTAAATCCTATCATAATAAAGGCCAACACGCCCTCAGATGTCACACTTGAATATTGGCCTTTATTGAGTTGTGTACAATGGCATTTGGGTCTTTTTGAACATCAACATAACTTGATCTCTAATGCTTTTTTAAAAATTCTCTTTTTAAGGTTTGTGCACTGAAGTGGATAACCACCCTTTTTCACATTTTCCATGTTCTTGCCCACTCACTTACCTTGCTAACATTCACTTGAAGTCTATTTGCACCCTCTTCCCTACTCTTAAGTTCCTCCTGGTTTCATATCATCAGCAAACTCAGTCACCTCAATCAAATTGGTGATATAGATTATGAATAGCTGGGGACCAAGCACTGATGCCTGCAGTACTCTATTAAACTTGAAATTAGTCAGTTGAAGTGCAGGTAATGTAGTGTTTGATAAATGCTTGTGCTTAGGTTCCTGTAATTGGTCAAAATTTTGCATTTCATTCACTTGTTAGCTGGTTAGAAGTATGAACACTGGTTCATCTTCACTCTTTCCTACCATTTTTCTTCTGCAGTTGATTCCAAGGAGAGTACAAGAGAAACACTACTGTCAATTTTAAGTTTTTCTTTTCTCTTTCCAGACAAATGTGAAGCTAACAACATAGCTCCATAAGCACAAATCTGACAGCTAAGGTTTGCAATCCTGACTAATTTACAGTGCCAAAATATTGGTTCAGCTAAAAATTTCCAGGATTATTTAATGCTGTACAACAGACTAAAGCAAATACCAGCCTTTCAAATATCAGAGACACAAGAGATTCTGCAGATGCTGGAATCTGGAGCAACACGCACACAGTGCTGGAAGAACTCAGCAGGTCAGGCAGCGTCTATGGAGAGAAATAAACAGTCGACATTTTGGGTCGAGACCCTTCATAAGGACTGGAAAGGAAGAGGGCAGAAGCCAGAATAAGAAGGTGGGGGGAGGGGGAGGAGCACAGGCTGGCAGGTGATGGGTGAGTCCAGGTGAGAGGGGGGTAGGTAGGTGGGTACGGAAAGGGGGAGATGTAAGAAGCTGAGAAGTGAGGTAGAAAGAGGCAAAAGGCTGAAGGAGGAATCCGGTAGGAGAGGTCAGTGGACCATGGACTAAAGGGAAGGAGGTGGGGAATAGATGGGCAGGTCATGAGTGTGGGGGAAACTCCCTTCCCCTTGCCCCACCTTCATGACCTGCCTATCTATTCCCCACCTCCTTCCTTCCCTTTTATTCCATGGTCCACCGCCCTCTCCTACTGGATTCCTCCTTCAGCCCTTTGCCTCTTCTACCTCACTTCTCAGCTTCTTGTATCTACTTTTTCCTTCCTCACCACCCCCCCCCCCCAACCTACTCCCTCTCACTTGGACTCACCTATCACCTGCCAGCCTGTGTTTCTCCCCCTCCCCGATCTTATTCAGGCTTCTGCCCTCTTCCTTTCCAGTCCTGATGACTGTTTATTTCTCTCCATAGATGCTCCCTGACCTGCTGGGTTCCTCCAGCACTTCTTGTTTGTGTTCCTTCAAATATCATCACACTTACTTGTTTTTGTAGTATAAGAAATAGAAGCTGAAGTTATCCGCTCGGCCCATTTACCCTGCTCTGCCATTTAATAAGACGGGCTGGTTTTTTTTTCACTTCAACACTGCTTTCTTTATTAACCCCATATTCCTGTGCTTTTGCTTGTGAAGTATTGTAGTGAGAAATTTTGAATAAAAGAGGAAAAACTTAGGCTGGTAGAGATCTTGAAATGTTGGGAAGGGAATTTTAAAAATATCGGTAACTCTTTTGGTTAACAGTTCTGAGGAAATTGGCAACAAAATTGCTTTGAGATTTTTCTCGTGAATACCCATTGGAAACATGATGAGTTATGTGGCCTCTTGTGTTGTAAACTTGGCTATGTTCTAGACCAACTCTAGACCATTACAGGCTGTGTTAGTGGAACTAGCATTATAGGCATATGGCCCTAATGCTAATTTCTGTAATCGTGTGTGGTGTCATTAGTTGGATGATATGTGTCCAAGGTATGAATTTTTTTTCTTGTTTCATGGTGTGAAAGTGAAACGGATATGAGACTTTGTGTCAGACCAAGAGAATGAGTATAATGAATTTTGTGGTGCTGAAAATGAATGAGTCTCTACCAAAGATAAAATCAAGCTTTACAAAGTTAATTTTAAATATAAGAGCAGTGCCTAAGTATGAATAAAAACATTTTTGACCCATATTGAAGACTGATTTATGGTGACTTCATTCTCCCCAATTTTTAGTGGATCACTTATGAAGGTCAATAATCATCTTTGTCTCAATTTATGTCATACGCATCGGTGAACTTCTGTAGGCATCCAGGATTGCAAACCCATTTTTTTTAGCTTGTACATAGCAATTGCTTATTTACATATCATCTACCTTATAAGGCCTTTATTGTAAACCACTTTGTTAAAGCAAATAAATCTTTGCCTTGCCTTTGTGAATTTTACTTTGTAATATGTATGTAATGTTATGATGAGCACTTTGTAAATTGGACCTATTATGTCACTTAAAAATTCAAAGCTACTAGTGCAAACACAGGAAGTAATTTACTCTTAAATTGTATTTGTATTTGCTTCAACAATATGAATTCAGCAAAATAATTCTTGCTAACAATTAAAAAAATGTAAGGTTCAGAATATTATGAGTAATCTTTTTCTAACTGCATGTAATTTATACTCAGCAATTCTTAACAATGATGAGAGCAACTGGGTCTTACTGTCTCTAAATCAGGAAGTCTATTAACTTGAAATTTCTTCATTTCTAACAGTCCTTGGTTAATGACGGTTGCTAAAAGTCAACCAACAATGACTCCGATTACATTCGCGGCTATTGTAGAAGAGGAACGTCAGCAAGAGGCTGCACTTGTGAGGAGCAGGGAGAAGCCACTGGCATTGATTCAGGTAATGTTACATGAAACAGGTAAACTGTTGTTGGAGTGTAAACAATTTCAAAAAGCTTTTATGGAAAACTCTATACGAAAAATTCAGATGAAAGAAAAGAAAGCTAGCAATTAAATATGCAAGTGCTCTAATATGGGGAGGGGTGTGGGGTGGTGGTTTCCAGCCCAATTCTTAGTGATTTGTTCATTTGGAATCGCAAGGGACTGCAAATGCTGGAATCTGGAGCAACAAACAATCTGCTGGAGGAATACGGTGGGCGTGCAGCATCTGTGAGAGGAAAGGAATTGTCGATGTCTCGGGTCGAAACTGCATCAGGACTTATTTTGTTCAGGACGTATTTATCAAAGTGTATATTTAGAGTCAAAGGTAGCCTAGTTCAATAAAAATCTGAAAACCTAACAGAATATTTGGAAATCCTGATGGCTTAGCATCTGGTTCACTAGCTGATGGTTCTCTGAAAAGTACCAGGGCCCCTGTACCCTGAATCCATTAAAACTTAATGGGTTCACTGGAAAAATAGTACTATGTAACATAATTTTAAAAATGAATTAAAGGTGTATTTGGGGTATTAACAGGGAATATTATAGTCATACAGCTCAGAAACAGGCCTTTGACCCACTGAGTTCACATTGACCAGCAAGCACCCATCTACACTAATTCAACACTGATTCCATTTTATTCTCCCCACATCCTCCTCTAGTACCCCAAATTCTATCACTACGCACTAGGGCCAGTTTAGAACTTTGGGATGTGGGAGGAAACCAGAGCAACTAGAGTAGACCTAAGTCACAGGGAGAACATACAAACTCTACATAATAATGTATATTGTTTTGGATACTGTTGGGATAACCTACCAGAGGAAAGCCACAGCGGTCAGGTCTCGGGCACTGAGTCTGGCTCTTTGGCTTAGAATGGAAGAGGGGTGGGGGGGGGGGGGGGGAAGAAGAGGTAAGCAGTAGTGATAGATGACTCATTGGTTAGGGGAGCAGACAGGAGGTTCTGTGAACAAGAATGAGACTCTGGGATGGTACGTTGCCTCCCAGGTGTCAGGGTCAGCAAAGTCTCTAATTGAGTCCATAGCATCCTTAAGGGGGAGGGTGAGCAGTCAGAGGTCATGGTACACATTGGTACCAATGACATATGCAGGAAAAGTGATGAGGTCCTGCAAAGTGAATTCAGGAAGTTAGGTGCTAAATTAATAGACAAGACCTCCAGGGTGGTGATCTCAGGATTGCTACCCGTGCCACGTGCTAGTGAGGCAAGAAATAGGAAGGTAGTGCAGTTTAGCATGTGGCTAAGCAGATGGTGCAGGAAGGAGGGCTTCAGATTTTTAGATCATTGGGTTGTCTTCCAGGGCAGGTGGAATCTGTACAAATGGGACGGTTTGCACCTGAGCTAGATGGGGAGCAATACCCTTGTGGGAAGGTTTGCTAGTGCTACTGGGGGGGGGAAGGGTTTAAGCTAGAGTTGCAGGGGGGTGGGAACCAGATTGGCAGGAGAGCAAATGGAGAGGCAAAGGGGAAAGTAGATGTTAAGACTACAAGCAAAGATGGAAACCGAAAGATTGAGCATAGTGGGACTAATGTTCTGAGTTGCGTCTATTTCAATGCAAGGAGTATTGTAGGTAAGGAAGTTGAACTTCGAGCGTGGATCCATATGTTGAATTATGATGTTGTAGCCATTAGTGAAACTTGCAGGAGGGGGCAGGACTGGCAATTCACTGTTCCATTGTTTTAGACATGATAGAAAGGGAGGTATTAAAGGGAGAAGGGGTGGCATTACTCATCACGGAAAATGTCACGGCAGTGCTCAGCGAGGACATACTGGAGAGCTTGACTACCAAGGCAATTTGGGTGGAACTGAGGAATAAGAAAGGAACTACCACATTAATGGGATTATATTATAGACCTCCCAATAGTCAGCAGGATTTAGAGAAGCAAATTTGTAGAGAGAGCAGATAGTTGCAGCAAATCTAAAGTTGTGATAATAGGTTATTTTAACTTTCCACATATTGGCTGGGACTCCCATACTGTAAAAAGACTGCATGGGATCAAGTTTGTCAAATGTGTTCAGGGAAGTTTCCTTAATCTATATGTAGAGGTCCCAACTAGAGAGAATGTGATACTGGATCTTCTCTTAGGGAATGAGACAGGGCAGGTGACAGAAGTGAGTGCAGGGGAACACTTTGGATCTAGTGATCATAATTACATTAATTTCAAGATTATTATGGAAAAGGATGGACTGGTTCTAGGGTTAAGATTCTAAAATAGAAGGAAGCCAATTTTGATGGCATCAGAAAGGATCTGGCAGGCGTGGATTGGGATGTTGTTTTCTGAGAAAAAGATGCTTGGTAAGTGGGAGGCCTTCGAGTGAAATATCGAGAGTACAGAATCTGTATGTTCCTGTTGGGATAAAAGGCAAGGCTAACAGCTTTAGGGAACCTTGGTTATCAAAGGATATTTAGGCCCTGATAAAGAAAAAGGAGGTGGTGCATATCAGGTATAGGCAGTTAGGATCAACTGAGGTGCTTGAGTATAAAAAATGCAAGAGAACACTTAAGAGAGAAATCAGGAGAGAAAAGAGGACATGAGGTTGCTCTGGCAGACAAGGTGAAAGAGAATTCAAAGGGTTTCTGTAGCTATATTAAGAGCAAAAGGGTAGCAAGGGACAAAATCGGTCCTCTTGAAGATGGTCGTCTATGCATGGAGCCGAAAGAGATGGGGGAGATTTTAAATGGATTTTTTGCATCTTTGATTACTCGGTACACAGACACAGGGTCTACAGAAATGAGGAAAAAGAGTAGTGAGATCATGGACCGTATCTGGATTATGAAAGAGGAGGTGCTTGCTGTCTTGAGGCAAATTAGGGTGGATAAATCTTCAGGGCCTGATGAGGTGTTCCCTCCAACCTTGTGGGAGACTTGTGCAGAAATTGCAGAGGCCTTGGCAGAGATTCTTAAAACGGATCCTTGGCCACGGGTGAGGTGCCAGAAGACTGGAGGATAGCTAATGTTGTTCTGTTGTTTAAGAAAGGCTCTAAGAATAAGCCAGGAAACTACAGACAGGTGAGCCTGACGTCAGTTATGTGTAAATTATTGGAAGGTATTCTGAGGGACAGGATATATAAGTATTTGGATAGATGGGACCTGATTAGGGACAGTCAACATGGCTTTGTGCGTGGTAGGTTATGTCTAACCGATCTAATAGAGTTTTTCAAGGAGGTTACCAGGAAGGTTAATGAAGGGAAGGCAGTGAACGTTGTCTGCATGGACTTTAGCAAGGCCTATGACAAAGTTTCGCATGGAAGGCTGGTCCGGAAGGTTAAGTCACTTGGCATTCAGGATGAAGTAGTCAATTGGATTCAATGTTGGCTAAGTGGGAGAAGCCAGAGAGTAGTAGTAGATGGTTCTCTCTCTGACTGAAAGCCTGTGACTAGTGGTGTGCCGCAGGGATCGGTACTGGGTCTGTTGTTGTTTATCATCTATATTAATGATTTCAATGATAATATGGTAAACTGGATCAGCAAATTTGTGGATGACACCAAGATTGGGGGTGTAGTGGACACTGAAAAAGGCTATCAAAGCTTGCAAAGTGATCTGGATCGGCTGGGAAAATGGGCTGAAAATGGCAGATGGAATTTAATGCAGACAAGTGTGAGGTGATGAACTTTGGGAGGACAAACCAGGGTAAGAATTGCACAGTGAATGGGAGGGCTCTGAGGTGTGTGGTAGAACAAAGGGACCTGGGAATACAGATCCATAATTCCTTGAAAGTGACATCACAGAGGTAGATAGGGTTGTAAAGAGAGCTTTTGGCACATTGACCTTCATAAATCAGGGTATTGAGTACAGGAGTTGGGATATTATGTTGAAGTTGTATAGGACGGTGAGGCCAAATTTAGAGTATTATGTGGAGTTCTGATCACATACCTACAGGAAAGATATCAATAAGCTTGAAAGAGTGCAGAGAAAATTTACAAGGATGTTGCCAGGACTTGAGGACCCGAGTTACAGGGATAGGTTGAATAGGTTAGCACTTTCTTCCCTGGAGTACAGGAGAATGAGGGGAGATCTTATAGAAGTGTACAAAATTGAGGGGTGTAGATAGGGTGAATGCATGCAGACTTTTTCCCCTCAAGTTGGGTGAGACTAGAACTAGAGGTCTTAGGCTTAGGGTGAAAGGTGAAATATTTAAGGGGAATCTGAGGGAGATCTACTTCACTCAGGGTGGTGCGAGTGTGTAACGAGCTGCCAGCAGGAATGGTGGATCCGGGTTCAATTGTAACATTTAAGAGAAGTTTCGATAGGTGCATGAATGAGAGAAGTATGGGTGCAGGTAGATTGGACTAGGTAGGAAACCAGGCTGCATGGACTAGATGGGCCAAAGGGCCTGTTTCTGTGCTGTAGTACTCTATGACTAGAGTGTTTAAAAGATATTTGGACAGGTACATTGGAAGGATTTAGAGGGGTATGGGTGAAACATGCAAATGGAACTAGCTTAGATGGACATCTTGGTCTGCTTGAATGAGTTGGGCTGAAGGACATGTTTTTGTGCTGTGTATAATTGGTCATGGAGTTGTACAATCACAATTAGCTTGCAGCTACACAGCATTGGTCACTGAGCACTTTCTTTTAATCTGCTTTACAATTTGCTCAAAGCTAGACAGTCGAAGGCATAGGGCACAACTTCAAACACTACTTTGCAGTTGGGGTTAAAAAAGACAAGTGAAACTGTCAACTGATCCAAAGCCCATCTCTCCAGTTCTCTGTATGTTGAGAGTGCAATGCTTTTGAAGGTTTCAGGAGGGAAAAAACTAAGCAATTGGTTCTGTGGCCAGTACTACAGATATTATATCCCAAAAGTCTGGAGCCTAGATTATTGATAGCTGTTCATCTCATTTGATTTAAACAAGTTTTTCAGATGGAAAATATCTAAACCTATTGGATTCATCTTCTCTCCTTGTAGTTTCTGTCTAAGGTTGTATATGATGTGTTTATTACCCATGATTAAATCATGTTCGTGTGGGGGACATGGTAGTCTGTTGCCAGTGGATTTTCAACTAACCAGGAAGTTATTTAAAAATTACTATTATATCTCAATTTTATAAGTGTTTTTTTTTCTATTTTCAGATTGAGGAATGTGCTATCCAGGAATTACTAATCCACTATCAAGCCTTTGACAACCCTGAGGAATTCATTGTAGTAGATAGATCACCACAAGGGCCCATGGCAACCCCAGTATGGAGTAAACAGTGATTCTTGCCTCCTTTTTTGTTTAGAACTTACAATATTATATAGTCATGAAATTAAATTGGTCAATGATTAATCTGTGAAAAAGCTACATTTACAAAAGAGCTAAGGTGTGCCTCCTTGTTACATGCTACAGGAGATCATTTGCTGTGTTTGATCTCAATTGCTATTAAGAAAATGTTTTTCATCCAGATTATATTTTTCATCTAGATTATAAAGATCTTTTCCACAAACATACATTACGAAGAAGTGCTGATCAAATATTGATGTTTGTCTTCTCTTCATTTCCCTCACACATTCTTTCACGCACACTTTTAGTTGCCACAGTGCAAAATTGGTGGCAGAGAATTCTGAACTGAATGGTGGGTAGATTACTGGGGACAGGGTACAGAATGTTGAGTCAGTAAGAAAGCACAGAAGTTCTGGAGGGACCAGTTATTTTACTGTGTCACTTTAAAGTGATGGTAGTAAGGGGAGCACTTGGGCTATTTCTTGGCTAGCTGCAGCTCCTGTATTAAAATTGCAATCCACCCAGTTGATTCAGCGGCATAGCACCAATAAGTTTCCTTAGTTGCTGACTCCTAATTTCACCTATGGTGTTAATAGTATTGTAGGGAGATTAGGTGCCTGATTACAGGGAAAATAAAAATTGTAGGAAAATGGATTCATTCACATTTCTTAATTATTAACTGAAAACAATGTTGTTGAAGCCTTAGAAGAGGTCAGTCAGTCTCTAATGCTCTCGGTCACTACTGCTTGATGATGATGGTTTACAACTTGTGCAAAATTGTTTAATGAATTGCTATGATTTTTTTAAAATGTCTTCAACTTTTGTGTTAGTTTCAAAAATAATGATGCAATTTATTGTACAAAAGCACAAAAAACTTTTTTTTGTCATGCAACAAAGCCAAGCAAAAATCAAATTCAGCATCACGTTATTCTTCCTTTCATAGTTGGTTTAACCCTAAATAAATTAAACTCTCATCACCTATTGCTGACACCAAGGTTGTCTTTACCATTTCAGGTCTGGATGCTTAGCCTGCCTGTGTTCAGACTTGAGATGGCAGCCTTTATGCCAGTAATGAATGTTACTTGTATTTGGCACTGTTTGCAAGCAGAGTATGCAAGTGCTTAAGAAACTCCCTCTTAATAACAACCATGATGCACATGGCTTTTAACGAAAACTTAACAGGATCTGATTGCAGTTGTGTAGATGGAGACATTACTGTTAAAAGTGTTGTATATTAAAAAGTTACTATTCCAGTGCAGTTCAACCATGTGTGCTGGTTTTCAGAAGTGCTGAAATTTCTAATGGAAGATATATTAATATTAAAAAAATGTGGATAAGAATGATGATGCTTTTTTCGCTGTTGCAAATTTGAACATTTAAGCTTGCACTATTTTGAAGGTCATAACCTATCAATACTTTACGCTTTCAATGAAAACAAGAATGAGTTTCAAATTGTTTAGTAGGTTTGAACACAATATAAACTGCAAGATTATAAGAAAAAATTAAATTGGTATGCTATCCAGCATTCCCATGACGTACATCATTTGAGACAATGCAGGTATTTGTACTTCTGTTTTTGAGAGATGTTATCCTAACTGTGTAATGGGTCTAGTTATTCATGCATGGTTTGTTTGTTTATTCATTTGTGTTTGCACAACTGAGGTTGGAACTGTTGGCTTTTCAGTACCATTGACAATTGTGATTTTGGGCTCTGGCAAGTAAAATGTTTGCTACTTCTAATTGTTCATTTGCAAATTAAACATAACCACTTATAAGGAGAGTCACTGCACAAAAGATGCCTTATGGCACTTGGAAGGGGTGGGGGCAAATAAATGTAATTCTTAAGATGCAGTGTTCATGATATTTCAGTGTACTTTAAAACAAAATCATGTAAATGGAGTTTAGCCACGATGGATGCCAAGCTGGAAGTAATAAAAGCAATAAATATGCACTTGAACAAATATAGTGCTTAATTAACAGATTTAATGCACATTTTTCCTGCTCATTCAGTTGCAATGCATCAATAAATATTCCAGCATCCACAAGAAAATTAAAAAGAGAATGCTGCACTTTTAAAGATTTGCACCGTATGAGCAAATTTTGTTTTCCTATCACTAACTGTACAGCTAGATGCATCCACACTATCAGTTTTCAAATAAGGTTGTTTTCATTTCTTGTGGAAGTACAAATTTTAAGAGCATTTGCTTTGAAATTTCAATTGATAGAAGTTCTTGCAACTTCAGAAATTGGTATATTTTGATCTTTTCAATTCTGTAGCATATTTGCAATTTATTTAAGTCTTAATCACAGAGTATTTATCACCACCTTTTCAGGTCTGTCCCAATATGGTTCAAATGTCAAGATGATTTTCTGTAGTGCCAAATATTGCATGGGTGATTTGAATCACTGAAATCTTTTCTTGTACTAGTAACAAAATGTCTGGATAATGCATCAAACAAACTGGAGAATTATCTGAATACTTGGGTGTATGCTATCCAACTGGTGAAAATCACATGCACTGATGCAACAAGGGCACACATATTTACAAAATACTGTTAAGGGAGAGGAAAAGATTCCAATTTTGTTTCCTCCATTGGGGGAGGAAGATTTTTCCTGATTTGGGTTGCTTTGACAACCGAGTAGCTTGCAGTAACCAACTGTGCATATATATGGCTTTTAATCTAGTGAAACATTTCAAGGTTCTTCACTGAAGTGTCATCAGACAACTATGATACCAAGACATTTGGAAATTTTATGATTGGAGACATTAAACCAACCTCTGACAAATGTTTAAGAAGTACCTTGAGGCAGGAGAGAGATTTGGGCACCCCCCCAATGTCTGCTTCCACCCATCTACCTCTGTCTCCCAACACCACCCCTTCTGCACCCGGCTCTTCTGCCCATCATCCCTCAACCCTCAGTCTGCCTATCACCTACTGACCCCTGTCTCACCCCTCCCTCTCTACTCTTTATACCAGCTACCTTCCTTCTCCACTCAGTCCTGATGTTCCCAAAACATCAACAATTCCTTTCTGCTCCCCCTAAACACCGCCCCCCCCCCCATTATTGTCACATGTACCAAGGTACAATGAAAAACTTTCTTTGCATGCCATCCATACAGATCATTTCATCACATCAGTACATTGAGGTATTACAAGAGAAAAGCAACAACAGAATGCAGCATAAAGTGTTACAGTGCAAGTAGACAATAAGGTGCAAGGCTGTAATGAGGTAGATTGTGAGGTCAAGAGTCCATTTTATACAAGAGGACCATTCAATAGTCTTATTATAGTGGGATGGAAGCTGTTCTTGAGCCTGGTGGTATATGCTTTCAGGCTTTTATATCTTCCCTATGGGAAGGGAGAGAAGAGAATGTCTGGGGTGGGTGGGGTCCTTGGTTATGTTGGCTGCTTTACTGAAGCAGCGAGAAGTGTAGACAGAGTCCATGGAGGGGAGGCTGGTTTCCATGATGTGATGAACTGTGTCCACAATTCTCTGCAGTTTCTTGCAGTCGTGAGCAGAATGGTTGCCATACTGAGCTGCGATGCATCCCATGCTCTTGGAGGTATTTTCAATAGATCTCATCCAGCAAGTTCATCACTTCAAATTTCATAAACTGACTTCACATGATTCCATCTGAATATTCCATATTTTGCTTGTATTACTAGTAGTGACCACCAATAAAGCTTCAGTAATTTAATTTTGTTACGAAGCTGTGGTTGATAGCACTTGATTCAAAATTGACAAGGTGGAGTAAATCGGCTACATGTTCTCCTGTAGCAGCTACAGTTAAACTCTGATGACCTGCTATTTGATTGGAAATCCTGATGGTTCGGCATCCAGCTCACCAGATGCTGATTCCCATGCTCCATTTAACACACCAAGGCCCAGTTCTCACACTTCAAAACTCATCAGATTCTGGTTCCTGAGTTCCCTTGAAATTTACCAAGCCTCATTTCTGCGCTCCTTTGAAACCCAACAGTTTCCTTTTCACATGTTCCGGTTGGACTCACCAGAGCCCTGGTTCCAGTGCTTCTTTTCAACCTGCTAGGTTCTCTAGAAAAAGTATTGTACGACTGAGTAATATCTTTTTTTAAGAAAAAGTGAATTAAAAGTGCACTGGAGTATTAATATGGATAAAGTTTCAATAGTCTGGAAAGTCTGCCAGTCCAGCACCACCAAAGCCCTGAGTATGTTGTATTAATGGAGTTTTACTGTATATTGGTGTATTTGGCACCACCTATGTCTATCAATTATAATTTAGTTGGTAGGGAGCAAAAGTTGCATGAGGGAATGGGCTTTCATGTTGGACAAAAAGTATCATAAATGATCTTTGCCTGCTGTCCCCATGCCATATTAGATGTGAAGGAACAATGTCCATTCATCTTGAATGCACTTTAAAAGCAGTTGAAGTAGATTTAAGTAGCTATAAAATAAAAGTTGAAATAAAAATTTGAAAACAGTAAATTGACTTAAAACATAAGTGCAAAAGTTATTAAAACATTAATATTGAATAAAATATAAAGAAAATGCCTTTTCAATCCAGGTCAGTGACTCCATTCAAATAAATGCACGCCAGCATCTCAGCTCAGCATGTCAAAATTCCACCTCTGGGCTCAGTGCCAAGTCCAGAGGTGGGGCAGAAGGAATGGCAGCGAAGTCTGACGAACACAGTCTGACTTCCATAATGCATTGCAGAGGTGTAGATGCCAACAACAGTACAGCTGGCTAGTGGTACATCAGGCCTGAGGTATTATAAGTACTCCCTTTTTCACTGATAATAAGGAACTGGATGGTGTGGCAGCAAATTGTTCAGAAGGAACAGGCATATATATGAGCTATAGCTGAGGTTAAAACAAAAACATCAATTTAAGTCACTGAAAATATCTTGCACTGTTCTAGTTTTCAATATTAAACTTTTCTTCAAAGGTTCATGGGAGGTGCTGTCATTGGTTGAGTTACCAAACTGAGGTTCCTACTTGCCTCCTTGAGTAAGACTATGTGATATGGCTCTCTGGAGCCATGTTAAACAAAGAATCCAAGTTCAAAAACTTTTTTTTGACTTATGCAGCACAGTAACAGGCCCTTCCGGCCTAATGAGCCTGCGCCACCCAATTACACCCATGTTAACCTACTAACCTGTACGTCTTCGGAATGTGGGAGGAAACCCAAGCAGTCATGGGGAGAACGTACAAACTCCTTACAACGACAGGAATTGAACCCCAATCGCTGGCACTGTAATAGCATTGTGCTAACCACTATGCTACCATGCCATGCATACTGCACTATTAAAATGGTGTTATGAAAATACATGTTGTCATCATGATTTTTACTACAAGATAATCTAGAGAGCCATGTCACATAGTCTTTTACATTCACTCAAGGAGGTAAGTAGGAACCTCAGTTTGGTAACTCAACCTACGAAAGCGCCTCCCATTGTGCAGCACTCATTGAAGTTATCAGTCTAGATTATAGTCTAAAATCTGTGGGTGGCCTGGGTTTTGAGAGATTGCCTCACTGAATTTGACACTTTTTTGAGATTGTATTTCTTTTCACCCTTGCTGTCTCAGGTGAACAGGATTTTTGTGTCCAGTGGCGTGGTTTGGTGGAGGTGGACGTGTTAAGTTGAGGTGAATACGTTGAAGGTTGAGAAGGTCATTGGAGGTGAGGTGGGTGGGGTTTGTGGTATGGATATCCTTGGCTTTAGTAGCAGAGCAGAATTTACCATGAGAAAATTCAGCCTTGTCACTAATTCCAAAGAGATTAAATCCTTGGTTAAATCTTTCATGGCAGCATTACACACCTGAATCTGATTTGGATGTATAGCACTCAGAATAACATCTTTAAATATGATTATATACTGAAAATGGCTATGAAGGACAATGTATAAAACGTATCTACATTGCATGTCAAATGCATTCATCATTAACAAATGGATGCTTATGTATTTTAATATATTATGTCACAGCAGTTTGAATATGAACAGAGTTGCCGTGTAATAAATAGCCTGTTCGTGTTGGAATGGAATGAAAATATGGATGTGAAATGTGGGTTTGATTGTTAGAAGCAAATGATTGTGCAGTTGTCTTGAACTGGGATCTCTGATTGTACCTGACAAAGAGACTCATCACTGACCCCCAGGATGGGTTTACGGAAGATCAGTGGGAAATTGCTCAAATTAAATGTTACTTGTGGCCCATCCACACCACAAGGAGGGTACTTTAGAAACACTACTTGTCGCAAGAGACTGCAAAGTACAGCAGTCAGTGACTGAAGCATCACAGAAACCTGTCAACAATGGCCACTAGTGACCTCTTGCAAAGAGCTTGCTCGGAGATTTTGCTGTCTATCCTTCGTAAGGGTACACTCAACAACATCCAAATGTTCATTATAGAACATAATAATGGGACAATAATCTAAGAACACCAGATATGCCAAGAGTTTATCATGGGAGAACAGCTCGTTTCCACTATTTCAATCCTGAACAGAATGAAGACAAAATCACAAATGTTATTAATTATAATAAATGCCTGTTCCTCAGTATGTTAACAATTATATTATAAAGTGTTTACACTTTATGCCAGATGTGGATGCCAACTATTAGTGCACTCAACTCTCTTCTTGTTTGATGTTCATATCAGAGAATTAATGAATATTATGTCATTGCTGCAAGTGAATCAGGAACCAGTCTGGAGTTGATTACTGGGGAATTTTGAGACCAGTATATGATCTAAGTTATTAGGGATATAAGAACTTAAAAACTAGGAGTAGGCTGTTTGGCCTCTCAAGCCTGTGTTGCTGTTCAAAAAGATCATGGCTGATCTGATCTTGGCCGATCTGATCTTGGCCTCAGTTCCACTTTCCTGTCTGTTCTCCACAACCCCTTTAGATCATAAATCTTGGACTTGGAATTCTCCACCCTAGAGAGAATCCAAAGATTCCTCTGAGGGAAGAAATTCCTCCTCCTGTCCTTCTTAAATGAACAACCCCTTATTCTGAAACCATGTCCCCTAGTTCTGGATTCCCCTGTCAGGGAAACATCCACTCAGCATTTACCTCATCAAGCACCCTCAGAATCTTGTATTTTTATAAGATCAACTCTTGCTCCTCAGGCCCAGCTCTCTCAACTTTTCCCCATAAGACAACCCATTTATCTCAGGAATCAACTTAATGAATCTACTTTAATAAGGAAACCAGAACTGTCTGCAGTGTTCCTGGTGTGGCTTCGCCAACACTCTGTACAGCTGTAGCAAGGTTTGCCTATTTTACACTCTACCTGCTTTGCAATAAAGGCTGACATTTCATTTGTCTTCCCAATTACTTTGCTGCATCTGTATGCCAATCTTCTGTGTTTCATGTACAAGAACACCCAGGATTCACATTGTCCAATTATTATTTTTTATGATCCACATTTCTATTGTGGTCAGCCGTAAAACAGATGAAATGTCCATCTGCAGAAGCCTTGAGCAACATTTTGTGGTTTTACTCCAGTACTTTATACACTTCTTTCTATTGTCCCAATTGGCATTGAAATGCAATGACTGGAAAAGGAGACACATGTGTTGGTTCTGGCAGAGAAGGGAAATATTCTGGACCGTCAGGAGAAGTGGTGTAAAACTTACTATTCCACTATTTTCATTGGATTTCTACCTGGTGATACAAGTGCTCACTGGGGAATAATTAAATTGCGGTGCATATGAATGCTGGACTTTCTGCTGTGAAATCGGAAGTGCTGGGAGAAACTCAAATGAAAATCATTGATAGCATCTGAAGCAGAATAAATACCATCCGCATATTAAGCACATTGTTTAAAATTTTCATGAAGTACCATTGCAGTTATTAGATCTCAGAAAGATGTGGAAAGAAAGTTTAGCATTGGCACTGCCCTGAATCTGAACTGCTTTATAATCTGAACTGATTATAAATAGATGGAAATGTGGGTGATGGAAGAGCAGGCAGGAGAAGAGAGAAGAAAAGGAAAAGAGAAGCAATACAGGTACATTCAAATGCGAGTTTTCAAATGGTTAACAAACCACTAATGTTATAATAAGAAATAGAAGAAATGCTGGTCTCTGTGTGTTGTTGGGAGTAGGCCCAATATATAAAAACCTGCTTTAGTCATATATCGGAATGTGCAAGAAAATTTATTCAGAAGGGTACTTCAGTGGAATACAGACTGATTCAGTATTGTACATATTGAACCTTGGTATTTTCACAATTTCATCGGTACAGAACCAATTCACCATACCTGTAAACAATTGCATGCCATTTTACAACATAGTAACAGGCCATTTGGTCCAATTGCCCTGTACTAGTGTTTATGTTGCACTCGAGTCTCCTTCCACCCTGCTTCTTTTGACCCTACCTTCAAATTAAAATATCTCACCTTTCAGATACTGACCTGCCTTCAACTCTTAGCATTCCAAGGAGACTGTTCCTTCCCCAATATCCGGACTCCCTCTTCAGTCACCCTAAATGCCTTTCCCTTCCCGTGCTGTCTTCCTATGCAAACACGGGAAGGGTACACTGTCCTTTTCCCCTTCCCTACTTCTCAGCATTCCATACAGGTGAAACAACAATATGCTTGTATGTACTTTATTTTTAGTACATGTTGCTGTCTCCTCTAAACTGGAGACACTAAACACAGATCGGGTAATTACAAAATACAGAAAATGCTGGAAATACTCAGCACATCAGACCACCTCTGTGGGAGGAGAAACATAGAGTTTCTAAACATAGAACACAGAAAATAAAACATAGAACAGTACAGCACAAGAACACGCCCTTTGGCCCACAATGTTGTGCCAAACTAATTAAATTAGTAATTAAAGGCCTAACTAAACTAATCCCTTCTGGCTACGCGATGTCTGTATCCCTCCATAATGTTCCTAAAACATTAGCTCTGTTTCTGTTCCCACAAAAGCAGCCTGACCTGCTGAATATTTCCAGTATTTTCTGCTTTTATTTTAGATTTCCAGCATCTGCAGTTTCTTTTTTATTTTCACTTTACAAAAGACCTCCTGTCAGTTGTATGCACAGCCCTGATTAGTGATAAAAGTGATCTGGTGGTGCAGTGTTTAACATTCAGACAAGACTGAGGAGAGTGTCCTGCATGGTGACTGTTGCCTTACACAAGATTGGGAGATGCAATTATGCAGTTAGTCATCAAGGAGTAGGATCCCCCTTACCCTAACCACATGAGAAAGATCAAATGAGAGATGTTTCTCCTTACAATCTTTAAAACTATGCATAATAAGGTTGCTTTTAAATCATTAAAGTATCTTCAAAATGCTTTTTTTCTGGAGCTACCATTAACTTGCAATAATATTAATTACAGTAACTTGCCTCACTTCTGCAAACACGAAATGTGAAAGAGGCAATTAGGACAATGGTTAACACAGGTCATCGGTCTGCAGACAAGATCATCATTCTCCCACGGCCATGGAGCATGCCTGGATCACTTCCTTACTGTCTCCATGATTACTTCATTTATGGACTGGAATGTCAACCAGAGTAACTTCTGCTGACATCTCTGGTGGGTGAGAGCCAATGCATCTGCTTTGTAGATCTAAAAGGATGGGAGGAGATCACTCATGGGACTTGTACATTCAGGGAAAAAACCTTCCAAGTGGGCATGTAATCAAAAGAGTCATGAAAAGAAAGGGCCCAAAGAACACTTTAAGTAAACAATTACCAATTAACTGTCTCTGGAGATCATTGCAAAGTCTTTTCGTTTCCAACCAATATCAAATTTACAAGTGTGAAAATTGTGCTTCCATGCAGCTATCCTAATACAGGTGAAATATGTAGATATGAAGCCAGTAATTAGCTGAGTTTAAGCTTTTTTTAAAGGAATCTGTACAATAATAGACCATTTGGAACTGCTAACCACATGGGAATTTCCAAAACAAAGAAAAAAAGTTATTTATTTTAATGGTGGCACTCATTTTAAAACAGCACTGTCATTAAATGCTTCTTAAAGGGACAGCACAGAGCAAAATATTTTATTACTCTATTGCAAACTGATGGAAATTTAAAGCAACCTGATAGTTTGGGCCTTCAAATGCCTGTGGGATATGATTTCTGACAATAGAGGTATTTGCAATTACATCGGCATTGGTTGGGAAAATGAACTCTTCCAATCCTATCCAATTGCTCTGCAATAGGAATGTGGGAACACAAATCATGAACAGGACAAGGCTACATAGTCTTTTGACATTGCTCTGCTTATGCAGTGTCGTAATTCATCCTAAAGTCTGAGTTTTCAGCTGATTTGCATATACCTTGATTTCCTTAGTATCTAAAAATCTATCAATCTCACCCTTCATTACACTTAATGATATATAGAATTACAAAGATTCTGAATAAAGAAATTTCTCATTCTTTCAGTCCCAAATGGCTGGTTCCTTTTCCTGAGACAACATCCCTGACTCTAGACTTTACAAACAAAGGAAACAACAACCAGCCTCTATCCTGCCAATTATTTCAGAATCTTGTTTGCTCCAATGACATCACCTCTCATTAAACTGCCTTGAACATAGACCAATTTATCTTATACAACAATCTCTTCATCCAGGAATCAACCTCTCCTTGACCTCAAATCTGGAAAAGAGCTCCTAGTATATCAGGCACGAGTGATTTCCATCCTTCTGTACGCTCTGAGACATGAACTACCTACAGCAGGCATCTCAAAAGATTTATCACCAACCTTGTTTCTGTAAATCCTCCAGCTCCACTGGCACGATCAGTGAACCAATGACAACATCTTCTCCCATGCCAACATCTTAAGTACTGAGGGCCCATAAAACAGACAAGTGGACAGAGGAAATAATAGAGGGATATTCTCGAAAACTTCCCACCAAAGTTAAACCTTCCCACCAAGGTGGGAATCCCTGGCTCTTGACTGCTCAAAATAGAGAAACAGCACTCTGAATGGCACTGAGAACCTCTGGTCCACACGCTCAGATAACACAGAAGATCAACGTATGTGGTGGCAGGAACATCCCATCAAATACCGCCTGCTCCACTTGTGGCACTGTCTATGGGTTCCACATTGGCTTCATCATCCACATCAATACCACAGAACTGGAGTGGATTGAGTCATCCTCAACCCAGAAGGACTATCTGAACACTGCACTGTTGCCAAGGATGCAAGACTACAGCAAGTCCAGACTACAAAGTCAGACTGAGTGGGTTTGGGAAATTGCAAATAATTGTGGAAAGTTCAGAGATGTGCAAAAAAAGAGTTTGTGTAGATCTCAAGTAAGAGCTGCATACATCAGGAGGTTCCGAGATTACATGAAAATGCAGTCCCTATTTGGCATGCATGCAGAGTTTCAGGTGCTAAAGAAAGGTCAGTGACCCAAAACATTAACTCTGTTTCCCTTTCCACTGATGCTGCCTGACCTGCTGAGTGTTTCCAGCATTTTTTGTTGTTATTACAGATTTCCAATATCCACAGTTTTTTGATGTTGTCTAATTATTCAGACCATTCAGTG
Organism: Pristis pectinata; assembly: GCF_009764475.1. NCBI lineage: Eukaryota > Metazoa > Chordata > Chondrichthyes > Rhinopristiformes > Pristidae > Pristis > Pristis pectinata. Next base: position 27,578,686 of record NC_067414.1, on the reverse strand, counting down.
CAACTGCAATTAAGCAAAGTTAAGCAAAGCACAGCAAGGATGGAGAATACTGGTCCTCAAAAATTTGGAGCACAAGGTGACATGTTTTTGAGGCAAGCAAAGAATGATGCTCCACACACTACTGAAATAATTGAGGACAATGAAGAATTTAAAAAAGGTTGCTTTTCAAGAAATACCAAGGAAGAAAGGCAAACACAAAGGATTTGAGAATGTCTGATTTCAATCTATTGAGGAGGCCAAATTAACTCAGCAGTGTTGCAGCAAAACCCCAACTGACACGGGAACAAAGGATGGAGTTCCCCAGACATGGATACAGAAGTAGAAGTGGGTCCAGGAGACTTTAAGGATTCATGATCTTTCTACTGATATGACTACTGAAACTCTAAAGGAAACTGTTTGAGAGGGTGAGAGCACTGGGATTGAGACCAATAAAAACACCAGTCGTAAGACAGACGTGGATTTCAGACATGATTCCCAAGATATGCTCAATGAGAATATTATTACAGTACATAAAGAAGCTACAGAGGAAGTGGCAATAGAGAGCCCAAGAGAAATTCTGATGAATCCTGAAGGGAATGATTGGCTGATGCCCAAGTGAGACACACCAACAACATTGCAGAAGTCTAAGAGGCTGAGGAGACATCCGATACCGTTAATGCTGCAATTGTATTGCACATACGTAAATAATGTTCTTCTGTCATTTCTTTTTAAAAGGGGAAGGCTGTTAAAGGGTGACTGCAGCTCTAAGGCCCCGACCTTGTTATGTGCCAAGTCAAGTGATCAGCTCGCCCTTGGAGTTGCAGTAATTGCCTGCAGAGGTCCACAGAATCAGTCCAGAGAGGCCCCTGGAATAAGCAAGCAAACTGTGCTGAGATCCTGAGTCTGTCTAGTTCCTCATCCGCAGGGTTACACAAAGAACCCAGACACTACACACTCCTTGCAATAAAGGCAAACATACATTTTGCCTTGCAAATTACTTCTATACTGATGCCTTTACTTTCTGCATCAAGAACCAACGGATCCCTCTCTATTGGTAATTGCTAATTCCTCACTGTTCAATAAATGTTTTTTTTCTATTTATAAAACCAAAATGAATAACATATATCCTGCTTTTAACCCATCTTGTCACCTTTTCACCCATTCCCTTAACTTTGTCTCCTGCTTTCCACCCAGCTTTGTATTATCAGCAAATACGTCACATTCTGTCTTTTCATCTGTCCTTTATATACGTTGTGAATACCCAAGGACCCAGTACTAATCCCTGTGGCATTTGACCAGTGAGATCTGCTAACCTGAAAATGACCAGCTTGTTTCTTCTCTCTGTTTCTATCTTTTGGCCAATGTTCTTCCTGTGCTATTGTGTTACTCCAATCCATAGTGCTTTAGTAACCTTTAATATCATATTTTATTACATCTTGGTGTTTGTTTTATTGTCATGTTGTCTGAATGCATATCCTGAGGGAGAAGAGTGGGTGGAAGGCACGTAGTGCAAACATTTCTTTTCACCTTGGGCAGTCTATGTTTTAAAGAGTTAAGGAAAGAAGTTAAATGTTAAGTTGGGTTTCTGAGTTACTCATGATATTTGATTCATTCTTAATCTTCCTGGCACATGTCCTGAAAGAACAGATTTTGGAAGAAGTTCAAGGAACCTAAAGGTCCTGTTGGAAAAAGATGTGGGTGTTAGATGATAAATATTCACTAGTGTATGAATGGATTGATAGTTGGAAACTGTTGCTTGGCTACTACTCAAGATGTGGAAAATCTATGATGGGTTGTGAGCTACAGTGTCATAAGCAGCAAGGATCCTGGTGGATTTAAAGAAGTTTTATTTATATCTAAAGAAGGGGAAACAAGATAAGGAGAATACGTTAAAATGTGATTTAATATCCTGGAGACACTAAATGTATTTTACTAAGTGGAAATGATTTTCATACTTGCACAAATTTCATTTCCCTTTGCTTTTTCACTTTTAAGCTACATTTTGAGTTATGGAGAAAGGAGGCCAAATGAAAATCAATCCCATGAAGACCACATGTACGAGATGGCTGTGAAGGGTGGCTAGAAGTGGTAGGGCTGGATTTAATGTTAGGGATAATGGTGAGCCTAAAGGTGCTCACTACTTACCTGGATTAAATTGGACAGTGGATTTCAGAGATTGCAGATATGTAGTTAAACACAAGATCTTGAAGCTTTTGATCTGTTTGACCTTCTCTTCCAGAAGCTTCAGTGTCTCGTCCTTAGATTAGAGATTAAAATCTATAAAGAACGTAAAGTTATTGTACTTGCGTAACACTGAGTATTAACTCAGATATCTTAAACATACAAGAAATTGCTACTTAGTGCTTCCAGGTGTAAACACATCTTTTACTGAAAAATATTTTTATCTCATAACTTTAATTCAATAATACTTAAGAATTTAATTATGTAGACATTCTTTCTTGTCTGTTGTTTTGTCTATTTTCTCCCCTCCTTCTTGACACTGCAGTTCCCCCTATTTTTTCCATGCATAGTTTTGTATTGAATTAAATAACCTAATATACACTTCCCAATTTCCAGACTGCATAGATTCTTTAATCAGTTTGGTTGAAGGGCTTTGCGGTTGCTTTTCTTCTCAAATGCCACAAAACCCTCCCTGAGAGCCCAGGGCTGCAAAGGATATGTGAAGAGTTAGGTTTCCACTCAAAACTTGCAACGTGTAGCTGTAAGTACAATGAACAACATCACTCTTTTGCTGGTGGCTGTGGAATTTGGGCTATTCTGTTGGTACAATTACCTTGCAACATAAATGAGGCAGATGCATGAACAGGATGGAAAAAAATATCTTCAAGTCATATTCTGTGTGCTTTTCATGACTGAGTTAAAATAAATACGGCCCAAGTGTAAAACAATGGACTACAATCCCAATTCATTTGTGAAATATTATCGACTTGCACAGAAGTTGCAACATGAAACAAACTGCCATTCTGCTCATCGAGTCCATGGTATTTTTATTCTCAACAGTGTGACACTCTACATTGTCACTCCCACTTCCAAGCATATATCAGTTTGTTTAGAGGTGCATTGAGTTGCCCAACATCCCACCAGCACAGGGTCAACAGGCTGCATTGGGTGCTTGTGCTCTGCCTGTAAGGCATTTAGAATGGACAATGCCTTTTCCTGGAGGGACTGAACTCCTGTTGTGCATTCCACAGCCTCAAAACTCCCTATTAAAATGTTTTTCCTCCTTCCTATCCTTATTATGCTGCATTTCATCTTATCTCTTGCTCCTTATGCTCGACATGTAAATAGTCTAGCTCTATCAAATCTTTGCCAATTTTTAACATACTTTTTACCAAATTTCCCCATACTTCAGTTCTTTAATTTAATTCTTTCTTTGTTTATATTTCCTCATATAGGCTTGTATCTGAGTCGACCTGTGATGTAACATCTGTGTTGCTTCAATATCTTTCCTGTAGGCAGTTTTCCTAAAACTGAAGGTAGTAAGTACTCCGGTTGTGAAAGTTCTGTAGAGGTTTCTTTATGTGTTCCCAGTGGGATACACAATTCTACACTTACATGGCAAGTTTGCACCAGGACCCAAAATAAAAGCAGAAAATGCTGGAAAAACTCAGATCAGGCAGCATCCGTGGAAACACAGTTTCAGGTCTGTGAAACTTCTGACCGTCTATCAGAACTGGGAAAGAGAGAAATAAAGGACTGCTGGAATCTAGATGAAAAACATGATGATGCTGGAGGAACTCTTAAGAAGGGTCCTGACCTGAAACGTTGACCGCCTGTTTTTCTCCATGGATGCTGCCTGGCCTGCTGAGTTCCTCCAGCATCGTTGTGTTTTTCAAATACAAATTAGTTTTTGGTAAGAGGGAAGGTGGGGAGGGGTGTGCAGAATATAGGGTCAGGATGAATTGAAATGGCTTAATGGGGGCAGTTATCACTGTATTGGTCTGTGTAATGTATTGTTAATGGTAAGATTATAGGACCCACCCAGTAGTCAGACTTATACGAGTAGGATAAGAAAAGCTGATATGAAAACAGAAAATGGAAATTGCTGGAAAAGCTCAACAGGCCAGGGAGCATCTGTGGAAAGAGAAACAGTCAACGTTTCAGATGAAGGATGCTTCCTTGGATGTGAGAAGGTGACGAACTGGTGCTGATGCAAGGTCTTGATCCATAACCCCGTCCATCCCCTTGCTTCCACAGATACTGATTTGACCTGCTGCGTTCTTCCACCAGTTTGTTTTTGCTCCAGATTCCAACATCTGCAGCCTCTTGTGTCTCCAGAGAAACAAGTTAGTCTTGGTAGCAGTGAAGGTGAGGAAGGACAATGTGTGGAACAAAGGGTATTTCTCTGGGAAGGTGAAGTCCTGTAGCAGCTAGGATCAGATAAAGCTCAATAAACATTACATGAATGAAGGAGCAGTGCCATTTCAACTTGCCAGATCATAGACAATTTCTTTGTTGACACACCCCTCCCCAACTTCTCTCTTACTGAAAACTAACTTGCAGCTCTCTCTTTCCTAGTCTGACGATAGGTCGCAGGCCCAAAATGTAGACAGTTTCTCTTTCTGCAGATGCTGCCTGACCTGCTGAATTTTCCCAGCATTTTCTTTATATATATTTCAGATTTTCACTGTCTGTAGGTTGTTTTTTGATTTTGCGAGTGCTCCATGAGGTCTGCCTCAATGGCTAGTTGGCAGGCAATCATCACTACTGGTTCAGGCATGACATGAGTCTCTATCTGGAGACACAAGAGACTGCAGATGCTGGAATCTGGAGCAACAAACAATCTGCTGGAGAAACTCAGTGGGTTGAGCAGCATCTGTTTGGGGGAAAGGGACTGTCAACATTTCCGGCCGAAACCTTGCATCAGGTCTTTATTTCCTGGCTCCAAATCCAATAACTGCTCCAAAATATTCCACTAGAGTTCGGCAGAATGCTTTCAGCAGAATAACAATAATTCAGTGTAGTTCAGTGATGGTAACTAACAGCATGATGCAATCATGGGTTTCCAACATCATAGGTGCATATATGTTTATGCTTAAAATCCTTAACTGTGTTAAAATCTAATTATCCTTATTAATCACTAAAAGTACAATTAAGTGGAATTAAATAGCTTCTATCCCACAGTGATAAGACTATTGAATGTTTCCCTTATACGATGAGATGGACTCTTGACCTCACAATCTACCTTGTTTGACCTTGCACCTTATTGTCTACCTGCAATGACTTCCCTGTAGCTGTGACACTTTACTCTGTATTCTGTTATTGTTTTTACTCTGTACTACCTCAATGCACTGTGTAATGAATTGATCTGTACGAAAAGTATGCAAGACAAGTTTTTCACAGTACCTCAGTACAAGTAACAATAATAAACCAATACCAATACCAATTAAGTAAATTGATTAATTTTCCTGTATAACCAGACTTTATCGAATAAGTGAATAAAGAAATAGGCAGCATGGAAGTGAGATAATCCACCCTAGTTCAGGATCACTTTTCAATTATACTAAAGTTACCAGTTCCTGACTTGACAGCAGCAACCTTATTAAATCCTGACAAGAAAGCAACCAAAATTTTATGCAAATACTTACATAACTTGGTCCTCAATAATCTTGTTTTAGCTCTATATCCTTATGTTCATTCTGGTTTCTTTTGAGCATTTGTGGTTAATGCTGCTGACTAAGTGATGTGAGGAATCCCATTTAATTTTACAAATGTACCATGACCACTGTCATAGTGAGATACACTTATTGGCATGTACCTTCTAGGCCAATGGAAACACATTGAAAAAGAACTATTACTAGAAAATTGCTTCCAACATCACAAGATTGACTGCAATTGAAATCTACTTTATTGGCTGCAAGGTACTTTGATGCATCCCAAGGTCATGAAGGAGGTAAGCCTTCTATATATTTTAAAACTTTTGGTGTCAGGCTGTTGCTGCTTCAGTAACCTCTGTTGCTCTCCAAGTCTCTGGCTCTTTCCCCAAGCTATTTGACTGCAATTTAAACCATCTGGAATAATAACCCATTTTTTAAAAATCTCTTCTGTTTCATTGCATCGCAGTTCATTTGAACTCCAAGGAGTTTGCTGATGACCCAAGCCTTTAACAGCCCTTCAATTAATCCTTCCCTTCCAGCAATCGCATGCTGTTCCTTGCTTTACTATTGTGTCATAGTCAAGACAGGGAACATACTATGTTAGGACATGGAGTGAAGCCCACAATTCCAGTCATTCCAGACAGAGCACTATCAGTGTCAATGTCATTAATACTTTGCTTTCGAATGTCAGTTTTGTAACAATTTCTTTCACTGTTTTGTTTTATTGTTGTTTCAACCTTCTTGGAAATGATTAATATCAAACCAATTAGAAAGGCTTGTTCCACTTTCTACCCACTGCGTTTAGGCAAATCAAAGAATAAAATTGGTTGCAAGACCATTCAAGTCAGTTAATTACAATGACATTTACTAAATCATATAAGGTTTAGAGGGATTGTTCAGATTTTTGAGGACATTTCCTCTGTTTGGCTGGTATGTAACTAAAGGGATTACTTTTAATGTCGTGCCTAAAAGAATGTCAGTAGAAGTTAGGAATTTTTGATTTACACAGGGAATTACCGGGACACAGGGTACCATACAAGGACAGAGCAGTGGAAGCAGAATCCCTGAGAGCTTTTCAGAAAGAGATGAATGGATATTTGAAGCATTAAAAATAATTAAAAGGAAATTTGGAAAGATTGTACTGAAGTAAGTGGAGAGATCAGGGGCAGTGGGTTGAAGGGGTTCCTCGAGTGCACCAGGATTAGACCGTTGCGTGTCTCTGGTTTGTGAGGGAATGCAATGAGATAAGATTGTGACTTTTCCATAACATCAGAAAACTAGAAGCAAGATAAGTAGTCTTTCGTTTAATGAAATATTTGACAAGCTGTGGCAGCAGGAGAGTTAAGGGGAAAGCTGTCTGGACATTCACAGTGCAAAGACTGCAGAAAGAAGACTGTTTCAATTCAAATCACAATAGTCAACATACTTTTTTCCTTCACTTCCTTCCTTTTGGAGCACATCAGTTATAACTGTGGAAGAGAGGTAAAGCCTCCATTTATTTACACAGGAAAACTTTCGTGGGCAAATTTTCTTGTGTGCTTTCATGGATGAAGATGCTGCTGTGTTTTGGTGATTTCTTTATTAGACAGGAACAAAATACCTGCTTAATGGTCAGTTAGCCTAGGGTGAAAAAATAATTATGAATACATAATCAATTTATATATTTAAAGTTTTTGTAAGAGACCAATAATAAGCATCAATGCTGAGCTTCCAGTGGGTGTGTCTAGAAATTAATTTCCATCTGAAAAGGAGTTTTAGTCAATCATAAGGATATTGGAAATAGGAGCAGGTGTAGGCCATTCAACCCCTTAAGCCTGCTCTGCCATTCATTAAGAGTATGGTTAATCTGATTTTATCCTTAGGTTCACTCTTTTGCTTGTTCCCTATATCATGTGACTCTCCTATTGGCTGAAAATCAGCCCAAAGAAGCCAACGATTCAGCCCCCACAGCTTTCTGGAAATTCCAAAGATTTTCAATAATCTGAGAGAAGAAATTCCTCTTCATTCCTGTCTTAAATACGCTGCCCTTATTTTGAAACTACATCCCCTAGTTCTACATTCACCCTACCATTCAATTGTGCGAGTGTGTATCTGCTGAAATTAGGATCAGGTTTGATTACTCCTACAATGCAGCTGCCTATAGGCACTTGTGTCTTTGATAAAATCACTTTTCATTCTTCTAAACTCAGTTTGTAGCAGGCCATACACATATTTTGTTCAACAGCCAGTCCAATGCTCAGTAATTTAGTAGTGCAGGAGGCCTGTATTGTGCATGACTGAATTGACCGAACAGGAGGAAAGGCCTTTCCTTCATACACCACTCTTGAGTGTGCAAAGCAAAACAGGTAAGTCTGATTTTGGGGTCTGGGAACAAACAGGTAAATAAATTACTTAAAGGAGAACTATCTGTGTTCTTTTCCCATGGTTCGTCGAGCAATTGCTTGGGCAAGTACACTTTAAGTAATGATAAAACAAAACTCACGGGTGCTGAGGATACTTGGATTCAGTGAGTGGCTAATGCATCTGCCAATGATATAAGGATACTGTGTCCATGCGTGCACTGCATGCTGTTGGAAACCACTGTGAATGTCTTAATTGCTCCGTTTGTTAGTGCAGCAGATATCTGGAAGAGCTGGAAGTCAAGTTGTGAACTTTGTATTTCACAAGACCAGAATTTTTCATTACATTTTTTTCAGAGAAATTGAATCCAATGACAAACCACAAAATGGCACCATGTGGTCCAGTTCCTGGGTACTAGTGATCATTAGAGTAAAGCTGCTATTCAGAGTATCCTGATGTCTCTTTGACAGGTCTGTCAAATGGAGAAGTTCAAATGTTACTGCTCCTCAATGATGTGTGATTAATTGAATACTTTGATAATATTTTAAAAGCTGCTTATAGAACTGTCACTGGACACAAATATATTCAAAGGAATTCAGTATTATTTTCTGTAGTTAACAAGAACACCCTGTTTAAACAATGTCCAATGACTTTTACTTTCAAATGCATAATAAATTGTCATGATCCTCTCTTCTTTTGCTGCCTGCCTAATGTACTGCTGGACTATGAAGTTCCCTGGTGTGCATGGTCTTATTTGATTTTAGCTTCAACTGGGGAGAGACACAGTAATTGGAGTCCAATCCCTGAAGTAGGAAGGAGTGAAAATAGTCCTGTGATCCTTCATGAAGTGTGTGTGTGTTGTGATAATATAGCCATATTTAGCATGTCCACATACCTGTGTATGATTTAGTGTGTTGGTAGTATTTAATGTACGGTATTACTGTTGTAATGAATTGATCTGTACGAACGGTATGCAAGACAAGTTCTTCACTGTACCTTGGTACATGTGACAATAATAAACCAATTTAATTAATAAAACTTTAGTTAGTGAGAGAAGTGCATTATATTGCCTAATCAAGGAATGGTCACTGTGAAGACTATGTGAGAGATGAACTGTGGGGTTAGTGGAGCTGAACTGAACGATGACACTGAGAGGAGGTAAATATGACAAGTTTACTGACCAAATGTTCAGCATGATTGGATTTGTCAGGCAGGGTCTGACACTGATGAAAAGAATAAACAAAAATACATTAAGTACGTGTGTGGAATGCAAAGTTTTAATGAAGTGTGTGAAATTTGGATTTACTGGAGAGATCAAAAGAGAGGTAGAGATTGGGCCTACCTGCTTGTTTGTACTGTATAAAAAGTGGCCAAAAACTCTCAAAATCAGGGGACCAGAGCTTCAATCAACACTTCCCTGGTGTGCCCTCCTCTCATACCTTTGCCATCCTTTTAATCAATTGGCGCCAAAATCACTGTTTCATACAATATCTCCCAGTGTTAGCTATTCTACATATACACCACTATCTGATCACCCCATCACAGACCTTCCCTTTTGTTCTTTCCACCCTCCCACTTTTCTCTGCAAGTTAAAAACGTTCAAACTTCTCCCAGTTATGAAGTGTCATAAGCTCGAAACATTAAACCCATTTCTCTCTCCACAGATTCTACCTGACTTGCTGTGTATTTCCAGCATTATCTATTTGATTTTTAGTAAAGCATGGTTGTAAAGAACTCAACTCATGGTAGTGTAGCGGTTAGCGTAACACTATTATAGCGCTAGCAACCCGGGTTCAATTCTGCTGCTGTCTATAAGAAGTTTGTATGTTCTCGCCGTGTCTGCGTGGGTTTCCTCCGGGTGCTCCGGTTTCCTCCCACATTCCAAAGACATACGGGTTAGGAAATTGTGGGTATGCTATGTTGGCACCGGAAGTGTGGTGACACTTGTGGGCTGCCCCCAGAACACTCTACGCAAAAGATGCATTTCACTTTGTGTTTCGATGTACATGTGACTAATAAATAAATATCTTATCTTATCAATAGCATGTCTCAGTCCTAACCAGGGAAAACACCTGGACCAATGAGACATTCCGTCAACCCAGACTTCTGATCAGCTAATATTCCCTAATTAATAATAATTAATATCACATTAAGGGCAAGAACTCTAAATAAGTTTACTGACTATATCATCCAGGGTCCTTGTAGTCAGCACACAGAGCATGCTTTCATCTCATCTGTCCATGTTGGATATGTATTAATGCACAGCACTCAGTTGAAAAACTCAGGTTGTCGAGATGTCAGTCAATGTACCACAACCAATCAAAGATCCTTCCTTTTCTTAAGGGACTCAGCTGCATCTGTGAGCGAACCTATTTCTACAGGTTGTCTCGATCTCTGCCACCATCATGAATGATGTGTTTGAACATCTTTTGAAGACAATTTAGAATACAAATTGTTAACATTGAGCAATAGGCAGTTGCCTGATTGCAATGCATTGCATAAACATCTTATGAGGATAATTGCATGTCTGTAATAGTCTAAATAAGATAGTCCATTTGCCCCTATGCTGACTTACATTGACTCCAGATTAAGCAGCACTTTGATTTTAAAATTTCCATTCTTGTTTTGAAATCCCTCCCTTGTCTTTACCCACAATATCTCTTTAAGCTCCTCCAGCCCTACCACCCTTCAAATGTTTGTTCACCACATATGAATATCCTTGAATTTAACCATTCCACCATTTTGCAGTTATGTCTCCGGCTGTCTGAGTCTTAGCCTCTGCAATTCTCTCCCTAAACCTCTCTGCCTCACCACCTCTCTTACTTCCTTCACTAAGCTCCATAAAACCCAGCACTTTGACCAAGCTTCAGGTCACCTGACCTAATAACTCCTTATGTGGCTCATTGTTAATTTTTATTTAATGGCCTTTTTGAGAAGCACCTTGGGACATTCTCGCTATTTTCTTGCTGCCACAGAAGTACAAGATGATGCTGTTGAAAGTGATGAATAGAAAACATATCAGGCTTTTCTGTGCATGTGTGTGTCTTGAGCTATTTTTCCTTTAAATTTGCCATTTGATAGGTTACTTATTAGTTACTAAAAGCAAAAGAGGAACATTTATTCCCTGTTTAAGCAATTCTTTAAGAGCACGCACAGGATTCCAGACTTTAAATTGAATTATTTTAATTGAATTAAATAAGAATAAAATTGTTGCTGGGCTGATTATACAAACAATATAATCTTTATATATGATGGCCGATTGAAATTCATCAACATTTACTTAAATGTGTGCAATATCTTGATAAAGTGCTTTTCTAAGTATACGGCAAATAGAATAAAAGTTTTATTAAACTTATTGTATACTATCAAGGATGTGGTTCCTGGAGACTATGCAATGAGATTCATAAACCAAAGGTCTAGAGCAATGATCCATGGATCAGAGTCATATTTATACAGCACAGAAACAGGCCCTTTGGCCCAACCTGTCCATGCCATCCAAGTTGCCTACCTGAACTAGTCCCATTTGCCCATATCCCTTTAAATCTTTCCTATCCATCTACCAATCCAATTGTTGTTCAAATGTTGTAATTGTACCTACCTCTGCCACTTCCTCTGGCAGCTCTTTCCAGATACCATAGAACCATAGAACCATACAGCACAAAACAGGCCCTTCGGCCCACCATGTTGTGCCGTCCATCAAACCACCCTCACACTATCTAACCCTTTCCTCCCGCATATCCCTCTATCTCACATTCCTCCATGTGCCTATCCAACAAACTCTTGAACCTGTCCAATGTATCTGCCTCCTCAGGCAGTGCATTCCATGCACCAACCACTCTCTGGGTGAAAAACCTCCCCCTGACATCTCCCCTGAACCTCCCACCCATAACCTTAAAGCCATGCCCCCTCGTCTTGAGCATTGGTGCCCTGGGAAGGAGGCGCTGGCTGTCTACTCTATCTATTCCTCTCAATATTTTATATACCTCTATCATGTCTCCTCTCATCCTCCTCCTTTCCAGTGAATAAAGCCCTAGCACCTTAAACCTCTCCTCATATTCCATATGCTCTAATCCAGGCAGCATCCTGGTAAATCTCCTCTGCACCCTCTCCAATGCCTCCACATCCTTTTATAATGTGGCGACCAAAGCTGAACACAGTACTCTAAGTGTGGCCTAACTAGAGTTTTGTAAAGCTGCATCATCACTTTGTGGCTCTTAAACTCAATCCCACGATTTATGAAAGCTAACATCCCATAGGCCTTCTTAACTGCTCTATCCACCTGTGAGGCAACTTTCAGTGAACTGTGAATATGAACCCCCAGATCCGTCTGCTCCTCCACACTGCCAAGTAGCTTGCCATTTACCTTGTACTCAGCCCTGGAGTTTGTCCTTCCAAGGTGTACCACCTCACACTTCTCCGGATTGAACTCCATCTGCCACTTGTCAGCCCAGCTCTGCATCCTATCAATATCCCTCTGTAAGTTCCGACAGCTCTCCACACTATCCACAACACCACCGATCTTAATGTCATCCGCAAACTTACTAACCCAGCCTTCCAGCCCCTTATCTAAGTTATCTATAAATATTACAAAAAGTAGAGGTCCCAGAACCGATCCCTGCGGGACACCACTAGTCACTGCCCTCCAATCTGAGGGCACTCCTTCCACCACAACCCTCTGCTTTCTACAGGCAAGCCAATTCCTAATCCACACAGCCAAGCTTCCCTGAATCCCTTGGCCTCTGACCTTCTGAAGAAGCCTACCATGAGGAACCTTATCAAACGCCTTACTAAAATCCATATAGACCACATCCACCGCACTACCCTCATCAATCTTCCTTGTCACCTCCACAAAGAACTCTATCAGGCTTGTGAGGCAAGATCTTCCCTTCACAAAGCCATGCTGGCTGTCCCTAATCAGTCCATGATTCTCCAGGTGTTCATAGATCCTATCCCTTAGAATCCTTTCTAACAGCTTACCCACCACAGACGTAAGGCTCACCGGTCTGTAATTCCCTGGACTATCCCTACTACCTTTTTTGAACAAGGGGACAACATTCGCCACCCTCCAATCCTCCGGCACCATCCCCGTGGACAACGAGGACTCAAAGATCCTTACCAGCGGTTCAACAATCTCCTCCCTCGCCTCTCGAAGCAGCCTGGGGAAAATCCCGTCGGGCCCAGGAGATTTATCCGTCTTGATGTTATTTAACAACTTCAACCCATCCTCTCTCTTGATATCTGCAACCTCGAGAACATTACCCTTACCAGCACTCCCTTCCATGTCATCAAGACCCCTCTCCTTGGTGAATACCAAAGAGAAGTACTCATTGAGAACTTCTCCCACTTTCGCCGCCTCCAGGCACATTCTCCCACCTTTGTCTTTAATCGGACCTACCTTTACCCTAGCCATCCTCCTACCCTTCACGTACATGACAAAGGCCTTGGGATTTTCCTTAACCCTACTAGCCAATGCCTTTTCATGTCCCCTTCTTGCTCTCCTCAGCCCTTTCTTAAGCTCCTTCCTCGCTACTCTATATTCCTCACGGGCCCTGTCTGAACCTTGCTGCTTATACCTTATGTATGCTACCTTCTTCTCCCTAACTAGTCGTTCCACCTCTCTCGTCACCCACGGTTCCTCCACTCTCTGTGTGGGGATAAAATGAGTTAGAATTCCACTGTAGCAGTGAGGAAATTTATATTTAGTTAATTAAGTATATATGACAATGATGGCCACCAAACTACCAGTGGGCTTTAACGTCTCATCTGCTTCTCTATTTTTAGGGAAGGAACTACACTATCCTCATCCCATCCTCCCGATATCTGATTCATGTCCAGACTCAAACAGTTGTGAAGTTGACTCTTAACCATCTCAGAAATGGTTTGTCAAGCTATTCAGTTCAAGGAAATGAGCACTGGGCTATAAATTATGGTCTAGCCACTGATACCTCCCATTAATAAATAAAAAATTGTCTGTTAGTGGTTTTAAAATATACTATTCTAAATGAAGCATTTCTCTGGCTGTCAAGCAAAAGCTTGATCAAAATTGTATTATCATCCTAATAACCTATAGTTGTTAGATTTAATTGTAATGATATTGTAAAATTTATCAATTTATACTTAATTTAAGCTAGCTCAGAAGCCTTGCTCATGTCTACAACAAACTACTATGGACACAGGTATATTAGTTATAAGCACAACAGATTTATTAAGTAAGTCGTATCCAGTACAAAGAAATGAAGAAGACAGTCACAGTCTGTTCCCTGAAACCTCAAAAGCTTGACCAATGTTACCTCCCATTCCACTCAAGAATACATTTTCTGTTTCATTTTTAGCCAGCTCCATCTCTTTCGCAGATCGAGTCACATTTTATGATCCTTGTTTACTCTCCTTTTTCCCAGGGAAAAGAATTCAAAAACTAGAAGGCAAAGGTATAAGGTGAAAGGGGAAGATTTAAAAGAAACCTGAGGAGCAACCTTTTCACGCAGAGGGTGGTGCGTATGTGGAATGAGCTGCCAGAGGAAGTGGTTGAGACAGGTACAATAACGACATTAAAGAGACATTTGGATAAGTATATGGATAGGACAGCAGACACAATAGTGTAGTGGTTAGTTTAATGCAATTACAGCGCCAGCAACCCGGGTTCAATTCTGGTCACTGTCTGTAAGGCGTTTGTACGTTCTCCCCGTGTCTGCGTGGGTTTCCTCCGGGTGCTCCGGTTTCCTCCCACATTCCAAAGATGTATGGGTTAGGAAGTTGTGAGCATGCTATGTTGGCACTGGAAGTGTGGCAACACTTGCGGGCTGCCCCCAGAACACTTTGTGCAAAGGGTGCATTTCACTGTGTGTTTCGTTGTACATGTGACTACTAAAGATATATTATCTTATCTTAGCAAAGGTTTAGAGGGATATGGGTCAAACGTGGGAAAATGGGATTAGCTGAGGTGGGCACCATAGTTGGAATGGTCAATTTGGGCTGAAGGGCCTGTTTCTGTACTGGATTGCTCTATTACTCTGACTTTATGACTATGACTCCTGCTGACAGAGCTACTCCTTGAATGGTACACATATACCAATTTTCTAAAGTTCTGTCACAAATGTTGCTTGAGTCAGCAACATGGCTCTTTAACTGTTTCAACCTTTCCTCTATTCTCTCTTGCTCTTAATCAATGTTCCGGTCCTACTCGCTTCAAATACCACACTTGATTAGCATTGCTCAATTCATTGTGACTGGGAGGAAAAGATATGGGGCAGAGATTGACATAACTGACTGGAGGGAGACATTGGTCCTGGTCGTTTAGTAGGTGTTATCTTTGTGATGGGTCTTTAATATGGTTAAAGTCTGACTTGACATCACCTTAGCAAGCATTGACTCAGAGACTGGCACCATTTGTTGCTTACAGAACAGGCTAACCTGTGTGCATTAGAAAACCTGATCCACACTAATGCATATAAGTAGGCATATGGGAGGAAATACTCATAACAAAACCAAAATTAACCCTGTGATCTGTTTAGTTATTTAATTGCTGCTTGTGGAACTGTGATATAGTCAAAGCTGTTGTGTTCCTTGGGCAGTGTTTACTTTGAGAGCCTTTGATTGGCTGTAAAGTGTTTTGGAACATCCTGAGTTGTGAAAGGCATGTATTAAAAAAATGAATCACCTCATATAAGCTAAAAAAAATTCTGGCAACACTTATCTCATAAGATGTTAAGCATTAAAACAACTTCAGACATTCCTTACATTTAATCTACAAAAATAAACTTGAAAAATAGCAGCTTAGAGAAATCCTTCTTTTTCTCGGTGCCTTTGTGTGTTTATTAGTCACTGCATATGCATGTAATGACTGGATTTACTACAGAAACTGAAGATTAACAAAGAATTGACTGTTTCTTCATTCTGACATAAGGACTAAATTTTTTGCAATACTTCTGCAGAAGCTTGCTTTAAACCAGTGAGAATCAGAAGCAAGAATTCACTTGCTTGGTATCTTGAGCAGTGAAATATTACATTCCTCTCTCATTCCTCATTCTTCAGACAAGCCCTATACAAATCCTATTGCTCAGTGCAATACAAGAGCATGAGCAAATTACATTGTACAAGCTGCTGAAATCTGTTTTCCTCAAGACCAATCAACCAAATGAAGATGTAGCCTTGTGCTTGTCAGGGTGGTTTGAAATAGTCAAGAGCTGCCAACTTGGAAGCAGCTATGACATAGAAATGCCAACAGCTATGTCATAGTTGATTATCTCCTACAGTACTGCTGCCTCCCACTAGAGTAACTTCAACAGTTCCCTTCCCCAGGCCTTGTTTTCATGTTTCATATCTGACATTTGGCTGTTGAATTTGTGGAATTCTCTCTGAGAGGCTGTCAGCTATTGACATTTAACACTCTGCAGATTCCATTGGAGGCTTGGATGGTGAACATTGTAGATTACTTGGAGGTTATCCTGGAGCTAGGATTTATAATTCCCTCCCAGCAACTCACCTCTGCCTGGGGTTTTGCTTAAAAAACAAAAGGGTATAGTACTTAGAGATGTACAACATAGAAAAAGGCCCTTCAGCCCATCACTTTTATGCCAACCTTTTTGCCTATCTACCCTCATCTACTCTTCCCTCATCAGGACCATATCCTCTATGCGTCACCTACTTAAGTATCTGTCTAGATCCCTCTTAAATGTAGTAATTGTATATGATTCCACCATCCCCTTTGGCAGTGAGTTCCAGATATCAAAAACTCTGTAAAAACATACGCCTCAAATCTCCTTTAAAACTACTTCCTCTTACCTTTAACTTGGGTGTCACATTTGCAAACATTTATTTGTAGACTGAAATAAATATATTACAATGTAAGTCAAATTCAGTCCTCAGTAATGGGTATCTGGTCAGTCTGATAGATTTCAATGCAGGATGCCAGTTTTGTGCTGCTTTCTCAATAGAAAGATTTGAAGCTGAAGATGCTTAAATCCAGAGTAATACTGGAGGCACTCAGCAGCTATCTGGGGAGAGAAACAGAGACGATGTTTCAGGTTAAGGACTCTTCATCAGAAATGGAAAGATGGAGAGAGAGGGAGAGAGAGAGAAAACTAGCATGTGCGGTGTTCTGGTGTGGCAGAGCTCAGAAATGGTACATGTACCTTCTTCCCAGAGGGCAATAGGGGAACAGGAATCAGTGAATATGGTGTATTTGGACTTGCAGAAGAGTTTTGGTGAAGTGCAACACAAGAGGTGATGAAATAGGGTCGCAATCATAGACTGTGTGATTAATGAAAAAAGACAGAGTAAGAATACTCTGTTCACTTTCAGGTTGAGAAGTTGGGATAAGTCGAGTGCTGGAAGTACTGGTGCTGTTCATAATATATATCAAAGATTTGGATGAGGGAATCAGGTGTAATATATCCAACTTTGCTGATGATGTTAAACTGGTGAGGAGAATGCAGTGTTGATTCAAGGAGACATGGATGGGCTCAGTAGATGGGCAAGGACGTTGCAGATGGGATATACTGTGGAAAACTGTGAATTCATCCACTTTGGTAGCAAAAAGTAGCAAGGCAGGGTATTTTTTTAAATGCGAGTGAGTGAAAGGTATTGGTGTTGAGAGGGACCCGAGTGTCCTTTTGCAGGTACCAAAGCAATTAGGAAGCCAAAGCTATGTTGGCCTTTGTTGCAAGAGGATTTCAATAATTAGTACAGATATTTTACTGCAATCGTATAGGGTCCTGGTGAGACCACATCTGAAATATTGTGTATAGACCTGAGTTCCCAACCGAAGTTACTTTTGATAGAGGGGGTGCAGCAAATTCTCACCAGACTGATCACTGGGGTGTTCGGTTTACCCTATGGAGAGAGGTTGAGCAGACTGGGCCTATACTCTGAAGACTTCAGAAGGATGAGAGATGATCTCACTGGAACATACAAAATTCTGAGAAGGCCTGCCAGGCAGGAATAATGTCACCCTGACTGGGGTTATAGGGTCATAGAGAAATATAGCATGGAAACAGGCCCTTTGGACTACCTGTTGCCTAGGAGGGCCTAGAGCCAGGGATTATATTCTCAACGTAAGGGGTTGGCCATTCAGGACAGAGTCAAGAATAAATTTCTTATCCCAGAGGGTCCTGAATCTTTGGACTTCTTTATGCAAGACGGCTGTGGAGGCTCAGTTGCTGAGTTTATTAAAGACAGAACATAATAGATTTTTGGATATTACAGGAATCAAGGGATATGGAGTTAGTGCAGGGAAATGGATCTCAGGTAAATGATCTGAGTGCACTTCTTCAGCCTGACAGAACTATAGAAAGCACCCTCATCCAAAAGAAATTGTCCAACAACTAACTTCAAACAGTGACAATTCCTTCATATGGGTGCTGGTGGCATGGTGAGAGTTCCTTTCCACTGCTAAGCATTTAAGCAACATGTCATGCCGATTGACATTATGGTCAATATATTATTGGCAGAAGTTAGTTATTGACTCCCTGA
Organism: Pristis pectinata; assembly: GCF_009764475.1. Taxonomy (NCBI): domain Eukaryota; kingdom Metazoa; phylum Chordata; class Chondrichthyes; order Rhinopristiformes; family Pristidae; genus Pristis; species Pristis pectinata. Next base: position 27,560,279 of record NC_067414.1, on the reverse strand, counting down.
TACCTTCACCTATGTAATTTCCACTGTGATTCACTGGAAGTGCATGTGCAGGTGTTCTGGACCAAAAGGCAGAATCACACAAACAACAGTCTCAAGAGGCACGATTGAATTCCTTTGTGTCGCACAGTCTCTGGATATTTTTTCTCAAATGTACATCTGTGCATTTATGGAACAATAAAAACCGAGCTCAATAAGTTAAGGAGATTTTATTAACTTTCTCTCATCAGTTGCCAACTTTCTTTTAATAAACAGGGATTCTAAGAACCAGTTATCATTGCCTCTGGTTGTGCTTAGTTCTGTTTGTTGTGTTGGGAGTTCAATAATGTGCTCGCTCTGTACATCTAGCTTACTTCTGAAGAGTTTTTCTTTTAAATACACCTCCAGAACTAATTGAGATGCAATCCTGATTGTTCCTGTGGAAATTATGAGCAGAGACAATAGATTTGTGGTCTTTCCTGCTGACCCACAGGTGCAAGCCATAGTTCAGTGGAATCAGAAGATGGTGGGTTCAAATTCCCACCCTAGGCAGTTCAGTATACAATCTAGGCTGGCACTTCAAGTTGGTAGTGAGGGCATTATGCTATTAGAGATGGTCTCTTTCATATGACAAAAGCAGCAAAAGACATTAGAAGCTAAATGACTGACCCCTTATGTTAAGATGGTATCTCCTAGTGCTAGACTCCCAACACCTCTCAGAACCTTGTGTGAATGGGATCATACCTCATTCTTTTGAACTTCTGTGAGATTAAACCAATCTTACCCAAACTAACTCTCAAGGGAAACCCTCCATCTCAGGAATCAATCCAGTGAATCTACACAGCATTGATTGGAAGGCAAGTATACAGAAGTCTAGATATGGGAAGCAATGCTACACGGAATGCTCCAAACAAAGTCTCACCAAATCTCTTTATAATTTCAGCAAGCCTTCCTTACTTTTGTTGTCTAATCCTTTGCAATAAAGTCCAGCTCATTGTACCTGCATGTTTGCTTTATGCATCTTTTGAACTAGTACACAAAAGGTCCTGTCTGTACTTTTGGCTGATGTACAGACAGGATCTTTCGTGTGAAGCCCTGTCTACATCTCAGATGGATGTATACCATCGAATTACTTGACGAATAGCAGAGGAATTCCCTCTGCTGTCTTGGCCAATGTACTTAGCATTTTATGGCCGTTATCTCACTGATTTTTTTGCTTGCAGGCAATTGCCATGTACACATTGGCTGCTGCATTTACTACCTGCGAGGAGTATTTAATTGGTTGTAAATTGCTTTGGGGCATACAGAGGGCATACAAATCCTTTCTTTGCTTTCAACAGGTATCCTATTAGTACCCAGATTGGCCAATTAACTACTCTGAAACAACTGGTCACTTTTGAAATAAGGTAATAATTATTAGCAACTAAATGCTTACAAACACAGTGAACATAGGCAATATTGTTTATTATGGTTTCAAGGCTTTTTGATGGTTCTGTGATATGTTTATTACTGAATAGACCCCTACTTTACTCCCTGTACACTCACTGCATGGCTAGATTCTGCTCTAACTCCATCTACAAGTATGCAGATGATACCACTGTAGTAGGCCGAATCTCAAATAACGATGAGTCAGAGTACAGGAAGGAGATAGAGAGCCTAGTGACATGGTGTCATGACAACAACCTTTCCCTCATTGTCAGCAAAACAAAAGAGCTGGTCATTGACTTCAGGAAGGGGGATAGTGCACATGATCCTGTTTGCGTCAATGGTGCTGAGGTCGAGAGGGTTGAGAGCTTCAAGTTCCTAGGAGTGAACATCACCAATAGCCTGTCCTGGTCCAACTATGTAGATGCCGCGGCCAAGAAAGCTCACCAGCGCCTCTACTTCCTCAGGAGGCTAAAGAAATTTGGCATGTGCCCTTTGACACTCACCAACTTTTATCGATGCACCATAGAAAGAATCCTATCTGGATGCATCACAGCTTGGTATGGCAACTGCTCTGCCCGGGACTGCAAGAAATTGCAGAGTTGTGGACACAGCTTGGCACATCACAGACACCAGCCTTCCCTCCATGGACTCTGTCTATACTTCTCACTGCCTTGGTAAAGCAGCCAGCATAATCAAAGATCACACCCACCCTCGACATTGTCTCTTCTCCCCTCTCCCATTGGGCAGAAGATACAAAGGCCTGAAAGCACTTACCACCAGACTCAAGGACAGCCTCTATCCTACTGTTATAAGACTATTGAACAGTTCCATTGTATGATAAGATGGATTCTTGACCTCACAATTTACCTCATTATGGCTTTGCGCCTTATTGCCTACCTGCACTGCACTTTCTCTGTAGCTGTAACACTTTATTCTGCATTCTGTATTGTTCTTACCTTGTACTACCTCAATGCATTGTGTAATGCATGGTAATGTAGCAGTTAGTGTAATGCTATTACAGCGCCAGGGACCCAGGTTCAATTCTGGCCGCTGTCTGTAAGGAGCTTATATGTTCTCCCGTGACTGCGTGAGTTTCCTCCGGGTGCTCCAGTTTCCTCCCACATTCCAAAAGATGTACGGGTTAGGAAGTTGTGAGCATGCTATATTGGCGCCGGAAGCGTGACGACACCTGCGGGCTGCCCCCAGAATATTCTATGCAAAGATGCATTACACTATGTGTTTCAATGTACATGTGACTAATAAAGTTACCTCACCTCACCTCACCTCACCTCACCTCACCTCACCTCTCTGTACGAGCAGTATGAAAGACACGTTTTTCACTGTAGTTTGTTACTAGTGACAATAATAAACCAATTCCAATTTGTTATGGCCTTGCACCTTATTGTCTGCCTTCACTACACTTTCTCTATAAGTGTAACACATTATTCTGCATTTTGTTACTGCTTTTCTCTTGTGCTACATCAATGTACTGATGTGATGAAATGATCTGTATGGATGGCATAGAAAACAAAGTTTTTCACTGTACCTCAGTACATGTGACAATAATAAACTAATTTACCAATTTAGCAAATGCAGCTTCTTAGCAATGTCACCTCTGAATACAATTATCAGAAGGGACATTACAAATCCACTCAATTGGACAAATGTTTTAGTTTCTTTTCTCTTTCAATGTTACTTTATTGCTTTGTATCTTCACCTTTCATTACCTTTGACCACCTCGGAAACAGTCAGCTGCTAATTTGCTCCACTGCTGATCAGCAACCAGCTACAGAGCATTGGGCACTGGGAGCAATAGAGAGCAGCATGGATGGGTTACTTCCCCTTACTTCAGTTTAGGATTTAATCTCTACTCTATGCCATTTTGGATCACTTGGTTGAACTCATGAGCTTGACATGTGGGTGCCAGGCATTTTGTGACTCAGTGGACTGCTTCTTTGATTTTACACTGTGGCTCCTTACTACATTATGACAAGGAGTCAGCTCCAGATTCAAAGAGCATTCTAACAGCAAAAGCACAAAGGCTTTTAGAAATTTATTATTGGCCAATTTTAGATTTTACTTATTGATTTGAAGATTCAGCTAGATTAATATATTGGGAATTCTGTTTTACTAATTCTGTGAATTATTTACTAACCAAGTTCTAACCCAAAATATATTTAATTCCTTTTGAAGTTGAATAGTCTGGGAACAATATACTTGCACATCCAATGAGTATCTGAAAATCATGAGAAATGTTTACCAGTGCTAGTGAAGATTCTTAAATAAGATAAGATATCTTTATTAGTCACAGGTACATCGAAACACACAGTGAAATGCATCTTTTGCATAAAGTGTTCTGGGGACAGCCCGCAAGTGTCGCCACGATTCCAGCACCAACATAGCATGCCCACAACTTCCTAACCCGTACGTCTTTGAAATGTGGGATGAAACCTGAGCACCTGGAAGAAACCCACGCAGACACGGGGAGAACGTACAAACTCATTACAGACAGTGGCCGGATTTGAACCCGGGTCGCTGACGCTGCAAAGCGTAACATTAACCGCTACACTTGCCAGTGCTGGGTGGATGAGAATGCTGGGACAATTGTGCATGTATCCATTTTATCTTCAAACAGATTCCTTTTTAAATTGTATAAATAAGTGCAGGAATGTTGTGACCCAGTCTGAATCCACAACACAACAAAGGAACTTATTGTCCGATTGGATCAACTCACAGTTTTGTGGTCGTGACTTTTATATTCAATTGACACCTCATTTTGGGGACTGAATTCCTCAACTTGTCTATGGAAGTTTAATAACCCAGTTTTAAGCATCATTTTCTAGGTTAGGTAGGTGCCAGCTGTGGCTCACTGATAGACATTTACACAGAAAATTTACGGCTTCAAGACCCAATTCAGACTGCTTTATCTTGGTTGACACTTTTGTACAATACTGAAGGCGTCTTGCACTGTCACAGGTGACATCTGTGTTCACTCAGGTGGATGTGAAAGATCCCTTGGAACTCAATGAAGAAAAACTGGAGAGTTCTACTGGTGTCCTGATCAACATTGCTCATAACATAAGGACGGAAGAAATAGGAGTAGGAATCAGCCATACAGCCCCTCAAAGAAAGACACAATGATGCTGGAGGAACTCAGCAGGACAGGAAGCATCCGAGGAGAAAAGCAGGCGGTCAATGTTTCGGGTCAGGACCCTTCTTCAGGACTGAAGATAGGAAAAGGGGAAGCCCAATATATGGGAGGGAAAAGCAGAGCAGTGATAGGCGGACAAAAGAAGGGAGGCGGGGTGGGATCACAGAGGCGGAGCACCGAGAGAGGGACTCACAAAGCTCCCATCGAAGAGGGGAAGAAAACTCCTTCAAAGTGGGCATCCTTGGAAGAGACTTTGCAGTGGAGCAGTAATACGAGAGAAACAAAGGACTGCAGGTGCTGGAATCTAGATGGAAAACACAATGATGCTGGAGGAACTCAGCAGGCCAGGCAGCTTCCGTGGAGAAAAGCAGGCAGTGAATGTTTCAGGACTGAAGATAGGAAGAGGGGAAGCCCAATATATAGGAGGGAAAAGCAGAGCAGTGATAGGTGGGCAAGAGAGGTTCTCTCTCTGTGCCCTCCGCTCTACCCTCTCTGCTATACGCAGACACCTTCTGGCCCTTTCTCTTTCTCTTTCACAGTTCTGGACTTTGCTCTCCAAGGTGTACCCGGGAGTGTTTTTTTTCCCGTTGTTCTTTCACTGCTCTGCTTTTCCCTCCTATATATTGGGCTTCCCCCTTTTCCTATCTTCAGTCCTGAAGAAGCGTCCTGACATCAAACGTTGACTGCCTGCTTTTCTTCACTGATGCTACCTGGCCTGCTGAGTTCCTCCAGCATCATTGTGTTTTTTTCTAGATTCCAGCTTCTGCAGTCCTTTGTTTCTCTAGCAATATAGCCCCTCAAGCCTGCTTTGCTATTCATTAAAATCATTGCTAACTTTTATTGTGATCTATTGTTCTTTAATTGATAAAATAATCATTTCAATGATCTTATATAATACTACAAATCCAGATGTTGGTAGGGGTCTGTAGTACTGTGGAATGGGACTAGTGAGTGATGGGTAAAAGTGTGTAGGGGTGTGAGAGGATTTAGAACTGGCAAGCCTGGCTTACTGCTAGTCTGATGGAGGCTTCTGGCTTTACTTGACTCTCAGACCTTGCTTCTCCCATTCTGGTAGCCTCCCATTATAATGTTCCTCTAAGCCCTTCCCTGATCTCCCTTCTGCAAGCACAGGAATATCAAGCCAGCTCTTTATACCCCAGATACTGCTCAGTGGTATAACTCATTCCAACACTCAAGTGAGTAAACTGCTGTGAGAGAGGAGACTGTACAAGTTGCAGTGCTAAAAATAATATTAAGGATTATTGGGCAGACAGGAATTTGTCTAACAGATTCCAGTTGCTCAGTTATAAGTTTGCAGCAACAACATCTTTATGTTAAGGAGGTGATAAGTAAAGTCAGTGGAAATTTTACGTCAAGACCTACCTTACAATTAAAATGCATTCATGTTTGTTCTCTGCTTAAGACTTCAAGGCTCACTGTTTGGGAATACGTAGTCCACACAGCTTTCCTATGCCAACATTCCCTTGATGTGATGGTGTGATAGCCTGTGTTGGGTGCATATAAACAGACTTAGCTGCTGTTAAATACAAAAAAAGTAAATACACCTTCAGTTAAAACATTTCTGCAGTTGAAAAGATCTTTAGATCCTTCTGAAAAATCCTACTGCGAGGCAAATTTTTAGAAGGAGACTTGTTTATTTGAATCACATTAAACTTCCCACAGTCTTTGTAAACGTTCATGATCACAGGTTCTGAAGGATCTGCAAACAATTTGTGTAATTGTCCATTAGATTATACTGCCTGAGTCATCTTAACATTTGGTAAATGGAAAAAATGAGCAATGAACTTTGGGTCAGACTGAAAAATATTTGCTACCACACAACACAATGTGTTGCTCCCTTTGACATAATCCCTTGATACTGTGTTGTCCAATGGGTATTGTTGACAAGCCACAAGTGTGGCTGTGGCAACCCCATTTTATCCATATATGTACACTTCAGTAGAAATTGTCTTACTTGCACTCACACAGTTTCAGAATCAGAGAAACATAAACATTTGCAGCACAGGAGGAGATCATTCTGCCCATTGTATCTATACCTGCCAAAAATGAACTTTATTTTAGTCTCACTTTCCAACTCTTGATCAATAGACTTGCACATTGTGGATCTTCAAAGGCTCAAACATGGTGAGGGCTTTTGATTCTGCCTTCCTCTCAGCCAGTTAGTTGCAGACCCTCAGTAGTGCAGTAATTCTTTCTCAAATCCCCTCTAATCCTTCTGTCATCTAACTTAAATTTCTCTCCCCTTGTTACTGAACTCCCTGCTAAGTAGTGTAGGTCCTTTCTGTTTACCCAATCGAGACATCGCACAATGTAATCTCCCCTGAGTTTCCTTTGGTCCAGAGAAAGCAACCATTGGCTAGCCAGTCTTTCCTCATTGCTATAATCCTCCAGCCCTGGCAAGATTGGTGTAAACTCCTCTGGACCCTCTTTACTCAGTTCCAGCATGATGTTGGATAAAAATATTACATGCTAGAAATACTCAGCAGGTAAGACTGCATCTGTGGATAGGGAAACAGAGGTAACTTTTCAGACTGATGACACAAGACCGTCTAGCATGACCTTCCTGCTCTTGTCTATGAAATATGTCTTCTCAGACAACATATTTACCTGTCCTGCCACCTTGATTTCTGGTCTCCTGCTTCTCACTGTAGTGACTGTGCTGTCTGTTTTTTTTCTTCTGGGATAGAATTATACTGAAGATAGTGGAAGCCAGTACCCTGAGGACTTATTCTTATCCTTCCCAACCTGCGCAAGTTGGCTAAGCTTATTGTGTGATTAGGGAGATCGTCAAAGGTCCAATTTGTATCCTTCTTTATCACATTCAGGAAAATCTCGTACATAAACCTTGGCTCTTAGGACTAATTAGTAGCTTTCCTTGGAGGTTCTAATGGATGCTGAATATGGAAAAGAAAAGGATTATGTTATCATATTTAGGAGCTGTAATCTAAAATTGAAAGTCTGAAGATGCTGAATATCTGAAGTCAAAACAGAAATCTATTAATCTCCGAAATAAAAACAGAAAATCCTGGAAATACTCAGCAGGTCAGGCAGCATCCAGGGAACGAGAAACAGAGTTAAGATTTCAGGTTGATGATCCTTCATCAGAACTGGGAAAAATTTAGAAGTGAAAGGCATTTCAAGAAGAGGAGGGAGGGCAGAAACAATAAAAAGGTTTGTGGTTAGGTGGGGACCAGGAGAGACTGAATGACAGGTGGTGTAAGGGGAGAGGAAATAAACATTGAATATTGGAAATGTGAGATTATGACTGAAATGGCTGAGTATCTGAAATGGTTGAATTTGATGTCTAGTCCTGAAGATTGCAATGTGCTTAGTCAGATGAGGTGCTGTTCCTTGAGCTTACATTAGGCTGTTTTTGAACAAAGGTCAGAGTGGAAGTGATGGAGAATTAAAGTGACAGGAAACCGGAAGCTCATGATCACCCTCACCGACTGAATGGAGGTATCCTGCAAAGTGATTAGCAATCTGCGTTCCTTTCTCTAATGTAGAGGATGCCACATAGTGAATGCTAAATAGGAAGAAGTATAAATATATTGCTGCTTCACCTGAAAGGAGTGGCTATAGTTCTGGATGATGTAAGGTAGGTGGGGGGCAGGGTACAGAGGGAGGGAGGTAAAAGGGCGAGTGTTGTGTCTCCTGCCATTTAATGGAAGGATGTGGTTTGGAAGGGGAACAGGTGTTTATGGGGATGGTACAGTGCATTAGGGGTGAAAGAGTGAAGTTTGGTGGCTTACATTCTTATGAGTTGAAGCAAATTAGAAGAACATGTATTATGGAAAAGGTGTTACTGGATAGCTTCAGGGAACAAAATTGGCAAACAACATAGGTAGAGAGAGGGATGAGGTCCTGCCAAGTGAGTTTAGGAAGTTAGGCAGAAAGTTAAAAAGCAGGACGTCTAGGGGCGCAATCTCAGGTTTATTCTCTGTGCCACGTGCTAGTGAGGGAAGAAGTAGGAGGACCGATGCACGCGTGGCTAAAGAGCTGGTGCAGGAGGGAGGGCTTTAGGTACTTGGATCACCGGGATCATTTCTGGGGTAGGTGGGGCCGGTGCGAGAAGGAAAGATTGCACCTGAACCTAAGGGAGGGCTGATATTCTTATCCTAGCAGGGAGGTTTGCTCACACTGTTCGGGGGCGGTTTAAACTAATTTTGCAAGGGTCTGGGAAGCGTAGTAGCAGTGCAGCATGTGGGGAGATAAATGAAGAGGATATATCAACCAAGACCAGTGGGCAGAGCAGAAAGAGGCAGGTTAAGGTGCATGGGGGAGTGGGATAGGGGCTGCTAGGCTCAACAGCATTTACTTTAATGCAAGGAGCCTCACAGGTGAGATGAGCTTAGAGCATGGATCAGTACCTGGAGTTGTGATGTTATTGCATTCACAGAAACACGGTTGAGTGAATGGCAGGACTAGCAGGTTAAAGTTCTGAAGTATAAAAAGTTCAGGCATGACAGAGGGGGATGAGTGGCACTACTGATTTGGAAGAACATAACGGTAGTACTTAGAGAGGATATCATGGAGGGATTGTCCAATGAGGCCATATGGATAGAATTTAGGAATAGGTGAGGGGTGATCACTTTTATGGGGTTATACTACAGACCTTCCAATAATTAGCAGGAAGGAGAGGAACAGATATACTGTATAAGCAAATCACAGAAAGGCTTAAGAGCAATAGGGTTATAGAAGTGGGGAATTTTAATTTTCCCAGTGTTGACTGGGATTGTCTTACTGCAAGGGGCTTAGATGGGGCGGGATGTGTTAAGTGCATCCAAGAAAGTTTTTTGTACAATATGTAGAGATTCCGGCTCGAGTCGATGTACATGTGACTAATAAAGATATCTTACCTTATCTTATCTGGAACACATTGCCGGCGGAGGCGGTGGAGTCAGATACAATCACTACACTTAAGAGGCATTTAGAAGGCGCTTAAGTAGACAAGGCACAGAAAGCTGCAGACCTAGTGTGGGCAAATTGGATTAGTGCAGATGGGCAAAAATGTCAGCATGGACGTGATGGGCTGAAGGGTCCTTTTCTGTGCCGTACAACTCTATGACTATAAAATCCATGTATTTGCTTAATAAGCAACAGACTGAGAAAGTAAAGCACATAGATTGGTCAAATAAACTTGGCTATTGTCTTAACATTTCACCGACAAAAATACGAAGTTGTTATGGTGCTTAAGCGAATATTTGAGTCATTACATCTCATTCACAATGGGAGGACATATCACTCATTTTATATGTACAAATCAGAAATGCAATTAGCTATATTATTGGGATTCCCAATTGGAATTCTGATGAATATGTAACTAATGGCCCGGGATGTAAACCAGGCTATAGCAGGAACTCTTTTGAAATCCATCCATTATTTTACAAACCGATGAAATGTATTACAATAAATGATTCAATACTCTACAACAAAGAACTGATGGAAAGTGAAATTCAAAGGAAATGTCTTAGACACGCATGCAAATCAAACCAAACTGTGTTTTATATGTATTATGAACTGGAAGGTTAATGTGGTTTGCAAATCAAAAAGTAATTATCACTGTACCGTGCAGAATATTTCTGAGTGAAAGTGCTTCTGTGATACCTTAAATTGTCAGAATCTCCTTTATTTTTACTGGTAGCAGATTGCACAACCAAAAATACCACAGCTGTGCATTCTTTGTGTAACTTCTAATATACAGAATCTGCATCTGGTCTCCAGTTTTGAAATGATAGTCACTTCAACATCAGATGAACATTACACACAGACAGAAACTAAATCAAAGTAAAATTTTAGTTTATGGTGAAGGCAGAGTGGAGCTATAATTAACTTGGTAGTAATTATGACTCTAGCCCTTGGGTAATATTTTTTGCACAGCTGTCTTCAAAAAATATTAATTTCTCACATGCTAATGAAATGGAAACTTGTGAGAACAAATTAAATTTTACAAATCAATTAACACCATAAGTAGTGCATGTACTTAAGTTGCCAAAAAACTATTTTATGCATAACAAATCATGAAAAATTCTTACAAATACTTAACAAGGATATACAAAAATTATTTGTGTTTAATATGATTCGATAAGTTAAAAGTTACTTTGAGAATTTTGTGGTTCTACCTTTCAGAATAACAAAGTAAGAAAAAGTTGATGCAGTTTTCTCTGTTTTTGATGCCAAGATGTTTGGTGGAAAGAAATATGAAATACATTAAAATCATGCATCTCCACTTTTTCAAGAAGACCAAATGCCAATGTGCAGGCAATATTTGATTCTTTTACTTACTCATTCAGAGGATATAGCTGTTGCTGACAAGACCGCTATTTGCTAGCTATCTGCATTTTCACTTGAAAAATTAGCGGAGAGCAACCTGCAAGAATTGTGCTGAAGATACTCCCAAATTGTTGTTATTCAGGGGGTTCCAGAATTCTGAGCCAACAGTGATAAAGGAACAGCTATGGTGGGTGACCTCGTGAGGGACTTTTAGGTGTTGTTGTTCCCCTGCTACTGTTCTTTTGGTAGAGGTCATAAAATGGTATTGATGAAGCCTCTATGAGTTGATGCATTGCATCTGGTAGATGGTGCATGATCTAACCAAGGTGTATCAGTGGTGGAGGGAATGAATGCATATCATGGTAAGTGGGATGCTTTTTCAGTGGCTGCCATATCCTGGATGGTGTTGGGTTTCTTGAATGTTGTTGGAGCTGCACTGAGCCAGACAAGTGGAACATATTCCATCATGCCCCTGATTTGTTGCTTATAGATGATGAAAAAGTTCTGGGTGTCAGGAGATGACTAACTTGCTGCAGGATATCCAATCTTTGTCTAGCTCTTGCAGCCATGATATTGCTATGGCTGGTCCAGTCAAGCTTCTATTCAATGTTAACTGCATATTGTCAATAACAGGATTTGACTTTAGCCATTCCACTGAATATCAAAATAAGTGACTAGACTCTCTCTTCCTTGATATGATCACAACCTGGTACAAATGTTATTATCCATTTTTCAGTTCAAGCCTGAATAATATGCAGGTCTTGTTGTAACTACACATAGACTATTTCTTTTTCCAAGGAGTTGCAAATGAAAGGAAATATGCAGCAATTTTCAATGACTATTCCCACTTCTTGAATTGATGAAGCACTTGAAGTTGGACAGGCTTAGGAACTGCACTGATGAACTCCTGCAGATCGATGTCCTGACTCTGATATAATTAACCTCTGACAAATGCGACCATCTTAATTTGTGTGAGATGTGTCTCTACAACAAACAATAGCAAAATACATGTCTGAAAGTAGACATTGCAGACTGGAAGATTTGAATGAGGCATCACACTCAGTATGTCTTGCAGGAATCACCCTGTTGCCTTGTCTAACAGTCAGAGTTTGGGGACTAGTGGAACAGACAAAGTTTTCTGCAATAAGATTCCTATATTTAAAAATGAGATGTAAAAAGAATAAATGATTACAAATAAAAAGAATGTTATAGGGGAGTGACTAACTGAACTAAAAGTATACACATAAAGTAATGAAAATCAAAATAATTTTTGGTGCTAAAAATCTGAAATAATATATGTGTGGAGCCAGGGGACATACCCAAGTCATAAATGAATACTTCTCCTCGGTGATCACCAGGGAGAAGGATTTAGAAGACAGAGAGTTAAGGGAGGGGTATGCTGATATTCTGGAGCATGTCTATATCAGGAAAGAGAAAGTGCTAGAAATATTGAAGCATATTAGTGTGGATAAATTCCCTTGGCCTAATGGGATCTAAGCCAGGACGCTAATGGAAGCAAGGGAGGAGATTGCTGAGGCTCTGACAGAGATTCTTACATCCCCATTAATTACGGGTGAGGTACCAGAAGACTGGAGGATAGCTAATGTTGTTCCCTTGTTCAGAAAGGGCAGTAGGGATACACCTGGAAGCTATTGGCTGGTGAGCCCTATATCAGTGGTAGGGAAGTTGTGGGAGAAGATTCTGAGGGACAGGATTTGTGATCACTTGGGAATGCAGGGACTGGTTAGAAGGAATCAGAACAGTTTTGTGTAGGGGAAATTATGTCTCACAGTCTTATTGAGTCTTTTGTGGAAGTGACTCAGAAAGTTGATGAAGGCAGAACCATAGGCATGGTTTACATGGACTTTAGCAAGGCTTTTGAAAGGTTCTGCATGGTAGGCTGGTCCAGAAGATTAAGGCACAAGGGATTCAAAGCATGATCGCAAACTGACTATTGGCCCAACAAGCTTGAGTCTTCCTGACCATTAGCCTCCACTTTGTAACTGTGATGTGTGGAACTGCTGTTTCCAGGTCGTAGTGAGGAGACTGATAGTAATGTTCTTAGGGATAGAAATTCATTCACACAACTCCAAACAAAAACAGTGCTCTACTGTTGAAATTTGGGTTAACCTGGAATAAAGCAATTTGTACATGTTCTGGGTGTTTTGCTATCTGTCAAGAAACTCCTTTCCTCATTTCTCCCCCAAGTGACAATAATATAAAACACAAAATTCATCTGTTGTGAGAACTTGAATCTCACTGGTCTGGAAAAGCACGATCCTTATTTGCTCAGAACACAGCCATGTTTTACTAACATATTTTTCAAAGGGCCAATAATTAAGCAGCATCCTTTGTCCTCAGTGAAATCTGTCATATCCTGTAAATCCAAGCTCACATGCACCGTGACTGCTTTGCCCATGAAGGTCAGCCTCAAAATAACATTCAGTTTTCCATCCTCAGCCTCATTCCGGGGGTGCTGCTGATTCCTGCCACATCCCTGCCACATGGCAGTTTGCTGGTGAATCTGGGTTAGGGAACTCACCAAACTCCATATTCAAGGTGCGGAGGCTTTATTTGCTTTTCCTTCAGTTTGCAGGAGAGAGCGGACATGGACTTTTCCAGTGTCGCAGGTTTCCCAGTGTGGAGGCATTTCAAAGTAAAAGTCAAAGTCAAGTTTATTGTCAGATGCACAAGTACATGTATGCACAGGTGCAATGAAAAACTTAGTTGCAGCAGCATCACAGGCACATAGCATTAGATAAACAGCATTCGCAAGAAAAGCATGAATTAAACATAAATTATATACAAAATTTTTACAAGGAAGAACACAATTAGAACAAAAAAAGCAAAGAAAAACAAAGTCCATTCCAATGAAAAGTGGTCAAGGTTGTTGTAGCTTTATGTAGCTACATGGTGTAGCTGTACTGAGGTAGTGATTAGGGTTGTGTAGGTTGTTTCAAGAACCAAATGGCTGAAGAGATGTAACTGTTCATGGTGGTGTGGGACTTCAGGCTTCTGTACCTCACTGCCTTGCAGCTCGAATTTTCCAATGATTCTTAGGTTGGTAATTGCAAAACAGTGCAAGCCAATTCCCCATCTACATGTGGGCCATATCCCCATCATTCTTTGCCTTACAAACAGAAGGCATCAATTCAGCCCTTTTGGTGCATGGTAGCAATGGGAGCCAATCATATTACAATCATTTTTCTCCGTCTCCTTCAATGCAGACAAATTCAACCTCTCCCTGCTTCAAACTCAGGTTCCCTCCTGTTTTAAGAAGATCACTATCATCCCGGTACCGAAGAAAAGCAAGGTAACGTGCCTCAATGACTACCAACCAGTGGCTCTGACATCCACCATCATGAAGTGCTTTGAGAGGTTGGTCATGGCACGCATCAACTCCAGCCTCCCAGACAACCTGGACCCACTGTAATTTGCCTATTGCTGAAACAGGTCTACAGCAGATGCCATCTCCCTGGCCCTACACTCAGCTCTGGAGCATCTGGACAGTAAAGACACATACGTTAGACTATTGTTTATTGACTACAGCTCTGCCTTCAATACAATAATTCCAAGCAAGCTTGTCACCAGACTCCGAGACCTAGGACTCAACACCTCCATCTGTAACTAGATCCTTGACTTTCTCACCAACAGACCGCAATCAGTGAGGATAGGCAGCAATACCTCCGGCACAATTATTCTTAACACTGGTGCCCCACAAGGCTGCGTCCTCAGCCCTCTACTCTACTCTCTATACACTCATGACTGTGTGGCCAGATTCTGCTCCAACTTCATCTACAAGTTTGCAGATGATACCACCGTTGTAGGCTGTATCTCAAACGGCGATGAGTGGGAGTACAGGAAGGAGATAGAGAACTTAGTGGAATGGTGTCATGACGACAACCTTTCCTTCAATGTCAACAAAACAAAAGAGCTGGTCATTGACTTCAGGAAAGGGGGTGGTGTACATGCCCCTATCTACATCAATGGTGCTGAGGTCGAGAGGGTTGAGAGCTTCAAGTTCCTGGGAGTGAACATCACCAACAGCCTGTCCTGGTCAAATCACGTAGATGCCATGGCCAAGAAAGCTCACCAGCGCCTCTACTTCCTCAGGAAGCTAAAGAAATTTGGTTTGTCCCCTTTGACTCTCACCAACGTTTACTGATGCACCATAGAGAGCATCCTGTCTGGATGTATCACGGCTTGGTACGGCAACTGCTCTGCCCAGGACTGCAAGAAGCTGCAGAGAGTTGTGGACACAGCCCAGCGCATCATGGACACCAGCCTCCCCTCCTTGGACTCTCTTACCTCTCGTTGCCTTGGTGAAGCAGCCAGCATATAGCAAAGACCCCACCCACCCGGGGACATTCTCTCTCTCTCCTCTTCCATCAAGTAGAAGATACAGGAGCCTGAGGGCACGTACCACCAGACTTAAGGAGAGCTTCTACCCCACTGTGATAAGACTATTGAACGGTTCCCTTATATGATGAGATGGACTATGACCTCACAATCTACCTTGTTGTGACCTTGCAGCTTATTGCACTGCACTTTCTCTGTAGCTGTGACACTTTACTCTGTACTGTTATTGTTTTTACTTGTACTACCTCAATGCACTTTGTACTAACTCAATGTAACTGCACTGTATAATGAATTGACCTGTACAATCGGTTTGTAAGACAAGCTTTTCACTGTACCTCGGTACAAGTGACAATAATAAACCAATACCAATACCATTACCAATTGTAGCTGCGAGAAGATGGCATGGCCCAGATGGTGGGGATCTTTGATGATAGGTATTGCCTTCTTGAGGCAGCACCTCATGTAGATACTACCGATGGTAGGGAGAGATGTGTCCGTGATGTATTGGGCTGAGTCCACTACTCTCTGCAGCTTCTTATATTCCTGCGTTTTCAAATTGCCATACCAGACCATGATGCAACCAGTCAGGATACTTTCAACAGCACATCTGTAGCAGTTTGTTAGCATGTTTGGTGACATTCCGGTCCTCCTTAACCTTCTAAAAAAGTAAAGACAGTGTCGTGCCTTGCTTTATTGACTGCACTCATGGCTTAACTGAGACCTCCCTGGCAACCTCCCACCAAGAGTGTTTAGCTGTAGCCCTGGAGAGGGACGTGTATAGCACTTTGCGCAAAGAGCATGCCTTCTGCAGATACTGCTCTTCATCAGCTTGCCTAATTCCCCTGACCCTCTGAAACCACTCTCCTACCCACCCTTCCTATCACTGCAGAGTCCACTCATTCAGTGGCAGCAATCCCTGCAGCTGGAAGAGCATCACATGTATGAGTGCAAAGGAGATTTACAAGGATGTTGCCAGGACTCGAGGGCCTGAGTTATAGGGAGAGGTTGGGCAGGCTAGGACTTTATTCCTTGGAACGTAGCAGACTAAGGGGTAAGCTTATAGAGGTAGGGTGGGACATTGATACAGTGAATGCACATAGTCTTTTTCTCAGGGTTGGGGAATCAAGAACCAGTGGACAGAGAGTGGTAAGTATATGGAATAACCTACCAGAGGAAGTGGTTGAGGCAGATACAATAACAACATTTAAAAGACATTTGGACAGGTACATGGATAGGAAAGGTTTAGAGCGATATGGGCCAAACATAGGCAAATGGGCCGAGCTTAGATGGGCATTTTGGTTGTCATGGATGAATTGGGTCAAAGGGCCTCTTCCTATGCTGCTTTACTCCATGACTCTATTGTGGTATCTCTCTTTGAGAATCGACTGCAAAGATTTCACTTGCTATGCTCCGTACTGAGATTCTGTGACACATCAGTAGGGAATGTTGCACTGATACCACCAATGTCAGCCTGTGCATGATGTTACACATGGAAACCTACAATATTGATCTATGAATAGACTTGAGGCTGAAGTCTTGCTCTTTAATAGTATTAGGTTGACCTGCAACACTGTTTGAACACCAAATAAAGAGCATGTTGCTATTTCTAAGCCTTCTTGTTTTAAGGCAATGCTTCCTACACCACTTTTGACAGGAACTTGGCAATGCTGTCCACCCACTCATGGTTCAAATTTGCTTTTGCTATTTGGCTTTGACCAACTTCCAGGAAGAGGTGTGTGGATTGTAAAAGTGGTCAACTTGCTCTGAGATCACCTGATTGACGTTAGCAGTTCAGAACCAAGCTACCCCTCTGGGCAGGTTTCTGTGGAGACCCAGATAATCTGATGTCTCATTATGTGCATAATATTCCCGGTGATGGGTGAAGCTCACAGTTTGTGTTTGATTTGACTCTATACCATATCTTGGTTATGTCATATCCCTGGGCAATTTTGGACTCTTCTTCAAGGGACAAAGTTCCTTGGAGAGACAGGAACAGAGATTTACCAACACAACGGTTGGGAAGGGCTGAGCTGGAGATGTATTTTCTTGAGCTGAGCATTCTGATGAGTAATTTCGTAAAGGGATTCCTAGTAATGAAAAGGAAGGAACAATGTAACTTTAGATGGGCTATTTCCATTGGCTTGAAAATAAAAAAAAGAAGATGCCACAATCTCAAGGTAAGCTCCGGACAGATGTAGGAGGAGCTTCAAACAAACATGTTCATGAAGAGTTGTTGGAATGTTCCAGTGCCTTTCGTGCTAGTGAATACAGGAATAGGAGCATGGGTCAGATAAATGTGTGACTGGAGAAGAGCAAATGCAGTATTTTTATTCAAGAAGGGAGGCAGGGATAAGGCAGGTACTTACAAGCCAGTGAGTCTAACATCAATGGTAGGGATGTTATTGGTAAAAATACTGAGGGACTAAGGTTAATCTGTACTTGGAGAGGCAGGAATTGATCAGGGATAGCCAGTGTGGCTTGGTAAGGGAAGAATCCTGCTAATCTGAGTGCATTTTTCAAAGAGGTAACTAGTGTTGTCGATGGGTATTGTGAAACTGATGTCATCCACGTGAATGTAAGTAAGCCATTTGGCTAGGTCCTGGGTAGGAAACTGATCTGAAAGGTGAGAGCCAAGGGATCAAAGCAACTTGGTAAACTGGATCTGAAATTAGCATGGTGATAGGAGGCAGAGGATAATGATGGCGGCCTGATGTTATGATTGGAAGCCTGTTACCAGTAGTGTATCATAGGAATTAGTGCTGGAACCATGTTACATACATTAGCAATCTCGACGTGAATGCAAGGGGTATGAATAGTGATTTCCCAGATTATACAAAAAGCGGTGGTGTTGTTGACAGTGAGGGGGTAATTTTTGACTGCAAACAATATTGATGAGTTGGTAAGGTGGGCAGGGGAATGGCAGGTAGAATGTAACCCTGAAAAATGTGATAAGATATATTTTTGGGAGGACCAATAAAGCTAGGGTATATACAATGAAAGGTGGGACGTTATGTCACTATGACTATACAAAGTACTGAGGAACAGAGGAAAATTGCTATACAAGTCCAAGCATCCTTGAAGGCAGCAGCACAGGTAAATAAGGTGGTTAAGAAGGCATATAGGGTACTTGCCTTCATTAGCTGGTGCATAGAGTATAAGAGGAAGGAAATTGTGGTATAACAACATAAAGCATTAGTTAGACCACAGCTGGAGTACTGTGTGCAATTCTGGTAGAAGGAAGGTGGAGACGAGATTCACTGGCATTTTGATGAAAATCAAAACAAAAACACAGATGTGACAAACCTGAAATAAAAGAGTCAGCAGGCCAGGCAGCATCTGTGGAAAGAGAAACAGAGTTAATGTTTCCAAACAAATAACCTTCAGCAGAGCTGGGAAAGAGAGCATGGCTTGGTTTTAAACTGCAGAAAGGATGAGGGAGAGATGGATAGGACAAAGGACAAGTCACGGTTCATTCTGACATTTTCGCAGGTGTCCCTCCCCCACCCTCTCTGTGTTGGAGCACCGTGGCCTTCCTTAAATCCTCCCAGTTCTAACTGCTGTTGAATGAGGCAGGTGGGGTCATTTTTAAAGCTCATTTTTGACTTAGTTTTCATCAGGATAATTTCAGAGATGATGAACGTAAGAGAATGAGGTGTGGTAATTTTAAAATATATTAATTTATTTGATGGTTGAGACTAGCACTGTAAACCCTAGTGTGATTTCAACTGAAAATTAATAGACTGACACTTTTCTCCTCGGCAGTTATCTTTAATTCATCATTTTTCCTCCCTCCCATACAAAGTAAGCTTTCTCCCAACACTGACAAAATTCAAAGTGCAAGTGTGATTTTTTTTCCATTGAGGTCAATGCCACATGGATCAACATACCATGAAACAATTGTTAATAAAGTTATTTTGCGCACTTTGAAACTTAAACCGAGTATTACTACAAAAGATACTATGAAGTCATGCATATATGGCACTTCATAAAATCACCAGATAGATATCATTAACAAAACTGGTTCTCTTCAAGTTTATAAATACACAGCTGAGTTCAAAGTGAGCCTTCAATGGTTTATCTTCAGATCTTATCTGCAGATCTGAGCAATGGAAGCCAGCTTCTCACATCTGGTTTTGGGTTCCATGTGCAAACTGAAGGTCCAAGAAGCTTGATAAACATCAGGAAAGGCATATACCTGATGAGGAGCACAGAGCACACAAAGGCTTCAACTATATTTATGTGTTAATGTCTCACTCATGCTCAATCAACTTTACTAGCTACTTAATGGACAATGTTTCCCTGGACAATTACATGCAGCATCATCCCGAAGACATGATAGATTTTTTATCATTTATGGAACATACTTAAGCATACGCTGGGATTCCTTCTATTTCCCATCTTTATCAGAAGGGATTTCTCCGGGCCAGTACTCTAGATAAAGCACAGTTTCTTGGTAGTAAATCAAGTGAACTTTGTCTTGTGCTTACTGTCCCTGCAGTGTTTTATCCAGCACTGCAGCAGATGTGTATGGCTGCTTATCTTGTCAAACACCACTGATAAGTAAAGCTAATGTGCTTTGGTTTAGACATTGAAAGAATGATTTTCTTTTAATTGAGTTGGCTCACATCTTTGCTTCCTGTACAGTGAGCTCTGATGCTATCTTGTAAGGGATGAAACTTTCAAGTTTCCTCCAGAACTGTGACACAAAACTTAAATGATCAGGAGATTCCTTGAAGTTGTAGCACCCCCTCAGTACTGCACAAGGGAGTCAGCTCTTGTGTATGAGTAGGCTTGAACCCAACTGAGTGTCAACCAAGATAAACCAAAGCCAAAGCCAAAACAGATGTGGCAGCAGGCATTAACATAGGGTCAGCTATGCGTTTGTTGGAAGACAGCATATGGTTAGCTCTGACATGCTGGGCTCATGGTCTACACCTCCAAAGGTTAATCTACTTTCAATAAAATGATCCTAGAGTGTCCTTGTCATAAAGTGAGTCCCACCTCCTTGAAATCACTTCCATTAATTTCAATGGAAAATGAATATCAAACGGGTAGTACACTGTGTACTCTTAGCAACCAAAGATGAATTTCTCTAAAGTTCAAATGAATGGAGTTTTGTGATTCTTGTGAATATTTTTTTTCTCTCTGTACAGGGTCTCCATTCTTGTGGTTTTGAAACACAATAATTTCTTCTCCTTTGGAGCTGTAATTCTTGGAATTTGAAGGCTCCTGTAGACATAATTTTCTGTTGTGAGATACAAAACATATGAGGTCTGGTTTTGCAATCTATTTATTGCAAAATATTAAGGGTGCAGACTACAAAATTACCATAAAGCTGGAGATATCTTTTATTTTTCTGAGTTGAAGCGGCTCCCGGACTGCTGCTATGAATCACTAATGTTCATCTGGAATGTTCAATTGTTACTAATATACTCTTTATCATGTCACAGAACACTCGAGGTCATTACTTATGGAACATTAGTGGTTTGGTTGTGTGGAGACATTCAACCATTTTCATTTGCAAAACACAAGGGATCAGTCAAATCCTTTCCCCAGATCGTCTGTGAATTCTAAATGATATGCAACTAAATGCAACAAAGCCACGGAATGAAAACAAAGCAATGAACAGAGGCAGCTAGTGAAGCTAATATTAATTCTTCAATTTTCATGAATATATCAGGAAGATATAGAAGATATTAATGATTAATTCCCTTGGTTTTGTAAATACATGCTACTTTACCTCAAATGCTTTGTGTATAAAATGGTCACGATGGCGTTCAGGAAATTAATGTGCAAACCTGGTGATAATTTTCAATCAAAATAACTTGGGATCCAGTATATGCCTGCAGCATCACCAAAAGGGGCAGGTGAGGTATGGAGGGAAGTGGTTGCTGGCTTCAACGAACAGAGAATTGTTTATCCCCTAAAAAGTGGGTGTCCAGAAAATCTGGTGGAGACTTTGGACACCCACCTAGCTGCCTGATTCACTCCTCAAGCAGGACTTTAAATGGATGTACTGTATTCCTGTCCAAAACAAACTGTTTAAATGTGCAAACTGGTCATCTACGTCAGTTGCTGGTCTCCAATCATAGTATTCATGGAGATATTAGCAGAAAGCTTGATGTGCCTGCTCATCCCAATTTCCTCCAAACACCAACTCAGATTTGTTAGAGATCTAACAAGTGGTCTTTAATCAGACCATTGGAACCTGCTGAGAGAAATTATCTTTGATTTGCATTAAAATTCAAAAGTTCAACAAAGACTGAACAATCTGCTGGAGGAACTCAGCGGGTCGATGCAAGGTTTCAACCCGGAATGTCAATTCCTTTCCCTCCACAGATGATGCTCGGCCTACTGAGTTCCTCCAGGGGATTGTTTGTTGCTCCAGATTCCAGCATCTGCAGTCTCTTGTGCCTCTAGCAAACACTGTTCTGCTGTGACGAATTTTAAATGATTTGTTATAAGTTGGATCAAATTAAGAAACATCCATATTGTTCTTGAAAAATATTCATATAATGATGGCTGGATTTGCTGGGTGCTCCTAATTCCCAATGAACATAACTTCACCTCTTCCAACTTGTTCAATTACCTCATGTTCAAATACATTATCTCTTGAGAACAGAAAACAGAATGACTTGTATTTTATTGTTATAAAGAATCAACTTTTTCAATGAACTTTTGAATCAAATTACATGTTAATTATGGGGAAAGAATCTTTGTAATGCTTTAACACTGAAATACTTTATCTAGAGTACAAGACAATTTTTCAGATCAGAATGGGCATATCAGTGATACGGAGCATGTGTTTAGTACACCCAAAAGGTGGTAGGGGGTGAAGAAAGTGTATGCCATGCTGGCCTTCATCAGTCATGACATTGAGTACATTGAGTACCGTTACAACATCATGTTACGGTTGTACAAGACATTGATTAGAC
Source organism: Pristis pectinata (assembly GCF_009764475.1). Classification (NCBI taxonomy): domain Eukaryota; kingdom Metazoa; phylum Chordata; class Chondrichthyes; order Rhinopristiformes; family Pristidae; genus Pristis; species Pristis pectinata. The sequence goes on along the minus strand of NC_067414.1, from coordinate 27,538,136 downwards.
CACACTTTGAGTATTGTGTGCAGTTCTGGTCGTCGCACTATAGGAAGGATGTGCTTAAGCTAGAGAGGGTGCAGAAGAAGTTCACAAGGATGTAGCTGGGACTGGTGAGCTTGAATTATAAGGAAAGATTCGATAGGCTGGGACTGTGTTCCCCTGGAGCTAAGGAGGTTGAGGGATAACCTTACAGAGGTTTGTAAAATTATGAGGGGCATAGATAGGGTAGATAGTCACAGTCTTTCCACAGTCAAACTTGAGAGTAACATTTAGAAAACATTTGGACAGGTAGAGGGATAGGAAGGGTTTAAAGGGATATGGGCCAAAAGCAGGCAAATGGGACTAGCTTAGATAGGCATCTTGGCTGGCATAGCTGAGTGGGGCTGAAGGGCCTGTTTCCGTTCTGCATAACTCGACAAATCTATTAAACTAAGATTTCAAAGATTTTCAATATCGTTTGAGGAATGGGTCTAAGTACACCATGGGTTTCAGCTCTTTGGTAAGTTTACAATCGTGTTGCATTAAATTATTTCATAGAATTATAGGAAGTTATGCTGCAGGTGCAGGTCACTTGCTAGATCCCCAAACACCATAGAAGTGTACAGTACAGAAATAGGCCTTTATTGCTCACATTGGCTATGCCGACTGCGGTGCCTATGCACACTAATTCCATTTGTCCTCATTTGGCCTGTGTTCCTCTATGCCTTTCCTTTCCGATTGCCTGTCCAAATGCCTTTCAAACATTGTAATAATATCTGCCTCCACTATATCTTCTGGCAACGTGTTCCAAAACTACCTGTTCTGGCAACTCATTTCCAAATCCCAAGCCTAATTTTGGGAAGACTAATCCCTGCAGAAAAATCCCACTTTCCAGCTCTTCAAAAACACTTCAATGTACTTGTAAATATGTTGAAGGTTTCAGCCTCCTTTTCAGGCAGTGAGTTTGATGAAATCTCTTGCTGAAGAAATACCTCCTCAACTGCTCTCCAATCCTCTCCCAATTATTTGCTTCTCTCTACCGTAGGTCTCCTTGTCTCTGAGAGCAAGGATCACAACCGCCCAGTCTGTGCTGGGATGGAAGACTTGATCTTCAAACACTCTGTTTTTAAGATGGCCAAAGGCAGCGCTGGCACACTGGAGGCAGTGGTGACTTGTGTTATTGAACACACACACACACACACACACACACACACACACACACACACACACACACACACAAACTTCATCTTGACCGCAGGACATTTTAATGCTGTAAACCTCAGCAACCATACTGAAATATTTTCTGAAATAGTATTTGAATAAAAATTTTGATTTCAGCTGATTAAAAAGCTTAATATTTATGGAACAATATGATAGCTACTTGACTTGATGGCCAGATTAGAAATAGCCCAGCATTAACCCAACCATACCACAACTGTGAAGACAACGGATATCCAGGAATTATTCCTAATTTAAACCCAGCTGCAGGTCACATTCATAGCAAGTGAGCTCAATTGACAGCTAACCTTTCCTGCTGACTTAACTTACATTTTAGACCAAGAAAGGAAATGTGCTTCAATTCCACATTTTATAAGATAGCATCCAGGAGATTTTTAACAACACTGCAAATATTCCTCCCAATTCTTGTAGAACTGGTTGCTCCTATTTCTTGATGGAAAGATAAATGCCCTGGAAGTTTAACTCTGTTTATGTCTGTTCAGATGCTGCCTGACCTGCTGAGTCTTCCTAGCATTTTCAGTTTTATTCCAGAGAATCATGCTCTTGTATGGCCTGGATGTTGTGGTGGACAACGAAGGATGACGGTTACCGATGACCTTGTAGGAAGCTCCCCGCAAAAATCTAGTGGCTTAGTGGAGAAGTCTTCTCTTCCCCAATGATAGTTGGTGTTAGATGCCAGTTCAGGATGTTCTCGCTGGTGGCCAGCAGCCATGATGTCCCCTTCAGCCAATCACACTAAAGGAATCTCACAGACAGCTAAAGTTTCATACATTTATGGAGCATTAAAATTAGAAAGGACACTAGATTATCCTAGCTGATGAAATAAAAAAAAATTAAAAATACTTTTTTATCTAACCTTTATAATATTTTGAAATACTTAAACTATAATCCACATATTGCTAGTGTTTAAGAGTTTGAAAGTGATAGTTATTGGTTACCATGCCACCAAAAACTGACAGAGGTCTCATGCAAGATGGTGTAAGCTTCTCAAGGTGATATGCAGCAATACTGAGCTAGATGTTTGTGTCAGTTCAACCGATTCTCTTGATTGTGCTTGTAATGGCAGTAAAATTTTGCATTTACAATTTCCTGGTGTAATGACAGTATCACTGTCAGTGCTGCCATCATTATAATTGCATAATTAAGGCCTATTTATTCACAGAAATCTTACTGTGTCCTTTAAATGTGTGTACCTTTCAACACACCTTTCAACAGTCGGAGTCAGTCAGAGAAGAGAGAGAGAGAAGAGAGGGAGAGACACCAGCTTGCTAGTTTCTCTATCGATGGATGAGAAACAATAACTATGCCTGTCACTACAATCCATGTATGGATTATTTGGAGTAATCCGGAGGAGTCCACTTTGTCATTAACCTGTGGAGGGAAGCAGGTATTTGTGTGGACAGCCACGTCTCGGATGCTTTTTGGGGTGGCAGATACTTCGGAACAAAACAGTGGAGTTCACTTTGCTGTTGACCTGTAGAAGGAAACAGGTATTTGTGTGGACGGCCACGATTCGAGAGCCTTTCGGGGTGAGGCAGATGTGGTGGATTGGTCACTACTGAGTAAACACTGAGGTGTCGTTTGGGTTCCAAAGAGGACCATTTGGATTTCGTAATATCTCTATTTTCTCTCTACATCTACATCTTATCTTCAGTCAATGGTGGTTGTTGAGGAAACCTTTGCTCACATTTCACCTTACGGCTTGCTGAACTGAACTTTAAGAACCATTCCTGGACTTGGAGTTTGGGGAGTTGCCACACACACACTTTGAGTTTAGTTTTTGGGGTTAGTGTTTAAGATTTAACATTTTTACTTCTAACATTCCAACATTTTTACTTTTATTTTTCTTATTATCATAAGTAGTTATTAATAAAGTAGTTTTTTTAACACTGATACATGACGGTGTATTTCTTCTGTTGCTGGTTCCTAACAAAATTTAACTGCTTTTAATTTAATAGGCTGAAGTGTGCCGACTATGGCTGACGTCTCCAAAGGGAACAGCTGGTGATCAGATGCATGTTCCTCAAGACCTCTTAGACATCCACACACATGTGGTGAAATCCAAAAGTCTGAGAGATGCTGAAGATCAGTTGCCAGCACAGCTGGGTGCCTGCTCTATCATTGAACATGCCATTGCGGACAATGATGGGACAGTGACAGGCTGAGACGTGCACCCAACCATCAGGTTCATGATACATGACTGGGATCACCGACCCTGTGAACGAAAGGAAGTAGTTTAATAACTTTGTTATAACCATTTGCCATTAGCTGCCTTGCTGCTTACGTGACTCCTTCAGTGTGATTGGATGCTGAGGACAAATGATCAATGACATTATAAGTATTTGTTAAATTTTATTTTTATATCTTTAGCTTTCAAATGTGTTTATAAGGAGAGAATGCTGGACAGGATCACTTTCTTCAGTCTTCCACATCAAGGGGAAGCAGTGTGGATGGGCTGGCAGGGACCATGGGCGCTGAGCCCAGGCTGCAGTCTGGGTCCAGCACGTTGTGGCCCATTATCGAGGATCTCGCATTTCCATTGATATTTCCACTGACAATTATCTTCAGTGTTTCTGGAATTCAACTTCTTAAATAATGTGATTTCTTGATGTGTAAACTAATTGGAAGCAGGTTCATTTTGTGATGGGGAGGTTCAATAGCCAAAGAGATAGATAACTTGAAGTTTAAGGAAGGGCTACCTTAAGGAGTCATCTCAGAAGTTTGCATTTTAAAATAGAGTGCAGACATAATTATTAAAGCTTTGATCTTTTATTAGTAATAAATATTTAGGCATTGTAATTGAAGTTTAGTTACTGAGAAAGCTCATTTTTCTCAGTAATTAGTTTACTTATTGCTCTTGTTACCCATGGTTCTCACCAGGTATCTTGTTTTGTAGAAATTCCTGTAATTCTTCATAAATTATGACCAATGTATTAAGATACCTTTATTAGTCACATGTACATCGAAAAACACAGCGAAGTACATCTTTTGCGTAATGTTCTGGGGGCAGCCTGCAAGTGTCGCCACGCTTCCGGTGCCAACATAGCATGCCCACACCTCCTAACTTGTACATCTTTGGAATGTGGGAGGAAACCGGAGCACCCGGAGGAAATCCATGCAGACATGGGAGAATGTACAAACTCCTTACAGACAGCGACCGGATTTGAACCCGGGTCGCTGGCACTGTAAAGCGTTACGCTAACCGCTACGCTACCGTGCCTGCCAGAGATTAAATCTCTGAGCCAAATTCTCAGCAGCTTCACTGTCAGAAATTAGGATGTCCTTTGTTGAATTAAGGTCCTAGACAAGAATGCTCTTGTTTTCTCGTTTACCACCTCCTCCTTTCATCTATGTGTCTACCTGTTGTGGCCCAGGTTCCTGGGAGCTGTGAAAAAATTCCAAATGGGTCACCAGTCTGACAATATGCTCCTACAACAGGCGTCTCAAGGCATTTGCAAGGTACCACTCGTCCCTTTTCTGCAAAACCTTCCAAATTCACTGGAAGGCTAAGTGAACCAATGTTGGTATCTTTGCAGAGTTGTGTACACAGCTCAGCACATCATGGAAACCAGCCTCCCCTCCATGGACTCTGTCTATACCTCTCGCTGCCTTGGTGAAGCAGCCAGCATAATCAAAGACCCCACCCACCCGGGTCATTCTCTCTTCTCCCCTCTCCCATCAGGCAGAAGATATAGGAGCCTGAGGGCACATACCAATAGGCTCAAGGATGGCTTCTATCCCACTGTGATAAGACTATTGAGCGATTCCCTTATGCAATGAGATGGACTCTTGACCTCACAATCTACCTTGTTATGACCTTGCACCTTATTGTCTCCCTGAATGCACTTCCCTGTAGCTGTGACACTTTACTCTGCATTCTGTTATTGTTTTTAACCTGTACTACCTCAGTGCACTGTGTAATGAATTGATCTGTACAAATGATATGCAAGACAAGTTTTTCACTGTACCTCGGTACAAGTGACAATAATAAATCAATACCAATACCAATTTTCACATTGAGGGTCTAATTGCATTCTGTTGGTTCTTTAGGGCAGGCCATGCTTTTTAGATGCCTGACACCAGGTCCCTAAAGCAGATACATTATTTTGAGCTCTGTCAAGGGAAGGGATTAGCAGGCAGTCAAAGAAAAAGATTCAAGGATGTGCCCAAAGCAACCTTGAAAAGTGTAACATCCTCATTGACTCCTGTAAATCCTTGGCCCATGACTACTCAATGTGGAGAAGGAACATGCAGAATCATGTTGAGAACCTTGAGTCCATACATTGGGAACACACTGAAACTCAGTGTGAATGGCAAAACACATGCAGTATCTCACAAATGTTCGACCCACCAATCCCATCAAGCTTTTAATTCCTCATTTGTGGAAGTGTCTGTGATTCCTGCATTAGCCTCATTACCCACCTCAGAGCCCACAGAAATGAACTGGAAGTAAATCATCCTCAATCCTAAGGGACTGCCTGGCAAGAAGATTGGAGGCTGCGGCACTCATGATATATATGGAATACCTGAGCAGTGTTTGAAGCCTCTTTTATGTTGAGATGTCTATTGTCAACTGTGACATATTTGAATAATGGTCGAAATTATGCTGTTCTGTATCCTGATACAGAGAATAACATTTATCTTCAGATCTTTAGTAGACACACAATGGATAAAATCTTAATTTCAATCTACCCGGCTTTATAACGCATGAAAAGCAAATCATAGAATTTTTCTGTTATTTTGTTCTTAGCTTCCTTTTCTGTTCCTGTTTACCTTTTTATCCAGACTTTAAACCCTACCCTACTTTTTCTTTCTCTGCACTTAATTTGACTATAATTTGCTTCAATTCCTCCTCCTTTGCTCCTCTGTTTCCTTCTCAACCCTCAGTTAGTGCTTCAGTCAAAGGATTGTTTGATGCCCTTGAAGCAGTGGAACTGTGGGTCAATATACTGGCATGGATTGAAGTTGGTTGACAGACAGGAAACAGATGGTAGGAAATCTTGGGTCTTTCTTGCAATGGTGATAAGTAGTGGGTTGCTTCAGGGATCAGTACTTGGGCTCCGGCTATTTACAATATACATCAATGATTTGGATGAGGGAACTGAACATGATATTTCTAAGTTTGATGATTGAGACTGCGAGTTGTAAGGAGAATGCAAAGAGGCTTCAAGACAACTTAATCAAGTTAACTGAGTAGGCAAATACATGGCAGCTGCAGTGTAATGTGGGTAATGTAAAGTTATGTATTTTGGTTGGAAAAGCAGAAGGACAGATTATTATTTAAAGGGTGATAGACTGGGAAAAGTTAATGTACAAAGGGACTTGGGTGTCCATGTACACCAGTTGCAGGAAGCAATTACGAAGTAATTGAGGGGTGAGGGCAGACTTACGGGAAATAGAAGAGATGTGGGTGAGGGCTGCTCCGATAACACTGGGGGGATTCCCAGTTTTCCGAAAAAGGATCCTGGAATGGAAAGTCTCATTGTGAGAACAGATATGGTGGAGACGGAGGAACTGAGAAAAGGGAATTGTGTCCTTGCAACTGACAGGGTGGGAAGAGGTGTAGTCGAGGTAACGGTGTTTGTAGAAGATGTCAGTGGATAATCTGTCTCCTGACATGGAAACAGAGAGATCAAGAAAGGGGAGACAGGTGTCGGAGATGGACCAAGTGAATTTGAGGGCGGGGTGGAATCTGGTAGTGAAGTTGATGAAATTGATGAGCTCAGCATGGGTGCATGGATCAATGTAGCCGAGAAGGAGTTGGGGAGCATTGCCGGTGTAGGTTTGGAACATGAATTGCTGTACATAGCCAGCGAAAAGGGAGGCAAAACTGGGGCCCACGCGAGTGCCCATGGCTACACATTTGGTCTGGAGAAAGTGGGAGGAGCCGAAAGAGAAGTCTTTGAGGGTAAGCACCAATTCTGCCAGACAGAATTGGAATTGGTTTACTTTTGTCACATGTACCAAGGTACAGTGAAAAACTTGTCTTGCATACTGTTCATACAGATCAATTCATTACACAGTGCATTTAGGTAGTACAAGGTAAAATAATACAGAATGCAGAGTAAAGTGTCACAGCTACAGAAAAAGTGCAGTGCAGGTAGACGATAAGGTGCAAGGTCATAACCAGGTAGACTGTGAGGTCAAGAGTCCATCTTATTGTACTAGGGAACCATTCAATAATCTTATAACAGCGGGATAGAAGCTGTCCTTGAGCCTGGTGATATGTGCTTTCAGGCTTTTGTATCTTCTGCCCAATGGGAGGGGGGAGAAGAGAGAATGTCCAGGGTGGGTGGGGTCTATGATTATGCTGGCTGCAGACAGAGTCCATAGAGGGGAGGCTGGTTTCCGTGACACGCTGGTCTGTGTCTGCAACTCTCTGCAGTTTCTTGCGGTCCCAGACGAGGGTGGTGGTGGAGGGGAACCGGTTGGGCCTGTTATCCAGAAAGTAACGGAGAGCCCTGAGACCTCCCTGATTGAGGATGGAAGTGTACAGGGACTGGACGTCCATGGTGAAAATAAGGCAGTCTGGGCCAGGGAACTGAAAATTATTGAAGTGGTGGAGAGCATGCGAGATGCCACAGGTGTAGGTGGGAAGGGACTGAACCAATGGGGACAAGATGGAGTCCAGGTACAAGGATACGAGTTTGGTAGGTGTATTACCCTTAGTTCTGTGTGATCTAAATTCTTGACCAGCCTCTTGTGTGGGACTTTATCTAAAGGCTTTGAAAAATCCAAACACATCACATCCACTGCCTCTCCATTATCTATTCTACTCCTCATATCCTCGAAGAACCCTGCAGATTAGTCACATACCGTCTTTTTATAAATTCATGCTGACTCTGCACAGTCCTATTTTTCTTTTCAGGATGTTCTGTTATTACACACTTTGTTGTAGATTCTGGCATTTTAGGTTTGTACTCTGTTTTCTCTCTCACTCCTTTTTTGAAACACATTTAACTGATGTAAATTAATTAAAAATGTTTATATTAATTAAGACAAAGTAAAAAAGATCTCCTTCTGCTGCATGTTTTACATCTGTAATAGGAATTCAGTTTTTCTATCTCCACTCACACTGCCTGACCACCTGGGTATTCCCTGCAGCTCTGATCTGCATGCCAGCTTTTGTATTCTCACTCTCTGACCTCCTAACCAAATGGCTTCATTAGTAGCTTATCACCTTGTCAACACTGGCCTCACTCTCTCAGAAGTGATCACTTAGTCCTATCATTCACTTCATACCATGTAAAACTAACATTTCTTTCCACTCCCAGTTCTGATGAAGGGTCTTTGAAAGACCTGAAGTGTTAACTCTGTTTCTCTCTCCACAGATACTGCCTGGCCAGTGTTCTCTGTTTTTACTTCAGACTTTGAGCATCTGCACTCAGAGGGTGGTCAGTATATGGAATGAATTGCCACAGGAAGTGGTTGAGACAAGTGCATGAACAACATTTAAAAGGTATTTGGACAGGTATGTGGATAGGAAAGGTTGAGAGGGATATGGACCAAACACAGGCAAATGGGACTAGCTTAGATGGGCATCTTGGTTGGCATGGACAAATTGGGCTGAAGGGCCTGTTTCCTTCCTGCATTACTCTATGACTCCATCTGCAGTTTTTTGGATTTTCAATCTCCTTTTCAATCTCCTGGGACGCACTGCTGGCAGAGGTTGTGGGGGCAGATACATGTGGGACATTTAAGAGACTGTTCGATAGCCACATGAATGAAAGAGAAATGGAGGGCTATGTGGGAGGGAAGGGTTAGACAGATATTACAGTAGGATAAAATGTTGGCACAACATGGTGGGCTGAAGGGCCTGTACTGTGCTGTAATGTTCTATGTTCTTACCTTCTTTTACATTTCTATTGTTAAACCCATTCAAAAGAACGAGGCCACATTAACTGAGCCAGCTGTGGCTGACATAAAGCTGAATGGCCAAATACAAAGTGTATCCAGCCTTTTAATTCAGTACAGTAAATAACTGCCATAGGATTCCAGGTCGAGTTCAGGGTTGGAGAGAGAGGGCAGATGCATCCACATCTGACCTTCCATGTGTAGGCACAGAAGTCTGAAATGCCCCTGCCCAAGTTCCACAGCTACTCAGCAGCACTCCATGAATCTAGCTGTCAGTGCAATCCCACTCATGTGTTTCATGAGTCTATAGTCATGTCTTCATTAGGCCTTGAGTTGAAGACCCAGGAATCAGCTGCATGCATTCCATAGCATCTAGCACACTGTCTAGGTAAAAAAAAAATTTGATATTAGAAATTACTGCTTCAGCAGAGGTTTACTGTGTTCAGAATTGTGTTCCATCAAAATAGCCTTAAGGGAATTAGCACTGTGTGAGAGAATGAGTGTGTGTTCTCCTGGTGAATGGTGGGAAGGAGACTTGTTCTAAAGTTCTGCCTTTGCAATGAGCTCTGGACAATTCAGTCAAGATAGAATGAATCAAAGTCGTGATATTTTGTAAAGCATTTTACAAGTAAGAGTGAGGTAATATTCAAGTCCCTCTTCATGTTTTAAAATATCATTCTTGAAGACACTTTTTTTCATTATTTAACTTGCTCGTTGAAGTATGAAATGAGCTGGGTTTTTAAGATCCTCTGAGTTTGCATTTTCACTAACATGAGTTGCTGTGTAGGAGCGCAGTGCTTCAGAATTCTTCAGGAGAACTCTGCGTACATTTCAACCACTTGCTTCCATCAGTCCCTTTTTGCAAATGTTAATGTTCAATGAATGTCAGCATGACACAAGATTCTCTGACTCATGTTTAGAATGAAATCTGTTTCATGTAAATTTTTACTTCCACACTGTGCTCTGAGATTGAAGACATTCCTCAACTGGAATCTGAACCCATTTGTAGTATTTATTTTCTGCCTATGTAGACTTTATATAATAAACCATCTGGATTCAAAGCCCATGCCCAGTTTCACTGCATTGGTGCAAGAAGGCTGATACACTGTGATCCAACATTGTTATCAGACTTCAAGCTGCTTCTTGTTTCTTTTCCTGTTGAAATCCATGGACAGAAAGAACACAAATAAAACTGGAGGACTCTTTTATTGCACATGCCTCTGGTTTTCTTGTGCTTTCACTTGGAGCCACTGGGAGAGACGCTAACATGAGCATGTCATCCTCTCATACCTCCCATGGCAAATCTCAGCCATAGTGGTGCAGTGTCTGCATGTTTCCTACCGGAACCATTGGTTCAGCCCAGGGCAGCTGATGCTAATCTTGGTGCCTCAGCTGGCTCCTGAGCTCACCTCCCAAACCAGGACTGACTTGGGATATTCCTGATTTCTAGGTTTCAATTCCATAATAAGTGCTGCAGTTAATGTCTGCACTGTTCCTTTTTGTTGCTGTTAATACGCAAGTTGTCGTTTCCATATCTCCATTACAACTCGCCATTGACTCTTTCCCAAATTCTCCTCCTTGCTGCTTTTACTTTTCTGACTTTCTTCTTTTTGCAGCTAGGGAGAAAACAAATCAGGGCTCATCTACCCTCCTGGTAGTCGCATGGCACAACAATACCATTATTATTGACTAATTTTGGCAATGAGTTCTTAACAATGAGGCTGCAACCGATACAGACATGATGTGAGGAAAATCCCTGGGTTGAGAGCTAATGGGGGGCAAAAAGACTAAAATCACCTGCCTATTCCAGCAATGGATAAGCTCCCCTGATTTTTTTTATTACCAGAAGGTCTTAAGCTCCATTATTTCAAATGCTTCACTAGTGTAAGGCATCACAATATATCGGGCAGGCATTTTAGATCATCTCAGTATGTGGATGTTAGTTAATTCTGTTTATTCTCTGGTATCAGACCAAAGAGAGATACAAATAAAAACAGGACTATATGTAATTAAGTTCACAGTTGTCTTTACACCAGCAGCACCAAAGTGTATATTTTGTGTAAAACATAACAAACTGCTCCATAGCGTTAACCAACAAAATTAGATGCACGGCAAGGAGATATTGAGAATTAATTCTATCCGTAGTACTATAAAGGCAGTAATAAAATTACTTTCAGCATTTTGCATTGCTTCATTGCTGCCATGTTGGTTTTTCATTCCTTGTTGTATTTTGTGAGCTAGAAGCTTAAAAGCCTCCTTCAGAGAGGAACTTTCCTGGACCCACTGATGATCTGAATCTGAAGGCAGATGGGGATGGATTGACACCCTCAGCATCTGGTTTCACTAGCTTTCCAACCACTAGCTTTGTTGAGGAGGAATTTGAAGGAACCTGTTCCAAATTCACTGATAATTTATTGCAGAAACAGACAGGAGAAAATTTCTTGGTCAGAGCTTGTTTAAAATGTAATGAAGATATGCAAGTAATCAGAGATGCAGCTACTTTGTGTTTATCGCATATGTTTGTGCATGAACAAATATGTTTCAACTTGTACATCACTCAGGCTTTGAAATATATCTCCATCTTCCCCTGAACCATGGATTTCTCTTCCCTACACCTTTAATGGAAAAACTGCAGTGGTTCAAGAAGGTAGCTCACAACCATATTCTCAGGGGCAAATGGGGATAGGCAATAAATGCTGGTATGCCCAGGTCCCAAGAAGTGAATAAAGGAATACGTTGCCTCAGGGGACATGGATTTGGCCAACTTACTTGCCACTTTGGATAGCCGCAAAACAGTCGAACTGCAAAAGGTTCACACGGTCCTCAGTAACTTTGTAAGTTTGGTGTTGAGATGAAGATCTTTATTTTGTTTAAAAGTGAGTGAAAAGGTGCCAGTATACTGTGAGCTAGAGAGATCTGAGTGGCAAGAAAATTGGTTATTTGGAAATCTGAACCATAGACAGAAAACACAGAGAGGGTAATATCTGAAATACTCATAAATGAATGCTTCAGGTGGAAACCTTTATTGAAATGGAACAGTTGCACGTTATGGTTCAGATTACGTTTGAAGTTCCCTATGTTGTAATAATTTGCTGAATTCTTGGATTATAGGGCCACATGAAGTTTTACTGGCGCAGCATAAAATAAGATGCAGGCAACTACTTGCTGTGCAGCACGCTGTACAAAATAAAGCTGCTTGATTCTGTAATCCTTTTCCTCAGACAGGTTGGATGTGGGCACCTGCTCCTCTGGTAGTAGTTAGTCAGGTCTGGATATCATGAAGAGAGAAGGAGAAAGGAAAAACTCCCTCTCTGCAGAAATGATCAAATTAACAACAGCTGTGCTTGAATGGTGGCCCACAAGGTACTTAGTTATCAAAGGATATTCGGCAAACTGACAAAAGCAGACGTCTGGGTCAAATTATTCACTGGAAATTGTAAATAAAGAAACTTTGCTGGTAGAACAGTGAGATTCTTTCTTGCATGTATCATTAGCACCCTGATCCTGTGGAGTTTCAAGAAGCTTGCACTGCTTCCAGACCTCATATATTGGGCCAGATCTCCCTGGCTAATGCCAGCATTTCTGAATGGAATGCTGAATCCATCAGTTGACTCCACCACTGAACTCCACATGAACAGCCCAGTCTTGCTGAGATTCCCCAGCACTTATGCTAGGTAATCACCTCTTTGATCCTGTGCCAGGTCACACCTGGTGTAGGATCTGAGACCCCATTGATTCCAATGGGAGTTGTAGGGCAAATGACTAGAAGGCAACAGGGAAAGGAAGTTACTGTCTTTAAGGTCATTTCTCATTAGTTTTGATTATTTGGCTGTTTTCAGGAGTTTTTAGTTAACTTCTTTCAACTAATTTTTTTGTAAATATTGATAACTTTTCAATCTCTTTGAAAGTCAAAAGTATCTAAGTTTTAAAAATCCCTCAAAGGTTTTACAGAGGGCAAAGCCGGGGCTGGGGCTTTGCTGTCCATTAGGGCATTAGGGCAGGCATGGTGGTGTAGCGGTTAGCGTAACACTTTACAGTGCCAGCAACCCAGGTTCAATTCTGGCCGCTGTCTGTAAGGAGTTTGTACGTTCTCCCCATGTCTGCGTGGGTTTCCTCCAGGTGCTCCGGTTTCCTCCCACATTCCAAAGACGTATGGGTTAGGAAGTTGCTATGTTGGTGCCGGAAGCGTGGTGACACTTGTGGGCTGCCCCCAGAACACTATGCAAAAAGATGCATTTCACTGTGTGTTTCGATGTACATGTGACTAATAAAGATATCTTATCTTATGTCAGGGCAGGGCTTCCATACTGCACCACAGGAGACCTTGTCACTGCCTAGGCCAGGCTAGGGTGAGACAGGCCCTCCACATCTGGACCTAGTTAGCACAGGTACGGGGAGTCTGCAGGTGGAGATTCCAAGTGGCGGGACAATGCCAGCAAGCTCTGGTCCAACCTCATGATGCGTGCCAAGCAGCAGAACAGGGAAATTGGCTTGATAACTCCGGTGATTTCTTGTTTGAGCATTGCTTCCTGACTGAGAAAAGAAAAGTTGTTCTGATTCTGGGACTCTCTCCAACTGATACTGGGTTGAACACAAGAAATTTGATTCTTCTTATGGTTTAGGGGTGGAAATATTGGCTTCTGCCAGCAATCTTTGCTGGTAGCTGTTGGCATTGCTAAATTTGAATTGTTTCAGAGAACAATATTTCGAATATAGTATTTGAGTAATATATTTGATAAATGGGATGAGTGACACACAGATGACTTTAGACCTATGATTCACAAAGCTTTGACTTTTTTCATTGCAACCAAGTCTAGTGTAGATTGATCAATAAGAGTTCAATTACTCAGCAACACACAAATCGCTGGAGGAACTCAGCAGGTCAGGCAGCATCTATGGAGGGAAATGGACAGCCGATGTTATGGGTCAAAATCCTTCATCTATACTGAAGATTCTCCAGATTCCAGTATCTGCAGTCTCTTGTGCCTCCTCGATTATTTAGCAGTATCATTATAACTATATGATGCAGCTACCAGGAAGGTGGAAGGTGAACTCAATGGACCTTTTCTCTATTTAGTCGTTTTTTCATCCAGCAGTTTCTATGTCCATTGACTGGAAAATTTCTGAGGAAGGCATGTAGACATTACCACAGGCTTTTGGTATTACTAGGCACTGCTGGAATTTGATATTCTGATAATTATCACAGAAACCATAAACTCAATATTGAAACCCTGCCTGCTTCTATCTAGTTTGGTGGCCTGTACCCTCTCCCATCTGCATTCTGGACTAGGCTTTCTGTATAAGAGAGGACCAGATCGTGCCAGCTCAGTCCCCTTGCCCCAGATCAGCAGCAGCAGTCCCCTAGACTTGTATTGACATGATTCACATGTGGAAGGCCAATCTTGCTGAGCCCTGGACTCTGGCGGTGTAGGCTGGAGGGCAGCAAGGCTCCTGCCATCACATTGAAAAAGCTCCACCCCCAAAACACTCCTTAAATCTCTGATAGTTGGCTAAGCCCCGCCCTTAGCACTGTTAAAGCTGTGTTCAATAGCTTCTACATGTTGAAGACAATTTGCATTAAGCTAAATCAAAAAGTTACTAAATTTAAAGAAATAAAATTAACTAACACACATAGAGGCAATTAAAGACAGTAAACTAATTCAAAATTTTTTTTATAAAGGGAGTTGCTTTTCCCTTCGCCTCCTCCCATTTGGCTGAAATCCTCCAATCTGGCACAGCATTCAGGAGGCGATTCTCCAGCGTACATGCTTGGAATCATAGCAAGAAAGAGCCGGAGTCCATGTGGACAGTTGAAAGAGGGAGCTGACAGATTTGGCAAGTGGCCTTTGGAAACAGCCAGCTTCCGCCTGCGAGACAAAGCCCACGGTTTCCAAGGGCCCCTTTATGATCTCTCATCAACTTTTCCATTCCTGCAGTGACACTCCTATGACTCTTCCTACTGGGAGACTGTCTCTAATTGCCGGAATTCCAGTGGGAAAATTCCAGCAGGAAGCTGGTACTGTGGAACACAAATGAACCCCAACCCAGGGAAGTGAATAAGGCATGGGGTAATTTTGGGGGGCCAGTGGTAATCTTTTGCATTGTAAATCTGTACTGAATAGGAAGAATGCAGCTAGTCGCTCTCATTCTTGCTGACTGATGGGCAGATAACTACCTCCAGACTGACAGAGGGAGAAATTCATCTTTAGTTGCTGGTGCTAAATGTCCATATCAGAGCCAGAGCCAGTGGTGCACAGCTCTGCTCATTGAGTTTTAGTGACTTCAGTGAAAGTGACCATACAGAGTTGAGTCCAATGGACAGTCAATTTTACACACATTGGAACCAGCAAATATTGTTGTGGGCATGCTATGTTGGCGCCGGAAGCGTGGAGACACTTGCTGGCTGCCCCCAGAACACTCTATGCAAAAGATGCATTTCACTGTGGGTTTCGATGTACATGTGACTAATAAAGATATCTTATCTTATCAAGGCTACAACTTCAGGTTCATCAACATACTAACCAGAAAAAAAGGGTAATACACCAAATTGTAAATCTTCTTTATAACAGGCCTGGCACATCTGAAATGACAGTGGCATTCTCTCATTGTAACCTAGGCCGAATTCTGACCTGGATCCTGGACGTCTTCAGCAAAAATATCATGGTTGCTTTTAAGCTTTTATTGTGGAATATAAGAGTACTTGGCGGTTTCTCCTGGGACGAATGCTCCTCCTGTTCCAGCAGTCTCGCTTTGATCCCTATAGCCTCAATACTGCGATGTGAATACTTGCGTTGCACTCCCACAACATGAGTAAAAACCAAAGGAGTCTGTAAGCCAACTTTCCACACTCAACTCCTCTCTCAGGGCTCTCACACCTCCTTTTCCTGAACTGGAGGTTGGAGGTTCCTGATAGATATAATTCTGGGACACTTCAGTATATCATCTTCAAATCAGTAAGACATATTGGTATACAAAACACCTTCTTAAATGTGATCTTGGATACTCACAGGGTGATTCATTTGGCCCTGATGGTCATCTACCTTAATAAAAAGAAACAGTTTGAGGGATTAGAGGCTTTGTCTGTGTGGTTTTGGGTGACATAGTCCAAGCTATGGCAAAAGGATACATTCAAACTTATCTCACAATAACTTAAAATGGATGGACTGACAGAACATGCCAGTCAGATTGGATGTGCATTGATTATTCTGTCAATTTTCCTTCAGGTTTCCTCTGTCTAAGTGAGTGAGTTTGATTTTATCCAGTAGTTTATGTTATGTTGTTCATTCACTGCATTCACTGAAGAAATAAGCATTCTTTTAGCAGAAATCAGTTTAAAAAGACTCTACAAATAATCTGTTTATTGTAAGTCCTGCTCTGTCTTCACTGTATTGGCTGAGACAGTAGTCCCAATCATCAAGCTGACCTAGAACTAAATGCTGTCAATCAAATTAGTTATTCCAGGGATCAAGGTGGTTGATTGGGTGCCAGCCTCCAGAATAAGACAACACTAAGAGTCTGGTAAACACTACTTTCCCCATTAGGACTGACAATAACAGCTTTGGCTCTTTCTTCTAGTAACCATAGTCACAAAAATGTTAAAGGTGTCTGAGTAACTGATCCAGACCTTATGAGCAAACCATATCAATCGATGTGAAAAGAACTGAAGCAGCCACTACACTCAAAGCTAAATGTGTGCGTCATATGTACCTAAAGGCAGACTAGCAAGTGGTAATCAGATTAAAGGGGTAGAGTGCTGACACAGCTACAAGATCCCTTAAAGAAATACAATGTTTCTTATGTGACTTAAAAGAAAACAGGCGAGTAATCTGTCACAGTCACTTTTAGGTCTGAAATACATTGGCAACAGCATGGTTGCTATGGAAATATTTGTTATGTTGCATGGAATTTTCTGGACTGTATGCTAAAAAGGAGCTTCTGACCTGGAAACTATATTGTTTGACATCTTCATATAAATACTTAACATGACTGAATCAAATTCCCTAAAGTGCTGTTTAAAGATCAAATTGAAATGAATACAGTAAGAATTCCTATAATAACGCTACACAACATTCACTCCTTTGTTGTATCCAAACATGGGTTTGCTACTACTGCAAAGCTCTGATTGGATCAGTGCTCTCTCCTGCATCAAATGATTCGCCCTGCAAACTATAGCCAGATCCGACTTTATAACATTAAGTTAGAAACTGAAAACAGTAATAAGAAATTTAAAGTATTTCCATATGTAATGCCATAAATACACCTGGGAAGGTTTTAATGACATTGATAAACATTAACTGCCAAGCTAATGTCGTCAACATAACAATTAATTTGTCATTGAACTGAAATACATTAAACAATGTTATATTTGACACTAGGTTGACATTAAAGGGCTTTCACTCCATCAGTACTGGCAGAAATTTCACGGTTTTGCTTCTGCATGGAAACTCTATCTGTCCACAACTATTTCACAGATCAGTTATGCCAAATGCCCTTTTTATGTGTTGTAAATTCTGTGTAATTGTTTGCTTGGTCAGATAATCAATCCCATTATTTTATACAGAACTGAGGTGAGCAATGCAAATGTGTAATTGCCTGTTACTTTGTCAGCCTTTTTGAATGTGGACATTACCTTAGTTACCTAGATCCCATCTGCTGTTACAGATAAAGTGCCCTCCAACTTCCTCATATTAAACAGTGAGCAGCTCACTTATTTCCTCACTAGTTTCCCTCCACATTAGTTTGCCATTAAGCCTGAAGTCTGTTTTATTTTAAGTGCTTTCAGCTTTTCTGGAACTGCCATCTCTTTAATAAATTGTGCCTTGCTTGTTTCTGTTGTATTCACTCTCTTACATATAGTTTCACTAACAGTGGCATCTCTTCCTTTCCTTATAATGTCACTTCAGTGTTTCCTAAGGATCCTTTTCTCATCTTCCTCATCTAAGTGCTGCCCCTTGGTAACATCCACTATTTACACATTAGCTTGCACATGTATGCTGATGACTTCCAAAGTGCTTGATTGACCTTCAGTCTTGGATGAGGCACGATCTCCTTCAAGTACTCATGGAGAAGACTGAAGCTGTTGTCTTTGGCCCACACAGTCACAGAGATAATGTACAAACTCCATGCAGGAGGTGGGGATTGAACCTGGGTTGCCGGGTCTGTGAGGCAGCAGCTTTACCTGCTGCACCATTTTGCGACCCAAGCTGTTTCTTGCAATCTATTGTGTGGCACATTGTCGAATGCCTTTTGAAAATCCAAATATATGACATCCACTGGTTCTCCCCTATCCCCTTGTCTTTAAATCCATTGGCTCCTCCTTGATTCTATCACCGTAGCCCTATCCAGCACAATGACCTTCCCCTATCCTCTCTAGTCTTAGTATCTTATGCAGATACCAACTGCTCCCATCCAACTGCTTGGGCTCCATGTGGTGCACTTCCCTCTCTAAAACAGCCTGTCTCCCCACTTTGCCCTCATCCTCATGACTTAAAAACACCGCTCTGGTCCAATCCATGATCACGAACACCACTCTTTTTTCCAGCAAAATGGCAATTTTCCATCTTTGTCTCAGTGAAGCATCCTGGAAAACTGCTTGACATTGAAGGCACCACGTGACTGCAGGTTACAGTTGTTCAGTCCTTTCTGGCTGAGACCTTGGTCATTGATATTGCATAGTAAGTATAAAGTATAAATTGTGGGTGTTCCAGACATTTCAGGCACTGTACCAGAAATCAAGTACCAGGAGGATGGCACTTTACCTCCCTGTGATGTACAGAGGCAGTAAACGGTACATTGTTAAAACTCCTCCAGATTTAATCTTCAGTCCATTTCATTTCATGCAAATAGCCTTGTTTTTCATGTCAGCCTGTAGATGGCATTGTGCTGCAGTAGTCAGGTCTAGCAGGAGAAAGTGGGAGCTTTTCCTCAAGAATAAGAAAATGTACAGTTATATTATGCGTGTAGATCATTTGTACACAACAAACATCAGTGGCAACTCTTCAAAGCAAGTCATGGCAGTGCTACTGTTCTCTTTAATAAAAAAAAGTCTCCTTGGGGGCAATTTTATCCCTATTACCCTGACAGAACCCAGGCAGTCAGCAAGTAAAATACCCTGAGGTATTTACCACCCTGGAACTAACATAGTCTTCCCATCCATGTATTTGTTCTGCTATCTTAAGCAGAAAGCAGGGAGATAACCCAAAATCACTGGCATTTTTGTTTACCCTATGATGTCATTGGCATGGGACTGCAATTTTAACTTCGGCCCGGACAGGTGGTATCTTCAGTGGCATTTTCAAGTCAGGATAGAGAAGTGTCAGCCCCTGAAGCAGCCACAGAAGGTAACTATTTCTCTTTCCTAAGACACTGTCAGGAATGTTCATCAACACAAGATCTCTCTTCCATTGATGCATGACTGGTGCACAACCACAGAAAGGCTTTCAGTAGCTGGGCCCTAAAGTCCGTCAACATCCCTTTGCATTTCAGAACCAAGTTACCAGCTGGCTGATCAGGGACAAAGAAATATCCACTTAAAACATCAGCAAAGTCACTCATGAGGATGCCAAACAAAGAGGTCCAGGCCAGGGTACAGTGAAAGCCGTACAATGGCCAGTTGTGTCTTGAGGCTGGACGAATGTATGTTTCAGGAGTCTTTACAGATATAGAGATGACTTTCAGAATGCATCATTCTGGGTGTCCAGGAGACCTGTGGTATGCTGTGTTCCACATGACATTGTGCTATACAAATATGGACCTGTAGCAGCTACAAAACTCAAAATACAGAGCCTTTTAGAGTCAGAGAGTAGAATCCTAGAGTAATACAGCATGGAACTAGGTCCTTCGGCCCAACTCATCCACGCCGACCAAGATGTCCATCTAAGCTAGTCCCATTTGTCCGCGTTTGGCCCATATCCCTCTAAGTCTTTCCTATTCATGTACCTGTCCAAGTGTCTTTTAAATGTTATTATTGTACCTGCCTCAACCACTTCTTCTGGCAGCTTGTTCCATATATACACTACCCTCTGTGAGAAGAAGTTACCCTTCAGGTTCCTATTAAATCTCTCCCCTCTCACCTTAAATCTATGCCCTTTTGATTCCCTTTTCCTGGTTTCAAAGACTGTGTGCATTCACCCTATCTATGTCCCTCATGATTTTATGCACCTCTATCAGGTCATGGATTACTCTATGGAGGGAATGAGGAGAAGGAGCAACAAGGTAACCCAAAGCCATTGGCAAGGAACTGCAAGTTTAACTCAGGGCCAGACAGGTGGCATCCTCTGTGGTTTTCTCAAGTCAGGATAGGAAAATGTCAGCCTCTGTGGCAGTCTTGCTGTCTGTTACATCTGGGATGTCTTCAGTGTTGACGCCTATCTGACATCCATGTGCAAAAGCCAATTCCTCCTTGCCGTTCCTCAAGACAGGGCAGTCCAGCAAACAGCCAAGTACCCCTGTCACCACCTCCCATCCCTGCCACTGCTCAGCATCTATCGAAGACTTGTCCTTCACCACTTGTCAGGCAGCAACCAGAAATGGGAAAGATGCAAAAGTGATGGAAGTAACTCACATATATCTGAGTCAAAATGGGAACTCACAACTTAGCATTATGTAACAAACCCATCTGAGGCCCTTTGTGCAACATCACTGTTTTACTCTTCTGCTTTCAGACACTTCTGCGTGGTGCTTCCCCTCAGTCTTCAGCAGAGGCAGATCCTCGTGCTGGGGGCTGAGGTACTCTTGACCAATGTCCTCTCTGTTTGGAGCCTGTGAGGGAGCAATATAGGCTGCCTCACCTGCACCCAATGCAGGAGCAGATCGGGGACTCCAGACCGAGGCAGCACTCCAGCCCCACTGGGAACTGCAGTGTACAACTGTGCACCAACTGGGCAGCCAAGCCCTCGTTTCCTTGTCTGCTTTCGCCACCCCTCCACTCATGCACCAAATTGTCTTCTCTGCCTGTAATGGTGAGCACTTTGCTTTAGATCAGTGGGCTAGGGATGGCTAAGGCTAGATATTATTCATCCTATTTAAGGTGGCATTTGAAATGTAGCCTTGGTGAAAGGCTGCACTTACGCTTTTCATGATATCCCACAGTACCAGTTAACAAAGGTGAAAATCAAAAAATATCTGCTTGTGCACCAGTCACGTATCGATGAGGCAAGAGACCTTGGTAATTAGTTTATTATTGTCACATGTACTGAGACACAGTGAAAAGTTTAGTTTGCATGCCATCCAGACAGATCATTCTATACATGAATACATTGAGGTAGTACAAAAGGAATGTAGAATATACTGTTAGGGTTACAGAGAAAGTGCAGTGCAGGTAGACAAATAAGGTGCAAGGGCCACGACGAGGTAGATAGAGAGGTCAAGAGTTCATCTTTATTGCAGAAGAGGTACATTCAAGAGTCTTGTAACAGCAGGATGGAAGCTGTCCTTGAGCTTGGTGGTACGTGTTCTGAAGCTTTCGTACCTTCAGCCCAATGCAAGGGGGGAGAGAGGAGAATGACCGGGGTGGGAGGGGGGTCTTTGATTATGTTGGCTGCTTTCCTGAGGCAGCGGAAAGTGTCGATCTGGTCAATGGAGGGGAGA
This sequence comes from Pristis pectinata, assembly GCF_009764475.1. NCBI lineage: Eukaryota > Metazoa > Chordata > Chondrichthyes > Rhinopristiformes > Pristidae > Pristis > Pristis pectinata. The sequence goes on along the minus strand of NC_067414.1, from coordinate 27,516,482 downwards.
CTGGTTTGATTGGTAGACTAGGCTGTGTTCACAACCTGTGTTGATAAACATTCCTGAGTCGTCTGGTTATGCCTCAGGAAAGGTTCCCATTGCCTGCCACTTTAATTCCCCATGCCAGTCCCACTCTGACCCACTGGCTACAGTAAGGCCCAGCACAAGCTTGAGAAACAGCATCGCATATTCCTTCATGGCACGTCGCAGCCTTTTGAGGTCAGTATCGAATTTGAGAACTTCAGATTTCTCGGTCTGTGTCATCCATCTGTAATATTAGCTCAGCTTGTTTTTGTTTCCTTCTTTATATCCTTCCCTTTTTTTCCCTCTGGGAGTGGAGGACATAGCCAGCCTAACCTACTGGTCTTGTCCTCCTGCTCTGCATTTCACCACTCACAGGTTCTTTTGTCCATGTTATCACTCCCTAACTGCTCCCATTCACTCACTACTGGGTAACCTTGTTTTCAGCTTATCCCCATGGTCAGCCCAGTTTTACCCTATCAGAGACACTTCTCCCCCACCTTCCCTGCAGAGTTACAAGCTTCTTTTGTCTTTTCGGTTCTGACGAACGGTCTTTGACCTGAAATGTTGATTCAGTTTCCCTTCCCATAGATGCGGCCTGACCTGCTGACTATTTTCAGCATTTTCTGTTTTTGTTATACCGGTTAAGATGAGATCAAATTATTGCTTTTAAAATTGGCTGACCTGGCCAACATCACTGCAGATGGTGAAAAGGCAATTTTCAATATGACTGAAGCAGTGGAAGTAAAATAGGAGAGCTATTCATAAGCTGTTGTGACATAAGGCTCAGGATGTAGTGATCATCTATAAAGGGAAATATCAACAAATGGAACCTTGCTGTCCAAGATAGGCTATGTTCATTGGAAGACAGGCTTTCTAAGGACATTTGGTGGTGTATAGTTAGATGGCAATGCGATCAGTGTTCTGTTAATTTTACTCAGTTAATCATTTCCTGAACAGGGGTGCATGTGTGTGTGTGTGTGTGTGTGTGTGTGTGTGTGTGTGTGTGTGTGTGTGTGTGTGTGTGTGTGTGTGTGTGTGTGTGTGTGGCTGTGGTGTGTGTGGCTGTGGTGTATGTGTGTGTGTGTGTGTGTGTGTGGTTGTTTTGTGTGTGTGTGTGTGTGGCTGTGGTGTATGTGGGTGTGCTGTATGTGTGTGGTTGTTTTGTGTGTGTGTGTGGCTGTGGTGTGTGTGGCTGTGGTGTATGTGGGTGTGTGTGTGTGGTTGTGTGTGTGTCTGTGGGTGTGGTTCTGTGTGTGTGTGACAGTGTGTGTAGTTGTGTGTGTCTGAGTGTGTGTGGGTGTGGTTGTGTGTGTGTGGTTGTGTGTGTGTGTGTCTGTGTGTGTGTGTGTCTGTGTGTGGGTGTGGTTGTGTGGGTGTGGTTGTGTGGGTGTGGTTGTGTGGGTGTGGTTTTGTGTGTGTGTGTGTGTGTGTTTGTGTACGTGCGCATGCACAACCTGCACTTAACTGCTGGGTTTGCAGTACATTGTTGGACTTCCTTTCCAAACTCCACTACTTAAAGGGAGTCTGCAAATTAGAATCCAGCCATTTCAATCAATGTAAGTGAAAATCTGCATACGCTGGAAATCTAAAACAAAAACAGAAAATGCTGGAAATATTCATCAGATCAGGCCACATCTGGATGAAGAGAAACTGAGTTAATGCTTCATGTCAAATACCCTTCATCACAACGTTAATTGTTTCTCTTCCCATAGATGCAGCCTGACCTGCTGCATATTTCTACCATTTTCTATTTTTATTAATCAAATCCCCTGTCTAACTTCAAACTCGGGCATACACTACACTTATAATAACTTTTACTTGAGCACATTAATGTACCTGTTACTAATGTATTGCATGTGATCTCATTGGTAGTTTCTAATGAATACTTGTATTTGCCTTTGTGTTAAGGGAATACTAATAAGGGCAAATTATATTGCAATCAAATTTCAAGTTAGCTCTGTGTGTGTGTGTGTGTGTGTGTGTGTGTGTGTGTGTGTGTGTGTGTGTGTGTGTGTGTGTGTGTGTGTGAGAATGTGTGTGGTTGAGGAGCAATTTTTTCAGTTCTGGTGTTGTGTAACATGACTAGGTAGTGATCTCATGATAAATGATCTCACAGGAGTAATCATAGCATGGTAGAATTTAAAATTCACTTTGAGGGAGAGAAACATTGGTCTGTAACTAGTGTCCTGAACATAACTGAAGCGAATTACGCTGCTATGATGACAGAGTTAGCTAAATGGACTGGAAAAATAGATCAGTAGTGGTGGACTTTTAAGGAGGCATTTGATACCTCAGCAGAGGTATAGGCCAGTGAGAAAGAAGGTTCTATGGGGAAGATGCATCATCCATGGTTAGGGATGAAGTTAAGGAGTTGTGGATATGGCGCAGTACATCATGTAAACCAGCCATCCCTCCATTGACTCTGTCTATACTTCTCGCTGCCTCGGGAAAGCAGCCAACATAATCAAAGACCCCACCCACCCCGGACATTCTCTCTTTCCCCCCTTCTATCAGGCAGAAGATGCAAAAGCTTGAAAACACGCACAACCAGGCTCAAGGACAACTTCTATCCCATTGTTACAAGACTCTTGAACAGACCTCTGGTACTATAAGGATGAACTCATGATCTCACAAATTCATCTTGTTGTGGCCCTTGCACCTTATTGTCTACCTGCACTGTACTTCCTCTGTAACTCTAACACTAGATTCTGCATTCAGTGATTGTTTTTCCCTTGCACTTACCTTGATGTATTGATGTTGTGAAATGATCTGTATGGCTGGCATGTAAAACAAAATTTTTCACTGTATCTCGGTACATTGTTATTGGTTTATTATTATCACTTGTACCGAGGTACAGTGAAAAACTTGTCTTGCATTCCATTCGTACAGATCAATTCATTACACAGTGCATTGAGGTAGTACAGGGTAAACCAATAACAGAATACAGAATAAAGTGTCACAACTACAGAGAAAGTGCAGTGCAGGTAGACAATAAGGTGCAAGGTCATAACAAGGTAGATTGTGAGGTCAAGTGTCCATCTTATTGTATAAGGGAACTGTTCAATAGTCTGATAACAGCGGGATAGAAACTGTCCTTGAGCCTGGTGGTACATGCTCTCAGGCTCCTGTATCTTCTACCTGATGGGAGAGGGGAGAAGAGAAAATGACCTGGGTGGGTGGGGTCTTTGATTATGCTGGCTGCTTCACTAAGGCAGCGGGAAGTATAGACAGATTCCACAGAGAGGAGGCTAGTTTCCATGATGTGCTGGGCTGCAAAACTGCAAAACTCTCTGCAATGTCTTGTGGTCCTGGGCAGAGCAGTTGCCATACCAAGCCATAATGCACCCAGATAGGATGTTTTCAATGGTGCATCAATAAAAGTTGGTGAGTGTCAAAGGGCACATGCCAAATTTCTTTATCCTCCTGAGGAAGCAGAGGCGCTGGTGAGCTTTCTTGGCCATGGCGTCTACATGTTTGGACTAGGACATTGATGTAGACAGATGCATGTGCATTGCCCCCTTCCTGAAGTCAATGAACAACTCTTTGGTTTTGCTGACATTGAGGGAAAGGTTGTTGTCCTGACACCATGTCACTAAGCTCTCTATCTCCTTCCTGGACTCCGACTCATTGTTATTTGAGATATGGCCTGCTACGGTGGTATCATCTGCAAACGTGTAGATGGAGTTAGAGCAGAATCTGGCCATGCAGTCATGAGTATATAGGGAGTAGAGTAGAGGGCTGAGGATGCAGCCTTTTGGGGTACCAGTGTTGAGAATAATTGTGCTGGAGGTATTGCTGCCTATCCTCACTGATTGCAGTCTGTTGGTCAGAAAGTCAAGGATCCAGTTGCAGAGGGAGGTGTTGAGTCCCAGGTCTCAGAGTTTGGTGATGAGTTTGCTTGGAATTATAATATTGAAGGCGGAGCTGTAGTCAGTAAACAATAGTCTAACGTAGGTGTCTTTACTGTCCAGATGCTCCCGAGATGAGTGTAGGGCCAGGGAGATGGCGTCCACTGTAGACCTGTTTTGGTGGTAGGGGAGTTGCAGTGGGTGGAGGTTTTCCGGGAGGCTGGAGTTAATACATGCCATGACCAGCCTCTCAAAGCACTTCATGATGGTCAGTAGTCATTAAGGCATGTTACCTTGTTTTCCTTAGGCGTTGGGATGATAGTGATCTTCTTAAAGCAGATGGGAACCTCAGATTGAAGCCGGGGAGAGGTTTAATATATCTGCAAATATCCCCGCCAGCTGATCAGCACAAGATCTGAGCATTCGGCCAGGGACACCATCTGGGCCAGATGCTTTCCGTGGGTTCACTCTCAGGAAGACTGATCTTGTATCCTCAGTGGTGACCACTGGTTCAGGTGCATTGGAGTCTGTCAGGGTGGGTGATGACAAACCAATCCTCTTCTGTTCAAAGTGAACATAGAATGCGTTAAGCTCATCGTGAAGAGATGTGCTGTTGTCGGCGATGCTGCCCGACTTCATTTTGTAGTCCATTATATCATGTAAGCCCTGCCACAACTGAAGGCTGGTCTTGGACACTATTTTGAACCGGTATGGTCTCTCGGCATCTCTGGTAGCTTTACAGAGGTTGTATCTTGATTTCTTGTAAAGGTCAAGGTCACCTGATTTGAATGCTGCGGACCTTGACTTCAATAAGGAGTGGATCTCCCGGTTCATCCATGGTTTCCGGTTTGGGAACATCCATATTGTCTTCTTTGGTACACAGTCCTCAACACACTTGCTGATAAAGTCCATGATGGTGGTGACATACTCATCAAGGCTGGCAGCTGAGTCTTTGAACATGGACCAGTCCACTGTCTCAGAGCAGTCGTGTAGAAGTTCATCTGTTTCCTCAGACCAGCACTGCACGACTTTCTGTACTGGATCCTCCCATTTCAGTTTCTGTTTGTATGTAGGGAGAAGGAGCACAGCCTGGTGGTCTGATTTACCAATGTGAGGATGAGAGGTGGTTCGGAAGGCATCTTTGATGGTTGTATAGCAATGGTGAAGGGTGTTTGGGCCCCTGGTGGAGCAAAACACTGGTAGTATTTTGCTGACACAATCTTGAAGTTGGCCTGGGTGAAGTCACCTGCAATGATGAAGAGGGCCTCGGGGTATCCTGTCTCAAGGTTGTTGACCATGGAGTATAGTTCATTGAGTGCAGGCTTCATGTCCATCTGGGGTGGGTTGTAGACTGCCATCAGGATAGTTGAAGTGAATTTCCTTGGCAGGTAGTATGAGCGACACTTCACCATTGGCTATTCCAGGCTGGGTGAGCAGGAGCTCACCAGGACCGTCATGTCTGAGCACCAGGAGTTATTGATTAAGAAGCAGATCCCTGCACCTCTAACTTTGCCTGAGGATGTTGTCCGGTCCATTCGGTGGATTGAGAAGCCCTCAGGTTGTATGGCACAGTCAGGTGAAGCAGGTGTAGGCCACATTTTGGTGAGACATAGAACCTAGCAGTCTCTCAATTCTCTTTGGTAGGTCAGTCTTGCCCTTAGTTCATCAACTTTGTTCTCAATGGGCTGGACGTTAGTTAGTAGTGTGCTAGGGAGGGGGTTTTGTACCCACGCTGTTTCAGTTTCACCTGCAGCCCAGCCCTCTTACCATGCTTCTGAGGTAAGTGGCTGTGACTTTTCAGTCCTGGAAGTCCTGGAGTGGAGCCACCTGGACTGGAAGGTAAGTGACCGCTTGAGAACAGACTTGGAAGACCTGGAATGGATTCAGCTGGCCTATGAGGGTAAGTTGTCATTCCTATACAGGTCTGAAGGTCCTGAAGTGGAGTGGGCTGCCCCAGCAGGTAAGTAGGGGCATCTAGGGGGACCTTAGCATTGGGACTCGGCTCCGGGTTCTCTGTAGGGTCAGGGTTCTGATCCGGAGGGGTCCTGGTGTCAGACCCCTGGTGTTGGACCCTGGCATTGTGTGTCTCTGCAGGTTGGGCCTCACATAGGGTCGGGTCTTGGGACATGGCTGCCTCCAATGGACGGGCCTCCAGATAGGTCAGGACATGGGGTCAGCAGTGGGCACTCCCGCTGGGCGGATCTTCGATCTGGGTCCTCGGGTCTCAGTGCGGATGCTCCCATGGGGTCCGGGGGTCAGGTCTCAGTGGTGGGGGCTCTGTGGGGTTGGCTTTTCACCCTGCGCAGGCTTCCACATGGATGGGCCCGTCCTAGGCCTCGCTGGTTTCCATCTGGGTCCGGGAGTCGGGTCAGTCGATTGGTCGTTCCCGGAGGTTGGAAGATCGCCAGCCCTGTAAGAAGATTTAAAAGAACATTATTAGTAATTCTTAGAGATATAGAATTTAAATTTAAAAGAGTAGAACGATTGCAGTAGAAGTAATGAGTAGATCTGCAGAGAGCAGCTTGCAAAGGGTCAACGCGCTCTGTCGCTATCTTTGAGTCTGATTATAATAAACCAATTACAAAAAGGATGGTATGAATAGAAAGAAAAGGCATACAATGTTGCAAAAAATATGAAGAATGAGATGGAAAATGCGAGTAAACTAATATGATATAAAAGCAGACAGTGAGAACTTAAATAAATAAAAAGGAAGTAGGTAGCCAAAGTAAAGTTTGGTACTTTAGGGCAGTGGTTTTCAACCTTTTTCATGCTGTGGCCCCCCAGAACATGTCCTTGTTAGATGGCGGACCCCCAAAGCCCACAAAATCAAACAATCGATAATTCATGTATACAACACTTAAATTACTGCACATAGGCCCTATTGAAATAGTGACTTTATCAAAGCGGCCTGGCTTTGATAAAGTTAACGATTTTAATGCATGTGGAAAACACATCCGCAAGGTTTTCATCCATATCCTTTGCAGCCAAAGCCTCACGGTGAATCATGCAGTGGGTTGCTGCTACATGTGGAGCTACTTCTTTCACTCGTGCGACTAGACCCGACTTCCGTCCCGTCATTGCTGCAGCACCATCCGTGCAGACTCCAATACACTGTGTCCACGCCAATGCCAATTGTGCAAAAAAAGTGTCAAGCACACGGAAAAGTTCTTCACCGGTTGTACGCCCTGGGAGTGCCTTGCAAAACAAAAAGTCTTCCAAAGCCTCTTCTTCCCAGCAATATTGAACATAAACCAACAACTGCACAACACTGGCAACATCAGTACTTTCATCGAGCTGAATCGCAAATCTGACTTGCTGAAGACGTGCTGTCAGCTGGCTCTGTATATCTTTCGCCATATCGCCAATTCTTCTGCTTACTGTGTTATCAGACAGTGGAATAGCTTTCAGTTTTTGACTGGATTCTTTTCCCAGTACAACTTTGCACATATCTACTGCTGCAGGCAATATAAGCTCTTCTCCAATTGTGTGAGGCTTTCTGGAACGTGCTATTCGTAATGCTATCAAAAATCATGCGCGAAGAGCCTTCTCGTTTACAGTGGCGCAGGCTGTCATTTTGCCTTTCTGCTTGAGGTACAGGTCCTTTTGCCGCTCAAAATATTCCTTCGGCTTACTGGCAATATCTGGATGCACTGTTGTTAAATGGCGCTTCAATTTCCCTGGTTTCATTGCATCGTTGGACAGTGTTTGCAAACACACAACACAGAGAGGTTGGTCTGCATTTGTCTCCACTGCGATGAAGCCATATGAAATGTATTCTGGATCGTACTTGCATTGTTTTCTCTTTTGGTCACCCTTATCCCCTTCGTCATCAGAAGCTTCCGGTTTCTGGTCAGCTTTTCTCTTCAGAAATTTCTCCATAATCAGCAATACATGCTGGAGAGTTTAATTACTATTACTGATAAACAAAATTATCAAAACTAATCTAAAATTTACACGCTTGCTCACTTTTCGTTTAACAGTGACGTCACTGTGGCGTAAATGCCCGTTAAGTAAGCAATATTATTAAGGCACACCAACAACGTCACTCAGTCTCGCTAACGCTACAGTAGTAGTGAGTAGTAGTGAGTAGTGAACACTGCTGACTACTCTGACTACACAAATCGAATATTAAGCGACAGCTTATCAGAAGGGAACACTGTCTAAGTCTCTAAGATTTTTGCCTATAACATATAGAATAGATATGACCATTTTCTGAATAGTGGAAGACTGGATCAAACAAGTAAGCTACGACTTTTTAACAGGTCTCTTTTCCATTTTTTTCTTGGCTTGCTCGCGGACCCTCTGGCAACCTGCCACGACCACAGGTTGAAAACCTTTGCTTTAGGGGATGAAACTGAAGAATTAGTAATGGGAAATAAAGAAATGGCAGAGATTCTAAATGATTATTTTGAAATGGTCTTCATAGTAGAAGATACTAAAAGCATCCCAAGAATAATATAGTCAAGGGACTTCAGGGATGAAGGGAATTAGAACAATCTTCATATCTAGAAAACAAGTACTAGGGAAGCCAGTGGAGCTAAAGGCTGACAAATTCATCACACCTGAAGGTCTGTAACCAGAGGTCTTAAAGGAAGTAGGTACAGAGATGGAAAGGAGCTTGGTTGTTATCTATTAAAATTTCTTGGATTGCGGAGAGATGTCAGAGGATTGAAAAACCTCAAGGAAAAAGGGAGGCAGAAAGAAGGAAATTATAGGCCAGTTAGCCCAATATGAGCCATTAGGAAAATGCTGGAATCCGCATTTAATGAGGTGCTAATTGGATATTTAGAAATTCAAGTGGAGTCAACATGGTTTTATGAAAAGGAGATTGTGTTTCACAAATTTGTGAGCTCTTTGAGGATGCAACAAACTGGCTGGATAGAAGGGAATCAGTGAATGTAATGTATTTCCAGAAAGCATTAAATTGGTGCTACATAAAGGGTTACTCCACAAGATAAGAATGCACAGGGTGACAGGTGATATATTGACATCACAGGGGATTAGAAAATTAACAGAAGACAAAATTGGGATAAATGGGTCATTTTTGGATTTGCAATCAGTAATTAGTGGAGTGCCACAAGAATCAATGCTTAGACCTCAACTAATTACAATCTACGTTAATGACTTGGATGTCCTTTAACCAAATTTGTTGATGGTACCAAAATAAATGGGTTAATAAATTGTAATGGAGATACAAAGAAACTGCAAAGGGATTTAGACAGATTAAATGAATGGGCTAGATGTTGTCAGAGAGAGTATAAAGTGAGAAAATGTGAGGTTATCTACTTTGGGAGGAAGAATGAAAAATCAGATTATTATTTAACTTTAGTGAGACTAGAAAATGTTGCATTACGAAGGGATTTGGGGCCCTAGTGCATGAACCACCGAAAAGGATGAACCCTGCTTATTTCCCCTACCTGGTACTAACTGCCTGTCATCTCACACCCCTCCTCAGTCCTCCAATTACCTTGCAATCCTTTCTCACCACTCTCCTTCTCCTCTTTATACTGGCCATTTCACCTCTCTACTGTCAGTCCTGATGCAGGGTTTCGACCCAAAACCTCGACAATTCCTTTCCTCCCACAGAAGCTGCTCGACCTGCTGAGTTCCTCCAGCACATTGTTTGTTGCTTGAATCTTTATAATTCTCTATCCCAGAGTACTGGAGATTGAGGGACACTTAAATCACAAGTAAGCCAAGATATAAGGAGAAAGTAAGGAAGCAAGGAAGTGGTGTTTTGGGCCAATATTAGATCAGCCATAATCCCTTTGAATGGTGGAACAGGTTCGAGGGACCTTTGAGCCTATATCTGTTTCTGTTTCTCATGTTCTTACTTTTAACATTTCCAGGAAAGATCACCAACCTGAAGCATTCAATTTGTTTTACGCTCCACTGACAGTGCCTGACCCTTTGACTGTTTCTGACATTTAGTTTCTACTACAGATTTCTAACATCTGCTTTTAACTTTGGGCAATCTGTTCATCACCACTGCAGGAGGTAAAAGTATAATGTCAAAGGCAAGATGATGGAGAGCTAAGCATACACTGTGAGATATGATTCAGGATGGAATGACTATGTATTAAGGGAAAGATCCACAGTTAAAAAAGTGAAACCCTGGTCTCCCAAGATATGCTGTTTATTGGAAGGCAGGTTTCCAAGGACTATTGCTTTCCACCAGAAACCAGAAAACCTGCATTGATGAGTAAGAGTCTAGGCATCAGGAACATAATATTAAAAGTCTCATTTAGATTTCTGGCAGAACATTTGGGAGTTGGGCCCAATTTATCTAATGACACGCAGGAAAACTGTTACATTAATCTGGGTCTTGGTAGTTTGATCTCAGTGCAAAGAAATATTCAAAGTTGGATTAGCCTATTCCCAGCTGGATTCCTTTAAATTCCTAATCACTATTTCAAAAGCAGAGATGATGTATCATGGGGCATATTCACAGCAGAGACATGCATATCCGACTGTGACCTTTGAGGCTTTAGTGAGTCATCCAGACCTCTGTATTGTTGGCATGCCACATCTTGAATGAGATTGTAACAATGCTACTGTTATAACTTGTTATAGTGAATATGCCCATGCAACACCACACCACATAAGATCCTGGGAGACCTTAGAATAAATCCACTAGGATTCCACTGAAGATGTATTAATCCTTAAAAGGCAGAGAGATTTTATTTAGAAAAGTAAATCTTAGAGTCACATCAAAAGTCTTGCTGCTGTAGTAAGAGTGAAAGTCATTAGCTTAATTAGGATCATAAACATCTGGATCTCTCTCTTTACCTTTTTATATCTGCTAGTTCATAAAGGGTCAAAAGCAAAACAGAGTCTTGCTTCTTCTGTTTGACATTTCAAATTTAAGCTGTTGTGATCACAGTTTTTCTGCAAAGAAAGTCTGTGAAATGCCAGGTAAAGTAAGGTATGTGTAGTGTGTTCAGTGTCGGCTTTTAAAGGTTGAGTGTGGCCTCAAGGATCTTACCTTGTTAAGTGATGATTCATAGAGTTATAGAGTCATACAGCATGGAGACAGGCCCTTTGGCCCAAATGGTCTGTGTCAACCAAAATTCCCATCTAAGCCAGTCCCATTTGCCTGCATTTGGCAGATGGAGCAAGGTGGGGGAAGGAAGGGGGAAGGTGGAGACAACTGCTGGAGGGTGATAAGCAGGAATACAAAGGCTACCAGTGCTGGAATGTGGTAAGTATGGGAGGTTATAATGGGAACCATTAGGGGAGAGATGAATGGCACATGGCACCAGAACCAGATGGGAGTGACACCGAGACAGCTGCGTCTGGGCCATCTGTGCGTCTGTTCCTGTGCACAGAACAGCAAAAGGGATGTTGAATTTTTGCAGGTACCTTTCAGCCCATCTGTAAAAGAGGCAGCTGTGTCTTTGATCCAAGGTGGTGTCTCGACACCCCTGTCAGGCTGGCACCACTAGGCTCACAGTGCAAGTGCCTACTGCAGGCAGTTACCATGATGTGACTGGGCAGCATGGCAGCTCAACAGTTAGTGCTGCCATCTTACAGCTCCAGCAGCCCAGGTTCGATTCTGACCCTGGATGCTGTTGGTGTAGAGTTTGTGCATTCTTCCTGTGAATGTGTGGCTTTCTGCTGGGGTGCTCTGGTTTCCTCTGTTTTTAACCATTTGTTATTTGATTTTGAGTGAATCACCAATGCTTTTAGTAGTGTAATCGTACCTTGATCTTAAAAAGCCTGACTGTGTTTACAAGCAATCAAGTAAACGTTAATGATTCATATCTGTCTGTTATGGTTTGAACAGATGTTCACCCTCTGTGGTTAGTGGCTGCATCATTGCCAGCTCCTGTATAATCAACCCATGTATGTTGTCATTAAATACATTTTATGCTTGCGTTTAGGAGCGTGATTAGTTGTGTTGACATGGAAGGAGCTGTTATTTGATTGTGTTAATAAAGAACATGGTAACTGGGAAAGGTAGGTTGTGATGAGGGAAATTAAGAGGAAAATACAGTAGATATCAGGAAATCAGAAATTAAAACCGGAAATTTTGGAAATACTCAGAAGTCAGGGAACATTTGTGAATACACAGAGTTAGAATTAAGATGGATTGTTTCAATGGAGTAAGTGGGAATCGAACTATCTATGTTATTGGAGATCCTGGTATTTGAGAATAAGGCAGGCTGTGCTGAGGGGAAACTGGGCATTTGAGAATAAGATGCAGTATGCTGATGCTTGGCTGAGCATTATGTCCTCATCAGCTCATTCACTGAAACACATGAGAGGATGGGCCTTTAATTTGGCATCAGCAAAACAAAGATCCTCTCCCAACCTGCCCAGCTGTATAATACCACATTCCAACAGTGAGGGTTTATGACAGGACCCTGGTAAACATGGACCACTTCCATACCTCAGGCACCACCTCTCAGCATAGGCAGACATTGATGATCACCGGGGTCCCCTAAGGTTGAGGCTGACTTGCTTCTGCTCCAGTTCTGAGGATCTAGGGTGATTGATCACGCAAATGTAGGGCCAATAGGCTCTGCCACCACAAGTGTGGCAGGAGGTGCTTGACAGGATGGGAGGATGGGTAGATTGGGAGGTGGTATGTTCCTTCCGCCATTTGTGTTGTGGTTCTGTGTGCACCTGACATGTGCTTTATACCTCCTTATTTTTTTGATTCATCATTGTCTCTATCTCTTTTCTCTATCTCTTTTCTCTGCCAGAGAGCTCTGGCTCTCATTCCAGTACCTCTTCCTTTTGTGGATGTGATGCTTCTACATTGATGTTTCATATGTCAAAAGGCACATTAAAGCAGTAATATATAGTAGGGTAATGCACGTCCTGTACATGTGTCTCCCTGAGCAATATTATATTGCCCATGGGCCCCAAGGGATCATCTGTCATAGAATTAATCTGGCACACATTGTGCATACTGAGGACTTTCCTAACTCAGTTCCACTATGTAGTTGGAGGAGCTAGTGTAGTTGTTGTGTGAAATGGTTCCTTTTGGCCTTAAGGATGAAGGACTCTGGATACGAGCTTTGGAGATCAAAACTAGTTTAATCACAAAGGCAAACGCGGGGACAGGATGGATGGGAACAGATGCACACACACACGCAGGAGACCGTGAACGTGAGGGGGAACCACAACTAGGATAAGATACACTCACACACACACACACACACTGATACACACAAGCACACAATAACAACGTACGACTTCAGGATATAGTACTTCAATGCTTGACCCACACTAGCATTGGCCCTTAATGCTCCCTGAGTCTGAGTGAAACACTCCCAAACCATGTGGTGATGCACTCTTACCAGTGATCTCTGCAGCGTTGTCTCACTACTCCTGGGGTTGTCAAAGAGAGAGCTAGGAGATTGCAACCCTTTTTATGGTGCTAGGAGGCTGGGTGGAGCCTCACTGAGTGATTTAAATGGGCCAATGGTTTGGGGGTCAAGGACAAAGGTGCCTGCCACAGCCAATGGTCAGGCAAGTTCAGAGACAAAAGGTACTCTCACACCTGAGGGGTGGGTGGAGCCGCACCTTGATTGACAGTGGTATCACTTCCGATCCCAGGAGCAATGCTGTCCTCCGACCAGCGGGGGTCAGTGTCGTTACTGTCACGTGACAGCCATGTGCTGTCTCACTACAGTAGTGCCAGGAGGTATGGGTCACAGGACAGTTAAAAGAAGGAGAAGGGAAGATCAGAGCTTCTCTCAAGGGCGGATTGGGATTCTGATGGCTGGGGTGGTGTCAGATTCCAAATGGCTGTTGGGAGGAGGAGAATGGATGCTGGGCTATGATTCATTGCTGAGGAAATAACTTTTCACCATATGAAAATCTCATTGTTTTTGGGGCATCTATTAGGTTAGCTCTTTTGTACACACATTACTATTTGTATGTAACTGTTTTGTAACTGAAATGAAGCATGATTAAAATACTAAGTATTAATATGTTCCCCACTTAGATCCCTAATATTTACTCTCAGTACAACAAGGTCACATCTATTAGGATATTTAGGGCTGAATGAGATTTTAGACCTATCCAGTTTTGCCCCGAGGTCTGTGTCCCAGAACTGTGACTGGGTGGTGAAAACAGAAGACTCAGGCAGACCATCAGTCTCTGAGCAGAAGCTGTGATGGTAGACTTAGTTCAAGCATAGAAGGTGAAGAGATAAGAGTAATTTGATTATCTTTTTACATGTGTAAAACAAAAATGGGCACACAGATTTATAGAGTACTATTAATATTAGACTGTTTCCCAAAGCATTTCTCAATGATGTCATCAGAAAGATGGAAGCTCTGCCAGACCAGAGCTTATAAATTTATAGTTCTGATCCCTGGTTTTAAATCCCTTCCTGGCAACACCGTTTCCCCAGTGCAACCATGTCTTGCACTGTGCACCCACTCCTGAACTCTCTGCCTTTACTGAGTTTTGCCTCTTTCCCTTCACACTTTCACTAGCTGCCCACCCATTGGCTCTCTGTCCTATATGCCCTGGAATCCCCTCCATAAAAACTCTAGGCTCCTTGAATTGCACTCCTCCTTTGAGCTCCTGCTTAATACCCACAACTCTGACCATACATTAGATCACTTAAGTAATTAGAGTGGGTGGCAAGCCAGAATCAGCACAACAAGGATCCCACCACCACTCTGCACCTGACCTTCTCAAGCATTACACTACTGCTCTGGAAGGGGAGCTTGACTCCCACTGGAGGCTGTAGGCAGAGGGGACTGAATAGCCTTTTTTGCAATAAGAAACAAGTTTTCTGCCATTAATTAACCTTGCCTTTGTGGCTTCAGTTCCCAAGTATAAATGAAACCATATAGGAGTTCGCCTTCATAGGTTTTTGGGCAGATCCTGACAACTCCCTGAGTAAAAATAAATTCTACCCTACAGATACTTTGCCAGTAATTTCTTTGGCCCCAGTTATTAGGCTCACCTGCAGAAATCACTTCCCATGTGAATTTTTCTCACTAACACAATTTCTGGGCTATTTTGTTATTGAGTAAAATTCTGGCAATTCAACCCAGAAAGGTAAGGACCAAGAATTAATACCAGGTTGTACATTCTCATTCTCTCTTCCTGAAACAGTTGGCTTCAAGCTGGGATACTGTGAATTAGGAACTGGCAGTTGCCCAACCACCACTCTTCACGTTATCCTGAACAACATAAGCCTCCAGACAAATTTCCAGTGGAGATCAACACAAATGAGCCCCATGCTGTCCTTCCCAGATGCCTGGACATGTGCATCTTCCAGACTGGATTGCTGCATAACAATCAAGAACTGAAGTCTTTGATCTTTCTTCTGCTTACCCTTGCAGAATCCTAGCTTTGGGTCTAACTTATCAACTGTGTAGCCCTGTCTGGGAACAGAATGTGGCCTTCTGTAGCTTGTATATTTTTACATCACAATGGGCGGCACCTTTGCCTATGGGGATTGGGGAAGCCTACCCCAACAGGTTAGCCTCCCCTCCATGTCCAGCCTCCATGGTCTATACCTCTTGCTGCCTTGGTGAAGCAGCCAGCATAATCAAAGACCTCACCCACCTGGGTATTTCTCTCTTCTCTCCTCTCCCATTGGGCAGAAGATACAGGAGCCTGAGGGCACATACCACCAGGCTCAAGTAAAGCTTCTATCCCACTGTGATAAGACTATTGAACGGTTCCCTTATATGTTGAGATGGACTCCTGACCTCAAAATCTACCTTGTTGTGACCTTGCACCTTATTGTCTACCTGCAATGCACTTCCCTGTAGCTGTGACACTTTACTCTGTACTCTGTTGTTGTTTTTTTATCTGTACTACCTCCATGTACTCTGTACTAACTCAATGTATCTTCACTGTGTAATGAATTGATCTGTATGAATGGTATGCAAGACATGTTTTTCACTGTACCTCAGTACCAGTGACAATAATAAACCAATACCAAGACCCTGTTGGTAACACCAAATCTATAGTCAAATGACTATAGATTTGAAGCTTCACTCCGGAGTTTAAACACATAATCCAGGCTGACCCCTCAGTACACTACTGAGGAAATGATGCAGTGTTGGAGATAGCATGTTTTCATATGACATTACGTTGAAGCACTTCCTGCCATCTTGAATGAATGCAAACATTTCCATGGCACTATCCAAAGAAGAGAAGGAGCATATTCCCAGTTTTCAGGCTGATAGTTATCTTTCAACCTACCACACAGGGACATTTACCTAGTCATTAACTCATTACTCTTTACACAATTTTACTGGGTGCAAATTAGGTGCTAAATTTCTTAAGTACAACGGTGGCTGTGGTTTGGAAGTACTTCATTCTCTGTGAAGCACTTTGGGACCATCTGAGGTCATGGAGGATGTTATATAAATGGTTTCAGTTCATTCTTTTGTAAAACTTAGACCATTAACCCAATTGAGGAAGGCGGTGTTACTGAAACTGTCCTTCACATGAGACATTGAACTGACTTTGGTACCTGGATGTTAAACATTCCATGGGGTCACAGGATGAAGTTTAGTATTGGTTTTTGTATTGGTTTATTATTGTCACTTGTACCGAGGTACAGTGAAAAACTTGTCTTGCATACTGATTGTACAGGTCAATTCATTACTCAGTGCAGTTATGTTGGGTTAGTACAGAGTGCATTGAGGTAGTACAGAGTGCATTGATGCAGTACAGGTAAAAACAATAAGGGTACAGAGTAAAGTGTCACAGCTACAGAGAAAGTGCAGTGCATTAAAATGCAAGGTCACAACGAGGTAGATTGTGAGGTCAGAGTCCATCTTATCGTATAAGGAAACCGTTCAATAGTCTTATCACAGTGGGGTAGGAAGCTGTCCTTAAGATGGTGATACATGCCCTCAGGCTCCTGTACCTGATGGAAGAGAAGAGAGAATGACCCGGGTGGGTGGGGTCTTTGATTATGCTGGCTGCTTCACCAGGACAGTGAGAGATAAAGATAGAGTCTAAGGAGGGGAGGCTGGTGTCCATGATGCACTGGGCTGTGTCCACAACTCTCTGCAGTTTCTTGCAGTCCTGGGCAGAGCAGGGAGTACAGAGAGTAATTGAGAAGATAGCCTGAGTCACATCTGGGTTTGGGCCTTATGTGCAGGTTAACTGGCCATAGTAAATTGCCCCTAGTGTCAGTAGCTGGCATGGATTCAATGGGCTGAATAACCTCCTTCAATATCAAAAGAAATATGTAATATGAAAATCCATTTAACTAGACTGTTTTGAATGGATTTTAGAAAACATCTAAAATCAAGACAATAAAGCATTTGTTCTAACCAGCACAAATCCTTTAACTTTGATCAGGCTGGTAATGGTAAAAGTTGCTGAGTGTTTGACCGAACTGTAACTCATAGAATCATAGGATCAAACAGTACAGAAACAGGACCTTCAGCCCACCGAGTCCATACCGACCATCAAGCAGTCATTCACACTAATCACATTTTATTCTCTCCTCCGATTCTATTTCTCAACTACACATTAAGGGTAATTTAAAGTGACCAATTAACCTACCAACCCACACATCTTTGGGACAAGGGAGGAAACCAGAGCACCCAGAGGAAACCCATGCAGTCACAGGAAGAATGTGCAAACTCCACACAGACAGCACCAGAGATCAGGATTGAACCCGGGTCGCTGTAAGGTGCACCACAGTGCCACCCAATTCCCCGACGTCACATCCCTACTAATGAAAGGAAAATATATTTGAAAGGACCATTACTCTGCTGGAACAGTCTGTTTATATTATTGCTTTCTCTGTTACTGCAACACAGTAACTTTCTTGTGATTTCTTGTCCTTTCTTGTGATTTTCAGTGTACGCACTTCATCTTTTGGTATCTAACACAATTGTGCAATGGAAGCCCTCCAGAGTGTAGACTGACCTCCTTTAACTGAACTTTTGCATACCCTCCCACTCTTTGACCGGTCAGTAAGTGTGTGAGAATTCAGCCATTCATTGGTTTTTGGACGTATAACATAGACATCATGCTGTCACATCAGAGTTTTAAGGCCTTGTGGTTAAGTCAAATCTTGACATATCATTTGCCAAGAAGTATTATGTTTGGACTTTAAAAATGTGCAAAAAAAAATACACAATGCATTTAATCATTTCATATTTCTATCCAAATAAACACAATGGGAATTTTGAATAAAGTCATATTTTACTAGATTAATCTTTGAATACTGGACCATTGGGAGTCTCCTAATTTCTGGCCACAACTCAAGCAGGACAATCAAAAAACAGCAGATGCTCCAGAAGGACTTTGTAAGTGACCATTTACATAATCTCTGTGGGGCTTCAGCTTACCTCTTGCCAAACGCTGGAGATTCTAGCTGTCCAGAATACAAAAAAATTAGACATTTCTATTTTCTGACTTTCAAAGCTCTCTTCTCTGGATCAAACTATTATGCTATTTAAGTAAGATCTCCTGAATCCCAGAAATCACATGAATTTTTTTTTTCCGCCTTGGAGACAAACATCTTGATTTAAGTAAAGAAGATTTGAGACGGGTTAGCCAAGGTCACGTGTTTGGGATTTTCAAATACCTGCATGAATGCCACAGGAATTTAACATAATAATGTTAGTTGGGATAATGCTTGTGTTTAATCAAACAAAACTCCACAGAAATCACTACTAAGCTCCCTGTAACTAGTCCAGTTGAGCCCTTACTTGTTAGGACACAGGTTTATTATACCATAATACCATAGGCTATAGGAGAAGAATTAGGCCATTGGGCCCATCGAGTCTGCTCTGCCATTCAGTCATGGCTGATTTTTTTTCTCAACCCCATTCTCCCTCCTTAAGTGTGAAGTGGTTCATTTTGGTAGGTCATATATGATGGCAGAATATAGTATTAATGGTAGGACTCTTGGCAGTGTGGAGGATCAGAGGGATCTTGGAGTCCGAGTCCATAGGACGCTCAAAGTGGCTGTGCAGGTTGACTCTGTGGTTAAGAAGGCATATGTTGTATTGTCCTTCATTAATCGAGGAATTGAATTTAGGAGCCGAGAGGTATTGTTGCAGCTATATAGGTCCCTGGTCAGACCCCACTTGGAGTACTGTGCTCAGTTCTGGTCACCTCACTACAGGAAGGATGTGGAAGCCATAGAAAGGGTGCAGAGGAGATTTACAAGGATGTTGCCTGGAATGCGGAGCATGCCTTATGAAAGCAGGTTGAAGGAACTCAGCCTTTTCTCCTTGGAGCGATGGAGGATGAGGGCGGACCTGATAGAGGTATATAAGATGATGAGAGGTATTGATCGGGTAGATAGAGGCTTTTCCCCAGGGCTGAAATGGTGGCCACAAGAGGGCATAGGTTTAAGGTGCTGGGGAGTAAGTATAGAGGAGATGTCAGGGGTAAGTTTTTTACTCAGAGAATGGTGAGTGCGTGGAATGGGCTGCCGGCAACAGTGGTGGAGGCGGATACGATAGGGTCTTTTAAGAGACTGTTGGGTAGGTACATGGAGCTGAGAAAAATAGAGGGCTATGGGTAAGCCTAGTAATTTCTAGAGTAGGGACATGTTCGGCACAGCTTTGTGGGCTGAAGGGCCTGAATTGTGCTGTAGGTCTTTCTATGTTCTATGTTCTCCCTGTAACCCTTAACCTCCTAACCAATCGGGAATCTAACAATCTCTGCCTTAAATACACCCAATGACTTGGCCTACACAGCCCTTCATGACAACGAATTCCACTGATTCATCATCCTCTGGCTGAAGAAGTTCCTCCACACCTCAGTTCTAAAGGGACGTCCCTTCATTCTGAGGCTATGCCCTCAGATCCTAGACTCTCCCACTAATGGAAACATCTACTCCATGTACACTCCATCCAAGCCTTTCAGTGTACAGTGACACTGGACAAGTGGTAGTCCTCCCCTCCAGCTGCTATTGATGTGTAAGGGTATATGAACAATCATCATTGCTTGCATGATGGATTATTCTAACCATAGAGCATCAGCTTTGTTCCAATCATACATTGACAAAATGAGCTATATTTTGTGGCTACGGCATATGTGTAACTTTTAGGTCTGATGTACGAGTAAGGAGCAGGAGCAGGCCACTCAGAACACGAGCCTGTTCTGCCATTCATTAGATCGTAGCTGCCCAGATTGTAGCCTCAACTCCCCATATCCTCAATCCCCTCTAAACTTTCACTCTCTTGCTTGTGGTAAATGCAGCATACTTAGACTAGAAAGCTGACTTAGGGCGCTATAATGGCATAGCTAGTAGAGCAGCTGCACTATAGCACCAGAGATTTGGGTTTAATCCTGACCTAGAGTGCTGTCTGTGTAGAGTTTGCATGTTCTCCCTGTGACCGCCTGATGCTCTAGTTTCCTCACACATCCCAAAGATGTGTGAGCTGGTAGGTTAACTGGCCACTGTAAGTTGTCTTAATGTGTAGATGAGAGGTGCAATCTTGGGGGAGTTGATGGGAATGTGGGGAGAGTAAAAACTAGGATTAATGTAGGATTAGAGTAAATGGTGGTTGATGGTCAGTGTGGATTTGGTGGGCTGAAGGGCCTGTTTCCTTACTGTACCTCTCTATGACTTTATGACTTCAGACTAATGGTTCCTAAAGCTTTCCATCACTGAGGTTTTATTGAAGAACATTTTACACATCAACACCTGCTCAGTTAGAAACAATAGAATGTAGCCACAATCAATGCAAATAAAAAAAACATGGAAATTCAGGTGCTTGCCATATGGCCTGGCTACCTGACCCAAGCCTGATAGGGCACAGCTCTGTGCTGGGTCAAAAAAATAGTATCCTCAGACTTGAATAGCCATTGTGACATTTTTGTGAGAATATTGATTTCTTGTTCTAGTGTCTAATGAGTCTGCATTAGAGATTGAAGGCAGAATTAGAGAAAAACATTGGCTCAGACTGCCGACCTTCCAAGATTCCTTGGGTGCCAACGATCCCACCTCCACATGTCCGAGAGGGGAAACTGTTATTCAGCATGCAAGTTGGCTGGGAAATGCAGCTTGAAGATGGACTGATGCTGAAGAAGCTATTTGTTTGACAACTTATTCACATGGATAGCTAAGTATGTAAAATTTGGATTCCCAGAATGTGCTCACTGACAAACAAGATTCCCAGCAATAGCATAAATAAGAGGATCACCATATGGGGCTTTGCGAGTCTTCCATCAATTCATAAATCAATACAAGCTGGCTGCCAGGAGGCA
This sequence comes from Pristis pectinata, assembly GCF_009764475.1. Lineage (NCBI taxonomy): Eukaryota > Metazoa > Chordata > Chondrichthyes > Rhinopristiformes > Pristidae > Pristis > Pristis pectinata. The sequence continues at coordinate 27,495,441 of NC_067414.1, read as the reverse complement.
GCATAGACTGTCCAGGCTCAGTTTGCTTGCCTGTTTTCCTGCTGGGAACCATCACAGGCTTTACTCTCCACTTCTCTGTTCAACAAGGCTCAGATCAGGAAGTGAACAATGTGGTGCTTGAACCTGTATCAATCCCTGCCGTGACTTGACTTAAGCACAAGAGCAAGCATTACCAGAGCACTTGACAATGCAAGGAAATTCCAAACTGCTGGCCAGCCATTCCTTTTCTCCAGCTTCTAATTGTAAGTTTGTAGCTGATGAAGTACCTCCTGTTCAATTTCCCATAACCTTTGATTCTTTTCGTGCCAGAAAATCTCTGTTGATCTCAGTTTTGAACAACTTCACCAATTGAGAAGTCATAGCCCTCTGGGCCTGAGATTTTCAAACACTTACAGTAAGGTATTGGCATTGGTTTATTGTTGTCGCATGTACCAAGATACAGTGAAAATCTTTTGTTTGCATGCCATCCAGACAGATCATAAGTACATCAAAACATGCTTCTCAGTATCTACCCTGTCAATCACTTACAAAATACTGAATGTCATAATTCTCAAGAACATACACTTCTCAGTCTTCTAAACTCCAGTGAGCAGAAGCCAATTACGTTTCGAATCCTAATACAGTACATCCCTCAGAGAAACAAAGGACTTCAGATGCTGGAATCTAGATGAAAAGCACGATGACGCTGGAGGAACTCAGCAGGCCAGGCAGCATCCGTGGAGAAAAGCAGGCAGTCAACGTTCCAGGTCAGGACCCTTCTTCAGCACTGAAGAAAGGAAAAGGGGAAGCCCAATATATAGGAGGGAAAAGCAGAGCGGTGATAGAACGACAAAAAATAATGGTCCTGGGCACAACTTGGAGAGCGAGGTCTGGAGCTGTGGAAGAGAAAGAGAGAGGGCCGGAAGGTGTCTGTGTATAGCAGAGAAGGTAGAGCGGAGGGCACAGAGAGAGAACCTCTTTTGTCCACCTATCACTGCTCTGCTTTCCCCCCCTATATATTGGGCTTCCCCTTTTCCTATCTTCAGTCCTGAAGAAGGGTCCTGATCCGAAACATTGACCGCCTGCTTTTCTCCACAGATGCAGCCTGGCCTGCTGAGTTCCTCCAGCGTCATCGTGTTTTTCATCACAGTACACCCCTCACCCCAGAAATCAATTCGGAGAATCTAAGCTGCACTAACTCCAAGGCAAGTATATCCTTACTTGGGTATGGTGACTAAAACTGTACATGATACACCAGGTTTGGCTTCACCAAATACTCCTAGAATTGCAGCAATCACTCTTATATTCCAATATTCTTATATTAAAGTCCAGCATATCATTTTATCTTCCTAATTGCTTGCTGAATCTGCATTTTAATGTTCTGAGTTTCATGAACCCATGTACCAAAATCTCTCTTTAAACCCTTTTTCACCATTTAAAAAAATATTCAGTTTTTCTGTTCTTACTGCCAAAGTGAATAACCCCATGTTTCCCCGACTATACTCATTCTGTCACCTATTACCTACTTGTTTACCTGCCGACATCCTTTAGTAGACTCTTGTATCCTCCTTACAGCTCATTTTCCCACACAGCCAGGTATCATGAATAAACTTGGATATGCTACAATAAAAGCAATACTGGAGGCTACAACATGCCCAGGCAGAAGATGACAAACTGTTTCTTAAGCTTTCATTGATTCCAGATACAACAACGCAATGATTCTGAGCTGTTTGCAATAGCTTTTACATGTCCCTTTGTTTGTTTTCCTCTTTTTCTAAGTGTTCTCATTAAACTGACAAACGGCTTTTGACCTGAAGCATTGACTCTGTTTCTCTTTTCTCCTTCCTCTGTTTCTCTTTCCACAGATGCTGTCTGAATGTTTCCAGCATTTTTTTGTTTTTATTTCATGTTTCCAATATTTGTGTTTTTTTTTGGTTCTAATTAACCTGTCAACCAGATGGCTTCATAAATAGCATATCACCAAACTCAGCCTCCCCCATTTGAGATAATTTCTTTGTTCTACCAATCCCTCCTTTATGCATTCTGTAACTGAAAACTAATTTGTTTTTCTCTTTCCCAATTCTGACAAAGGGTTATGACTTCCAAATTTAACCCTATTTCTCTTTCCACAGAGAAACGGACAATATGCTTGAAGAATCCAGTAGGTCAAGCAGCATTTGTGGGAGGAAAGGAATTGTCGACATTTTGGGTTGAAACCCTGCATCAGGACTGTACTAGCCTCCCACAAGGTCTGAGGGGACACCTTGTCAGGCCCTATGGATTTATCCACCTTCAGTCACATCAAGACAGCCAGCACCTCCTCTTACGTAATCTGGACATGGTCCATGATCTCACTACTCTTTTGCCTCAGTTCTGTAGTCTCTGCGTCTGTCTCCAAAGTAAGTACGGATGCAAAAAATTCATTTAAGATCTCCCCCATCTCCTTCTGCTCCATGCATAGTTGACCATGCTGATCTTCAAGAGGACCAATTTTGTCCCTTGCTACCCTTTTGCTCTTAATATAGCTATAGAAACCCCTGGGATTCTCTTTCACCTTGTCTGCCAGAGCAACCTTATGTCCTCTTTTTGCTCTCCTGATTTCTCTCTTAAGTGTTCTCTTGCATTTCTTATGCTCCTCAAGCACCTCATTTGATCGTAATTGCCTGTACTTGATATGCGCCACTTTCTTTTTCTTTACCAGGGCCTCAATATCCCTTGATAACCAAGGTTCCCTAAACCTGCTAGCCTTGCCTTTTATTCTAACAGGGACATACAGATTCTGTACTCTCAATATTTCACTTTTGAAAGCCTCCCACTTACCAAGCATCTTTTTGCTGGAAAACAACCTACCGCAATCCACACCTTCCAGATTCCTTCTGATGCCATCAAAATTAGCCTTCCTCCAATTTAGAATTTCACCCTAGGACCAGTCCTATCCTTCTCCATAATTATCTTGAACTAATGGAATTATGATCACAAGATCCAAAGTGTTGCCCTACATTCACTTCTGTCACCTGCCCTGTCTCATTCCCCAAGAGGAGATCCAGTATCGTGCTCTCTCTAGTTGGGACCTCTACATATTGATAAAGGAAACTTTCCTAAACTCATTTGACAAACTCTATCCCATCCAATCCCCTTACACTATGGGAGTCCCAGTTAATATGTGGAAAGCTAAAATCACCTACTATCACAACCTTACTTTCCTTGCAACTGTCTGCTATTTCTCTACAAATTTGTTGCTCTAAATCCTGCTGACTATTGGGAGGTCTATAATATAGTCCCATTAACGTGGCGATCCCTTTCTTATTCCTCAGTTCCACCCATATTGCCTCAGTAGATGAGCCCTCCAGTATGTCCTCTCCGAGCACTGCCGTGACATTTTCCCTCATGAGTAATGTCACTCCTCCCTTTTCATGCCTTCCTCTCTATCATGTCTAAAACATCGGAACCCCGGAACATTAAGCTGCCAGTCCTGCTCCTCCTGCAACCAAGTCTCACTAATGGCTACAACATCATAATTCAACATGCTGATCCATGTTGAATTATGATGTTCATCTGCCTTACCTACAATATTGCTTGCATTGAAATAGATGCATCTCAGAACATTAGTCCCACCATGTTCATCAGCCAGTTGATTTCTGTCGATGCTTGTAGGCCTAACATCTACTTTCCCACAGCCTCTCCATTTGCTGCCCTGCCACTCTGGTTCCCACCCCCCTACAACTTCAGCTTAAATCCTGCTGAGCAGCACTAGCAAACCTTCCCACAAAGATATTGGTCCCCCTCAAGTTCAGGTGCAAACCATCCCATTTGTACAGATCCCACCTGGCCTGGCAGAGAGCCCAATGATCCAAAAATCTGAAGCCCACCCTCCTGTACCATCTGCTTAGCCACGTGTTAAACTGTACTATCTTCCTATTTCTTGCCTCACTAACACGTGGCACGGGTAGCATTCCTAAGTTCACCACCCTGGAAGTCTTGTCTTTTAATTCTCTGCAGGATCTTGTCACCCTTCCTGCCTACGTCATTGGTACTGATGTGGACCATGACTTCTGGCTGCTCTCCCTCCCCCTTAAGAATGCTGTGGACTCGATCCAAAGCATCTTTGACCCTAGCACCTGAGAGGCAATGTGCCATCCGGGATTCTCGTTCTCATCCACAGAGTCTCCTATCTGTTCCCCTAACCAATGAATCCCCTATCACTACTGCACTCCTGTTCCCTCTCCCCTTCCCTTTTGAGCCAATTTCCAGCATTTGCAATTTAAAAATTTTTAATTGAATATACTGTGCTCTGTTTTTCTATCTATGCTACTTATGTAAGATGTGAATCGCCATGAGCTCAGTTCTGATCATGCCGACTATCATGCCTATCTATAACTAATCCCACTTGCCTGCATTAATTCCATATCCCTCTAAGCCCTGCTCATTTAAGTACCTGTCCAAATGCCTCTTAAACATTTTTCCTGTTCCTGTTCCTGCCTCCACTACCTCCTCCTCTGGCAGCTCATTTTAGATACCAACTCCTCTTTTTGTGAAGAATTTACCCCTTTGAACATCCTCCCTCTCACCTTAAACCTATAGCCCTTAGTTTTATACATGCCTGCCATGGGAAAAAGACACTGGCTCTCTACCCTATCTATACTTCTCATAATTTTATATATCTCTATCATGTCACCTCTCAGCTTCCTTTGCTCCAGGGGGAAAAAAGGCATAGCCTATATGGATTTTAGTAAGGCATTTGACAAGGTTCCATATGGTAGGCTTCTTCAGAAGGTCAAAGGGCATGGAATCCAGCGAGGCTTGGCCATGTGGATTCAGAATTGGCTTGCCTGTAGAAAGCAGAGGGTTGTGGTGGAGGGAGTGCATTCAGATTGGAAGGCTGTGACCAGCGGTGTCCCACAGGGATCGGTTCTGGGGCCTCTACTTTTTGTGATTTTTATTAATGACTTGGATGAGGGGGTAGAAGGGTGGGTTGGCAAGTTTGCAGACGACACAAAGGTTGGTGGTGTTGTGGATAGTGTGGAGGACTGTCAAAGATTGCAGAGGGACATTGATAGGATGCAGAGCTGGGCTGACAAGTGGCAGATGGAGTTCAATCCGGAGAAGTGTGAGGTGGTACACTTTGGAAGGACAAACTCTAAGACGGAGAACAAAGTTAATGGCAGGATTCTGGGTAATGTGGAGTAGCAGAGGGATCTGGGGGTTCATATCCACAGATCACTGAAAGTTGCCTCATAGGTGGATAGGGTAGTTAAGAAAGCTTATGAGATGTTAGCATTCATAAGTCGTGGCATTGAGTTTAAGAGCCGCGGGGTAATGATGCAGCTTTACAAAACTCTGGTTAGACCACACTTAGAGTACTGTGTCCAGTTCTGGTCGCCTCATTATAGGAAGGATGTGGAGGCATTGGAAAGAGTGCAGAGGAGATTTACCAGGATGCTGCCTGGATTAGAGAGTATGCATTATGAGGAGAGACTAAAGGAGCTAGGGCTTTACTCTTTGGAGAGAAGGAGGATGAGGGGAGACATGATAGAGGTATACAAAATATTAAGAGGAATAGATAGGGTGGACAGCCAGCGTCTCTTTCCCAGGGCACCAATGCCCAATACAGGAGGGCCTGGCTTTAAAGTAATGGGTGGGAAGTTTAGGGGAGATATCAAAGGAAGGTTTTTTACCCAGAGAGTGGTTGGTACATGGAATGCGCTGCCTGGGATGGTGGTGGAGGCAGGTATATTGGTCAAGTTCAAGAGATTGCTAGATAAGTATATGGAGGAATTTAAAATAGAGGGATATGTGGGAGGAAGGGGTTAGATAGTCTTAGGCGAGGTTTAAAGTTTGGCACAATATTGTGGGCCGAAGGGCCTGTATTGTGCTGTACTTTCTATGACTCCATGATTCCTATAGAATTATTTCTGATAACTCAAACTCTCCAATCCAGGCAACATCCTTATGAATTTTTTCTGCACCCTCTCTAGCTTAATCATGTCCTTCCTGTAGTGCAGTGACCAGAACTACACTCTACACAAAAAGATGCATTTCACTGTGTGTTTCAATATACATGTGACTAATGAAGATATCTTATCTCTTATGTGATCTAACCTTCTGGATAATGCAGAACCTTGTCAAAGAGGATGCCTAACACTTTGCCTCATCAATCCTCTTGATCACCTCTTCAGAAATCTCTATTAAATTTATGGGACATGATTTCCCACATACAAAGCCATGCTGACAATTCCTAACCAGTCCTGCCTTTCCAAATGCAAGTAAATCCTGTCCTTTAGAATCCTTTCCAATAACTTTCCCACCACTGAGGTAAGGCTCGCTAGCCAGTAATTCCATGGCTTAACCCTGCTGCCCTTCATAAATAAAGGCACAATGTTAGCTGTCCTTCAGTTCTCCAGCACCTCACACGTGGCTTCTTTCTTAAGTGCACTCCTACATCCTTTATCACTTGATCCCAACTGCCTATACCCGACAAACGCTTCCTTATTTTTCCTGACCTTAATATCCCTTATCAACCAAGTTTCTGGAATCTTGCTGTCCTTGCTCTTCCCTCTAACAGGAACATGCTGATTCTGAACTCTCCCTGTGTCACTTTTGAAAGCCTCCCACTTGCCAGATGTCCCTTGACATGCAGACAGCCTCTTCCAATCAACTTTTGCGAGTTCTTATCTGATGCCATCAAAATTAGCCTTCCCCCAATTTAGGACTTTGACTTGAGGATCAGTCCTATTGTTTTCCATAACTATATTGAAACTAACAGAATTATGGTCACTAGTCCTAAAGAGCTCCTCTACTGATACATCAACCACTTGCCCAACCTCATTTCCAAAGAGGAGATCAAGTGTTGGCCTTCTTTTGTAGGGCCATCTACATATTGCTTCAGAAAACTTGGTGCAGAACTTGTTAAGTGTGTCCAGGCAAGTTTTCTAAATAGGACTAAGGTATTCCCAGTCAAAATTAGGGAAGTGAAAATCACCAACTATTACAGCCCTATAATTCCTAAACCTACCTGTGATTTCCCCACATATATGCTCCTCTAATTTCTGCTGAGTGTTGGGACGCTGATAGTATAATCCCATCAAGGTGATCCCTCTTTTGTATTTGGAAGTTCTACCCATATGGTCTCACTGGATGTTCCCCTTTGGATATCCTCTCTGCCACGATATTCTCCCTAATCAAGAGTACAATTCCCATTCCTTTCCTACCTTCTGTCACACTGGAAGCATTGATTCCCCAGAGCTGCCAGTTCTCCGCATCCCTCAACTGTGTTTCTGTCATAGCTATAATATCACAATCCTGTGTGCTGATCCATGCTCTGACTTCATCTGCCTTACTTGTGAGACTTCTTGTATTAAAGTAAATGCAGTTTAGCTTAGCTGTCCATCCATGCTCCCTGTTCTGCCCCTGCCGGTCCTGACTACTGGACTTGCTTGCTCTAACCTTTGTATTTGCTTCATCTTTTTCATCTGATACACCACTGCACTGGGTCTCAACCCACTGCCAGACTAGTTTAAGCCCAGATGTTGCAGCATTAGCAAACCTCCCTGCAAGGATATTGTTCCTCCTCTAGTTCAGATGCAGCTTGTCCCTCTTGTACAGGTCACTCCTGCCCCAGAAGAGATCACAATAGTTTAAGTAGATGAAGCCCTCCCATCTGCACCAGCTCCTTAGCCACACATTCTTTTGGCCTATCCTCCTATTCCTATCCTTGCTGGTATGTGGTGCCAGGAATAATCCTGAAATTGCAACTCCTAAAGTCCTGCTTTATAGCCTTCTGCCTCACTCCCGATATTCACTCTGCAGGACCTCATCTCTCTTCCTACCTATGTTATTAGTACCAATATGGACAATGACCTCTGACTGCTCACCCTCCCCTTTCAGTATGTCCTGTGCCCACTCAGAGACATCCTTGATCCTGGCATTAGCGAGGCAACACACCATCCTGGAGTTTTGCTCAGAGCTATAGATAAGCCCCTGACTGTATCATGACTGCTTGCCTAGACTTTGACCTTTCCTGGTGTACAACAGAGCCAGTAACATTTTGCCATCCTGAAAAAGATTTGTTTCTGTCAACTGAACTGAACTGATTTAAGTGAAATAACTTCACATTTTCCTAATTATACTTATTCTGCCACCAATTACCTACTTCTTTACTTGCCCAAGCCCCTTAATTGATTCTTACTTTCTCCTTACAGTTCACTTTCCCACCCAATCATGTATCATGAGTAAACTTAGACATACAACAATAAAAACAGTCCTGGAGGTTACAGTGTGCCCAGACAAATGATATGCTTTTCCTTAAGTTCACATTGAGCTTTGATAGCACTCATTTATTCATGCTAATAAACTATCCCCAACCTTGTGAGCTCTTCTCTTAAGTGACATATTGAGCAAACTAGGTAAAGAATTGCTAACCAGATGGGATTTTATGACACTGCAATAGTTTAATTGTGGCCTGGACATTAATGCTTTTTATACAATTCCAGATTAATTTAATTATCATTTAAAATTCCAAGCTGTTGTGAATATCTACAGATTATTCATCCAAGTCTTTGAATTTTTAGCCCAATACCATAAACACTACATTACTACAATGCATCTGTATCGTTCTTTATATATTCCTTGGCTGTAATGGCTTTGAGGCAAATTAACATAATCTGTTGCCCATCTATAGTAATACACTTAAATATTAGTGTTCTTTTACATTGTTAATTGGAGAAAGGATGTAGACTTCAATCCTAAAGTTACCACATCATTGGGAAGCACGTTTTATTCATAGAGAAAGATCAACACTTAGAATGGCTTTCCAGATGGAGGGGTGGAGGCAAAACCTGTACATTTGCTGAAATAACATGAGATGCTGAAATGTGATGATTGCAAAGATCTTCCAGATGCATGACTTACCTCATCAATAATATCTTGTGGTCTTTGGGATTCTGTAAGACACTAATGATTTTTAATCTCTCAGGGAATTTCTTGAGGTCATATCTTAGAAACACTGCCATAATATCTTACTTTATCAGTTGTTAATTTTTTCTCCAATTGTACTTTTTTTGATTTCATTTATATCCAAAAACATATTGCCCTCTATATTGAACATATTCAGCAACTGGGCATTCATAGTTCTTGCGGTAGAGAGTTCTAAAGATCAAATACCCTTTGATTGAAGGAATTTCTGTTCATCTCAGTTCTAAATGCCCAACTCTTTATTCTGAAACTGTAATTTCTAGATCTCCAGCCTATTCTCCCTGTATTTACCCATTAATAATTTGTATGTTTCAACAGGACCATACCTAATTCTTCTAAATTTGAGGATAATTAGCCTAGACTATCCAACCCTCCTCACTGGACAATGTCCTTTACCTAGGAATTGCACTCCCTCTAGGGCAAGAGTAAGTCTTAGTAAGAAGACCAAAAGTGTAAAAGGGTAATGTCTCCCCATGGACTTATAAAATTGCATTATGATTTCTTCACGCCTTTAATCCAATCCATTTGTAATAATGGTTAACATACTAGTTGCTTTCCTAATTATTTGTGATCTATTATGCAGGATTGCCCAGGACTTTCTGAATACAAAGGCTATCACCCCTCACCTCTTAACAAACATTTGACATTTCTATTTTTCTTTACCAGAATGAATAACTTCACATTTCACTCCATTATCTACCATCTTCATCTACCATCTTCATGCCCACTCATCTTTTCCTGTCCATATCACTTTGCAGCCTTTTTGCATCCTCTTCAGAACTTTACGTGGCTTAGTTAGTTAAAGCGCCTGTCCAGTAAACAGGAGATCCTGAGTTCGAATTTCAGCAGTGCCTCCTTTGGGCGGCATGGTGGTGTAGCGGCTAGCTTAATGCTATTACAACGCCAGAGACTCGGATTCAATTCCCGCCACTGTCTGTAAGGAGTTTGTATGTTCTCCCTGTGTGTCTGAGTGGGTTTCCTCCAGATGCTCTGATTTCCTCCCACATTCCAAAAACATACAGATTAGGAGCTGTGGGCATGCTATGTTGGCGCCGGAAGAGTGGCGACACTTGCGGGCTGCCCCCCCAGCACATTCTCAGTAACGCAAAAAGATGCATTTCACTGTGTGTTTCGATGTACATGTGACTAATAAATAAATATCTATATCTATTTTCCTGGCTAGTGTTATATCATCACCAAACTTGAATGAAGACTCCAAGTGTATTGCACCTAAGTATTTGAGACATTTAGAAATAATTGAATCTCATGCAAATCTCAATCTCATGCTACTCATTTTTATTTCTCGTTAACTCCAAAAATACTCTTTCACTATGAAGGCATAATGATCAAGGTTGATCCTTTATCTGCACACTGCCTATCTATGCACTACATTCAGCATGAGTTCTCTCACAGTGAGTAGGAGACAGACCATTTTTTCTTCGTCTAGAGGTGCTGTAATATACCCATCAATATCTGCAAACATCAGGAGTCTGAAACATCTGATATTTTAGTGTGTACAGTGTATGTCACATCAGGCCTTGATTTGCAGAGACCATTGGAGAAGCAATGAGTAGGCCAGGCTGAACATAAAACCGAATAACCCCATGATTAGTCCAGTTTTACCTCATCAGAGCTATTCTTCTTCCCACTCTCCCTGCAGCTTCACAAGCTTCCTTTGTCTCCTTTTCAGTTCTGATGAAGGGTCTCTGACCTGAAACATTGACTCTGTTTCTCTTCCTGACCTGCAGAGTATTTCCAGCATTTTCTATTTTTGTTCTAGATTTCTAGCATCTGCAGCTTTTTTGATCTTCATAAGAGTGAATATGATGGCAGAATGGGAGATGGGAGGGGGAGGTTAGAGGAAATTTGGCTTCAGGGGATTAGCATAGTCTTCTTTAAGACTTTGGTATGGGGATGGTCTGGATTTTTGTTCTGGAGTTTTGTTGACTCTGGAAGAAAAGTTGATCCACTAACTTATAAGGTGGCTTAAATTACAATAAAATAAACAAGCAAAAAACTGTTAAAATTTTCACTCTTTGAACTTCATATGCAGTTTAATTTCAACAAAGTTTTGGACTCCGATTTCCAAATATTCCAAGTGTAAAATTGCCATAAGTTCTCGCCCTGACATCAATAACATATGCAATTGCCAGGCCCTTAAATAACACTAAAGTTGCTTTGTTTCTCTTTGGATGGAAAAGAACATTTTTCCTTCCAGATTTCATTTTATATTTAGGTGGAGATTTTGGCATTTGCAACCACGTTTTCAGCATTTGCCCTGAACATATGCAGCGTGCAGAAAGCTTTCTGTGGCCTTCCATAATTGTTTCAAATTACGCATCATTCACTGCACAATGCCACATTCTCCCAGTCGGGTATGGGAAGAAGAGTGGTTGGTGGGGGAAGGACTGAGAGATCATAACATTGTGACAGGAACATTCCACTCTCTTATTATCTTAGATTGGAATGTATGGTGTTACCTTGGGATATATATTGGAGTGTACTTGGTGGGAAAAAGCAGTGAGTGCAATTGCTGGCAGGAACTGCTGGCAGCAGTTGTATGAGCTGCCAAAGAGAGTTGAAACTTGAATAAAAACATAGAAATGTAGAAAAATAAGAGCAGGAGTGGGCCATTCATTCCTTTGAGCCAACCCCACCATTCAACATGATCATAGCTGATCCTCTGTCTCAATACCATATTCCCATTCTCACTCCTTAATGCCTTCTGTGTCAAAAAATCTATCTCTTTAAATATATTCAGCTACTTGCATCCCACACTTCTCTGTGGTACATAGTTCCACAGGTTCACCATTCTCTGGGTGAAGAAATTTCTCCTCACCACAGTCCTAAGTGACACAACTCACATCTTAAGACTCATGACTCCTGGTTTTAGGCATCCAGGGGAAACACCCTCTGAGGATCCAGCCCGTTAAGCCCTGTCAGAATTGTACATGTTTTAATGAGATCATTTTTCATTCTTCTAACTTCCAGTGAAGAGAAGTGTTGTTGATCCAATCTGTCCTCATTTGACCATCCTGCTATCCCAGAAAACAGTCCGGTGAACTTCCATTGCACTCCCTCTGCGGCAAGTGTATCCTTTCTTCGGTAAGGAGTCCAAAACAACATGCAGTACTCCGGGTGCAATCTCACCGGGATGCTGTACAACTGTAGGAAGACATTCTTGCTTCTGCACTCGAAATCTCTTGCAATGAAGGCCAACATACTATTTGCTTGCAATGACTAGTGTATCAGGACACTCTGATCTCTTTGTACATCAACATTTCCCAATCTGTCAGCGTTTAAATAATGAAAATAAAAAGAAAACTCACAAATGCTGGAAATCTGAATTAAAAATAGAAGATGCTAGAAAAACTCAGCAGGTCAAGCTGCTGTGGTGGAAAGGGAAACTGGGTTAAAATTTCAGGTCAAAGACTCTTTGTCAGAACTAGGAGAAAATGAGTTAGTGTTAAATTGCAGGGAAGGTGGAGGAGGGATGGATAGAACAAATGGAATATCTCTGATAGAGGGAGGCCATTGTTGTAGACATCATTCTGTTGATGAGTCAATGGCAGCAGTTAGAGAGAAAAAAAAACAAAAGCCATAAACTTAGGGCAATTAAATAGTGAGAACACAAAGAAAGAAACATAAGAGTTGTGAAGTGAAAGGCTGTGGGGCATGCCCTGTAGATCAAGTTGTGCTCATGGTAAAAGAAATCACTGATAAATATTGTAAATAGCTGGGTCCCAAGCACTGATCCATCTGGCACCCTGTTAGTCACCACCTGCCACTCATTTATTCCTACTCTCTGCTTCTTGTTTGTTAAGTTTTCAGTCCAATATCTCACCTCAAATTCTATGTGCTTTAATTTTGGATGCTATCTTCTTAAATGAGACTTTATCAAAGACCTTCTGGAAATCCAAATACAGCAACATCCACTGGTTCTCTCTTATCTATTCTACCAGTTTATATCCTCAAAAAAAACCTCCAATCCTTGGTCTATGACCAATTCATTATTTGATTAAATGCATATTTCTTTGTTCAGTACTAAAATCTTGCCTAGGTGTGCAAGGAAGTCTCATGAACTTACAGCAGGCAGACAGCCATTATAACCAGCTTGCAAAACATTTGGCAGCTGATGGAATTTCCAAGACCTCCTTTCCAGAACTGCTGACTCCTGCTTGATTCCTTCTTCCTTTGCCTGCCTGCAAACAACTGCTGGGTCTGAAACCTTTCAGAAAGGTATCACATCAAGAAAACAAGACCCACAGTGATCTGACACTAAGCAGAGTTTTTTTTGTTTTAAAACAAAGACAAGAGAGAACAACATTTCATCACTTTATAATTCTAGAATTTGCAATATCGATGCCATGTTCAGAAGGCAAATTTTACATTCACAGCAAAAGCCAACAAACATCAATATGTTTACCCCAAGTAACTCCTGTTGACTTTTCATACCAATGAATCACTTCACTGGATCATATCTGGCAGGCTAACTTTGAATAAACTTTTATTAATTTCCTACAGGGGAACTGTTTGCATCAGATGTTTACTCTGGAACCGCTGGTGTGCCAACCTCCTGGATGGGCGTGAATCGGATAGAATGGTATTTCTGTATGGGATGCATCAATCTTCACCTGATGGTTTCAGCCTCAAGCGGTAGGGATACAGTAAAGGCAGCATTCATAGGAGGTGCTCATCACAAAACACTGAGCCAGTGACCCAAGACTTTTCTCTCTGTTGAGCACTAGTTTGAGGATTTCTGTGCAAGTTTCTATTGAAGCAAGACCCAGTAGCACAACATGTTCACATTTCAATGCAAATCAGTGATTAATTGACAATTTTTTCAGGATTTGGGATTATTCTTTATTGCTCTTGATAATTGGTGATGGGTGATTAGTGAGTCACTGTGTTGTGCAGGCCTTTCTGATCATTAAAAGGGATTCTCAGTGCGAGAAGTGGGAGCCATATAAAGAGGTGAGTGTCGGGACCCAGTTCTTTTCCAGGTAGTGAGGGCCGTGACTCAGAGCGAGAAGCGGGACTCTCGGTTCGAGAAGTGGGAGCCGTTGTCCCAAGGAAAAGAAATGCTGGCCTTACCAGTCACACACAATCTAACAAGTGATTTTTAAAAGTGGTTGAATACCAGAGATAAGGTGGGAATGACATAACCTTTGACATAAAGGTGGCATTTGACTGAATAGTATCAGAAGTCTGATTAAGGTGAAGTTAATGGGATACATCTGCATTGGCTGGAGCAATATGAAGAACAATGGACATGGCTCACCAACTTTTATCGATGCACCATAGAAAGCATCCTATCTGGATGCATCATGGCTTGGTATGGCAACTGCTTTGCCCAGGACTGCAAGAAACTGCAGAGAGTTGCGGACACAGCCCAGCGCATCAAGGAAACCAGCCTCCTCTCTTTGGACTCTGTCTTTAACTCTTGCTGCCTTGGCAAAGCAGCCAGCATAGTCAAAGACCCCACCCACCCAGGTCATTCTCTCTTCTCTCCTCTTCCATCAAGTAGAAGATACAGGAGCCTGAGGGCACATACCACCAGACTTATGGACAGCTTCTACCCCACTGTAATAAGACTATTGAATGATTCCCTTATACGATGAGATGGACTATGGACTCACGATCTACCTTGTTGTGACCTTGCACCTTATTGCACTGCACTTTCTCTGTAGCTGTGACACTTTACTCTGTACTGTTATTGTTTTTACCTGTACTACCTCAATGCACTCTGTACTAACTCAATCTACTTGCACTGTGTAATGAATTGACCTGTACGATCGGTATGCAAGATAAGTTTTTCACTGTACCTCGGTATAAGTGACAATAATAAAGCAATACCAATATCAATCATCCCAGACCCTGGACATTGCTGCAAAAGTTCTTCAGAGCAATGTCCTAGCCCAGCCCAGCCACCCTCAGCTGCTTGATCAATGACCTTCTTTCCTTCATAAGCTGGAAGTGAGAATGTTTACCAGTGATTGTACAATCCCCAGGTCCAGATGAGGAGTCTCGACCTGAAATATCAACTGTCCATTTCCCTCCATAGAGGCTGCCTGACCCATTGAGTTCCTCCAGCTTCTCATGCTTTGCTCCACATTCCAGCATCTGGAGTCTCTCGTGTCTCCTGTTTCCATATGTTGTGTCACACTGACAAAAACATTAACAAATAGAATAAATATTCTCTGAGACCAGCCTGGAAAATGCTGAATGCATAAAATCTGAACGTCATAGAGATCTTAATCACTTACCGGCAGTGCTGATTTTATGTGCAACGTTGTCAGAAGCTTTTCCTGAACAGGTGGTGTTCTATGACAGGGGCTGTTCATTTGTTACTGCCACGTGGACACGTTAATGGATAGAAAAGGGGTAAAGTTTAACACTGGCTGGAACCAATTGGGCTATAATTAACTGGTTGTCCATTATGTACCACACCTGATTTTCCATTCCATTCATTTCAGTGAATAGAACACCCATCAAACATTCAATTTGCTCTCCTAAATAATAAGCCAACCTCCAGAACATAAAACATTGAACAGTACAGCACACTACAGGCCCTTTGGCCACGATGTTGTGCCGACCTATATAAACGCCCATTCCCTGATCAGTCTAACCCTTCACTCCTGCACAGCCCATAATCCTCCATTATTTTCACATCCATGTGCCTACCTAAGAGCCTTTTAAATGCCTTTGTTATATCAGCCTCTATCACCACCCCTGGCAGTGGTTTCAGGCGCTCACCACTCTCTGTGTAAAGAACCTACCTCTGACATCTCCCCTGAACTTTCCACACACACCTTAAATGCATGTCCTCTGGTATTGGCTATTGCCCCCCTGGGAAAAAGGTTCTGGCTGTCCACTCTATCTGTGCCCCTCATAATTTTATATACCTCTATCAAGTCACCTCTCATCCTACGTCACTCCAAAGAGCAAAGCCCTAGCTCGCTCAACCTTCCCTCATAAGACATGTTCTCTAATCCAGGCAGCATCTTGGTAAATCTCCTCTGCACCCTCTCTAATGCTTCCACATCCTTCCTATAATGAGGCGACCAGAACTGAACACAATACTCTAAGTGTGGTCTGACCACAGTTTTATAGAGCTGCAACATTACCTCGTGGCTTTCGAACTTAATCCCCTGACTAATGAAGGCCAGCGCACCATGCATCTTCTTAACCATCCTATTAACTTGCGTAGCAACTTTGAGGGATCTATGGACTTGGACCCCAAGATCTCTCTGTTCCACCACACTGCTAAGAATCCTGCCATTAACCTTGTATTCTGCCTTCATGTTCATTCAAGTGTATCACTTCACACTTCTCTGGATTGAACTCCATCTGCCCCTTCTCCACCCAATTTTGCATCCTGTCTATATCCTACAACAACCTCCTACACTATCCACAACACCTCCAACCTTCATGTCATCTGCAAACTTACTAACCCATCCCTCCACTTCCTCATCCAAGTCATTTATAAAAATCACAGTGAGCAGGGGTCCCAGAACAGATCCCTGCGGAACACCACTAGTCACCGACCTCCAAGCAGAATACTCTCCGTCTGCTACGACCCTCTGCCTTGTGTGGGCAAGCCAATTCCAAATCCATGCAGTCAAGTCTCCATGGATCTCATGCTTCATGACTTTCTGGATAAGCCTACCATGGGGAACCTTGTCAAATGCCTTACTAAAGTCCATATACACCACATCCACCGCTTTACCTTCATCTATTTGTTTTATCACCTCCTCGAAAAACTCAATTAGGCTCATGGGGCACAACCTGCCCCTCACAAAGCCATGCTGACTATCCCTAATAAGACTATGCTTCTCCAAATGCTTGTAAATCCTGTCCCTAAGAATCCTCTCCAATAGCTTGCCCATCACTGACGTAAGACTCACTGGTCTATAATTCCCAGGATTAACCTTATTACCTTTCTTGAACAAGGGAACAAGATTAGCCATCCTCCAATCCTTTGGTACCACTCCTGTGGCCAGGGACGATACAAATATCATCGTTGACGCCCCAGCAATCTCTTCCCTCGCCTCCCGTAGTAACCTGGGGGATATCCCATCTGATCCCTAATGTTTTTCAGAAACTCCAACATTACCACTTTCTTAACCTCAACATGCACATTAGCCTGTTCTACACTGACCTCACATTCGTCAAAGTCCCTCTCCCCAGTGAACACTGAAGCAAACTATTCATTAAGAACCTCCCTTACCTCCTCCGCCTCCAGGCACATGTTTCCTCCTTTATCTCTGAAAGGTTCTACCCTCTCTTGTCATCCTTCTGTCCCTCATGTATGTGTAGAACATCTTGGGGTTGTCCTTAATTCTACTCACTAAGGCCTTCTTGTTAAGCTTATAAAACTCTCTCTTTCATTTTCATTTACAATTAATAATGGAGGAAATATCACCAAGTAAAGTAGATTCCTTATTAAGGATATATTTTTTCAAAAGTAGTGAAATATTACAATGCATTGACGCCACTAAACAGCAAATTTAAAAACAAACTTCAAGATAAATGCAGGATGTTAACTGTTCGACTCTTATTTTTAAATTGTTTTTCATTTTGAAGATAAAGTACCATGAAATGAAAGCAAAGCATAAACATTATTAAGGATTTAATTATTACTTTGGATGAGTCATTTAACCATCTGCCTAATAAAAAAAACTCAAGGGTCTAATCAAAAAAAGAGCAAGGGAGGTCTCCTGATCTCCTAGCCAACATTTGTCCTTCAACCAAAACTGCCAAAAGCAGACTAGCAGTTCATCCATCTTATTGCTCTCTTTTGGGAACTTGCTCCAGTTAAGTTGGCTGCCACATTTCTCTCCATTACAACAGTGAGTGGTTCAAAAGTGTAATGTTGCTTGTCCAGTGTTTTGTATCATAGAACATAGAACAGTACAGCACAGTACGGGACCTTCAGCCAATGATGTTGTATATAAACACCTACTCCCTGATGAATCTAACCCTTCCCTCCTACACAGCCCATAACCCTCCATTATTCTTATATCCATGTCCCTATCTATGAGTCTTTTAAATGTCCCTATTGTATCAGCCTCTACCACCACTCCCAGCAGTGTGTTCCAGGCACCCACCACTCTCCGTGTGAAAAACCTCCCTCTGACATCTCCCCTAAACTTTCCTCCTCTCACCTTAAGCAGATTGGTATTGGCCGTTGCTACCCTGGAAAAAAGATGCTGGCTGTCCACTCTATCTATGCCCCTCATAATCTTATACACCTCGATCAAGTCACCTCTCATCCTCTGTCACTCTAAAGAGAAAAGCCCCAGCTCGCTAATCCAGGCAACATCCTGGTAAATCTCCTCTGCACCTTCTCTAAAGCTTCCCCATCCTTCCTCTAATGAGGCAACCAGAACTGAATGCAATAATTGTGGTCTAACCAGAGCTTTATAGAGCTGTAACGTTACCTCGCAGTTCTTGAACTCAATCCCACAACTAATGAAGGCCAACACACCATACGCCTTCTTAACCACAGTATCAACTTGTATGGCAACTTTGAGGGATCTATGGATTTGAACTCCAAGATCCCTCTGTTCCTCCACACTGTTAAGAATCCTGCCATTAACCATGTCCTCTGCCTTCAAGTTCGATCTTCCAAAGTGTATCACTTCACAATTTTCAGGATTGAACTCCATCTGCCATTTGTCTGCCCAACTCTGCATCCTGTTGTAACTCACAACAATCTTCTACACTATCCGCAACACCTCCAACCTTCGTGTCACCTGCAAACTTACTAACCCACTCCTCCACATCCTAAGGTTATGCAAAATGAATGATAAATGCAAGAATTTTTTTAACAGTAGGGGATAGAGTGCACAGAGCTTTGAAATGAATGCTTCCTAAAAGACTGCCTCATGGTGTGTGATTCGCAGGTGGCAGTGGTCTAATGAAACTGCTGCCCCTGTTTTTCTTAATGGGAGAGGATGGGTGTTTGGGAGGTGCTTCTGGAGTAGGCTTGGTGGGTAACTGCATGTGCCCTGTAGCCCTCTCTCATTAATTAAGCTGTGTTCCACTTCTCTCAGAGTAGGCAAGACCTCTCAAAATACATGGCTGAATCGATCGGCATATCATTCAAATCCTTGCCCTTCCCTTTATTATAGTATTTATGTTGGCAATTTATAATTTGTTTTGGAGATGACAGTTTTCTTGTAGGTTTGGTTGATCTCAATTTGTAGAAATTTTGTGGAATGAGGTCACTCCACAAATGATATACTGGTGTCCCCACTATTTATTGTCTATACCTTAATTATGCTTCAGGAAATTGGTGGGAAGCTGCCCTCTTGAATAAAGTGCAATCTGTGTGGTGAAGATACTCCGAAAGTGCTATTGTGTCAGGATTTGCAGGATTTTGACCCAGTGACAATGAAAAACAGGCATTATATTTGCAAGTTAAGGTTAGGTGTGATTAGTAGACGGTGGTGTTCCTATGAAATTGCTGCCCCTGTTTTTCCTGATGGGAGAGGGCAGGGATTTGTGTTTGGAGAAGGCTTGTTGGGTAAGTGCAGTTGATGGTAGATGATGCACTGTGTGGTCTAGGATGTCAATGGTGGAAGGTTGATATGGAAGAGACTGGACAGACATTTCACCAGTAACCCTGATCCACTTCCCTGGGTCAAGGTTATTATCCGTGCTGTGGAGTTTCTCAGTAGATCCTAACCAATAATAGGACCTGAAAACAGAAATTTTCTTTCAGGCTCAGCAGATTTATAAACTGAACAAGCAATATATCGCCTCAGCTTTTCACTTTCATGCTCACCAGCTGGTTCAGCGGGTGTCTGTTCTGCATCTGTCACCTCCACTTACTCATCTTCTCCCAGGCACCTGGTGCTCCTTCCTCAAGCTCACATGGAGACGGCTGGTGTCAGTGGTGAGAGTGATGCAGGGTTGCTAAGAGGTTTGAGGATGCTCAAGGACATGTCAATTTGTTCTTTTCAGCCAAGCAAAACAAAATAAAACACTACTCAAAGGATCACCTGCAGATCTCCAGTATCAGTAATGATAGTCTGAATACATCAAGAATTTCTGTGCACTGCCAGAACTCTCGTTAAAAGTGGGGACAAGGAAGTAAATTGGGTAAATACAATGTTATCTTAAATGTTTTGTATATTATATATTTATATATTGATCACAGTATTACATATGAATGTCATTTTAAAATTACATTGGTATACAAAAGCATTACTTGAAACTAATCATCATTGTCTATAATCCAAATATATGTGTGTTCTTCAAGCATTGGTCAGTCCAATGGAATTTAGTTTGGAGATGTTGGTTCACAACATATTTGCTTTACAACACATGATGTTTTTGAAGTCTACATGTGCATGCTTGGGTTAGAGGACAAGAAATGACAAGATGAAGGTGACTGATATCATCAGTGATAATCCTAAAATTAATTCTTGTTTAATTGTTCAATCTCCAACACTGCTTGTTCTTGTGCCCCTAGCCTGAGTTCTTAAGATGATCTCTTAAATATTCTTCCTTTCCTCTGCATTAGTTTTATCTTTCATCTGCCTTTCCAACATTTCCTTCAACAATGTATCCCCTTCTGTCCAAAGCAATAAACCTTGCCTTTTCTGATAAAAAGAAGCAAACTTTATTTTTCTTGTATTGTTGTTAATCCCTCTTCATTGCTACTTTCTACCTAGATAGTCAAGGAAGCAGATAGGAGATTCTGTGGCAGTGAGCATGAATCCCAGATGGTATGTTGCCTCCCAAGTGCCAGGGTCTGGGATGTCTCTGATCGGGTCCAGAGGATTCTTGAGCGGGAGGGAGAACAGCCAGAAGTCGTGGTTCATGTTGGTACCAACGACATATGTAGGAAGAGGGATGAGGTCCTGAAAAGTGAGTTTAGGGAGGTAGGCAGAAGGCTGAAGAACAGGACCTCAAGGGTAGCAATATTGGGATTGCTGCCAATGCCACGCGATAGTGAAGGTAGGAATAGGAGGAGATGGCAAATAAATGTGTGGCTGAGAAGTTGGTGCAGGAGGGAAGGTTTTAGATTTTTGGATCATTGGGATCTCTTCAGGGGAAGGTGGGACCTGTACAGAGAGGACGGGTTACACCTGAACCTGAGGGGGGCCAATATCCTTGCAACCAGATATGCTAGGGTGGTTCGGGAGGGTTTAAACTAGTTTGCAAGGGGGATGGGAACCAGAGGAGTAGGTCAGAGGAAGAAGGGGATGGGGAAAGGTCAGATCTAACAGGTAGAGAGGCTTTGAGGAAGGAGAAGCAGAGTGCAGGCTATAAAGGTAGTAAGGTGGATGGGCTAAAGTGCATTTACTTAAATGCAAGAAGCATCAGGAATAAGGGAGATGGACTGAGGGCTTGGATAAGTACATGGGACTATGATATTGTGGCCATCACAGAGGCATGGCTGACATCAGGGCAGGAATGGATATTGAATATTCTGGTTTTCAGTGTTTTAAAAGGGATGGGGGGGGGGAGAAGAGGAGGAGGGGTGACGATACTGGTCAGGGACAATATTACAGCTGCAGAAAGGGTTGATAATGTAGAAGGATCCTCTCTAGAGTCAATATGGGTGGAAGTTAGGAATAAGAAAGGAGCAGTTACTCTACTAGGAGTATTCTATAGGCCCCCCGGTAGCAGTAGGGATACTGAGGAGCAGATTGGGAGGCAGATTTTGGAAAGATGCGAAAATAACAGGGTTATTATAGTGGGAGACTTCAACTTTCCAAATATTGATTGGCACCTGCTTAGTGCCAAAGGTTTAGACGGGGCGGAGTTTATTAAGTGTGTCCAGGACGGATTCCTGTCACAGTATGTTGACAGGCCGACTAGAGGGGATGCCATATTAGATCTAGTTTTAGGTAATGAACCGGGTCAGATGACAGATCTATCAGTGGGTGAGCATGTGGGGGACAGTGACCACTGCTACATAACCTTTAGCATTGTCATGGACGGGGATAGGAGCAAAGAGGACGGGAAGATATTTAATTGGGGAAAGGTGAATTATGAAGCTATCAGGCAAGAACTTGAGAGTGTGAATTGGGATGACAGTTTGAAGGGAAATGTACTATAGAGATGTGGTCGTTGTTCAGGGATCTCTTGCAGGATGTTAGGGATAAATTTGTCCTGGTGAGGCAGAGAAGGAATGGCAGGGTGAAGGAACCGTGGGTGACAAGAGAGGTGGAAAAACTAGTTAGGAAGAAGAAGGCAGCATACATAAGGTGTAAGCAGCAAGGATCAGATAGGGCTTGTGAGGCATATAGAGTAGCAAGGAGGGAACTTAAGAAGGGACTGAGGAGAGCGAGAAGGGGATATGAAAAGGCTTTGGCGAGTAGGGTTAAGGAGAATCCCAAGGCTTTTTACTCGTACGTGAAGAGCAGAAGGATGGCTAGAGTAAAGGTAGGTCCGATTAAAGACAAAGGTGGGAAGATGTGCCTGAAAGCTATGGAAGTGGGTGAGGTCCTCAATGAATACTTCTCTTCAGTATTGACTAAGGAGAGGCATCTTGATGATGCTGAGGACAGTGTTGGTAAGGGTAATGTTCTAGAGTATGTAGACATCAAGAGAGAGGATGTGTTGGAGCTGTTAGAAAATATTAGGATAGATAAGTCTTCGGGTCCTGACGGAATATTCTCCAGGCTGCTTCGTGAGGCTAGGGAGGAGATTGTTGAACCATTGGCTAGGATCTTTGAGTCCTCGTTGTCCATGGGGATGGTTCCGGAGGATTAGAGGGTGATGAATGTTGTCCGCTTATTCAAAAAAGGTAGTAGGGATAGTCCAGGAAATTACAGACCAGTGAACCTTACGTCTGTGGTGAGTAAGCTGCTAGAAAGGATTCTAAGAGATAGGATCTATGATCATTTCAAGAATCATGGACTGATTAGGGACAGCCAGCATGGATTTGTGAAGGGAAGATCTTGCCTCACTAGCCTGATAGGGTTCTTTGAGGAGGTGACAAGGAAAATTGATGAGGGTAGTGCAGTAGATGTGATCTACATGGATTTTAGTAAGGCATTTGACAAGGTTCCATATAGTAGGCTTCTTCAGCAGGTCAGAGGCCAAGGAATCCAGGGAGGCTTGGCCGTGTGGATTCAGAATTGGCTTGCCTGTAGAAAGCAGAGGGTTGTGGTGGAAGAGTGCATTCGGATTGGAGGGCTGTGACTAATGGTGTCCAACAGGGATCGGTTCTGGGACCTCTACTTTTTGTGATATTTATTAATGACTTAGATGAGGGGGTGGAAGGGTGGGTTAGCAAGTTTGCAGATGACACAGAGGTTGGTGGTGTTGTGGATAGTGTGGAGGGCTGTCGAAGCTTACAGAGGGATATTGATAGGATGCAGAGCTGGGCTGACAAGTGGCAGATGGATTTCAATCTGGAGAAGTGTGAGGTGGTACATTTTGGAAGGACAAACTCCAAGGCTGAATACAAGGTTAATGGCAGGATTCTGGGCAGTGTGGAGGAGCAGAGGGATCTGGGGGTTCATATCCACAGATCACTGAAAGTTGCCACACCCGTGGATAGGGTAGTTAAGAAAGCTTATGGGATGTTAGCTTTCATAAATCGTGGGATTGAGTTTAAGAGCTGCGAGGTAATGATGCAGCTCTACAAAACTCTGGTTAGACCACACTTAGAGTACTGTGTCCAGTTCTGGTCGCCTCATTATAGGAAGGACGTGGAGGTGTTGGAAATGGTGCAGAGGATACTTACCAGGACGCTGCCTGGATTAGAGAGTATGCATTATGAGGAGAGACTAAAGGAGCTAGGGCTTTACTCATTGGAGAGAAGGAGGATGAGGGGAGACATGATAGAGGTATACAAAATATTAAGAGGAATAAGAGGACTGGACAGCCAGCGCCTCTTTCCCAGGCCACCAATACTCAATACAAAAGGGCACGGCTTTAAGGTAATGGGGGGAAAGTTCAAGGGAGACGTCAGAGGGAGGTTTTTCACCCAGAGAGTGGTTGGTGCATGGAATGCGCTGCCTGGGGTGGTGGTGGAGGCTGATACGTTGGTCAAGTTCAAGAGATTGTTAGATAAGCATATGGAGGAATTTAAGATAGAGGGATATGTGGGAGGAAGGAGTTAGATAGTCTTAGAAGTGGTTTGAAGGTCGGCACAACATGGAGGGCCAAAGGGCCTGTATCGTGCTGTATTGTTCTATGGTTCTATGGTTTAGATTGCTTTCACTGAGTACCTCCAAGCTCACATGTCAAAGCTCTCCAGAATTCCTGCAGTTTATTTTCTCAGCACCCTGTTTCAACATGATATAGTTTCAAATTCTACATCAATCTACAAAATGCAGCTTTTCATTTTGAAAACCTAGTTCTCACTTCCTTAGAATAATTACCATAGTTAATCACAACGCTTCACAGATATAGAAAGAGTCTCAACTAATTCAATCGCATGCTAATTTATTACCTCCATCCCCAGAAACCTTTTGAACTTTGTTCGTACCCATATTCTATAATCATTCATTTCAGCGTTCGGCAATCTGCTAACAATTATAATCTATTCACAGCATTTACTGTCTAGTTTTTACCATAACAAGATCTGACTATCATTATTAACCTCCAATTTTTACTCCCTAAACAGCACCTTTTTCATTTTCTTCTTTCAATCACCCTGGGTTGTGATGATCCATCCTCTACTTAATACCTGCAACAAAGCCTTTATGCACCATTTAGGCAGGCATGGTAGCATAGTGGTTAGCATAATGCTTTACAGCACCAGCGACCGGGTTCAAATCCGGCCACTGTCTGTAAGGAGTTTGTACGTTCTCCCCATGTCTGTGTAGGTTTCCTCCCACATTCCAAAGATGTACAAGTTATGGGCATGCTATATTGGCACCGGACGTGTGGCGACACTTGCAGGCTGCCCCCCAAAATCACTATGCAAAAGATGTATTTCACTGTGTATTTCGATGTACATGTGACTAATAAAGATCTTATTTTTTCTTATCTTGTCTGATTACCCTCTCCATCCATGACAATAGCCTCCAGAAGTATTTGTGTTCAAGAAAGAGTGGACAGTTTTAGTTCTGAACCAAGTGAAAGCCTCTCCTACTTTCTATATACTGCTATTTATGACTTGTATATGTCTATTAGCTGCTCAGAAAAACTGTTTTCTTAAGATTGGAGAGTTGCTACTACCTGAAGGAACCACATCATCTTATAACATTGTATTATGCTTGTAAATTCAACTGAAAACTGTTTGCCAAAGTAACAAATTCTGTTCACTGAAGCTTTGTGTCTGCATGAATGAATAAATGAGAGTGATATTCAGTTTGAGAAACCAGTTTAGAAGTATCCACAGTGCACTATGTGACCTAAACTTCTTTTCACAAAAACAATCCTAATTTGGGAATTAACAGTAAAGAGTAAGTTCTCCCAGGAATTTTCAATAATTCAATTAACATTGAGTGACAGACAACAGCATTTTCTAGACTCCAATAACTCTGCTTCAAGGCTAATTTTATGCTCATTTGATTAATGTTAGACAAAAAGTTCAACTGAATGCATTAGTATTGAAGAGATTTCAGAAGAAACAGAAAATTGTAAAGACAGATTAGCAATTGTTGTATACTTTCCTATGGGTGGGACATTTGGAGAAGAATTGTTATGGACATGAGAGATTTTAGCCTGTATGTAGATGAGTCAGGCTGCCACTGCGTGGGGTGTTTGGACCTTTGCCCATACTGGCATGATTTGAAACTCATCACTGGCTTTGACAAAGCCAGCAGGTTCCAGGGACTATTAAAGCTTTATGTCGGATCTCAAAGCAGTTTTCCTTACACATCAAAGTAAACATTGCCCCTTTCAGCTGTACATTGTTTGAGGCGTTTTATTTGTTTATGCAATGCGGGTGTCACTATTAAGGCCAGTATTTATTGCTCACCCCTTAAGAAGGTGGTGAGCTGCTGCCTTGAACCACTGCAGCCCTTGAAGTGAAGATACCCTTCATGTCTGGAACATAGAACATACAACACTACAGCACAGTACAGGCCCTTCGGCCCACAATGTTGTGCCGACATTTTATCCTGCTCTAAGATCTATCTAACCCTTCCCTCCCACATAGCCTCCTATTTTTCTATCATTCATGTGTCTATCTAATTTCTGACTTGCAGTGCTTAAATCTGTTTTATAGTGTCCATAGTTTCAGAGGTAGAGAGCAATGCACTGACACAATAATATTGCCAGCCAGGGTTGGATTTCCAGAGACACGTGTCACCCATTCCTCTCTGGTCATTCGGTCTCAGCTGCTGAGAGAGAAGATGGGTAAGCCTTCTTGAACCTATCTCAGGAAGCTTTGCATCATTTAAAACAATGATGGCAGGCCCTCACGCCTGAGGGGAATAATTAAAGTCTTTGTCTGCCAACTTCCAGCTTGCATTGGCTCCTATTTTTAAAAAATAAACGAGTTAGCCACAGACTCTGGTTGTCTTGCCTGTTGCCTTTCTGTGTTTCTATGGCATGAGAAAATGTTCAGCTTCCATTCAGCACGTCTCCTTTAGGTCTCACATTTGTGGTCAGAATCAATGCAAGTGCGTGTTGCACATTTACTCACTGTGCAAACTGGACTTGATCAACTGCATACACTTCATGGTATTGTGAACCAGAGTGCCCAACTGATTAATAACACTGTACGGCTGGACTTCATGAGGAGTCCACTGATACAGTGCAGTGCCCCAGGGCTGACAGATAATGAGTGGGAGGCTGCTGTACACTAGGGAGCCCAGAGCTTCTGCTCAATTAAGTGCTTCTATCGATTCATGACCTGCGGATTTAGACACAGCATGTTGCAGCTTCAGTGCGTTAAATTCTCTGTCATGTGGGAAGATACTTGCAGGAGAGACTTAAGTTTACTCTGATATCATGAGTCATAGTCATTTAGCTTGGAACAGGCCCTTTGGCCTTCTGAGTCTCTGCTGACCATCAAACACCCAGTTGCACTAATCCCATTTTCTGCTCCCCACACTTCCCTCAACTACCTCCCAGATTTTACCATTCACTGACACACTAGGGGCAATTTGCAGTGGTCAATTAATCTATCAACCCATATGTCTTTAGGACGTGGAAGAACGTTTAATGCCTTTTAAATAAGGCATTTGGACAGATGTTTAGATAGGAAAGGCATAGAGGGACACAGGCTAAATGAAGGCAAATGGGATTAGTGTAGATAGACATCACAGTCAGCGTGAACAAGGTGGGCTGAAAGAGACTATTTCTGTGCTGTACGATTCTATAATTCTGTGAAAACTGGAGCACTCAGAGGAAAGCCACATGATGACAGGGAGGACGGACAAACTCTACACAGACAGCACCGGAGGTCAGGCTTGAACTGGGGTTGCTGGAGCTGTGAGATAGCAGCTCAACCAGCTGTTCCATTTTTCCACTGTTCCACCCACCGCATGACCAGTGTTTTTATACCTCAGTTGTGCCATCTCATTCACTCCTTAACACAACCTACAGAAATATTGAAAATTCTTAAATAACTTGCTTATTGCACTTTTTCTCAAAAGGAATCACCGAGCACTAACTTAATTCAGTGTAGAATTCAATAAGGCATTTAAAATACCTAAATCTGTTTTAGGATAGTCAGTCTGCCGGCTCATAAGCATTTAATTGAGCAGAAGCCTGAGACTTCCAACTGCACGGCTGCCTTCTGTTTCAGTTATCTGCCAACCCTGGGACGCAGCGTGAACTCCTCATGGCGTCCAGTCATAGTTTTATTAATCCATTGGGCGGTCTGTCTCTCTATACCATGAAGTATAAACAGCTGTACAAGACCATTTTATACATCAGTGAGTAAGTATATAACTGACTTGCATTGATTCTGGCACTGTTGTAATCTCCTGGTGCCATTTTCACTCTGATGTCCTGGCAAGGGAGTTCCACACATCCTGCTGTGAGCTTAAGGGACCCATGTTTTGCATCTGAAAAATGTGAAAGAAATTAAAAATATATGGGGCTGCAGATTCCTGTAGCAAGTCAAGGAATGACACTCGGCATGAATTGGACTTGCTCCTGCCCACTTCATCTCCAAAATGGAGCAGATTTTCCATTTAAAATCTGGTAGATCGGTGCAGATCTACTAGGCTTTTAAGCATTAAATACTGAGAAGTTTGGGAATCCCAAGTGTGGGCTGAAGTCCAGCCTTAACCCGCAAAGTATCAGTAGACTCCTCAGGCTGGAAAATGTGCCCACAGAGCCTTTATTAGGTTAAATCTGGTGGAGGCACCGCAACCCCATTCAACTCAATGGAAAAGCTGGATGCCAGAAGGGCAGGAAGAGGACCCCTTTACTTTATGTACATCAGTCTAATTGTATTTAGTTCTTTTAAATTAGTGTTTAAAAAAATCTTTTACTGCTGTTAAAATAATTTAATAACTTAAATTTGTTTAGCTGCTGTTTAGTAATAGTTTCCAATTGTTTTTATGAATGTTTGTATGTCTGGGGGCAGTAGCTGACCAGCTGTCAAAGCCTTTCTGGGAGTGCAGCCAAGCCTGCCCTTCGAGAGGTCTTGTGCTACACTCTGCATGCTGGGACATACTAATCAGCTGGGATCTGGCTGGACAGAAGATTTTTCTCCTCCTCTTTCGGCATTGCCTTGAGGGTTGAGGACCACTTGCTTCCACTCCAGATCTACAGTTCCTGAGGTGACCGGTGTCACGAACCAGCAACAAAAGAAACACACTGAGCATGATTCAGTGTTAAAAGCTATTTTATTAATTACTACTTATGATAATACGTAAAATAAAAGTAAAAATGTTAGTATGTTAGAATTCAAAAATGTTAAACCTCGAACGTTAACCCCAAAACTAAACTCTTCGTGTGTGTGTGTGTGACAAAGTCCAAAACTCCCAGTTCAGGAATGGTTCTTAAAGTTCAGTTCCGCAAGCCATAAGGTGAAACGTGAGCAAGGGCTTCTTCAACAACCACCGTTGTCAGAAGATAAGACGTAGATGTAGAGAACATAGGGAGAGTAAATACGAAATCCAAATGTTCCACGATGGAACCCAAACGACACTCCAGTGTTTACTCGGTAGTGACTTCCTCACCCCGAAAAACATCCGAATCGTGGTCGTCCACACACAAATACCTGTTTCCTTCTACAGGTCAGCAACAAAGTGAACTCCACCGGATTACTTCCAACTTCCATACATGGATTTCAGTGGCAGACACAGTTATTGTTTCTCATCCATCGATAGAGAAAACTAGCAGGCTGGTGTCTCTCTCCCTTCTCTCTCTCTCTCTTCTTCTAACTTCTACCACGTCATTACGTCCTTTATCTTCTATTGACGTAAGCACGCCCCACACACACATACACACACACTCTCTATCTTAAAGGGACTTTCACTGAGTCCGTAACACTGGTGAGGCCAACCTGGGGACCCACAGGTTTTGCCACAGGTTGGCCAGGAGATGATTGATGGGGCGGGAGGCTGGGCAGTTCATGAGGTGGGGCAGCTCCTTTTGTTGGTGACATTGGACTTCTGTGGATCCTGAAGCCAAGTCCCGAGGACCTCAGTGCCATCCTGAACGCTCCTCCTCTTTGCGTGCTCATGGGTCCAGGATTTCTGGGGATCGGAGGAAATGTTGCATTTTTCAAGGAGGTTTGAATGGAAAGTTTAATCACACTGGAAGAAACAATACACCCTCCGATAGACAACCAGTAGGCCAGTGCAGCTCTGGGTCAAGACTTTATTTAGAGTCATAGAGAGATACAGCTTGGAAACAAAGCCACTTGGCCCACTGAGTCCATGCTGACCTTCTGTTTGCATTAATCCTACTCTAGTCCCTCTATTTTTTTGTCATCAACTCCTTCCCCCTGCCCAACCCCTTGTATCACTCACCTAATCACTGGGGGCAAATTACAGTGGCTTACTAACCTACCAACTCCCACACCTTTGGGATGTGGGAGGAAACTGGAGCACCTGGAGAAAACCCTTGAGGTCACAGGGATAATGAGCAAACTCCTCCCAGGCAGCACCCGAGATCAGAATTGAACCGGGATCTCTGGTGCTGTGAGGCAGCTGCTCTACTAGCTGTGCCACCATGCCGCCCAAGTTGACAAGTTGCTAGGAAAGCGGGTTGGAAATGGTGCCCTGACCTTCATTTCCATTATGCTTTGGCGAACTGAGTGAATGGGATAAGTGACTGAAGAATCAGACTGAAGTGAGTTACACACTTCCTAAACAGAGGTGTCCAAGGCAACACTAGTCAACTCAGAACCAAATCAACTTAATAGTTTGCCTTAGAAATACTCTGGTCACAATAGTGTATTTCATGCAGTCAAAGAAACAATTGTAAGAGCTCTTCTTTAAATAGTGCTCGGGATCTTTTACAAACATCCCACAAACAGAAGGGGATGTTCTTTGTTCTCATTGGTAAGGCATCATAGAGTAATGGAGTTATACCGCGTGGAAGCAGGCCCTTCGGCCCAACTGGTCCATACCGACCAAGACGCCCAATCCAAGCTAGTCCCATTTGCCAGCATTTGGCCCATGAGCTTCTACACTTTTCCAATCCATGTACCTGACCAATTGTCTTTTCAAAGTTGTAATTGTACCTGCCTCAACCACTTCCTCTGGCAGCTCATTCCACATAGATACCACCCTTTGTGAAAAAAGTTGCCCCTCAAGTTCCTCTTAAATCTTTCTCCTCTCACCCTAAACCTATGCCCTCTCGATCTTGATTCCCCAGCTCTGGGTAAAAGATATGCCCCTTATGATTTTCTACACCTCTATAAGTTCACCTCTCAGTCTCCACCAATGCAACACCATCAGTAATTCTAGGCTAAGTTTGCAATTATCCTGAAGTGGAGGATCAGCAATATTACTGCACTGGTAATAGGGAATTTGTACTTACAAATCAGAGAAGGTGAGTTCAAATCCTCAGCTCGCAGCTGTGGGAATAAGAATTTCCTTTAAATAAATGTGGAATTAATTTGATTAAGAAGCTGTCAGATTGTTGTCACCACACTTCCACCCACTCCCCCTTTGCTCACTGATGATCTTCAGGGAAGGAAACCTGCCAATATATGACTCCAGTCCCAAAGCAATGTGACTGCATGCTCATCACCCTATGAACAGGCCTGGTCTCTCAGTTGTTATCAACACAACCATCCTAATCTTACATCTTGCGATGAATCTTAAGAGAATCCATAAACTTCCAAGTCAGAGATATGAGCAATTTTAAGTAGTTTACACTACAGAGGAATATGGATATATTCTTCAATCAGCCTCCCATCAGAAAAATGCATATATTCTCACCTTGTACCTCAGGGGAAAGTTCTCTCAGCATTTTGCAAATTGGCATGCACAAACCAGTAGAAAGATAGCAGAAGATAACAGTTGACGTACACAAGTTGAAGCGCTCACCCTCTCCCCTCCCAACCACCCTCTCTTGGAATTGCCCTACATACTTCTCAGAAAGTGCTACGTTTCCCAATAGGGACATTTCACCCTCTCCACCCCCACCGCTGCAAGGTGATTCTCACTACCTCACATTGGCTTTGAAAGCCAGTTTAAAAAAAGTCACAAGATACAAAATATTTATTCCAGGTTATCTTGGTTGGAAGATTTTTTGATACCAATTGGTTTCTTTTGATTCTGGATTCAATACTAGTTGTATTCCAATGAAATCTGATTATTTAATTGGGAAATACTGGGAAAGGATTGCTGTGAAAACTGTATGTGCAATTGGCCAGGCAGGTCTTGCTATTGAATACAATGGTTGAAAATAATGACTATAAATTGCAAGTTTATTTTCATAGGGCTCCGATATCAGAGAAAAAGAATTAAAGGGTAATTGTATAAGTTTACGACACAGTGGAATAAATTTGCTGCTGATAACATAAGAACATAAGAAATAGGAGCAGGAGTAGGCTATCTGGTCCGTCGAGCCTGATCCGCCATTCAATAAGAACATGGATGATCTGGCCGTGGACTCAGATCCACCTACCTGCCTTTTCCCTATAACCCTTAATTCCCCTACTATGTAAAAATCTATCTAATTGTGTCTTAAATATACTTAATGAGGTAGCCTACACTGCTTCCCTAGGCAGAGAATTCCACAGATTCACTACTCTCTGGGAAAAACAGTTTCTCCTCATCTCCATCCTAAATCTATTCCCCCGAATCTTGAGGCTACGTCCCCTAGTTCTAGTCTCACCTACCAGTGGAAACAACCTTCCTGCCTCTATCTTATCTATCCTTTTCATAATTTTATATGTTTCTATAAGATCCCTTCTAATTCTTTTGAATTCCAGTGAGTATAGTCTCAGGCGACTCAATCTCTACTGATAGGCTAACCCCCTCATCTCCTGAATCAACCTGATGAACCACCTCTGCACCACCTCCGAAGCCAGTATATCTTTCCTCGAGTAAGGAGAGCAGAACTGCACTCAGTACTCCAGGTGCGGCCTCACCAGTACCCCGTACAGTTGCAGCATAACCTCCCTGCTCTTAAATTCAATCCCTCCATCAATGAAGGCCAACATTCCATTTGCCTTCTTGATAACCTGTTGCACCTGCAAACCAACCTTTTGCGATTCATGTACAAGCACTCCCGAGTCCCTCTGCACAACAGCATGCTGCAATCTTTCACCATTTAAATAATAATCTCATGTTACATAGTCTGTGATCCTCTGCAGCTGAATTGCTGATGTGCACACTCTCTGGTCCAGAAAGGAGTGTAACATCACAAAATATACTTTTGTAAGTTTATTTTTGTTCCTAGCGCAACAATAATATTTAGTGGACTGGCTGCATTGGTATTTGCTGCCAGAGATACAAATAGACAGGGAGGTCCTGAAATAGACTGGAACAAGGTATTTGCAACAGCTTTGCAAGTTTGAGAGAAAAAGTAATCTCCAACACAGGATGATGATTCAAAATAGCCCTGCACTATGCCCCAATATAAGATTCTACCTTCCACATGTAGCATCAAGGAGGATTAGAATTCCAAAAATAGGAACTGACATTTCTGGGACAAAATATCAATTACAAAATATCAAGGAGAAGTTTGTAAAGGTTATTGAATGTCGTAATTTTGCTTCAGTCATTGTAAAATTATCCACTACAGTACAGCATTAGAGCTACTTTTAGTTTTTATTTGATGTGGATACTTTCTTCATAAACTTCTTCTGGCATGTCATGCTGGGAATCATGATGCCAAAGTTAATTAGGGATCACTGTTCCTTTATTGCTCCAGGGTGGCCACCTAGGAAACTGGGAGAGGCTAGAATGCAGAATCAAACAGGAAGCTGATGTAGCTCCCAAGTGAACAGTAGCTGAAAAACAGTGAAGAATAGCATCCTTCTGATGCACAAAGACAAGGGCCAGAGAATTCCCCTGAGCTGCTCCTTCTCTGCCATTAACTGGACTGGAAGAGCTGCAAAGGCTCTGCTTACTCCAAGGAATTCCTCAGTCAACAAGTTCCACTGAAAATGTAATGACAGAATAGGATCGTCACAACTCAAGCTGAAGTTATTACTGACATCAGGATCAGTTATTTTCCTCAAGACAAAAGGACACAGAGTATGGTTTGCAAAAGTGGCAAATTTAGAAATTGTGCAAAGAAGAACGTGAGTACAATAGACAGGGCTTTATCTTCTGGGAACTGTTCCTCGGGAGCTTATGATATTCATGCTTCATTTCTTACATTCTCTGGTATTTTGGAGCCGACTGTTTTCTGCTTAGCAAGACAATAAATAATTAGTCTTGAAAGGATCTTCAAAGTTTTCATTTCTTCGGTATAAAAGTATAAGCATATCTGCTGTTTTCAGGGAGTCCAGTTCCCAGTGGTGGTATTACAGCTGGGAAAATAGCTGTAAACAAACGTAGCCTTAACTAATATAATGATTAGATGCATTCACAAATGTTGTGCATTGTGGGTTCTTCTGAGGTGGTCTATTGAAAAGAGTATCACTCTCACCCATTTCAAAGTCAAAGTCAAAATTGAGTTTATTGTCATGTGCACAAGTACATGCATGCACAGGTGCAATGTAAAACTTATACCTGCAGCATTACAGGCACATGGCATCAAGTACAAAACATCCACAAGAAAAACATAAATTAACAACATAAATTATACAAAATTATACAAGAAAGAACACAATTAGAACAAAAAACAGTCCATTATAGAACAAAGTGGTCAAAGTGATCATAGTGTTGCTATACTGAGGTAATGATTAGGTTGGTTCAAGCATGGATGGTTGAAGGGAAATAGCTGTTCTTGAACCTGGTGGTGTGGGACTTCAGGCTTCTGTACCTCCTGCCCGATGGTAGCTGTGAGAAGATGGCATGGCCTGATGGTGGGGATCATTGATGGATGCTGCCTTTTTGAGGCAGCGCCTCCTGTAGATATTATTGTTGGTGGGGCGGGTTGTGCCAGTGAAGGATTGGGCTGAGTCCACTACTCTCTGCAGCTTCTCACCTTCCTGCATATTTACTCACTTAGATGTGGAGCTTCAAATGAACATAAGCTTTATTTGTAGCAATAGGTCTTTGTAGCTTGGTATAAACAATGTTACAGGATATAATGACTTGACACATCTTTTAAGGCATTAGCAACTACCACCATTAAAATTGTATGTTCTCTAGCAGTTTAAAAACTTACACCAAACTATTTCCCTTTTTAAATGGAAAGATGTGAACAACACTATATAAACAGGTGAACATGTTTACACTGGAGAATTATATACATCGACACGTCAACACAAGTAAAAAATTCCACTCACAAACCTATTAAAAATGGTATCATTTTCACAATCGTACTAAATAGTTGCAATGAAATTCAACGAATATATATATTTAATATATTTCTCCTTTCAGTCAAGAAATCTGACATCCTAACTCATTCTGGCCCATGTATGAATTTAGATCTGCAACAATATCTCCTGTATCTCAATTAGTGTCTCTGGATTGAGGATGATTTGTTTCCATTCTGGCTTAATGGGTTCTGAGATGGCTATTGAGGCCAATGCGGGACCTGCAGATTCTTCCACTGGTGGCTGACAGAGTGATGGGTGAGCAGTTTGTGAAGTGGTGCAACAGTCTTCTGCTGCTTATGCAGAGCTTCCGTGGTCTCCCCTTGCATTGCCTTGAGTTTCTCAATACCCTCTGGAATGATCCTTCGCTGCTTTGAGCCAGAGATTTCCAGGAGTCAGTGGGATATTGAACTTTTTCACAGAGGCTTTGAGCACAGCCTGGATATGGTTGATGTTTACCTGTGCTCTGAAATTGACTTGCAAGCCACTCAGATGTACTGTAGACTGGTGTCTACCCAGCATTATGCCAAATTGCCCAGATATTGTTGACAAAATGTCAATTGAGCTGATCACTGCCCAATTAGTCGTTTCTTAATCATCAGCAACATGTTGGGGGGTGTTTTCAACAAAGTTGTCAAGTGGCATGTCCTCACCAATGACTTGCTCATCAATGCCCTGTTTGGATTTCACCAGGATCATTAGACTCTAGACCTGGGCACAACATGGATCAAAGAGGTGAATTCCAGAGGTGAGGTGAGAGTGACTGCTCTTGATACCAAGCAGCATTTGACCAAGTGTGGCATCAAGAAGCAATTAAGTTGACATGAAGAGAAATCACTCCAATAGTTGGAATCATACCTTGCACAAAAGAAGATAACTGCTCTGGTTGCCCATCTATCATCCTAGCCCCAGGATATCACTATAGGAGTTCCTCAGAGCTATGTCCTTGACCCAACCACCTTCATCTACTTCATCAATAACCTTTCCATCATAAAGTCTGAAGAGAGGTCTTCACCAGTGATTGCATAACGTTCATTTCCACTTGCAGCTGCTCAGAAAATAAAGCAGCCTATGCTTGCATGAATTGAGATGCAGAAAACATTTAGGTAGTGGATGATGTGGCACAAAATTGCAAAATAAAAACCAGCTTCAACAAGAGAGAACCTAACTACCTACCATTGACATTCAATGGCATTGCCATCAATGAATCCCTTACCAACAACATCCCAGACGTGACCATTGACCAACAATGAAACTAAATAGGTTGGCTACCAGAGCAGGTGAGAGGTATCCTGTAGGGAGTGGCTCACTTCCTGACACCATCTACAAGGCAGAAGTCAGGAGCCTAATGGAATACTGTTTGCCTGGACGAGTGTAGCTCCAGCAACAATCAAGTAGCTTGACACATCCAAGACAGAGCAGCCTACTTGATTGGCACCCCATCCACCACCCTAAACATTAATTCCCTCTGCTACTGCTGCATGGTGGTTGCAGAATGTGCCACTTACAAAATGCATTGCAGTTACTCACTCACCCAGCCTCCTCCAGAAGCACTTCCCAAACCTGTGGCCTCTACCACATGGAAGGACAGGTGTAGCAAGTGCAAGGGAACACCACCACCTGCATATTCCCCTCCAAATCCCACACCATTCTGACCTGGACATATATCACCAAGCCTTCATCATCATTGGATCTAAATCCCAGAGTCCCCTCCTTGACACTGAAATGCAGCCGTTAGTGCTGCTGCCTTACAGCTTCAGGGATCCAGGTTCAATCCTGACATCAGATGCTGTCCATGTGGAGGTTGCACATGCCTTCTGTGAATGTGTGGATGTTCTCCCACATCCCAAAGATGTGCTAGTAGGTTAATTGGATCCTATTAATTACCCTGTTGTACATATATGACAAAAGAATCAAAGGGGCATGTAATAGGGAATAAGTTGTAGGGGGTTGGGACTGATGATGGGATTGATCTGCTGGGAAGTGGCAGAGACCTGATGGGCTGAATAGACTCCTTCTGTGCTATAATAAAAAACGTAAACAGGATTGTGGGAGTACCTTTACCAGGAGAACTGCGATGGTTCAAACCAGAAGCTCTGGTCTGCTTCTTCAAGGGTAACTAAGGATAAATGTTGGCCTTGCCAGTGACACCCAGATCTTGAAAAATGAATTATAAGAACAAATTTGCAAACACAGTGCAGATTAGACATAAGCCAACTCGTGCAAACCCTTGAGTCCATATGAACACTCAGAGCACTCTTTGAAAAAGAAAACAGTTCTAGTGTACTTCCTATACTGCCCTAACTGTGAGATGGAAGATCTTAAGATTTCTCTCTTAATGCACAGACCTTCTGCTTCTGTCTCAGTGCTGTGTTGTGCTTGACTTCTATTTGTCTCTCTTTCACCCTCCCTATGTGGATCCTTGCAGTGCGCTCCTCCTCTTCCTCTTCTGACTTCCCATTTCAGATACTGTTATTGCTTTCACTCTATCTGGGACATCCTGTAGACTCTTTTATCTTGTGTTGGCCACATTGTACTGAGCAGATATCATTAATACTGTGGCCACTTCTATATCTTCAGGGATATCTGATGATGGCTTGAGAATGTAAATTTGTCTCTGCTTGAGTTTCACTGGTTTGATAGCTATGACCCACCTGTTACCCAGACACAGGTCTCCCATTGACACTATTAGAAATAAAAATGCTGAACCTTAGTTTGTTTTTAACCTGCAGTTCCCTGTGCAAATCTGAACAAATATGTGTAACAAATAATCAGATGTATTACAATACATATTCTCTTTAGATTTCTCACAAACTGTCATTATTCCCTTCTTGTCACCAATTTTCCTCATGCTTTGTCTCCAGAGTGTGGACTCCTTTCTGGTCCTGAGGCACCAGTTCTACTACAGCTTCCATTTCTGGAGTTGATGTTGGTTTTCAATCAGTCTTGCTCACAACTTTTGATTTCCATTGGCTTTTTTCTCAAAGCGTCATTCTTGAATTGTTTCCACTCAAGACTGGTTGTGTGTCTTGGCTTGTGGCTTCACCCTGTGATCCTGGATCGTGCCGATACAGGAATGCCCTGAGTTTCCATTAGGGCATTCCTGTATCAGCACGATGCACATCTTGTATTACTTCCACCAGTGCCTTAAGCAATAATGTTGCATCATTATCACTTTCAAAAGTGGTATCAGTGTCAGAAAAGGCCGTCTCACTTGCAGTAAATATTGGTATTGGTTTATTATTGTCACTTGTACCGAGGTACAGTGAAAATCTTGTCTTGCATACCGCTTGTACAGATCAATTCATTACACAGTGCATTGAGGTAGTGCAGGGTAAATTTAAAAGTGTAGAACGATTATAGTAGAAGTAATGAGTAGATCTGCAGAGAGCAGCTTGCAACGAGTCACCACGCTCCGGCATCATCTTGCTATATCTTCAAACTTGCTGTGTTTCCTGACCTTAACCTTGAATATACGAATGTCTGTGCACAAAATGAGCAGCCATGGACCAGCCCCCAATGTCTGCACTTGGGTCTGTTTTGATGCTGATTCCACAGCCACTTCATTCTCAAATTCAAGGAATGCATTAACTCTAAATCCTACACCAACTCAGGAGACAGGAATTCAAATGGTTACAGCACCTCAAAGGCAATTTTTTTTTGTGTGCAAGATTCACTGTTCCACAACTCCTTCCTGAGTTGCCTTTGTTAGGTGCCTTTATCTGCTTCCTCCCAGTTAGTTGTGCAGTTGAATCATCTTCTCCAGCAGGTCCCTCTCCACCACTGCATTTCCCAACTGATGGGGCTTTTTTAAGTTCTTGTTCTGAACCATTGACTTACTCCATGTTTTTTGGAAAGCTTCCTCTAACACATTTTGTCTTCCTCATAATTGAGCTGGTGACTGCTCGGACATTTCTCACAGACCAACTTTGTAAAATCCTCAGCTTCATCTGGTGAATGAACTTAGTTTGATTGAGCTTGTTTCAGAGTGACAGGATTTCCTCTTCTAAAGGTGTTATGGTTATGTTTTCTTTAACTTCTGAAGATTGCCTGTGATGTTACCCTCCAAATTTTTACCTCCTTTTTCTCAAATCCTTGCTGCTTTTGTTCACCCATTGCAGCTTTGCTGTATGAAAAGACTAACAATGCCTCCAAACCAGCTGTTCCTCAGTTTCGTACAGGTTAAAGTTTGATGCCTGTGACTCCCATCTCCTTCCTGATTCCCCATAACTTGAAGGCAGGCTTTACTGGCTTATGAGTCCGTGTGACCTCTTGTTTTCTGCTGAGGCTGCACTTTTCAACTACCTGACCAAATTTCAATGAAGATGACACAAGAGATGTTATTATTGCATGCAGCTGCTTGTGCACTGCCTGTGCTTTGTAAAACTGGTTGTGCAGTATTTTAGTAACTCCACCAAGGGGAGATCCTACACCTTGTGTGGCTCTGACAGTTGACACCCAACCCGATTATTGCCAAAGACATGTCTCGTCTAAGCTCTCACATTGCTGCATTCTTTTCCTCAATATCTTCTCCAGTTACTTTAGCAAAGCTATTGACCTGGAGGTCTATCTATGTCACTGCTAAATGCTTTCTGCATTTTGTCATAGGGACTGAGGAATCCAAGATGCCTTTTTCTTGGTTCTTATATCTGTTTCTGCATGCTGTTTTTGCTTCTGCTTTTCTTATTATAGTTTCAAGGAATGTTTTTTTAGTTTACCACATTCTTGCATACTTAAAAATTCATCTGGTATGGTTTCCACAATCAAGAACTTAATATATCTCATGTTCATCGCAAGAGTTGTGTGCTGTGGGTTCTTCTGAACTGGTCAGCACCGTATCTCTGCCACTCATTTACTCACAAAGACATAGAGCATCAAGTGAACACAACCTTCAGTGGCCGCTCTTCAGTTGAAACACAAGCACAGTACAAATAAAGTTTACAAGATATAACTTTGTGATATAGTCTCTTGAGGAAGTAGAAACCCACCAATCTTAAGTTGCACGCTCCTAAACAGTTAACAGACATAGACTGCAGCAATGGTAATTGCTGATAATTTAAAAAACTTTTTAATATTTCTTTTGGCACTGACCATGTTCATGATGGTATATCTGCAGATTTGACATCAGATTAAGATATCCTTGCTTATAATCATTACCCTGTAAAACATAAGGACTGCTAAATTGAACCTTTACCTGGGCCCTGGAGGGCAAGCACTGTCTCTAATCATTCCTTTAATTGCCAGTCAAACTTTAGGTGCATAAAATAATCTCAAAAATTTGACTTTTTGAGGAAGTGGTGAAAATGACTGATGAGCGTGCGGCAGTGGATGTTCTGTTTTCAACATGAACTTCAGTGAAGCATTTGACAAGGGTCTCTCATGATAGGCTGGTCCAGAAGATTAAGTCACATGGGATCCACATTGAGTTGGATACAAAACTGGCCTGGCTGTAGAAGACAGAGAGTAACGTTGGAGGGTGTTTCTGTGATCAGTGGTGTTCTGCAAGGATCGGTGCTGGGACCTCTGCTGTTTGTAATATATATAAATGATTTGGATGAAAATGCAGATAGCCTGATAAGCAAACTTGCAGACAGCACGGAAATTGGTGGAGTTGTGACTGGTAAGGAAGTTTGTCAAATGAGACAGCAGGATATAGACCAGTTAGAAACCTGAAGGGAGAAGTGACAGATGGAGTTCAATGCAGACAAGTGTGAGGCATGTGATTCTCTGGAGTATAGAAGATTAAGAGAACATCTCATTGAAACTTACTAAGTTCTTATAGGTTGGATGCATGGGGAAAGCTTCTCCTTACTGAGGAGTCTAGAACTGGGGTTAGAGTCTCAGAAATAAGGGTAAGTTATTTAGGACTGGGATGAGGTGAAATTTCTTCAGTCAGACGGTGGTGAATCTTCAGAATTCTCTATCCTGGAGAACTGTGGTGGCTCAGTCATTGAATTTAACATCATGTGCATTTGGGGTCAATGTCCAAATCAATATCAATTTATTCACTGAAGCATATGAAAGAGCAGGCTTTATGCTAAACATCTGCCAAACAAGGTCACTTACCAGTTGTCCCTGCTGCGTAACACTGCCCCGCTCCCTGCAAATAAAAGTCCATGACAAGGCCCTGGAAAATATGGATCACTTTCCATATCATGGGAGTCACCACAATAAAGGTGGCCATTGACGATGAAATTCACCATCATCTTCAGCGCACAAGCACAGCCTTTGGCCATCTGAGGAAAAGAAAGTTTGAAGATCAAGACCTCAAGCCAAGCACAGTGCTTATGGTTTACCGAACAGTAGTGATCATTGCCCTTCGATATGTTTCCGAAATTTGGACTCCTGCAGCAGGCATCTCAAAGTACTGGAGAGATACCAACAACAGTGTCTCTGGAAAATCCTTCAAATCCACTGGCAGGATATGTGAAGCAACACCAGTGTGTTTTGCCATGCCAACAGCTCCAGCATCGAGACTCTAATTACACTCAATTGGCTCCAGTGGGCTGGCCACGTCATTCATATGCCCAATGCCAGATTCCTGAAACAGACATGTTATTCTGAGCTCCATTACAGCAAAAGATTATCCGAAGAACTGCTCCAAGGATGTTCTCAGTCTCTTCAAAAACCACGAAAGGAAAAATGGCAAACCACTTGTCTTTTTTGTGAGAATGGGTGACTATTCAAATGAATGGCAGTGCGTTAGATATGACAGCTATGGCTGGCCATATATGAAATGCGTCACTCTCCTTGGCTCAGTATGATCAAGAACCACCTCTGGACTTAGTGCTGAGTCCAGTGGTAGACTGAATGCTCTGAGTCAAGTTTCAACCCCTTACCTCCACATATTCTGCATGCAACATGAAAATATGGACATCTGGAAGACAATGACACATACACTGAAGTTAGATGGTCATTCCCAATGAAATGGTGGGTTGTAAATCAGCATGATTGGCACCATAATTATTAGCACCAACAAGACCTGTTATTCCTACAAGTGGTGACATTCTTAATGTTAAAGCTGCCACACTATGTGACGTATACTCTCTGCCCTGCCTATTTTTGACCCTTCCTCACAGTCGGGAATGTTTGGTCACACTGTTAAAAATGAGAAATCTGGCCAGCAATTTCTCACAAGTTACACAAAATGCCATATAAGATTGTTTTCCAGCTGAATTTTTTTTCTTAATTACTTCAACTTCCAAAACCTAGAGTGTAAATAAAATAAAACTGTTTAAAATTAAACTTGTAATATTTTCTTTTGTGTCTTTTAATGTATTCCTGAACATTTTTAACTGGACGTTTCTGTTAACAGCTTCCCCTTGGGGCTGAAATTTTTGAGCAATGTTCTAACTCGGTACTCTGAATTGGCCTTGTGAAGCCAAGCATGTGTTGTGAACTTTATTTCTCAAAGTGCCTCAGAACCATGGAATATTTTCCCTCATCAACACAAGTCGGCCAAATAGTCTCAATAATTTTGAAAAAAGGAAATGTTTGCTAAGGTTATCTGAGGCAAAATTCACATTGGCCCTGAAAATTCTGCCAGCATTCTCTTGGTCTGCTGCCAAAATTTTGGCAGGAAACTGGCAGAACATCCAGAGAAACAGTGTAGATTGCTAAAAGCAGCTATTAACACCACTTCTTTGGGAGTTGAAATTTTTTTCAATGCATTATTTTGCTGGTATGAAATTGTCTGTGTAATAAAACAGTTGCTATTTTTCCTCAAAATATTTACGTTTGACCAGTTTAATTTAAGGGTCCACTTGGTTGCTTTTAATTAACAATTGTCTGTCAGTGGAAGAAAACAATCAGATTATGCCAATTGTTAATAAGGTGATAGGAAGTGTTTAAAGTATACTTCAGCACATTCTTGCAGTCAAAGTTGTGAAGATTTCACACAGAGTGGAAGATGTCCCAGAGTTGAATATAAATAACACAGGGCTTGATGTATTTAAAAATGAAATGCTTTTTGACTGGACTGCTGACCTATAGCATTCAGATGAATTGGATTAATTCCCAGTAGAGCAAGATGTTTCGGATCTGGGTGACTAATGAGGAAATTATCAATTTGACTCTGCCCTTTTCACTCTCTGACCTAGTAACAGTCAGTGACAGATATGTTTTTGTGCTTGATCTCAACTGGATTTGGTGATCCTAATTTTAGATTTTGGAAACTTAATTAATATTGACAGGACCATTTCAGCTGATAAACATAATTGTGAACTCTCATGTCTTCAGGCATGACAGTTGAAACACAGAACATCAGCATTGCAGTAAATTGGCACTGCTTTGAAACTGGCTGCCTGCCTGCACTCTTCCATTTGTGATCTGTCAGTAATCACTCAACAATACAGCTGTATTCAGTTCAACCCTTTCAGACACACATGCCATACATGACACTCATTTTCACTATGCCTAACTCTAGACATGTTCCTTCTAAAGTACTTAAAATATATCATTGTGCAGAGTCATGCACCAGTTCCTGGACAGCTATTCATCAAATTCAGACAATAGTACTGGATTAAAGTCTCTTCCATTTACACTATATAGGCCATCCCGTGGTAACAAGCGGGTTCCGTTTTTACAGATGTCCATTTGTTGATTTTGTCCCTAACTCAGAAAATACACAAAAATCACTCGATATGGTAACCATACCTCCACAGTATTGTGCATCTAAAGCACCTAAGGCCGATAAAAAGGGACAATTACTAAAGGTGGAGAAAAAGAGGAAACTAGTTCTGCCGTTTGTAGGAATGAACGTATGCATGTACGTCAGACTTTTGAATTTAATAATATTATGGGAGCTCATTCATGTGTGTCGATAAAACGTTCATAGCCCGGGGTTAGCCTGTTTAGCATATTATAGAAAATGATACAGTTTTTAGTCGATTGGAGATGGTTGGACTGAGAACACAGGACAGTCCAGTTTGAGGCATGACTGCAATCCCTTCTCTGCTGCCAGCATTGTAGACACCCTCTTACATTGTACTAACTTCTGTTCTCATGTTAGCCCCATTCATGGAAGATCCTATTGGGTGCTATTAATTTTATCATTGTAAAGTCATGAGTGATATTAAAAATCAATGCACAGATTCATTACATACTACATATATTAGAAATACTGTCAAGTAATTGTGATATTTAAAACAAAGGGCTTAAATATCCAGAAAGGTTCAAAGTAGACAACCAATGGATCACTGGACAGTACGTAGAACATGG
This sequence comes from Pristis pectinata, assembly GCF_009764475.1. Taxonomy (NCBI): domain Eukaryota; kingdom Metazoa; phylum Chordata; class Chondrichthyes; order Rhinopristiformes; family Pristidae; genus Pristis; species Pristis pectinata. Next base: position 27,451,496 of record NC_067414.1, on the reverse strand, counting down.
AACAGAATCTGCTTCCACTAGGATTCTGCATTGTGTCTTATGGCTAGCTATTTTCCATCACACAGGCATAAGTGAATCTTCCACTTGCCTTCTTATGCCTAGTGGTATGTGCTGGAAGTTCTGAAAGCAGCCCTGGTGAATCTAACACTTCACACTTGTAATGAGGACATCTCTCAAGAACTGAGAATCTCACTTCAGGATTTTCAAAGGGCTTGCTATTTTATAAGAAAAGATAGCCAATGCCACAGAGGATCCAACTGGTTTTGGAAGCAGAAATTTAAAAATGATGTTTTCATTGTCCTCATAAAATCTACTCGTCATCAAAAAAGTATGGAAGCCCTCTAATGTCCCTCTAATGTTCCTGGTAGCTATGGGTGAGTGATATTGAAGCACAATGCAATAGTGTGATAAATCCACTCTTTGTCCCAATAATTTAGGATGAGTTTAGGTTTCTCTTTTCACATGAAGTTACTCTGCTGAATTCAAACCTGACAACTTGTGGGACTTGAGTGACAAACCTTCAGGCTTGTACTAGTAGCCAACAAACTGTAGTTATCTCTCAATGTGGTGGACCCAGGAATAATATATCCCTTGCTTTAACTTTATTTACATTCAAGATGAAAGCAAGGTTGATTAAATATCCACTACCAGCGACCCCGGGACAATGATAGATTCTCCAACAATTGTTCTTGTAGCAAGGTGGGCCACTAGCTCACTTCAGAGTGGAGCCATGTTCAGGCTTGGTGGTGCCAGGTGTCTTTCTCTGAAGAAACCAGTTGGGATTTTACAATAGTTCATAGCTTTCATGGCTATTTATTCAAACAGTGTCAAAATAGCACTAAATCCAGATTTTTCATGATGGGATTATGACAGCACAGTTTTCGAGCTAGCTTATTCTGTATCACAAACATGAAGGGCACTGAGTCTGAGATAGGAGTTGGCACAACTGAACCCCATCCCATTCTCTTAATTAAATATTCCTCCACATGACAGATCAGAATTATTGAAAAGTAAGGCATTCATTGGAAAATTTCTTCATAAAATCATTAAGATTTTGAAAATTGAACAATTATAAGTTGTGCATTTTGTATCAGTGCTTATATCAATTAATATAATTGGTCAACTTCAAATGCATTTGTTGCTTTGAGAAAATCTTAATCAAGTAGCTAGATGGAATAATAGATGAATAGTTAAGTAGTGAATGGAGAGCTAAATAGATTTACAGATAAACGAAAAGACAGATAAATAAAATATATCTAAGTAGCTAGCACATCATTTCCTAACAGTGTTCTGCTCACATAGTATTAATGGCACATTATCAATATTCCATTTTATCATTGCTTACAGCTGTCTGCATAATTTCCGTATTCTGTACCATTATTAAACATAATAAAATCCCATTATTAAGCATAATAAGCATCCAAATAAAAGTAGGAAAGCGTGGTTGTATCTTCTGTTCATTTGGAGGGTAGCAGAAATCCCAGTTGTCTGCCTCGCCTAGTGAGGTAAGGCTGATGGAGTGGGAGAAGTTGTGAAGAAAACAGTGCGCAATCCATGAGTGTTTATGTATTGTACAAAAACATAAATCAATCACTTTGCTGCCAATGCAACTGACCCATGCTCCCATGTCCTCAGTTCAAAGCGCTTGCCACTTGATAGTTTATTTTATATAAGCTACTGGCCCCTGGTATCCTCTATTTCTGACTCATGAAAGAGTTTTTGTAATGTCATTTTTCACTTATAGTACACTAGCAGCTTGTTTGTGGGCAACCGTTCCATGAGAGCATCATTGTAAGAGGAACACACACTAAGGCACCTTTCATACTGGGTTGTGATGAAAAGTCATCGACCTGAAACATTACCTCTGTTTCTCTGTCCACATGCTGCTTGACCTCCTGAGTATTTCCAGTATTTTGTTTATATTTCATTCTGCACTGTTTGCTTAAGAGCAAGAACTGGACAAATTAAACATGTTGTACACTATTTGGGAAATTGTGAATGTTTTAGAGCAGGAAAATACCGTCAAAGTGACATTAAATAGACTGAACAAATGAGAGAGCAGTGCTCTGAAATTCGGGTCAGTATTTCTCAGAAAGATTTATGCTGAACATCTGCATGGCTTAACTAGCATCAGTCCTTGCCAAAGTTGTTAAACTGTGATGGCAACAGCCAAATTTGATTTATTGCTTATTAGGAATCTACAAACAAAATCTGCAGTGTTGTTAAGGGTGGAAGCCCAGTTCCAAACTGATCTTGATCATTCTTGCTTCTTTTGTGATTAATCTCTTCTCTTGTTCTGTTGGTAGGGATAGGGTTGGGAGAGAAGGAAATGTAAGGGAGTGGTAGGGAGGGATTGGTGTTGAGTCCTCCTACAGACCACACCTCCTTCCTATTCCCCAAGCCAATGCCACTTCATGGACATTCGTGCCTTCTCTGGAAATGCCCAGTGTATCTGGCCAAAATGACTGAGCATGTTATATGACATAAATAGGGTGATTTTGTATATATAGCACTTCCCATCACCTTGTGCTTGGGCTCTGGGTATGCTGGCACAGTCCTAACGACCTGCTTTGCTATGGGCCCTGGGCAAAAGTGGGTGTTTGTTCTAGGAATGGTCCATTAGACTGAAGCAATAGATAACAGTGCAAACTGACAGCAGCAGTCGAAGTAGAAATTTTAAAAATCTGAAGAACGAAGTAATTATTTTGGTGGTTTTATATGCCTGTAACATACTCAGTTAATCAAAAATCCGAAGTTCTGCCAGAATTCAAACCTGAGGATGGCCTCATTATTCATTCCCCTCAGCCTTTGTTGATACTGTAATGTTTAATTTTGTTTGGCATTGATTTAATGTATTTTCATGAAATTCCTCTGTGCTTTACTTAAACATTTCTTAACCCATTTGTGCTAAGCCCTAAAACACCACACAATATCAACTTTTGCAAACATTTCACAAGCACATTTTCTTCCCATTAGACTTGTTCCTGTTGATCTCATAGACTGCCACATGAATCATGGAAGGTGGCAGCAGTTCTGGACATAGATGTGTTTTACACATTAGTCCTGAAGCGAATTTCTGTGGTTTGGTTGGCTAATAACTAATAATGGCAATTTATCATTCCAATGTAATATGCTGAAATTAGTTCAATTAATATTATTTGGTATGACTATTTTCTGAAGTGAAATTATTGGTACCATGTGGGTAACCAAGACAACTGGTCCATATTGGAGCTCTGCTCCACAATCAGTAATTGAACTGATTTGCTTTTGATAACTTTGACTGGGAGAAGAATGTTGGTTTGGATACCAGGAGGACCATCTGCTTCTCTTCACACAGTTTTGTGCGATCTTCTATACGCAACCAAATGACTACTGCCTTGGGAAAGTAGTGAACATAATCAAAGATCCCTCCCACCTCAGTCATTCTCTTTTCTACCCCCTCCCAATGGGCTGAAGATACAAAAGCTTGAGAACATGTACCACCAGGCTCAAGGATAACTTCTATCCTACTGTTGTTAGACTCTTGATCAAATCTGTTATACTCCAAAGATGAACTCTTGATCTCTCAATCTACCTCGTCATGGCTCTTGCACTTTATTTTCTACCTGCACTGCACTTCCTCTGTGACTGTAACACTATATATATATTTTTTCCTTTTGCATTACCTCGATGTACTGATGTTTGGAATGATCTGTATGGATGGCATGCAAGCAAAAGTTTTTCACTGTATCTTGGTATATGTGACAACAATAAACTAATTACCAATAATACACCAAACCAATTACCAAATTGAAGGGTCACAGTTTGATGTTTCTCCAAAATGATAAGACTTCTGGGAGTGCAATACTGCCCCAGTACAGTACTGAAAATTAAACCCAGATTACGAGTTCCACACACATTCAAAGTCAGAGGCAATAGTGCCAAAAATTTTCTAAGAAAACACTACAAAGAAGTCTCTAGAAATTGAGATGAGTTTTATTAATGCATACCTTCTCAATTTTTTTTTACTGAGACTTCAATATTATGGTCTTATCTTTAAATGGTTTTCTCCAACAGTCATGTATCAAAGTGGTTCTATCTGCTGGTGGTTGTGTGGATGCTGATGGAAGTTAGGCTGGACACAAGGGTACAATTTTGTTGGACTCCATGTCATCAGAAGCTTGGTCCATTAACAAGATTACTTGTATGTGTCCGAGTCAACCTTATTTTACACCTGAAGGTACTTCCTCTGCAGAAACTGATGGAGACACTGCGCGTCTTCAACACGCACTGGTGCAAGTTTCACAACACCATTATTCTTGCTCTGACCAATGTTCTTATGTGGTTTTCTGCAATGCTGAATCTGCAATTAAAACTGAAAGTCTTTCTAAATTTATTGCAGGTCCACCATTCACTGAGCCAAGCTCAGATTTAGCTGGTTGAGTTGCTGTGCTGCAAAGAGTTAGCATATTGCTTGGTATGCAATCACAATAGAGCCATTACATCTTTGCATAATAGAGCCTTTGCATCTGTGTGTTTACTACCAGTCACTGGTGAGCAACTATTGAGTCAATGGCTGGCTCTTCTAAGTAAAAATATTTAACTTTAACTCTTAAAAATAACCCCACCTTTATGATTTTAAGACAGGAGTTAAATGACGAGGAATAGATTTTGTCTTTGTGTGATAGGATACATGATTAAGAATTAACTGCCTGTTTTACATTTCCCCTAATGCTTGCTTCCATTGAACGAGATAGGTTTAAGATGAGCTGCAAAACATTAGCACTTATTTCGTACTATCACATGAAGTTAGAATCTATTCCAAAGAAAGAGATAATACAACTTTTCATTTATACAGTCCTTTTCACCTCCTCATTATCCCAGTTTGCTTCACAGTTAATGAATTATACATGAAGTGCAGTCACTGCTGTCAGGCAAGCAAAGTGGCTGCAAGCAGACTGTTGAACATTAAGGGTGCATCAACACATCAGCAAAGTAACCATATGCAGGACCATATAAGATAAGATCAGGTTTCTTTATTAGTCACATGTACATTGAAACACACAGTGAAATGCATCTTTTGCAGAGAATGTTCTGCGGGTAGCCCGCAAGTGTCGCCATGTTTCCAGCGCCAACATAGCATGCCCACAACTTCCTAACCTGTAGGTCTTTGGAATGTGGGAGGAAACCGGAGCACCCAGAGGAAACCCACGCAGACACGGGGAGAAAGTACGAATTCCTTACAGACAGTGGCTGGGATTGAACCCACATCGCTAGCGCTGTAATAGCGTTACGCTAACTGCTACACTACCGTGCCATATACTCCCACACAGATTACTATGCAGTTTGCCACACTATATTACACAGTTTCAGGCAGCCACGCCTAAAATCTGAGTAACACAGTGTGATAAAGGGGAATACAAATGTTGGAAAAATCTGAAATAAAGGAGAAAAATAGACAGTGTATTTGTTAATATCTGGGAAAAAAAAGAAAGCACAGATGAATATTTCCGATGGAGAGTCTTGAAGTCAAGAAGTCATAACAGAAGGGTTGTTATTATGACAGGATGTGGAGCGGTAGAATTACACCCTCTGTTTCAGTCACTGGAACACCAAGAGCCCTTTAATTTATAGTCAATGCAATAATCCATAGTGTGGCAATTCATAAGATTGAGTGCTCACCCTTTCTGTTTGTTTCAATGGTTTGTATAAACTAACTTATATTTCTGGTACTTGCTGACAGCTTCCGGAAATGATTCTTCAGCTGCCTTGACCTAATGTAAATTCAGGGGGAGCGAGTGCTGCAGTCTTTTTCCTTCAACCTCCTCCACTCACTCCAAACCAGCACTGAATATCCCCAGGATGTTGGCAACCCTGGTGTGTACCCTTTAGATTAGCTACTGGATACTTTTGCACATCAGAATTTGGACTGTGGTCATGTAATTGGGTGGATTTGGCATTACAGGCATCCTACAGCAGCCAAGATGTGGCAATAAGCTTGATTAGTGACCATTTTAATAACATAATGTTATTTTAGTATTTAAACAGTTTTCATTTTCTTGAAAGGAAAACACAGCTCAGGAAATATAAATTGTATATTGCCGGAATGTAGAGCAGTAAGGTCCACTGTGCCCATAGGATCGGGAAACCTTTTTCAGTCAACGTTTATTCATTATACAAATAAAAAGACTTTCAAAATCAAAGTAAAAACAGAGGTTGCTGGAAATATCAAAACCTTTCATCAGCATCAGTGAAGAAAAAAAGAGAATTTAACTCTGTTTGCTTGAAGGAGTTATGGTTGGTGAACAAATAAAATCACCCAGGTTACATACTCCTACTTAAACCTACAAGGATGCTGCCACCCACCTTCTGGACAGGGACTGTGGACATCTATCTACAGCCAGAAGGTTCCTTCTTTATCCATGACTCCCTGGTTCGTTCATTCCCTTCCCATCCATCCCTCCCCCTCCCAGACACTTTCCCCTGCAACTGTAGGAGGTGTAGCACTTCCCTCATCACCATCCAGGGACCTAAACAGCCCTTCCAGCTAAAAACCAGCATTAAAATAATTGCCATGCAACTCGTGTCATGAACGTGTTCAGGGGAAATTATGAATGGACAATAAATATTGGCATTTCTAGCGATGTCCATATCCTGCAAATGAGTAATAAAAATACCACTTGATTGTGAACCCATTTGGTTCACCAATGTCCTTGGGGAAGGAAACTAGTTGTCCTTAAGTGTACTTGCTTATTCATGCCTTTGGACCAGTAAAGTGGTTGGCCATTAACTGCCAATGGAAATGCCAAGCACTAACTATGCCAAAACACAAAAGAGAATAAAACTGAACTCTGGCGTCAATCTGGACATTTGAATTGTGATTGAGATTCACTCTTATCCTTGGGTATGTCCATATGGGCTCTTTACCTCATTCTTTCACTGTACACTCCACACTGGCATTGTATTCCAGCACGGTCTGTAACCTCATGTACTATCATATTCCTCATGTTACTATCAAGCAAAGGAACATGCTCTGGTTCAATGAGCAGTGCAGAAGAATGTATCAGGAGCAACAGGAATGGTACCTACTGGTGATGTCTCATCCTGGTGAACATACAGAACTTACATCCTAAGCAGTTGAAGCAGCATGCCATGGACAAAGCTGAATCCAATCACAGCCAATGGATTTGCTCCAAGGCCTGCAGTGCTGATTGATGCCAGGTTCAGTTTTATTCTTCTTATATTTTGGCACATTTAGTGCAATGGGCTAATATCCTTGGCTGTTTCTACTGGTAGTTAATCCATTCATTTAACATCTAACAGGAGGAGTAATCTCATAAACATCCCTAACATATGACTGTGAACGACAAGGCTGAAGTGTTTGCAACCGTCAGTATTAGAGTAAATGATCCATTTGGCCAAATTCCTGAATCCTAGCCATCACAGATTCCAGTCTTCAGCAAATCTACTTCACTTGACATGATGCCAAAAAATAGTTGAGTGTATTGGATACATCAACAAGTGTTGGCCATGAGATTCTGAGAGACGTACTCTTGAACTAGCCAAGGCGTTCCAGTCCAGGTATGAAATTTGTGGGAAACATTCTAGAATCAATGGAATTTTGGAAGATGGCAACCAGTGCATCTGTTGTATCCATAGCTACCTCCATCAAACCCTTGGGAAACAAGTCATTGGCTTTCAGTCCCGTTATTTCTTACAACATAATTTTTGTTTAAATGCTGATTTCTTTCCACTCCTCATTCACTCCAGTTTTGCTGTTCTCATTACTTCTGCGAGGTTTTCTGTGTCAACTTTTGTGAAGATCCATAAGAAATATTTGCTTAATTTCACTGCCATGTAGTTTCTCCCTAGTAAAAATTTCTCCTGCCTCAGTCTATAAGGGACCACAGTAACTTTCACCTGTCTTTTCCTTTTCACATATCTCCAGAAACCTTTGCTGTCTACATTTACATTACTTACTGGCTTAGTCTTGCATTCAAGTTTTCTTTTCCTTATCAATTTTTTGACCCCCTTTGCTGAACCCTGAAATTTTCCCTATCCTCAAACTTTTACTTCTCTTTTTGGGACCATCATAAGCCAATTCCTTTGACCTAGTACCTTAACTTTTTCTTAGCCATGGTTCAACTATTTCTCCCGTAGGGTTTTTATATTTTAAAGAGAAAGATATTTATTGTGAACAATGTATTCATTCTTTAAATGCTAGCCATTAATTGTTTACTGTTATACCTTTTAAAGTGCTTTTCCAATCTCTTCTTTCTTAGGAAAATCAAGGATAACTTGCTCGGTGGCTTCCAGGTTACTGATGAGGCCAATATGGGAATTGTGAACTCTTTTGCAGATGGGGCAGGAGGTGCGTGGTGGGATCAGGAGGTGATTAGTTTGTAAGGTGGTGTACATCTTCCACTGTTTACTCTGGGTCTCTGTGTGCTCCTGATGCATGGACTTGAGGTTCTCCGTGCCAACCCAAAGCTCTTCCTCCATGTTACGCAATCATAAGCCAGGGATTCCCAGGAGTCAGTGGGAAAACTGGATTTTTTTTCAGACAGGCTTAGGCAACATCCTTGAATCTTTTGCTCTGTCTCTCTCGTAATCTCTTCCCAGGACAGAGCTCGAAATAGAGTGTCTGCTTTGGGAGTCTGGTGTCAGGCATGCAAACAGTGCTGCTAAAATAACCAACTCACATCTCATACGTTAGTGGTTTGGTTTGTTGAGATTTAAGTCCTTAGTTTCAGATTGAACTAAATTACTTTCATTTATTATAAAAATTCTTATAAATTATGATCACTTTTTCCTGAAGGACCCTTAATTAAACGTTTTTCATTGCACAATACTAACTCTAAAATAGCCTGCTCCCTCACTGGTTCCTCAGCACACTGATTTAGAAAACCTCTGATACATTGTGCATTGTTACTGTTAACTAGGTTTACCTAGCCTACATGTAGATTAAAGTCTCCATGATTATTCTGTTACCTTTGTGATATGTTCCTCAATTTCCTGATTTAAACTTCACCATGCAAACCACTTCCACCATTGTTTGAAAATAAAAACAAAACTGCAGGTGCTGTAAATCTGAAATAAAAACAGAACATTCTGGAAACACTCAGCGAGTCGGACAGTATCTAATGTTTCAAGTACAAGAAGCTCTGAGGAAGTCTCTCAGATATGAAACATTAACTCTGTTTCTTTTTCACGGATGCTGCCTGACCTGCTGGGTGTTTCCAGAATTTTCTGTTTCTAACCCGCCAATGTGTTCTGCCCTTTACTGTTTCCTGGTTCCGCCCACACTGATTCCACTTCCCGAGCTATGATCCTTCCTCTCTGTTGTCTTTATACTGCCCTTTACTATCTAAGATACTTGTCCTCTTATTTCATTTTACTATTTTTTCCAAAAGTTAAGTATCCTGGAATATTTATTTTCGGATCTTTGTCACTTTGGAAACATGCCTGTGATGCTGCTGCAAGCAAGTTTTTCATTATACCTGTACCTTACCATACTTGTGCACATGACAATAAACTCGACTTGACTTGAGCTGTCTTCATAATGGCGGGGGTACTTGCAGACATTTTTAACCTCTCCCTGCTTCAATCTGAGGTTCCCACCTGCTTAAAGAAGACCACTATCATCCCGGTACCTAAGAAAAACAAGGTAACGTGCCTTAATGGCTATCGCCCGGTGGCTCTGACATCCACCATTATGAAGTGCTTCGAGAGGCTGGTCATGGCACGCATTAACTCCAGCCTCCCAGACAACCTCAACCCACTGCAATTCGCCTACCGCTGAAACAGGTCTATGGCAGACGTCATCTCCCTGGCCCTGCACTCATCTCTGCAGCATCGTGACAGTAAAGATACCTATGTTAGACTATTGCATCTTGAATACAGCTCCACCTTTAATACTATAATTCCAAGCAAACTCGTCACCAAACTCTGAGAGCTGGGACTCAACACCTCTCTCTGCAAATGGATCCTTGACTTCCTGACCAACAGACTGCAATCAGTGAGGATAGGCAGCAACACCCCGGAATGATTATTCTCAACACTGTTGCTTCACAAGGCTGCATCCTCAGCCCTCTACTCCCTATACACTCATGACAGCGTGGCCAGATTCTGCTCTAACTCTGTCTACAAGTTTGCAGATGATACCACCATAGTGGGCTGTATCTCAAATAACAAAGAGTCGGAGTACAGGAGGGAAATAGAGAGCTTAGTGACATTCCTTAATGCATTGGTGTACTTGTCGCCAAATGTGGAATGTGATTTGACTTACCATAATGTGCATTCAAGAGATCCTAATTATCTGAACTTATTTGTTATAATAAGTTCCCTCAATGTCAGCATAACAAAAGAGTTGGTCATTGACTTCAGGAAGTGGGGCAGTGCACATGCACCTGTCTACATCAATGGTGCTGAGGTCAAGAGGGTTGAGAGCTTCAAGTGAATAGTGAACATCATCAATAGCCTGTCCTGGTCCAACCACGTAGATGTCATGGCCAAGGAAACTCACCAGCGCCTATCCTTTCTCAGGAGGCTAAAGAAATCTGACATGTCCCCCCTGATACGCACCAACTTTTATCGATGCACCATAGACAGCATCCTACCAGTATGCATCATGGCTTGGTATGGCAGCTGTTCTGTCCAGGACTGTAAGAAACTGCAGAGTATTGTGGACACAACTCAGCACATCACGGAAACTAGCCTCCCCTCCATGGACTCTGTCTATACTTGTCGCTGCCTCGGTACAGCAGCCAGCATAATCAAAGACCCCATCCACCCAGGACATTTTCTCTTCTCCCGTCTCTCATCACGCAGAAGATACAAAAGCCTAAGAGCTCATACCACCAGGCTCAAGGACAGCTTCTATCCCACTGTTATAAGACTATTGAATGGTTCCCTAGTATGATAAGATGGACTTCACAATCTAACTTGTTATGACCTTGCACCTTATTGTCTACCTGCACTGCACTTTCTCTGTAGCTGTGACACTTTACTCTGCATTCTGTTATTGTTTTACCTTGTATTACCTCAATGCACTGGGTAATGAATTGATCTGTATGAACAGTATGTAAGCCAAGTTTTTCACTGTAGCTCGGTACAAGTGACAATAATAAACCAATTCCAATTCTAATGACTATTAGATAGTGCCCTTTTATTTCTATTTATGTCATTAATTCACATTTATTGTTGCAAATGCAGCGTGCATTCAGATAAAGAGCCTTCAACTTTTCCATTTTTCCCTGCTCTGACTCTAATCGGAAGTATGCTTGTACTTTGTATGCTCAATCCCTTCCTGATAAACTCTGATTATATTAGCCATTTTAGTACCCTGTAACTATTTGTCCTTTAACTATTTGAATGTGCCTTCATCAGAAGCCTCCTACTACCCACTACCCCCCTCCAACTAATATTTAGATTAAGGTACCATCTACAGCTCTAGTTATTCTATTCCATTCTATTTGATTGCTTGTCAGTCTGATTGCAGTGGCTCAACAGGGTGGCTTAAGTGCAGTTTGAGATGGGTGTTCAATGCTTGCTGAGTGATGTCCACAGTCTATTCAGGAATTAAAACAAAACTGCAAATTATTTTGGCACAGCCTGTGGTCTTGAGCTGCATGATATAAATGAAAGTCTTTCTTTTGTTCATCTGACTGCCTGTGGGGATTGGGACTACCTTATGCTGAAAACCTTTCTTTTTGAACAGCTCTTAAATGATAATCTTCTTACCTCGCCAATGTTGAGGAAAGTTAATGGATGATGATTATTTCATAGAATCATTGAAGAGTTAGCATGGAAAGTACAAATTTAAAAACAGTGACAGATTAAATGCATGAAGAACACTACAAACTCAATGTTCAATGAAAAAGACAGGCATTTCTTAAAGTTGTTTGGAATTCTGAATCTCATTTGTACAATTTATCGCAATGAAGATTTGTTCTGCTCCCACTGTGGCTGGCTCCAGTATGGCATGAATTTGATTCCATTGTTTTTAATCCTGCATAATCAGTTATTTTTTGCTGGAAAAATAATGTTTGTCTTGATATATATCAATACATCACATTATGAATTACAGACGAAGGGAAAATTTTAATATATTCCGAGCCTACTAGCTGCTGGGCAGGCACAGTGGTTAACATAATGCTACTACAGCGCCAGCAACCTGGGTTCAATTCTGGCTGCTGTCTGTAAGGAGTTTGTACGTTCTCCTGTGTCTGCGTGGGTTTCCTCCAGGTGCTCTGGTTTCCTCCCGCATTGCAAAGACGTACGGGTAGGTTAATTTGGATTTAAAATGGGCGGCGTGAACTCGTTGGGCCGGAAAGGCCTGTTACCACGCTGTGAATAAAATTTTAAAAAAATATTTAAATTTATCTTATCTTATCTTAAGCAAGCATATCATCCATCTTATCTGTGGCTCAGTTGATGACTCTTGTCCCCTACTCAGAAATCTGTAGGCTTATGTTGCACTTCAGAGATTCAAGCAAGTAATCTAATTTAGCACAACAGTGTAGCACTGAGGGAGTGGTCCATAGTCAGGTATGTTGCTTTTTGGATCAGGCATTAAGCAGAGGCATTATTAATCCTCTTGGGTAAATAGGAAAGATCCCATGGTACTGTTCAAAAGAGTTGTCTCTGTTGTCCGAACCAATGTTTATCCCTCTTCAGACATAACTAAATATCATTACCTTGGCCTGTTATGATATCTTGTTGTACACTGAGTCCTTGCTGGTTTCCCCTGTACCACAGTGGCTGCTTAAATTAGTTCATTAGGTATGAAATGGATTGAAATTCCTAAGGTCATAAAAGATGCCACTTAAATGCAAGCTTCTGTTAAATGTATCTCAGATCAGTGAAACTTATAAACTGATTTGTTTAAAAAGCAGTTTTTCAACATTATACTAATCAAAGTTATATGAGGTGTTCAAATGTTAATAATAAAGACAGGCAATTCGACAAAATTTGTGAATCACTACTAATGTTTACATTTAAAGGAACTTTGGTGGTTAACTCACATTTTTGCTGAAGCCTTATAATTAAATTGCACTTTATTCCCAGACTACTGAGTTTACAATTCTTGTGAAGTGAGCAATTTCCAATGAGCAATTCCCAATTAGGAACCAGACATTTCTTGAGACCCCTGACTCAGGTCCTCCAAGACACGAACAATGTGTGTTATGTCCGAGCTGCTGGCATTACCCAAGTGCAATGGACCACTTTTATTAATGTGTCACTGTTATCCAAGCAGGCCTTTCTGAAGGCATACTTATATACTCTGTTCCACTGTTCAAAGCCTCACACTGTTACTTTCCCAATTACATTGATCAAAGCATATCATGCTTTTATGAAAACAAACATATTACAATGTTCTTCAATGTTCCTTTGATGTTTGAAATGAGGGAGCAATGTGTTTCTTTTCTAAACATGACCCTACAAAAACAGCATTTACAGCCTTTTTTAAAAAATTGCATTAGGTCATTAAAATTGATTTATCAGTCATTTTCTTTCTTGGGCGACAAAATCTTCAATAGCAGAATTTAGATTTTGAGCCAAAAGGAGAGATTTTCACTTTAACTGATCAAAAGTGAGCAGGAAAAAAACATATGAAAGAGAAGCTTTATCGAGTTCATTAATTATGACCAAAGAACTGTGGGAATTCACCCAAAAACATGAAGGCTCCTTGCTCTGCTAGAACCTAAAAGCGCATGTTCAACTGAAACACACCTGTGGCCATTACAGGTAAAAAAGGTATGTGTTACACCTCAGACTTCATCACCCATTAATGTTCTCCACCCACTTACTCACTCTAACCTGTCTAGCTTTGAATCTGCATTCAAAGATAGACAGGTTAGAATTCAATGAACATTCAATGTTATTTTTGTTTCAGCTGTGACTATAGTCAAATGCAGAGGATAAATACTCTATGGAGGACAAGTGCCCAAGCCTTTCTACCATCTTCCTTTGAACCATGAAAGTACCATCCTGCACTGTAACTTGGCCGAGACCTTCTAGGGAAATGTTAGTGGATCTTCCAACTTTTATCCACCCGAACTGTCAGCAACTAATGGTTTCTCATGTCTGCACATGTGGGCGCAAGACTCCTGAGTTGAAGTTTTGCTGACTGTTAGCCAACACTAGACATCTCACGGAGTTCAGCAAGGCAGTAGGAAGTTGCAGAGATTCCCCAAGCCCGTGAGAATACATTGTGATAGGGGAACAGATACTGGGATCTCAGCTCAGTATTAAGTAATTTGATTTTTTAAAGAAATGTTCATGTGTTTCAAAAATGTTTTTCTGTTTTTTTTTGCTTTTTTAAAATGTTTTTCATACTTTTTGTTTGTTGTTATATGTTTTGAACTGTCCTCTATCTGCACTCTATTTTATAGTTATTCCCAAATCTGATAAAATGTCATTGACCCGACATCTCTCCAGAGAGTCTGCCTGACCTGCACAGCATTACGAACATTTTCTGCTATAATTTCAGATTTCCGGCATCCTCATAGTTTTGCTTTTGGAATCAAAAATATGTGAAAAACATAGCTCTGCTCAGAATATCGTTTATGAAACCAGACAGCACTTTTGTTGCAGAACCAGCTGTGCCCCCAACCTAACTATTCCAGCACTGTTACAACATTGGCATTTTCCCTATAATGTGGAAAACTGACTATGTCTGTCCTAGTCACGATATGGAGGATAGATCTAATTGGGCTAATTATTGATCAGTATACTCTTATCAACAAAGTCATAGAGTCATACAGCACAGATAAAAGCCATTCAGCCCACTGAGCCCACGCTGAACATTAAGCACCTAGTTATATTCATCCTGCACTAATTCCATTTTATTCTCCCACATCTCCATTTACCTCCCCTAAATTCTGCCACTTACCCACATACTAGGGGCAATTTACAGTGGCCAATCAACCTACCAGTCCACAAGTCTTTGGGTTGTGGAAGGAATCCGGAGCACCTGGAGCAAATACTTGTAGTCAGAGAAAGAACTTGAAAGCTCTACATAGAACAGCACCAGAGGTCAGGATTGAACCCGGGTGGATGGAGCTCTGAGGCAGCTGCTCTACCAGCTGTGCTACTGTGCCGATGGAATATGTCGTCAACAGTGCTGTCAAGTAGCACTTACTCACCAGAAGTAAATTGAGAGTGGCTTGCCTTTGACATCAAGCAGCATATGATGGAGTGTGGCATTAAGGGGCCCCTAAAGTTGATGGACATTAAGTGGAAAATACTCCAAAGACTGGAGTCATACCTTGTATGAAGAAAGGTGGTTGTGGTTGTTGGATGTCAATCTTTCCAGCCCCAGGACATCAATGCAGGAGTTCTTCAGGGCAGTGTCAACCATCTTCAGCTGCTTCATCTTCTTTTTATCATAAGGTCAGAAGAGGGAATGTTTGTGACCTAATCAATATTCATGGGTTGATAAGTGGCAAGTATCATTTGCTCCACAAAGGACCCAGACCACTACCTCAATGCACTGCGTAATGAATTGATCTGTACGAATGGTGTGCAAGACAAGTTTTTCACTGTACGTCGGTACAAGTGATAATAATAAACCAATACCATCTATAACAAGAGAGAATCTAACCAACTGTTCCTAACATTGAACAGAATTACCACCATTGATTTACTTACCACCAATATTCTGGGAGTTACCATTCATGAGAAACTCAACAGAACCCACTACTGATTTATAGTGGTTCTAAGAGCAGGTGAAAGGCTGGGTATCCTGAGGTAAGTGGCTCCAAGGTCTTTCAATCATAATAGTATGAGTCAAACATGCTGCTTTGTCCTAGATAGTGCTGAACTTCATGAGAGTTGAAGAAGCCATACTCATCAAAGCAAAAGGAAAGGATCCCACCTCTCTCCTCTCCAATGGCCTGGATGAGCTTAGCTCCAAGAGCTCTCAAGAAAGTCAACACCATCCAGGATGAAGCAGGATGTTTGACTCGCATTCTATTCACAACCTAAATGTTGATTCCCTCCATCACCAGTGCACAAGGGTTGCGGTGTGTCCCAACTACAAAATACACTGCAGTTACTCACTCAGGCGTTTCCCAAACCTATGATCTTTACCACCAAGAAGTACAAGGGCTCCGGCCACGTAGAGACACCACCACCTACAGAATTCCCTCCAGGCTGCACACAATCTTGAATTGGAAAAATATCCTGGAGCTCTCCACCTGACAGCACTGAGCGAGTACTTTGATAAGGAGTGTAGTGGTTGAAGAAGGCAGCTCAGCACTGCCTTCTGAAGGGCAACTGGGGATGGGCAGTCAATGCCCAAATTCTGAAGAATTAATAAGCAAATGAAAATAGTCATCGAACAACAGGAGGCCTTCAAAGAGCAAATAATTAGAGTGGACATATTTTCCCCATGGGAAACTGTTACATCCAAAGTCATAACTCTCTGGATGATCAGAGATTTAGTCCTAGAGTTTGATTAATGGCAGACACCGTGTGACGTGCCAGCAAATATTACACTAAAGGTTGCAGGTGCTGCTGAGTCCATCTCACAGGAGGAAAGAGCTTCTGTCATTCAGTCAGCATGGAGCATAGAATGGAAATAAGGGAAGTCCAGGTGATGGGACTTGTGGTGGGTGACAGAGGAGGGTGACACAGTGATGGGACAAGTGTTGGGGAACAAGCTGATAGGTAAAGAGGTCAGTCAGATGTCAGCTGCCAGGAATTGAGTCTGTTGAGTTATCAGATGGGGCATTTGAGTAGGAAGGAGGGATCATCAGTAAGGGGTACTTGAGTGAGGAGAGGCCTCATCAGCATAGGGATATTGAGCCAATGGGTGGGATTGTTGGTCAGCCAAATGTGCATGGGAGTGGGAGGCTGATTCATGAGTCAAGAGGTTTTGATGAGAGTGCAGTGTCAGTGATCTGGTGTATTCAAGTTTGGGGTGGTATTGTCAGTCAGGGGTAGTGACATTGGCCGGAGGTATTTGAGCCAGTGGGTGTGATTGTTAATTGACAGTGCTCAAGTCACAAGAGACTACAGATGTTAGAATCTGGAGCACAGAACAAACTGTTGGAGGAACGCAGTCCTGACGTAGGGTCTTGACCCCAGGTGGTGACCATCCCTTTGCCTCCACAGGCACTGCTTGACTGGCTGAATTTCTCCAGCAGTTTGTTTTGTGCTGGGAGTATTCAAGTGATGGGGTGGGATTATCGATAGGGAGTAGTTGATTCATGGATTGGGATTGCTGGTCGGGAGTACTTGAGTCGGCTGTGGGTTTATCATTTGGGATATTTGGGTCAGTTTGGGGTCGTTGGTCAGGGTACTTGAATCGGTATGGATTCACTGGTTGGGGTATTTGGGTCAGCATGGGTTTATCAGGGGTTATTTGAATTGGTATGGGTTTATCAGTCGGGGTAATTGGGTTGGGTGGGGATTTAGCAGTTGGGGTATTTGAGCTGGTTTGAGTTTATCAGTTGGTAAATTGCTAATTTGTTTTTTTATTATCACATATACAGAGGTACAGTGAAACACTTGTCTTGCATACCACCCATACAGATCAATTCATTAGCATTGTCATGGACAGGGATAGGAGCAAAGAGACGGGAAGATATTTAATTGGGGAAAGGCGAATTATGAGGCTATAAGGTGAGAACTTGAGAGTGTAAATTGGGATGACATTTTTGAAGGGAAATGTACTGTGGAGATGTGGTCGTTGTTCAGGGATCTCTTGCAGGATATTAGGGATAAATTTGTCCTGGTGAGGCAGAGAAGGAATGGCAGGGTGAAGGAACCATGGGTGACAAGAGAGGTGGAACAACTAGTTAGGAATAAGAAGGCAGCATACTGTTATGGACTCAGTGAAAGTCCCTTTAAGATAGAGAGTGTGTGTGTATGTGTGTGTGGGGCGTGCTTACATCAATAGAAGATAAAGGACGTAATGACGTTGTTGAAGAAGAAGAAGAAGAGAGAGAGAGAAGGGAGAGAGACACCAGCCTGCTTGTTTTTCTCTATCGATGGATGAGAAACAATAACTGTGTTTACCACTGAAATCCATGTATGGAAGTTGGAAGTAATCCGGTGGAGTTCACTTTGTTGCTGACCTGTAGAAGGAAACAGGTATTTGTGTGTGGACGACCACGGTTCGGATGCTTTTCGGGGTGAGGAAGTCACTACCGAGTAAACACTGAAGTGTCGTTTGGGTTCCATCGTGGAACATTTGGATTTCGTATGTACTCTCTCTATGTTTTTCTACATCTACATCTTATCTTCAGACAACGGTGGTTGTTGAAGAAGCCCTTGCTCATGTTTCACCTTATGGCTTGCGGAACTGAACTTTAAGAACCATTCAGGAACTGGGAGTTTTGGACTTTGTCACACACACACACGAAGAGTTTAGTTTTGGGGTTAACGTTCGAGGTTTAACATTTTTGAATTCTAACATACTAACATTTTTACTTTTATTTTACGTATTATCAATAGTAGTGATTAATAAAATAGTTTTTAACACTAAATCATGCTCAGTGTGTTTCTTTTGTTGCTGGTTCGTGACAAAATTGGGGGCTCGTCCGGGATAGTTCCCAAGGTTAACGAGTGTCATCTGGGATCGTTCCCCAGAGTGACGAAATTTGTTCGAGATTCAATCCAAAGATTTTTGAGGGAGGTCTGATAAATTCTTTTGAATTGGCTTGTGTGTGTGGAAACCAGCAGCAATGGATATTAAGGCATTTTTGGAGTCACCAACCCAAAAGGGATTGGAGGTGGCGAAAAAGGATGATTTGATAAAGATTGCTACAAGGTTAAACCTTACAGAAGTAAAGCAGTCTATGAGAAAGGCAGATATTCAGAGACTGATAGCTGGCCATTATGTGGAAAAGAAGGTGTTTGAGAAGGAAGTGTTAAAACAGTTTCCTGGCAGTGAAATAGCAATTTCTGAGGCACAGGTGCAGTTGGCAAAGATAGAAGCTGAACGAGAACAAACCCAGTTAAAGATAGAAGCTGAACGCGAGCAAACCCAGTTAAAGATAGAAGCTGAACGAGAGGAAAAGAGATTAGAGGCCGAACAAAAGCTAACTCAGATGAAGATAGAGGCTGATCTAGCAATGAAGCAGATGGAATTGAAGAGGATGGAGCTGGATAACGAGGAGAAAAAGAGGCAGCATGAGTTACAAATGAAGCGTAGGAGTTCGGAATCTGATTCTGATGATGGTTTTTCAGCCAGCAGGGAGGTTCGATTAGTCCCTCCGTTTGAAGAAGATCAGGTTGATCAGTATTTCCAACATTTTGAAAAGGTTGCTGTGAGTTCAAACTGGCCAAGGAAAGGATGGGCTCTTATGGTACAGAGTGTGATTAAAGGTAAAGCTCAAAAAGCTTATTCTGCTTTGTCTGTTGAGGATGCAGCTGATTATACCAAGGTAAAACAAGCTATTTTGAAGGCCTATGAATTGGTCCCTGAGGCTTATAGACAAAAATTCAGAGACTTGAGGAAATCTGCAGATCAGACTTATATGGAATTTGCCAATGGAAAGAGAATATGTTTTGAACGATGGTACATGGCTAAAAATGTAGATGGGGATTTTGATAAATTGAAAGAATTGATACTAGTGGAAGACTTTAAAAGATGTGTTCCAGCTGAATTAACAACATATTTAAATGAAAAGGCAGTGGAAACTTTACAAGAAACTGCTAGGTTGGCAGATGATTATGCTTTAACCCATAAATCCAAATGGGGACAACCTAAAACCTTTCAAAAGAGTTACAAAGACAATCCAGGTAAACCGGAGAGTAAATTGGGAGGTAATCAAAAAGGAAAAGATGAAAAGAAGCCAGGGCTGGAGAAACCTGTTGAGCGTACTTGTTATTACTGTAGGAAACCTGGCCACGTGATATCTAATTGTGCCCTTTTGAAGAAAAAGAAGGAAGCTGGGCCCAATGCTTGCTTTCAGGCAATTAAAAATCAAAAAGGTTTAGGAGATGCTGTTAAAGATCAGTCCTTGCAAGAGGGAAAAGCGGAAAAGTTGGAGGAGGTGAGAAAAGAATTCCGTTCGTATGTATCAGAGGGTTTTGTTTCACTGAATGATGAGTCACCCCAGGTGCCAGTGAAAATTCTTAGAGATACTGGGGCTAGTCAATCTCTCTTGCTGGACAGTGTTTTAAATTTTGGTGAAGAAAGTGGCACTGGTGAAGTAAATCTAGTACGAGGCATTACAGGTGAGACCATGTCTGTCCCTTTTCACAGGGTGATTTTAAAGTCAAAGTTCGTAGAAGGACCAGTCGAGATAGGGATAAGACCTAGTTTGCCAGTGGAAGGAGTTTCTTTGTTATTGGGAAATGACCTTGCAAATGGAGAAAGTGATCCTGTGGTACGGTTAACAACCAAACCAAGGATTGATGAGTCTGAGGATGATTCAGATGTTTACCCATCATGTGCGGTGACTCGAGCTAGAGCTAAAGAATTAGCCAAGACAGACAGTCCGGTGCAGTCTGATGTAGTTCCTTGTGACAGTCCTAAACAGGAAGAAAATTTTGATGCCTTATCTGAGACTTTTCTGTCTTCACTGGAGGATCAACATCCTTATAGTGAGCCTGAATTTAAAGATTTGTCTTTGTCGAGGAAGGATTTCATGGTGGAACAGACAAAGGACCCTGAATTGACAGAATTGAAAGAAAAAGCACTCTCATGTGAGGAGATTGAGAAAGTGCCAACTGGATACTATGTCAAAAATGGAGTGTTAATGAGGAAATGGAGACCTCCTCATGTTCCTGTTACTGAGGAATGGGAAGTTATTCATCAGGTTGTTGTTCCAAAAGTTTATAGGGATGAGATTTTAAACCTGGCCCACAGTATGCCTTTGGGTGGTCATTTTGGTGTGAATAAAACTGTAGGGAAGATCTTGAAACAATTCTATTGGCCTGGTTTGAGAAAAGATGTGGTGATGTTTTGTCGAACCTGCCACACATGTCAGATGGTAGGTAAACCAAATCAAAAACCCCCTGTGGCTCCTTTGAAACCAATTCCTGCTTTTGGTGAACCCTTTTCGAAGGTGATTGTGGACTGTGTTGGCCCCTTACCAAAGTCTAAGACTGGAAATCAGTATTTGTTAACCATCATGTGTGCCACTTCTAGATTTCCAGAGGCAATACCCCTTAGAAATATTAAGGCCAAGACGGTGTCAAAGGCTCTTGTAAAATTTTTTACCTTGTTTGGTTTGCCAAAAGAAATCCAATCTGATCAAGGTAGTAATTTTATGTCAAAAATTTTTCAACAAATAGTCTATGAGCTGGGAGCAAAGCAGATTGTATCATCTGCATATCACCCAGAATCTCAAGGAGCTCTGGAGAGATTTCATTCTACTCTCAAAAATATGCTGAAGACTTATTGCTTTGAAAACACCAAGGATTGGGACGAAGGTATCCATTTACTTTTGTTTGCCGTTAGAGAATCGATCCAGGAGTCAATCGGATTTAGTCCGTTTGAGCTTGTATTTGGACATAGGGTGAGAGGACCTTTGGAGTTGTTAAGAGAGCAATGGGTTAATGAGGAAGTTCACTTGAGTCTGTTGGACTATGTCCAAAAATTTAAAACTCGGTTGGAGAGAGTCTGCCAGCTAGCGAGAGAGAATCTGAAAACAAGCCAGATAAGAATGAAGACATATTTTGATAGACGTGCTCGGCCTAGGACATTCGCAGTGGGGCAAAAGGTGTTGGTATTTTTCCCTAGCCAAAATAATCCCTTGCAAGCTCGTTTTTCTGGACCCTATGTTATTGAATCTCGAGTGACTGATCTAACATATATAATCAAAACACCAGATAGACGCAAGAAAACACAACTCTGTCACGTAAACATGCTAAAACCTTATTATGAGAGGGATTCAGTTGTGGCCTTGGTGGATGGTGAAAAGGTTGTTTCTAGAATGCCTGATGTTGATGTTGAGGAAGGCCAATTTAGACCAAATATTGTTCCATCGAAACTAAAAAACCAAAATATCATGGAGAACCTTGAAACGAAGTTGGACCATTTACAAGTTTCACAAAAACAACAGATGAGAGAATTAATTTTAAAATTTAAAAATCTGTTCCCAGATGTTCCAAACAGAACATCGATAATTACCCATGATGTTGATGTTGGGGATGCAAAACCAATCAAACAACACCCATATCGAATGAATGTGGAAAAAAGTAAACTTGTTGATCAGGAAATAAAATACATGTTGGAAAATGATATTATTAGACATTCTAGTTCAAATTGGAGTTCGCCCTGTGTTATTGTACCTAAACCTGATGGAACTGTTAGATTTTGCACAGATTACAGGAAAGTGAATGCTGTAACAAAGTCAGATGCTTACCCTATTCCTAGGGTGGATGATTGCATAGACAGAGTGGGAAAGGCAAAATTTCTTACAAAGATTGACCTGTTAAAAGGGTACTGGTGTGTTCCATTAACAGATAGAGGAAGGGAGATTTCAGCCTTTGTAACCCCTTCTGGATTGTATGAATACAATGTTTTGCCATTTGGAATGAAAAATGCTCCGGCAACATTTCAAAGAATGATGAATTCAGTGATTCATGGGTTAAAACATACAGATGCCTACATTGACGACTTAGTGACTGGGAATGATACTTGGGAAGATCACATCTCTGCGTTAGAAATGTTGTTTGAAAGACTTTCCAAGGCTAACCTTACAGTTAACTTGGCTAAAAGTGAATTTGGCCATGCCACTGTAACGTATCTTGGTTATGTTGTAGGTCAAGGCAAGCAAGCTCCTGTTCAGGCAAAAGTTCAAGCAATATCTGAGTTCCCTATTCCCACAGGTACGAGGACTGTTAGAAGATTTTTGGGAATGGTTGGATATTATCGAAAATTTTGTAAAAATTTTGCTGATATTGCTCTTCCCCTAACTAATCTTCAGAAGAAGGGAGTAAAGTTTGTTTGGACAGATTCTTGTCAAGAAGCATTTGAGAAGCTGAAAGCCATTTTATGCTACCATCCTGTGCTCAGAACACCTGACTTTGAAAAGCCATTTTCATTAGCAGTAGATGCCAGTGATGAAGCTGCAGGAGCTGTGTTGTTGCAGAAGGGTGACCTTGATGATATTGACCATCCTGTAGCTTACTTTTCAAAGAAATTTAATGAGCATCAAAAGAATTATTCCACCATAGAGAAAGAATTACTGTCGCTTGTTTTAGCCTTGCAACATTTCAGTGTATATGTTTGCACCGCTCAGAAACCATTGACTGTGTATACAGATCATAACCCATTGGTGTTTCTGAGCCGAGTCAAAAACAAGAACAGAAGGCTGTTAAACTGGAGTTTAATTTTGCAAGAGTTTGATCTCATGATAACTCACATTAAAGGCAAAGATAATGTGATTGCTGATTGTCTTTCCCGATGTTAAATGGGAAACATGTATCTATACTAATCTGATAGTCTGTAGTTGTGTAGCGTGATAATTATTAACATTACTAACTGAATGCGCGGTTAAAATTTTCTTGGGAAAATTTTTTTTAGGTGGGAGGTGTTATGGACTCAGTGAAAGTCCCTTTAAGATAGAGAGTGTGTGTGTATGTGTGTGTGGGGCGTGCTTACATCAATAGAAGATAAAGGACGTAATGACGTTGTTGAAGAAGAAGAAGAGAGAGAGAGAAGGGAGAGAGACACCAGCCTGCTTGTTTTTCTCTATCGATGGATGAGAAACAATAACTGTGTTTACCACTGAAATCCATGTATGGAAGTTGGAAGTAATCCGGTGGAGTTCACTTTGTTGCTGACCTGTAGAAGGAAACAGGTATTTGTGTGTGGACGACCACGGTTCGGATGCTTTTCGGGGTGAGGAAGTCACTACCGAGTAAACACTGAAGTGTCGTTTGGGTTCCATCGTGGAACATTTGGATTTCGTATGTACTCTCTCTATGTTTTTCTACATCTACATCTTATCTTCAGACAACGGTGGTTGTTGAAGAAGCCCTTGCTCATGTTTCACCTTATGGCTTGCGGAACTGAACTTTAAGAACCATTCAGGAACTGGGAGTTTTGGACTTTGTCACACACACACACGAAGAGTTTAGTTTTGGGGTTAACGTTCGAGGTTTAACATTTTTGAATTCTAACATACTAACATTTTTACTTTTATTTTACGTATTATCAATAGTAGTGATTAATAAAATAGTTTTTAACACTAAATCATGCTCAGTGTGTTTCTTTTGTTGCTGGTTCGTGACAAAACATAATGTGTAAGCAGCAAGGATCAGATAGGGCTTGTGAGGAACATAGAGTAGCAAGGAGGGAACTTAAGAAGGGGTTGAGGAGAGCGAAAAGGGGACATGAAAAGGCTTTGGTGAGTAGGGTTAAGGAGAATCCCAAGGCTTTTTACTTGTACGTGAAGAGCAGAAGGATGGCTAGAGTAAAGGTAGGTCCAATTAAAGACAAAGGTGGGAAGGTGTGCCTGGAAGCTGTGGAAGTGGGTGAGGTCCTCAATGAATACTTCTCTTCAGTATTCACCAAGGAGAGGGGTCTTGATGACGCTGAGGACGGTGTTGGTAAGGGTAATGTTCTAGAGTATGGAGATATCAAGAGAGAGGATGCGTTGGAGCTGTTAGAAAATATTAGGACAGATAAGTCCCTGGGGCTTGACAGAATATTCTCCAGGCTGCTTCGTGAGGTGAGGGAGGAGATTGCAGAACCGCTGGCTAGGATCTTTGAGTCCTCGTTGTCCACGGGGATGGTACTGGAGGATTGGAGGGTGGCGAATGTTGTCCCTTTATTCAAAAAAGATAGTAAGGATAGTCCAGGGAATTACAGACCAGTGAGCCTTACGTCTGTGGTGGGTAAGCTGCTAGAAAGGATTCTAAAAGATAGGATCTATGATCATTTCGAGAATCATGGACTGATTAGGGACAGCCAGCATGGATTACTACTTGTGCCACGTGTCAATGATAGGAAGAATAGAAAGCTCTGGCAGATGAATGCGTGGATGAGTGACTGGTGCAGGGGACAGGGCTTCAGATTTTTGGATAATTGGGACCTTTTTTGGGGGAGGCATGACCTATTCGCTAAGGATGGGTTGCACCTAAACTCCAAAGGGTCCAATATCCTGGCGGGAATGTTTAATTTAGTTGTAGGGGAGGGTTTAAACTGATCTGGCAGGGGGATGGAAATCAGGATGTTAGGTTACAAGATGCTAAGGTAAGGGAAGAAGTTTATAGAGACAAGTCCAATGAGGATGACAAGAAGGACAGGCAGGTGAGAAGTCAGGATAATTTGCTGAATAATAGAAGTACAACAAATCAGGATGTTAGGATACAGAATGTTAGGTTAGGGGATGAGGTATATAGGAACATGTCTAAAATAGTATGTAGTGAAGATGGTAAGAAGGATAGACGGGTGGAAAGTCAGGATAATCTGCTGAACAATCGAAGTACAACAAAATCAATAGCAGATACCGGACTAAACATACTATATTTAAATGCACGTAACATTAGGAATAAAGTAGATGACCTAGTGGCACAACTACAGGTTAATAAATACAACATTGTGGCAATCACCGAGTCATGGCTTTATGATGGATGTGATTGGGAACTGAATGTCCAGGGGTACACAGTGTATAGGAAGGATAGGCAGGTAGGCAGAGGGGGAAGTGTGGCCATGATGGTTAGTAGTGGTATAAAATCAATAGAAAGGAAGGACATTGGGTCAGAGGAGGTGGAATCCTTATGGGTGGAGCTAAGAAATAGCAAGGGTAAAAGGACAATAGTAGCAGTTATATATAGGCCCCCTAACAGCGGTCAGGAAGTGGACGATAAGTTGCAGTTTGAGATAGAAAAAGCATGACAGAGTGACAATGTGAAGATAATTATGGGGGATTTTACCATGAAGGTGGACTGGGAAATCCAGCAAGGCGGTAGAACTCAGGAGAGTGAGTTTGTGGAATGTCTAAGGGACGTTTTTCTGGAGCAACTTGTTGAAGAGCCCACCAGCTGTTTTGGATTGGGTGCTGTGTAATGAACCGGAGGTGATTAGGGAACTAAAGGTAAAGGAACCACTGGGAACCAGTGATCACAATATGATTGAGTTCAGTTTCAAGTTTGAGAAGGAGAAGCTGATAACTGGTGTATCGATATTTCAGTGGAACAAAGGAAATTACAGTGGTATGAGAGAAGAGTTGGCCCAAATTGATTGGAAGAGTAAGCTAGCTGGAGGGACGGTGGAGCAGAAATGGAAGGAATTTCTACAGGAAATAAGGAAAATGCAGGATAGATATATTCCAAGAAAAAAGGTTTTGAATGGAAAAAAGGCACAAATGTGGATAACGAAATAGGTGAAGGCTAAAATAAAAGCAAAAGGGGCAGCGTACAAAGAAGCAACAATTAGTGGGAAAACAGAAGACTGGGAAGCTTTTAAAAACCTGCAGAGAGAAACTAAGAAGGCGGATAACATTCGAAAGGATACTAAGAGTTTTTTTAAATATGTAGGGAGTAAAAAAGAGACACGGGTTGATATAGGACCAATTGATAATGGTGCAGGAGGTATTGTAATGGACGATAGTGAGATAGCAGAGGAATTGAATGAATATTTTGCATCGGTCTTCACCGTGGAGGACATCAGCAATGTGCCGGTTAGTCAGGAGTCTCACGAAATGGAACTGAGTTCAGTTAAGATTACTAGGGAGAAGGTGCTAGGAAAACTAAATGGGCTAAAGACTGAAAAGTCTCCCGGACCGGATGAGGTGCATCCCTGGGTTCTGAAGGAGGTGGCTTTAGAGATAGCGGAGGCATTGGCGATAATTTTCCAGGAATCAATAGATTCCAGCATGGTTCCGGAGGACTGGAGGGTCGCAAATGTAGTTCCGTTGTATAAGAAAGGTGGGAAGCAGCATAAAGGAAATTACAGACCTATTAGTCTGACGTCAGTGGTGGGAAGATTATTGGAATCTATCCTCAAGGATGGGGTTACTGGAATACCTAGAGGTACAAGGCAAGATAGGTCCTAGCCAACATGGTTTTGTGAAGGGAAGATCCTGCCTGATCAACCTATTGGAGTTTTTTGAAGAAATCACATGTAGGGTGGATAAGGGAGAGGCGGTAGATGTTGTGTATTTAGACTTTCAAAAGGCCTTCGATAAGGTGCCTCACAAGAGACTGATCAATAAGATGAGAGGTCATGGAATTACGGGTAGAATGGGTGGAGCATTGGCTGGTTGGCAGGAAGCAAAGAGTGGAAATAAAAGGATCTCGTTCTGGTTGGTTACCGGTTACTAGTGGTGTGCCGGAGGGGTCGGTGTTGGGACCGCTCCTTTTTACCTTGTACATCAACGATTTGGATAATGGAATAAATGGTTTTGTGGCTAAGTTTGCGGATGACACCAAGATAGGTGGAGGAGTAGGGAGTATTGAGGAGATAGGAAGGTTGCAGAGGGACCTAGACAGTTTAGGAGAATGGGCAAGGAAATGGCAGATGAGATTCAATGTTGAGAAATGTGCAGTTGTACACTTTGGAAGCAGAAATAAGCAGGCAGATTATTATCTAGAAGGAGAGAAGATTCAAACTACGGAAGTACAAAGGGACTTGGGGGTACTCGTGCAGGATACCTTAAAGGTTAACCACCAGGTCGGATCGGTGGTAAAGAAAGTGAATGTTATGTTGGCATTCATTTCGAGAGGTATAGTGTATAAAAGTAAGGAAGTGTTGATGAGGCTCTACGGGGCACTAGTGAGGCCTCATTTGGAATATTGTGCGCAGATTTGGGCCCCACATCTTAGGAAGGATGTGCTGACGTTGGAGAGGGTTCAGAGGAGATTTACGAGGATGATTCCAGGAATGAAAGGGCTTACGTATGATGAGCGTTTTTCGGCTCTTGGACTGTACTCACTGGAGTACAGAAGAATGAGAGGGGACCCCAGAGACATTTAAAATGTTGAAAGGACTGGACAGAGTAGATGTGGTCAAGCTGCTTCCCTTGGTGGGTGAGTCCAGGACCAGAGGGCACAATCTTAGAATTAGAGGGTACAGTTTCAAAACAGAGATGAGGAGAAATTTCTTTAGCCAGAGGGTGGCGAATTTGTGGAACTCCTTGCCACGTACAGCAGTGGAGGCCAGATCAGTGGGGGCATTCAAGGAAGAGATAGATAGATATCTAAATAGTCGGGGTATCAAAGGATATGGGGATAAGGCCAGAAATTGGGATTAGAATAGGTTTTTTTCCCTCCCCATTCCCTATTTCTTTTTCCCTTTTCCTTGGAGCAGACTCGATGGGCTGAATGGCCTGCTTCTGCTCCCTTGTCTTGTGATCTTGTGATCTTGTGATTTGTGAAGGGAAGATCTTGCCTCACTAGCCTGATAGGGTTCTTTGAGGAGCTGACCAGGAAGATTGATGAGGGTAGTGCAGTAGACGTGGTCTACATGGATTTTAGTAAGGTGTTTGACAAGGTTCCGCATGGTAGGCTTCTTCAGAAGGTCAGAGGCCAAGCGATCAAGCGATGCTTGGCCATGTGGATTTAGAATTGGCTTGCCTGTAGAAAGCAGAGGGTTGTGGTGGAAGGAGTGCATTCATATTGGAGGGCTGTGACTAGTGGTGTCCCACAGGGATTGG
The DNA here is from genome assembly GCF_009764475.1 of Pristis pectinata. Classification (NCBI taxonomy): domain Eukaryota; kingdom Metazoa; phylum Chordata; class Chondrichthyes; order Rhinopristiformes; family Pristidae; genus Pristis; species Pristis pectinata. The sequence continues at coordinate 27,422,949 of NC_067414.1, read as the reverse complement.
TTCTGGGACCTCTACTTTTTGTGATATTTATTAATGACTTAGATGAGGGGATGGAAGGGTGGGTTAGCAAGTTTGCAGATGATACAAAGATCGGTGGTGTTGTGAATAGTGTGGAGGGCTGTCGAAGCTTACAGAGGGATATTGATAGGATGCAGAGCTGGGCTGACAAGTGGCAGATGGAGTTCAATCCAGAGAAGTGTGAGGTGGTACACTTTGGAAGGACAAACTCCAAGGCGGAATACAAGGTAAATGGCAGGATTCTGGGCAGTGTAGAGGAGTAGAGGGATCTGGGGGTTCATATCCACAGATCACTGAAAGTTGCCTCACAGGTGGATAGGGTAGTTAAGAAAGCTTATGGGATGTTAGCTTTCATAAATTGTGGGATCGAGTTTAAGAGCCGTGAAGTAATGATGCAGCTTTACAAAACTCTGGTTAGACCACACTTAGAGTACTGTGTCCAGTTCTGGTCACCTCATTATAGGAAGGATATGGAGGCGTTCGAAAGCATGCAGAGGAGATTTACCAGGATGCTGCCTGGATTAGAGAGTATGGATTATGAGGAGAGACTAAAGGAGCTAGGGCTTTACTCATTGGAGAGAAGGAGGATGAGGGGAGACGTGATAGAGGTATACAAAATATTAAGAGGAATAGATAGAATGGACAGCCAGCGCCTCTTTCCCAGGGCACCAATGCTCAATACAAGAGGGCACAGCTTCAAGGTAAAGGGTGGGAAGTTCAAGGGAGACGTCAGAGGGAGGTTTTTCACCCAGAGAGCGGTTGGTGGATGGAATGCACTGCCTGGAGTGGTGGTGGAGGCTGATACATTGGTCAAGTTCAAGAGATTGTTAGTTAAGTATATGGAGGAATTTAAGATAGGAGATATGTGGGAGGAAGGGGTTAGATAGTCTTAGGAGTGGTTTGAAGGTCAGCACAACATGGTAGGCCGAAGGGCCTGTATTGTGCTGTATTGTGCTGTAGAACAGTGCATTGAGCTAGTACAAGGGAAAACAATAACAGAATGCAGAATAAAGTATTACAGTTACAGAGAAAGTGCAGTGCAGGTGGACAATAAAGTGCAAGGCCATAATGAGGTAGACTGTGAAGTTAAGAGTCCAACTTATCGTACTAGGGGACCATTCAATAGTCTTTTAACAATGCGATAGAAGCTGTCCTTGAGCCTGGTGGTACATGCTTTCAGGCTTATGTATCTTCTACCCGATGGGAGAGGGCAGAAGAGAAAATGTCCGGGGTGGGTGGGGTCTTTGATTATGCTGGCTGCTTTACCGAGGCAGCGAGAAGTACAGTCAGAGTCCATCGTCGGGACATTTGAATGGATGAGTGGAGAAGTGAGTGTCCTGGCTTTGGATGAGGATGGTGGTCACTCTCACTGTAATGTCAGCCAGTAGGTTCTGAAGTAAGATCCAGCTAAGTACTGGACTAGTTGTGCTGATTTCCCGCAACCTTACGGACAGAACTTAATATTATACAAGTGGTATTTGGATGTTCATTGGGCTACAGTAGACATGACTGCAGCCGTCTGTTGTCCTTCATGCTTTGCCATGTCAGATCCATGGAGGACATGGAATAAGTGGATCACAGTGTAGAAAAATGAGAAAAATATCATAATTCTAGGCAATAGAGGTTAAAATGAGTCAGAACATGGAAGCTTTGAATAAATGCCTAGTTCTCAATACAGTGGAAAACCTAACTGAGCACAGGAAAGATGGAGCAGATATGAAGTATAAAACAGAATAAAGGGCAAAGATTGGTTTTGAGGTTAAACCAGCAATGTGAATAATCACACTCTCTCCTCTGACTAATAATAAAGTGGGAGTCAAGTTATAGGTAAGGCCCCTTATTAACCGAATGACCTTCTTGTGGGGGAGTAAGACCTAGCCGAAATTTGAAGGGAGGATCTTGAACTTATCTGCATATAAGGGAAGGACATAGATGATGGAGAAATAAAGGGAAGATTGCCATAACTCTGGATGAAGAGGTGTTAGCTAAAAGTTTAATTGCGTCCAAAAGCAGAGAAGTCAACCAGTCTATATGGGATGTGTGCTAGGTTACTGAAAGAAGGATGGATTTGGTCACGGCTTTGCAGTCTTCTTCAGGTTTACATGGTGCCAAAAGGCTGGAGCAATGAGAATATAATATCCCTGTTTAATAAAAGAGATAACCCTGGCGATTATAGGCTGAGCAGCCTAAAGTCAGAGGAGAGGAAACACTAAGGAACAACAATCCAGAACTAATTTATTTGGCATTTGGAAAATTATGGACTAATAAATGAAAATCAAGAAGTAGTCTTTAAAGGTAAATCATGTCTGGCTCACTTGACTGAGTGCTTTGATATGATAACAGAATTTTTATGAGGATGACACATTGCAATGTAGGCCCAGAAATTATGTTGCTTGGCGCATTGTTTATGTTCTCTATGAAAAATTGTTCCAAAGAATCTTGGGGATTTGCTGCAAGGATTGCTGAATCCATGATTTTCCCTTCAGGTCCTGTGTGCATCTGATGTGCAAGGAGGCACTCGCATGTGCATCAGCCTCCGACAGTGTCTAAAGAATGCATGGATTGTACTTCCATGATTTTTCATTGGTCATGTGTGGGGCAACCCTGCAAAAGCAGATCTTTGCAGTACATTTGACGTCTGCACATTGTTGGTTAAAGGAAACTTGTCTGGGTAGGCTCCAAGTACTGAGTTCTGGCGGGGGACCTAACAATGGTAGGCTTTAAGACAAACCTTCCACCTTGCAATGACCCTCTCTAAAAGACCTCCAATGATCCCTTCCTTGCTAGCTCATCTCTTGGAACCAGCGCAGCACCCAGTACAATCAGTGGTCTGACCTGACTTGTTGCCGCAGTCCTTACCTCCAACATTTGGCTTGACCTTCAGAGTCTTGACTGATGCTCCTCCTGTCCTCCCAAAGTATTGGCATAGACTTAGATCATTTAGCATATCATGCCCATTTCCGATAAAAATTGCTCACGCCTCGCAGCTTTATGGGTTATGTAAATAATGACCTGGATGGACTTATGACAGTTACTTTTAAAATCTAATGGCAACACAAAACTGCAAAATATAGTATACAGAGGAAAGCAAGATACTTCAGGGAGTCAAGAACAGACTGCAGATGTAGGCAAGCTGATGGCAGATGAAATTTAAAGCATGGAGGAGTAATATATTTTGAGAGAATAAGAGGAAATGGGAACTTCATGGTATAATTTTAAAATCATTTTTGCAGGATAATTGGGCTCAAATCTTGAAGGTGGGACATGTTCACAAAGTTTATGGAATTGCTAACTGTGTAAGTAGAGGCATAAAGAACAGACGAAGGTGGTAATCCTAAGCAAAAACAAACTGCTGATGGAACTAAGCTGGTCAGGCAGCATTGATGGAGGGAAATGGACAGCTGATGTTTCAGCTCAAGGTCCTTCATCTGGGACTCACAGATGCTGCCTGACCCGCTCAGTTCCTCCAGCAATTTGTTTCACTCCAGATTCCAGCATCTGCAGTCTTTTGTGTCTCCAGAGTAATGCTAAGCATTGATTACACCCAAGTGAAGTACTGTGACCAGCTTTGGGCACTGCACTTCCAGAAGGATGTCAGAGCCTTGGAAATGGTGCAGAGGAGATTTACTAGAATGTTGCCAGGAGTGAAGGTGATTAGTTAGGTTATATGGTAGTGCAGTGGTTAGCATAACGTTACTACAGTGTCAGCGACCCGGACTGAATTCCGGCCTCTGTCTGTAAGGAGTTTGTACCTTCTCCCCATGTGTCTGCGTGGGTTTCCTCTGGGTGCTCCGGTTTCCTCCCACATTTCAAAGACGTACGGGTTAGGAAGTTGTGGGCATGCTATTTTGGCGCCGGAAGCGTGGCGACACTTGCGGGGTGCCCCCAGAACACTCTACGCAAAAAAGCATTTCACTGTGTGTTTCGACGTACATGTGACTAATAGAGATATCTTTCTCTCTAAAGAAGGGCAGTAAATAAAGAGCAGGGGGGGTCAGCAACAGAGGACACGGTAAAGACGCAAAGGGGAAAATGAGGATTTTTTTTACAAAACATTGTCATGATTTGGATTGCACTGCCCAAGTAGTAACTTTCAAAAGGAAATTGGAATAAGAAAGAAAAATAATATGGGCTACAAGGAAAGTGTAGGGAGCAAGGAACAGCAGAATGGGTCACATGGCCTGCTTTTGGGCAGCTTCATTCTATAACCAGCAGCATTTTAAAGCAAACCTCTGAGTATCAATTATAAATAGTTTTGTCAATACACTACAAAACATAAGTTTTCACATTACTGGTACATCTTCAGAGCAGGAAAAAAAATGAAGGACTAGATAATGATACAAGATTGGGACAGATGTGAGCAGTATGTTCTAATCTGGAGAGAAAGGAAACCTTTGGCTTCACTCTTCCTTAAACACTCTATGTTGCCATCAGTAATGAGGCACAGAATGGATTCCTCAAAGCCTCTGTAAAATCAATGGTTTGTTGCTTTAGAACACTAATTCTATTTGGCTCTGTTCCCTTTTACCATGAATCATCTTGTCGTGCGAGCACATAGTCTTGAGATGTTGCAAGTTTCTGGAGCACAAACAATGAGACATATCAGCTGAACTTGCGGCTTTGTTTCAGTAAATTACCTTGTGGCTGTTTCGCAAGCATTTGATGGCTGAAGCTGTGTGAAGATTTCGGCAAAACAAAATCTTCCACACTGGTATAGGGACTCAACTGTAACTTGGATATGTGCAGCAAGTAGTTTATACATATTGATTTAACAGGGGATTTATAGAGCACTAGCAAGGCATTCTGCACCCCTGGTCTATGGGACATGACTCTGGTACCACTACTTCCCCCAATCCAATCAGCATTCACCATTGAAAGATGTTATAGCACAGAAGGAAGACAGTTAGCCCATCATATCTCTGCCATTCACCTCCCAGTTTCTGCTCCACAACCATGTAAATTCCATTGTTCTTCAAAGTATTTAAAAAAAAATCCAAATTCTCTTTGTCCTCATCTGGCTTCCCCTAAAAGCATCAATATTACTTGCCTCAATTACTCCATGCAGTTGTAAGTTGCATAATCTAATCATTCTCTGGGAAAGTATTCAATGGGATGTCTGTTTTGTGGACCAAATACATATGAATACATTGCATTATTTGCCTATTAGTATAAGTAAACATTTTGTGGCACAGATGAAGCACTACTCAGTGGAGAAAGACATTCTGCAGTCTTAACTTAGAAATTTTCTTCTGCTTCCTATCTTGTGTATCTGGATGCAGGACCCCAGACTGCAAGTTGACTCTGACTGATGTCTTCTGCCAGATTCGAAGGATCAGTTGATTTTGTGGTGGCACAACCCTGTTATCCTCATTTAGAGGTCATGAATTCCTACATTATATGATTGAAAAGACTTGCCATTTTGCTTGTTGTCCCATTATTTTAAAACTGCCTCAGATGCTGAAACAGTGCAACCACTTTTGGACAGTAATTAAGTGTTTTTCTTGGCAAAGGCTTAGCTTGGTTTGGGCTTTGTTAATTCTATTATGGTTCAATCAGGTTCACCAACAGAACGCCTGCCATAGCTTAACATAGAAAGCGAAGTCCCACAAAACAGCAGTGTAGATGGCTCCCAGATAGATGAAGTTATCAATTATTGCTCTGATTTTATTTGGCACTGTGGTGGAGACTACAGGATATGGTTCATTTTTGTCTTCTTCCAGTTGAGCTCACATCTGAATGGTTTAACCTCATCTTCAGGAAGTTGGCTATCCACGCTGTCACTACTGAGAAGGTATTGTTGTCCATCTTGTCAAATCTGAGATCTGATGAAGGGTCTCATAGCAGAAATGCTGATTCTGTTTCCTTCTTCACAGATGCTGCCTGACCTCCTGGTGTTTCTAACAATTTCTGTTTTTATTTCAGATTTCCCACATCCACATTTTTTTTGCTCATTAAATCTGGTGATTATCTCCCAGAGCCACACCCACTTTGACCAAGAATGTGTCCTAAAATTCATTCCATGGGTTGCAGAAAAATGTGTTGTGTCACGACTTCATTGGAAGCATATGATCAGAAAATGTTCAATATAACCCAGTGTCTCTGAATCCATTAGTCTTTGTTGATTGCTCCTATTAAGAGTCACAGAGTCATTGAGTCAAACAGCATGGAAATGGACCATTTGGCCCGATGTATCCATGCTAACCCTGTGGTGCCTATCTGTATGAATCCCATCTTCCAGCACTTGGCCCATAGTCTTCCATGCCTAGGGGATACAAGTGCTCATCTAGACACTTCTTAAATGCTGTTGCCTCTGCTTCCACCACTCTCAGGTATTATATTCCAGGTACTCATCATTCTCAGGGTGAAAAAGATCCCACTCAGATCCCCTCTAACTCTCTTATTCTCTACTCTAAGTCTATGTTGTCTAGTTTTATTCACCTCAGATAAGGGGAAATGTTTCCTGCCATCTATTCTATCAATACCCCTCATGATTTTATGTACTTCAAACACGTCCCCTTCTCAATCTCCTCTGCTCCAGGGAAAACAGATCCAGCCTCTGCAGTATCTCCTCAGAACTGAAACACTCTATTCCAGGCAGCATCCTGGTGAATCTCCTCTGTATCCTCTCCAACGCTATCACATTTTTCCTGGAGTCGAGCGACCAGAACTGCACACAGTACTCCAGCTGAGGTCTGACCAATGTTTTACAAAGTTGGAGCATAACTTTCCTGCTCTGACTATTGAAAGCCAGTATCCCATTTACTTATAAAGCACCTTTGGATTTTCTTTAATTCTGCCTGCTAGTGATATTTTGTAACCCCTCTTTGCCTTCCTAATATTCTTTTGAAGCATCTCCCATACTTTTTATACTCTTGCAAGGCCTCTCCCGTCTTTAGTTCTCTATACCTGCCATATACTTGCTTTTTTTCTCTTTAACTGACCCTCAATATCCCTCACCATCCAGGGCTCCTTCTATTATACACATATGCAAATAGATGTTCTTAATCTAGCTCTGCCAGATCCTGTCTTATGTTAATGAAATTGACCTTTCCCTCAATGTAAGAACTTTATTCCTGATCCTTCACTATCTTGTTCATAACCACTTTGAAATATATGGAGTCATAGGCACCACCTCCAAGATGACCCCTCACTGACACTTCCTCCACCTCACTGGCTACATTCCCCAAAATAAGGTCCACTAATGCTCCTTCCCTCGCTGGTCTATCTACACACTGTGTCAGAAAGCTCCATTGGACACACCTCAAAAATTCTGCCCCTTCTGAGCCTTTTACACTAAGGCAATGCCAGTTAATATTTTAAGTTTTTTTGCAGAGGTGACCAAGAGGACTGATGAGCGCAGGGCAGTAGCAAGGCCTTCAACAAGGTCCCACATGGTAGATTGGTCCAGAAGCTTAGATTACGTGGGATTCAAGGGGGAGCTAGCCAATTGGATACAAAATTGGCTTGGTGGTCAGAGTGAAGGGTTTGTTTCCATGCAGTGTAACTCTATGAATCTATGAAATTGAAACTGTATTTTTATCACATCTCTCGATTATTTGCCAGCATATCTGCCTCTCCCTGTAACTGGACCCTTGACTTTCTAACCAACAGACCGCAATCAGAGAGGATAGGCAGCAATACCTTCGGCACGATTATTCGCAACACTGGTGCCCCACAAGGCTGCGTCCTCAGCCCTCTACTCCCTATACACTTATGACTGTGTGGCCAGATTCTGCTCTAACTCCATCTACAAGTTTGCAGATGATACCACCATTGTAGGCCATATCTCAAACAGCGATGAGTTGGAGTAAAGGAAGGAGATAGAGAGCTTAGTGGAATGGTGTCATGACAACAACCTTTCCCTCAATGTCAACAAAACAAGAGAGCTGGTCATTGACTTCAGGAAGGGGGATAGTGCACATGATCCTGTCTACATCAAATTCAAGTTCCTGGGAGTGAACATCACCAACAGCCTGTCCTGGTCAAATCACGTAGATGCCACAGCCAAGAAAGCTCACCAGTGCCTCCACTTCCTCAGGAGGCTAAAGAAATTCAGTTTGTCCCCTTTGACACTCACTAACTTTTATCGATTCACCATAGAAAGCATCCTATCTGGATGCATCATGGCTTGGTATGGGAACTGCTCTGCCCAGGACCACAAGAAACTGCAGAGAGTTGTGGACACAGCCCAGCACATCACGGACACCAGCCTCCCCTCCTTGGACTCTGTGTTTACCTCTCGCTGTCTTGGTGAAGCAGCCAGCATAATCAAAGACCCCACCCACTTGGGTCATTCTCTCTTCTCTCCTCTTCCACCAGGTAGAAGATACAGGAGCCTGAGGGCACGTACCACCAGACTTAAGGACAGCTTCTACCCCACTGTGATAAGACTATTGAATGGTTCCCTTATATGATGAGATGAACTATGGACTCGCGATCTACTTTGTTGTGACCTTGCGCCTTATTGCACTGCACTTCCTCTGTAGCTGTGACACTTTACTCTGTACTGTTATTGTTTTTACCTGTACTACCTCAATGCACTCTGTACTAACCCAATGTAACTGCACTAATGAATTGACCTGTATGAGCAGTATGCAAGACAAGTTTTTCACTGTACCTCAGTACAAGTGACAATAATAAACCAATACCAATCTTGCCACTGGTGCTGCCTGGCCAGCTGAGTGCTTCCAGCATTTCTATATTCTATCACAGATATTCACTTTGTTCTGTCCACATCTGCTCACTCCATACACACACACACACACACACACACACACGCACGCACGCACGCATGCACGCACACACGCACGCACGCACACTCTTTCTGCAACTTAAAGCATGCCTGTTTTCTAACTTTTTCTAGTTTAGGTAACAAGTTATAAAAGTCATCAACCCTGAAATGCTGGCTCTGTTTCTCTTTCCACACATACCGCCGAACTGCTGAGTGTTTCCAGCATTCCTTGTATTTAGTTCAGATTTCCAGTATCTATAGTCTTTTTTTATTTTTAGCTTCTTTCCTTTGGCTTCATGTTTTATTTTAAAACAAATCTTTCATAAACCCTGCTGCCTTTCAAAGATCAAATTCCAGTCTGTGAAACAAAACCACCCTGGCTTTACTTTGTTAGGTCATGAGAAACAAATCCCATATCTCTTAGGGAGAGGTGGTTTGCAGCATTAATTGGCAGACACAAAGGCAGGAACATGGAGGTTAATGAAACTGGGTGGAACCCGCTGGGTCTTGCCTTCCTTCCAAAAGTGTGTGGTCAGATATGTGAACTTAGTTTTCCATTTTGCCTTTGGACACATTTCAACAACAAGAGCACCTTAACAGCAAGAATCTTAATTGAAATAACATTTCATGAAAACAGATCTCTACCAATTGTTTTTATCCTTATTCATTCTGTAAAACAATCTCCTCTTGCCAACATCATGTTTTCGTCTGCTTTCCACTGGGTGACTAGTTCTTCGTTAACTAGTCGTGAAGAATTGCAATAGGAACAGAAAAGTGGCAACATCAGTTTAACATGGGACATCACTGTCTGGCGCAAATTGTAAAGACGACCAATGATTGTGGGCCTCAGACTATTGTGTAACTGCCTTCATCATCTCCTCTTAGCTAGAAAGTATCCAGTATCCAGGGTGACCAGTGGTGTTCGGCGGGGATCTGTTCTGGGACCCCTGCTCTTTGTGATTTTTATAAATGACTTGGATGAGGATGTGGAAGGGTGGGTTAGTAAGTTTGCTGATGATACAAAGGTTAGTGGTGTTGTGGATAGTGTAGAAGGTTGCTGTAGATACAACAGGACATTGATAGAATGCAGAGCTGGGCTGAGAAGTGGCAGATGGAGCTCAACCTGGATAAGTGTGAAGTGATACACTTCGGGAGATCAAATTCGAAGGCAGAGTACAAGGTTAATGGCAGGACTCTTAGCAGTGTGGAGGAGCAGAGGGATCTTGGGGTCTATGTCCATAGATCCCTCAAGGTTGCTGTGCAGGTCGATAGGGTTGTTAAGAAGGCATATGGCGTGTTGGCCTTCATTAGTCGGGGTATTGAGGTCAAGAGCCGTGAGGTGATGTTGCAGCTCTATAGAACTCTGGTTAGACCACACTTGAAGTATCATGTTCAGTTCTGGTCGCCTCATTAGGAGAAGGATGTGGAAGCTTTAGGGAGGGTGCAGAGGAGATTTACCAGGTTGTTGCCTGGATTGCAGAGCATGTCTCATGAGGATAGATTGAGTGAACTAGGGCTTTTCTCTTTGGGGAGAAGGAGGATGAGAGGTGACTTGATAGAGGTGTACAAGATGATAAGAGACATAGATCAAGTGGACAGTCAGAGACTTTTCCCCAGGATGACAATGGCTAACACGAGGGGACATAATTTTAAGGTGATTAGAGGAAGATACAGTATAAGGGGGATGTCAGGGGTAAGTTTTTTACACAGAGAGTGGTGGGTGCGTGGAACGCGCTGCCAGCAGAGGTTGTGGGGGCAGATACATTAGGGACATTTAAGAGACTCTTAGACATATGAATGATAGAGAAATGGGGAGGGCGATGTGGGAGGAAAGGGTTAGATAGATCTTAGCGCATAACATTGTGGGCCAAAGGGCCTGTACTGTGCTGCAGTGTTCTATGTGTTATAATACAATGTGGTTAGTTTGTCCTGTGGTTAACACAGAGCCCCCTTCATTAATGATGTACACCAGCAGCAGCAGTGAGGGGAAGGAGGACCTGCAGGGGAGCTTGGACATCTCAGAGACCAACAGTAGGGTTGGAGCCGATGGACTCAGAAGGTGTCTTGTGGTGTGGCGGGGGAGGGTGGGGGCTGGTGGTGGGGCGGCTGCAGATTTGTGAGTGTTTCAACTTATTTTGCAGGTTCTAGTTAAGTTAAAGGCAAGGTCCCTTGCTTGTCTGAGGGAGTGTTGAGAGTAAACTAAGGCCCTAGTGTAATTATTGAGCTTTAATTTAAGATAATTAAAGGGTAAATCCTGACAGGAGAGGTCATATCCATGACATGATCCTCCTCTGCTGCGTGTAAACCAGAGACACTTCCATTGTTCGCGGTGAACATGTGCACACAGAGAGTATCCAGCTGCTAACCACATTGCAGAGCTAGAAGTGCAGATACGTACATCGTGGAGTATAAACTATGCTGAGATACATGTGGATAACACACATAGGGATCTGGTCATACTGCAGGTGAAGAGTGCACAGGCAGGAAGGTATTGGGTAACAGCCAGGCACAGTAGGAGAAGGCAGATAGTGCAGGTATCCCATATCGCCATCTCTTCTCTGCCAGATATATTTTTTTGGATATTGTCTGGGGGGGGGGGGGGGGGGAAGATGCTTGTCAGAGAAGGGCAGCCACAGCGAAGTGCATGGCACTATAGGTGACTGTTCTGCATGGGAGGTTAAGTAGAAGAGTGGCAGGGTTACATTGAAAGGAGATTCAGTTGTCAGGGGAAACAAGAAGTGTTTCTGCAGCCACAAACAAGACTCCAGGATGATAAGTTACTGGGGTAAAAGTTATCATGGAAAGTGCAAGGAGAGTGTGAACATCCAGCTATAGTGGAGATAAAAAAAAGCATGAGGTCCTATAAGGAGTTACGAAGTAAATTAAAAATATAGGGCCTCAAAGATAGCGATCACAGGATTAGAGGAAAGGTGTAAAGGGGAGGGATTCAAATTTGTGGGAAATTGGAACCAGGAGGTGGGACCAGTGCAAGCTGGGCAGGCTGCACCCGTGCAGGATGGGGACCAATGTCCTGGGGGAGTGCTTGTTAGTGCTGCTGGGGAGGGCTTAAACTAAAATGGCAAGGGAATGGGAACCCATGCAGGAAACAGAGGAAGGATAGAAACCAAGGACAGGAAGTGGATAAGCAAAAGTGGAAGGCAGGGAAGTCGAGGGTAGAAAACAAAATGGGCCACAGTGCAAAATAACATTAAAGGGACTAAGTATGTTAAAAACACAAGCCTAAAGGCTTTATGTCTTAATGTACACAGCAGTCACAAAAAGGATGACTTAATCGCACAAATTCATGTAAAGAGGCACGATATAATTTGGATTACAGAGACATGGTTGCAGTGGAACCAGTAATGGGAAATGCCCTCTGAATGAACCACAGGTCCCTCAGTTCAAAGCAATTAGGGATGGCTAATAAATGTTGGCTGTGTCAGGGATGCCCTCACACCCATGAATGAATAACACGTATGTAGGTGGAATACTTTGAAACACTGGGGTTCTATGAAAAGGTGCAATAAGAATACATCTCTTTCTTTCTGTCAGTCAAAGCTGATTGAACTATTTAACTGTTTTAATATTAAAAGGTCTTCTTTTCCTTTTGGGAGGAACTGATCCATTGGGAATGGAAGGGTAGGGCTGATCCACAGGTGCTGCCCACGCAGCCTGTGTTCGGACTTTTACTGAAAGTGCACACAGTCCACCTGCAGTCCTATATAACTGATGTCCAATGGGATCCAGAGATTCCCAGAAAATTCCAGCCTACTACATGGTCTGGTAGGTTTGACTGTGGTATTTCCTCTGCTAGAATTTGTAATCAGCTATATTATCGATTAATCATGATATTAAAGATGGTGGTCTGGCATGGAAGACCACATGTTAAAACACTGGGCTGAACTGAGCTGGCTGTGGCTGTGGCTGGTGGTTCTGAAGGGAAATGCCAGTGTTTAGCCACTCCAAGGTAAGTAGGTCCTGGACTTATGTGACTCTCTGTAAGTTAGGGGGTGATGAGTGACAGCTGCTGGTGCTTTTGTCACTCTGCACCATTGCTGGACTCCAGGTGGAGTAACTAGTCATGCTGGGGAGCAAAAGTCTCTGATATCAAGCCAGCCAGACTAGGAGCATTGACCTCTTTGATTTAAGTAGGGATTTCCAACACTGTCGATTTAGAGCAGAAATGAGGAGAAATTTCTTTAGCCAGAGGGTCATGGATTTATGGAATTCGTTGCCACATACAGCTGTGGAGGTCCGATCACTAGGGGTGTTTAAGGAGGAGATTGATAGGTATCTAATTAGTCAAGGTATCAAGGGATATGGGGAAAAGGCTGGGAATTAGGTCTGGATGGAAGAATAGTTTAGCTTATGGTGAGGTAGCGGAGCAGACTTGATGGGCCAAATGGCCTACTTCTGCTCCTTTGTCTTGTGATCTTGTGAGATGGGAAAAGGTAAGGCAAGTTCAGTTACTTATTGTTTCTTTCTCCTTTTTAATACTTTTCATTTCTTTATTGTTTTAATAGCATTGATTAATTTTATTTTCTTACCTTTTAAACAATATTTGAGAGATTTTTAAATTAAAAACAACCTAAATGACTTTGAATATCACATCATTTAAAAATAATTACAAAGCTTTGACAAAGGCCTTGCTCTGGCTTCAGCTTTGCCTCCTATCAAAAGCTGTTGAGATAGTCTTGGAGCAGGACTCAGCTATACTCTACTTGAGGCCTATACTTAAGTCCGAACTACACATCACCATCCAAACATCTGTTCGGCTTATTCTTCAGCAGGTCAGAAACTGGGTACCCTGCAACTGGTATCTTACCTCCTGATACCCCAATGTCATTCCGTCATCTACTAGATACACGTCAGGAGCGTGATGAAATAAGATATTTAGATAAGATATTTATTTTTTAGTCACATGTACATTGAAACACACAGTGAAATGCGTCTTTTTGTATTACTGAGAATGTGCTGGGGGCAGCCTGCAAATGTCACCACTCTTCCGGCGCCAACATAGCATGCCCATGACTTCCTAACCCGTACGTCTTTGGAATGTGGGAGGAAACCAGAGCACCACGCAGACACGGGGAGAACATAGAAATTCCTTACAGACAGTGGCGGGAATTGAACCTGGGTCGCTGGCGCTGTAAAAGCATTATGCTAACCGCTACATTATCATGCCACCCTACTCTCCACTTGCCTGGATGAGTGTAGTTCGACAACACACAATAAGCTCAATACTATCCAGGACAAAGGAGCTGCTTTGATTGGGATCTACTTCTTGTAGGTGACCCTTTTTCTACTCCCAGTAAACTCTGCTGCCCATGTCATAGCTTGCACCAAATCTGATTCACCTACAGTCCAGCTGCTTTCTGACTTACTTTGGCTCGTGGTAAAGGAAGTTATTGGTTTCAAAATGTTTATCACTCTTTCCATTCATGGTCTGTTCCACCTGTCCCTGTAACCTCCTGAAGAATTATAACTTTCCAAGATATGCTCACACGTTTAATTCAGTCTCTTGCTCTTCCCTGGATTTAATTGCTCCACTGCTGGTGATTCTGCTTTCAGTTGCCAAGGCCACAAGTTCTGGGATTTCCCCATGGAATCACTCTTATCTCTCCCTCCCTCCTTTAACATATTTATTAAAAATTGTCTCTTTGACTGAGCTTTTGATCATCGCGCCTGCTCTGCTATTTAGTAAGATCATGCCTGATCTTTCACCTCACTGCCACTGTCCTGTATCAACTTCATGTCCTTTGATTCTCTTAATATCCAAAATCTACTGATCTCTGTTTTGAATAAGCTCAGTGACTGAGTGACTGAGTAGAAAATTTCAAAGATCCACTACTCTGAATGAAGAAATTTCTTCCCATTTGTATCTGAATCAACAACCTCTTATCTCAAGACTAATCCCTGATTCTGTCATCTGTCAAGGACCTTAAGAATTTTACATGTTCCAATCATCTCTCATTCTTCTAAACTCAAGAAAATAGAGACTAGACTGTTCATTGGACATACACCCCACTCCCCAGAATTGATCTGCTAAACTTTTTTGCACTCCACTATTGCAAGTATATCCTTCCCCTGGTAGGGAGGCAAGGCGTATACACCATATACCAGATGCAGCTTCACTGGGGCTTTCTTTAATTGCAGCAAGGTGCCTCCACTAATGTACTCAACTCATCTCGCAATGCAGCCTAATATAATGTTAGCCTTTCTAATTGCTTGTGCATTGAAAGCGGAGGATGTGGGTGAGGTACTAAGTGAGTACTTTGCCTCAGTATTTACCAAGGAGAAGGACGTGGAGGATAGGGAAATCAGTGCAGACCATGCTAGGGCATTTCGAGATAAAGAAGGAGGTAGCGTTGGGTCTCTTAAAGAACACTAAGATGGATAAGTTCCCAGGACCTGATGGGATATAGCCCAGGTTATTAAGAGAGGCAAGAGGTGAGATTGCTGGAGCCTTGACCAGTATCTTTGTGTCCTCTCTAGCCACAGGCAAGGTCCCAGAGGACTGGGGGGTAGCTAAAGTTGTTCCATTATTCAAGTAGGGAAACAGGGATAATCCTGGAAGCTATAGACCGGTGAGTCTCCTGTCAGTGGTAGGGAAGTTACTGGAGAGGATTCTTAGGGATAGGATTTGTGAGCATTTGGAAGACCATGGCCTAAATAGGGACAGCATGGTTTAGTGCAGGGTAAGCCATGTCTTACTAACTTGATTGAGTTTTTTGAGGAGGTGATGAGGGTGATTTATGAAGGTAGAGCTGTGGATGTTGTCTTCATGGATTTTAGTAAGGCGTTTGACAAAGTCCCTGATGGGAGGCTCATCCAGAAAACTAAGATACATGGGATCTACAGTGAATGGCCATTTGGATTCAGAACTGGTATGCCCATAGCAGACAGAGAGTAGTGGTCGGTGGGACTTATTCTGGCTGTGACCAGTCATGTTCCGCAGGGATCTGCACTGGGAGACCTACTGTTTGTGTTATATATAAATGACCTGGATGAAAACGTAGATAGGTGAGTTAGTAAGTTTGCAGACGATGCAAAGATTGGTGGTGTTGTAGATAGTGTAGAAGCCTGGCAACGGATACAGCAGGATATAGATCAGTGGCAGATATGGGCAGAGAAATGGCAGATGGCGTTTAACCTGGCCAAACGTGAAGTGTTGCACCTTGGGAGATCAACTGTAAAGAGACAGTACATTGTTAATGGCAAGACCCTTAACAGTGTTGATGAGCAGAGGGATCTTGGGGTCCAAGTTCAGAGCTCCCTGACAGTGGCTACACAGGTTGATAGGCTGGTAAAGAAGGCATATGGCATGCTTGCCTTCATTAGTTGAGGCACTGAGTTCAAGAGTCAGGAAGTTATGCTTCAGCTTTATAAAACTCTAGTTAGGCCACATCTGGAGTATTGCATTCAGTTCTGGTCACCCCATTACAAGAAGGATGTCGAAGCTTTGGAGAGGGTGCAGAAGAGGTTTACCAGGATGCTTCCTGGATTAGAGGGCATGTGTTATAAGGAGAGGTTGGACAAACTTGGGTTGTTTTCTCTGGAGTGGTGGAGGCTGAGGGAAGATCTGATAGAGGTTTATAAAATTATGAGAGGCACAGATAGAGTAGACAGCCAGTATCTTTACCCCAGGGTTGAAATGTCTAATACCAGAGGGCATGCACTTAAAGTGAGAGGGGGTAAGTTCAAAGGAGATGTGCGGGGCAAGTTTTTTACTCAGAGAGTGGTGAGTGCCTGGAATGTGCTGCTTGGGGTGGTGGTGGAGGCAAATACAATAGGGGTGTTCAAGAGGCTCTTAGACAGGCACATGAGTGTACAGGAAATGGAAGGATATTGTCATTATGGAGGAAGAAGGGATTAGTTTTGTTGGGTATTTGATTACTAATTGAATTAGTTCAGCACAACATTGTAGGCAAGGGGCCTGTTCCTGTGCTGTACTGTACTATGTTCTATCTGAATGCAAACTTACAAAGATCCAAGTATAAGGATACCCAGGTTTACCCAGGTGTAGTTAGTTAGTAGTAGTGTAGCAGTTAGCGTGACGCTACTACAGCGCTAGAGATCGGGGTTGAATTCCTGTTGCTCTCTGTAAGGAGTTTGTACGTTCTTCCTGTGTCTGCGTGGATTTCCTCCGGGTGCTCTGGTTTCCTCCCACATGCCAAAGAGGTATGGGTAAGTTAACATGGGTTTAAATGGGTGGCGCCGACTAATTGGGCTGGAAGGGCCTGTTACCGTGCTGTAAATAAAGTTTAAGTTTTAAAGTTTAAGTTTTATATGAACACCAACAATTTTCAGTCTCTCACCTTTAAAAAGTAATCTACTTTTCTATTTTTTCTAACAAGGTGAAATTACATCACAATTTTCCACATAAAATTCCATCTGCCTACTCCTTGCCCATTCACTTAGCCCTTATGTATCTCCTTGAGGCCTCTCTGCAGCCTCATTGCAGCTCAATCCATCATCTAGCTTTGTATCATTAACAAACTTAGCTGAAATATCCTTGGTTCTCTCATCCAAATCATTGGTATAGTTTGTGAACAGATGAGGACCAGCACCGATCCCAAAGGCACCCTTTTAGTTGCTTCTTTCTGACTCAAGACCTATTCTTTGTTTTCTGTTCATTGATGTCTTTGCCACATTAAAGGTACTCGATAGATGGCTGATATTGCTGCAAAAAGCTTTGTGAAATAAACAAGGTCAAATAGAAATTTGAATCAAGTCTGAAAACAAAGCTGAATATTCATTCCCAAACTGGCCTGGTTTACATTGTTCTTTCTAATCTTTCAGTTGCTTTAATTGTTCTTTATGACATTCTGGCTATGTGATTAGGAAGGTATTTGAAGGAGAATTGAATGGCATTTGTACAAGAGACACCGCAGATCCTTCATCAGATGAACAAGTCATTCTTTTCCTCAATATTAGCTCCTTCATCATATTCTCATGTACTTGGTCCCTGCTTGTCCTGTTTCAAGCCATCCATGAAGATGATGCTGAAACATGGTTAAAGAATGCCTTAGTGATGACATAGCTGATTGTACAGTGAAAGATTGCAAGCTCCACTCTGAGATATAACCTGCTGTGAAATACAGCTTAAAACTATTTCTATTACAGGCTGCATTCTGATGACAGATAAGGCTACACAGATCTCAACTCTGGATACCTGTCTAGTCACTTCAACAGATCTACAACAGTTTTTTGATATGGCAGTTAGCATCACCTTACAGCAAACACTCGTGGATTGTTGAAAAGATGCCAGGAAAGGGTTTAAGGGAGAATAGGAGAGAAGGAATGCATACATCTCTTTCGTTGACTGGGTTACAACAAAACTATTGAGGTGGCAAAGTGTCCACAGCTGAAAAATGTCAATTTAGTTGTCTTCTCTGTAGATGCTGCCTGTCTCGGTGAACTTATTCTGCTTTTATT
Organism: Pristis pectinata; assembly: GCF_009764475.1. Taxonomy (NCBI): domain Eukaryota; kingdom Metazoa; phylum Chordata; class Chondrichthyes; order Rhinopristiformes; family Pristidae; genus Pristis; species Pristis pectinata. The sequence continues at coordinate 27,404,762 of NC_067414.1, read as the reverse complement.
TCAGGACCATGCAAGTTCTGTAGTGCAATATGATCTCCTATCTGGAACTGATACACAGCTGTGGAGTTTCCTGAAGAAGGTCACAGATCTCAAAAACCACTGGCTTGGGAAACTTTAGCCCTTGAATGCTCTTCAGAAGGCCGGGAGTAGGAATGCAGCTCTCTGCTCACACTTGGACCTCTTCCTTTAAGGTCCCCAGGCACACCATCTTACCATTGAGCCCTGTCCTGCAGCTCCAGCTCATGCAGCACTATCAGCAGGAAGCACACATAGCAAAGAAGGAGAAATGCAATGTGAAGGAGCAATGCAATGTGAAGGAGAAATTGCATTCTCATCTAATGCAGTGCAATATTCCAGCAGCATACTGAACTACAATTCAGCCTCCAGCATGTTGTAGAGGTGGGTAAACAGCTCTTTAGGTGATGCTGTTGCAGTGATGGAGAACTACAGAACCATGATCTCGAGTGAGTAGCCAATGTTTTTTTCTGTAGTAGAAAAATGTGAGTCGATTTCAGTTGGAGATGCTCAAAGTGACAAAGGACAATGCCACTCTGTGGGCACCCTGTGTGTTCAACATCCAACATGAATTGGCACATACTGCAACTGGAAGGAACAGGTCTAATTCTGCAAACTGCAGGTCTTGGAAAATGGCTGTGCTTTTGCAGCTCATCACAGAAGTGCTGAAATTCAATGCAGAGTCCTAAACAACAATTTAAAGGCAAAGGTGTTGATAAAGGACTTTCATGTCTTCTTATCAGGCAGAGAACAGAATCTGTCATCACTGCTGGCTGCTTTCCAAGCTGTGATCACTACTACTTGCAATAATATGTTATAGGCATGGACATAGAGACCATCTATTCAGAGAGCATTTGGGTTATGTCTCAAAATAGATTGAAAGATCTAATGTCGGTCTTTTAGGATAAGAATTATAAATGAGAATATCAAAAGCTGCTCCTCAGGCATTCCGTCCAGCATTAAATAAAAGGCAGAAATGTTTGGTACCCAGGGGGATTTAGTTTAAGTTCTCCAACCAATGGCTTCTGGAGTTAATGACTTTAATTCTGTCACAAGAGGAAAATTAAAACTCTGATCATGGCACCAGAAGAGAATTTCTTACATTAATACATTTTAGTTAATAGCTTTCCTTTTCCAATTTTATGTCACTTTTAATATAAATGAAATATGGACTAATAAATTATACCACGGGTCATAGAGAGAAGAAGAGGTCGGTTCTTCCAGCTGCAGTATGATTGAGGCTCAATAGCCAACAAACATTCAAAGCATTGGCCCCATTTTTAAGGGCTTTGAGTTGTGGAACTAATATTAAATTTACTTCTTTCATTAGGTGTATGCATCATCAAACGGCTGCATTGGATATACAGTACATGGCCAGAGCACAGGATGATCAGTTTGGAAGCTCTGGATGATTTGGGAGCTTAATGACTATAGACGTTTACTACAGCTTCACCTTCAACACTATAATTCCAAACAAACTCATCTCCATAATCCGAGATCCAGGACTCTGCACTGCCTCAGCAATTGGACCCTGACCAACAGACCACAATCAGTAAAGATATGCAGCAACACCTCCTCTACAATTACCCTCAATACCAGTGCCCTGTCATCCTGTGTCCTCTGCCCCTTACTATACTCCCCATGAAACTCACAACTGTGTGGCCAAATTCTGCTCTAACTCCATTCACAAGTTTGCAGATGACACCACTGTAGTGGGCCAGATCTCAAACAACGATGAGATGGAGTACAGAAAGGAGATAGGGAGTCTGGTGGCATGGTGTCAAGCAAACAACCTTTCCCTCAATGTCAGCAAAACAAAAGAGCTGGTCGTTGACTTCAGGAAGTGGGGTGGAGTATATGCCCCTGTCTGTATCAATGGTGCTCAGGTGGAGATGGTTGAGAGCTGAGCTTCAATTTCCTAGGTGTAAATATCACCAATGATTTGTCCTTGTCCAACCACGTGGATACGAAGGACAAAAAAGTATACCAAGCCTCTATTGACACTACACCTGTGTGAATCCACACAGCTTCTGATGACCCTGTGATCTCTGTCTCAGAGGCCCATGTCCAAACATCCTTCAAGAGAGTGAGCCCCTGCAAAGCGTCAGGCCCTGACAGCATACCTGGCCGGGTAGTGAAAACCTGTGCTGACCAACGAGCTGGAGTATTCCAGGACTTCTTCAACCTCTCACTGCTGCAGTTTGAGGTTCCCACCTGCCTCAAAAGGGCAGCAATCATTCCAGTACCCAAGGAGAGCAGGGTGAGCTGCTTCAATGACTATCGTCTGGTAGCACTCACCTCTGCTGTGATGAAGTGCTTTGAGAGGTTGCTTATGGCTAGAATTAACTCGTGCTTGAGCAGGGACCTGGACCCACTGCAATTTGCCTACCGCCACAACAGGTCTACAGCAGACGCAATCTCACTGGCTCTGCACTCTGCTATGGAGCACCTAGACAACTGCAAGACATACGTCAGGCCACTGTTTATTGATTACAGTTCAGCGTTCAACGCCATCATTCCCTCTGTACTAATAACCAAGCTTCAAAACCTCTGTACCTCCCTCTGCAACTGGATTCTCAAACTTCCTTATCAGGAGATCACTGTTAGTGCAGATTGGTAATAATATCTCCTCACTATCAAAACAGGCACACCTCAAGGATGGGTGCTTAGCCCACTGCTCTACTCTCTCTACACTCATGACTTTGTGGCTAAGCACAGCTCAAACACCGTCTATAAATTCACCAATGACATCACTGTTGTTGGTAGAATCTCAGATGGTAATGAAGAAGCTTACAGGAGTGAAATAGATTGGCTAGTTGAAGGGTGTCACAACAACAATCTCACACTCAGCGTCAGCAATCCGAAGGAACTGATTGTGGATTTCAGGAAGGGGAGGTTGGGAGAACACGCACCAGTCCTCATTGAGGAGTCAGCGGTGGAAAGGGTGAGCAGCTTCAAGTTCCTGGGCATCAACATCTCAGAAGATCTATCCTGGGCCCAGCACATTGATGCAATTATGAAGAAGGCACACCAGTGGCTCTATTTCATTAGGAGTTTGAGGAGATTTGGTATGTCACCAAATTATTGTCACGGTGATAATAATACATCAATATTAATAATGCTTGAGATCACCATCTGTGTTGCTTGCTACATTGGCTGGAGTTGTGCATCATATTCAGCCTTGGTAGTCTCCAACGTGACGGCCTCAACATCGATTTCTCTAACTTCCGGTAACCCCTCCCCTCTTCCCGCCCCCTTTGTGTTCCCTCATTCCTGTGGCCCCCTCCCCCCTTCTCTTTCCCCTTCCTCTGCCCTCATGACCTGCCCATCTCTTCCCCACCTCCTTCACCTCATTCCATGGTCCACTGCCCTCTCCTACCAGATTCCTTCTTCTTCAGCGTCTTCTACATATCACCTCTCAGCTTCTTGCATATCCCCCCTCCCCCACCCACTACCTTACCCTCTCACCTGGACACCTATCACCTGCCAGCCTGTGCTCTTCCCCATCCCCTGACATTCTGGCTTCTGCCCTCTTCCTTTCCAGTCCTGATGAAGGGTCTTGACCCAAAACATCGACTGTTTATTTCCCTCCATAGATGCTGCCTGACCTGTTGAGTTCCTCCAACATTTTGTGTGTGTTGGTCCAGATTCCAGCATCTGCAGAATCTCTTGTGACTCACTGTATTGTGACAGGAAGCACATTTCATCCAGAAGAGGAAAGTGTTATTTTTCCAGAGTGCCCAGAAATTTGTGTGCATTCTTGCTTGTCATGTAGTCTATTGGCTCAGCCTGGAGGTGGGGTTTGTTAAGCTCGTCTCCTAGCCAAACTCTCCTGGTCATTCTCTCACTGACCTGAGGCTCTCACCTCGTATCCACGGCCAACCATCACACTGCACTCATATCATCATGCTACATCACCTCATGCTAACCTGTTGCTTCTCACCTTGTTTATAGGCCATTGTTTTGGCACAGCTGTTGTCTGAAAACTGGCTCCCTCACACTGTTCAACAAATTACAGATTACCTCTGAACTGCTTGCTATAGGGGATTGAAGAGTCCCATCATTCTGAGAATGCTAAATCACTGTCAATCTGATACCTTTGACTTGGACTACTAATAACAGACAGCCCTTCATTATGCCCCAGACTCAGAACATCTTTCCTTCTAAAAACATCCCATTATAAAAACATTCTAAAAACATTATAATACATAATCAAGGGGCAATAAAATGGTGGCCATTTAAAACAGAGGTGTGGAAGAATATCTTCTTGTAGAGGGTGGTGAATCTATGGAATTCTTTACCCCAGAGGGTTGAGGGGGGTAGATCACTGGATGTATCTAAAAGAGGAGGTGGATAAATTTTTGAAAGATCCAAGGAATTGAGGGCTTATGTGGAACTGGCACAGTCGAGGAGTTGAGGGCTGGGTAGATTAACTAGGATTATACTGAGTGTCAGGGCAGGCTTCTGGCTCCCGCTCCTATTTTCTTGTGTGCTTGTGTATCAGGGGGGACAACCTCTGTCACTGGGAAAAAAATGAGGCAAATTGATAAGGTTAAAGGCGGACAGGTACCCTGGACCTGATGACCCGCATCCTGGGGTCTTAAAGGAAGTGGCTACAGAGATGGTGAATGTGTTGGTTGTAATTTACCAAAATTCCCTGGATTATGAAGAGGTTCCAGAGGTCTGGAAAACTTAACACTATTATTCAAGAAAGAAGGAAATGATATGCCAGTTAGTCTAACATCTGTCATTGGGAAAGTGCTGGAATAAGTCAATAAGGAGGTACAGCAAAACTCTTCTAATCTGCTGTCTGATTGTTCAGAGATCCCAATGGTTCAACATCTGCCTCACTGGTTCCTAAACTCCATTTAAAACACTGGAGCCCCAGTTCCTGTACTCCCTTTAAACTCACCAGGGCCCTGGTTCTCTCAGTCCCTTTAAACTCATCCTAGTCCGACTTCTTCCGCTTGCTTGAAACTCACCAGGTTCTGTTTCATACACTCCCTTGAAACTCGCCAGGGTCCCATTTCCAGCACTCCTTTTAAACTTACTGGGTTTGCTGCAAACTTTATTATGGTATCATGTAACATCTAAAAAGAAAGCAAAAGGAAAGTGTTAGTTGGAATAATAACCAAAAATCCAGAAAATCTGCTAGTCCAGCACCGCCAATTTACACTGTGCCAGATTAACTGAGTCTTACCGTAAAAACAGGAGACTTAGAAAATCATAAGACAGTCAAACAGTCTACATAATTTTATGAAAGAGAACGTGCTTGACAAATTTCCTAGAGTTCTTTGAGAATGTAACAAAGGATGAAGGAAATCCAAGCAGATATAGTGTAATTGGGTTTCCAGAAGGCATTTAATAAAAGCTACATAAAAGATTACTGCACAAAGTGAGAGAGCAAGGGTCCGGGCTAAGATATTAGCATGGAAAGAGGATTGGCAAGCTGATATAAAACAGAGTCAGGATAAGTCGGCCATTTTCAGATTGGCAATCAATAACTAGTGGCATGTTATAGATGTTGGAGTCTCATCTATTTGTAATATGCACCAAAGACTTGGATGAAGGGACTGAGTGTCCTCTAACCAAATTTGATGATGATATAAAGATGGTTGGTTTAGCAAGTTATGAAAAGGATACAAAGAGCTTGCAAAGGGATATAGATAGGTTAAGTAAGTGGGCAAGAAGTTAGCAGATGGAGTACAGTGTGGGAAAATGTGAGGTTATCCAAACTGGAAGGAAAAATGGAAAAAAGCAAATTATTTTTTTAAACAAAATGAGTCTACAAAATATTGTGGTACACAGGGATCTCAAGCTTCTAGTGCATTAAAGAGTAATGGTTATCATGCAGGTAGAGCATGTAATTGGGAGGTAGTATGGAAAGTCAACTGTATTGAAGGAGCATGGAGTATAAAAATCAACAGGTTTTGATGCAACTTTTCAGGGCATTGGTGAGACTGTATCTGGAGTACTCCAAACAATTTTGGTCTCCGTATTTAAGGAAGGATATGCACACATTGGAGGTAATGCGAAAAATTTCACAAGGTTGATCCCTGGGATAAAGGGGTCGATGGATGAAGAGAGGTTCAGCAGGCTGGGTCTATTCTCATTGGAGTTTAGAAGGAGAGATCTTATTGAAGCATTTAAGATTTGCTGGGTGGATAATGAGAGGCCTACTCCTGCCCCATTTCATAGGTTCTTATGGCTCAACCATCACCAGTATACAACAATGTATCAAAGGTCATACCACTTGGTACATTCTGCTCTTAAAGGTACACTTACATTTACTGCACGACAGCTTACATGCACATTAAGTCCCCAATGACTCTTATCATTTGTCACAGATGCACTACAGAAAGCATCCTAACTGGATGCATCACAGTTTCATATGGTAACTGCTCTGCCCAAGACCGCAGGAAACTGCAGAGAGTTGTAAGCGCAGCCCAATCCATCACGTAAACCAACCTCCCCATCATTGACTCCGTCTATACATGCACACTACCCATTATAATTACACTGTCTCATGTCATTAAATCCTGGCGCTCCCATCTAACTGCATTGTGGGAGTAACCTAAAATACATAGACAACAGCTGTTCAGGAAAGTGACCCAACATCACCTACTCAAGGGCAATTATGAATGAGCAATGAATAGTGCTTTCAACAGCAATACCTACATCCCAAGAATACATAAAACATGAAGAATGTTGAAGTGACTATCAATACACATCTTGGACTCTGGGGTATAATGTTAAGGTGTATCTTTTGGCAACAGTAAAATAAAGACAAATTGCTCTTGTGCTGATTTGCATGCAGCAAGCTTCCAGAAGCAACACTATGATAATGACCAGATAATCTGTTTTTAAGTGTTGATTAAGAATACACACTGGCCAGGACACTGAAAATACTTACACTTTCTCACACTGCTATTGAGTTCTTTATGACCATGCAAGAGGGTAGATGGGCTTGATTTTTATTTCTCAGTTGAAAGTTAGTACCTCAGATAATGCAGGATTCCCTCAGTTCCACACTGGAGTGTCAGCTAGAACTCAAGGCTCTGGAGTGAGCTTTAAACTCATTATCCGTGGAGAAAAGCAGGCAGTGAACGTTTCGGGTCAGGACCCTTCAAGAAGGTCCTGACCTGAAACGTTGACCACCTGCTCTTCTCCATGGATGCTGCCTGGCCTGCTGAGTTCCTCCAGCATCATTGTGTTTTTCATCTAGATTCCAGCATCTGCAGTCATTTATTTCTCTTTGAACTCATTATCATCTCACCCTATAGACAGACACTTATTTTCAAGCCTCGCCCCATAATTTTGTATTGCTGTGCATCAGCGCTCTTATATATTGCATTGGACTATCCTTGGATGTATTAATTCTATTACCATATTCAAACCACTTCATTTAATTAAATGAATCAACCATTTGTTTATTGGATTCAAGCCCTAATCTTGCAAGCAACAACACCAATGCCTACAATCTTCCTTATTTCTATATAAGAGGCAATATATTAATCTCCATTTAATTCAATCTGACAGCCAAGGCTTATCAAATTGTTTGTTTGTTTAGTCAAGGTGATAGTTGAAACTGCTGGTTTGTGCTTTACATAGGGAAAAAAAACTGCACCAAATTCTGACAGAATTTGACCTACTCAATTGCTTCCCAATAAATGGAATCTCCAAAACTTTGGTATAGATATTCTGTGACTTGAATAAAACTGTCAGGCTGTGGGACATCAGATCATTCATTTGCCAGGGCCTGATAAATCATCTGGTGAGACAATGTGTTCTTTTGATTCTGAGGGATTTATACTTCCGGCTGGCATAACTCCAGAGATAAAAGTGCAGGTGAAAGTACAGGAGTTAGCTTTGTCTCAGCCAGTAGTACTTGGTCCTTTGCATCAGAGACATGAGCACATTGCCTAAGATGGCAACGTAATGTAATGAAGTGGTGATGTTATGCTACACCATCAGATTTCTCAGTCCATGAACCTCACTGATGAGGGCACCATTTATTACTCACCCTGAATTTCACTCGAGAAGGTGTTGCTGTGCCACCTTCTTGTGGACAGGGTTAGTAATCTTTCATGCTGCAGCACCAGGAATCAGAACTATGTCAACTGTACCATAAACAATTTAATTTGCACATTGGATTTGACAGGATGGGAATGGGAGAAACAAGCGGGTGGCTGAAATGGTTTTACAAGACAACATGGTACACTGAAGGGAGAACTGTTTTTGTAAAAGAAGTTTGCACTATTCATAAATAACATGAATATTGTCATGCAATTAGCCCTGTGTGTAAGGAATATTGATTTTCACATAAGGGGTTCCTAGGTAATTAAACATCTGAGAAAGAAAGTTACATCTGGATTTCTATGCAGTTCAATAAACTGCTTCAGCTGGAAATACAAAACTTGAAACAAATAGACATGATGAAAGGTAGTATATTAGCCAAAGGAGGTAACTCAACTGATTCTATCATTGACTGAAAGTATTATGATATTATGATACTGTAATCAACAAGGCAATCAATTTATAGGGATCATCCCAAAGACAGTTTTTTAGGCTAATCTTTTTCTGTCAGACACGAGTTGTTTTGGCTGTGAGCCAATATCACAAAGACACACTTAAGGACAATATTCCTGGAAACTCAAGATATTGGAAAACTAAGGGGAATAAAGGCAGACATGTCAACAGGAGCTGACGGCCTGAAGCATACAACTTTTGTCCTTTCCTTGCTCTCTCCCCCCCCCCCCATCTGACATAGTTTCTTAGCTCTTGCCAAACTGATTAACTTCTGATTTCCTGAGCTAAATCCTTTCTCACTACTGCTTCTACCCTATTCTTTAAAATAAGAGCTATCCCACCTCTTTTTCTATTTTGCCCATCTTGACTAATAATTAAGTATCCTACAATATTTAATGTCCAACCTTGGTCACTTTGCAACCATGTGTCTGCAGTAATGTTCAAGCTTTCTGTTTGTGTTAATTCATGTGTCTTTTTACAAATACAATGTGCTTTCAGATAAAGACTCTTCATCCATTTTGTACCATTTTGACCTGCTCTGTCTTGAATTAGAGATATTCTCCTGTTTTGTCTGCGGAGTCCCTTCCTGATCCATTTTCCTATTCAGCACTATTGCTTTTTCCTTTCTCTTTAACTTCTTAAATTTCCACTCATCAGAATCATTCCAACTCCTCTCATTTCTGCCCACACACATACACATACATACAAACACAATACACTATTTAATTTAAATGACATCTATTTTTTGCGTTTAGTGTCAAAACAGAAAGTTGCATTCAAATACTGTTTTTCATGACTTCAGGAAATCCCAAAGTGATTTCAAGTGTTTTTGAACATAAGTTATTCTGGTACAAGAGGAACATTGGCAGCCAGCTCACACACAGCATGATCCCAAACCAGCAATATGATAATGGCTAGATCAACTACTTTAGAGATGTTGATTCAGAGATAATTATTGGGCAGAGTGTTGGGAAGATCTCACCTTATCTGCCTCAAATGACACCAATATATTTTTTTAATAGCACTTGTGAAGATTTAACAATGCTTCCTCAATTTGCACTAGTGTGTGAGGCTAGAGTGAGACATAATCACATTCCTGAACTGTTGACTCAGAGGTGAGAAAGCTACTACAGAGCCATACCATAGAATTAGTCAAAGCTTTGCCTTCAACTTCATAAACTGGAGTTGAAAGCATAATTGTAGACCAGAGCTATTGGCCCCAAATCCCTGTTATATGGGCTAAATTTACAGTACATTTCAAACGAAGGAAGGGATTAGACAAAGGGGCTAAGAAATGGACAAAAATGAATTGGATAAAATATTGGCATTACTTTGGCATTTTATTTTTAATACAGGCAAGAGCTAAATATAGTAAATGAGGTAAGAACAAGCAATATACAGTACATGGATGGCATTGAAATTAAAGATGTATAGACTGAAGCAACACAGAAAGAGACCATTCAACTGATTGCGAGAGGAAGGTATCCTAGGATTTTTAATAAAGTTGAAATTAAATAAATTCTTTCATGGCAAAGCAGCTATGGATTAAGTCAACAGATTGTGCTGAATTACAGAATAAAGGTGGAATACATATTTAGGGAAATTATGCTCAATATACAAGCTCCAAGAAAACCAAACTATTGGTATAATTTCCAGTGATGTACAGAGATACATGTAATGGTGCATGAAGGAGTAGAGGTATCTGTGAAATGTATATTGCTAAATATGTCATAGAAATAGGGCAAGGAGGCCATGGATTGATGGTAGCAAATAGTTACTTTAGAACGCACAAATTGCATTTGCCTTGCCTCACTCCTAATGTCAACAAATAACTTAGGGCTCTTCAAAGACATAATTAAACTATACATCTATGAAGGCAAGCCAACAAAGTTTGCGAAGACGTGAATAAAAACTTGGTTACCAAGTCTTAAGAAAGGTCTTAAGGAAGGACCAGAAAGAGGTTTAGAGGTTACAAGAGAAAATTTCAGAATGTACACTCTGAGTACTCAAAGCCACGGGAGCTAAAGAAGAAGTTGTCTTTAGAGAAATGCATTTTTTGGAATTTCTACTTTAGCTTGTTGCTGCGAGAAATTCCTTCCTAATATGTTTGCTGATGTTTACCAGCAAACAGTTTACCAATGTTAAGGAGTTAGACCATTTCGTGAAAGAACATGGAATTTGAATAATCTCCCTTTCCTCATGATAAATTGCACAAGTGTTTGTCTTTTTGTACATCTTCCACACCCTCAGACGAAATATATCTTAGCTTGTTCTAAAAAACACATTCCCAGAAATATAACTGAGTAGATTAGGATGCACAAAATTGAAAAAGGAAGAAAGGAGTTTTGACACTTAATTGCGAAATTAGATGGTAAATTCTACAACAAGAACTCTTTGTAACACTCATGAACTGACAGACGAGAACCTGTAGCTGTTTCTGTAATTCTATTAGGTATTCAGTTCAAGAGTGGCAGCACTTCACCCATCAGTAGTGCTTTGCCTCCGTAACTGTTGAAGTTCGTTCATTGCAGCTTGACACATGCAGGAAATTTCTTCACATTTTTCTTTGCAAAGGAATGCTTTCATTGTTGAGGTTTTTTTAAATAAAACTAAGGAAGGGCACAGACAAGTTCAGCCTTGATAAGCAAAGCACATAAACTAGACATCACTGAATTATATAAAGGGTCTTGGGCCATTAAGATATCTCTATTAGTCACACGTACACCGAAACACAGTGAAATGCATCTTTTGCGTAGAGTGTTCTGGGGGCAGCCCGCAAGTGTCGCCACACTTCCAGTGCCAACATAGCATGCCCACAACTTCCTAACCTGTACGTTTTTGAATGTGGGAAGAAACCAGAGCACCCGGAGGAAACCCACGCAGACACAGGGAGAACGTACAAACTCCTTACAGACAGTGGCCAGAATTGAACCCGGGTCACTGGTGCTGTAATAGCGTTATACTAACTGCTACACCACCGTGCCTGCCCATCTACACTACACATTAAAGAAATTGGTTGGCTGGAGTCCTCCATTAGACATCAGAGAAGCACTTTTGATAGCTCAAATGCTGCCTTTTATTCCAAAACTGATATGAAAGGAACCTAGACATCTCATCAAGCCTCTAAATGATTCTTTACCATACTTCAGAAAACGGTACCATACGCCGTGTGGGATTCAGCCTACTGAGTCAATGCTATCTGAAAAAGTCTTCTATTCTCTTGTTTTTTTCTAATTACCCTACAATTCAGTACCTTCAAGTATTTGAAAGTAACCATTGAATCTGTTTCCTCCACTATTTCAGACTACACAACACAGATTGTACCATATGGCTGTTTAAAAAATTCTCCTCTTCTTACCTCTGGTTCTTTTGCCAGTTATCTTGTTCCTGTCTTCCAGTTATGAAAGCAATTTCTCCTTCCACAGTCAATATCATTGATAATTTTGAACACATCCATCACATTTCCCATTTACTTTGTGCTCAGGAGGACAATAATTGCTTCTCTAATCACTCCATGTAGCTGAAGTTCATCATCTTGGGTACCATTCTAATCAATCCTCTCTGCAATATTTCCAAAGCCTTGACATCATTCCTGAAATGTGTTAGCCAGAAGTTGACTGTATTTCAGTCAAGTCTAACTAGCGATTGTCATGATGTGCCATAATTTTGTTGCCTTTGTACTCTAAATTTGATATCCTCCAGAAATGGCCAGAGGGAGTATCTTCAAGTTTGGAATTAATAAATGTTTGGACACTAATGTGTCAGGGGCTTAGTGGGGTGGGGTTTTGGGGGGGCTGTTGTTGGTGAGGTAGTGGCATTGAGAACTAATTTAATGTTGTGTGATATAAAGGTTGTAGGAATACTCTCTATGCCTAGTACATGTAAGCCACTTAAACAGTGCAAGAAATTTCCATTGGTCAATATGTCTACTGTTGTAAATATTGCTGCAAGACTTACTTGTAAGCCATACTTTACAGATGAATGCAGATCTCTGGCCTGCAGTATGTCTAATTGTTTCCCATGGAATAAATTCCGTCATCACTTCTTAGATATAGAATCCAACTGATTTTCATTGAAACTGGAATGGATGATGCCACACACAAACAGGCAATGAGCAGTCTGTTGTGCCAGTTTGCTGTTCAAGTGGTGAAGATTAAAAATATCTCCAAAAGCTGAGATAGATAGTCGCAATCTCTTATGTACAAGCATTAACCATTTTATTAAGTCTTTATTGGAAGATCGGGTTTCTTTTGGAGTAGTCTCTTTAGCATCTGAGGAATTCTTAGCTCTCCTGCTTCTATAGTCAATTACAATCAAAAACTAAGCAACATAACCCAGTCCCTTGTATTTTTATCAGTTTGATATTGATGCTGATGATTTCTCTCACAGTGAAGGTTCCATTACATAGAAACAAATTGTAGGCTGGAGTTTCAATATTCACTTTGTGTGTGCTGTACTATCATTGCAAGATTTTGTAAGTTTCCCAAGTACTGTTGATTATCACAATTACTAATCGATCATTAAGTTCTCAGTTGAAAGCAGAAGGTTTTTTACTGATAAGTGATAAGTCACACCCAGTGAATGAAACAGCATTAAACAAATGGGAATTATAAGTCAAATTAGAGGATACATTCTGAACTGAAGGCTTTAGATTAAAGCTCCCATCTTTCTATGTAGAAATTCTAATGAGCAGATTTTCTAATTTTGCAACAATTAATTTAACTGGTCAGAAACCATGTTCATTGCCATCCAAATTTCTGTTACATATTTCTGATGGACAAGGCTTGAAGTGCAACAAGAGAAAACACTTTCTTTTGTTATGTTGTTCTTTGTTGGTAAATTACTGACGATTGACTCATTAAATCCCCTAAGTTGTAAATAAGTGCAAATGCAATATTAATACCATTTGAGCAACCTGAAACAATAAACAATTTTACAGTGGAATTATGAAAAAGCAATTTTGTATAATATTGTACTCAGTCACAGCAGTGAGATAATTCTGTTGGACGTTTGCAAATAGATTTACTTTTTCAGTATTGTAACTGCATGTTATTACTATTGCTATTCTCTTTCACCTTTACTGTCTCTTAGTTCAGTAACAGATTGATCGATACAGGCCTTGTTTCGTGGGCTACGCAGCTAATGAAGATTGGAAATGCTTGCAGTCATATATTATGCCTTATTCAATAGCTCCTTCTTCCTCACACATACAACATGCAGACTTTCAGGAAGAGAAAACATTAGAGCAGTATACTTCACTTAGTTATAGAGTCATACACCATGGAAACAGGCCCTTCAGCCCAACTCATTCAGGCTGACTATGTTACCCAGTGAACTAGTCCCATCTGCCCACCTTTGGCCCATAGCCCTCTAAACCCCTCCTATCCATGTACTTATCCAGATGGCTTTTAAATGTTGCTAATGTGCTCGCCTCAACCACTATTTTTGGCAGCACATTCCAAATACGCACCAGCCTTTGTGTGAAGAAGCTGCCCCGATGTCCCTTTTAAATCTCTCGCCTCTGATCTTAAACCTATGCCCTCTTGTTTTTAGCACCCCCTCCCTGGGAAAAAACTATGTGCTTTCACCCTCTCTATGTTCCTCATGATCTTATATACCTCTATCAGGTCACCCCTCGATCTCCTACATTTCAGGGAATAAAGTCCTAGTCTACACGGCCTCTCCCTGTAACTCAGACCCCCAAGTCCAGGCAACAACCTGGTAAATCTTTTCTGCACCCTTTATAGTTTGATAACATCTTTCCTATAACAGGGTGACCAAAACTGTGCACAATACTCCAAGTGCGGCATCACCAACATCTTATACAACTGCAACATAACTTCCCAACTCCTGTACTCAGTGTCCTGACTGATGAAGGCCAGTGTGCCAAACGCCCTCTTCACCACCCTACCTACCTGTGACGCCGTTTTCAGAGAACTGTGCACTTGCACTCCTAGGCCTCTCTGTAACACTCTCCGGGGCCCTACCATTCACTTCAATAAACTTTGACCATTACGACAAAGATCCCACCAGTAATTGTGAGCAGAAGACAGAGTAGGATTCAGCTGACAACATAAGCACCCTGAGATGGATTTACATAGTCCGGGAGATTAGGATGCAGAAGGTGATTTATGGCTGTTCAGCAAAAATACCCAAAGGCAAGAGTAGGCATATCCCTGAGTTTAAGATAAATAGAATCATTGAATCATAGAAACATACAGCACAGAAATGGGCCCGTGCAGCCCACCTCATCTATGCTGACCACGGTACCTACCTACACTAATCCCTTTGGCCGTATTAGGCCAGTATCCTTCTACTCCTTTCCTATACAACTACCTTTCCAAATCCCTTTTAAACTTTGTAATAAGTATCTGGATCCACTCCCTCCTCTGGCAACATGTTCCAAATATTCACCACCCTCTGTGTGAAAAACATACTCCTGAGGTCTCTGATAAAGCTGAAGGTTAATGGAAAACTCTTCCACTTCCATGTGGACATGGGCAGTCTGCTTAATGTCTGGAAATGAGCTGTACTGCTCACGTTTCCAACACGTACCTTAGCAGATTCACATTGCAAGTACGAGAAAGTTCTCCAAGGTAGCACTGTAGGTAAAATCAGTGGTAAAGTTGCAAAAAATCAAGGTACAATTGCCATTGGTTATTGCCAACTATAGAAACAAAGCAAACCCACTGAGCAAAGGGTGCTTGAAAACATTGAAGCTATGTTAGCAGGACATACCATCAGTATACAAGATACAACCTTGAGATTTGATGACCTAATAACTAAATTTGACATCTTCCTAGATTTATTCTCTGGTACAGTAGCTTTTATGGCTCATATAAGGATTGAGCAGCAGGTAATGAAAAACGAAAATGCCAGAACACTCAGCAGGTCAGGCAGCATCTGTGGAAAGAGAAACAGTTAATGTCTTAGTTGCTGATGAAGGGACTTGGACCTGAAACGTCAACTGTTTCTCTTTCCATAGATCACCTGATCTGCTGAATGTTTCCAGCATTTTACGTTTTTATTTTGGATTTCCAGCACTTGCATTTTACTGTAGACTGAACCACATATCTTTCCCAGTAAAGTCACAAGTGGAAGAAGAACTGGCAAAAATAGGGGCAAAAATGCCCAAGAATGTTTTGAATTCTGTTCTTTATGTCCCAATGCTACAATGTTGTGCAACTTTTCCTTCAGATTTACCTAATGTATTGCAGGCGTTTCTTAAAATAAGACCAGCTAAAGGTATTTGACCTATGCAATAGGAATCTGAGCAAGATTTGTTACTTGCACACTGCAATATAAATAGGGCCCTAAATAGGGCATGTAATGGCTCAAACAATGGAATTGGGCTGTAACTAGTCCTGTAATAGAATGGCACATTCTTAGAGAACAGTAAACCCTAGTGAGTGTAATGATGTGTAAATAGAGAAGGGGGCTTTTGCCATTATTTTTGGAGCAAAGCAATTCTTTTTATTCTGGTCATGACCAGAGATTTGAATTTGCCATCCTTGGATGTAAGTTGACAATACAATGCTTGGCCACATCAAGAATGCAGTGCTGGGCAATATTCCGATTGAATGCAGATCAAGAAGTGCTGCTACAGACACCTTGTCATGTTTATCCTTTGAAAATTCTGAAATCTACTCAGAAGCCTCAATCATCAACATTTAACTAATTGACAATGATTTTCCAGTTGGGGCAACAGATATTATTACAGCTACCAAGAAACACACAATCGTCAAGACAGTGTACAAAATATACATTCAAGGGCTGCTGCACTAATGACTACACCAATGAAAATACAATGTTAATTCAGCAAGCAATTTCACCAGGTCATAATCCCCATTATGTTGCAATGACAAATAATAGCAGGAGATTCACCTATATGTGCAATCTAGGTAAACATCTTGAGGAATTAGCAGTTAATTCTTCGGCTTTTTGAGCAACACCATCAAAAGTACCCATTCAACCCCACACACCCCCTTCAGAGAGTTCAGGTCGATTTCTGCAGGAAAGGTATTGAAAGCTTTCCTGTGCTTGTAGATGAGTATTCAACATGGGGTGAGGTGAAGCTAGTCAGAATCTGTACCACAGCTCACAGAACACGAATGAACTGAGGATCATTTTTGCTTCATATGGAATTCCTGAATATTTAGGAGTTGATAATGACCTGCAAATCATGTTGTGTATTTGAGCATTTGTTTCAGTGAAATGGAATTAAATACTCACTGATGGCCCATCCCAAATCTTATGGAGCAGCAGGGTGGGTTACCTGTATATTGATGCAAACATCAAAAGTTCAAGATCTGGAGTTAGATATTGATTCAGCTATACATTGGTGGCTCACAAAATAGGACAGCACTGCATTCAGCCACTAGAACCAGAGGAATTGTTGATCCATTGGAAGCTTTGGACAAGATGGATTTTGGTTCATCCAAATGTGGAGTGCCTGGTCCAGACAAGGCAAAGTAGGCAGATACGGGTGGACATAATGCTACGTCAGCCTAAAAGGAAAGGACAGACAGGTTTGAGACCGAGGTAGAGGCTGAGGTTGTCAGGGTCCTGAGACCACCAGGTTACTTTCAAAGAAAAGGGAGCAGTGTGATAGATATAGGTGCTTCTTTAAGAGAGCTGAATATTGGATGAAAATCAGGAAGTTCTGACAGAGGGTTCCAAACTTGAATAGTTAACTCTCTTTCCACAGATGCTGCCTGACCTGATGAGTGTTTCCAGCATTTTTGGTTTTTATTTTTGGTCATAAGATGATGTCATTGGGTGCATATAAAATGTTATTATCTTGGTTATTGAGCTGACTGGGCAGATTACATGCAGACATGTTAGAATTAATTTGCATCTCTGCAAACAGTTTATATGTACGATAAGTACTGACTGGTTTTAACCTGCCTTGTCCCTGGAGCTTCAATGTAAAACAAGAAAACTGCAGCGATCTATGTAGCAACTACAAGTGACAAGGTGGGGCTACACACTGAGATAGCAGGGGAAGCTGGGAATATTTACAGTAGAGAAGATTTGGGCCACAGCTTAAGTACAGTGTATGATTCTGGTCACCACTGTAGGGAGGATATGACTGCACTGGAGACAATGCAGAAGAGTTCCACTAGGATGTTGCTTGAGATGTGATGGTTCAGCTACGAGGAGAAGCTGGATAAGCTGACTTTTTTACTCCTTGGAGTGGAGAAGGTTGATGCGGGACCTGACAGAGGTAATATGAAATTATCAGAGGCATAGATAGGGTAGGTAGCAGAAGACTTTTCCCCAGGGTAGAGATGTCTAAAATTAGAGGACATTGAGTTAGGGTATGGGGTAAAAGGAATCTGTGGAGGATCTTTCTCCCCCTTACCCTAAGAGGGTGTTTAGAATCTGTAATGTAATGCCTGAGTTGTTGTGGAGACAAATACTCTCACAATATTTAAGAAGAATCTCCAAGACTTAGACAGCTATGGAACAAGAGCTGATAAATAGGTTTAGTAGAGACAGGTATTTGATTGGCAACATGGACACATGGGTTGTTTCTGTGCTGTATGACACTATGATTAATTAATTCTTCATGCCGATCTGTACTTCGGGTCTATGTAGCTGCCTGTTCTCCATGCTTCCCGTTGCTCTACCTCATAAATATTGATGTCTCTTGAACATTTCTATTGGTCTGCCATTGACAAACCTGAGGGAGAGAGTTACTCTTGCATGGAAGAATACTTCCTGAATTTACTTCCAACTGAGCTATCTGAATTGGTCTTACAAAGAACAAAATGGTCTTGATGGGCCAAATGATCTCCAACCGTGTTGCAACCTGTCTGTATTGAATGGAATGATTATTCTTAGTCTTTGTAGCTTCTACAGAACTGAATCATTAACTGTATTTGTCTGGGATTTGACTAGAAGTGGAGTGTTATGATTTGATATTAGCCCTGTCAGCACTGAGTTGTTAAATTGACTTGTTGAAGCAACATGACTGATGCATAAGTCACATGCATGGGTTTTGATTTTAAAAATATACATCAATGATGTATAGTATTCTGCACAATTAAATTGCTGTAGGCTATTTTAGTCCACAGAAAACTCTGCTACATTACACCATAGCATTCCCTTTGTCTAGGTAGTCATCAGCATTTAATGAAAATTATTGCATTTGTAAAATAATATATAAATGGCTGATTACAACAAAATGGGCCAGAAATTCTATCCCATGGTTCAATGTTGATTTATGTTATATATTTTAATTTCTAATAAGTAAAAGATTAAATGAGATGATCTAGGCTTAGAAGATGTAGATTTCAGTTGGGTGGAAGTAAAAAAAATAGCAAGGGCAAGGAAACAATGGTTGGAGTAGTGCATAGGCCTCCAAACAGTAGCCACGTTGTAGGAGAGAGTATAAAGCAAGAAATAATGAGGGCATGTAAAAATAATAGTGCATTAATAGGAGAGACTTTACTCTCAGTTTAGATTGAGTTAATAGAATTAGAATTGGCAGCACGTGAATGAACTTGTAGAGTGCATTTGGAATAGTTTCCTAGAACAATACTTTATGGAGCGAAGCAGGAAGCTGATAATTTGTAATGAGACAGGTTTAATAAATGATCTTAGAGTAAAAGATCCCTTACAGAATAGTGGTCACAGCATGATAGTCTGAGAGTGAGAAACTTAGGAATGAAACAACTGTATTTTTTTTGTAAAGAAGATATTACTAAGGAATATGAATAGATTGGCTAAAGTGGACTGGGTAAATAGATTAGACAATAAGATATTAGATAAGCAGTGGCAGACCACAAGATAACTCATGACTCCCAGCAAATTCATATCCCAATGAGGAGAAAAGATTATCAGGAGAAGCAGGTGGGGGGGGGGGGGGGGGGGGGGGGGGTGGTGGTGGTGGAATGAGCCAATTATGCCTAACTAAGGACGTTATGTGGATATAAAAGTCAAAGGAGAAAACGTAATGTGGCAAAAGTCAGTGGTAGGCCTGAAGATTGGGACAAATGCAGAATCCAGCAAAGGAGAACAAAAATAAATAAAGCAGGAGAAAATAAACTAGTGAGAAACATAAAAACTGACAATAAAAGCTTCTTTAAGTACATAAAAAGGAAGAGAGAGGTCAAAGTGAAAATATACCCTTTAGAGAATGAGACTGGTGAAATAGCTTTAGGGAACAAGAAATAACAGAGGAGCTAAACAAATATTTGTATCAGTCTTTACAGTAACAGACACTATGGACATCCCAGTAATATAACAAAAGGGAGAAGGAATTAACTGCCAAGAATAACTAGAGAATAAGTATTAAGCAAACTAATGGGGCTTAAGGTTGGTTTCTCCCCTGGACCAGATGGTTGGTATCCTAGGATCTAAAAGAAGTGGTTACAAAGATGGTGAATGTATTGGATGTAATCTTTCCAAAATCCTTAGGACTGGAAAACTGCCAATGTGATATCCTTATTCAAAAAGGGTGGGAGGAAAAAAGTGGGTAACTTTAGGCTAGTTAGTCTAACATCCATTGTTGGAAAAATGTTAGAATCAGTTATTAAGAAGGTAATTTGGAAAGTTATAATCTAATCAAGCAGAGTCACTGTGGCTTCCTGAAGGGGAAACCATGTCTAAAAAACACATGAGAATTCTTTGAGGAAGCATCGGCTAGGAAGTACAGGAGAGAATCAGTAGATGGAATATATTTGGTATTTTCAAAAGATGTCCAACACGGTGACACACAAAAGATCACTTTACAATATAAAGGCTCATGGCATAGGAGGTAATGTATTAGGAGTGATAGAGGATTGGATAACCAGCAGGAAACTACAAATTGGGATACAGGGGTCATTTTCGGGTTGGCAACTTGTGACCAGTGGGGTGCACATGGATCAGTGCTAGGAATGCAGATGTTTGCAATATATTAATGAATTAGAGAAAGAAGCAAACATACTGTAGACAATTTTGTAGATTACGCAAAAGTAGATGGAAGACAAACTACGAGGAGGATACAGTCACTTTACAGAGGGATAGTGATACGTTAAATGAATGAGAAAAAAGTTGCAAGCAGTGGATAATGTGAAGTAGTTCATTTTGGAGTGAAGAATGATAAAACAGATTACTGTTTAAATTGGGAGAGACTGCAGAAAACTGCAGTGCCAAGAGGCTTGGAGGTCCTTGAACATAATATACAGAAAGTTAGCAAACAGGAAAGGCAGAAGGCCCTTATTTCAATGGTTTGGAATATAAAGTAGGGAAGTACTCCTGTCACTGTAACAAGACACTAGTAAGACGATACCTAGAGTACAGTGTACAATTTTGGTCCCTCTAGTTAAGGAAAGATATATTATCATTGGAGGCAGTTCAGAGAAGGTTCACCAGGATGATTTGTCCTACGAAGACAAGTGAAACAGGTTCAGTCATCACTAATGGTAGTGTAGTATGAAAGCACATGGCTGTCACGTGACAGTAACAACACTGACCACTCTGGTTGGAGGGTAGCATTGCTTATCAGATTGGAAGTGACACCACTGTCAATCAAGGTTTGGCTCCACCCCACCCATCAGGTGTGGGCATAGGGATTGGCCTTGGAGAGCACCTTTGCTCCTGCACCTGCCTGAACATTGGCCTGTCTAAATTATGGGGCTGGCTCCACCCAGCCTTCCAGCACTATAAAGAGTGTTGCACTTCCCTAACCCTTCTTCTCTTGACTGCCCCAGGAATAGTGAGATAATGCTGCAGAGACCACTGGTAAGAGTGTGCACCACCATGTGGTTTGGGAGGGTCTTAGTCAGATTCCAGGGAGTGTTAGAGCCAATGCTTGTTTGGGTCAAGGTATTCAGGCATTGAAGTGCTTATCCCTTGATAAGCTGTACCTTGTTTATTGTGTGTTTGTGTGTGTATCTCATCCTTGTTGTGATTCCCCCCTCATGTTTGTGGTCCCCTGTGTGTGTGTGCATCTGTTCCCATTCATTCTGTTCCTGTGTTTGCCTTTGTGATTAAAATATTTTTAAAATCCAGAGCCTGTGTCCAGAGTCTTCCATCTTTAAGATTCTGAAAGAACCTTTCCACACAACATGTAGTTTAAAAGAATGAGTCAATCTTATTGAAACATGGAAGATCCTTAGGGGATGTGACAGGGTAAATGCAGGGGTGATGTCCTCCTTTATAGGAGAATCTAGTACTGAGGCTGTCATCCCAAAATGAGGGGGCTCACATTGAACACAAAGATGAGGATTTTTTTCTCTCAGATGGTTGAGTCTTTGGCTCTTTGTCCCAGAAAACTGTAGGCTGAATCCTGGAATATATTCAAAGCTGAGATAGATTGATGTTTAATTGGTAGGGGAATCAAGGGTTTTGGGGATAGAGTAGGAAATTAGATGTGGAAAATTGGATCACTGCATGATGGAGCAGGCTCCAGCACCTGAATTGCCTACCCTCTGTTTCTATATCTTAATGTCTGGCTACACTGTCTCTCTCATTCTCGGTCGTGGTCTCTTCCCCCTTCTCCTGTCTTTCCTCTTCTCTTCCCACCACTCCATTTCTGATCTCCCACCTCTTTTCGCTCTCCTCCCTTTCTCTGCCCCTCTTCTTCACTCACTCCCACAATCTTCTATCCCCCTCCCCCAAGTCTGAGGTGGGAGTGGGAGGGAGAATTCATGACTGAAAGCATAGGTTCATCCACCCTTCACACACTCCTGTGTTTGAAATTCGATGCCAGCTCTCAAGGCACTGGGAATAGAGGTGAGTGGGAGCTGGTGGGATATCTGGCAGTAGGGATCAGCAGAAGTTAGGTAGAGTAGGGTGGAGGTGTCTGACATCCAAAGGAATGTGCTGGGATGTGTGTAGCCTTTGAAAGATCTTTTGTGAGACATTATTTTATGTTGAAAACCCTGGAGCATTTTTTTCCCATTAACACATGCATTTGGAAGGAAAGCAAAAATGAAAATATTCAAGGATTGGTTTAACAGGAAGCCAGACTAAAGGCAATAAGCTGAACAGCCTTCTGCTGAGTTGTACAACTCTGTTAGAGCTACATTATCTCCATTAAGAGAGAATATAAATAATGCTTTGTGATTCAGAGTTCATTTATGCAACTTGTTGTTGAACTGTTTAATTCTTTCTGTTACCAGGTTCTGCATTTCAGGCTGTAGCTTATTGAAGAAAGTCGAACAAGGACATCCAGTGAATGCTGTTCAGTGAGAAGGTAAAGGGAAGACTGTCTTGTGGGATGTCCAGTCAGTTCACTGAGGAATTAACTTGTCCATAACAATCAGTGCAGATTGATCTTGACAGGACACAGGAGTTAAATACTAACCCATGGTACATAGTGAAATTATTAGCATCTGAGTCATTTAAAAGTGATAACTGGCATGCATCATTGGCATTTAAGTCTTTAGTTTTCTAAAATGTCAAGTGTATAGAATGGAGGAAATCTCTGGATATAAAAATGTCTTTCCAACCTGTGAAGAGAATGATTAAGAATGTGACAGCTGATGGACAGGAGGGACTCTTGCTGCATGAAATGCTGAAAGAAATGATTGTCAATCCCAGAAAGGGGGAAAATAACACCAAGGTAGATAAAGGTTACTTCAGGGGTTTGTCTTGGGTTGGATTTGACCTGCTGAGCATGCTGTTGGTCCAGTATTGCACTGGAAGTGAGTGCAATGTATCAGTGGGTTTTTAACTGCACCATTGCAATAACACAAAGTTTCTATTTCCCAACCCAATGGATACAATAATAATTTTGACTGCATCATTTGAAGGGACACATAACATGCAACTTGAAGGAGTTTGGAGTTGGGAGTCAAAGTAGACAAAGTACTTCTCACCATAGAGTGAGAAGCTGAACCTCAGACTAATGTCATCTCCCTGGAATTGATGTGACAGTCTGAGGATCTGGAGGGATACAACATGCTACCAATTGGTGGGGAAAGTTGACTGGGGAAACCAGGAAAGCATGGCTGGAACTAGCACAAGGTAAGGTGGCACAGTGGTGCAGCTAGTAGTGCCACTGCCTCTGTGCCAGAGACCCAGATTCAATCCTGACTGCAGGCATCCTGTGTGAAGTCAGTTTGCAGATTTCCCCCTGTGACCATGTGGGTTTCTTCCACGTACTATAGTTTCCTCCCACATCCCAAAGACATTCAGATTGGTAAGTTAATTTGCCACTCTCTAGTATGTAGATGAGTGGTAGATGTTGGAGGGGGGGGGGGGGGGTTGATAATGTGGGGAAAATGAAGGTTCTTTGACCTGCAACATTAACTGTTTCACTTTCCACAGATGCTGCCTGACCTGAGTCTTTCCAGATTTCTGCAGTTTTTTGAGTTGCTTTGTGAGATGATCTCATAAACAAATACCAATAGACTTGACATCAGGTAGTGAAGTGTGATCACATGTACAATAATTTTCAACATGCTTGGTGGAAAACATTCATGTTTTATCTTCCATAGAGTTGTCATGTTCCCCAGGGTGGAGATCTGGATTGCAAATCATGACTGCTGCTTAGAGGTGATCACTCCCCTAAGTAATCTCTTCTATGCAGCTGTCATCACCATCAAAGGACACCAGTAGATCAGGAGTGATTTCAGAAAGTCAGTGGGCAGAAAAAGTCAGTCAAAGTTGAGTTTATTGTTATATGCATAAGTACATGTATGCACAGGTGCAATGGAAAAACTTACTTGCAGCAGTATCATAGGCACATAGCATCAGATAAGCAGCATTCACAAGAAAAACACAAATTAGGCATAAATTATACACAAGTTTTACAAGAGAACACAATTAGAACAACAAAAAACAATGAAAACTGGGTTTTCACTTGGAGACTTGCATATCCACAACTGATCAAGGGCAGGAGGTGGAGAAAGGAAGTTGAAATTCTGTGAGGGGACAGGGTGCTCCAAGCTCCATTCAGCTGACCTCATTTTACTGTATCTTCAGACCACTGATAATTTGGAAACTATGGGACACTGGGGAGTGTTGGGGGTGGAGTGCAGCAGGGAGCACATGATTGACAGCTGTCTTCCCAGCTGCAATGCCCTCCTTGCAGAGGGACTGCAAGAGTGCCTCAAGCATATGCAGTATGAGATTGCAAAACTTTGCAGTGATCCTTTCAATTTAGCAATCATGCAGTCCTTCACCGGCTTGCATACTTTGAATAAGGTTTACAGACGTGGTGGTGCAGTGGTTAAATTAGTGGACTAATAATCTAGGAGCCAGAGTTAGCTGTGGAATTTTTTGGGGGAAAAAAAACTAGTCTCAGTAATGATGATCACAGAAATTATTAGATTGTGGTAAAAAGCCATCTGGGTCACAAATGCCCACAAGGGGAGGAAATCTGCCAACTTAGTTTGGCCTTTATGTAAATCCACACCTACAGCATCTAGGCCAATATCCTGTAATGGCCTACAAGCAACTCAGTTGTAGACAGCTCACCGTGACCTTGCAGAGGGCACTTAGGGATGGGCAATAAATGATGGCCTTGCTAGAGACACCCATATACTGTAAAATGAATGGGTAATAAGATGGTGAATGATATCCCAGCCTTGGCCATTGATCTGAAGCAGAGAGGAAAGTGTGGCTGAGATGAGAAAAGGATGTTCCTGAAAAGACAGAGAAGGCAGGATCTGGCTCAAAGCACACCCACTTCTAGCCTGTTTTCTGTTCCCTCACTCATGCCTCGTATTCCCAAGGCTGAGTTTACTTGCCACCTGCAGGCTGAGTACGTGGTAGGGATGAAACAGGCTCCATAATGCAGAGAATCACCCAAGAGCCTTCAGAACAGAGGCTGGAGTGACTGGGCTCTATCTTCGTAGAAGCCACAACTTGTACCACAGAGAAGTGATAAGAGGAAGAAGTAGGTTTATTTGCATTACAAAATGTTAGATTGTTAAATTTCTGTTATAAATTTGATCCAGATAAAGACTAATCTTCCGCATCTCTTTCCAGTCTTTCCTATTTTTGGTAACTAGCAGGCAAGGTCCTGACACTGAGGTGCTGACTCATATGCCTGATGAAGGGAATAGTCATGAATTGACCCTGAGCAATGGGGGCTGTGGGAAAATGAGAGAGGGAGTGAGACACTGATTAATTAGTGTTAGAGGGTGTGTGGTTCAGGGCAGAAGAAGTGGCTTTTGGGTGTATCTGTTTGATGGATCTACTGTGGAAGCAAAGTCAGCCTCACAAGAGGGAGGCCAGTCCAGCCAGCAGTGGGTGCTGTTGGTGCACTGATCACAATGTGTTGCTGCCCTCCTCTGCAGGATCATCTTTTGAGGTTCTGAGAGCTGGATTCCATCTCTCCTGCAGCTCCAATGTGTAACAGTTTGCAATGTTCTGTCAAGTGCAGCATGCCACAGCTATCCTGGAGGCTGACTAATGCATACTAAAGGGCATCACCACATCGGTCCTGATCCCCATCAGTATCAAGTGGCATTCATTGGTATCAATACCCAAGGCCCCATGCTTCAGAGAAGGCACCAGCCACTAGGCACAGCTGTTTCTCTTTCTGCAAATACTGTCCAACTTGAGTCTTTCCTGGTGGTTCCAGCATTTGCAGTTTTTTTATCATCTTGTGTTAAATGAGTATTCTTTGTCCCTCAACAACCAGCTTTGAGGTACAAAGATCAGGGATGTTGGACTGGTATAGAACAGAAATGAGAAGGCAGTTTCCTGAGAACCTTGTGCAGTTTGCATGAAAAGCCTTTCCTGGTTGTACCTCAGTCACACAGAAGGAACAGAAACCCTGGTAGGAGATGAACATGCCTAGATGATCTGGCAATGTCTTCATTGCCACAGAGATAACATTGAAGATCTCTTTCCAGAGATGCAAGCCATAGCAAGCTGATTCTGACAGAATTTTAAAGGCAAAGTTGATGAGCAGAGAGTCCTTGGTTCCCACATACACTTATCTGTGGAGGTGGCAAATTGATAAGGTGATGAGAAGACATAGTCATTGGGTTTATGATGAGAGAAATAGACTATAAAACCAAAATGTTATCTGAGGTCTTCATAAATCATTGGTTAGGCCACACTTGGATTTTATAGTCAATCACACTTTAGGAAAGATGGACAAAATACAGAGGAGAAAAGCCAGAATGCCACCAGAAATGGTGGACATCAGTAAAAAGACATTGGAAATTTGAGAGTTCTCCTTGGGACAGGGAGGTCTAAGCAAGAGCAAGACTATAGTGCAGCAAAAGCATGGAAATGGATAATCTGTGCAATAAAACAAACTGACATCTTAATGAGGTGGAAAGGCAATTGGATGAGAGTCCTAATCAAGCCAATCAGATTGAAAATGTGAATAAAGTAAGCAAACATATTAGTACAATTGCACCCAATGACCAGTCTCTCCTGAGTTTACTTCACATAGACAGCAGATGACACAGTCAATGTTATGAGTGATGATGTGTTCTAACTGTCTACTCAAAGCACTTGGGGTCATTTTATCCTACTGGAAATCTGACTGGCTTGATCAAGATGCTCTTTTCAATGCATTATTTTGCTCTCCACTGTAACTAATTAGTCAAGTCAAAATTACAAATCTTTTTTCAGAATATTGCTAGGTTACAAACAAAAAAATGTGGAAGTGACTGCTTCCTTTATTATACATTGCGATACATGGATATTAAAGGAAAGGTAACCTAAAATGGCCAAGTATGCTGGTGTTTCTGTTGAAAGGTTACCACATGAAGTTAAATGATAAATAGGATCTTGCCATTCTAACTCATGGCCGTTATTATGTTCAATGTTTTATTTCTGCTTTTAGGCATATCTGTGCAGTAAGTATTGTAACAGTGCTCAACCACAGCCTATGAATCATGGGTCAGCAATGTGCAATTGCACAACCTGCTCTTCCTGCATACATGGGAACTCAGAGGAAGAATGTATACCCCATACTTACAAATGTCAACCTTTCTTCCAGTCAGATAGTGAGAAGACAGAAGCTGCTTGACTTTCTTCATAAACTCCATTTATTTTCATTGTCTCGATCCCTCTCCTACCACTTACACATGTTGAATCGAGCCACATGATCCCTTGGGACTACAGCTGAGCTAAACATCAAACCTAAAAGTTCCAGTCTTGTATGAGATGTTAGAAACCACATGGCCCATGCAAATAGCTCTCATGAAACCATGGCAAACTAGTCCAATCCTATTATTGTTATAACAAGGATGATGGCTAAACAGCCATGTGCAGCTCCTGTAATGTGTCATATAAACATTCTGAAGTGCTTCACAGAAAGTGTATGGATTAAAAAGTTATAAATACTTATCTTTTTACAAATTGTTTTTTTTCTGCATATATACACATCAAAATATTTCAAGGAGATAGCTAGTAATTTAACTAAAGGTGGACATTGACTGTAAGTCTCACTGCAGGATCTCAACGTGCCTAGTAATACGGCCACTGAAAATGGCCTAACCAGCAATTTATGAAGGTCATTGGGAGCTGTGGACTTGCATCACAAGATCACACTGTGTATCAGTTCTCCTTAGGGCCCTGCCATTTACTGTACACTTTCTTCTTGCATTTGACCTCCTAAAATGCATCATCTCACACTTGTCTGGATTAGAGGAAAATCAGACGTGGGATCCATAATGGGAAATCCCATATTTTGTAAGGTGATTGCACAATGATTACGCAATTTTTAATTCTATTCCCAATTCCTCAGTACTCAAAGCAGTCACCACCCGCACATAACAAGACCTGGGTAAGGTTTGGACATGGGCTGATAAATAGCAAGTAAACATTTGCGTTATAAAAGGTGACAGACAATGATCATGTCCAAAAATTGAGAGTCTAAAAACTTCCCCCTTAAATTCAATGGATTAGAACATAGAAGAGTACAGCACAGGAACAGGCCCTTTGGCCCATTGAGACTGTACAGAACATGATGCCATTCTAAACTAATCCCATCTGCCTGCATTTCCCTCCATTCCCTGCCTGTTCCTGTATCTGTCTAAATGCCTTTTAAATGTTGCTTTCATATCTGCTGCTACCACCTCCCCGGCAGTGCATTCCAGGCACCTACCACTGTATGAAAAAACTTGCCTAGCAAATCTCCTTTAAACTTTCCCCCTCTCACCTTAAAACTATGTCTTCCAGTATTTGACATTTCCTTCCTGGGAAAAAGGCTCTGACTCTCTACCCTAACTATGCCTCTCATAATTTTATACACTGTACTTCTAGAACATAGAACACTACAGCACAGTACAGGCCCTTCAGTCTACAATGTTGTGCTGACATATTATCCTGCTCTAAGATCTAACCTTTCCCTCTCACATAGCCCCCATTTCTCTATCATTCATGTGTCTATCTAAGAGTCTCTTAAATGTCCCTTATGTATCTGCCCCCACAACCTCTGCTGGTAGTGCGTTCCATGCACCCATTACTCTGTGTAAAAAAAAAACTTACCCCTGACATCCCTTATATCTTTCTCCAGTCACCTTAAAATTATGTCTCCTCGTGTTAGCCATTGTCGCCCTGGGAAAAAGTCTCTGACTGTCCACTCGATCTATGCCTCTTATCATCTTGTACGCCTCTTATCATCTTGTACACCTCTATCAAGTCATCTCTCATCCTCCTTTGCTCCAAAGAGAAAAGCTCCAGCTTGCTCAGCCAATGCTCATAAGACATGCTCTCCAATCTAGGCAACAGCCTGGTAAATCTCCTCAGCACTCTCTAAAGCTTCCACATCCTTCCAGAACTGAACACAATACTCCAAGTGTGGTCTAACCAGAGTTCTATAGAGCTGCAACATTACCTCATGGCTCTTGAACTCAATACCCTAACTAATGAAGGCCAACACTCCATACGCCTTCTTAACAACCTTATCAACCTGCATGGCAACCTTGAGGGATCTATGGACGTGGACCCCAAGATCCCTCTGTTTCTCCACACTGCTAAGAGTCCTGCCATTAACCTTGTATTCTGCCTTTGAATTCAATCTCCCAAAGTGTATCACTTCACACTTTTCTGGGTTGAACTCCATCGGCCACTTTTAAGCCCAGCTCTGCATTCTATCAATATCCTGTTGTAATCTACAGCAACCTTCTACACTATCCACAACACCACCAACCTTTGTATCATCAGCAAACTTACTAACCCATCCTTCCACCTCCTCATCCATGTCATTTATAAACATCACAAAGAGCAGGGATCCCAGAACAGATCACTGTGGAACACCACTGGTCACCGACCTCCAGGCAGAATACTCTCCATCTGCCACCACCCTCTGTCTTCTATGGGCGAGCCAATTCTGAATCCACACAGCCAAGTCTCCCTGGATCCCATGCCTCCTGACTTTCTGAATAAGCCTTCCATGAGGAACCTTGTCAAACGCTTTACTAAAATCCATGTACACCACACCCACTGCTCTACCTTCATCAATGTGCTTTGTCACATCCTCAAAGAATTCAATCAGCTCGTGAGGCACAACCTGCCCCTCACAAAGCCACGTTGACTGTCTGTCATCAGTCTATGCTTCTCTAAATGCCCATAAACCCTGTCTCTAAGAATCATCTCCAGTAATTTGCCCATCACTAAAGTAAGACTCACTGGTCTGTAATTCTTAGGGTTATCTCTACTCCCTTTCTTAAACAAAGGAACAACATTTGCCGCCCTCCAATCATCTGGTACTACTCCTGTGGCCAGTGAGGATGCAAAGATCATTGCCAAAGGCGCAGCAATCTCTTCCCTAGCTTCCTGTAATAACCTTGGATATATCCTGTCCTTCCCCGGTGACTTATCTATCCTAATTTTTTTCAATAGTTTCAGCAGATCCTCTTTCCTCACATTGACATGCCTTAGCATATCAGCCTGTCGTACGCCATCCTCACAAACGTCAAGGCCTCTCTCTCTGGTGAAACCGAAGCAAAGTATTCATTAAGGACCTCCCCTACCTCTTCCGACTCCAGGCGCGTTTCCCCTTTTATCCCTGATCAGTCCTACCCTCACTCTAGTCATCCTCTTATTCTTCACATACGTGTGGAACGCCTTGGGGTTTTCCTTGATCCTACTCACCAAGGACTTCTCATGGCCCCTTCTAGCTCTCTTAAGTCCATTCTTAAGCTCCCTCCTGGCTACTTTATAACTCTCCAGAGCCCTGTCTGATCCATGCTTTCTAAACCTCAGGTAAGCTTCTTTCTTCCTCTGGACAAGATATTCTACTTCTCGTGTCAACCATGGTTCCTTCACTCTACCATCCTTACCCTGCCTCAATGGGAAAAATTTATCCAGAGCCCCATGCAAGTATTCCTTAAAGAACCTCCACATTTCTGCTATGCACTTCCCAAGAACATCTGTTCCCAATTTATGCTCCCAAGTTCCTGACTAATAACATCATAATTCCCCCTCCCCCAGTTAAATACTTTCCCATATCGTCTGCTACTATCCGTCTCCAAGGCTACGGTGAAGGTCAAGAAGTTACAGTCACTGTCTGGTCCTTCTTCAACCCCCTACACTCCAGAGAAAACAATCCAAGCTAGTCCAGCCTCTCCTTATGGTTTATACACTACAATCCAGGCAACATCTTGGTGAGCCTCTTCTGCACCCTCTCCAGTGCCTCCACATCCTCCTGTAGCGTGGTGACTAGTACTGCACATAGAACTCCAAATGGGGCCTAACCAAAGTTTTACACAGTAACAACATGACTTCCCAGCCTTTATACTGAATGTTCTGACCAATGAAGGCAAGCATGCCGTATGCCTTCTTGAACGCCCGATCCACTTATGTTGCACCCCAAGATCCCTCTGTATACTAACGCTCCAAAGGGTCCTGCCATTTAATATGCACTTTCATCTTGTACTTGTCCTCTCAAAATGCAATACTGCTCACCTGTCCAGATTAAATTCCATCTGCCATTCTCTGCCAAATTTCCAACTGATTGATATCCTGCTGTATTCTTTGACCACCTTCCCTCACTATCCACAACTTCACCAATTTTCATGTTAATTTTCACTTATTGTTGACGTGTACTCTGCCATCAAAATCATGGTGGTCACCATTGACTGGAGACTCAACCAGACCACCACATATATACAATGGCTGTAAGAGCAGGTTAGAGACTGGATATACTGCAGCAAGTGACTCACATCCCCATCTGCAAGGCACAAATCAGGACTGTGAGGAAATAATCTCCACTTGCTTGCGTGAATGCAGCTCCAACTCTCAACAAGCTCGACACCAACCAGGATATAGCAACCTACTTGAATGGAATCCCATCTATTCAATTCTACAAACATTCATTTTCACCATAAACCAACACACAGTAGCCACACTGTGTACCATATACAAAATGCACTGTGGTTTCTTGCTCAGGCTACTCAGGCAGCACCTTCAGCTTCTATCACCAAGAAGGACCGGACCAGACCAGCAGGTGCACGGGACTACCAGTACTGGCAGATTCATCTCCTGACTTGGGAGTATATTGTTCCTTGATAGTCAATGGATTGAAATCCTGAAACTCCCTCCCAGCAGGAGTGTGGGAGCAGCTTCACCAGAAGGACCACGTCATTTCAATAAGGCAGCCCCCATCACAACCGTCTGAAAGGCATTTAGGGATAGGCAACAAGTTTTAGTTGTGCTAGTGGTACCCTGATCCTGAAAAAATATTTTTTTTCCCCAAAGACTGAACCGTCCTCTCACCCCATAAACAAATATACTCGAACGTCAAATTGCATTATCAAGCAAACTGCAACTGTAGGGGGCAATCAAGTAGCATTAATTGGACTTTTCCTTCTTGGATCCCTTTTTAAAATCAGCTTTTGTTTTCTTTCACTCCCACTTTTTCCTTTCTTATATGTTTTTCTCTCAACAGTGCACTAGGCTTAGCGGCTTGTCTGATAATTCTTATTCAATTACCCCTTTGTAAAAAAAAAGAATTTGCCTTCAATCATACCATACCTATGGAATCACGGTACAAATGATACAATGCATTCATCCAGTTAACCTTCACAATCCCATATGTATTTTAACTTAATGTTTATTATAACAACATTTATTTTATAATAACTATCAATAATCTCCTTCTTCAAGATTTACTAAATCAGTAGGTCAATCATGAGCAAAAAACACAGAACCACTCTTCAAATAATCATCACACAATTACATTTCTGTGTGAACTTCAAGCAAATGCAGTGATAACAAATAGTCTTTCTCCTCAAATACAGTGTTGGTTTGCTTGAGATTTTCTTTTCATCCTGTCACTTACTGCCCATAGGTGTGGAATTTCCTGTGTGCCTGCTTTAAGAAGTATGCATAAATCAGGAATATAAAGCTAATATCTGAGCCTGTGTCCAGGTTACAGTGTCTCATGCAGCCATGCTTACTCAGGGGCCTCTCTTCTAATTACAGCCAAATTTTCTGGCACAGCTGGATCTTTTCTGATGTTTTATTGCAATTTGTTGAGTGTCTTTTTGGTAACTCCTAATGAGACAGCGTTGTAGTTCTTCTTTAAAGGCACTCTTATTTAAAATCTTCAAAATTTGAAAAACTTCCTAACTTGCAAGTTCTAAAACATGATGTCCTGGTTTCTCTAGCTGATGATCAGTTAAGTTGAAATTTTAATTATCATACTTGAAGAAAAAAATTTAATGTGAATTTGATGCTTTCCTTGATAAGATATCTTTATTAGTCACTTGTACATTGAAACACACAGTGAAATGCATCTTTTGTGTAGAGTGTTCTGGGGTCGCCATGCTTCCGGCGCCAACATAGCATGCCCACAACTTCCTAACCCGTACGTCTTTGGAATGTGGGAG
Organism: Pristis pectinata; assembly: GCF_009764475.1. Classification (NCBI taxonomy): domain Eukaryota; kingdom Metazoa; phylum Chordata; class Chondrichthyes; order Rhinopristiformes; family Pristidae; genus Pristis; species Pristis pectinata. The sequence continues at coordinate 27,371,475 of NC_067414.1, read as the reverse complement.
GCACCCGGAGGAAACCCATTGCAGACACAGGGAGAAAATACAAACTCCCTACAGAGAGCGGCTGGAATTGAACCTGGATCGCTGGCACTGTAATAGTGTTACGCTAACTGCTACACCACTGTGCCACGCTTGGAGCCATTCTTTCTTACTTCTAAAGACACAGAATAAGACCATTTGGGCCATTGGGTCTGTGCCAGCTCTCAGCAGAGTAATCTCACCCGTCTCATTCCCAGTCTTATTTCCCTGTAGCCCTACAATTTATTCCCTATCACATGCTCATCAACTCCCCTTTAATTCTGTTTTGGCACTTAACCTAAACTAAGAGACAATTTACAGTAGTCAATTAACCTCCCAGCATATCTCTGCAATGTGAGAAGAAACTAGAACTGCTGGCAGAAATCCACGTAGTTATGAGTAGAGATTTCACTCAGATAAGATCAAACGCAGGTTGCTGGGACTGTGAGTCAGTGACACCAAATGCTCTGCCACCATATCTCCCAAATTGTTTTAAGCTGATTTCTGTTGAATTACACCCATTTATACTTACCATCAAATGTGTTCCTGCAGGAATTCTTTTGTGCAACATGACATTGAGGGAATTGAAATAAGGATTGCAGCATTTTTGGGTCTAATATTTGGGGTTTGCAGGCAGAAGAGCTCCTGATCTGGTGGGCTTCATGTGCATAGAAGTTTATAAGATTATGAGAGGCATAGATACGGTCAACAGTCAAAATCTTTATCCCAGGCTATAAATGTCAAATGCTAGGGGATGTGCATTCGAGGTGAGAGGGGTAAAGCTTAAAGGAGATGTGCAGGTCAAGTCTTTTTTTTTTACACAGAGAGTGGTAAGTGTCTGAAATGGGCTGTCGTGGGGATGGTGGAAGCAGATAAGATAGTGGTGTTTAAGAAGCTGTTAGACAAATGAATATGGAGGGAATAGAGGGATATTGATCATATACAGGCAGAAAATGTTTAATTCAGCATCATGTTCGGCACAGACATCGTGGGCCAAAGGGCCTGTTCCCGTGCTGTACTGTTCTATGTTGTATAGATGATGGCAAAGAAGATTCAACACTTATCTTTTCTACTATCAGGCCACGATTAACAATTGGAATCCCCTGTAAATAATATTGTTTTACATTTTGCATGTGGAAATGAGATTGGTGGAATGTTATTGGCATTAATCAATATCAGAAAAAAAATAAGGGCATGAATGGACATAATTTCAGCTGTATTTCCTATTTACATCCCCAGAGAGAACTCTTGCCCCCATCCCCCTCCCCCTCCCCCTCACCTCAAACCAATGTGGCAGTTGTTACAATCACTTTATGCTGAGCAAATAGGAAAAAAATGGTCAATGCCATCAAAGAGGCCAAAGAATTTGTTACAGCCTCCTTCCCTCCACCAGCACTTGCAGGTATTGTCCTTGGTTTTGGGAGCACTGACCTTACCCATTCAAGCAGCAAATCTTCCAAACCAGTGCTCTGGATGAAAGCATCAGGGCTCATTGTTTAAAATAGATTGAGGATTGGATTAGTCTAATTAACTAATACAGATTATCCCCTCCATTTGGACCCAAAGGTTGCTAAATGGCCACAGCAGAACCAATCACATAGATATCAATTCCACAGAAATGTGGGAATTAGTGTCATGATATTTTTAATTGATGTTTATAAAATAACTTTGAAAAAAAAGTCACAAATCACAAACATTATTAGGATCAAAATATTGCTAATAACAAAAAATCATTTTCAAGTTATGGCTTTTACATTAGGATAAGTATAATGAATTTTTTAACAAATAGTGTACATTTATATAGCATAAGGTATTAATTCATGATGGTTTCATGACTGTTTCTGGTGTTGAAATAGCGCTCGATGCTGGAAATTTCTAGAAAAGAGGTTGTTGAAAAGAAAGCAACTATAAGGACATTGGCTGGCCCTGAAACTGCTTAAGGAGCAAGATACCTTTTGTTGATAATTTAAATTACCAACTAGTTCAGCATCTTAGAAAGTGAATAAAGGAAATATTGAGATACATGAAATCATTCTTAAAATGGGTAGCAACATTAAAGGAACCATTATTGTCCAAGGACTGATATTAGAAAAGATACATGGACTTCATCCCTCCTTTAATAATGATAAAGAAATTATCTAAATAACTGTCCAGTCTCTATATTCTTTAGAACATAGAACAGTACAGCACAGTACAGGCCCTTCAGCCCTTAATATTGTGCTGACCTATATAAACCTACTCCATGATCAATCTCAGCCCATAACCCTCCATTTTTTTTTACATCCTAAGAGTCTTTTAAATGCCCCTATTATATCAGCTTCTACCACTACCCCTGCCAGTGCGTTCCAGGCATGCACCACTCTCTGTGCAGAAAACCTACCTCTAACATCTCCCCTAAACTTTCCTCCACTCACCTTAAACGGAGGTCCTCTGGTATTGGCCATTGCCTCCCTTTACTTTGGCACAAGGTCCTTGAATTCTTAGTTTAACAGACAGCCCTTCTTGATCTGGTCCCTTTGTGTTTGGAGTTCCTCAGAGACCTACTGTCAAGCTGTAATAGCCTCACCCTGCAGGGTGGGTGGTGCATCCCCTGCTATCTCCACACCAAAATACCTCCTCAGGAAGATGGTGCCCATTCCTCCAAAATGGGACTCTACCTTCTGTCATGGCCTCAGGATCTGGGGTGTGGTGAGTGCCAATTCACTGCTGCCTTCTGCCACAAATAAAAACAGAAAATAATTAGCAGGTCAGGCAGTGTCATGGCAAGAGAGATTCCAATCTCTTAGTCATTGATGCAGGTGGGGGAGGAGTCTTCCTGTCTTGGTGAGTATTTTCAGCTACATTGATAGAGTCACAAACTAGAGAACATGGTTACAAAGTAAGGGACCACTCATTTAAAACTGAGGTGGGTAGCAATTTCTTCTCTCAGAGTTTGGTGAATCTCTGCCCTAGGAGGGTGGTGAAGGCCATATCATTAGATGTATTTAAGGTGGAGATAAATAAATATTTGAAAGATTAAGGGTTATGGGGAACTGGCACAGAACAAGAGTTAAGGCCAACATAGATCAGCCACGATCATATTGAACGTCAAGGCAGACTTGAGAGGCTTGCGGGCCTACTCCTGCTCATATTTTCTTGTGTTCTTTTCTGTTTTTATTTCAGATTTCTAGCTTTTGTTTTTGCTTTTTCAATTATTGCCTTTGTTGCAAAACACTGGTTGATTACAATATGATTTTGATCAATCTGTTTGAGAAAATTGTCTTATTAAGCAGTTAGTAACAAGGATAAAACAGTTTGCCCTATTAAAGTAAATACTACACTCATAGCCCTTCTATTATGGAGACCTCTGGTGAAAGTATATACAAGAGTCTTCACTAGCCCTTGACACCACTTGTGATCATAATTCACAAGAGAAGTCCATTCAATTGATCCAAGAAACTAACAGATCTCAAGCAAAACAGTGTTCTCACATTCTTTCTGCTATTCCAGATTCCTGACAACAGTGAATATAAGAATATCTTCTCCATTTATGGCCTTTGGCACTGTTCACAATCCCAATCCAAAGGTGAAGCCCTCACCATCATGATCAAATAACTTCCTGTTGCATGACAAGTAGTTCCTGTCACATGACAAATCACTACAGCAAATCAACTTTAACTAAGCTGTTTAACACATTAAATATGACCAAACCAGTGTCTTTTTAACAATGTTAATTGCATATATCAGTGTTAATAAAATTAGTAGAATGTACTGTATAATATCACTACTCTAAACTATTACAAAGTTCTTCCACATTATACTATAGCTTTCTGCCACATCCCACTGTTGGTGGGATATGAGTTTCATCTTTGTCTAAATCTCATAACAATGCATTGCCTGAAGTTGGGCATCTTTGCTTCAGGTCGAAGACCCTTTGTCAGAGCTTTGCATAACAAAGGGTGTTTGATTTATAAGATAGTGTAGTGACTCACAGCCTGAGCAGGCGAACCGGCTCGGCAGTCGGGTCGCGCGTCGTTCAAGCGGCGAGGCCCAAGATGGCGGTGGGCCTTCGTCTTCCCCGAGCGACAGGGAGAACCCGCGCACGGGAAAGACTTGATGACGTAGCATATACGTCATTGCCGTTTGGAGTGGGCAGGAACAGGCTCTCTTAAAAGGCCCGCGCAAGGCGGGAAAATAAAGCAGTTCTTGTTCTGAAACCCTTCGACTAGCGTCTTGTTTTCTCACATCGCGGTAGCAGCCGCTACATTGGTGACCCCGACAGTCCAAACGGATCTTGGACCAGCTCAATGGATGACAACGCAGCAGCCAACGCAGTGGCACTCAAGCTGCCCACCTTTTGGACACTTTGTCCCAGTGTCTGGTTCAACCAGGCCGAAGCACAATTCCACCTTCGCCAGATCACCTCCAACTCCACAAAGTACTACCATGTGGTCAGCTCTCTGGACCAGGAGACAGCCGCCCAGGTCGGAGACTTCATCCAGTCTCCTCCGGAGGAAGATAAGTACCCGGCTTTCAAAGACCTTCTGATTTGGACCTTCGGCCTCTCCCGTCATGAATGCGCCGCCCGCCTTCTCCAAAGTCTCCGATCCCTGGTCAGCTCGTCAGCAGAGACATTTGTCCTACATTTCCGAATTCATAACGGATATCCAACATGTCTCCAGAAAGGACAATGTTGTTGCTGATGCACTTTCCAGACCGACCATCCACAACCTGTCCCTGGGTGTCGACTACACGGTCCTGGCTGACGCACAGCAAGCCGACGACGAGCTGCCCAGCTACAGAACTGCAGTCTCGGGCCTGCAGCTCCAAGATTTCTTGGTTGGTCCAGGTCGGCAGACCCTACTTTGCGACATCGCAACAGGTCAACCCCGCCCTATAGTTCCTGCAGCCTGGCAAGAGACGCGTTTTCGACTTGGTACACGGGTTGGTGCACCCATCCATCAGATCGACTGTCCGACTGGTCGCCAGCAAGTTTGTCTGGCATGGCCTGCGCAAACAGGTCAGTGAGTGGGCCAGGACTTGTCCGCACTGCCAGACATCGAAAATCCAATGACACACCAAAGTCCTGCCACAGCAGTTCGAGCCTACCCGTAGAAGGTTCGACCACATCCACATCAACCTCGTGGGCCCTCTGCCGGTTTCAAGAGGAGCCCGGTACCTCCCTACCATCGTGGACCGGTTCACGAGGTGGCCAGAGGCAACCCCTCTATCTGACATCATGACTGATTCCTGCGCCCGGGCGCTGCTCACAACTTGGATCTCGTGTTTTGGTGTTCCAGCCCACATCACTTCAGACAGAGGCACCCAATTCACCTCCAGCCTCTGGTCTGCATTAGCGAACATGCTGGGAATGCAGCTGCACACCACCACGGCTTACCACCCTCAATCAAACGGGTTAGTGGAACGTTTCCACTGCCATCTGAAATCAGCCTTGATGGCCCGCCTGAAGGGTCCCAACTGGGTCGACGAACTGCCTTGGGTCCTGCTTGGCATACGCACTGCCCCCAAGGAAGACCTCCATGCTTCGTCAGCTGAATTTGTGTATGGGGTGCCCCCTGGTTGTCCCAGGGGATTTCATACCCGCCCTTCCGGATCAAGGGGAACAACCCACGGCAGTCCTGCAAAGACTGCGCTAGAGGCTCGGCAACTTGGCCCCGGTTTCCACCTCGTGGCACGGTCAAGCCCCATCTTGTAAGCCCAAAGAACTACGAGACTGTAAGTTTGATTTTGTTCGCAGGGGCACACCTCGGGCACCGTTGCAACGACCATACGAGGGGCCGTTCCGAGTCATCAGGAATAATGGATCCACCTTTATTTTGGACGTTGGGGGCAAGGAACAGGTCTTCATGACGGACCACCTCAAACCGGCCCATTTAGATCTGCAACAACCGGTCGAGGTTCCAGCACTGCGACGCAGAGGCCGACCTCCTAAGTGATGGCTAACACAGCCTGTGGACATTGGGGACCGTATCGCCGGTTCTGGGGGGGGGGGGGGGGGTTGTGTAGCGACTCACCGTCCGAGCAAGTGAACCGGCTCGGCAATCGGGTCGCGCATTGTCGGAGTGACGAGGCCCAAGATGGCGGTGGCCTTCGTCTTCCCCGAGCGACAGGGAGAACCCGCGCGTGGGAAAGATTTGATGACATAGAATATACGTCATTGCCGTTTGGAGTGGGTGGGAACAGGCTCTTAAAAGGCCCGTGCAAGGTGGGAAAATAAAGCAGTTCTTGTTCTGAAACCCTTTGACTGGCGTCTTGTTTTTTCACATCGCGGTAGCAGCCGCTACAACAGCTTTATTAGTCACATGTACATCGAAACACACAATGAAATGCACCTTTTGCCTAGTGGGTTCAGGGGGCAGCCCACAAGTGTCGCCACACTTCCGGCGCCAACATAGCATGCCCACAACTTCCTAACCCGTACGCCTTTGGAATGTGGGAGGAAACCAGAGCACCTGTAGGAAATCCATGCAGGCACAGGGAGAACGTACAAACTCCTTACATACAGTGACTGGAATTGAACCCAGGTCACTGGTTCTGTAATAGCATTATGCTAACTGCTACACTACCATGCCTGCCTCAGTTTCTCTTCTCACAGATGCAACCTGACCTGCTGAGTATTTCCAGCACTTTTTGTTTTTTATTAAGGTAAGTTTGTTAGTGTATTAATGAATCACTGTAGCAATGAAGAGACATTATATTGTTGTTGAGATCTGAAATGGCCTGCCTGAGAGTGGTTGAAACAGAAAGAACAACAACTTTAAAAACGGAACAGACACTTCAAGGTGAGTAATTGCAAAAGTTTGTGGATGGATTGACGGAGTAGAACCAACTGGATAGTTGGCAGAAAGAGCTGGCCCAGGCACAATAGGCCAAATGATGTCATGACTTCAAGGATAGCAGTCAAATGATTCTGAAATGGGACTAGAGTAGATGGGAATCTTGGTTGGCATGGACCAGTTGGGCTGAAGGGCCTGTTTCCGTGCTGTATGAATCTATGATTCCATTCCAAAGATGTGTGTGTCGGTAGGTTTATTGGTCATTGTAAAGTTCCCCTAGTGTAGAGGTGAGTGGTAGAATCTGGGGAGAGTTGATCGGTACCTGGAGAGAATAAAAATTGGTAATTGGTTTATTATTGTCACGTACTGAGATACAGTGAAAAACTTTGTTTTGCATGCCACCTGGACAGGCCATACCAAACATAATTACATCGAGGTAGTACAAAGGGAAAAGTAATAGCAGAATGTAGAAAATAGTGTTACAGTTTCAGAGAAAGTACAGTGCAGGTAGGTGAATAAAGTGTAAGGCCATGATGAGGTAGACTGAGAGATCAAGAGTTCATATTTATCATACAAGAGGTCCATTGAAGAGTCTTATAACAGCGAGATAGAAGCTGTCCGTAAGCCTGGTGTATGTGTTCTCAAGCCTTTGTATCTTCTGCCCAATGGAAGGGAGAGAAAGAATGTGATTTGTGTAAGAGGGTGGTTGATGGTCAGTGCAGACTTGGTTGGCTGAAGAGCCTTTTTCTGTGCTGTATGACTCTAAGATTCTATGACTCTATGATGCTATAACTTCAAGAACAGGAATAACTATGATGACTGCGGAACTTGCATCTCCTCAGTTCTGTTGACTGATAAAGCAAAGTGTGCAGGTAATCATGATGAGTGACATTTCCACCTACAGCAGTGGCCGCCTCCAAAGCTTAAATGCACTTTCTCTGAAGAATGATTTAGCTGACACTATTGAAACCCTAAACTCCACTGAAAGGCATTCTGTCTTGTCTGTTTTCAATATATTGATTTTCAAAGTAAAAGAACCCTAATACAGGATGCAAATTATGTATATAAAGTTGTCGTTCTTTATGGTCATGTCTTTAAAGAGGCCTTTCATAATGTAGTGAATGAGTTGAAGCAATCCAAAGATAATGCCTCTCCCCTGCTCTTCCAGTAGCTCCGTGTCTTCCAAACATTTATTAAATCTTTTCTTATCAGATGCAATTACTTTTGCCTCATCTACTCCTTTGGCCAAGCAGTCTGTGCTCCAACACATTTTTCTTGCTCTCTACAGCAATGTATCATGTTTAAAAAAAAATGCCATTTTTCACTTACATTGTGTTCCTCTTGCTGACACTAATACCATTCGCAAACCGTGATTGGGAGGGTGAATGCCAATCAACTCCAGCAGATGTCATGCATGTTGACAAAGGATTTCTCCAACTGTGTTTTTTTTTTCTCTTTTATGCCTTCTCTTAGCTTCTGTCCAAGAAATTCTGGCTAGGGTTAGGAATTCATTATATGAAGCTGACATCTGACCAAAAGCCCTTGTCATGTTTTTCATAGGAGGGAGGAAGAAACCTCAAATTGCCACACATTACACAGACATCGTGTTCAACTGGCACAATGACATTTCACAATGTTACCTTCCCTGTTTATAGAAAGAAGCTTCTGCAATTATTTGACAGACCAGTGATAATAAAATATGAACAACAGTGTTTTCCAATTGAAAAAGTAAACTCTCTTCTGCTAATGTATAGTTATTGAAGTACCATGAATCTTTTCATGAACCAGCTGAGTTTGAGCATACAATCCACTAAGGTGCCATGGTTCATACTTTGAACAACTTAGATGGAGAAGGAAATTCATGCGGTAATATAGTGCTGGCTGATCAATATGGCCAATGGATTTATCCATAATCTGGGAACTTCCCTGCATAACAAAGGATCAGTCAGAAGATGAGTGTTAAGGCCTTGTTTTAGACTGTTACCATTACAAGCTAATGCCTCATGGATCATGAACCATGGATCAGAATGTACTTCAGCCATGTATGCACGTTCATGCTGACTACATGTTCGTTAACTCTTCAGTACTTCAATTGTGGAAAAAAAATGAGTTTAGCAATTTGTATTCTCAAAATAGAGTGATTTTGTTCACTCATTAAATAAAATAACTCCATTTTGTTATTATAAACAGAAGAGCTGGCTTAATTTTACGTCTTTGCACTGTACTCCTGCCTCAAAACAACAAATTTCACGTCATAGAAGTCAGTGATAATAAATCTGGTTCTGAATCCCCAAGGCACTCTGCAGGATGAGGATGCGTTGGACCAAAGGGCCTGTTTCTGTACTGTGACTCTATGACTCTAGACCATGTTCCTCTGTACTTATTACCGTAAAGGCACTGTGGGATCAGGATTTGTTGCCAACCTCACCATCATCTCCCCACAACAATTTCTTCCATCTGATCCTACCACCTTCCTGGTACTTCAGCCACATGACCATATGGGAGGTTAGTTGCCACATGCTATGTAGTGCAAAGACACAAAAGAGTTACAAGATCACACTTTGGGGCATTTGAGGTATCTGAAGGCAAGGAGGTTAGCCAGGCAACAGAAGCCTGCATGCGATGAAGGAAGCAGCGTGAACTGGAGAGAAGGTGGATGATAAACAGGTTAATTGGAGTTCTATAATGGGAAATTGGAGAATATTGCAAGGAATTGTACAAGACACTGGTGAGGCCCTACCTGGAGTATTGTGTACAGTTTCGTTTACCCTGCTATAGGAACCACATCATTAAGCTAGAAAGAGTAGGAAAATGATTTACGAGAATGTTGCCAGGACTCAAGGGCCTGAGTTATAGGGCGAGGTTGAGCAGGTTAGGACTTTATTTCTTGGAGCGTAAGAGACTGAGGGGTGACCTTATGGAGGTGTATAAAATCATGAGGGGGATAGATAGGGTGAATGACACCGGTCTTTTTCCCAGGGAAGGGAAAGGGAATCAAAAACTCGAGGACATAGGTTTAAGATGAGAGGGAAAAGATTTAAAAGGGACCTGAGGGGCAAGTTCTTCACATAGTGGGTGGTGCATATATGAAATGGGCTGCCAGAGGAAATGGTTGAAATGGATAAAATAACAACATTTAAAATATATTTGGACGGGTATATGGATAGGAAAGGTTTAGGGGGATGTGAGAAATGGGACGAGCTTAGGTGGACATCTTGGTCATCATAGATGAGTTGGGCTGAAGGGTCTGTCCCACGCTGTATTACTTTATGACTTTAAGTGGAGCAGATAAAGTATTGTGAAATACAGGTGTCGATCCTCAAAGAAATGCTTATTTGTACCTGCTATTCTATATCTCGTGTTGAGATTATTGACCTTATTTTGGTACTGCAGTCTTGTCCTGAATGCTGCATTACTCCCACGAAAGACTGTCTAGCTGTTACTTTTGACAGTGGCACACCTTCCTGTGCACTGCTTCCCACAATGTTATTTCAATGCTTCCTCGTGATTGGCCATCACGTTACTGCAGATGTTGTTTAAGGCACCAGCAACGAAGTAGAAGCCTGCCAATGTGCGGAATTCTTCCATTTCAAAAGAAGCTAAAATTGGCCAATTGAAAATATAAACAAATACAGAACTTTCTAACCTCATCACCACATAAATGATGACAAGTGTATGACAGAAGTATGCAGTAATATCACAGCTGCTCCCTTAAATTGATATGTCTTTAAGACTTACACTGCAGTTTGCATTTCTTATGCCCCCTAAGCATGAATGCAGTGACTGGCAACTGGATTGATATACAAGAAGCATGCACATTTTTCAAATATTCATCCTGAGGTTACGTGCATCATTGGTGAGCTAGGGATTTATTGCCCATTGCTCGGTGCCCTCAAGAAGATGTTAGTGAGCTTTCTGCTTGAACTGCTGTGGCCCATGGGGTAAAGGATCTCCCACAAGCTGGTAAGCAGGTTTTCATGCTCTTGTAATGTTTCTGGCAAGTAACTTTGCAGTTGAAATCCGTTGCATCCTTCCCAAGGGAATAAACCCTATGGACTTAATTTTCAATAACATTTAACAAATTATATTTATCTTCACAGATAGGTTTTCATACCTAAGAATACTCCACTGGTCAGTTGATACTGATACTTTTCGGTGTGCAGTCAATATACTCATCTACACAAAAACTGGATTAAGGTCCACAGGAGTGAATTTTTGTCCAGTTATTGCCTGCTCACAGTTTTCTTTAAGTAGGTTAACCTTGGAGATGTAATCAATCATACTGGACCTATCAATCCAGCAAGCAACCACAATGAGCATCCCCTTGATACCAGCAGTAAGCTTTTCCCTCTTCAGAATTTGGAACTACTTTCCATTTTGTTAGCTCTAAATCACAACCATCCAATATGCCATCAGCTTGAGGCTGCCTAGATATTTTATTTTCAGAGAGGTTGTTCCAGACCCAGAAGGCATGGTTCAAATAACTTAGTGCTTCTGCTTCAGTAGCACAGATTGATCTAATATGGTTCCCCTTCAGTTTTTATCATTTCTTGAATCCTGCTCCCTCAAACTTTTACGGTTATTGTCCTGTTTTCTTGTAAACTCTTGTAATCTGTTGTAGAAAAGAGAGTCCATTCCTACTTGCACCAAATTAAACACATGGCATTTTAAAGCCTTGCTCTTATTTTCTATATTCACTTAGGATAAATTTAGAGATGAAAGTTAAGGAAATATTTATAGCTTTTTTTTGCCTTCGATATTTTTGAATGGGATCCATTGGTGAATATGTTGCTACATTTGCAAACAACACAAAATAATAAAGTTGAGTGGTGTGTTTTGGTCAACTTGGTTGGGAGGTGAGTGTGAATCGGGTGTTTGAGCTGGTAGTTATTTAAGAATGAATTCTGTGAGAGGGAGGAGTATAGCTGGCATTCTCTTAATTTTCATTTAATTGGGATCAGCTGTTATTTTAAAGTTTCTTCGGAAGTCTGTTTTTAATACAAATACAATTTCATTTAATGGATCGGTTGTCCTATTTAATCCATGTAGCAATTTATAAAATTCAAAAAAAAAGGCAAAGCTCTTTGTTTACATACATGAGTCCTCTGAGCATTCTGTTCTCCATTCATTAATGGTGTGTAGATCTAGTTGTCTTCAACATCCCAATTTAAGTATCAGGCAGCGTATAGTTTCAAAATAAAACTATTATGTGTTACTGAAGGAATTAGCTGTACTTTTGAAAGTGCTTTTGAAAGTCTTAACCTTGAGAAATATACTTTATGCATAAATGTTGAGTATACTCGGTATACTAGCTCAAGCAGAGAGAGGAGATCAAATGATCAACAACATAATCATATCATGTTGGTTGTGCTCTTAAATAGCATCGAACTTTAAGACAAAGAAGGAGGCCAATGCTTCAGGCTAGCCAACAAATATCTTTTCAATCCCACTCTTCTGCTCATGGTCCATAGCCTTGTACCTCACCACACATCTAGTTCAATCAAATGAGCAATGAAAGCACAGATGCCTCTGTCAGGTGCAAGGTATGGACTTGAGGATTTCTCTAGGTTTAAGTGTTTGCAGGTGCAGTGGAACTTATCAAAGCAGGCTATCAAATGAAAGGGATTGGTGCTAGCTCTGTGAAAGTGCTGTGTTGCATTGAACAGGATCTGAGGCTATAACCTCATACATCATAGCATTTGAAAATACAATTTTTGATAGTATTGAACTTTTGCAGCACAACATTGGGTCAGGCCCAGATTCCTGTCTCTGATCTCCATGGCTATTTCCTCTTTTGGCCAATAGTCTTGAAGAGATAGCTGACTACCTACATATACAAGGATCTAAGAATTCTCTTGCATTTCACAATGTTTATTAAGTGCTGCCTGAGTAAACTGGTGTATTCTCTAAGTCTTATCCCGGCCACATAAGCATGCGATAGTGTGAGCTGGAGCAGGTCATAAGCAGAGGGTTGAGGCCCACTTGTGCATTGGTTAAAGAGTGCATCCTTCCCATCTGTTTGGCCAAGAGGTCCAGGGTAGCTCTTTTCATTATGCTGTACCATTTTTCATTTATTTGCCAGTTCAAAGTCACCTCCTGAAAAACCACCTAAATCTGGTCCAACCATGATGTATTACCTCTTTAAAAGGTGCTCTGGCTGATATTAATCAGGGCAGATCAGCTTCAAGTAATGCTATCAGGTTATAATATAGGGTGCTCTGAAGAAGTGTGCATCCATTGGGTTTGTGCAGGCCTCACCCAGCAATAATGTCAAACAACAGGCAGATGGAAAATACTACATACATCAATATATTTCACAACCACTGGGTTGTGCATCATCATGCCATAAGACATAGGAGTAGAATTAGGCCATTTGGTCCACTGAGTCTGCTCTGCCATTCGATCATGGCTGATTTATTTTTCCCTCTCAACCCCATTCTCCTTCTTTCTCCCCATAAACTTTGACTCCCTTACTAATCAAGAACTTATCATTCTCTGCCTTAAATACATCCAATGACTTGGCCAGCACAGCATTCTGTGACAACGAATTCCACAGACTCACCACCCTCTGACTGAAGAAATTTCTCCTGATCTCAGTTTTAAAGGGACATCCCTTTATTCAGAAGCTGGATCCTAGACTCTTCTACTAATGGAAGCATCCTCTCCACGTCCACTCTATCCAGGTCTTCCAGGGTTTTCATCCTTTCAATTCTGTTACATCACTGCATTAAGCCAAACATTTCTCTTTCCAGTGAGAGACCATTTGAAGCTTTCAACTTTGGCTGCCACTGGAACTTAGCAGCCTGGAGATACATCAGTGAATCCTTTTTTTTATATAAAGAAGGCAAGTTATGCATTTATCAATGGTAAAGAATATTAAAGTCACAACAAAGAAAATGCAAACACAAGGAAATGGAAATTTAAAAAGGTGCAGTAAAGGAGTTTTTGACGAACATCTAATTACTTGTTTACACACAATATGCAAGTATATTTATAACACATGCATGCTAGTGGTACTTTTCTGACATGTGTAATTTGCCCTCTACTTTTCAACTACATAGCAAGCTGTTCTCATAGTAATTTTAGTGCTGACTTGTAACCAAACAATTAAAACCATATTGCAGTCAAATAAGTTTAACAGTGAGTGGTGCATGGATCAGTAATAGCTTTTCCCACTGGCTGGTAACTAAAGCCAGGTATTTGGGCAAGGGACCTATTATCACCTTCCAGAATCATTTAAACTTAAATTTCTCTTTTCATGGGTTTGAACTTGTGTCTCCTGATTAACGGATATTAATATGGTAAATGTAACCACATTGCTACCATAACATGATTGCTCATCGTTGTTTACACACTGTTTTCTATAGATTCCATTATGTCCCACCGTTTTTCACCAGGCAGCCTGGAGCAATTAGTATCAGGATAGCTTATTTCTTTATTTTGTTATGTCAAGCTTAGATGCGGACACCACTGACAAGGCAAAATGTATTCCCTTTTCCTAATTGCCCTTGAATTGGATGCATTTAGGGGATACTTACAAATCAACTACATTGATGTAGGACTGAATCACACTTAGGCTAAAGTGGGTAAGCGTGGCAGATATCTTTTCCTAAATTACATTACAGTACTGAACCAGAAGGGGTTTACAACAATCCACTGGCTCCATGGTCACCATTATCTTCCAGATATACTTAATCATTTGAATTTAAATTTCTCACCCCCACTGGATTTCAACTTGTGTCTCTGGCTTAATAGATGCTAGCACAGTAACTTACCTACCTTATCACCATATATAACAGGATTGCCTGTCATTACTTTCACACTTTTTTTTATTAATTCCATTCTGAAACGTCTTTAGAAGATCTGTAACTTAGATTATTTTGCCAGAAGTTATCATCTTTTAAATGATCCTCTTTACAATAAATAGCTCCACAATTTGCAGTTATTCCACTAGACAGTTTTCTTCTGGACATCATGTCTTTGGTCAGAACCAGTCTGTAATATCTTCTCAGCTCAGTGTCTCAGCAATCACTGATGTCTGAAAGTAGCATCAAGTATATGAACAGCTGCTTGGTATTTATATGAGATGGCTTGATAGGTTTCCTTTTTGCATTAATCAAACATGAAGCTGTTACTAACAATTTCAGTTGTAAATAATATTTTCTTGGGGTGAGTGGTATGCCTCTCTGTTCTTGTAATTTATTGAGTGAGTTGTTAGCCCTAATCCCTAACTGTAAGCTCCTTTAGCCATCCTTTCTACAATTTCCTGTTTAATCTATAATAATGTGACAAAGAAACCATTGGGTGAACTGACTTCATTGTCATGAACAAAGTTAGCCGTCATGCACTACATTATTTACATTCAACTTAAAAACTAAAATTAATCTGATTAATAAATTAGAGCAGTGTTGAAGGATTGTAAATCTGAACCATTAGATCTGTCTCTAAAGATGCTGCCTACATTGTCATCCCACATTTAGTTTGCAAATTCTTTACAAAATTCTACATGATGCAAAGGAAGAAAATCCTAACATTTAGTTTTTGAATATTCTCTTTCATAATCATCGCTACAGAAAGAAAATCTAATTTCAGACTGTTTTTTATCAGTCAAATCTCTGACTTATCACTCAGACATTGTTCAGAACATAAGAAATAAAAGTAGGGTTAGGCCCAAATGGCTCTCAAGGTTGTTCTGCCATTCAGTAGAATTGTGGCTGAGCCTGTGTCCCAAGTCTACATTCAATCCCCATCTCCTCTGAATCACTAGAGTCTAAAAAAAACTCTTAACCTCAGCCTTGAATAGAAAGGCCTGAGCAATCACAGCCCTTTGAGGTAAAGTATTCCAAAGACTCTCAACTCTCTGTATAAAGAAATTTCTCTTCATCTCAGTCATAGATAGCTGAACCCTTATCCTGAGACAATGACACCTCATTTTGGACTCTCTACCCAAAGGAAACGGTCTCTCAGCATTTACCCTATCAATCCTTCTCAAAGTCTAGTGTATCACAGCAAAATCACTTCTCCTTCTTCTAAACTCCAGTGTACATGAGCTAACTTTTACAATTGATATTGGCATATAATGGCTAACTTTTCTTTACCAAAGATGTATTGCCAAACAGGGGAAAAATTGGTATCAGTTCATGGCTCCTTCTTGTTTTTGTGTGGCGCTGTAATGGAGGATTGCTCTAGGGCTTTGCTAGTGTCAGCACCTGACTGCACCTGAATTTGGCTTCACACTGAAAAATATGTGCAAATTTGGCACTGCAGCTTCCTATAATGGTCCTGGGCTGTTATTCAGAGTTAATGAATAATATTAAAAATCTATTGGAAGCTTCTGAACTTGTTATAACATGGTTACAGTAATAACAGGTTTACATGTTTATATTGCTGGAACAGCCTTCCAGAGTCCTAGACTAACACTCCCATGGCACCAGTTCGCTTTCCACCTTGCAGCTGCAGGACTTAAGGTTGTCATATAAATAAAATTTAGACCTAAATAGCTCAGATCACTCATGGTGACCTTAAAAGTATTTGACCACTATAGAAAAAAAACAATTGATTCACTAACACCATATAAAAAAAGAAATCTGCCTTCCTTGCACAGGTTGACTTTTGGGTGATTCTAGACTGGTCTATTGCAAAAATCAAAATCCTGCAAGTATTGCAAATTTGAAATAAAAACAGAAGCTGTTCTAAATGCTCTGCAGCTCCAACAGGATCTGTGGTGAGAGAAGCAAACCACATTTCAGTTCAATGACCTTATATTAGAATTGTCATAAGGTCATTGACTTGAAATGTTAACTCTGTTTTGTTTACTCTCCACAGATGCTGCCTGACCTAGTGAACACTTCCACTGATCTCTTTTATTTCCCCCCACAGTTTTGCGGTTGACTCCTAAGCTCTCTGTGAAATAGCCTGGCAAGCTACTCCACTATGTCAAAAACCTTAATGCACTGGAGCATACAAATGTAAGGAATAAGGGCAGGTTAACAAACCAGTTAAGAAAAGATCATGGATTAAATGTAGGATGATAACAGAGGATCAAAGGAGAAGCCTCACAGACCTAATCCTCTTGCAACATTTTCCATACTCATACCTGATATCCCTGTTTTAGCACTTATGGGTGGCACATTTGATATCATAAACTTACCACTTTCTTGCAAGACAGACTATTTGAGGATGCAGTCATTATACATCTGCACAGCTTTTACTACATGGGCCACATCTGGCTGATATAATTTTGGCTACAACTTCATCTTCTTGTTCAATGCCCAATATGCTTAATTGTCATGTAGTCCAAAATCTATCTCAGCCCTGAATCTACACAGTGGTTCAACCTCCACAGTTCTCTGGGTAAGAGAATTCCAAAGATTCACAACCCACTGAGAGAAGATTTTCCATCTCATCCATAGCTCCGTGGGACAGGTTTTGGGTTTAATCCTCTGCATTTCCAAATTATTCTCCATAAATCTTAGCTTGACATCAGTGGTGGGAAAAATGCTGGAGTCCTGAGGGATGGGTGACAGGTCGGACAAAGTCAACATGGATTTGCAAAAGGGAATTCATGTTTGACAAATCCACTGGAATTCTTTTGCGGAAGTAACTTGCAAAACAGCTGGGGGAGAATCTCATCAAAAGCTTTTTGGAAGTCCAAATACCCCATGTATTTGTGTAATTGAACTTTCAAAAAGCTTTTGATAAGGTCTTGCAAAAGAAATTAACGTGCAAAATTAAAACACATAGGATTGGAGTATGGTGTTAATACAGACAGAGAATTGGTTTGTCAACAGAATTAAAGAGTAGGTACAAACAGATCTTTTTCTAAGTAGTAGGCAGTAACTAGTTGGGTACCACAGGGACCCTGCTGAAGATGTTGCTGCCTATCCTCACTGATTGCAGTCTGTTGGTCAGAAAGTCAAGGATTCAGTTGCAGGGGGAGGTGTTGAGTCCCAGGTCTCAGAGTTTGGTGGTGAGTTTACTTGGAATTATAGTATTGAAGGTGGAGCAGTAGTCAATAAACAATAGTCTAACGTAGATGCTCCAGAGATGAGCGTAGGGCCAGGGAGATGGTGTCCACTGTAGACCTGCTTCGGTAATAGGCGAATTGCAGAGGGTCGGGGTTGTCTGGGAGGCTGGGGTTAATGCGTGCCAATGACCAGCCTCTCGAAGCACTTCATGATGGTGGATGTCAGAGCCACTGGTCTGTAGTCATTAAGGCATGTTACTTTGTTTTGCTTTGGTACCAGGATGATTGTGGTCTTCTTAAAACAGGTGGGAACCTGAGCTTAAAGCAGGGAGAGGTTAAATATGTCTGCAAATACCCCTGCCAGATGATCAGCACAAGATCTGAGCACATGGCCAGGGACACCATCTGGGCCAGATGCTTACAGTGGGTTCACTCTCTGGAAGACTGATCTTATGTCCTCGACGGTGACCACGGGTTCAGTTGTATTACGGTATAATGTGGGTAAATGTGTGTGAACATGAGGTTTTCCATTTTGGTGGCAATAACAGGAAGGCAGATTATTATCTGAATGCTGGGCAAGGGGGAGGTTCAATGAGAGCTGGTGTCATTTAAGATTGAGATGAGTGGTTAGCATAACGCTATTACAGTGCCAGCGACCCGGGTTCAATTCTGGCCACTGTTTGTAAATAGTTTGTACGTTCTCCCCACGTCTACGTGGGTTTCCTGCTGGTGCTCCGGTTTCCTCCCACATTCCAAAGATGTACAGGTTAGGAAGTTGTGGGCATGCTATGTTGGCACCGGAAGCATGGCA
Organism: Pristis pectinata; assembly: GCF_009764475.1. Classification (NCBI taxonomy): domain Eukaryota; kingdom Metazoa; phylum Chordata; class Chondrichthyes; order Rhinopristiformes; family Pristidae; genus Pristis; species Pristis pectinata. The sequence continues at coordinate 27,352,907 of NC_067414.1, read as the reverse complement.
ACATTTTCGGGCTGCCTCCAGAACACTCTACACAAAAGATGCATTTCACTGTGTGTTTCAATGTACATGTGACTAATAGAGAAATCTTATATCTTATATCTTAATTTCTTCTCCCAGAGACTAGTGAACCAGTGAAATTCTCTCCAATAGAAGGCAGTTGAGGCCAAATCATTAAATATTTTCAAGAAGGAGGTAAGAAATTTTCTTAGGGTTAGAGGGATCAGGGGATGTGGGATGAATGCTGGAAAAAGGTTACTGAATTTGGATACACACCACCCCCCCCCCCCCCCCCCCCATTATCATACTGAATGGTGGAGCAGTCTCAAAGTGTTGAATGCTCCCATTTTCTGTTTCTACCTTTTTATTGCATTGATTGCAGCAACTTCAGTGAATCCCCCATGGGAAAAACCCCCTCATAGCAGTGAAATGCATCTTTTTTGCATAGAATGTTCTGGGGGCAGCCCGCAAGTGTTGCCACTCCTCCGGCGGCAACATAGTATGCCCACATCTTCCTAACCCGTACGTCTTTGGAATGTGGGAGGAAACCGGAGCACCGAGAAGAAATCCACGCAATCATGAGGAGAACGTACAAACTCCTTACAGACAGCAGCGGGAATTGTACCTGGGTCGCTGGCACTGTAATAGCGTTACGCTGACCGCTACACTTAGAGGCAGATGATTGAAACAACCATGCAGACCCTAATGCTAAAGTAATTTCAGGAGCCACTTTCTGATCCACAACTGTGTGTCTACCTACTCGAGAGTTGGAAAGTCCCTGCATCTGGCTGAATGCTCCACAACTCCAGGCTATCTGGAATTAAAGACAGAATGTTACAGACTACTCTGTTATCTCTGTATCGCCACTTTCTGTTGCCACACTTGATATCCTGTTCTGGCACACTTGATGATACAATTTTGCTACCTTTAAGTAATTTAAGATCATTGATGCATCAGACATTACTTGTGATACATATATTTTATCTGATGTAACTTAGCAATGCTAAGCCAATAGGACACAAGGTAATAAAAAAAATCACATTCATATTCTGTCGTCTTAGTAGTAGGGATATATTGGAAGGTCACCATCATTCTACTTTAAACATAACTGGTCTGGAATGCCTCCCTCACATTCATAGTTACTTGAAAACACATTTACAGTAGATTTAAACAAACAGTTTTATATAATGCACTATTTATTTAGTTATTGATCAATTATAATAATTATGGGCGAGATTTTTCATCCATTCCTCCCCTGCATTGAATGCAATAAAATTAATTCTCCTTTTCATGGTTTCACATAAAAACAGTTGTTTACTTTGCGATACATTACCACAAAATCCCCTGTTTTAAAAACCAAGTCATTCCTTGTTTTATAGACAAAGTCATTTTGACCCTGGGTGCAATCTGTTTTAAAATATTTTGCATTGTAAATAAGGGTGCTAAATTGTTTTGACTTCAGCAGGTCAAATGCAGAATTAACTTGCAAAACTAACATTGTCCTGATAGTGCATTCACTGATGAAACAGTTATTTATCTATGATATGCTGTGTCTCCATGGTTACATCCAACCTCCAAACCCATCATAGTCCAACTCTTGAAGCCCTGGTAGTTCAGTTACGTTTTGTTTTTTTTTTGCTGGTTTGTTGATTACATTTTATAGCCATGGAGATTTGGAAAAAGCTGAATTAATGTTGTTTCTTCTTCATAGTTAAGTCTCAAATCAGAATAGCAAGATCTGCTATGTTCAGCAAGTTGAGATATATGCAAATTATTAGGAATATGGTTTCAAACTTAAGTTCTGAGGCTCCACTGCAACTCACAAAGTTTCAACTTTCCTGCCTTAGTAGCTTTACCATGTTCCCAAACTGCCAATGATGAAAAGGGGACTTACCATGGCTTGGTGAGTGAAGTAGCCTAAAATACTTGCATCATGAGGGTTCCCAACCCCAATTACTCTGGAACCTCAGTGAATTAGAGACTAACCTTTAGGATACTGCTGCAAAAAATCCCAGGAGAAAAAATAAAGGGGCAATAAAAACTGTTGTATTTTGTTCTGATTTTCTTGGAACATTTTTATTAACTAGTAATAACAGAATACAAAGGCTGTTTCACTATCAGTCAAAGATCATTCATGTGGGTAATAGAGCGAACTAATGGTATTCCAATTGTGCATTCCCACAAGGATAGATGTGTTAGTTGACCAATAGTCAGAATGCTGGGATGGATGATGGGGGGGTGGGGGTGGTGGGGGGGGGTGCGGAGGTGGTGTGGGCGAGAGGGAGAATATTTGAGAACCTACCCCACTAGATTTGCCAATCCTATTCATCAGATCTGTTGCAATGATCATTTGCAAGCAATGTGTAACACTATTACAATGTGATTTTGTTTCATTGGTGTAAAATACTTCACAGGTAACACAAGTGATGTGATTACATTTTTGTGTACAAAGGGCGGAAAAAATACTTGGTATAAATGCTATCAAAGATCACTTAATTTTAAAGTGAGGATATAAACTAATATTGAGCAATTGGAAAACTCACAGCAATCCTCAAATAAATGTCTTGGATTAAAGGAGTCCATACAATCTAGGGTACAGTGGTAGATACTAGGGCATTTATTTAATATATGCTGTTATAACAACAGAAGATTGTAAGGGAGGAGAAATGGTCTGGAGATGTGAAAATGTCTTCAAAATTGAGTCAGCAGGAAAAATGAATCTGGGAATGAAAGTTCTAATGTAAAAGAAACACAACATTATTCAGTAAGAAAGGAGTACAAGATCTCAGGCCTGGAGATGGCTTGTTAAGGGAAACAATGATGCCATGCCTTATTTTGAGCAACAAACTATCTGCTGGAGGAACTTAGCAGGTTGAGCAGCATCTGTGGGTGGCGGGGTGGGGGGGAGGGGGAAGGAATTGTCAACATTTCGGGCCAAGACCCTGCATATCAGGAGGGGTGAAGGGTGACGGGCAGGTGGAAGCAGGTGGAGGAGGATGGAGAGGTGGAGTTGGGAGACAAATGCAGATGGATGATTGGTGCAAAAAAAAGGGAAATGGTGCCAGGTGGGCGGAGGAGAGGGTGAAGGTGGAGACAGCTAGGAGGGTGATAAGTGAAAAACTCCACTCCACTCTTTATTTCCTGTATTTACACCCCCTCTCTTCTTGTGAAACAGCTCCAGTCCTTCCATTTTTGTACCCTCCCTCTGGCCCCCTCCACCCATTTTCATCCCCCTACCACTCCTGGTTCCTCCTACCTTATACCCACACATTTTTATCGTGCTTATTCAGTAATGGAACACAAAGGACAACCTTGTCTAATGTATGCAAACTAATGTCTAAGTGAAACTAGAATGTCATTGCAACTGAGAGAAAAATTTAAAGAAGTCAAGACCACTGTACCAACCAACTATTGACAGATATTGCTCAGATACACAAGTTTAGCTGAGATCAGGAGAGGTGAGCCTCCAGCAGAAAATCCAGTTTATTATACCAGCTCATCTGGACAAGTTCAAACAAATGCATGAAGTATTGTGAATGATAAACAATAGACTGCAATCTATTCTGTAAATTGACATTTTAATGCCATTATTGTGCCAGCTTTCTGCAGAGTTTAATCCCAAAATAATTGCAGCAATTCATTTCAATTTTGGGCATCAGTCTCAACTATCAATCTATGATCAATGAACAGACAATGCTTAGTTAGCATAACAGAACAGAAATGCACATGTAACCCCTTATTCATTTAATCAGTGAATCCTATCTACCAATTAATTGTTGCACTCTTTAAATCTAACCACTGCTAATCATTGGATAGAAATTTATTATGAGTGGTAGTAAAATTGCAATTGGAAAAAAATCTGGTTAAATACAAAAAGGGTTGCTAACACAAATTTCCACTTCTATTAATAAACACTGGATAGATTATAAACTTCTTGTCTCATTTCATCAGTAGTGAGTGACAGGTAGAAGTTAATCAGTGCATTTTGTAGTTTGTGCAGTCTCAAATGAGAGTTTGGTAGTGTAACTGCAGATATAACCTGAATTAGTTGCCCTAGAGCATTTTAGGATGGCAAATTTAGGTGCTGTAAACACCTAGGTCTAAACAGGCTGGTGAATATCATAGGTTTCTTACCAAGGAGTTAAAAGGATTTCTCGAATGCTTATGTTAAGATATCAGTTTCAATTTGAGGCATCCATCTTTATAACACCATTTGTCTCAACGCCCACCTTGGCTGAGTTCCTCCAGCATCATCGTGTTTCACCCACCTTGGCCTAGCTCCTGGTAAAAAGAAATCATAGAACATGGAATCAGAGAACGCTTCGGCCCACAATGTTTTGTCGACTAATATAAACCTACACTATAATCAATCTAACCCCTCCCTCCTAACCCACGGCACATAGCCCTCCATTTTTCTTACATCCATGTGCCTATCTAAGAGTCTTTTAAATGTCCCTATTGTATCAGCCTCTACAATATGTTTCATATCTCTTGATGCTCTCTTACCAATAGTCTCCTGGTTGACCTCCCACTTTGATCTTTCGCATATTTGAATTCATCTAAAGCTGCGCAACCCATATCTAATTCTGTTCACTTATCACCCTTCTACTTGCTGACCTATGTTGGTCCCAGTCTAACAGTGTCTCCAATTTGATGTTTTCTTTTATGCAAATACCTCTATGGCCAAGCTCTTCCAAATCTTCATAACCTCCTCCATATCTATAGCCCAATTCTTACCTCTTATGCATCCTCAATTTCCATCATGCTTTCATCAGTAGCTATGCATATGACACCTGGCTTTAATTTTGGATTTGTTTCCCTGTATCTTTCCATCTCTTTGTCTTTCTTTCCATCTTTAAGATTCTCCTTAAAGATTGACTAAGCTTTTGGTTTGCTCACTTCATATGTGGCTCTGTATCAGGTTTTGTCTGATAACTTCCCTGGGGAGTGCCTTGGGATAATACACCACATTAAAAGTGCTAAATAAACGTGACTTGCTCATGTATGAATACAACTAATAGGCTTTTGATAGAGTTGAGAAAGTGAATTGATTCACATTGTTTAACTATTACTTCAAGATGACGAATATGCATTTTGATTTAATAAAACATTAGAAGCCGCAACAAGATATGTACTAACTGATATTCAACCTAGCAAATCCTGTTTTAGATCTTTAAACAGTCACATTATATTAAAGATATTAGTTTAAAATTCAGTTTAATGGAACTTTTCACACTACATTATCTTCAATAGATAGCTACTTCACTTCACGCACAGAGCTGTGCTGGAAAATATTCCCACTTTAACAGGACATTGTTGAAAGTGAGATGAATCATTTTAAATATTTCCTGAAAAATAGTAATAAATCTCTCCTGTGCATGCCCTTGAAAGAGTTGAGAAGTTTTATAACTACATTTAAAACTTAAGCTGGGATAAATGAAAATGTTTCACTAATCCAGAAACCATAGCAACAAATCAGCTTGATAATATTACAGTTCAAAAGCAAAAAATTAATAAGTAATTAAGGTTATTCATTGGAGCAGGAACTTACAGGAGGAAACACCAAAATCAATATTGCTTGCTTTATGAATCTATTGAATTCAGATCGCAATAACAATGAATTTGTGTTCTCCATGTGATAAATAATCACTGATAATACAATTGGCAAACTCAAATTTCTGTAAATTTGAACTAATGGTAATCATAATGAGCATAGAGTCCAAGTACAGGATTCTCCTGTGGCTGTTCCCCTCTGAAACAAGTATACTGCTTTGGATGCTGTTGGAGGAAGGCCTCTCAGGAGATTAAGGCACATGGAGGTTTGGTAGACTGGATTCAAAAGTTGTCTTGGCCATAGAAGACAGAGGGTAGTAGCGGAGGGGTGTAATTCTGACTGCAGGTCTGTGACCAGAGGATCTGTGCTGGGACCCCAGTTGTTGTGATATAGTATATATTTTTTCGGATGAAAATGTAATGGGCTGTACAGTAAGTTTGCAGATGACACAAACATTGGTGGAATTGTAGATAGTGAGGAAGGTTGTCAAAGGATACTGCAGGATATAGACCATTTGGAAATGTAGGCAGAGAAATGACAGATGGAGTTTAATCTGGACAAATGTGAGCTGTTTCACTTTGGGAGGTCAAATTTAAGAGCATAGTATACAGTAAATGGCAGAACCCATTGAAGCATTGATTTACAGAGAGATCTTAGGGTGCAAGTCCATAGCTCCCTGAAACTGGCAAAACAACAGGGCAGTAAACAACATACTTGCTTTTATTGGTCAGGGTATTAAGTACAAAAGTTTGAAAGTCATATTGCACCTGTATAAAACTTTGGTTCTGCCACATTTGGAGTATTGTGTGTAGTTCTGAGGGGTGACCTGATAGAAGTATATAAAATTATGAGAGGCATAAACAGGAGGGATAATCAGAGTCTTTTTCCCAGGGTGGAAATGTCAAATGCTGGAGGACATTGCTTTAAGGTGAGAGGGTGAAAGTTTAAAGGAGATTTACACAGCATTTTTTACACATAAGTGCCTGAAACAAGCTGCCAGGGGAGGGGTGGAAAAAGATACAATAGCAATATTTCAGAGTAGAACTATTTCACCCAGAGGATAGTTGGAATCTGGAACGCACTGCCTGGGTTGGTGATGGAGGCAGAAGCTCTCACAATGTTTGAGAATGCTGGATCTAGTACTAGGCAATGAACCTGGTCAGGTGACAGACCTCTCGGTGGGCAAGCATTTTGGGGATAGATACCACAACTCCCTGACCTTAAGCATAGCCATGGACGAGGATAGGAGTGGACATTATGGGAAAGTATTTAACTTGAGGAGGGCAAGTTATGATGGTATTAAGCAGGAATTTAGGAATGTAAATTGGGAACAGATGTTCTCAGGGATATGCACAGCAGAAGTGAGGAGGTTGTTTACGGACCACTTACATAGGGTTCTGGATAGGTTTGTCCCACTGAGACAAGGAAAAGATGGTAGGGTGAAGGAACTATGGTCAACAAGAGAGGTGGAAGGTTTAGTCAAGAAAGAAGCATATTTAAGGTTTAGGAAGCAAAAATCAGACAGGGCTCTTGAGAGTTATAAGGTAGCCAGGAAGCAGCTTATGAAGGGACTTAGCAGAGCCAGAAGGGGACATGAGAAAGGCCTTGGCAAGTAGGGTTAAGGAAAACCCCAAGGCGTTCTACATGTATATGAGGAACAAGAGGATGACCAGTGTGAGGGTAGGACCGCTCAGGGATAATGGGGGAAAAATGTGTCTGGAGACAAAGGGAGGTGGTAGAGGTCCTGAATGAATATTTTGCTTCAGTATCTACCAGGGAGAGGGACTTAGATGATTGTGAGGTTAGCATAGAACAGGCAAGTGTGTTGGAGCATGTCAAGGTTAAGAAAGAAGCAGTTTTGCAGCTACTAAAAAGCAATAGGATAGATAAGTCCTCAGGGTCAGATAGGATATACCCCAAGTTACTATGGGAAGCAAGGGAAGAGATTGCTGGTGAGGATGATATTTGTGTCCTCTCTGCCACAGGAGTGGTAACGGAGGATTGAAGGATGGCAAACATGGTTCCATTGTTCAAGGATGGTAATAGGGATAATCCTGGGAATTACAGACCACAACTATTGGAGAGGATTCTTAGGGACAGGATTTATGAGCGTTTGGAGAAGCATAGTCTTATTAGGGATAGTCAACATGGCTTTGTAACGGGCAGGTCATGCTTCATGAGCCTAATAGAGTTTTTTGAGGAAGTGACAAAATAAATTGATGAAGGTAGTGCGGTGGATGTGGTACATAAGGACTTTAGCAAGGCATTTGACAGGGTTCCCCATGGTAGACTCATCCAGAAAGTCATGAGGTAAGGGATCCCTGGAGAATTGGCTGTGTGGATTCAGAATTGGCTTGCCCACAGAAGGCAGAGGGTGGTTGTGGAAGGAGAGTATCTGACCTGGAGGTCGGTGACCAGTGGTGTTCTGCAGGAATCTGTTCTGGGACCCTTGCTCTTTGTGATTTTTATAAATGACTTGGATGAAGTGGAAGGTTGGGTTGATAAGTTTGCAGATGACACAAAGGTTGGTGGTATAGTAGATAGTGCAGAAGGTTGTCGTAGGTTCCAACAGGATTTAGACAGGATACAAAGCTGGGTGGAGAAGTGGCAGGTGGAGTTCAATCTAGAGAAGTGTAAAGTGATACACTTTGGAAGATCAAACTTGAAAGCGGAGTACAAGGTTAATGGCAGGATTTTTAGCAGTGTGGAGGAACAGAGAGATCTTGGGGTCCAATTACATAGATCTCTCAAAGTTGCCATGCAAGTTGATAGGGTGGTTAGGAAGGCGTATAGTGTACTGGCCTTCATTAGCTGGAGGACTGAGTTCAAGATTCTAGAGGTAATGTTGCAGCTCTTTAAGACTCTGGTTAGACCACACTTGGAATATTGTGGTCTAACACGAAATGCGTCTTTTTGCATTACTGAGAATGTGCTGGGGGGCAGTCCACAAGTGTCACCACTCTTCCGGCGCCAACATAGCGTACCCACAACTCCTAACCTGTACGTCTTTGGGGTGTGGGAGGAAACCGGTGCATCCAGAGGAAACCCACGCAGACACACGGGGAGAACGTACAAACTCCTTACAGACAGCGGCAGGAATTGAACCCAGTTTTTGGCACTGTAATAGCATTACGCTAACCACTACATTACCTTGCCACTGTGATGAATGGGATTACTCTGTTACAGGTTAGCACAGTAAATGTATCTTCCAACATGTGATAAACTCCAAAAATCTGTCCTCTTATGAGTCTTCCCCATAACATTCCTACCTGAGAAACGATCAACCGATCAACCAATTGTCAATGAGCCATTGGTTTTGTGAGTACTGCCCAATTGAAAATGTAACTGTGATACCATTTTTACCACAATGGTTCCCTATCGCACCTCAGCACACTGCTATCAAATGAAAAAAAGCTTGTCTCAGTAATGATGATCATGAAACTACCAGAATGTCATAAAGACCCACCTGGTTTGCTAATGTCCCCCAGGGGAGGAAATAAAGCCTGTATGTGACTCTAGACCCACTGAACCCACAGTTGTTGAGCCATAGAGTCAGAGAAAACAGACCCTTCGGCCCACCATACCTGCATCAACCATCAGGAACCGATTTATACCAATCCTACAGAAATCCCATTTTTCATTCTCCCCACACTTTCTTCAACTCCCCCCCCCCCCCACCCCAGATTCAGCCTCTCACTTATTAGGGGGAGCTGCCAGGCCTAAGGGGGAATTTACAATGGCCAATTAATCTACCGATCCGCAAATCTTTGGGATGTGGGAGGAAACAGGAACTCTTTGAAGAAACCCATGGTCACAAGGAGGATGTGCAAAGAGACAGCACCCAAGGTCATGATTGAACCTGGATCTCTGGCACTCTGAAGCAATGGCTGTGTTACTGCACTGTCCATTCAGAGACTTTTTCCCAGTGCGACAATGGCTAACATGAGGGGACATAATTTTGAGGTGATTGGAGGAAGGCATAAGGGGGATGTCAGGGGTAAGTTTTTTTACACAGAGATTGGTGGGTGCGTGGAACGCACTGCCAGCAGAGGTTGTGGGCGCAGATACATTAGGGACATTTAAGAGACTCTTAGATAGACACATGAATGATAGAAAAATAGGGGGCTAAGTGGGAGGTAAGGGTTAGATAGATCTTAGAGCAGGATAAGATGTCAGCACAACATCGTGGGCTGAAGGGCCTATACTGTGCTGTAATGTTCCATATTCTATGTTCATTTGATGAGTGTCTCATTCAGTTTCCTCTGAAATGTCATTCAGGAGCAATTAGGAATGGGTGATAAATGCTACCCTTGACTGCGATGCCTCATCTTGAAAAGTAAAATAAAAATAAAGGAACTTAGAGTCATAGATTCATAGAGTTATACAGCATGGAAACAGGCCCTTCGGCCCAACTTAACCAAGGGCCTTCCTGAGCTAGTCCCATCTGCCTACGTTTTGGCCCACATCCTGCTAAACCTTTCCTATCCATGTACCTGTCAATTGTTTTTTATATGTTGTAATTGTACCTGCCTCAACCACTTCCTCTGGCAGCTCATTCCAAATACCCACCACCCTCTGTATGAAAAACTTGCCCCTCAGTTTTCCTTTAAATCTTTCCCCTCTGACCTTGGCCTATGGCCCCGAGCTTTAGACTCCCCTACCCTGGAAAAAAGACTGTGACCATCACCTTATCTGTGCCCTTCATGACTTTATAAACCTTGATGAAGTCACCCCTCAACTTCCTTCGCTCCAGGATAAACAGTTCCAGCCATTCCAGTCTCTCCTTGTAACTCCCTACTTTGGTTTAACTTACCAAAATGCACCACCTCGCACTTGTCTGAGTTAAATTTCATCTGCCATTCCTTTGACTGCTTTCCTAGTTGATACAGAACCTGTTGTAACCTTAAACAACCTTCTTCACTGTCCACCACACCACCAATTTTGGTGTCATCCATAAACTTACTAATCATGCCACCAAAGTTCTCATCCAAATAGTTAATATATAAGACAAGTAACAGAGGACTCACCAGCAATCCCTGCGGCACATCACCGAAATCTGAAAAACAACCCTCCACTACTACCCTCTGACTCCTTCCACCAAGCCAATTTTGTATCCAATTGGCTATCTTACCCTTTATTGCAGGAAATACTAGAAGAGTTGGATGTGTAACTACATGATTAAGGAATGAAAGAACTCAATTATCTCTTCTCAGTGTAGCCAGACAGGAAATGAATTTAAAGACTTAAGTCTGATAAGATTTGACCACCTCCAGATAGCTGTTGACTGGTGCACTAACCGATACACGATACATCACAACATGTTGTTTGCAGCCAAGTTGAATGGAGTAGCACTACAGAATGAAGTCAAGCCAAATAGATTTGGTCAGAGACATCGGTTGTTCAAGTAGTTACCTCTGAGTTAGAGAAACTTTGTCATTACCGATGAAACTTTTTTTACTTCTGAGGGAAATGTGGTCTCAAGGTTGCAACTTGTTGCTGTACAAACACTGGAAAGCTCTCCAAGAATGCTTACCTTTGTTATAGAGGCTAAGATTAAACTTCATTCAATGCATTTGAATTTCACCTGTGAAGAAAATACCACACTTTTCCAAGTGTTCTTCAGTGTTTATACCATAATTTATAAAATGCAATAAAAAATTAGAACACTCATAAGACCTCAGATTAATAATGTGCTTTAAGATAGACAGACCATTCAAAGTTAACATCAGCACAGAATTTGTGACAATTTTTGTTGATCATGAAAGTTTCTCCCTAGAAACATCTGTCAACAGTGCCAAAATTAGAACTATCCCACAGGACTGGTTATGCAACAGTTGTTCTCGACTCATAACTATCAGCCAAAGTCTGAGTACAGCCTGTTGCTTATCCAAACATCCCCATCACCTTCCTACCAGCAGAACAGACTCACTTTCTGCAAATCAAAGGTGTAGCCAAGGGCCTCAGCTATGCCTGTCTTTTTGCTGGCTATGTGGAACAGTTCTTTTTCCAGACCTACTCTGGCATCTCCTCACCCCACCCTCAGTCTTTCTTCACTGCGCTCATGTAGAATCATGGTGGATAGTGATAGAGTTCCCCAAGTCCTCAAATTTCACCCAACTAGCCTCTGCATCATTGTTTGTCATTTCTGCCAGCTGCAACAAGATCCCACCACCGGTCACATCTTCTTCCCACAACTTTTCATCTTCTGCAGGGACCATTCCCTCTGTGATACCCTGGTCTGCTCAACCCTCCCCACCCACCCCTCCCTGACCCCTGGCATTTTCCCCTGCGACCATAGGAAGTGCAACAGTTATTCTTACATCTCCTCCCTCACTATCATCCAAGGACCCTAAACGGTCCTTCCGAGTGAGGCAGAGATCCATGTTCACTTCCTCCAACCTCGCCTACTGCACTCGGTGTTCCCGACGTGGCCTCCTCTACGTCGGTGAGACCAAGTGCAGACTGGGCGACCATTTTGCAGAGCACCTACGCTTGGTCTGCAATGGCCATCCTGAGTTCCCGGTTGCATGCCACTTCAACTCCCCTTCTCATTCCCACATTGTCCTGTCCACCCTCGGTCTTCTCCACTGCCAGGATGAGGCCCAACACAAACCAGAGAAACAACTCCTCATATTCCACAGTCTATGACCCAATGGTATGAACATTGAAGTTTCCAGTTTTAGGTAACCCTCCCTGTGGTGTGTTTTTCCCCTTTTCCTCCCCTCTGTCTATCTCTCTCCCTCTGATCCTCCTCCAGTCCTCCCATTTCAGGAATCAGTGCATGGGCCTTAGCTATTCACAATATATTTTAAAGATTTGGATGAGGGATGTAAATTTAACATTTCCAAGTTTGCAGATGACATAAAACGGGGGGAGAATCAGTTGTAGAACGTATTTATCTGCCGGATCCTGCAGTTCTCATCTCCCTTTACCTGTCAGTCTTCCTGAGGCTTGGAGATCACAGCTGGTCCAGGGTTTAACTTGAATTGGATATTAGATCTGAAGCACACAGCCTCATTATAACATTTAACTGGCCACCCTACTCTCTGTGACCTGGTTAATTAACTGCCCCTCTGCAAAGCCCCTGCAAAACCCATATATGGGTGGTGCAGGGTTGGATTTCAGTTTCCTAACATCAAAACCACCTCTAAGAATGATAAAAAAAATCCCCTTCGGTATTGACTACAAAATCAAGCCAGTCAAAGATTGAGTTGAGAGAGTGTTTAAAGCACTATTCAGATGTCTGATACATATTTGTATTTTGTGTTATTTATGTATTACATATATATTAATGCAATATTTGAGTTTTACATGTTTTACACGTTAGAAGCAGTGCACTGTTTACTTTTTAATATTGGTGTGTGGTTTTATTTACATTCTTGATGTGTCTCTGTTCCTCTATGTATCTCCATAGCTGAGTTATATATTTGCATATTGCCTGATGTAGAACGGACAGTATTTCAAACAAAATTATATTGCTTAGAAACAACTAACTGTCCAAAATGCTTTAGCTATTAATCATCTAATTTAACTTGATCCATTGTGACCTGACCATACAGTACTTAAAAAAATTGCAAGCACCGTGGAGCCAAGTGAAAACCAGATGTTGCAGTGAGAATAACACAATTCTTTGCAAATCAGTTCGCAATAGTTGGCAGAGAATTAACGGATTTACTTAATCAGTCAAATTGTTGACATTTATTGAGGGCAGAATGGGGACAACAATGAAAGTACTTTAACACAGCACTGTGGAAAAAAAACAGTAGCCCAGATTGTGCTGTCAAAATAGGAACTTATAATGGCATAAGCCACGATTGCTCGGTGTCATGCCCTGCAGCTTCCACTGGGGAAGAGAAATCCTGTGAGTTGCTAATCGCCACTTGCTGCTGGCTAATTTGTGCTTCTCTAGATCTCATGAATACAACAGTTTACCACAACCTCTTCATGAATTTCAAGAAATTGGTGAATTTGCACATGAATTTTCCATTAAACAGTTAGGCTGCTACCTAAAAAAGTAATTTCCTTTTTCAATGAGATTGGTTAAGATTTGTCTTCCTGCAATGTCAGTCAGGTGAAGTGCCCCAGCTATTGTTACTAGGACCCAGAGTTTATCTTTATATATGGAAATAACATGGACTTCGGCATTCAGAGCACTATTTCCGAATTAGCAGATGGTATAAAACTTGGAAGAGTTTTGAACTGTAAGAAGGATACCAATAAACTTCAAGGAGATACAGACAGGCCAGTAGAATGGACAATTTGGTGGCAGATGAAACTTAATGCTGAGAAATGCACAATGTTACATTTTGGTAGGAATAATGAGAAGAGGAAATATAAATTACAGGGTACAATTCTAAAATGGGTACAAGAACAGACTGGTTCAAGGGCTGATATGTATTGCTCACTGAAAGTGGCAGGGCAGTTTGAGAAAGTGTTAAAAAGTGTATACAGGATCTTGGGCTTTGTAGATAGAGCCAAATGAAGTCCTGATAAACCTTTTGAAACACTGGCTTGGCCACAAATTCAATATTGTCTCCAGTTTTGAGTGCTACATTGGAAAGAGTGCAAAAGGGATTAATGAAAAGGATTCCGGGGATGAGGGATATTAGTTATGCAGATAGATTGAAGAAGTTGGGGTTATTGGAACCGAGGTGGTTGCAAGGAGACCTGATAGAGGTATTCATAATCATGAGGGGCCATAGACAGAGAGAGAAACTGTTTCCATTGGTGCAAGAGTCAAGAACTAGGGGTCATAGAATGAAACTGACATGAGAAAATAATTATAGTTAGGATCTGTAATGCACTGTCAGGAGCAGTGGTAGAGACATATTTAACTGTAGCATTTGAAAGGGATCTGGATAGGTATCTGAAAGGGAAAAGAATGCAGGACAATAAAGAGAGAGGAGTTAAGAGAGAGTACCTGGATCATTGACATCTGGAGGCAGTACAGATTAAGTTGGCCAAGTAGGCTTTTCCTATGCTGTAACCATTCCATGATTCTCTGATCCTATGTGACACAGAAAGGGATGATCTTAAATTGTGGAATCTCATTTATGCAGGTAGAAAATGGCTGCTAATATTTGATATGGTCTAAATTTTACAGCATCACAAGTTTTTCTTCCTTTTCCTCTCTCATTGTTCACTATTCCTTAAAACAACCTTGTTTCTTCTCTTTATTGTATTTGTCCCTGATTTGTTACTACTTCACACGGTTTCCTTCTCCTCTGTTATTTCTCTTTCTTTACACTTAAATCTCATTGGTTATAAAGATACTGTTGATTCTGTCATTCACTCTGGTTCAGATGCATTGGAGATCTCATATTTCCAGGGTCAACTTGCCTCAGCAATCTGTGAGGCAAAAAAATGAGCTGATGAGTTTGACCCTCACCACCTTTTAAAAACAAAAGGCCACATAAGCATTAGGAGAGACACAACCGAGAAGGGTATGGGCCAAAGCTGAGGTAGAATTAACTAATATCCAGTCTTGGTTAGCATGGGCACAGAGTTGCTTCTGTGCCATAAATTTCCATGATTCTTCAGGTAACTGAGGGATGAAGCCTACCCAAGTGAAACACGTCCCAACAAAATCTAGCCCCCTAACATGTTACACTCACATCTTTTATTTGCGGAATATCCCTCAAACTAAACAGGCTGATTCTTCTTCTGAGGTAAGAAGTCACTGGCAATAATCGATGGTCTGAGCCTTGACAGCGCTGTCAGTGGGTGCGGTAGTCTGTTCACATCCCATATCCCTACACACGCAGCTTTCAGCTAGTCAGCCAGAAAAACCTGATTCATACTCCCCTTGTGATTAAACTAGTCTGGTTGGCTAAGATCTTTTCTGGATACACTCACTGAGCCTTAGCGGGCCACCTTGTGTTGCAGTTATTCTCAATTACAGTTTTTTTTCTGGCATTATAGATAATACATGGGAAGGGAGATGTTAAGTAAGAGTTCCATAAGGCTCTTTTTTTAAATATTCTTTTCCATCATTTGTTTTGGCAAAAGTTATGTTCTGATGAGATATACCGTGTTGAGAGCTTTAAAACTGTCTACGATAATGTATCACAGCTTTTTCTTCTGGCAGGTTTTGGACTTTTATTTGGGTTTTGTATCGTACACAGTGATAGGATCCAATTGAGAAACATATGATGTTATTCTATCCAACATATTTTGATGAATTATTTTGCATGAAGCAAACCACTCTTTGCACTAAAGGCATTTTTCCAGTAAGTAAATGCTGCCATGCCATTTAAAAGGGACAACTGCTGATCCATATCCTCGATATTTCCATGGTAGTTAAAATACTAGAGGACATGCATTCAAGGTGAGAAGGGGAAAGTTTAAAGGAGATGTACGGGGCAAGTTTTTTTTTACGCAGAGTGTGTTAGGTATCTGGAATAGGCTGCTAAGGGTAGTTGTGGAAGCAGATACAATAATGGTGTTTAAGAGGCTTTTATATGGGTACATGAACATGCAGGGAAGGGAGGGATATGGATCATGTGCAAGCAGCAAAGGTTTAGTCTAAATTTGGCATTGTGTTCAGCATAGACATCGAGGGCCGAAGGGCCTGTTCCTGTGTTGTACCGTTCTATGTTCTACATTCCCACAACTACTTTGAAGACACAGTGTGAATTACCTATTCCCTTTGTAACAGCTTTCATCTTTCAGCAAGAGTAATTGTCTTAGACAATATATAACACTCATTTTTTAGTCCTTAAAGTGGGGTCATCTTCTGCCTCACCTTAAGTTTTCACTGAATCTTCCAAATGAGACTCTTATTACTTGGCTGATTTTTGACAAGCTTTTTACACGCTGCAGATTGTGTGTGCCCGGCTTTCTGATGTCTTTGTTGTGGCTTTTAATTACTTACAGGTTGGGAGTTGGAATTCCATAAGAAAATTGTCTTGCCTTTCCCATAAAAACTTGCCAACCCTGCAACTCTTTCTCATGATGTCTCAATATCCTTCTTACTTGCTTAGGTTGATCTTTGTGCTTTAATTGTAGAAACAGTGATAACGAATTGGCATCCAATGACCAATGGGCACAAAGGTGACCAGAGATGTAAACCACCATGTTGAATGACAATTACTGTGGGCTTAGGTTTCAGTTGCCGGATTGCATTTTTCCCATTCTTGTCTCAATCCAGTTCAAACCAAGGTTCAGTGCCATAGGATTTGTGGATCGGAGCAGCATTCCAGCTCATAACTCAGCAGGAATTGGTGCTGCATTTGAGGGTAAGGATGCTAAGTGGCAGGAATAAGCCATGACTGGGTAGCACGCTCATTGCTATAAATGACCTGGATGAAAGTGTACATAGATGAGTTAGTAAATTTGCAGATTATATGAAGATTGGTGGTGTTGTTGGTGGTGGTGGTGTCATTCAGATCATGAGTGAGCAGGGAACAAAATCTGTGACAGGACTAGGGGGTAGGGGGAGGTGGGGAGGATACAAATTTAATAGTTAAAATTATTCTTGTCACTGTGCCTTTCATAAATGCTAGTGTCATTGTATCAAATTTTGTCCTAATCAGGAAGCCAAATTGTAGGCAACATTTAATGATGATATAAACCACACCATGATTTTTCAGTTTTGTGCGACTGGTTATTTTTATGAATTAATCACTGAAGATGGTTTTTGATTGGTCAAACTGACTGTGATCCCTGGCATTCTGATAACAGATTCTTGCAAACAGTATAAGTAGACTACTGCTAACAAAACACAAACTGCGGTTTCCCTAAGAATCACCTTCCATCTTTTTACTGTTTTACATTTCATTTTTCCACTGTCAGGTAATAACACCAAATTTATTATCATTTTCTCTTCTTAAAAAAAAGATTTAAAGAGTTAAATTTGCCACAATATGTCCAAAATTGACTGGGTGATAGGAAGCAGGGGATAGTAGTGGAAGGGTCTTTTTCTGACTAGAAATCTGTAACAAGTGGTGCATTGCAGGGATCAATACTGGGACCCTTGTTGGTTGTAATATATATATATATATATCTGTCTGTCTGTCTGTCTGTCTGACGAATGAGAATGTAGATGGTAGGATTAGTAAGTTTGCTGATGACACAAAAATTGGTGGAATCGTAGATAATGAAGAAGGTTGTCTAAGGATACAGTGGGACATGGATCAGTTGGGCAGAGTGGTGGCAGATGGAAATTAATCCAGGCAAGTGTGAGGTATTGCACTTCGGGAGGTCAATTCTGGTAGGTCATATAGAATAAATGCAGGGGCCTTAGGACTGCTGATGTACAAGAGAGACCTTGGCGTTCACGTTCATAATTCTCTGAAAGTGATAACACAGGTGGATAGGGTAGTGAAGAAGGCATTTGAAACGTTTGCCTTCATAATTCGAGGCATTGTGTATAAGAGTTGTGACATCATGTTGCAGTTGCACAAAACATTGGTTAGACTGCACTTAGGGCATTGTGTACAGTTCTGGTCGCGACACTGCTGGAAGGATGTGGTAGCAATACATAAAGTGCAGAAGAGAATCACCAGGATGTTAGAACATAGAACATAGAACAGTACAGCACAGGAACAGGCCCTTCGGCCCACGATGTTTGTTCCGAACCAATTACATAAGTAATAAAATGTCCAACTAAACTAATCCTTTCTGCCTACACAATGTCCATATCCTTCCATTTCCCCTCACACTCATGTGCCTATCTAAGAGCTTCTTGAATGCCCCTATCGTACTTGCCTCCACCACCACCCCAGGCAGCACCTTCCAGGCACTTACCACTCTCTGTGTAAAAAAAAAACTTGCCCCACACATCTCCTTTAAATTTACCCCCTATCACCTTAAATGCATGGCCTCTGCTATTAGATATTGCAACCCTGGGGAAAAGATACTGGCTGTATACTCCACCTATGCCTCTCATAATCTTATAAACCTCTATCAGACCTCCCCTCAGCCTTTGCCACTCCAGAGAGAACAGTCCAAGTTTACCCAACCTATCCTCATAGCATATGCCCTCCAATCCAGGCAGCATCCTGGTAAACCTCTTCTGCACCCTCTCCAAGGCCTTGACATCCTTCCTGTAATGACGTGACCGGAACTGAATGCAATACTCCAGATGCGGCCTAACTGAAGCTTTATAAAGCTGCAGCGTAACTTCCTGACTTTTGAACTCAATGCCTCGATCAATGAAGACAAGCATGCCATACGCCTTCTTTACCACCCTATCAACCTGTGCAGCCACTTTCAGGGAGCTATGAACTTGGACCCCAAGACCTCTCTGCTCATCAACACTGGTAAGGGTCTTGCCATTTTTATTTTACATACTTTTTCTTTTTGACTAAATTCACCACTCTCTCGACATCCAAGGTCCTCTTACCTTGCCATCGTTATCCTTCCTTCTTACTGGAACAAACCTGTCCTTTATTTTGTGCAGTTGGTCTTTAAACACCCTCCACAATTCAGATGTGGACTTGCCCAAAAGCACCTATTCCCAATTAATTCTCCCTAGTTCCTTCCTAATGCTCCCGTAATTTGCTCTGCTGCAATCTAATACTCTCCTGCAAGGTCCATACTCATCCTTATCTACAGCAATCTTAAAACTTAAGGAGTTGTGATCACTGTTCCCTAACTGTTCTCCCACTGAAAGGTCGGTCACCTGGCCAGGCTCATTATCCAGCATCAGGTCCAGTATGGCACCTCCTCTCATTGCACTATCTACATATTGATTTAAGAAACCCTCCTGGATGCACGTAACAAAGTCTGCCCCAGTCAAATCCTCTTACACTAAGGAGGTCCCAGTTTATATTAGGGAAGGTTAAGTCCCCCATGACAACAACCCTATTAGTTTTATACCTTTCCCTAATCTGCCTGCATATTTGTTCCTCAACGTCCTGGTGGCTATTGGGGGGGGGGGGGGGGCTGTAGTATAATCCCATCAGCATGATTGCACCTTTTTTATTTTTGAGTTCTACACTCATGGCCTCAGTGGACAAGCCCTCCATTATGTCCCCTCTGAGTGCAGCTGTGATATTGTCCCTGATTAGTAGTGTAACTCCCCCCACCCCCTCGCCCCCTTTTACCTCCCTCTTTATCCTTTCTAAAACTTCGAAACCCTGGAACATTAAGTACCCATTCCTGTCTCTCTCTCAACCAAGTCTCTGTTATGGCCACAACATCATATTTCCATGTACTGATCCATGCTCTAAGTTCATCTCCCTTACCCATAATATTCCCAGCATCCAAATACACACACTTCAAACTGTCTGTCCCATCATGTCTATTACTTCGCTCCTGCCTGTTTTTACTGGCCTTGACGTCTACCTTCCTCTTAATCCCTCCTCTTTCTGACCCAGTGCTCCGGTCCCCAGTTATCTGGAATGGAGGTCTGTACTTATAAGGAGAGGTTGGATAGGCTGGGTTTATTCTCACTGCAACATAGGAGGCTGAGATGCAACATTTTGGAGGTTAATAAAATTATGAGGGGCATAGATAGGATAGATAGTCAGAATCTTTTCCCCAGAGCAGGGGAGTCTAGAACTAGAGGGCACAGGTTTAAGGTGAGGGGGAGAAATTTAAAAGAGATCTGAGGAATAAGTTTTCCACGCAGAGGGTGGTGAATATCTGGAACAATCTACCAATGGGGGTGGTAAAGGCAAATACAGTTATAATGTCTAAAAGGCATTTGGACAGGTTTTTTGATAAGAAAGATGTAGAAGGATACAGACCTAATACGGGCAAATAGGATTAGTGTCGTTAGGGATTAAGGATGGTATGGGTAAAATGGTCTAAAGGGGTTTGTTTCTGTGCTGTATGTTTCTATGATTCTATGATTTACTTCTGATTCTTTACTTTTGGTTAGTAATTGGCTCCTAAACCTCATTTATCACCTATTAAGCTTAGGGATACACAGCTAGAATGATATGGCCACAAAAGTTTAAACAAGGTCAGTTTTCTTTAATATTCAATCTGTTTAGAACAGTCTGTGAAACAAAGTTTAATTCGGAAAATTGAATGATAAGCAATGTAGATACTACCTTGGCCCAAGGTCAGTTTGAGATATGTTTAAGGTTGGAAGTTTCCATTGTTACAAAATTTAAATGCTTTTGCTACCAAATAAATTACAATGGGAATTGAAACTCAAAAAATTGCAGATTCCAGAAATCTGAAATAAAACAGAAAAAGCTGGGCACAGTCAATAGGTTGGGCAGGATTGAAAAAAAGAGAACCAAAGTTGACTTTTCAGATCGTAGACACTTCGTTAGACCTTTCGACATTTAACATTTCCTCTGTTTCACTTTCTGCAGATGTTGCCTGACTTGCTGAGTCTTTCCAGCACTTTCTGTTTGTATGTCAAATAAATTAACTCCTTGTAACAGTTTTCTTTATATTATTAAATTAACTGCAATGAAATATTGCTCTAGGAACAAGCATGAGATCTACTTGACTGTACTAATTGAGAAATAGACAATGTGTGAAAACTCCTACTTCTATAGAGGAAGAATTTATAATGTATTTATATGCAAAGACCAATAACTAGATTTTGTTTAATAATTAAAATTAGCAATTTTGACCAATACTCACATACTTTGCACGTAGCCTTAAGGGAGAATTTACTCATACACAGTTTGATCAAAATGAGAAAGTTTTTAGTATTTTGTTTGTAAAAATGGTGTGCAGAGAATTTATTCTGTGGCAATTCCATAGTATTTAGTTTTCAAAAGATGAATGCTACACTTCTGTATATTTTAGACTGCAAAGGTGTTTACTTGGATTACAGCCATGAGAATATTGTTTATTGAATATCATTGTTACATGTTAGAGTCATAGAGTAATACAGCATAGAAATAAGCCCTTCAGCCCAACTCATCCATGCCGATCAAGATGCCCATTTAAGCTAGTCCCTTTTGCCTGCATTTGGCCTATATTCTTCTGAACCCTTCCTATCCATGAACATATCCAAGTGTCTTAAATGTTGTTATTGCACCTGCCTCAACTACTTCCTCTGGCAGCTTGTTCCTTATATGCACCACTCTCTGTGTGAAGAAGTTGTCCCTCAGGTCCCTTTTAAATCTTTCCCCTCTCACCTTAAACCTATGCCCTCTGGTTTTTGATCTCCTTTCCTTGTGAAAAGGATTCTGTGCATTCACCCTCTCTATGCCCCTCATGATTTTTTTTTCAATCTTTTTATTAATATATATAACATCGATGATTATACATGTGATACAAAGAGATCGGGAGGACAATCATGACATATATAATCATAAAGAATAAAAAATAAATTCTAGACCCTACGGTCTCTTAGTATAGGGTCTCTTATAATACAAAAAAAATCAAAAGAGAAAGAAAAAGGTTTATGGTATAATAAAAAAAAGAACCCCCAAATCAAAAAAAATTATAAGTAATAAATCGAAATAAACTAAAAAAATTTCAAAAGAAAAAAAACTACTGATATTTCTCGATGAAAAAAGAGCATTATTATGTCGTCAACTCCACTCCTCTACCCCTCATGATTTTTTACACCTCTATAAAGTCACCTTTCAGTCTCCTGCACTCCAAGGAATAAAGTCCTAGCCTGTCCAGCCTCTCCCTATAACTCAGGCCCTCAATTCCTGGCAACATTCTTATGAATCTTCTTTGCACAATTTCCAGCTTAATGACATCTTTTCTATAACAGGGTAACCAAAACTGTACACAGTATCCAGGCCTCATCAATGTCTTGTACAACTGCGAAATAACATCCCAGCTCCTATACTCAGTACCCTGACTGATGAAGGCCAGCATGCCAAATGCCTTCTTCACCACCCTGTCTACCTGTTACACCACTTTCAGGGAGCCATGTACTTGTACTCCTTGATCCCTCTGCTCTACAACACTGTCCAGGGCCCTACCATTCACTGTGAAAGTCCTACCCTGGTTTGCCTTCCTAAAATACAACATTTTGCATTTATCTGCATTGAACGTCTTTTGCCATTTGGTCCAATTACCCAGCTGATCAAGATCCCCTTGTAATTTTTGATCACCTTCCTTACTGTCTGTGATACCATCTATCTTATTGTCATCTGCTAACTTACTAACCATGGAGAAACAAAGGACTGCAGATGCTGGAATCTAGATGAAAAACACAATGATGCTGGAGGAAATCAGGCCAGGCTGCATCCATGGAGAAAAGCAGGCGGTCAACGTTTCGGGTCAGGACCCTTGTTCAGGACTCATATTCCTGAAGAAGGGTCCTGACCCAAAAAATTGGCTGCCTGCCTTTCTCCATGGAGGCTGCCTGGCCTGCTGAGTTCCTCCAGCATCATTGTGTTTTTTAACTTACCAACCATGCCTTATACATTCTCATCCAAATCATTAACATAAGTGATGAACAACAAAGGCCCTAGCGTTGATCCTCATGGCACACCACTAGTCACAGGCCTTCAGTTTAAAAACAACCTTCTACCATCACCCTCTGCTTCCTAGCATCAAGCCAATTATGTATCCACTTATCCAGCTCTCCCTGGATCCCATGAAACCTAATCTTCCAGACTAGCCTTCTATGCGAGACCTTGTCAAAGGGCTCTGGGAAGTGGTGTAGAACAGAGGAAGTTCAGGTACAGTGGAGTCACAGGTAGACAGGGTGGTGAAGAAGGCTTTTGGCATGCTGGCCTTCATCAGTCAGATCACTGAGTATAGTTGTTGGGAGGTCATGGTATGGTTGTACAAGACACTGGTGAGACTGCACTTGGAGTATTGTGTTCAGTTTTGGTCACCCTGCTATAACAAAGATGTTATTAAACTGGAAAGACTGCAGAAGAAGATTTACAAGGATGTTGCCAGGACTTGACGGACGGAGTTATAGGGATAGATTGGACTGGCTAGGCCTTTTTTCCTTGGAGCGTAGGAGGCCGAGAGGTGATCTTATGGAGGTCTATTAAACAATGAGGGGCATAGACAGGGTGAATGCACTCAGTCTTTTTCCCAGGGTTGGGGAATCAAGAACTAGAGGGCATAGGTTTAAGCTGAGAGGGGAGAGATCTAATAGAAATTTGAGGGGTAACCTTTTTACACAAAGGGTGGTTCGCATGTGGATTGACCTGCCAGAGGAAGTGGTTGAGGCAGGTATGATAACAACCTTTAAAAGATATTTGGTCAAGTACATGGATAGGAAAGGTTCAGAAGATTATGAGCCAAATGCTGGCAAATGGGACTAGCTTGGATGGGTATCGTGGTTGGCATGGTTGAGCTGGGCAGAAGGGCCTGCTTCCATGCTGTAGGAGTCTATGACTTTGTCCATAGAGGCAACATCCAGTTCCCTGCCCTCATCAGTCCTCTTGGCCACCTCTGCAAAAAAAATTCAGATTAGTGAGACATGATTTCCCACGCACAAAGACATGCTGGCTATCCCCAATCAGTTCCTGTCTATCCAAACGCTGGTAGATCCTGTCCCTCAGAATCCCCTCCAGTAATTTACCCACCTTTGATGTCAACCTCACCAGTCTGTAGTTCCCTGGCTTCTCTTTGTTGCCCTTCTTAAATAACTGTACATTAGCCACCCTCCAGGCTTCCAGAACGTCACCCATGGCTAAAGATGATGCAAATATCTCTGCAAGGGCCTCTGCAGTTTCCTTCCCATAAGGTCTGAGGATGCATTTGGTCAGGCCCTGGGGACTGATCCACTTTAATGTGCTTTAGGACCACCAATAAGATAAGATAAGATTTCTTTATTAGTCACACATACATCAAAACACACAGTGAAATACATCTTTTGCGTAGAGTGTTCTGGGGGCAGCCTGCAAGTGTCACCACTCTTCCAGTGCCAACATAGCATGCCCACAACTTCCTAACCCATATGTCTTTGGAATGTGAGAGGAAACCGGAGCACCCGGAGGAAACCCATGCAGACACAGGGACAACATAGAAACTTCTTACAGACAGCGGCTGGAATGGAACCCGGGTCGCTGGTGCTGTAATAGTGTTACGCTAACCGCTACGCTACCGTGCTGCCCACGTACCTTTTCTTTGGTCATTCATATATGGTCCGAGACATCACAACTCATTTGCCTCAGTTCCTTAGGTCTCATGATCTTCTCCACAGTAAAAACTGATGAGAAATATTCATTAAGTACCTCACCCATCTCCTCTGGCTCCACATATAGATGGCCATGCTGGCCCTTAAGGGAAGCTATTCTCTTCCTAGCCACCCTTTTACTCTTAATTTACCTGCAAAATCTTTTGTGATTTTCCTTAACCTTTCATGCCAGATCCATCTCATGCCCTTTTTGTTTGCCCTTTGATTTTCCTCTTAAGGGTATTCCTACATTTCTTGTACTTGTTGAGGGATTTGCTTAATCCCTACTGCCTAAACCTGATATATGTCTCCTTTTTCCTGACCAAAGCCTCAATATTTCTTGTTTGGACTTTTCTAGATCTCTTATGCTAGATTTATGGATGAGTTTCAAGAGAGTCCATGTCCTTCGCTAAGAAGCCTTAGTACATGTTCCAGAAAAGTGACCGGCAATTCTCATCCG
Source organism: Pristis pectinata (assembly GCF_009764475.1). Lineage (NCBI taxonomy): Eukaryota > Metazoa > Chordata > Chondrichthyes > Rhinopristiformes > Pristidae > Pristis > Pristis pectinata. The sequence goes on along the minus strand of NC_067414.1, from coordinate 27,327,878 downwards.
GTATTTACTTGTAGGTTCCCAGAGATGTGGTGTGAGGTTATATGAAGGAAAGTTATGTGTGCACATTGCAGCAAGAACCTTGGACTGAACATGCAGCTGGCTCTTACTCCCACATTTCCAGAGGTTTGAGCAGAAAAACCTCAGTTGATGGTACTGCACTGTTGCATGTGCATCTTGCAGATGAGATGTTAAATCAAGGCACCATCTACTCTCTGGAGGATATAAAAAGTCCTGTAGCACTATTTTGCAGGAGAGCAGGGGAGCTGTAAAGGGCAGAGTGCCCTGAAATAGGTTCACCCCAAGCGAGGGGCTAATGTCTCAAAAAGTGTTCTGGTTCCAGCAGTGAGTGGTGAGTTCTTGCTGCCCTTTGAAAATCTGGGGAGAGAAAGCCAATGTTTATCTCTCAACCAACCTCATTTTCACGCTATTGTTTGTTGTAATTTCCTGCGTGTAAAGCGGTTGCTGTATTTCCTGCATCATGATAGTCACCAGACTTCAAAGATACTTCATCAGCTGTAAAGCAACTCAGGATATCCTGAAAGCTATGTGAAAAGTGCTATATAAAAGCAAATCTTTCTTTTTCCCATTCCTCAGTCTCCAACTCTCTCAGTTGTAGGACTGTGCAGGTCTGGAAGTGCATTCTCCCATGAAAATGAGATGGCAGAAGTCAATGACCGAAGCCCTGAAACCTGGTCTCAGGAGCATCTCTTGCTTAAAGAAAAATGAAGGCAGTGGAAACTCCCCAAAAAAGTAAGCAATCTAAATAATGTCAACAAACTAGAATGTGCCTTTCTGTGGATTACATGCAGGCAAGGTTTTGTGGGTGTGTCCATAAACCTCTCACCACTGCATTAAAAGATGAATTCTTTATCTACCTCATCCTGACCCTTGCACTTCATTTATTTTCCTGCATTCATTTCTCTGCAGCTGCAACACTATATTCTTCATTCTGTTTTCTTTTTACTACCTTAATGTACTTATGAATGGCATGATCTGCTTGGAGGCACCCAAACAAAGATTTTCACTGTATCTCGGTACACATGACAATAAACCAATACCATTGTGGAGAGGAGCACATAACCTAGCCTGACACTTACATGGAGAGAAGGTCACTGCATCGTTGGAGACGCTATCCTTTGAAATGACTATCCTATTTGCCAACATTGCAACCTCCTCTAAGTTTCTCCAGTGATCTAGCTCCCACAACTCTCTGGCATAGAAAATTCCAAGGATTCACCAGCCTCTGTGAGAAGAAATTCTTATGCACCTCAGTTTTAAAATAACTGGCCCCTTATGTTATATTTTGTAGCAGACAAATCCAGACTGATTCGGATTGCTGTTTCTGCTTCAAACTTGGCTTGAGTCCTGAAAATAAAGACAAATGTCTCCTGTGGATTAATGTATATTGACTAGTTAGTGATAATGATAGGGTACAGGGAGTTTGCCTAAAACTCCCAGACTTAACCCCTTTCACTCATTAAGGAAATGAGAGATTTCCTGAGAATCTGCCATGAAGACATATGACTTCCACTGAGCTGAAATTACTTCTTTTTTTCTCAAGAGCATGGATGCTAGTGGTAATATGACAATTTACTGGGACTCAACAAATCAGAATAAATTTGACTGAAAGCCATTGTTTTAATGATACTTAAGGAAAAAAAGCACCCCTGGTCAGCATATGTAATTAAAATTGCAAACATCTAGTTATTCTGATAGGATTGTCACAGCACTCTAAAAAAAACTTAGAAATCCAATCATATGCATGATATATGTAATACAGGCAGTGCCTGGGTTACGTAAGGGTTCCATTCCTCAGAAGCGGTCATAAGCTGATTTCTCCGTAAGTCAATCAACTGTTTTCTATAGCTACCCATATTGTATCAGTCCACATACACTTGCTGTAATTCTTTCATTTCATTGAATATTCACCCTCACACTCCCCATAATTAAACTAGTGGAATATTTACTATATCCAGTCATTAATCAATACCACAAAACACTTAATTATTATTTTTACTTCCTTGAAAAATGCTTTAGAAATGAATGGGAGAATTTGTGTAAAGTTGGATTTCCGTAAATCAGGTCAATTGTAAACCGGGGAGCCCGGTTGTGAACAACGATTTCGACTTTAAGGCAATCACTCCTTTAAGGATCCAAAAGCAGCTTGAGAAGAAACCTTGATTAAACAACATCCATTTTGTTTGAGCTCCTCATGTGTATTAGTCTGCACACTCTGCCACGAACTTCGTTAGAGGTTAGGAATCTATTGAACACATCCACTTTACAGCATAACACACCGACTTCATGCACTCTGAGACTGAAATGCAGTGGAAGATTGATGGCAAGTTGTGATCGTTGGCTTATACTGAATCCTGCACATAATGAGGTATTTGTAAAATCATCGGATCATAGAAGTTTAGCCCATCTTGTCTGAGCCAGCCAAAAATGAACCATCTGGATGAATCCCACATCCCATCTCTTGGCACATAGCCCTGCAGGTTATGGATATGCAAGGGCTCGTCCTGATACTGTTTAAATGTGGTGAGGGTGTCTATCCCTACCACCCTCCCAGGCAGTGAGATCCAGACACCTACCACTCATTGAGTGAAATATTTTTTCTCAAATCCCTTCTAACCCTTCTGTCAATTAGCATAAATCTATACTGACTGGTTACTGACACCTCTGCAAAGAGAAATAGTTTTATGTTTACCCTGTCCAGACCTCTTGTAATTTTGTACAGTTCAGTTAAATCTCCTCTGTCTGGTTTATTCCAAAGTAAACAACACCCACCCAGCCAGTCTCTCCAGACCTGACAATTCTTTGTTAATCTCCCCTTCACCGTCACTAGGGCTATCACATCCTTGCTGTATTTGGTTGACCAAAACTATACACAGTACTCGCTGTGGCCTAATCAATGTTTTAGACAGTTCCAGCATGACCTCCTTGCTCTGGTGTTTCACACCTTGACTAATAAAGTATCCTGCATGCTTTCTTAACCACTTTATCTACCCTACTATCCATATCAATCTGTGGACAAGCACTCTGAGACCCCTCTCGCCCACTATACTTCTTACTCCAGCCCTCCACTCTTCTCTCTCCTAGCATTTACTATTTTCCCTACCCTTCACTTGTTTGCACCCTACTTACTCCCCAACACCCGCACACTCACACAGGCACACACAGATGCACACACACACATTCTCTCTCTCTCTCTCTCTCTCTCTCACACACACACACACACACACACACACACACACACACACACACACACACACACACACACACACACACACACACACACACACACACACACACACACAATGCCATTTGCTATTTTTCTGTCACCATAAACAGTTCATTCTGCATGCTACATGCTCATACCCAATAAAGACAAAGGATGGGAGGTAACATCAGTCACTAAATGATGCACTTGTGTCACATTCCCTATGCAAGAATTCACATATATACAATTAACACTGTACAGCACATGAACAGGAAATGAGTCTGGCCGCAATGCAAGCCATGCACCAGGTCTGGGCAGTGTGGGCCATGAACTAGGTCTGGATAGTGTTAGAATTAGAATTAGAATTAAAACAGTACAGCTCAGGAACAGGCCCTTCAGTCCACCATGTCTGTGCCAACCATGATGCAAATCTAAACAAATCCCATCTGCCCGCTCAAGGTCCATTCTATGGTCCAAGCTCTATTCCCTGCCTGTTCATGTGTCTGATTAAATGCTTCTTCAATGTTGCTTTCATCTCTGCTTCCACCACTTCTCCTGGCAGCACGTTCGAGGGCCCGACCACTCTCTGTGTAAAAAATCTTGCTTCGTAAATCTCCTTTAAGTTTTCCTCCTCTCTCCTTAAACCTATGCGCTCGAGCATTGAACCTTTCCACTGTGGGGAAAAAGGACTCTGACTAACTACCCTATCTAAATTCTCATAATTTTATATACTTCTGTCAGGTCACCCCTCAGCCTCCAACGCTCCAGTGAACGTAATCAAAGTTTGTCCAAACCTTCCTTACAGCTAATACTCTCCAATCCAGGCAATATCCTGGTGAACTTCTTCTGCACCCTTCCCAAAGCCTCCACATCCTTCCTGTAATGCGGTGACCAGAACTGCATGCAATACTCCAAATGTGGCCTAATCAAAGTTATTTATAGCTACAACATACTACACTGATTTTTACACTCAGTACTTCAACCAATGAAGGCAAGCATTCCTTTTGCCTTCTTTACCGCCCTATCCACTTTTCCTGCCACTTTCAGGGAGCTATGGACCTGCACCCCAAGATCCTTTTGTTACCAATGCACCAGGTTTGGACAGTGTGGGCCGTGCATAGGGTTTGGACAGTGTGGGCTGTGCACAGGGTCTGGACAGGGTGTGTGAAGCACAAGAAGATAGGTTGAATGGCAAGACAGGGCCTGAGCCTGTTATAGAAAAGGATCATTCATCACTTTCAAGGTTTTTGGGGATCTGGTTGGAGATGTATGTGTGGTTCAGTCATGCAGAACTTTGGGACAGTAACTTTTCTGGAGATTTCAGAGTATCTTGGAGGCAAATCCTTTACTTCTTTTAAAAAGAGTGTGTGCTTCACTTCTGGTCCAAAATGGCTGCGGGCAGGTGGACTGCAGCCAGAAGAAGGCTCTCTCCTCCTTGTCAGAGGAGGCCAAAGGAGGAGAGACAAGTGGGGAGCCTGTCCCCAAAGCTTTTCTGGGAGCATTACACTTGCCTCCTCTCATCTGAGGAGGAATTCATCCAGAGGCTAACACTGTCAATGGCAGTGGTGATAGAGATCTGTCATAGTCTACAGTGAGATCTCTGAGCTTGTCCTGGACTACTCTGTCTTTGGAGGTGAAGGACACTATTGCCTGATATTATGTGCCCCTGACTACTCAAGGACTGGTGTTTGCCATTTGGTGCAGTTTACAGCTCACCCCTGCATTCACAGAGTTAAGAGTGGGTGATGGGTGTGCTGGCATAGCAACTAAGTTACTGGGCTCATATCCAGCAACCTGGACTGTTGATCTGTGAACATCGTTTCAGATCCTGCTCTGGTATCTGGGGTAGTTAATTTCAAGTAATTAAGTACGTCTGGTCTGATCTATGTCTCATTTTATACAGAGCGATATGGTTGATTCAGAAATAACCCTGGGGGGCAGTTAGGGATGGTCTTACTGGTGATGTCCACGTCCTGTGAATGAGCCAACATAAAATAGATTAGCCAATTTGATGAATGGAGTCCTCTATTAAGACAGAAATTTACAGTTATACCTCTTTCTTTTAGCCATGTACAATTGCAGACAGAAATTGTGTAACATGTTGGATACTAGTCCACTATCCCTTAACTAATTAATTAACAGTATAAACAACTTGGCTTTACAAGTAATTAATGTAATCATCCACCACAATAAGACCAACATATTCCAGGGTGTAGGCTGTGAAGGTTGTGCCCACACTGGAATGTTTAGAGAAGTTAGGGGTGAAATGGCAGGAGCTGTAACCACAATGCATCATATCCTGGGATATGGAAGCAGTCCAGGAGACCAGAGCATTGGTGATGTAATAGTCCTGTCAAAGGAAGGGATTGAACAGGATAACTGGATGGCGGTAGATAAATCAACTTAATCTAGACTAATGGATGAATTTCTGGGAGCTGCAACATAAAAATAACATGAACATGCACTTTGGAAAATCATAGGATGATGCATCTCAGGAGGAGAACATTGGGCTTATCATGCCAGTGTCAGGTTGGGTTATCCAGGTCCCTGCTCTTTCTTCAAAGCCCTGGAATTATTGTCCCTCTGGTATTGATATTGTTTTCTTTTGAATATTATTACCATATCTATTTTACGGGAATCCTTTCCAAATCATAACAACATTACATAAATAAAATGTCTCTTCATTCCATCTCCGGTCCTTTTGCCAAACAACTTAACTCCATATTCTCTGATTATTAAGGCTTATACTACTGTAGACAGTGTTTCCTTCTCTGTCCTATGAAAACAATTCATTTGTCGAACACCTTTATTCAGGTCCAAAAGCAAAATACTACAGATGCTGGAAATATGAAATAAAAGCTGAAAACTTTGGAAATACTCAGTAGGTCAGGCAGCATTGATGGATAGAAGAATAAGAGTTGATGTTTCAGTTTGATAATCTTTGATCAGGGAGGAAAAGTTAGAAATCTAACATGTTTTAAGTTGCAGATAATGGGTAGGTGTGGAGAGAACAAAGAGGATAATTAATGGAAGTGGAGACTGAAGGTGCAACAACAGACTGCTGGAGAAAAGCAGCAGGCCAAGCAGCAACTATGACAGGACAAAACCCTGCATCAGACTGTAGGTCGTCTCTCCTACTGCTATTTTATACCTGAGTTCGTTCTGAATCCATCTGGGTGGGGAAAATCAGATAAGGCCCACAGAGCAATACAATTCAAAACTCTTTTAAAACCCAACCAAATGCCACAAATAAAATAAAATATAAATACAAGCACTACAAATGATATTGCACATGACGCTACATGAAATTACTGAAGGTATGATATAAAATGTTGCAAATTATTCCACTCTAATAGGATCAACACACAAAGCGCTGGAGGAACTCAGTGGGTCAGGCAGCATTAATGGAGGGAAATGGACGGTTGACGTTTCAGGTCGTGACCCTTCGTCTGGACTTCATTTTCATCAGTCCAGATGAAGGGCCTCGAACCGAAATGTCGACCGTCCATTTCCTTCCATGGATGCTGCCTGACCTGCTGAGTTCCTCCAGCACTTTGTGTGTTGCTGCAGATTCCAGCATCTGCAGTCTCTTGTGTGTCCACTCTAGTAGGACCTCTGTATTGCTGTACCTTATATGCTTTAACCCTTAAATGAAGCTGCTGGCCTCTCTTTCCCTATGCAAGGTCCATCCTGTTTGCTGATGACTTGCAAGTTACCCTTTTAACTCTAAACATTACTCATGTTCTTACTCTGGATGACTTCAGCCAGAACTCCCCAATGCTGAGCACACAGGCTAGTCTGCCTTTGACTTCTTGCAAAGTCATAGAACTATAGAGCAATACAGCATGGATACAGGCCCTTTGGCCCAACGAGTCCATACTGACCACATTGTCCACCTAGTTAGTTCCAATTTCCCGCGTTCAGCCCATATATCTCCAGGCCCCTTCCCTTCATGTATCCATCCAAGTGCTTCTTAAAATATTATTGTACCTGTCTCAACCGCTTCCTCTGGCAGATCGTTCCAAATACTCACCACCCTCTGTGTGAAAAAGTTGCCCAACAGGTCCCTTTTAAATCTTTCCCCTCTCACCCTAAGCTTATGACCCCTAGTTTTGGACTCCCCTACCCTGGGGAAAAGACTGTTAACATCCACTTTATCTATGCCTCGCATAATTTTAAACACTTCTATAAGGTCGCCTCTCATTCTCCTACGTTCCAAGGAATAAAGACCTAGACTGGCCAACCTCTTCCTATAACTCAGGCCCTCTAGTCCTGGCCACATCCTCAGAAATCTTCTCTGCACTCTTTCAGTTTAACCATGTCTTTCCTATAACAGGGTGACAAAACAGTACTCCAAGTGTGGCCTCTCCAATGACTTATACAACTGCAACATAATATCTCAACTCCTATACTGAATGCCTTGATTGATGAAGACCAGAGTGAGAGACACCTTTTTCACCACCCTGTCTACCTGTGATGCTGCTTTCAACGAACTATGAACTTGTATTCCTAGGTCCCTCTGTTCCTTTACACTCCCTGGTGCCCTATCATTCATAGTACAAGTCCTACCCTGGTTTGATATTCCAAAATGCATCACCTCACACTTATATTTATTTGCCACTCCTTGGCCCACTTCCCTAACTGATCAAAATCCTGCTGTAATCTACGATTACCTCTGCACTATCAACAACACCTAAATTCGTGTCATCCACAAACTTACTGATCAAGCCTTGTGCATTCATATCCAAATCATTTCTGTAAGTAACAAATAACAAGGATTCCAACACCGACCCCTGTGGCACACCACTAATCACCGATCTCCATTCCGAGAAACAATTTTCAACCACCGCCCTCTGCTTCCTACCTCCAAGCCAATTTTGAATCCACCGAACCAGCTCTCCCTGAATCCCATGGGACCTAACCTTCCAGACCAACTTGCCATGCAGGACCTTGTCGAAGGCCTTGCTAAAGCCCAAATAGATAACATCCACCACCCTGCCTTCATCTACCCTTTTGGTTACCTCTTCAAAGAACTCTAAAAGGTTTGTCAAGCACGACTTCCCATGCACAAAGCCATGCCGACTCCTCCTAATTAGATTCTGTCTATCCAAATGCTAGTAAATCCTGTCCCTCAGGATTCCCTCCAGTAACTTCCCCACCACTGATGTAAGGCTGATCAGCCTGTAGTTCCCTGGCTTGTCCTTGCAAACTTTCTGTAAACAATGGAACAATGTTAGCCACCTTCAGGAATTCAGGAATTTCACCAGTGGTTAATGATGAAGAAAATATCTCTGCAAGGGCTTCCACAATTTTTCCTCTAGCCTTCCACAAAGTCCAAAGATGTACTCAGCAGGGCCTGGAGATTTATCCACCTTAATGTGCTGTAAGGCTGCAAATACCTCCTCCCTGGTAATATGAATATTCTCCAAAACATCTCCACTTGTTTCCCTTATCTCTTGAAAAACCATAATTTTCTCCTCAGTACACACCGAGGAGAAATATTTGTTAAAAATCCCACCCATCTGCTGTGGCTCGAGACATAGGTGGCCCTGCTGATCTCTAACGGACCTACTTTCTCACTAGCCACCCTTTTGCTCTCAGTATATCTGTAGAATGTCTTGGTATTTTCCTTAACCTTGCCTGCCAGATCAATCTCATACCCTCTCTTTACCCTCCTGATTTCCCAAAGGGTTCCGTACAAGACTTTAACCCTTAACTGTAGCGGCCTCTCTCATCACTCATCACCCAAATCCACCCCTACCTCAGCTTATCTGCTGCTGAATCCTCTGCTATTCATTGCTACCTCTGACTATTCCAGCACATTCATGGACATCCTCCCTTGTTCCATTCAGCATAAACTTGAGCTGACCCAAAGGTCTCCTGTTCTGGGTCTTCGTCACTCCGAATTCCATTCACTAATCATCCATGTGTTCTCTGGTTCCCAATTAAGCAGCAATTCAACATTTATGATTCTCATCTTGGTTTTGAAATCCCTCCTGTGTCCTCCAGCCTCACAAACCTCTGGGATATCCGCACTCATCATTCCTGACCTCTGAATCATCCTTGAATTTTTTCGGTCTAACATTGCTGGGAAAATATTTAAAGTCGAGTTTATTGTCACATGTATGCACAGGTGAAATGAAAAACTTACTTTCAGCAGCATCACAGGTGCATAGCATCATTTAAGCAGCATTCACAAGTAAAACATAAATTAGACATACATTATGCACATTTTTTACAAGAAAAAACACAATTAGAACAAAAAAAATCGAAGTCCATTTTAGTGCAAAGTGATCAAAGTGGTCATAGTGTTGCTATACTGCAGTGATTAGGGTTGTTCCAGTGGGTTCAAGAACTTAATGGTTGAAGGGAAGTAGCTGTTCTTGAACCTGGTGGTGTGGGACTTCAGGCTTCTGTACCTCCTGCCCAATGGTAGCTGTGAGAAGATGGCATGGCCCAGATAGTCTTTGATGATAGATGTTGCCTTCTTAAGGCAGCGCCTCCTGTAGATACTACTGATGGTGGGGAGGGATGTGTCCGTGATGTATTGGGCTGAGTCCACTACTCTCTGCAGCTTCTTACGTTTCTGTGCATTTGAATTGCCGTACCAGACCATGATGCAACCAGTCAGGATACTTTCAACAGTACAACTGTAGAAGTTTGTGAGAGTGTTCTTTGACATGTTGCGGCTGTCAAATTTAGAAGAATTATTGTGGAAACGTGGGCAAAAATAACATGCAATAGATTTCACAACTTATAAGTCAGATCAAAGCTTTGAATTTTAATGGCGATGAACAATTGTACTGCTAACAGGAGGAGGAGGTTCTAACAGCATGTGGTACTTGATGGGAGTTTCACCAACACTATAATTTGCTGACAAGGATGAAATAATGTGCAGGCTGGATATCGGAAAGACAGTGTCACTGACGCATCAGCCGATGGGTCTGCCAGCTTTTCATAGGTCCCGTCACAACTTATAAGCATGGAACAAGCAGTAACTCAAGAAAGAGTTGGGCTTCTTTCCAAAAAAAAGGGAAATGCAAAGCTAAGTCCTAACCTACAGGTCCAGTGTACCCCAATGTTCACTCTGATGGTGTTGCTAGTACTGTATCCAGAACCGTTTTGGACCTGCACTGCACATTTCAGTGGTGGGCCTGGAACACTGATGAATGGGTTGTGTACTTTATTGGTGCTGCAAACTATCGCTGGAGCTGGAGGCCTGGGATGGGGGGGGGGGGGGGGTGGAGGTGAGGTGAGGGGGTGAGGGTGGTGGTGACGAAGGGCTGGTGTTAAGAGGCCTCATCAAAGCCTGAGTCTGGACTAGGTTGGGGATCAGGTAAATAGTAGTGGGGGGTGGGGTGAAGGTGGGGTAAGCGCTAAGGATATGGGGGCTGGAGACTAGAGCCTCGATCAGGAGCCTTAGGTGATCAGAGAGTTGTTAGGCTGATTATCGGGGAAAAGGTGTCTGCAGGAGGGTGCTTGAGCCTGGACCATTGTGAGTTGAGAAAGTTTGGTGGTTAATGGTTCAGGGTCTGGGCTATTCAGGGGTTCCAGGGTGATTGGTGGTTGGAAGGAGATTGGCACCTGGATTAATGGGAACGTTGGATGGGAGATTAGTTGGTGGGAGCTGTTGGGGCCTGGATCAATAAATTGGTATATTGTTGTCATATGTACTGAAGTACAGTGAAAAACTTTGTTTTGTATGCCATCCATACAGGTCATTTCATTACCACAGTGCATTGGGGTAGTACAAGGGAAAACAATAATAGAATGCAGAATAAAGTGTTACAGTTACAGAGAAAGTCTAGTGTAGGCAGACAATAAGGTACAAGGTCATACAAGGTAGATTGTGAGGTCAAGAGTCCACCTTATCATACTAGGGGCCTGGAAGAGATATTGATGTGTAGTGGGACGGAGCGAAAGTGGAGATTCACTTCCCTTTGTGATTCACAGTTTGCCGAAGCTCCCTGAAAACCCAGGTGTTCCAGGAATCCCCAATGATGGTCACTTCTGGAACAACCTGGTCAACTTTCACCCACATATTGTACAGGTATACAATGAGACGGACTCTTGAACTCACAATCTACCTTGTTTGACCTTGCACCTTATTGTCTACCTGCACTTCCCTGTAGCCGTGACACTTTATATTCTGTTATTGTTTTTATCCTGTACTACGTCAATGCACTCTGTACTAACTCAATGTGTCTGCACTGTGTAATGAATTGATCTGTACCTCAGTCAGTGACAATAATATACCAATACCAAATCTTTTGAAGCCTCTCTGGCACTGTAATCATGTCTGACATGAAGATACAACTCATGTCAGGGAATGCCCAGTGAAATAGAAACAGCATACATATAGTGGTTATACCAGTTCACTCCATGGTAAATACTTTACAATTGTAGAGCACTGAAATGAATTTCAAACCAAGTTCAATGAGGAGAGTAGACGGGCACACTGGGAGAAGAACCTGACATAACTACAAACAGTTATGTGCTAAAATGGTGAAGCTGCAACTCAGGCTGGCTAAACAGCAAAAATAACATGCAATAGATTTCACAGCTTATAAATCAGATCAAAGCTTTGGATTTTAATGGTGATGGACAATTGTACTGCTAACAGGGGGAGGAGGTTCTCAAAGCATCACTGTTCTCAATAACAGTGGTATCGGCATGTGCGTGCTAGCCCTTACAGGTGTTTACAACTGTCCTCACCCAGAAGTGTCAAGTGGATGATCCACTTCATCTTCTTCCAGTAACCACCATTACGGAAACCAGTGTTCAGCCAAATTGCATAAATCTACATAATATCAAAAGATTAAAGAGAGCACTAGGTACAGGAGAGGCTATGGAAGCAAATGCCATCCTGGCTACAGTACTGAAGACCTGCACTCCAAAACTGGCCTCACCTCTAACCAAAATATTCCAATACAGCAACAACACAGACATTTATCCAATAATGTGGAAAATTGTCTAGGTATTTTCCACTCACAAGATGCAGACAAATCCAATCTGGCTGATTAATACTCAGTCAGTCTACTCTCAATCATCAGAAAAGTGGTGGGAGATGTTGTCTACAGTACTACCATTTCGCACCAGATCTCATCACAGCCTTGACCTAAACATGGATGAAAAAGCTGGATTCCAGAGATGACGTGAGAGTGACCCTCCATGACATCAAGGTCGCATTTGACCAAGGGTGGTATCATGGAGCCCTGATAAAAGTGGTCAAAACACATAAAGAGAAAAACACTCCAGTGGTTTCAGTCATATCTCATGCCAAGGAAGATGATTGTAGTTGTCAGAGGTCAATCATCCCAGCCCTAGGACTTCACTGCAGAATTTCTTCAGAGCAGTGTCCCAGGCTCAACAACCTTCATCAGTGATCTTCCTTCATGCAGTAAGACCTGGACAACATTCAGGAATGGGTTGATAAATGACAAGTAAGATTCATACAGCAAAAGTGTCAGGCAATGACCGTCTCCAACAACAGAGAGTCTAATTATCACTGAGTCCCCACCATCAATATCCTGGAGTTGCCACTAATCAGAAATTCAGCTGGATGTGTCACATAAACAATGTGGCCACAAGATCAGGTCAGAGACTGGATATGCTGTGGTGAGTTTCTCACCTTCTGACGTTTTACCATCAGGGAGGAGGTACAGATGCTTGAAGACCCACACTCATCACTTCAGGAACAGCTTCTTCCCCACTGCCATCAGATTTCTGAACAGTCCATGAACCCATGAACACTACCTCATTATTCCTCTTTTGCACTATTTATTTATTTTTGTAGCTTACAGTAATTTTTATGTCTTTATGTCTTGCACTGTACTGCTGCCACAAAACAACAAATTTCACGACATATGTCAGTGATAATAAACCTGATTCTGATTCTGACCCTACAAGGCACAAGTCAGGAGTATGACTGAATATTCACTATTGCTTGGATGAATGCAGTTCCAACAACATTCAAGAAGTTCTACACCCTTCATCAACTCTCCCTTGATTTGCACTCCAGTCACCACTCTGAACAATCATTCCTTCTACCAGTAGCACATCATGATTGCAGGGGTACCATCTCCAAAATATATAGAAGTACCTCACCTGGGCTACTCCAACAGCACCTCCTGGGGACTACATATATCTATTTGAAACCCATTGTGTCTGTGGTACATGTATTCTATTTCCATTCAGTTTGCTGTACAGAGCACACTTGCTCATTTCTAGATTGGTTCATGCTAGATTGGTTAGTGTTACAGAAGTGGTGCCCAATGATGTAGCTAACAAAATGTGAGCAACTTTCAAGGAGTAAACTTACATCAGCAGGAAAGATCCTTTCAATTTGCTATTTAATTGGATCATCAGGTACTACCAGTTTATTTGTGAATTGATTTCTTCTGAACGTTACTTCAAGACAACCAGTGTTTAATGTGCCTACAATGAAAACTCTGACCTTTTGCATCAGAGGCTGCATCATATTTGGGTATGCAACGGTGTCAATAGACCTGCCCAGTACTTGCAAGCTGGAATGGATGAACACCAACGTCCTTACATAGCTCTGGTGCTAGCCTCTTTCATGCTTATTGATATTGCATACAAGCTTTCTGCCAGCCCTATCTATGCCGCAAGGATTTTGTGTTGCCTTCAGCCTTCTTCTGCAAGATTGCCACTTGAAATCTTCACTGAAATCCTCTGCAGCAAACATTTTTTACACCCTCTCCCTCTGGTGTGAACTGACATCCGCACTATTTGCCCTGCCCACAGGCCATTCAATGTCAGAGCTCATCAATGCAGATCTTGACTCCAATCTAACAGATCTAGCCTAACCATTAGCGAATGCAAAGTGCTTCTGAGCCGGTGGCTGCAAGTGTAATTTAGAGGCACATTTGTGGAGCTGTGGTAGGAAGGAGAAGGAGGGAGAATGCAAGAAGTGGAGGGTTATACTATCAGCTTGTGATTAAGGTGAGGGTGTGCTGTGGAAGAATTGATAAATGAGAAAAGGTATGACAAATGATCAATTGTAATATGGCAAGGACTCAAACCTGCAGCTGCACATCCCCCTGCCATCACTGACACCAGTTAGGTGCCACATTCTCCAGCATCTGAGGCGGGAAATATGTTAATAGGTGTCACACAATGTATTTGACTGATGCATCTGTCATGTAAAGCTAGCAGTCTGTGCAGGCTGTGAGATGAAACTTGGAGTATGGCTATGTGCTCTGAGTCCTCACAGAGATCATTGGTAGATAGTGATGGGCTTGTAATCTATGGTTGAACAGGCTGGTACAGCATTGGTGGGGTTTGATATTTGAATTTACATTCACTATAGCCTTGACCACTTGTGAAGTCTTTAGACATTCTGAAACACCACATCTATGTCCCTGGGGGTTGATACCTGGTATTCACTGCCACAGCTGCCTTTCCCATTGAGTTTTTAGCCTGGGTCTGGAGGTACTCCTGCCTCTCTGCAGATAAATGATTTCCTTCCCAGCTCCTCCACCAAGATCTCCAATGCAGTATCCAAAACCCATGAATCCCACTCTATTCCGTATAATTCTACCAAGTTACAATCATCGACGAAATGACTTTCGCCACCTATTGCAGCCACAGTGCAGCCCCACACACTTTAATAAGTGCAAGCTGTCAAGACAAAACAAGAGCTGGGGTTAGCTCTGTCTGGATGCTAAATTTAGCAGACCAGTTTAATTTAGTACACTGCCTTACAGTGGGACAAGTATATATAGGTTAATAATTGATCTGCCGAAGGAACTCAGCGGGTTGAGCAGCATCTGAGGGGGGAAAGGAATTGTCAATGTTTTGGGTCAATACCCTGTATCAGGATTGAGAATGGAGAGGGGAGGTGGCCAATTTAAAGAGGTCTTGGTGAGACAGGAGCCCGAGGTGATTGGTGGACTGAGGAGGGGTGAAGGGTAACAGGCAGGTCGAGCTAGATAGAGGAGGGGGAGGGGTGGATTTGGGATACAGTAGCAGGTGGAAGATAGATGGGGACAGACATAAGAAATGAAGGAGGCAGATTTCCTGATGTGGGCGGAGAGAAGGGTGAAGGGGGAGACAACGGCTGGATGATGATAAGCGTGAAGACAAAGGCTACCAGTGTCGGAATATGATAACTGAGGGTGTGAAAATGCGAACTCCGTGTGTGTGTGTGTGTGTGTGTGTGAGAGAGAGAGAGAGAGAGATTGCCCAGAAATGGAATCACCTAGCATCATGTTTTTGTGTGCCACATGACCAGTTTCAATAAGGAAGCAAACATAACTGGAAAATCAGGGTTTTGTTCCTAAGACATAGGAGCAGGATTAGGCCATTCAGGCCATCGAGTCTGCTCTGCCATTCGATCAGGGCTCATTTATGTTTCCCTCTCAACCCCATTCTCCTGCCTTCTCCCTGTAATCCTTGACACCCTTACTAGTCAAGAATCTATCAACCTCCACTTTAAATATAACCAATGACTTGGCCTCCACAGCTGTCTGTGGCAATGAATTCCACAGATTCACCACCCTCTGGCTAAAGAAATTCCTCCTCATCTCTGTTCTAAAGGGATGTCCTTCTATTCTGAGGCTGTGCCCTCTGGTCCTAGACTCTCCCACTACTGGAAACATCCGCTCCACATCCACTCTATCCAGGTCTTTCAATATTCAGTAGGTTTCAATGAGATCCCCCCTCATCCTTCTAAACTCCAGCGAGTATAGGCCCGGAACCATCAAACATTCCTCATGCTCTAACTTTTTCATTCTTGTAAACCTCCTCTGGATCCTCTCCAACACCAGCACATCCTTCCTTAGATATAGGGCCCAAAACTGCCCACAATACTCCAAGTATGGTCTGACCAACACCTTATAAAGCCTCAGCATTACATCCTTGCTTTTATATTCTAGTCCTCTTGAAAAGAATGCTAACCTTGCATTTGCCTTCCTTACTACCGACTCAACCTGCAAGTTAACCTTTAGGGAATTCTGCACTAGATCTCCCAAGTCCCTTTGCACCTCTGATTTCTGAATTCGCTCCCCATTTAGAAAATAGTCTACGCCTTTATTCATTCTACCAAAGTGCATGACCATACACTTCCCTATGCTGTATTCCATCTGCCACTTCTTTGCCCATTCTCCCAAACTGACCAAGTCCTTCTGCAGAAACCCTGCTTCCTCAACACTACCTGCCCCTCCACCTATCTGAGTATCATTCATAAACTTGGCCACAAAGCCATCAATTCCATCATCCAGATCATTAACATATTACCTGAAAAGTAGCTAACCCAAACACCAACCCCTACAGAACACCACTAGTCACTGGCAGCCAACCAGAAAAGGTTCCCTTTATTCCCACTCTTTGCTTTCTGCCTGTCAGCCAATCTTCTATCCATGCTAGTACCTTTCCTGCAATACCATGGGCTCCTATCTTGTTTAGCACCTTGTCAAAGGCCTTCTGAAAATCCAAGTAAACAACATCCACTGATTCTCCTTTGTCTATCCTGCCTGTTACTTCCTCAAAGAATTCCAACAGATTTGTCAGGCAAGATCTCCCCTAAAGGAAACCATGCTGACTTCGGCCTATTTTATCATTTGCTTCCAAGTTCCCCGAAACCTCATCCTTAATAGTGGGCTTACTACCATCTTACCAACCACTGAAGTCAGGCTAACTGGCCTATAATTTCCTATTTTCAGCCTCCCTCCCTTCTTAAAGAGTGGAGTGACATTTGCTATTTTCCAGTCCTCTGGAACCATTCTTGACTCTAGTGATTCTTAAAGGATCACTCCTAATGTCTCTTCAGCTACCACTTTCAAAACCCTGGGGTGTAGTCCATCTGATCCAGGTGATTTATCCACCTTCAGATCTTTCAGCTTCCCAAGCACCGTCTCCTTAGTAATAGCGATTACACTCACTTCTGCTCCCAGACACTCTCAAATTTCTGGCATTTTGCAGGTGTCTTCCACAGTGAAGACTGATGCAAAATACTTATTCAGTTCGTCCGCCATTTCTTTGTTCCCTATTACAACCTCTCCAGCATCATTTTCCAGCGGTCCGATGTCCACTCTTGCCTCTTTTTATATATCTGAAAAAACTTTAGGTATCCTCTTTTATATTATTGGCTAGTTTACCTTCATATTTCATTTTTTCTTCTCTTATTGCTTTTTTAGTTGCCTTCTGTTCATTTTTAAAAGCTTCCCAATCCTCTAGCTTCCCACTAAATTTTGCAATCCTGTATGCTCTCTCTATTGCTTTTATGCTGTCTTTGACTTCCCTTGTCAGCCACAGTTGCCTCATCCTCCTTTTAGAATGCTTCTTCTTCTTTGGGATAAACTGATCCTGCGTCTTCCAAATTACTCCCTTCCCTTTTACTTTATCCACACTTTTCCAATCTGTTGAACCTACCCACCTACTATTTATTTTAAAGCCCCATCCACAGCCCTAGTTGTGCAATTCGCCAGAACCCTGGTGCCAAAAATCCCAGCAGTTATGCAATTCGCCAGGACCCTGGTCCCAAAAGTCTGAGAATCAGAGGAGATGCGAGGGAGGGCTTCATCAACAACAGAAGAAGGGAAGCCATGTTTCTTGAAAAAGGACATTTCAGATGTCCTAGAATGGAAGGCCTCATTATGAGAGCAGATGCAGTGAATACGGAGAAATTGGGAGAAAGGGATGGCATCCTTACAAGAGGCAGGGTGGGAAGAGGTCTAGTCTAGGTAGCTGAGTTCCTCCAGCAGATAGTTTGCTGCTCCAGATTCCATTGGCAGTCTCTTGTGTTTACACATGGGTTAATGTGCATTGGAATCCATGTGCATTTTTAACAGAGCCACCCAGCTTAGCCCTATGTGAAATGTGAATAAAGCCAGAAAATTGAATAACTAATGATTTTCACAGAAAAAAACCTGCCAGCTATTTTAGAACTTGAATTGCATGAACTAACATGAATTTTGGCTGCAGACCTCAAGGATGCAGAATGGTGGACAAATGATCCCAGCTGAATCTGGGCACTTGAGGCATCCTAAGGACTGGAATCACTGAATTTCAGGATCATTATGTCCTGGAGAAGGGTAAATCACTTTCCTGTAGATCCCTACAAGTTGAAAAATTATCATGATGTTCTGAATCTTGTTGGCAAAATATTGACATAAAGTACTGTGAAGTGCTGGCACAATAGATGCAAATAGAGACTTGCAATCTGGGCTCTGTGCCAGAACGGATGAATAGCAGGTAGGATCTTCTTGCCTGAAATCAGAAAATTGGCCAATTCTGAATGATCCTTTCAATTAAAGTTACTATCAAGGAGTGGTTATTTCTTTGATATCATATGCATGAAGCATTTAAACAATCCTGAATCTCTGCAATCCTTTTCCTCTCTTTTGCCTGCACATTTTGGACTAGGCTAAATTTATTTCCCCCTTTTCAAAAGTCAAAGCTTCCAAGTGCAATCCATTGAAGATATTCAAAGCTGTTTCTTGAAAGAAAATGTTTTACAGAGTCTAAACAAAGAACAAGTCTGTTCTGACCGAATCCAGATGATTGCTTATCTCTGCAGAATCATTATTTGAACTTAACCATACAGAAAACAGTTCAAAGCTGTTAAAGAATCTCACTGAAACATATCGAAAAATTTTACACTATACTGTATAATACAAATTGGCTTATAGGAGAAATGCTAGAATACCAGGTAAGGTAGGGGAAAGGAATGTGGGTTTTAACATGTACCAAACAATTAATCAAAATAGCAATTGGACATTCATGCTGTGTTCCAAGTCTAGTCCGGCCACCAGCATCTTCACTCAGCTTTGCACATTCAGTTCTGGAATTGAACGTTGGGAGATGAGAGTATAGCCACCAGCTAAAACTCCCTTGTGCATTAATTACTGCACACCATGAAGAAATTGATCACAATGCTGTGCCAGATTTTCCTGTCATTGGCCATTAGTCTCTAAGTGGATTGGGCTCTTGATTCCCTTGGTGTGCAATGTATAAGTGCTGAAAATGGTATCACTTTCCGACAGCTCTACCTGCACCATGCGTTTCTTTTGAGGCCATGAAATCCTATTAGAGAATTAGTCCCAGTGAAGTGGGGCCCCACAGATAGAGTCTTTGGTGAGCAGTCAGGCTGTCTGACAGGAAGTGAACTGCAACATAAATAATTGCATTGCTACATGTAGGAGAGAAGCTGGGCATAAATGTTTGAGATAAGATTTTTGCTGGATAAGACACTCTCTGATGATTGCTAAAGAATAAGTAACCGGAGCGAGGGATAACACAACTACATTGATTGAGAGTGGAGATCCAGTTGAAGTTTCAAAGCAATTCTCCCATTGACTTTCTGCATTAAATAGCACATAGTGCCAGCACTGTTCTGTGTTAATGAAAGCAAATATGTTGGTATTCAGGAAAGGAGCCTATGGAAAACAGCAGCAGCATGAATTTTCATTTTAAGGTCAGTAGTGATCAGATGCAAAGTAAAATATTCCAGCAAAAAAACCAGTTTGATTAGTACCTGCCTTAATACACAAAATCAATCAAACTATGCCAGTGATCAGGTCCTTGTGAAGTCAAGCCACCTGAAATTGGACTAGGTACCTCAATGTAGTTTTCACATTAGCATGTCATTCTCCAGCACAGGTCTAATGATTTCAGTATCTGTGCCTCACCCCTTTCCAGGTGCTTAAGGGTGCAATCGACAACCTACACGGAGCAGTCTCAACACAATCAGGACCATCTCATCCTACTTCATTGTCGTTATTGATATTGGCACTGGTATTGGTTTATTATTGTCAGAAAAAACTTGTCTTGCATACCGTTCATACAGATCAATTCATTTCACAGTGCGTTGAGGTAGTACAGGGTAAAAGCAATAACAGAATACAGAGTAAAGTGTCACAGCTACAGGGAAGTGCATTGCAGGTAGACAATAAGGAGCAAGGTCATAACAAGGTAGATTGTGAGGTCAAGAATCCATCTCATCGTATAAGGGAACTGTTCAATAGTCTTAGCACAGCGGGATAGAAGCTGTTCTTAAGCCCGGTGCTATGTGCCCTCGGGATCCTGTACCTTCTGCCTGATGGGAGAGGGGAGAAGAGAGAGTGACCCGGGTGGGTGGGGTCTTTGATTATGCTGGCTGCATTCTGCTGTCATCAGGATATGAGCAGTTCCAGAACTCATGGCAGCTATTGAGACACCTTGTGAAACCAAGGTGTATTAAAACTAACGGGGTGTTATCTCTAGCATTCAGCTGCTGACACATCCACTCACTACAGGGAGAAATCCATGAGCAACCATTCTAGCTGGGGTCAGTTGCCACATCAGTGTCACTTATCCCTTACACAATGAAGGATGTCATTTGTCCTAAATGAGGACTCGTGGCATTTCTTTGCTCTAGTGTATTCAAAAATATTGATAAGAACAAAAAATCTAGTACAAAAGTTAAAAAGCATTACATTTAGGTCTGATCTCTAATATTTCAGTAAGTTTCCTGCATGTGATTTTCAAGTCCCTAGTGTACAATGCTGTGTTCCCTGCATGGCCACAGTCCAGCTGCTGAAGGACTGCTCCCTTTAACCAGATTTTTCAATGACTCATGAGAAGCTCTTGCCCTTGGTGAATCAGCTTCAGATTGCTGCCCAGGACTAACTGAAGGAGCAGTCTAGGATGGTCGCTTGTCGAGCATAGATAGTACGGTGTCAGAGAGGCCACTTGGAGCACTTAGTGAGGACATCACTGTCTTCAACCTGCATACCAGTCGACCTCAGGGGACAGGATAGACAATGGCGCAACGGTCTGCCGACACTCAGACCACTCCTTCATCATTTCAACCTCCAGAGCCGAGCCTCTGGCAGACCCTGAGTCTGATTCCTGCTTGTCTTCATTCCTCTCCTCACAATCTGTACAACCTGAGCAGGACTCTACTGATTGATGAAGTAAGATCTGAGTGGGATGGGGCTGGAGAAGGTCTCCGCTCCAGAGGAGGAGGCCAGTTCCTGTGTGCCATACTGAAACCTGCTCATGCATGGCATCCCTTCTGCTCATGCAGGAGAGAAACCTGCTGATGTGCAGTAGCTCCCTGTTCATGGAGAACATCTGGTTGCTGATGTGCATGATTTCCCTGTGCATGGGGAACACAGGGAACACCTGCAAGAAAAATAAAGTTGTGATAGTTGGTGATTTTAACTTTCCACATATTGACTGGCACTCCCATAGTGTAAAGGGATTGGAATGCAATAGAATTTGCCAAATGTGTTCAGGAAAGTTTCCTTAATCAATATGTAGAGATCCCAACTGGAGAAAGCGTGAAACTGGATCTCCTCTTAGGGAATGAGAAAGGGCAGGTAACAGAAGTATGTGTAGGGGAACACTTTGGTCCTTGTGATCATAATTCCATTAGTTTCAAGATAATTATGGAGAAGGATAGGACTGGTCCTCGGGTTGAGATTCTAAATTGGAGTAAGGCCAATTTTGATGGCATCAGAAGGGATCTGGCAAGCATGGATTGGGATAAACTGTTTTCCAGCAAAGAGATGCTTTGTAAGTGGGAGTCTTTCAAAAGTGAAATATTGAGAGTACAGAAACTGTGTGTTCCTGTTAGAATAAAAGGCAAGGCTAACAGGTTTAAGGAACCTTGGTTATCGAGGGATATTGAGGCCCTGGTAAAGAAAAAGAAGGATGCATATAGGCAGTTAGGATTGAATGAGACACTTGAGGAGTATGAGAAATGCAAGAGAACACTTAAGAGAGAAATCAGGAGGGCAAAGGGGAACATGAGTTTGCTCTGGCAGGCAAGGTGAAAGAGAATTCCAAGGGTTTTTAAGAGCAAAAGGGTAGCAAGGGACAAAATTGGTCCTCTTGAAGATCGGCATGGCCATCCATACATGGAGCCGAAAGAGATGGGGGAGACCTTAAATGAATTTTTTGAATCTGCATTTGAGGCAAAAGAGTAGCGAGGTCATGGACAGTATCTGGATTAAGGAAGAGGAGGTACTGCATGTCTTGAGGCAAATGAAGGTGGATAAATCCCCAGGGCCTGACAAGGAATCCCCTTTGACCTTGTGGGAGGCTAGTGCAGAAATTGCAGTGTCCCTGGCAGAGATATTTAAAACATCCTTAGCCACGGGTGGCGTTGTTCAAGAAAGGCTCTAAGAATACACCAGGAAATTATAGGCCAGTGAGCCTGATGTCAGTTGTGGGTAAATTATTGGAAGGTATTCTGAAGGACAGGATATATAAGTATTTGGATAGGCGGGGCCTGTTTAGGGATAGTTAACATGGCTTTGTACATGGTAGGTCACATCCAACCAATCTTATAGAGTTCTTCGAGGAGCTTACCAAGAAGGTCAATGAGGGAAAGGCAGTGGACATTGTCTACATGGACTTTAGCGAGGCCTTTGACAAAGTCCTGCATGGGAGGCTGGTCCAGAAGGTTAAGTCACTTGGCATTCAGGATGAAGTAGGAAGTAGCCAATTGGACTCAACATTGGCCTAGTGGGAGAAGCCAGAGAGCGATAATGCATGGTTGTCTCTCTGACTGGAGGCCTGTGACTAGTGGTGTGCCGCAGAGATCGGTGCTGGGTCCATTGTTGTTTATCACCTATATTAATGATTTAGATAATAATGTGGTAAACTGGATCAGCACATTGGCAGATGACACCAAGATTGCTGGCATAGTGGACAGCAAGGAAGGCTATCGAAGTTTGCAAAGCAATCTGGACCAGCTAGGAAAATGGGCCGAAAGATGGCAGATGGAATTTAATGCAGACACGTGTGAGGTGTTGCACTTTGGGAGGACAAACCAGGGTAAGACTTGCACAGTGAATGGTAGGGCACTGTGGTGCGCAGTAGAACAAAGGGACCTTGGAATACAGATCCATAGTTCCTTGAAAGTAGCATCACAGGTAGGTAGGGTCATAAAGAGAGCTGTTGGCATTTTGGCCTTCATAAATCAGGACACTGAGTACAGGAGTTGGATGTTACGTTGAAGATGTACAAGATGTTGGTGAGGCTGAATTTAGAGTATTGTGTGTAGTTCTGGTCACCTACCTACAGGAAAGATATCAATAAGCTTGAAAGAGTGCAGAGAAAATTGACAAGGATGTTGCTGGGACTTGACCACCTGACATAGGGAAAGGTTGAATAGGTTAGGACTTTATTCCCTGGAGCGCAGGAGAATGAGGGGAGATCTTATAGAGGTATGCAAAATTATGAAGGGTATAGATAGGGTGAATGCATGCAGGCTTTATCCCCTAAGGTTGGGTGAAACTAGAACTAGAGGACATAGGTTTCGGATGAAAGGTGAAATATATAAGGGGAATCTGAGGGGAAACGTCTTCACCCAGAGGGTGGTGCGAGTGTGGAATGAGCTGCCAGCAGAAGTGGTAGATGTGGGTTCAATTGTAACATTTAAGAGAGGTTTGGATAGGTACATGGATGGGAGGGGTTTGGAGGGATATGGTCCAGGTGCAGGGAGATGGGACTAGGCAGAAGATCAGGTGAGCATGGACTAGATGTGCTGAAGGGCATATTTCTGTGCTGTAGTCATCACGTACCAGCAACAAAAGAGACATACCGAGTCATGTATAAGTGTTAAAAACTATTTTATTAATAACTACTTATGGTAATAAGAAAAAATAAAAGTAAAAATGTTAGAATGTTAGAAATAAAAATGGTAGATCTTAAACATTAACCCCAAAACTAAACTCGAAGTGTGTGTGTGGCAAATTCCCAGACTCCAAGTCCAGGAATAGTTCTCAAAGTTCAGTTCAGCAAGCCGTAAGGTGAAACGTGAGCAAAGGCTTCTGCAAAACCACCGTTGACTGAAGAGGAAATGTGGAGAGAAAATAGAGAGTAATTACGAAATCCAAATGTTCCATGACAGAACTCATACGACACCTCAAGCACTGATGATCTCCATTCCTTTATTCCGAAGTATCTACCACCCCGAAAGGCATCCGAGACGTGGCCATCCACACAAATACCTGTTTCCTTCTACAGGTTAACGACAAAGTGGACTCCACTGGATTACACACACACACACACACACTACTGTGCTATGTCTTAAAGGGACATTCACCAATAGTAACCTAATCCGTAACATAGTGCTCTGTGACCCTTTGACTCTCTGACCTGGTGCTGATGTGCAGCATTACTGTGCTCCTGGAGAACTGTGAGCTGATAGTGGGTAGAATCTCTGGTCCTTGAGAGAAGCACTTGTGGCATTTCTTTGCTCACTGAGGGTATCAGGCTGCTTCCTGGTAGCAGATCACTGTCCTTTTTAATCTTCAAACTTTTTCCCAATTAACAAAGACTTCACCGGGACAAGAAGACCTCGCGTGGCCTCCGTCTGTGGTGTATGTAGTGAAACTCGTGGTCTCCTGGCTCCACACAACCTCCTGAGCGAATGTAAAGATGGACTTCTGCAAGCTCCTTCTCATTTCCTTCATTAAGTCTGCTTGCTTTTTTCTTGTGTAGCAGACACGTACCCAAAAAAAAATTCATGCCTCCAAAAGTTTTTTCCTTTATAATGTGTTTTGTCAGTTTAACTTACCTACCAAAACACCTTGAAGATACCAAATACTTGTCCTTTGTTGACCAAAGGGAATGTAGCCATCACAAAGGCAGAGTATGGATTATGCTTGTAGTTGAGGTGGTTTGAACTCAGTGCTCCCTCTGACCATTATTTACAGGTACTGCATATTTGAGCGACCCTCTCCCTTCAGCTGAGCTGCCTCCTATTCTTTGCTAACTTTGCATAAATAGCAAAGATGAAGAATATTTGGAGCAAAAAGCAAATTGCTGGAGGAACTCAGTGGGTCAGGCAGCATCTGAGAAGGCAAAGTGTTGGTTGATGTTTCAAGTTGAGGTTTGCAGGTCCTGATGCAGGGTCTTGCCATGAAACGTCGACCATCCCTTTGCCTCCACAGATGCTGCTTGACCTGCTGAGTTCCTCCAGCAGTTTGATTTTGGCTCCAGGTTCCAGAATATGCAGCCTCTCATGCCTCCAAGAATATTTGGAGGCTTGACTTCTGTGTGGTGGCAATCTGATGGGGTGTAAGGGGCAGAATGATAATGGAGGGAGTGAGAGTGAGAGGTATGTGAGGACAGGGTGCAATGTGCAGGGTTGTGAGTGGTCTAAGAGTTTGTGAGTCTGTCTACTTCAGTAAATGTTTAATGGTATAGAGAATCACAGGAGACAGAGGCCCCTGTGTCTAAGAGGAGTGCATGAGACACAGTGGCCATGAGTTTGGGGTTATTATGTATGTGATGATGATGGCTGAGTGAGGTCCCTCCCTCTTTTGTAGGATGAATTTTCCAGAAAGTCATCCCCCTGGGACCCTCAAAGCAAAAGGGTGGCACAATGGCATTGCTACTGGAGCAGTGCCCTCACAGATCCGGTGACCCAGGTTCAGTCCTGACTCTGTGATGTTTGTGCAAAGTTTCCACATTCTCCCCCTGACCACATGGCGCTCCAGTTTCCTCCATGTCCCAAAGACCTGCAGGTTGGTAGGGAGGTTAATTGGCCACTGTAAATTGCCCCTAATGTGTAGGTGAGTGATGGGAGTGTTGATGAGTATGGGATTAGAATGGGATTAGCAAAAATGGGCGCTTGATGGTCAGTCCGGACCCAATGGGCTGAAGGGCCTGTTTCCATGCTGTATGACTCTATGTCACAATGCTACTCTTGCAGAGCACCATGTGAGTGGGATCTGCCAACACAGGAAAATCACTGGTGAGTGGCTGAAGATTCGGAGAGTTCTGGGCTGGACCATAGGCTTTGGGCAGCATAACTGTTGGGATACATGGATGGGACAATCGGAGAGTGGCTCCGAAGAACCCAACTGGGGATCTCAGTTGTGGAGAAAATGAGCAGTCATCAGCTAAATAGTGGGGAGAGGTCAGGCTGGGTGGATGGGAAGATGAGCAGGGGAATCGAAAAGAAAGGAAGAGGGAACTGGCTGTGGAAAAGTGCTGTGTGAAGGGGAGGGTCCTAAGGGAAAGGAGGGACTGAGGGAAGGGGGAGACGGAAGGAAGCAGTTGGGGAGGGGGAATAGAGGCAGTGAGACTGATGGAAGGGGAATTGAAGTAAATTGGTTTATTATTGTCATATGTACTGAGGTACGGTGAAAAACTTTGTTCTGCCTGCCATCCACACAGATCATTTCATCATATCAGTGCATTGAGGTAGTACAAGGAAAAACAATAACAGGATGCAGAATAAAGTGTTTAAGTGACAGAAAAAGTGTGGTACAGGCAGACAATGAGGTGCAAGGCCATAATGAGGTAGGTTGTGAGCTCAAGATTCCATTTTATCGTACTAGGGGATCGTTCAATAGTCGTATAACTGCAGGATAGAAGCCGTCCTTGAGCCTGGTCGTATGTGTTTTCAGCCTTTTGTATCTTCTGCCTGTTGGGAAGGGGAGAAGAGAGAATGTCCAGGGTGGGTGGGGTCTTTGATTATGCTGGCTGCTTTACCGAGGCAGCGAGAAGTATAGACAGAGTCCATGGAGGAGGCTGGTTTCCATGATGTGCTGAGCTGTGTCCACAACTCTCTGCAGTTTCTTGCGGTCACGGGCAGAGCAGTTGCCATACCAAGCCGTGATGCATCCAGATAGGATGGTTTCTATGGTGCATCTATAAAAATTGGTGAGAGTCAAAAGGGACATGCCAAGTTTCTTTAGCCTCCTGAGGAAGTGGAGGCACTGGTGAGCTTTCTTGGCAATGGTGCGTACATGTTTGGACCAGGATAGGCTATTGGTGATGTTCACTCCTAGGAACTTGAAGGTCTCAACCCTTACGACCTCAGTGTTGTTGATGCAAACAGGAGCACGTGCAACCCCACTTTCCTGCAGTCGATGACCAGCTTTTTTGTTTTTCTGACCTTGAATAAAAGTAAGGAGGGTGAAAGTAAATAGAAGAGAGGAAGTAAGAATGAGAGGGTGGAAATGGAGGGTAGTCAGAGGAAAAGGATGTGGGCAAGATCTTGTGTTTCTGCCTGTGTCTCTCTCTGTTCGTGTGTGTGTGTGTGTGTGTGTGTGTGTGTGTGTACTATATCCATGCAGCAAAGTCCAGTTTCCAAATGTTGTGGACCTTTTTGGACAAAGACCTCGGTCTGTCAAGATGTTAAAAGAGGTTATGCACAGGCATCTTCCACCCCTCAGAACCAGAGAGGAAACAAATTATCCTCAATAACAATAGACTATCTAAGAGGAAAAATCAGCAAGAATGAGCAGGATTTATATTGGTCTGGAGCTAATTTTGACATACCCGGTGAAGTCATGGCATTTCTACGTATTTGGGGATTCTTTGTCCCAGCCACTACCTGCTAGGCTCTTCGAATGATGGGTTTTCATCTGTCCACCCCTTCACACCTCCTCCCCAGCTCATAAGACATCCCTCCAGGTTTTTTCTCCTACACTAGAATTTCATTATCATATTGAGTGAATCTGGGGGCTCTCTCTCCAGGGCAGCCACACTATATGCTGCAGCTGTCTGGCTGCCATGGGGAGTGTTTCTTTACAGGCCAAACCCTTCTGTCCTTAGCATGCTGCAAAGCGTCAACAGCTGTGCTAAACTTAATGTGGCCCTATCTAGATCTGTGTATATTTAGGGTTTGGGTTAGCCAACTGAGAACGTGGCTTCAAATTAATCCATGAGATAAAATACTAACCTCAGTGTTTTGTTTTCTTTTTAAGTAAAAACCAGTAATAAAACAGAGCAAAGGTTGTAAGTAAGATTTTATAGCATGTCCAGTCAGTTGTGTAACTGCAGTCCTTCAACATATGTGAGAGTTTCAAGAAACAACTGAAAATAATTTCCGTGCAAATTTTTTCTGCAGACGTTCATGGATTTATGCAGGCCATATTCATGTTGCAAGGCTGGGGCCATGAATGTGATTTGAAGAGCCTCTCGGTATCATTTCCCCTTTTATTTTTTGACCAAATAAAGTTCAGAGTACAAACATTGAGGGGAAAAAAGTCCTCTTTTGGCATTAACTAAATCTTGAACTTGTCTCACAGAGCAAATGTTGTTTTGTGGTCTTTTCCACATGTTAGGACAAGCATTGTGCAAGTATTAGTTTGTTTGAACAAATATTAACACTTCTGCATCAAGTAGCTATTCACCTAATGCAAATTGCAAAACTGGTAGTACAGCTATTTTACGGTCCATTGTTGTCACTTATTTCATGCAGAGTCTTGCCAGCTACACTTATACCCACATAACCTGCCCACTAGAGATAGCATTGCCAACCCCTATGATTTCTTTGCAGGCTCCAAGTTTTAACCATTAATCTCCAAGACAGTGCATCAAACAACACAGGAAAATATTGACTAGAAATGCATCCTTGCCTGAAAGTGTTTAGTAAGCTACACAGTTGTGGCTGTGCATTCCACCATGTTTCAGAAACTTGTTTCCATTGAAGTCAATGGAACTGAATTTCAGATGCAGAGCATAATGCACATCTAGCACACTGCTCAGGCAGTGTTTCATAAAACATCGTTATTTACTTTAGTTTCTCAATTATAAATGTATTGGAGATAAGGGGAAAGAAGGCCAATTGAACAGATGGGTTGGGGTGAGTTGAACTCGGAGGTCATAGGATGAAACCTCCAGAGGTATATCCAATCAGAGTTAGTAAGCTTAATCAAAGACCAAACTCTTTCCTCCCACTCTTTTCCTCCTCCACAAAGACAGATAAGCAATAAAAATAAAAGCAGTTTTAACAAGAACATTGCAACACTGGAATCAATCTCATTCTAGGAACCAGAAATGGAACTTACGTATGCATGTACATGAGGTATTCTTAAAAAGGTAAACCCAAGTCCTTTGTTTTTCTTTAAAAATGTGTACTTTTAGCCTTAGCTTAATATTTTATTTGCAAGACTATTTCTCTGAAAGTATTTCATTCCCACTGTCTTCACTGCAGCATCATTCTAGACTTCTGTGCTTGGTTAAGAAGACAAATGTTATGTTGTTCTTCAGTGAAAGGGGTTTTGAGTACAGGAGCAGAGATGTCTTGGTGCAATTGTGCAGGGATTTGGTAAAACTACACTTGGAATATTGTTTGCGGTTTTGGTCTCTTTACTGAAGAAAAGTTATGTTTGCTATAGAGAGAGTTAGGCAAAGATTCTGAATCTTTACCTAATGCCATAGCAAACATAACTTTTCTCGTATGGATTCACACGAGACTGCAGGTTCTGGAGTCTGGAACAACAAGCACTCTGCTGGAGGAACTCAGTGGGTCAAGCAACATCTGTGGGGGAGAAGGAATTGTCAACATTTTGGGTTGAGATTCTACATCAGGACTGAGAGTGGTGATGGGAGATAGCCAGTATTAAGAGGAGAGGGGAAGTGGTGTGGTGACAAGAGGTGATTGGTGGACTGAAGAGGGGTGAAGGATGGAGCTATGTAGGGGAGAGGGAGAGATGGAGTTGGGAGACAGAGGCAGGTGGATGATAGGTAGAGGCAGACAACAAAAAGGCAGCTGGAGCCAGGTGGAGGGAGGGGAGGATGAAGGTGGAGACAGCTAGGAGGATGATAGGCAGGAACATAAAGCTAATAATGCTGGAATCTGATAAGTAAGGAAGGTGATAATGCAAACCAATTTCTGGGATGACAGATCTGTAGTATGAAGAGCAAATGGATCCACTAAACCTATATTTACCCAAGTTTAGAAGAACAAGAGGGGATCACATAGAAATGGGCAAAATTCTGACAGGTCTTGACAGGCTGGATGGGGAAGGATGTTTCTTCTGCCTGGATCTAGAACTATGATCACAGTCTGAGGATAAAAGGTATGACATTTAGGACTGAAATAAGAGATAACCTTTACTCTGAGGTTGATGAACCTGCAAAATTCTTTATCATAGAAGCAGGGAGGACGTAAGTAGATTTCTGGACATAAAAGGCATCAAGAATGATGAGGAGAGGGGGGATTATGGTATTGAGATATAGGATCAACCATGATCATATTGAATGGTAAAGCAGGCTAGAAAGGCTGCAAGGTCTCCTGCTCCTATTTCCTATGTTTCTATGTATCTGAAATGGGATTCCAGAGAGAACCATCTGCATTAGTACTCCCTGCAGCGGAAAAATAGAATAAAATCCACGAAATCCATAAAATCTCTGTGGCCCATGTTGGGACAGAGGCTGTGATGAGACCTAGAGCCAACAGATCCTGCCAAAATCCAAGCTGGGCATCAGTTAGCAGGCTGTTGGTGAGTAGCACCACCGAATAGAACCCATTGGCCACATCTTCCATCACCCCACTGAGAATTCAGGATAGACTGATTGGGCATTAATTAACCAGATTAGATTTGCCTTGTTTTATGTGAACATGATATATCCAGTAGGAATGCATCTCAGTTTATACCATGGGATTCAATGGGAAAAGGTGGTTCGCATTGCAGAAAATCATAACAGGTATTTTTCTAGGAATGCAACCTTTCCGTAATGTGGAGTCGCCTGTACTGCAGTAAGGACCATGTTTGTTCCCATGGCCTTTTACCATACCCAATGCTCTAGCCATTTTTTATATCACATGGAGGGATATAATTGGCTAAAGACAGGCTTCAGTGATGATGGGGATCTCAGGAGGAAGCCAAGATGGATCATCCATTTCACACAGAATTAATCCCACTGACCTTTACCACTTTGAATTTGATTTGAAGTTTGCAGTTATTATGAAATGGTTACAACTACAATTTTCGGATTATGATCTGCACTGACTGTGAAATCTAAAAGAGGAATTTTTTCTTCTCTGAGGTCTTATAATGTTATCAATATACTGCATACAAATAATTACTCTTCAAAGTTCACTGACACAGCAGCCTTTCAATAACATTGCACAAACAAATCTGCCTTTTTTGTGATACTGATTGAGCAACAGCTCTGAGCCAAGCACTCTGGGAGAAACCCTTGATCTTGTTTAAATAAGATCTTTATTTGTCCATCTAACCAGCTTAATTTAACAATGCAGTTAAAGAATTGTACTTCCAACAACATTGCATTCCCACAGCATCATCACGCAGAAGTGAATCCATGATCTAGTGCTCCCAGTAAAAATGAATTCCCAGATATTGCAACTTATGATTAATCATCTATCAATTTCCCAAGGTGTTTTCACCCAGTGAGTGTCACATTCAGTCTTAGGGCCTTGATTTCTAGGTGTGGTCCAGTGGTATTAGGATCAGACCCACTCATAAAAATATTGTCAAAATAGACAAATTGCCAATGCAGGTATCTACCTGCAATAAATAAAGTAAACTGTAGTAAGCTGCAAAATGATCCAAATAAGCTGCTGGGCATTTGTGCAACATGTTGCAACTTGAATGTTCAGCACTGAGATTTATAACACAAGTTGCATGCAGTGGCACAGTAGCAATTTTAGAAATAGATCTACAAATACAGCAGGTAGTCTGTGTTGTACTCAAGATTATCTGGCTTCCTTTCAGGTTGGCACGCAAAGCTCAGTAAATAAAGATTTTAACAAAAGTTCCTATCATAATTGCTAAGAGGAATGCAACAGGGAAAATCTTCTTTAGCATGTTCTATAGTGCTGCCCAATGGAATTCCAGTGTTTATTGCAATATCCCAGATACAGCCAAATCAGATTTGATGGTTTTTGTCAGAT
Source organism: Pristis pectinata (assembly GCF_009764475.1). Classification (NCBI taxonomy): domain Eukaryota; kingdom Metazoa; phylum Chordata; class Chondrichthyes; order Rhinopristiformes; family Pristidae; genus Pristis; species Pristis pectinata. The sequence goes on along the minus strand of NC_067414.1, from coordinate 27,296,037 downwards.
CCAGCAATTACAGAAAAGGAAGCATTTGCATTTCAAACATATTAACACTGAGTATCCAAGTCTGAGTGGCAAGTCGGTGGGGCGGCACGGTAGCGTAGAGGTTAGCGCGACGCTATTACAGTGCCAGTAATTGGGGTTCAATTCCCGTCACTGTAAGGAGTTTGTACATTCTCCCGTGTCTGCATGGGTTTCCTCCGGGTGCTCCGGTTTCCTCCCACATTGCAAAGACATACAAGTAGGTTAATTTGGGTTTAAAGTGGGAGGCGCGGACTCGTTGGGACGGAAGGGCCTGTCGCCATGCTGTAAATAAAATTTAAAAAAATTTAATAATATGATTATATGATATAAAATAAAAGCAGGGAACTCCATGAAATACTCACCTGATCAGAGAATTTCTGTGAGAGAGAACAACAGAGAAACTAAGTACTTATAGGTTTGAATAGCAACTTAATATTGATAATTAACACAATGGTTCATTATCTCAAGTAATAAATGATCATTGCCCAACCAAATTACATTGCTTCTGGGTTTAGTGGGTGGGGAAGGTAAAGATGGGTGGTCATGCCATGTTATGTACTTTGTGATAATTGCTACACTGCAAATTCTAAACAGTCAAAACATTAGTCTGTATCTGTATAGATAAACATACCTCCAGTTATTTGCATCTTTGATCTCCGTGAAGTTTTTCCTCTTGTCCACTGTAAGCTCAGATCCATGGAAATGCCAGAGAAAAGAAAGTAGATGTTTAAACTGCTTTTGCCTGACTTTAAGGTCATTTTTCTGCAGTTAATGAATCATTGGGAGAAATTCCCTGTTTTAATGAGTTTATTTTTTATTACTTTGATTATTAATTTAATTTTAATTTGATTATCAATTTTAATAATTATTACTTCAATTTGCTGGCATGGTGCATCAAATCCACTGTGCCAGCAAAACAAAATAATGATTATTAAATATCATTCTGGTGCTATGCCTATCAATAGGAAGACTGTTATATATTGGCCTGGTGAATATTGTGGTGTTGAAGTTGAAAAGGACAGTTATTTTTGCTAGTCATTAAAATTAGCAGAAGCTAACAAAGGCTTCAAAAAATGGTCCCACTGTCTTTTTATCTTCTATGTCTAAGCCCAGCCTACACAACCAATCCTCAGAATGTAGTCCTCTTAGTTCCTGAATCATTTTGGCGAAACTGCACTGTCAATACATCCTCCCCTGTATTCAGTGCACACAACAAAGTCATACTCCAAGTCAAAAACAAAATATTCCAAAAGCTGAGTATTTATAGAACAGTACAACACAGAACAGGCCTTTCAGCCCACAATGTTGTGCCGACATAGTTAATCCCTTCTACCTGCAGAAATCCCATATCCCTCCATTTTCCTCTGATTCATGTGGCCATCCAAGCCCCCCTTAAAAGCCCCCAATGAATTTGTCTCCACCACCCTATCAGGCAATGCATTCCAGGCATCCACCACTTTCTGAATAAAAAATGTGCCCCTGACGTTTGTTCTGATCCTACCCCCTCTCACATTAAATGCATGCCCTCTGGTATTGGATCACTCAGTAATGGGAAAAAGATATTGCTTGTCCACCCTATCAATGCCCCTCATAATTTATACACTTCCAACAGATCACCCCTCAGCCTCCGCCGCTCCAGGGAAAAGAGCCCAAGTTTGTCCAGCCTCTCCTGATAGCACATACCCTCAAATCCACGCAGAATCCTCTGCACTCTCTCTAAAGCCTTGACATCCTTCCTGTAGTGAGGTGACCAGAATTGCATGCAATACTCTAAGTGCGGCCTAACCAGAGTTCTATAACTTCTTTCATTAGAACCACCTCAGATGTTACCTGACCCACTGTGTATTTGGTATCATACTTCTTGACTCCTGTACTCACTACCTTTATTAATGAAAGCAAGCATTCCATAAGCCTTCTTTGCCACCCTATCTACCTATGTAGCCACTTTCAGTGGGCCATGGATTTGCACCCCAAGGTCTCTCTGCTCTTCAACACTGTTAAGGGTCTTGCCCTTTAGGAGTGTACTGCCTCTTGGCATTAGTCCCACCAAGGTGCAACACCTCACATTTATCCGGGTTAAACTCCATCTGCCATTTCTCTGCTCACATCTGCAACTGATCGATATCACGCTGTATCCGTTGCCAGTCTTCTACACTATTCACAACTCCACCAGTCTTGGTATCATCTGCAAACTTACTAACCCATCCATCAATATACTCATCCAGGTCATTTATGTACATCACAAACAGCAGAGGTCCCAGTACAGATCCCTGTGGAACATCACTACTCACAGGCCTCCAGCCCAAATAAGTCCCTTCAACCACCACCCTCTGTCTTCTATGGGCAAGCCAGTTCTGGATCCACACAGCCAATTCTGCACTGACCCCATGCATCTGAACTTTCTTGATTAACTGATGATGTGTGACCTTGTCAAATGCCTTACTGAAGTCCATATAGATAACATCCACATTCTACTTTTATCGATCTCTCTCGCCACCTTGTCAAAAAACTCAACCAGGTTAGTAAGACATGACTTGCCCCACACAAAGCCATACTGGCTTTCCCTAATCAGGTCATTGGATTCCAGATGCTTGTATATCCTATCTTGAAGTATTTTCTCCAGCGATTTCCCTACAACTGACATGAGACTCACCGGTCTATAGTTCCCCAGATGTTTCTTTCTTAAATAGAGGAAAAACATTAGCCACTCACCAGTCATCCAGGACCTCACCCATGGTCAAAGAGGACTCAAAGATACTGGTCAAGGCCCCAGCAATTTCCTCTCTTGCCTCCCTCAGTAACCTGGGGTATATCCCATCGGGCCCTGAGGACTTATTCACCTTAATACTGTTTAGGAGACCTAACACTACCTCCTCCTTGACCTCTAAATGCCCCAACATGTTTAGACCCTCAGTTCCAATTTCTGCATCCTGCATGTCCCTTTCCTGAGTAAATAATGAAGGGAAATATTAATTCAGAACCTCGCCCACATCCTCTGCATGCAAACATAGATTCCCTTCTTTATCCTTAAGTGGTCCTACCCTTTCCCTTGTTATATCCTTATTCCTTAAGTAGATATAGAATGCCTTTTGATTCTCCTTAATCCTACTTGCGAAGGACTTTTCATGGCCCCTCCTGGCTTTCCTAATTCCTTCCTTAAGTACATTTCTAGCTTCTTTATAGTCCTCACGTGCTGTCTGATCCTAGCTCCCGAAGCTCTACATACTTGTCCTTTTTCTTCTTTCTCTGGACCTCCAAGGCTCCCTTATTTTGCCATTCATGTCCTTCCTTCTAATCAGGACATACCTATCCTGCACCCTATGTATTTGACCCTTAAACACTTTCCACATGTTCGACGTGGACTTGCCAGCAAAAAGGTGTTCCCAGTTTACTCTGCCTAGTTCCTGCCTTATGCCTTCATAATTAGCCCTGCTCCAATTTAAAACCCTCCCACTAGCCCCATACCTATCCTTATCTACAGTTATCCTGAAAGTTAATGAGCTGTGGTCACTGTTCCCCAATTGCTCACCTACTGACAGGTGAGTCACCTGGCCAGGCTCATTACCCAACACCAGGTCCAGAATAGCCTCTCCCCTTGCTGGACTGTCAACATATTGATTTAAGAACCCCTCCTGCATATACCTAAGAAATCCTGCCCCATCTAATCCCTTGCACTAAAAAGGTCCCAATCTATATTCAGGAAGATAAAGTCTCTCATGACCACAACCTTGTAATTTTTACACACTTCCCTAATCTTTTGCATATCTGATCTTCAACATCCCAGTGGCTACTGGGAAGTCTATAGTACACCCCCCCAGAAAGTGATTGCACCCTTCCTATTCCTGAGTCCTACCCATACAGACTCTGTGTCCGGGCCCTCCATAATGTCTCCCCAGAGTGCAGCTGATATATTATCTCTAATTAGCATTGCAACTCCTCCCCCTCTTTTACCCCCTCTCTATTCTTCTTAAAACATTGAAACCCTGGTACATCAATCACCCATTCCTGTCCCTCCCTCAACCAAGTCTCTGTAGTGGCCATGACATCATAGTTCCATGCACTGACCCATAGTTCATCACTCTTGCCCATAATACTCCTAGCATTAAAGTACAAATACTTCAAACCATTTGTCTCATCACATCTGTTATCAGGAATCTGCCTGATACTACATTCCCTGACATTAGCCCTCTTGCCCGTTCCCTCACTTACTGACCTGTTGTTCTGGTTCCTATCCCTTTGCGAAGCTAATTTAAATGTTCCCCAGTAGCACTAGCAAACCTCCCTGCCAGGATATTGGTTCCCCTCCAGTTCAGGTGCAACCTGTCCCTCTTGTACAGGTCACCCCTTCCCCAGAAAATGTTCCAATGATCCAAGAACTTGAAACCCTGCCCCCTGCACCATCTCCCCAGCCACTCATTTGTTTGTGCTATCATCCTGTTCTTTCCTTCACTAGCCCATGGCACCAGTAGTAATCCAGAGATTACTACCTTGGGGGTCCTGCTCTTCATCCTCCTTCCTAACTCCCTATACTCATTACGCAGGACCTCTATGCCTCTCCTGCCTATGCCATTGGTACCAATATGTACTACAACCTCCGACTGCTCACCCTCCCCCTTAAGAATATTCTGCAACCATTCTGAGACATCCAGGACCCTAGCATGCGCAAGGCAACACACCATCTGGCGTCTCTGTTGCGGCCGCGAAATCTCCAGTCTGTCCCCTTATCGAGTCCCCTACGACTATTGCTCTGCCTGACTTCCCCCTTCCTTTCTGAGCCTTAGAGCCGATCACAGTGCTACTAGCCTGGCTGCTGCTGCCTTGCCCAGATAGGTCATTCCCCCTCAGCAGTATCCTAAGGGGTATACTTGTTGCTGAGAGGAATGGCCACAGGGGGACCCTACACTGACTTCTTTTCCCCCTACTTCTCTCGGTGCTCACCCATCCACTACCTGAATCCTGCCCTCTGGGTGTAACCACCTGCTCAAAAGTCCTGCCTATGATTCATTCAGCCTCCCGGATGATCCTTTGTTCATCCAATTCCAGCTCCAGCTTCTCAATTCGGTCTTTCAGGAGCTGAAGTTGGCTGCACTTCCCGCAGGTGTAGTCATCAGTGAGACAATCAATCTCCCTGAATTCCCACATCCCACAGGAGGAGCATTCCACTGCCGTATCTGCCACACTGCCTACACTGTACTAAGGGAATCTGAGACCAAAGCAGCAATAATCAAAGGACAAGCTTACCCTTATTACCTGTTTGTTTGCCTCGGCCTCTTCTCATCGAAGCCTCTTGAGTCAAAGCCTCTAATTTCCCACTCTGACTCTAGAGCACTCGAACAATAGCCGCTTCAACGATAGCCGCTCTGCTAGAACCTACCTCTCCTTTATGGTTAAAGAACCCAATCAATGAGAGAGAAAAAAAACTCACTGGGTCAGGTGACTCTCCGGTCTCTTCCCGCTACTGCCGCTTCCCATGCCTACGCACTGGCATCTTTTCAAAACCTTTAGTCTTTAATGCAGTATTCAATGCACATCCTAACCAGAGCTACATAAAAACTAATATAATTTCTCATCCTTTAGCGTTTCAGCCACTTGAGGTAAATACATGCAGCGAGCTTCCTGGGCTCAGGCAGGCAGAGTGGAGTTTGGACTGGGGTGATGGTAAAACTTGTGCTTCCTCTATTAAACTGTGTCAAAAGTTGGCACTTTGTGGCAAGGACACACAGAAGAGCCAACCAGAAAGTCTGAAGATTCTTATGAGGCCAAGGGAAATTCTCATGTTTTCTTGACTCCACAAAAATCAGTGCAGTGGTATTTTTGTCACTGTCTTAGCGATAAATGATCCTTGCCCAGTCAAAAGACAAAAGGTGCCAGTGTTTGGGAGTGGCTTTTAATGACGGCTGGCTTGGTGAATGGAAAAATTAAATTGGGGATTTCAAGACAGTATAGACACTTCATTTATATCCTTGACCAGGCTGCTTTCTGTCTTGTTGGCAGGTCAGGTGGTTTCTGTGGAGAGAGTACAGATGTTACCTGACCCACTGTGTATTTGGTATTGGTATTGGTTTATTACTGTCCCTTGTACAAAGGTACAGTGAAAAACATGTCTTGCATACCATTTGTATAGATCAATTCATTACACAGTGCACATACATTGAGTTAGTACAAAGTGCATTGAGGTAGTACAGGTGAAAAAAAACAATAACAGAGTAAAGTGTCACAGCTACGGGGAAGTGCACTGTAGATAGAATAATAAGGTGCAAGATCACAACAAGGCAGATTGTGAGGTCAAGAGTCCATCTCAACGTATAAAGGAACCGTTCAATAGTCTTATCACAGTGGGATAGAAGCTGCCCTTGAGCCTGGTGGTATATGCCCTCAGGCTCCTGTATCTTTTGCCTGATGGGAGAGGAGAGAAGAGAGAATATTTCCAGCATTTCCTGATTTTATTAGCTTTCCCTCACTCAAGTTGTTTTGCTTTTATAGACTGCAATCATGTGTTTTGAGAATACTTCTCTGTATTGCTTTCAAATTAATCTATGAGAAGAAAATTCTTCTGGTAATTAGGCTGCAGTATAGGAATGGAAAATTTCTTGACTGAGTGCCAAATTTTTGAGTGATGAGTAGTTCTGAGCTGTAGATCATATATGTTAGGGCTGAGTTGTGCCTGTCCAAACATATTTCACATGTGATGCCTGCAACCAATGGGCAGAGAAAACCTTCTGTCTAATAGGGTAAACTTGATTTACATCAAAGTTCCAGATTTAAAAGAAAACTGCTCTAATCTCAGATGTCTCAAGTGTCACCTCTCCTAATCATTCTCCTACAGCTCAGTAAGTAGTAGCCTCAATAAGTATTTTCCTGTTAAGCATCAGTATATTGAAGGGTGAAATGTGAACACAGGTGCTGTTATTAAATTTTGTTAGAGAGAAAGAAGTTCCATTTATAGATCGATTTCATAACCTCAAAGAAAACATTTGAACTGTTGTATTTTGGTAGATTGTTGTGTCTTGCCCCTCAACATGGAAACAGTACTTGTTTGAAGAAGCCGAAATATTTTTGAACTGATAAGACAATCTGGAAATTTTCTTTAAGAGTAATCCTGGAAGCCTGTGGCTCAGGGCAATTAAATAGAAAAAGTTTGGGTTATTTGAAAAAACTGAAAAAGACAGAAAATGTGGTATAATTAACAATGAAAGAGACAATTTCACAATTAATGTATCAATAATTTGGGTTAGTTTCCTTCAGCTTCCATATCCTTAACAAAGAGTCATAGAGTTGTACAGCACAGAAACAGGCCCTTCAGCCCACCACATCCATGCTAACCATTTTGCTCGTCTACACTAGTGCTAATTTTGTGCATTAGGTCTTTACCCTTCTATGCATTGCCTATTCAAGTGTCTACCTAAATGTCTCCTAAACATTGTGATTGGATCTGCCTCCACCACCTCCTCTGGCAGTGTGTTCCAGATATCAACTGCTCTCCATGTAAAACACATACACCTCAGATCCCCTTAAAAACTCCTTCTCACCTTAAACTTATGCCCTCTTGTTTTTGACACCGCTACCATGGGAAAAAGATTCTGACTATCTACTCAATCTCTACCTCTTATAAACTTACTTACATCTATCAGGTCACTCTTCAGCATCCTTCACCCAGCTTGTCCAATCTAGAACACAGAACAGAGAACATTACAGCAAAGTACAGGCCCTTCGGTCCACGATGTTATGCCGACGTTTTATCCTGCTCTAAGATCTATCTAACCCTTCCCTCCCACATAGCCCTCCATTTCTCTATCATTCATGTACCTAAGAGTCTCTTAAATGTCCCTAGTGTATCTGCCTCCACCACCTCTGCCGGCATTGCGTTCCACGCACCCACCACTTTCTATGTAAAAAAAAACTTGCCTCTGACATCCCCCCCTATACCTTCCTCCAATCACCTTAAAATTATGCCCCGTGGTGTTAGCCATTTTTGCCCTGGGAAAAAGTCTCTGACTGTCCACTCGATCTATGCCTCTTATGATCTTGTACACCTCTATCAAGTCACCTCTCATCCTCCTTCGCTCCAAAGAGAAAAGTTCTAGCTCGCTCAGCCTATCCTCATAAGACATGCTCTCCAATCCAGACAGCATCCTGGTAAATCTCCTCTGCACCCTCTCTAAAGCTTCCACATCCTTCCTATAATGAGGCAACCAGAACTGAACACAATACTCCAAGTGTGGTCTAACCAGAGTTTTATAGAACTGCAACCTTACCTGGCAGCTCTTGAACTCAATACCCCAAGTAATGAAGGCCAACACACCATACACCTTCTTAACAACCCTATCAACCTGCACGGCAACATTGAGGGATCTCTGGACGTGGACCCCAAGATCCCTGTGTTCCTCCACACTGCTAAGAGTCCTGTCATTAACCTTGTATTCTGCCTTCACATTCAATCTTCCAAAGTGTATCACTTCACACTTTTCTGGGTTGAACTCCATCTGCCACTTCTCAACCCAACTATGCATCCTATCAATGTCCTGTTGTAAGCTACAGCAACCTTCTACACTATTCAAAACGCCACCAACCTTCGTGTCATCAGCAAACTTACTAACCCACCCTTCCACCTCCTCATCCAAGTCATTTATAAAAATCACAAAGAGCAGGGGTCCCAGAACAGACCCTTGCAGAACACCACTGGTCACTGACCTCAAGTCAGAATATGCTCCATCTACCACCACCCTCTGTCTTTTATGGGTGAGCCAATCGTGAATCCACACAGCCAAGTTTCCCTGGATCTCATGCCTCCTGACTTTCTAAATAAGCCTTCCATGAGAAACTTTATCAAATACCTTACTGAAATCCATGTACACCACATCCGCTGTCGACTTTCATCAATGTGTTTTATCACATCCTCAAAGAATTCAGTCAGGCTCATGAGGCATGACCTGCCCCTCACAAAGCCATGCTGAATGTCCCTAATCAGCCTATGCTTCTCCAAATGCCCATAAATCCTGTCTCTAAGAATCATCTCCAGTAACTTGCCCACCACTGACATAAGACTCACTGGCTTGTAATTCCCACGATTATCCCTACTCCCTTTCTTGAACAAAGGGACAACATTTGCCACCCTCCAATCATCTGGCACTATTCCTGTGGCCGGTGAGGACGCAAAGATCATTGCCAAAGGCATAACAATCTCTTCCCTCGCTTCCCGTAATAACCTAGGGTATATCCCATCCGGCCACAGTGACTTATCTATCCTAGTGTTTTTCAAAAGTTCCAGCACATCCTCTTTCCTCACGTCAACATGCCCCAGCGTATCAGCTTGTTGTACGCTATAGGCATATGCTACGTCCTCACAAACATCAAGTTCTCTCTCACTGGTGAATACTGAAGCAAAGTATTCATTAAGGACCTCCCCTACCTCTTCTGACTCCAGGCACATGTTTCCTCTTTTATCCCTGATTGGTCCTACCCTCACTCTAGTCATCCTCCTATTCTTCACGTACGTGCAGAACGCCTTGGGATTTTCCTTAATCCTACTCGCCGAGGCCTTCTCATGGCCCCTTCTCGCTCTCCTGTCCATTCTTATGCTCCCTCCTGGCTACCTTGTAACTCTCCAGAGGCCTGTCTGATCCTTGCTTTCTAAACTTTAGGTAAGCTTCTTTCTTCCACTTGACAAGATGTTCAACATCTCTTGTCAACCATGGTTCCTTCACTCTACCATCCTTACCCTGCCTCAAAGGGACAAACCTATCCAGAACCCCATGCAAGTACTCCCTAAACAACCTCAACATTCCCGTTGTGCACTTCCCCAAGAACATCTGTTCCCAATTTAACGGTCCCAAGTTCCTGCCTAATAGCATTATAATTCCCCCTTCCCAAATTAAATACTTTCCCATATTGTCTGCTCCTATCCCTCTCCAAGGCTATGGTAAAGGGCAAGGAATTATGGCCACTCTCCCCAAAATGCTCTCCTACTGAGAGATCTGAAACCTGATTAGGCTCATTGCCTAGTACTAGGTCCCGTATGGCCTCTCCTCTTGTTGGCCTGGCCACATACTGTGTCAGGAATCCTTCCTGGACACACCTAACAAACTCTGCCCCATCTATCCCCTTTACACTAAGGAGGTGCCAATCAATATTAGAGAAGTTGAAATCACCCACAACAACAACCCTGTTATTTTTGCATTGCTCCAAAATCTGCCTCCTGATCCGCTCCTCAGCATCTCTGCTGCTACTGGGGGGAGGGTGGGGTGGGGGGTCTGTAGAATACTCCCAATAGAGTGATCGCTCCCTTCCTGTTTCTGACTTCCATCCACACTGACTCGGTAGATGATCCCTCCAGGACATCCTACCTTTCTACAGCTGTGACACTGTTCCCGATCAGCAAAGCCACTCCCCCCTTTTACCCTCTAGCTTGTCCCTTTTGAAATATCTAAACCCTGGAATATCCAGCAGCCATTTCTGCCCTTGTAACAGCCAAGTCTCTGTAATGGCCAGTGTCGTAGTTCCATATACTTCCCCATGCTCTTCCATGCTCTACCAAGCTCGAAGGTCATCACCCTTGTTCCTGATACTTTTTGCATTAAAGTAGACACACTTCAGCCCATCCAACTGACAGCAGTTTTTCCCTTTCAAATGCCTATCCTTCCTCACAGTCATTCTACACTCTGCATCTACTTGTACACTAAATGCACCAACCTCTGATTGATCACTCTGGTTCCCATCCCCCTGCCAAACTAGTTTAAACCCTCCCCAACAGTTCAAGCAAACCTGCCTGCAAGAATGTTGGTCCCCTTCCAGTTCAGGTGTAACCCATCCCTCTTGTACAGGTCGTACCTTCCCCAGAAGAGATCTCAATGATCCACAAATCTGAAACCCTGCCCTCTGCACCAACTCCTCAGCCACGTATTCATCTGCCAAATCAACCTATGGCACAGGCAGCAATCCAGAGATTACTCCCCTTGAGGTCCTGCTTTTCAGTTTCCTACCTAACTCCCTATATTCCCTCTTCAGGACCTCATCTCTTTTCCTTCCTATGTCATTGGTACCAATATGTACCACAACCTCTGGCTGTTCACCATCCCCCTTCAGAATGCTGTAGACCCGATCCGAGATGTCCCAGACCCTGGCACCCAGGAGGCAATATACCATCTGGGAGTCTCTTTTATGTCCACAGAATCTCCTGTCTGCCCCCCTTACTCCTGTCTGCCCCCCTATCACTACCGTTCTCCTCTTCTCCCCCCTTTCCATCTGTGCCAAACAACCAGGCTCAGTGCCAGAGACCTGGTCACTGCAGCTTCTGGTAGGTCGTTCCCACAACAGTGTTATTCAGGGGAACGGCCAGAGGGGTACTCTGCACTACCTGCCTATTCTCCTTCCTTCTCCTGACAGTCACCCAGCTATCTGCCTCCTGCAGCTTAGGAGTGATGGCCTCCCTGTAGCTCTTATCTAAGAACTCCTCATTCTCCTGTAGGAGCCAAAGGTCATCCAGCTGCAGCTGCAGTTCCCTAACACGGTCTGTAAGGAGCTGCTGATGGATGCACCTCATGCAAATGCAGCTATCAGGGAGACTGGAGGTCTCCCAGAACCCCCACATCTCACAAGATGAACAGACCACTGACCACAGAGCCATTCTCACTACTCCAGCCTGGCACTAAAGGAATGATCAAAGAAAGAAAGAAACTCACCGGAGACTTACCTTCGCCTCTGCCTCCTCTCACTGAAGCCTCTTGAGCCAAAGCCTCAGTCCCCCACTCTAGCACTGGTCCACTCCAACAGTGGCCACTCCCAAAATGGCTGCTCCGCTTATACATAACTTCCTTTCATTTGTTGCTCATAACTAAAGTCCCCCAATCTAGGCAACATCCTGGTCAATCTCCTCTGCACTGTCTCCAGTACAATCACATCCTTCCTATAGTGTGCTGACTAGAACTACACACAATGCTCCAAGTGTGATCTAACCAGGGTTTTGTAAAGCTGCAACATAATGCCCCATCCTTTATATTCTCTGCCTGACCTACGAAGACTAGCATGCCATATGCCTTCTATCTACCTGTGTTGTCACTTCCAGAAAGCTATGGATTTGAACCCTAAGGACTCTCTATTGACCAATATTCCCTAGCACCCTACCATTTACTGCACTCCTATTTGACCCCAAAATTATCACCTTGCACTTACAGGAATTAAACTCAATTTGCTAGTGATCCACCCAAATTTCTGCCTGATATAATTCCTGCGGTAGCCTTCGGCAACTTTCCTTGTTATCCATAATTCTACCAACTTTCATGTCAACCGCAAACTTACTATGACACATCGCTCCACACATCCTGTGTAAATATCAAGGAGCTGCTGCATGCTTTATAATTCAGTCTAATCTTGCATGAATGCGACACATCTCAGAGCAATTTCACTAATCTGATTGTTTTTCAGACTGACAGCAGGACCATCAGGTCAGCACAAACAGTCCAATTTGTCTTAAACAGTAACAGCTCCTCTCTGCTTGAGTAAGTGAGTCAGTGAGTCATTGATAGGTTTTGCTCACATCTCTCTGCCACGTAATTCTACTTTGCTAAATTTAAGCTTCTGATTCATTTTTTTTTGCAAAACAAGCCACAACCTTTCAGATTAAATCTACCTTTTATTTTTCTCATCATCTGCAGCGTCAGTAAATCTTGGGTTCAGGAGGGAGAAGATTGGAGCACTCTAATTACCAACATTAGCCCAGCATCTGTCCCCAGCGTCAGATTCAACATCCTGGAAGAAGGATTAAAAGCAGACAGCAGCATTTGTCTTGGGTGGGAATAGTTGATGTCCCAAAATACTGGAAGGTTCCAAATATGGATATTTGAACATTAAGGCTGGAAAACAAAACAAAATTTGAAAAGATGAACCCACCTACCGCACGGTCATAAGTAACCTCTGTTGTTTTAATAGATACTTCATATCTATCTTAGCACTGATAGCATTTTACATTAGCACAATGCCAGCTACAGTTAGGAATTTGGAAAAGGCAAGACAAATATATAACGACAGTCATTCAGCCTTATCCTTTCTAAGCTAATAGAGATCAAACTGATGCATGCTCACCATTGGAGTCTGCAGCTGTCAGCCTTGGTATCCTTGGTAGTACTCTCACTTCTGAGTCATGTCACTCCAGAGACATTTAGTACATGTCCCAGGCTGATGCCTCAGCAAAGTCTGCCGGTATGCTGCGCTATGGAGATGATCTTTCAGAAACAGCATTCACACAGTCAGATAGTCGTAGAGCACAGAATCAGGCCTTTCAACACATCGAGTCCAGGCTGACCATTAAGCACAAATTTACACTAATCCTACTGTAATCCTAGTTTACTTTCCCCACAATCCCATCAACTCCCCCCAGATTCTACCACTCATTTATACACGAGAGGCAATTTACAGTAGCCAATTAACCTACCAACCTGAGATTTTGAATGATATGTTGACTCCCTGGTTCCAGAAGCAGGGATGTGTTGGAGTGGGGATAGGGCATTCTGAAGGGAAAGGGTTGAACAGCCAATGGCCGTGGTGCATGTCGGTACAAAGGCATAGGTGGAAGAAGGGTTGAAGTCCGCAAAATGAACTTAGAGAATAAGGTAATAGGTTATAGAGTAGGCCACGTGCTACTGAATTTTGGAATGCAAGGATAGATGGGATGAATGCATGGCTAAAAGAATGGTATAGGAGAGAAGGCTTTAAAGTTTTGTAACATTGGGACCAGTTCTAGGGAAGTGGGACCTGTACAAGCAGCACAGGTTTCACTTGAACAAAAATGGGTCTAATATCCCTTCAGGGAAACTTGCTTGTGCTGCTTGGGAGGGTTGAAACTAATTTGACAAGGGAATAGGTCACAGAGTTACTGTACACTTAGTGGGGGGAGGTGTGGTCAAATATAGAAGGAAAGCTAAGTCAGTCCAGTAGGCAGAGCAGATATGACACAATGAGACACAGGAGAGGAATGCAAGGCTAAGTTATATCTATTTTAATTCAAGGAGCCTGACTGGTAGGCAGATTAATTTAAAGCATCAATCACTCATTCATTTGCCTACCCGTCAGGCTCCAATGGTCTACATTGTTACTAATGACATAGGCAGGAAGAGAGATGAGGTTCTGCAAAGAGAATTTAGGGAATTATGAAGAAAGTTAAAAAGCAGGACATCTAGGGATGTAATCTCAGGATTACTCTCTGTGCCACATGCTAGCAAGATAAGAAATAGGAAGATAGTACAGTTAAATGCATGGCCAAGGAGGTGGTGCAGGAGGGAGGGCTTCAGATATGTGGATCAGTGGGATCGCTTCTAGGGCAGGTGGGACCTATACATGAAGGATGGGTTGCCCCTAAACTGAAGGGGAACCAATATCCTTGCAGGGAGCTTTGCTAGTCTAATCAGGAGCGTTTAAATTACTGTGGAAAGTGAGTGGGAACCAGAGCACTTGGTTAGCAAATGGAGGAATTGAGGGGAAGCTAGAGGTTGGGTGAAGTAAGTCTGAAAGAAAGGACATGCAGGGCCAAGTTCATGAGAACATTGGGACTGATGGACAGAAGTATATTTTGTTCATTGCAAGGGGTATTACAGGTAAGGCAGATGAACTTAGAGCCTGGATTAGTACATGGAACTACAATGTTGCAGCCATTACAGAAACTTGGTTGAGAGATGGGCAGGACTGGCAGCTCAAAGTTCCAGAATTCGGTTGTTTCAGATGCTACAGACACAGATGTAAAAGAGGTGAGGAAGTTGCACTACTGATCAGGGAGAATGTCATAACAGCACAGAGTGAGGATGTCTTAGAGGGCCCCTCCAGTGAGGCAATATGGGTAGATCTCTGCAATAAGAATGGTGCAGTCACTATGATGGGGTTATATGATAGGCCTCCCTATAACCAGTGAGAGACAGAGGAAAAGATGTGTAGGCAGATTTTAGAAAGATATAAAAGCAACAGGGTAGTTGTAGTTGGTGACTTTAGTTTACCTAATATTGACTGGGACTCCCTTAGTGCCAGAGGACTAGATGGAGCAGAATTGGTTTGGCACATCTAGGAAGGGTTCTTGACACAGTGTGTACATAATCCAAGCAGAGAAGGGGCCATACTCAATCTTGCATTGGGAAAAGAGCCTGGCCAGATAGTCAGAGTTCCAGATGGGGAGCATTTTGGGAACAGTGATCATAACTCCATAAGTTTTCAGATGGTTATAGATAAGACAGGACCTTGGTGGAAAGTGCTAAACTGGGAAAATGCAAATTACAACAGTATTAGGTAAGAGCAGTTTAGGAGTGGCTGTTATTGGGCAAGTCCACATCTAACATGTGGGAATTGTTGAAAGGGCAGCTGTTCAGAATTCAGGACCGACATGTTCCCATGAGGAAGAAAGACAAGGATGGCAAGGCTTGGGAACCTTGAATACGAGAAATGTTGCAAATTTAGTCCAAAAAAAAGGGAAGCATATGTAACATTTAGGAAGCTGAAATCAGACTGGGTCCTTGAGGGAAATAAAGGAAGCAGAAGAAAACTTAAACAGGGAATCAGGAGAGCTAAAAGGACCAATGAGATGTTCTGGCAAATAGGACCAAGGAGAATCCCAAAGCATTTTATATATACATAGAAAACCAGAGGGTAACTAGGGAGAGTGTAGGACCACTCAAGAACAAAGGGAATTTACATCTGGAGCCAGAGGACATGGGCCAAGTACAAAATGAGTACTTCACCATGGACGTAATGGAGGATGGCAAAAATCAGGGAGGGGTATGCTGATATTCTCAGGCATTTTGATATCAAGGAGGTGGTGTTGGGGCTCTTGAGGAACATTAAGGTGTTTAAGTCCCCAGTGCCTGATGAGATCTATCCAAGGTTATTGGGAGAGGCAAGAGAAGAAATTGCTGGGGTCTTGACAGAGATCTTTGTATCCTCTTTAGCTTCAAGCAATATCCCAGAGAATTGGAGAACAGCCAATTGTCAACATGTCAAGCAAAGAGCAAGATCACAGAGAACCCAAATACCGCACCCTGGTATGAGAATGGAATCAGGATGCTTCCTTGAAACCAAACACAGATGGTGACCAGAAGGAATCTTCTCTCAGGGCTCTGAGGCAGAGTCCTGACACAGAAATAGGATATCCTAAGAGAAACAGCCAAACCAGGAATGCTCTAGATTTGAGCACACTAAGCAGCCAGGAGATGACATATACCCAAAAGTTGACCAATGCTCTGGCAACAAGTGCTAGTGAAACCAGGGTTCTTATGCTAGTCTCCTGATGGGGCTCAGGTGTGTGTTGTTATGTGATTAGTAGAGCATGGCATCCATGTGCTGCACAACAAGGCACCATCAATGGAGCCGAATCAAGGGCCAGCACTCAGAACAATGACACCAATATTGTTTCTCTGTTGAAGAAGGGACAAACCAAGAAACTATAGGCCAGTGAGCCTTACATCAATGTAGAGAAATTATTGGAGAAGACTCTTCACAATAGAATCTACTAACATCTGGAAAAGTATAAATTTATTAGGGATAATCAGCATGGCTTTCTTGGTGGTCACTCATGGGAGGCTGATCCAGAAGATTAATGCACATGGGATTCATGGAGGCAGGCATGGTAGTGTAGAGGCAGGCATAGTAGTGTAGCAGTTAGTGTAACACTATTACAGCACCAGCGACATGGGTTCAATTCTGGCTGCTATCTGTAAGGAATTTGTACATTCTCCCCGTGTCTGCGTGGGTTTCCTCTGGGTGCTCCAGTCTCCTCCCACGTTCCAAAGACATATGGGTTAGGGCATGGTATGTTGGCGCCGGAAGCGTGGCGACGCTTGCGGGCTGCCCCCAGATCACTTGATGCAAAAGATATATTTCACTGTGTGTTTTGATGTACATGTGACTAATAAAGATTGGATTCAAAAGTCGTCTTGGCCATACAACTCAGAAGGTAGGGGTGGAGGGGTGTATTGGTATTGGTTTATTATTGTCACTTGTACCAAGGTACAGTGAAAAGCTTGTCTTACAAACCGATCGTACAGGTCAATTCATTACACAGTGCAGTTACATTGCGTTAGTACAGAGTGCATTGACGTAGTACAGTTAAAAACAATAACAGTACAGAGAAAAGTGTCACAGCTACAGAGAAAGTGCAGTGCAATAAGGAGCAAGGTCACAACAAGGTAGATAGTGAGGTCATAGTCCATCTCATCGCATAAGGGATCCCATTCAATAGTCTTATCACAGTGGGGTAGAAGCTGTCCTTAAGTCTGGTGGTACGTGCCCTCAGGCTCCTGTATCTTCTACCCGATGGAAGAGAAGAGAAGAGAGAATGTCCTGGGTGGCTGGGCTCTTTGATTATGCTGGCTGCTTCACCAAGACATCGAGAGGTAAAGACAGAGTCCAAGGAGGGGAGGCTGATGTCTGTGATGCGCTGGGCTGTGTCCACAAATCTCTGCAGCTTCTTGCAGTCCTGGGCAGAGCAGTTGCCGTACCAAGCCGTGATACATCCAGATAGGATGCTTTCTATGGTGCATCGGTAAAAGTTGGTGGGAGTCAAAGGGGACAAACCAAATTTCTTTAGCCTCCTGAGGAAGTAGAGGTGCTGGTGAGCTTTCTTGTCCATGGCATCTATGTGATTTGACCAGGACAGGCTGTTGGTGATGTTCACTCCCAGGAACTTGAAGCTCTCAACCTTCTCAACCTCAGCACCATTAATGTAGACAGGTGCATGTACACCGCCCCCTTTCCTGAAGTCAATGACCAGCTCTTTTGTTTTGTTGACATTGAGGGAAAGGTTGTTGTCATGACACCATTCCACTAAGCTCTCTATATCCTTCCTGTACTCCAACTCATCGCTGTTTGAGATATGGCCTACAACGGTGGTATCATCTGCAAACTTGTAGATGGAGTTAGAGCAGAATCTGGCCACACAGTCATGAGTGTATAGGGAGTAGAATAGAGGGCTAAGGATGCAGCCTTGTGGGGCACCAGTGTTCTAACTGGAGGTCTGTGACCAATGGTCGTCCCTAGGGATCAAAGCTGGGACCTCTGTTGTTGGTGATATACAGTATATAAATGATTTGGATGAAAACGTAGGTGGGCTGTTTACATATGACACAAAAATTGGCAGAGTTTTGGATAGGGAAGAAGGTTGTCAAAGGATTCAGCAGTATATAGGAAATATGGGCAGAGAAATGGCAGTTGGAGTTTAATTTGGATGAGTATGAGGTTTGGCACTTTGGGATGTCAAATACAAGAGGAAAGTATACAGTGAATGGTTGGACCCTCAGGAGCATTGATGAACAGAGGGATCTTGGGGTGTAAGTTCATAGCTTCCTGAAAGTGGCAACACAAGTAGATAGGGTGGTAAAGAATGCATGTGGCACACTTGCCTTCATCGATCGGGGCATTGAGTAGGGAAGTTGTGTTGCAGCAGTATAAAACTTTGGTTAGGCCACATTTGGAGTATTGTGTGCAGTTCTGGTTGCCACATTACAGGAGGGATGTGGAGGCTTTGGAGAGGGTGTAGAAGAAGTTCACCACCAGGATCTTGCCTGGATTAGAAAGGTTGAGAACCTGGATTGTTTTCTATGGAACATCAGAGGTTGAGGGGTGACCTGAAAGAAGTATATAAAATTATGAGAGGCATAGATAGGGTAGAGAGTCAGAGCCTTTTTCCCCGGAGTGAAAATTTCAAATACCAGAGGGCATAGATCTAAGGTGAGAGGAGAAAGTTTAAAGGAGATTTCCGAGACAAGTGGTAGGTGCCTGGATTGCACTGCCAGGAGGTGTGATTGAAGCGGATATGATAGCAATGTTTAAGAGGCCTTTAGACAAACACATGAACAGACAGAGAATGGAGGGACATGGACCATGTAGAGGCAGATGTGCAGCTTAGATTGGCATCATGGTCCGCACAGAGATAATGGGCCTGTTCTGTGCTGCTCAATGTACTGTGTTCTATGTTCATAGCAAAGGAACTCAGATTCTCTGAGATTGATAAGGCTGCCCCGTGGGAAACCCAATAGAACTAACAAAAGATCACTACTACTTAAAGTAGCTAATAATGTTAACATTAATAAAAACATATTATTGGAGAAATTAATGGAGGGACCTGACCTGGGGTTTGAAGACAGTAGTTATGGGGGTAGTGGTTGCACTGATTGTAATTTTCCAAAGTTCCATGAATTCTAGAACATTTCCCATAGGTTGGATGGTAGCAAATATGTCTCCACTATTTGAAAAAGGAGGGACAGAGAAAATAAAGGACTGTAGCGACTCACCGTCCGAGCAAGCGAACCGGCTCGGCGGTCGGGTCACGCGTTGTTGAAGCGGCGAGGCCCAAGATGGTGGTGGGCCTTCGTCTTCCCCGAGTGACAGGGAGAACCCACGCGTGGGAAAGGTTTGATGATGTGGCATATACGTCATTGCCGTTTTGAGTGGGCGGGAACAGGCTCTCTTAAAAGGCCCGCGCAAGGCGGGAAAATAAACCAGTTCTATTCTGATACTCTACGACTAGTGTCTTGTGTTCATTCTGCGGTAGCAACCACTACATTGGTGACCCCGACGGTCCAAACAGATTTTGAACCCGCACAATGGATGACAACGCAGCATCCAACGCAGTGGCCCTCAAGCTGCCCACCTTTTGGACGCTTCGTCCCAGCGTCTGGTTTCACCAGGCCGAAGCGCAATTCCACCTTCGACGGATCACCTCCGACTCCACAAAGTACTACCATGTGGTCAGTTCTCTGGACCAGGAGACAGCTGCCCAGGTCAGTGACTTCATCCAGTCTCCTCCGGAGGAGGATAAGTACCCGGCTTTCAAAGACCTTCTGATTCGGGCCTTCGGCCTCTCCCGGCATGAGCGTGCCAATGGCCTGGGGGGCAGATCCCCATCTGCCCTAATGAATGAGATGCTGGTATTGGCCGAGGGACACAAGCCCTGCCTGATGTTCGAACAGGCCTTCCTCAAACAACTACCCGATGACATTCACCTGCTGTTGGCCGACGCTGATTTCAGCAACCCGCGTGAGGTGGCTGCCCGGGCAGATGTCCTGTGGAAGGCCAAACGCGAGTGCGGTTCGTCCGTCGCCAAATCGCCAGGCCACGAGCCCAACGCCCGCCTAAACCAGTCCCAGCAACCGGGCGACCACACCCCAGAAACACAGACGACGACAATAGCGACCAGCTGTGTTTCTACCATCAGAGGTGGGGCGCGGAGGCCCGTCGATGCCACCCACCTTGCAAGTCAGGGGAACGCCAGCGCCAGCCGCCGCTAACAGCTATGGCGGCCGGCTGCCGACAAAGCCTTCTATTCTTTCGGGACAAGCAGTCCAGGCGGCGTATCCTCCTCGATACTGGAGCAGAGGTCAGTATTTTGCCCCCGACCGGCCGCGACACTCGCCGCAGACAACAAAGTCCGGTACTCAATGCCGCAAATGGCACAACGATAACGGACTTTTGGTACCCGTACACTTCAGTTACAATTCGGTGGCAGCCATTTCACCTGGACCTTCACCCTTGCCACCATCACCCGACCACTCCTGGGAGCCGATTTCCTTCAGGCCCACGACCTGTTAGTCGACCTGCAGGGGAAACGGCTAGTCCATTCCAGAACCTTCCAGACCTACCCCCTGGGAGAAACCAGCCTACCAGCCCCGCGCTTGGACTCCATTTTCCTGTCCGGCAACGAATTCACCAAGCTCCTAGTCGAATTTCCATCAGTTTTGGCACCTCATTTTACGAATTCTATGCCCAAACACGGGGTGCAACACCACATCATTACCACAGGGCCACCCCTTCATGCCCGAGCACGACGACTACCTCCAGACAAGCTCTGCCTGGCAAAGGAAGAGTTCCGTCGCATGGAAGAGCTGGGGATTGTTCGCAGGTCAGACAGCCCCTGGGCCTCCCCCCTACACATGGTCCCCAAAGCCACTGGTGGGTGGAGGCCCTGCAGCGACTATCGCAGCCTGAATGACGCCACCACCCCAGACCGCTACCCCATCCCTCACATCCAAGACTTCGCAGCCAACCTACATGGGGCCCGCATCTTCTCCAAGGTGGACGTCGTTCGGGGATACCACCAAATCCCGGTCCAACCGGATGACGTCCCCAAAACTGTGATTATCACCCCATTCAGCCTCTTCGGGTTCCTTCGAATGCCGTTCGGCCTTAAGAATGCCGCGCAGACGTTCCAGTGGCTGATGGACACGGTAGGCCGAGACCTGGACTTCCTGTTCATTTACTTAGATGACATACTAATTGCCAGCCGTGACCGTCAAGAACACCTTTCCCACCTCCACCAACTGTATTCCCGTCTCCGTGATTTCGGCCTCACCATCAACCCGGCCAAGTGCCAATTCGGGCTTGACTCTATCGATTTCCTCGGCCACAGAATCACCAGCAACAGAGCAACACCCCTACCTGCCAAGGTGGACGCTATCCGCCATTTTGTCCACCCCAACACGGTCAAAGGCCTACAGGAATTCCTGGGGATGGTCAACTTTTACCATCAGTTCATCCCTGCAGCAGCCTGTATCCTGTGCCCTTTGTTCTCGCTGATGGCTGGTAAGGGCAAGGATATTGCCTGGAACGACAAGGCTGCAGCTGCCTTTGTTAAGGCCAAGGACGCCCTGGCAAATGCCACGATGCTTGTACACCCTAGGACAGACGTTCCAACCGCCCTCACGGTGGACGCATCCAACACCGCGGTTGGTGGAGTACTGGAACAACTAATCGAAGGCCATTGGCAACCCTTGGCATTTTTCAGCAGGCACCTTAGACCGCCCGAACTGAAATACAGCGCTTTTGATCGGGAACTTCTAGCGCTGTACCTGGCGGTCCGGCATTTCCGGTACTTTTTGGAAGGCAGGCCTTTCACCGCCTTCACTGACCATAAGCCTTTGTCCTTCGCCTTCTCCAAAGCCTCTGATCCCTGGTTAGCTCATCAGCAGAGACATTTGTCCTACATTTCCGAATTCATAACGGATGTCTAACATGTCTCCGGGAAGGACAATGTCATTGCTGACGCACTTTCCAGACCAACCATCCACAGCCTGTCCCTGGGTATCGACTACAAGGCCCTGGCTGATGCACAGCAAGCCGACGACGAGCTGCCCAGCTACAGAACTGCAGTCTCGGGCCTGCAGCTCCAAGATTTCTTAGTTGGTCCTTGTCAGCAGACCCTCCTTTGCGACATCGCAACAGGTCAACCTCGCCCTATAGTCCCTGCAGCCTGGCGGAAACGCGTTTTCGATTCGATAGATGGGTTGGCGCACCCGTCCATCAGATCAACTGTCCGGCTGGTCGCCAGCAAGTTCGTCTGGCATAGCCTGTGCAAACAGGTCAGGGAGTGGGCCAGGACTTGTGAGCACTGCCAGACATCGAAAATCCAATGACACACCAAGGTCCTGCCACAGCAGTTCGAGCCTACCCATAGAAGGTTCGACCACATCCACGTCGACCTCGTAGGCCCTCTGCCGGTTTCAAGAGGGGCCCGGTACCTCCTTACCATCGTGGACCGGTTCACGAGGTGGCCAGAGGCAACCCCTCTATCTGACATCACGACTGATTCCTGTGCTCGGGCGCTGCTCACAACTTGGATCTCGTGTTTTGGAGTCCCAGCCCACATCACTTCAGACAGAGGCACCCAATTTACCTCCAGCCTCTGGTCTGCATTAGCGAACATGCTGGGGACGCAGCTGCACACCACCACGGCTTACCACCCTCAATCAAACGGGTTAGTGGAACGTTTCCACCGCCATCTGAAATCAGCCCTGATGGCCCGCCTGCAGGGTCCTAACTGGGTCGACGAACTGCCTTGGGTCCTACTCGGCATATGCACTGCCCCTAAAGAAGACCTCTGCGCTTCGTCAGCTGAACTTGTGTACGGAGCGCCCCTGGTCGTCCCAGGGGATTTCATACCCTCCCTTCAGGACCAAGGGGAACAACCCACGGCAGTCCTGCAAAGACTGCGCGAGAGGCTCGGCAACTTGGCCCCGATTCCCACTTCGCGGCATGGTCAAGCCCAGTCCTGTAAGCCCAAAGAACTACGAGACTGTAGGTTTGTTTTCGTTCGCAGGGGCACACCTCGGGCACCGTTGCAACAACCATATGAGGGGCCGTTCCGAGTCATCAGGAATAACGGGTCCACCTTTATTTTGGAGATTGGGGGCAAGGAGCAGGTCTTCACGACGGACTGCCTCAAACCGGCCCATTTAGATCTACAACAACCAGTCGAGGTTCCAGCACCGTGACGCAGAGGCTGCACGGACCTTGGGGACCGTATCGCCGGTTCTGGGGGGGGGGAGGTTGTGTAGCGACTCACCGTCCGAGCAAGCGAACTGGCTCGGTGGTCGGGTCGCGCGTCGTTGAAGCGGCGAGGCACAAGATGGTGGTGGGCCTTCATCTTCCCTGAGCGACAGGGAGAACCCACGCGCGGGAAAGGTTTGATGACGTGGCGTATACGTCATTGCCGTTTTGAGTGGGCGGGAACAGGCTCTCTTAAAAGGCCCGCGCAAGGCGGGAAAATAAACCAGTTCTGTTCTGAAACTCTATGACTAGTGTCTTGTGTTCATCCCGCGGTAGCAACCGCTACAGGACTATTAATCAGCTCACCTGGCATTAGTAGGTGGAAAAATACAGGAATCTGTCATTAAGGAACTGTTAACAAGGTATTTAGAAAACAAAATACAAAGCTGGGTGGCAGTACGAGCTGTCAGGAAGATGCAGAGAGGCTTCAAGGCAATAGAGACAGATTAAGTGAATAGGCAAAGACATGGTAGATGGAATATAATCATAAAAAATAGGGGGTTATCCACATTGGTACTAAAAATAGAAAGGATAGGTATTTTCTAAGTGATAGGAGATTGAAAGTTCATATTCAGAAGGACCTAGGTGCTCTTGTTAATGAATCACTGAAAGTTAACATCCACGTATTGCAATTTGGAAAACAATTGGTTTGTTAATATCTATTGCAAGAGGATTTGAGTACAAGAGTGGAGATGCCTTGTTCCAATTATGTAGGGCCCTGCTGAGATGGTATTGTGAGAAAATTGTGGACAGGCCTTGTCTCCTTATTTAAGGAAGGACATTTTTATGATAAAGGGAGCGTGGTGCAATTTCACTGGATTCCTGGGATGATGAGTTTGTCATATGATGAGATATTAAACATTCAGGGCCAATGCTCTTTAAGTTTAGAAGAATGAGAGGTGATCTTATTAAAAGGTACAGCATTCTTTTGGGGCTTAATAGGGAAAAAGTGGAGATGTTTCCCTTGGGAAACATAGAACATAGAAACATAGAAAAACTACAGCACAATTCAGGCCCTTCAGCCCACAAAGCTGTGCCGAACATGTCCCTACCCTAGAAATTACTAGGCTTACCCATTGCCCTCTGTTTTACTCAGCTCCATGTACCTATCTAACAGTCTCTTGAAAGATCCTATCGTATCAACCTCCACCACCATTTCTGGCAGCCCATTCCACGCACTAGACCCAAGGGCCACAATCTCATAACACAGGGTCAACCATTCAGACAGGGACAATAAATCTTTTTCCCCCAGAAGTTAGTGAATCTTAGAACTTTGTACTCAAGGGGAATGTGGAGACTCTATCATTGATTATATTCAAGACTAAGATCAATAGATCTTTAGATGTCTGAGGAATCAAGATTATGTGGTATTGATGCAGCATAGTGGCACTGAGGTAAAAGATTAGCAAATACCTAAGTGAATAGCAGATCAGGCATGATAGACCAAGTGTCTTTTAAAAGTTTTTAGAAGTAATTTTTAATTAGTTTAAAAACTGGAAACTGGAATAGACTGGAAATACAATAAATAGTCTTTTTTGAGCATCACACATTCAGCATGCATTTCAAACTGCCACTCTTAAGTACATATAGGAATACATTTTAATGCAATTTTTAAAGAAAATTACATCCTAAAACTTCCCAATGGATTGCAGTGGGTGATGCAGGTTTTGTGTTCAGTAACATGCAAAAGAGTTTGAGCAGGAATCTGAGGAGAAAACATTTTTCAAAACTAACAGTATTTTAGATCAAATTTGCATCTGGATTGAGAAGTGTTTAACTCAAACTGCTGTCTATTCATCAGATGCACTGACACATAGTGCTTGTTTATCATTACCTACACAGTAGATTCTATCCAACAGGTGCAAGAAGTTTTATTAAAAGGATGTAAATGTTTTGTATCATTACCGATTTCTGTGGCTTACTGATTAAAGAGAAAGGATTGCTTTGATGTTATCTCTGCTTTTATCTAACAGTGTATTAATTTGCCCATATGCTTCCATTGCTTTAGCTAATTTAGAACTAATTAACATCACTTTTGCGAAAGAAGCCATATTTTCCAACACCAGTAATTGGTTGGATATTTGACTTTAGAATTAGTACCAATGGATTACCCTATTTGATAACATCTAATATACGGTTCTTGGAATAAACTAAAATCTGCAGACTGTTATTTAGAATTTTGATGTAGATTTATTATAGTTGATTATGAATGGTCAGGGAATGGAGCTGACTTTCTGAAATATTAGAATTACTTATTATGATACAGAAAGAGGCCATCTAGCCAATGTGGTCTATGCTAGCTCCCAGCAGAGTGATCTCATCAGTCCCTTTCCCCTCTTATCTCCCATTAGCCTGGTATGCAAGACAAGTTTTTCACCGTACCCCAGTACAAGTGACAATAATAAATCAATACCAATACCAATACCCTGCATTCATGCTCGTATGCCCAATAAAAAGCTAGTAAGGATTTGATGGGCTGAATGCAGTAACATTTCTTTGATTATAGAAAAGAATCACAGAGTAAGGTTTGTGAAGTTTTCAGAATTCAGAACTCTATAACCAGGGTGTAGCAAACTCAATGAGGTAGGTTGCAGGTCTGGTTTAATTGGAGTGAATGAACCTGGAAAAATGGAAGAGCTATCCAAGGGACAGAATTTGATAGGGGCGTTGGTGGTAATCATTACACAATTTGAATTTGCATAGTTATGGATAATGAAAAAAAATTTTCACTTGTGACATGTGGGTTTTGCCGGCTGTGTTACAGTGGGACATTGCACAGCACTGTTATGCATAGAGATATTGAATTTAGCCCTTATGAAGATGGTGTGTGACTTGGAGGGGGCACTCTAGGTGGTAATGTTTCCATACAGCTGATGCCTTGTTCCTTCTCGTAGTGGAGATTACAGGTTTGAGTACTGTTATCAGGGGGCTTTTGCGAGGATCTATGGTACATTTTCTAGATGATATACACTGCAACCACAATGCACTGGTGGTTAATGAATTGCTAACCAAATGGCGAGGTTGTCCTGGATGATATTGAGCTTCTTGAGTGCACTCATCCAATCAAGTAGAGTATTCAATCATGCTGCTGACTTGTATTTTATAGATTGAGTAAATATTTTGGGGTATCAGCATCTGAGCCACTTGCCACATCTCTTGCAGCCATGGTATTTACATGTGTGGTCCTTTGTTCTGGGGAAAACAGTCCCAGCCCATCCAATCTCTCCTCACAACTCAAGATCTCCAATCCCAGCAACATCCTTGTGAATCTTTTCTTCACCCTCCCCAGCTTAATCACATCCTTCCTAAAGTATGGTGACCAGAACTACATGCAATACTCCAAGTGTGGTCTCACCAATATCTTGTACAGTAGTAACACAATGTCCCAACTCTTGTACTCAATGCCCCAACTGATGCATGCCAAACACCTTTTTCACACTCTAACTATATTGACACTTTCAGGGAACTATGTATTTGTACCCCTCAGTCTCTCTGTTCTATAGCACTCCTGAGGGTCCAGACATTCACAATGTATGTCCTGCCTTGGTTTAACTTCCCAAAGTGCATGACTTCACACTTGTCTGAGTAAGTTCCATCTACCACCTTCCCCAGTTGGTCTAGATCCTGTTGCAACCTCAGACAACCTTCTTCACTGTCTACTATATCACTAATCTTGGCATCACCTGCAAACTTACTAATCATGCCACCTATATTCTCATCCAATTTCTTAATATCTACATATCTTCACAAACATATGGGGACCCCAGTCTGAACTGGGAGACCTATCTCGCAGTCTAGTCAAGCAACAGTCTGAATATTTGTACTCATATAATCAAATATTAAGAAAAATATATCAGACTCCTCCATCACAATCCTTGAGTACATCCTATCCCACTGGCAGGACAGAGCCACCTTAATATTGACTCAAGAACCCTGAAGTCTCATAGCATCATGTCAAACTTGTGCAAGGAAACATCTGCCTGATTACAACCTACCATTCGCCATCAGTGCTCCTCTATGTTGAATAACTGAAAGAAGTGGAAGAAGGACTTAAAATAGCAAGGGCACAGAATGTACTCCGGGGTAGACTACATTGTTGGTAACCAAGAATGACTTAGTAGTAGCACCACCAATGATTGAGCCAGCTGAGTCTAGGAGGAAATAGTGGGTTTGCAGCAGACAGTGAATGAACTAACACAGCCAGCTTGATTCTGTTCACACCAATCGGGGAATTGAATTTAGGAGCCGAGAGGTCTTGTTGCAGCTATATAGGTTCCTGGTCAGATCCCACTTGGAGTATTGTGCTCAGTTCTGGTCACCTCACTGCAGGAAGGATGTGGAAGCCATAGAAAGGGTGCAGAGGAGATTTACTAGGATGCTGCCTGGAATGCGGAGCATGCCTTATGAAAGTAGGTTGAGGGAACTCGGCCTTTTCTCCTTGGAGTGACGGAGGATGAGGGGGGACCTGATAGAGGTATGTAAGATGATGAGAAGTATTGGTCAGGTAGATAGCCAGAGGCTTTTCTCCAGGGCTGAAATGATGGCCACAAGAGGACATAGGTTTAAGGTGCTGGGGAGTAGGTATAGGGGAGATGTCAGGGGTAAGTTTTTTACTCAGAGAGTGGTGAGTGTGTGGAATGGGCTGCCGGCAATGGTGGTGGAGGCGGATATGATAGGGTCTTTTAAGAGGCTTTTGGATAGGTACATGGAGCTGAGAAAAATAAAGGGCTATGGGTAAGCCTAGTAATTTCTAGGGTAGGGACATGTTCGGCACAACTTTGTGGGCCGAAGGGCCTGAATTGTGCTGTAGTTTTTCTACGTTTCTATGTTTCAGTCTATTTGTAACAGATGGATATGCTCACGATTGTATTGATAGAGGTGACAACTACTCTGTCCTTGTGGAGAGAAAGACCCATCTTCAGGCTGAAAGTATCCTCCATCATCACTACAAATGTCCTAAATGGGATAGACAGAACAGACCTGGTGGCTCACTTCTAGGCATCCATGAGGCAGTGTAGACCATCAGCAGCAGTATACATGTACACTAACACAATCTGTGACTTCAAAGCCCAGCACGTCCCTCACTCTACCATCACTATTAGGCCAGGTGATGAACTCTGTTTCAAAGCGGAGTGCAGATGCCTGGAGGAGCACCAGGGATACCCAAAAAAAAGGATCCAGTCTAGTGAAGCCAAAGTGGAGAAAGCACACCTCAGAAAGCACCGAGAACCTCAAGGCCCATTTGTCAGGAGGATGTGGATTTCAAACAGCAGAAGAGCCTACCACACCCCATTCTATCCACTCACCCACCTGTCGAGCACCTCTGCCTCACTGGCTGATCCAACACTGGCCTCATCAGCAACCTCAGAACCCACAGAAACAGAGTGGGAGTAAGTTATCTTTAATCCCAAGGAATTGCCTGAGAAGAATCATCAAGATGACTTCATTGCCTCAGCTGTGGAAAATAAGACCATTAAAAAAATGAGCAAAGCTAATGCCTTCAGAATCAGTTGCAGGGTGCCAGCAATTAGTAAAAAGATAAATATAACTTTCATTGCTAACACTGTAGTGACTGGGAATCCTACTGTGTTCAACATGCACAATTAAAATTCAAAAGCTGAGAGAAACCCTCCAAAATAAAAAGGTTTAGCTAACAAGCTCCAGCGTAATGATGCTTCATCATTTATTATTAGGTTTCAAAGAAACTTGGATCTTCCTATAAGGCAAAGAATACTGAATCAGTGATATTGGCAGACTGTAAAGCAGATCACACATGTTATCTGCCAAGAAACTTCTATGGATTAGTCATACATTTGATTTAGTTACACTTTGAGCCTGTAAAGTGGAGATGTTTCAGCCACAGTCTAGATACATTCTCATGAGAGCAGAGAGTAAGGAAATTAAAGCCAGAGCTCTCTAGATGACCAAAAAGATAGAGAGTAAAATAGAACAGAAGAAAAGAGCATATAACAGGCTCTCTCTTGAACAGGCAGGGAATGGAAGGATATGGATCAAGTGCAAGCAGATAATATTAGTTTAATTTGGCACCATGGTCAGCAGAGGCATTATGGGTTGAAGAGCCTATTCCTGTGCTGTACTGTGTTGTGGAAAGGCAGTAGTCTCTATTGCTACTGTCGTCTGCCCATTTGATTGTTGTAATATTATTGAAACAAGAGAGAGCCAAGCTGAATATGGAAAGCAGGATTGAGGGAAGGGGTTAAAAAGGAAATAAAGGAAAAGGGAGAACATGAGAAAAGGTTGGCAGCGAACATAAAAGAGAATTAATAAAATATTTGATAGCCATGTCAACAGAGCTCAATAAAGAAATTACCTCAAGGAGGCAGAGAGCACAGCTGAAGTATTAAATGAGTACACAACATCAGTCCACACTGAGGAGATTCTGTAAGGCTGATAAAGAAGGGGGTACTGGAAAAGATGACTGCACTTAGAGGGGATAAATAAACTGGTCTAGATGGGATGCATCCTAGTTTGCTGTGGTAAGATGAAACATGATTAATGATTTCCCTACTGCAACAGCTAAGAAATAGCTGGGTGTATCTAAAGAGACAGAAGAAACATCTTTCTTTGTTAGGAATATTTGTTTTTCCCAGGAGTTACTAGAACCATGTGAAACAGCAGACCTTAATGTGAAATGCAGCTTCCAAGCGTTAATCAGGAAGCGAGACAATGGGGAGGGTTAATTTATCCCATGGGACAATATCCTGGGGCCTTGTTTGAGATTTTCATAAAACCATTTCCGTTATACATCCGTGGAGCCACTCACTCTCTAGAAGATTGGAATTTTAATCTGTTTCAGTACGCATTAACAATGGATTTTTCTGCGCCGATAACTGATGAGACTCTCGAAAACAACAGGAAGGTTTAGCAAAGGTGTGAAATCCTTTGTTATGCCAGGACCAAGCGAGGCACAAAGCCCTCCTCGACTATATAGATGGGCCCCACAGGGGAGTCCTTCGGAGCTTCTCCACGGGTTGGTTCGCGGCCATCGCCTGGCAACTTTCAAGCCCCTTCATGTCTTGCTGAAATATCCCAAGGCTCCCCTTCGGCAGTAGACTGAGTGGCGGACAATGCAACGATGCTAAGTATTACCATGAATTGTATGCAATTTGAGCTTGATTTTACCAGGGAATGGTTAAGTGAAAGAATTTAGGTTTTTGGTCTTTTTTTTTAGTTTAGATTGGATTAGATTTGTAGCTATGTTTCAGACGTCAAACTAGAGCTGTAGTTTCCTTTGTTTTTTGTTGCGTTAAATAAAGTTATTTGAACTTTCTGTGAAATTGTAGTGTCTTTCATTACCAACTCTGTTGTCCAAAAGGAACCCGAAAGAACCTGAGTCCTGTTTTAATTCATTTGCTGAGGGGAGTAAGGGAAAGAAATTACAGAGGCCCCAGCCATTAACATTTATAGACACAGGATGGTGCCTGAAGAAACGCTATCACACTCATTTTTAAAAGATGGCGTAAAGATAAATTCAGTAACTGCATGATGGCTTGGGCATTTCCAACATTTGCCATTTAGTTTAATTCTTTGCAAAAGGTCTGATCTGCATTTCACAGCTCTTACATGTCCTTTTTTGTTTCTTGTCTCCCTCTCATTAATCTCTCATTCAGGTGGCTTTGTAAATGATGTATCTCCATGACAACTCTGTCCTATCTGTTCCTCCGCAATTCTCTCTGAAATTTAAAACTAACCTGTTTTCTATCTTTCCCAGTTTTGATGGAGTCTTCCACCTGAAACATTAACTCTGTCCCTCTTTGTGCACGTGTTCCCCGACCTGCTGATTGTTGCCAGTATTATCTGTTTTTGTTTCAGATTCCAGTATCTGCAAGAGAGACAGAAGAGACTGCAAATGCTAGAATCTGAAGCAACAAACAATCTGCTAGAAGAACTCAAGTGCGTCAGACAGCGTCTGTGGGGAAAAGCCCTGCATCAGGACTTCCGGTATCTGCAGTTCTATGATTTTCAAAATTTGATATAGAGCAATATTATATACTGTTAGGGTAGATGACTGGAAGTTTGTTCAAAGAGGAGAGAGAGAGAGAGAGAATCTTTGGGAAGGAGTTCCAGAGTGGAGGGCCCCACAACTCTAACTCCACATGACTGCCCCCACTTTAAGGGACTGTACCTTCAGAAGTGAAGCAACATCATCCACTCATGTGTTGAGTAGATCACCGCATCTCCACAAGCAGCAAGTAACAGAATCTGAGGTCATATGTGGGAGCAAATGTTCCAGAGAGTGAAAGGATTGGGCAGCAGCGCGAGGTCATAGGAGAAAATGTAACTGTACTCTACAACCTCCTCAAAGATCAGTGCAGTGGACATCTGTTAGGAGAATCCTTACACCTTTTTTTTCCAACCTCCATCTTTCCCAGTTTTGCCACAAAACCTGTGTAACTCAGGCAGGTGACTTCAGCCTTTGTGGATTGTTGCTGAACTAACACATGTAAAAATAGGCCTTTGCAATCATTATCAGCCAAAGGTACTGAGCGGTTGACCCATCATGGTCTCTTCCTGAGGTCCCCACTTTCAAAGAAGCTGATCAATAGGCACAATGAATGAATTTTCTATCACTGAAGTAGGGGTAATAGGTATTACATTGTTTTGAAGTAAACTAATTCACAAGATCACTCAAAGCCAGACAATTCACTTGGTACTTGCATCTTCCAACCCAACTTGATTCTGCTTTACAGAACTCAATGACTGCAAGAGCAAGATTGCTCTCACTCTTTAAAAGTGGATGCTGCCATTCAAGAGAAAGTTGCACGAGATATTTGAAGGGTATAATTTTGTTGAGTTCTGACAGAGGGCCGCGAACATAAAACGTTGACTGCTTCTCTTTCCACAGATGCCATCTCAGTAGCTGAGCTTTCCAACATTTTGTGCTTTGGTTTCACCATTCTGTTGCTACAACTTTTACAGTTGGCTGGGAGCACTCGGCGGGAAGAAGGAGATGGACAAACGGAACGGTTCCTTGTACCATGTTGAAGGGAATGAGCATGGATCTTGAGAGACAAAAAAACAGCATCTGGTAGCCTTAGAAAGAACGTCAAGGTGGTACTTGAAAGTTCAAAGTGGAGCATGCCCGTCACTTTGGTAAGTAGCACAGTGGCGCAGCTAGTAGAGCCGTTATCTCAGCTCAAGTAAACCGGGTTCAATCCTGATCTCTGGTGTCTGTTGGAGTCTCTCTGTGACTGTGTGAGTTTGCCCCGGGTGCTCCAGTTTTCCTTTACGTTCAAAATACCTGCTTTTTGGTAAGTTATTAGGCCACTTAAATTGCCCCTAGCGTGGAGGAAATGGCAGAATTTGGGGTGAGATAATGGAAAAATGGGGAGAACAGTTTACAGGGATAATAAGATAAGGTAAGATTTCTTTATTAGTTACATGTACATTGAAACACACAGTGAAATGAATCTTTGCGTAGAGTGTTCTGGGGGCAGCCCACAAGTGTCACCGCGCTTCTGGTGCCAACACAACATGCCCACAACTTCCTAATCCATACGTCATTGGAATGTGGGAGGAAACCGGAGCACCTGGAGGAAACCCACGCAGTCACGGGGAGAACGTACAAACTCCGTACAGGCAGCGGCCAGAATTGAACCCAGGTTGCTGGCACTGTAATAGCGTTACGCTAATGGCTACACTACCGTGCCTGTCCACATTAGTGGGGAGATGGGATTGCTTTATGAGGTGGCATGTATTGACCTCTTTCTGTGTTATAAGGAAATAGATATATGAATTGTATTGTTGGCTTCCACTCAAACCATGACAAGTTTGGCATGGGCCATATAGACATTCTCTTGTCTCCCTGTGACCATTTCATAAATATACATAAATACCCATATTGCTTCAGGACAAACTCTTATGACACTGAACCTTGTTCTACACAAATGTTTGAAGTTGTAATCACTAAGGCAAATGTAGGCAGTCATGCTAGACTTTCATCTCTGCATGTACTAAGAGCAATGCAGGGAATGCAGCGTGGATATTAGGCAGTTACTGTAAAGAGAAACCTACCAGCCAGCTAAAGTCCTGTGCCAATTCTGTGTCATTTCCTGCTGGGAAAATCACAATAATCTATTTACTTAATAGAGTAAAAGTATGCTAATAAAAACTAAATCAAGTCCAAGGTTCACCAGTTAAATAAAGGGAGAGTTAGCTGGACAACATGACCAAGTTGCCACCACACACCTTTGGTTAGGTAGCAGCTTAGATTAGGCAGCACTGACCTCTTGGCTAAGGTAACACCTTAGAGTTAGTTAATTGGGAGAGGAGAAAGTGAAAATGAATGGAACTGTACATGCCGATATCAGAAATAAAGACAGAAAATGCTGGAAACAATAAGAGGACGAAGTGGCCTTGAGGCAGGCATATGCAGACTCAGATTCAGTGATACTGAAGCTTCATTGTTTGACTCTGTCCAATAGCTACAAGGTAATTGGCAAAGACAAACACTGTTGCAAGGATGAGCAATCTGACCGTGGCACTGTGCTATAGGGGCAATTCAAGCTGGAAATAAAAGCAGATGTGTTCATGATATGACTGGTGTCCAAAGATGTGCTGCCTGTCTGGTGCTGGTTTAAGGATATTTCCTTGGAGCTAGAATAGAACCATAGAACCATAGAACAATACAGCACAATACAGGCCCTTCGGCCCAACATGTTGTGCCGACCTTTAAATCACGCCTAAGACAATCTAATCCCTTCCTCCCACATATCCCTCTATTTTAAATTCCTCCATATGCTTATCTAACAATCTCTTGAACTTGACCAACGTATCAGCCTCCATCACCACCCCAGGCAGCGCATTCCATGCACCAACCTCTCTCTGGGTGAAAAACCTCCCCCTGATATCTCCCTTGAACTTCCCACCCATTACCTTAAAGCCATGCCCTCTTGTATTGAGCATTGGTGCCCTGGGAAAAGGCGCTGGCTGTCCATTCTATCTATTACTCTTAATATTTTGTATACCTCTATCATGTCTCCCCTCATCCTTCTTCTCTCCAAGGAGTAAAGCCCTAGCTCCCTTAGTCTTTCCTCATAATTCATACTCTCTAATCCAGGAAGCATCCTGGTAAATCTCCTCTGCACCCTTTCCAACGCCTCCACATCCTTCCTATAATGAGGCGACCAGAATTGGACACAGTACTCCAAGTGTGGTCTAACCAGAGTTTTGTAGAGCTGCATCATTACCTCGCAGCTCTTAAACTCGATCCCATGACTTATGAAAGCTAACATCCCATAAGCTTTCTTAACTACCCTATCCACCTGTGAGACAACTTACAGTGATCTGTGGATATGAACCCCCAGATCCCTCTGCTCCTCCACACTACCCAGAAACCTGCCATTAACCTTGTACTCCACCTTGGAGTTTGTCCTTCCAAAGTGTACCACCTCACACTTATCTGGATTGAACTCCATCTGCCACTTGTCAGCCTAGCTCTGCATCCTATCAATGTCCCTCTGTAAGATTCGACAGCCCTCCACACTATCCACACCACCACCGACCTCTGTGTCATCTGCAAACTTGCTAACCCACCCTTCTACCCCCTCACCCAAGTCATTAATAAATATCACGAAAAGTAGAGGTCCCAGAACTGATCCTTGTGGGACACCACTAGTCACAGCCTTCCAATCTGAATGCACTCCCTCCACCACAACCCTCTGCTTTCTACAGGCAAGCAAATTCTGAATCCACACGGCCAAGCCTCCCTGGATCCCTTGGCCTCTGACCTTCTGAAGAAACCTACCATGTGGAATCTTGTCAAACGCCTTACTGAAATCCATGTAGATCACATCTACTGCTCTACCCTCATCAATCTTCCTGGTCACCTCCTCAAAGAACCCTATCAAGCTTGGAGGCAAGATCTTCCCTTCACAAAGCCATGCTGGCTGTCCGTAATCAGTCCATGATTCTCTGAATGCTCATAGATCCTATCTCTTAGAATCCTTTCTAACAGCTTGCCCACCATAAACGTAAGGCTCACTGGTCTGTAATTCCCTGGACTATCCCTACTACCTTTATTGAATAAGGGGATACCATTTGCCACCCTCCAATCCTCTGGTACCATTCACGTGGACAACGAGGACTCAAAGATCCTAGCCAACAGTTCAGAAATCTCCTCCCTCGCCTTGCGAAGCAGCCTGGGGAATATTCCGTCAGGCCCTGGGGACTTATCTGTCCTAATATTTTCTAACAGCTCTAACACATCCTCTCTCTTGATATCTACATACCCTAGAACATTAACCTTACCAACACTGTCCTCAGCATCATCAAGACCCCTCTCCTTGGTGAATACTGAAGAGAAGTATTCATTGAGAACCTCACCCACTTCCACAGCTTCCAGGCACATCTTCCCACCTTTGTCTCTAATCAGACCTACCTTTACTCTCATCATCCTTCTGCTCTTCACGTACGAGAAAAAAGCCTTGGGATTCTCCTTTACCCTACTCACCAAAGCCTTTTCATGTCCCCTTCTTGCTCTCCTCAGCCCCTTCTTAAGTTCCTTCCTTGCTACTCTATATTCCTCACGAGCCCTATCTGATCCTTGCTGCTTACACCTTATGTATGCTGCCTTCTTCTTTCTAACAAGTTGTTCCACCTCTCCTGTCACCCATGGTCCCTTCACCCTGCCATTCTTTCTCTGCCTCACCAGGACAAATTTATCCCTAACATCCTGCAAGAGATCCCTGAACATCGACCAAATCTCCATAGTACATTTCCCTTCAAAAATGTCATCGCAATTTACACTCTCAAGTTCTGGCCTTATAGCCTCATAATTTGCCTTTTCCCAATTAAATATCTTCCCGTCCTCTTTGCTCCTATCCTTGTCCATGACAATGCTAAAGGTTATTGAGCAGTGGTCACTGTCCCCCACATGCTCACCCACCGAGAGATCTGTCACCTGACCCCGTTCATTACCTAATACTAGATCTAATATGGCATTCCCTCTAGTCGGTCTGTCAACATACTGTGACAGGAATCCGTCCTGGACGCACTTAACAAACTCTGCCCCATCTAAACCTTTGGCACTAAGCAGGTGCCAATCAATATTTGAGAAGTTGAAGTCTCCCATGATAACAACTCTGTTACTCTTGCATCTTTCCAGAATCTGCCTCCTAATCTGCTCCTCAGTATCCTTGCTGCTACCGGGGGGCCTATAGAATACTCCCAGAAGAGTAACTGCTCCTTTCTTGTTCCTAACTTCCACCCATACTGACTCTGGAGAGGATCCTTCTATATTATCCACCCTTTCTGCAGCTGTAATAGTGACCTGACCAGTATCGCCACCCCTCCTCCTCTTCTCCACCCCCCCAATCCCTTTTAAAACACTGAAAACCAGGAATATTCAATATCCATTCCTGCCCTGGTGACAGCCAAGTCTCTGCAAGAGCCACAATATCAAAGTCCCATGTACTTATCCAAGCTCTCAGTTCATCAACCTTATTCCTGATACTTCTTTCATTTAAGTAAATGCAGTTTAGCCCATCCACTTTTCTACTTTTATAGCCTGTACTCTGCTTCTCCTTCCTCAAAGCCTCTCTGCATGTTAGATCTGACTTTTTCCCCATCCACTTCTTCCTCTGACCTACCCTTCTGGTTCCCATCCTCCTCGCAAACTAGTTTAAACCCTCTCGAACCACCCTAGCAAACCTGCCTGCAAGGATATTAGCCCCCCTCGGGTTCAGGTGTAACCTATCCTCTCTGTACAGGCCCCACCTTCCCCAGAAGAGATCCCAGTGATCCAAAAATCTAAAACCTTCCCTCCTGCACCAACTTCTCAGTCATGCATTCATCTGCCATCTCCTCCTATACCTACCTTCACTATCACATTGCACTGGCAGCAATCCTGAGATTGCTACCCTTAAGGTCCTGTTCTTCAGCCTTCTGTCTACCTCCCTAAACTCACTTTTCAGGACCTCATCCCCCTTTCTACCTATGTTGTTGGTACCAACATGAACCATGACTTCTGGCTGTTCTCCGTCCCGCTCAAGAATCCTGTGGCCCCGATCAGAGACATCCTGGACCCTGGCACCTGGGAGGCAACATACCATCTGAGATTCATGCTCACTTCCAGAGAACCTCGTATGTGTTTCCCTGACTATCGAGTCCCCTATCACTACTACCCTCCTCTTCTCCTCCCTTCCCTACTGAGCAGCAGGACCTGTCCCAGGGCCAGAGACCTGGCTACTGCTGCTTGATCCCTGCAGGTCATCCCCCTCAACAGCTTCCAAAGTGGAAAACCTGTTATTGAGGGGAACAGCCTCCAGGGTCCTCTGCACTATCTGCCTGTTCATTCTCTTTTTCCTTTCTCTCCCCTGACAGTCACCCTTCTATCTACTTCATGGACCCCAGAAGTACCTGCTCTAAGGGGGGTGACTGTCTCCCGATGCACAGTATCTACATGACTCTCTCCCTCCCTGATGCTCCGCAGTGTTTGAAGCTGCGACTCCAGCTCATCAATTCTGAGCTGACGTTCCTCCAGCCTCAAGCACTTACTGCAGACGTGGATAAGATAGACTTGGATAAGAATCCCACTATTAAGTTGCGCACAGGAACCAATTTTATAGTTGGATCAAGGTATTAAATTTTGCCATGAGATTTGAGGAGCTGAGTTTCGAATTAGTAAGCAGAACTTCAAAGGTACAAACAATTTGGATTACCATCTCAGGAGGACACAAGAGACTGCAGATGCTGGAATTTGGAGCAATGAACAATCTGCTGGACTCGCTGAGTTCCTCCTGCAGATTGTTTGGATTGCCACCTCAGTCAGGCATAAATTGGCATAACGTCAGAGTTAAATGCACTGTGGGTGGAGTATTGATATCAGTTATGGGAAAGGGGGAGATATTTCTTAGTGCAGAACCTATTTAAAATGGGTTGCGACCAATATTGGCATATCAGCTAACTATGGCTGCAGATAGAACTTTAAACAAACACTAAAAGGCAGAGGTGAAGGAGAGTTGTGCAAATATAGAAAATCAGAGTATATTTCAATGAAAAAGAACTACTGTTTTGATATGTTAGATAGATTTGGAAGTCCTTGTAAATAAATTGCATAAAATTAACAGTCAGTAACAACAAGCAACAAGGAAGACAAGTGGCATGTTGATTTTCACTTCATGGGGGCTTGGAATCCAAGAGTAAGGCAGTCTTGCTGTAATTATAGAAGAGGTTGGTGAGACCATACCTGGAGTACTGTGCGCAGTTTTGCTCCGTGTACCTAAGGGAGAACATATTTGCCATAGAGGCAGTGCACAAAGTTTCACGACATTGATTCTTGGAATGTGAAGGCAGTTCTGCAACAAAGTGAGTAGGATTGGTCAACATGCCCAGGAATTAAGGAGAAGGGATCTCAGTGAAACATAAGATTCTGAGAAAAATTGAAAGGCTAACATTAAGAGGCTGTTTCCTCTTGCTGGAGAATCTAGAATGTCATTGCAAAATCTCAGGATAAGTAGGTCAGCCACTTAAGACTGTGATGCAACAAAATCCCTTTACCCTATAAATCTTTGGAGTATTGTGGATGCTCAATTACTGAATATATTCAAGATGAGATAATAGGTTTTTGATCACTAAGGGAATCAAGGAATATGAGGATCAGCAGCACAGTGCAGTTGAAGGTGAGGACCAACAATGCTGTTACTGAATGACAGAGCAGAGCTCCATTTCCAGCTCCTTTTTCTTTAGTTCTTATTGTTTTAAGTGGCAGAAATTACCTGTGATGGCTTGTGATAATCCAGCATTCAAAACTTTGCTACTGGAGAGCTGGAACGTCAAGAATGGTTGTTGTGTGATGGAAGGTGATCATGACTGGTTTAGAGAGGGTCAATGTCGGTCGACGGTTCAAGGGCCGGGGACACAGATTTAAAAATCAGGGTATGGGATAGAAAGCAATATGAGGAGAACGTTTTGTTTACTCAGAGAGTAGTTAGGATTCACTGCTTGCATGGGTAGTGGGAGGAGAATTAATTAGTGCCTTCCAAAGGGAATTGAATGACAACTTGAGGGTGAATAATTGCATGCTTGTGGGATGGGGCAGCAAAATGGGATTAACAGAATTGCTCTACTGGGAGCAAGCACAGACTTGATGGGACTAACTCCCTCCTATGCTTTAATAATTTTGTGACTGTAAGAGGGCAGAGTGCTCCAAAGGGGTCAGGGAGACTTGCACCGGCTGGTGGAGAATAGTATCCACAGGAGATGTGATTACAGTGATGTTACGAATGACCACACTTGGGGGAAGCCTGCAATCCGAGCAAGTTTCTGCCTCAGATCTGCAGCTCCTGTGGCCTGAAGGAAAAATAGATGAAGGCACCTTGCCTTCAGTAAGTAGCTGAAGCGACGTCCCTAATACAACAGTGAGCTACGAACTGAGCAGTGATCGAGATCAGTGATACAGCCTGGAATGATCACAAGACCAGGAGGCTGGAAATGGCCATGGCACTCTGACCTCTATAGACAAAGCAGTCAAGTCACATTTATGAACCTCTATCACTGATCTCAGTGAGGACTCTTTCGGTGAAGCCCAGCCTGTGTGGATACTTTTCTTCAGAGAACTCTAGCTAGGAGTGTGGATCCCTAAAAAGTCTGGATGGATGTGGCACTGTTAAAGAGTCCTCCTTCATCTCTTCCCATGTGTCTGCCTGTGATGCCTCCAAAGCCTGTAGTTCATCTCCATGCCATCCAGCTAGGAGAAGTGTTTGGTGTAAGCAAACCTACATTGGAAGTCAGCTTTGAGTGCAGAAAGCCTACAGGTGATGCAAGGAATGATCAGACTTAAGTATGAGCAGTGTGCAGAGTAAGCACTGAGGCTTTAGAGTAATGTGGAGCAGCGTGGCAAAGAATGCAGTTAGCTCTTTGTCCCTTGAAATAGAATGGTTATCAGGGTTAGTAAAATATGTCAGTAAATAAAAACGGTTATCTTTCAGACCAGCAAGATTGAAAATTATACTGGAGAGGAATTTTAGACATTGCACAATTGTTGACATCTTTTGGGGTGAAGTTAACAAAAATATTTTTAGTGTTAATGAAAATCCTGCCGGAAAATCTGGGTCAAATTTCCTACTGGCACTAAGAGGCCCAGAAATGGGTTGAGTATTGCTTTGCTTCGGGTTGAGCCAATAGTCAGCTGTACTGCAACGTTTTCTCGGCATTGTGAAAAGGTGTTACTAACCCCTTTTCTCTCAAACGTCAGAATACCTAAAAGCCATGCTATAATTAATAGGGTTATATTAGACTAATTTAACTCTTATTACATATAAGAGTTGGGATGTCATGTTGTAGCTGTACAAAATATTTTGATAGACCATAGGAAGGATATATTGGTATT
This sequence comes from Pristis pectinata, assembly GCF_009764475.1. Lineage (NCBI taxonomy): Eukaryota > Metazoa > Chordata > Chondrichthyes > Rhinopristiformes > Pristidae > Pristis > Pristis pectinata. The sequence goes on along the minus strand of NC_067414.1, from coordinate 27,255,380 downwards.
GGTTTATTATTGTCACTTGTACCGAGGTACAGTGAAAAACTTGTCTTGCATACTGATTGTACAGGTCAATTCATTACCTAGTGCAGATACATTTGAGTTAGTACAGAGTGCATTGAGGTAGTACAGGTAAAAGCAATAACAGTACAGAGTAAAGTGTCACAGCTACAGGGAAGTGCAGTGCAGGTAGACAATAAGTGCAAGGTCACAACAAGGTAGATTGTGAGGTCAAGAGTCCATCTCATCATATAAGGGAACCATTCAATAGTCTTATCACAGTGGGATAGAAGCTGTCCTTGACCCTGGTGGTACGTGCCCTCAGGCTCCTGTATCTTCTGCCTGATGGGAGACGAGAGAAGAGAGAATGACCTGGGTGGGTGGGTGGGTGGGGTCTTTGATTATGCTGGCTGCACAGAGAGAGTCCAGAAGGGATTCACCAGGATATTGCCTGGAATGGAGTGATTGGATAAAGTGGGTTTATTCTCACTAGAACCTAGGAGGTTGAGGGGTAACCTTGCAGAAGTTTATAAAATTATAAGGCTCACAGATAGGATAGATAGTCAGTCTTTTCCAAGGGCATGGGAGTCTAGAGCCAGAGGTTACAAGAAAATTAAAGGAGATCAGAGGGGTAAGTTTTTCACAGAGAGGATGGTGATTATCTGAGACAAGTTGCCAGAGAAGGTGGTGGAGGCAGAAACAATATGTAACAGACTTTTGTACAGGTACTTGGATAGGAAAGTTGTAGAGGGATACAGGCCTAATGCAGGCAAATGGGATTAGCGTAGATAGACATCAGGGTGGGCATGAACAAGGTGGGCCAAGAGGGCCCGTTTCTGTGCTGTACAATTGTATCACTCTATGATTCCATGATTCTGTGTGGTGCACTTTATACCTTCTAAGTACAACCTAGATCACCAAAATTATTTTCTTAAACAAGAAACCACACCTGCAACAGAGTCAACCTAAAAACCAGGATGTAACAATTAAAAAGCGTCAGTCATTTTTTGTTACCTTGCATAACAAGATTATGTTGTTTCTCAAGAAAGTTCCACCTCCATACCTTCAACATGAAAGTCCAATGACTTGGTGCTGAGTCACTGTTGAGAGCTACTCACTACAGTAATGGAAACTATGCTAACGTGAGCCCGGTGCTGATCAGGCCCTCCCCTAGGATCATCAAGAGGCCACGTTCCAGCTTCTCACATGCACAATGGGTCCATAACAACATAGAACTTACTACTTCATGATAGTGTGGAGATTAAAGAGATGCATTAGTGTGCAGAATCTGCAGCCAACACAAAACCTCTAAGTATACTGGGTAGTGAGGAGGACAGTAATGGATATCAAGTGGATATAGAGAGGCTGGTTTAATGTACAGACATATAATGGACAATTTTTTTTGGTGAAAGTAGCAAGGGGATAGATTTTGATAGGATAAACAAGGATAGACAATATAATGTAAAGTCCCCTGTCACTTTAATTCTCGAACCACTCCCAGACAGATCGTAAGCAAGAAGCTGGAGGAACTCAATGAGTCAGGCAGCATATGTGGAGGGAAATGGACAGTTGAGATTTTGGGTCAAGACCCTTCATCTGGACTGATCTAGATAGAGTCCAGATGAAGGGTCTCGACCTGAAACGTCGACAATCCATTTCCCTCCACAGATGCTGCCTAATAATCTGAGTTTCTCCAGCTTCTTGTTTGTTGCTCCAGATTCCAGCATCTACAGTCTCTCGTGTCCCCAATCTGACTTCTTTGTCTTCAACCTCTTACATTGATCCAGTGATGCCTAACATAAGCTCAAGAAACATCACTTCCTCTCTGATCTGGTTATGCTGCAGTCTTTGGGAAATAATGAATCTAACAATTTCAAGTAACTACTCCCTTTTATTTTTCTCCGTCTCTAAGAGTGTGGCTATACCATTCTGTTTCAATTTATTTTTTTGTCTCCAACTATGAGTCTTCAAAGTAATTGTTACATGGACAACTTTGGTCAGCACTTTGTCACATACTTTCCCTATGTTCTCTCCACTTTCCTTCTTGCTGAAACTTAGCACACTTGTTTTCTCACATTTCCACTTCTATTGAAGGGTCCTTGACCCAAACAATCAGCTTTGATTCTCAACACTGCTTGACCTATGTGATTGCTTTCAGCATTCTGTTATGTTGTGGATTTCCAGCATCTGCAGTTTGTTTGCTCCAAATAATATACTGTTCCAAAGAGTGTACAGGATGGTGTATTTAGCCACTAATGATTAAAGGAGGTAGGGTATGATGAGAAAGCAGTTAAAAAAGCATAAAGGATCCAGTACAAAACTGAGGAAATTACAATGAAATTGTAAAAAAACACATTTTCTGATACGATATTTGAGCTAAATCTGGTCAGCACTTTAGGAAGGATGTGAAGGTCTTGGAAAGGGTGCAGGAAAGGTTTATTGCAATGGATTTAGGACTTCTGGAAAAAGTTGGAGAAGCTGGGATTGTTCCTCCTGAAGCGGAGAGGTTTGAGAAGTGTTCAAAATAATCAGGGGTTCCACAAATATTGGATGGAAATGGTCCCCATTGGTGGGAGGGTTGGGGGGACACAAGTGGCAAAGAAGCATGATGGAAACCTTTTTGTTTCATTTGAATGATTTGCATCTGGAATGTATAGTCAAGCAGGGCAATGGAGATAGATCCAATTATAGTTTTCAAAAAAGGAACTGGAACAAAATTCAAATAAAAAAAGTATTTGCAGGGCTGCAGGTTGAGGGCAGGGAAGTAGGATTAGCGGCATTGGCCTTGCAGAAAACCATTAAGGAACTGAAAGACTGAATGGTCCCCTGCTGTTCTCTTAGTTTTTTATGATTCTACAATGAGACTTTTTCTTGCAATGTTTCAGCCAGAGGAACATTTAAATCCATGGCTGCACTCACAGATCTTTAAATCATCTCCATAGAACCATAGAACCATAGAACAGTACAGCACAATACAGGCCCTTCGGCCCACCATGTTATGTCGCCCTTCAAACCACACCTAAGACTATCTAACCCCTTCCTCCCACATATCCCTATCTTAAATTCCTCCATATGCTTATCTAACAATCTCTTGAACTTGTCCAATGTATCAGCCTCCACCACCACCCCAGACAGCGCATTCCATGCACCAACCTCTCTCTGGGTGAAAAACCTCCCTCTGAAATCTCCCTTGAACTTCCACCCATTACCTTAAAGCCATGTCCTCTTGTTTTGAGCATTGGTGCCCTGGGAAAGAGGCGCTGGCTGTCCACTCTATCTATTCCTCTCAATATCTTGTATACCTCTATCATGTCTCCTCTCATCCTCCTTCTCTCCAATGAGAACAGCCCTAGCTCCTTTAGTCTTTCCTCATAATCCATACTCTCTAATCCAGGCAGCATCCTGGTAAATCTCCTCTGCACCCTTTCCAACGCCTCCACATCCTTCCTATAATGAGGTGACCAGACCTGGACACAGTACTCCAAGTGTGGCTTAACCAGAGTTTTGTAAAGCTGCATCATCACTTTGTGGCTCTTAAACTCGATCCCACGACTTATGAAAGCTAACATCCCATAAGCTTTCTTAACTACCCTATCCACCTGTGAGACAACTTTCAGTGATCTGTGGATGTGAACCCCCAGATCCCTCTGCTCCTCCACACTCCCCAGAATCCTGCCATTTACCTTGTACTCCACCTTGGAGTTTGTCCTTCCAAAGTGTACCACCTCACACTTCTCTGGATTGAACTCCATCTGCCACTTCTCAGCCCAGCTCTACATCCTATCAATATCCCTCTGCAAGCTTCAACAGCCCTCCACACTATCCACAACACTACCAATCTTTGTGTCATCTGCAAACTTGCTAACCCACCCTTCCACCCCCTCATCTAAGTCGTTAATAAATATCACAAAAAGCAGAGATCCCAGAACCGATCCTTGTGGGACACCACTAGTCACAGCCCTCCAATATGAATGTAGTCCCTCCACCACAACCCTCTGCTTTCTACAGGCAAGCCAATTCTGAATCCACACGGCCAAGCCTCCCTGGATCCCTTGGCCTCTGACCTTCTGAAGAAGCCTACCATGTGGAACCTTGTCAACCACCTTACTAAAATCCATGTAGACCACATCCACTGCACTACCCTCATCAATCTTCCTGGTCACCTCCTCAAAGAACCTTATCAAGCTTGTGAGGCAAGATCTTCCCTTCACAAAGCCATGCTGGCAGTCCCTAATCAGTCCATGATTCTCTGAATGCTCAGAGATCCTATCTCTTAGAATCCTTTCTAACAGCTTACCCACCACAGATGTAAGGCTCACTGGTCTGTAATTCCCTGGACTATCCCTACTACCCTTCTTGAATAAGGGGACAACATTCGCCACCTTCCAATCCTCTGGTACCATTCCCGTGGACAACGAGGACTCAAAGATCCTAGCCAACGGTTCAGCAATCTCCTTCCTCACCTCACGAAGCAGCCTGGGGAATATTCCGTCAGGCCCCGGGGACTTATCTGTCCTAAGATTTTCTAACAGCTCCAACACATCCTCTCTCTTAATATCTACATACTCTAGAACATTACCCTCACCAACACTGTCCTCAGCATCCCCTCTCCTTGGTGAATACTGAAGAGAAGTATTCATTGAGAACCTCACCTACTTCCACAGCTTCCAGGCACATCTTCCCACCTTTGTCTTTAATCGGACCTACCTTTACCCTAGCCATCCTTCTGCTCTTCACATACGAGAAAAACGCCTTGGGATTCTCTTTAACCCTACTCGCCAAAGCCTTTTCATGTCCCCTTCTCACTTTCCTCAGCCCTTTGCTACTTCTATATTCTTCTTTCTATATGCTAGTTTCTTCTTTGCTACTCTATATTCCTCACGAGCCCTGTCTGATCCTTGCTGCTTACACCTTATGTATGCTGCCTTCTTCTTCCTAAATTCTCTTTTCCTAATCTCTTTAAATTCTTTTTTTAAATCCTGTAAAATCACCCTGTTAAGGCAGAAGAGATCCAAACTATCAATTCTTTTCTGCAGAATAATGCAATTTTTTTTTCTCCCACACCTGCAGCAGTACTTCTGATACATTACCAAGCCCAAGAATTATATATTTTATATGGAAACAACTTGCAAGAATTACAATCTAACTGTAACCAAACATCTTCCGCTTAGTAAATTCAATGTTTCAGCAGGTTACTTTTGAGGTTTTTATGTGCTGTCTTTGATTTTCTCCCTGCTCCAACACACGCTGAGGTCTTTCTCTGACTTGTTCTGTGTTCCTGTACTGCTAATTAGCTGTCCAATTACTGGCCCATTAACAACACGTAAATGTCTACAAGTACCAACTTTTGCAGACTTCAAGGGAACACTTCGAAGCACTGAGAAACCCCTTGTGGCCTTGAAAGCAACAAAGCCAGGTGCAATATTTTTGACTATTTTGATAGCTAAGATTGCTGCTTTCTAAACACTGGATGAAATATATTTCAAGATGGAATTTTGTATTCTGCTGGAGGGCAGCTAAGTCCCACTTTCAAAGTGGTTACAGCACAATGGGGCTTTGAATAAGGGTGTTGATTCTACACAGCAACAAGGAAGTCTTGTTGCACATGATATTTATCACACATATGATGGCAATACTATCCTCTGACCATAGGAATTATTGACATAACTATATTTTACATACTGAATACTCAGTAAAGAACTTTGTGCCTGGAAGTTCTCGTGGACCTAATGGATGTGTTGGATGGGTACAGCAATGGGTACCATTTCAGTCATTGGGTGGGTGACTGGAAATAAAGATTGGAAGGCCAGCAATGTTTGGATGAGAGTGGGATTGACAGAACAGCAATTGTGGATCAGAATATGAGAGGGCAGCTGATTAAAGTAGAGATCAGTGGTTCAGATCTTGAGAATGGAGGATGGGCACCAAGGATAAAAGTAAATTATTTGCTTACCTGGCAGGTGCCCCAGATCAGGTTGTCTCAGGAGTGCCTGGCTATGGACCACAGTGTCCCAAGGGTGACCAAGTTCCCCTGCAATGCTCCATGGGCACTGATGTCATATTGTGTCCCAATCATGTTAATGGTGGTGGGGGTTCATGGATGACACATGCTGGGAAGAGCCTGGTCAAATTTCTAGAGTGGTGTCAAGTTCCACTCTGGGGGAAAGAAATTAGCTTTCAGCTGTGTGACTAGAAAAAGAGTAGCACTATGCAAGGCAATGGTGCCTGCAGGCAGGATGTTCAATAGAAAGCCTTCATATACTGCTTCCACAATTACCTTTCACTGCAGTTGCCAAGAAATCCAGTGCAGAGTGATGACAGAGTAGTTCAGCTTCCAACTTCATGTAGATATTACAAAACACTGCCGTGATGAATAAGCAGCAGATCAGTCATAGCATCATAGCAGCGAATTTGACCATTCAGACCATCTTGCCTGTGTCAATACTTTCTGTCTAGCCCATTTCAATATCCTTTTTCCATCCCCCTCTAATTATATATTCCCTTAACTGTCTATGCTCTCAGGAAAACAAACTTAGCTTCTCCAACCTCTCCAGTAACTGGTTCTGGTGGTTTAGCAAATCCGTAGTCTTCCAAGTTCTTGGCATGTTTCCAAAACTGTGATCCCTGGAATTGGACACAACGCTCCAGCTGTGGCCGAACTAGTGGAATGTAAAAGTTAGCCCAATTTTCTTACTTTTGGGTTCTATGCCTATGCTTATTAAACAAAGGATTGTGCACACATTTTAACAACCTCCTTAACTTGTCCTATTATCTTTACAATGGATATCCGTACATTGCCAGACTGTGTTCCAACAATGCTTTAAAAATGAGACCATTTTATTAAAATAACCTATCCTCATTCTTCCAACCAGAATTCATCAAACAGCAAAACACTGTACTTACCTTTTCATCAGTCTGCCCATATCCTTATGTGTTGTTATTCTTTCTGTTGTTTACTGCATTTCTTAGTTTCATTACACCTGTAACAATTGAGCTTGTACAATGTAGAGCCAAATATAGGCCACAAATGTATGTCACTAGTCCTAATATCAGGACATCCAACACATCATTCTCCACCACTTCTACCATCTCCAACATGATCTCACCACCAAACATATCTTCCCCTCCCCACCCCTTTCAGCCTTTCGTAGGGACCGCTCTTTCCGTGACTTCTTAGTTCACTCCTCCCTCCCCACCCATCCCGCTCCCACCCGGGGGACTTTCCACTGCCTCGCCATAGGTGCAACACCTGCCCCTACACCACCTACATCACCTCTATCCAGGGACCCAAACAGTCCTTTCAGGTGAGACAGAGATTTACCTGCACCTCCCCTAATATCATCATCAGCCTTTTGCAGGGACTGCTCTCTCCATGATTTCCCAGTTCATTCCTCCCACACTCCCCCACCCATCCCGCGCCCACCCCAGAAACCTTCCACTGCCCACGCCTTAGCTGCAACACCTGCCCCTACACCACCTCCATCACCTCCATCCAGGGACCCAAACAGTCCTTTCAGGTGAGACAGAGATTCACCTACACCTCCACTAATATCATCTACTGCATTCGATGGTTCCAAGTATGGCCTCCTCTACATTGGTGAGACCAAACACAGACTGTGTAACCATTTCGTAGAACACCTACACGCCGTCCGTAACTGCGATCTGTATCTCTCCGTTGCCAGTCATTTCAACTCCCCCTCCCACACTATCACAGATATGTCAGTCCTCAGCCTCCTCCACTACCGGGAGAAGTCCAAATGCAAATTGAAGGAACGACACCTCATTTTCCGTCTTGAACATTGAATTGTCCCACTTTAAGTAAACCAAACCCCCCGTCCCCCCACCTTGCCTCTTCTATTCTTCCTTACCTAGCCTATCTCTTTTTTTTCTCCTCGCTATTTATTTTTCTCTCTCATTTTCCTCTCCTCTCCTCCCCCCATGCCACCTGCCTCCATACCTTTGACCCATCCCCCAGTGGATCTGCTCTCCCCTCGTCCCCCTGCACGTGCCTATCACCATCTCTCACCTGCGTCTACCTATCACCTTGTGCCCACTCCGCCTCCCCTCTTTTGTCCACCTATCACTGTTTTCCCTCCTATATATTGGGCTTCCCCTTTTCCTATCTTCAGTCCTGAAGAAGGGTCCTGACCAGAAACGTTGACCACCTGCATTTCTCCACGGATGCTGCCTGGCCTGCTGAGTTCCTCCAGCATCTTGTTTTTTTTCATCTAGATTCCAGCATCCGCAGTCCTTAGTTTCCCGAGTATCAGTCCTTCAGGAATGAAGCTGCAAGATTTCTTCTGGTATGAAAAGCATTGGTCACTGCATCTTTGAAGCATATTTATTAATAATTCATACTTTGATGTGCAGGGAAATCCCCAGATTTGCAGAGAACAGGAAGCTTAAAATGATGGTAACCAGAGATGATACAGTAAAACTCTGTTCATCCAGCACACTCTGGAATTTGGTGGTGTCAGATGAGCAGATTTTCAGGACCAACAAGCTTTTAATTCATTTGTTTTTAAATGTTGCACAGTATTATAGAGATACTTGGCATCATTGTTAATCCTGATTATCGACTGCACAGGTGTTTATCAGCTGTAGTATTATACACAGATTTGTGCTTGGTAACATTGTTATTTGAAGTTCACTGAAATGATAAGCCAATTACAAAAATCATCCCAACTAGATACTATTCAAACTAATGATCTTTATGATATAATCATTCAATTTTCAACTAATAGACCCTGTAACAGCAAGATATTGATCGCTGTTTTCTCTGATCTCCATCAAAAAGCATCTTCAAAGGCTTCAGATTAGCCAACAAACTAGCAAAAGTGGGGGAAGGTACACCAGCTACTGATATCATTCTGGACTCTTCAAATTGCCATTTCACACCAGTTAGACTAATTACTGCATTTTCATTTTTTTGCAAATGCAAACCAAATGTTATTACTTGCAACACTCCTTCTTGTGCAATCAAAGGAAAGATTTGCATTATCGAAGCCACCAACAGTTAATGTGATACAAGTCTATTATTAATTTCCTTTCTTCTGTTATCGCAGGAATCAATGGACCACAAAACAAAAGAATTGATACTGATTTGTACAGTTTGTTCTTCCATTTGTCTTCCTGCAGCAATCTTAACTGAACTGATGAAGAAAGGTTGTCATTACGGGTTAGAGTGTGGAAGTTCAGGGGTTACAGCAAGGTTAGATCATAGGACCCAACAAAGCCTACCCAAAGTAAAAGCTCGGGGCCACGAAAGTTCTAACAGATAAATAATGGGAATGGATTTCCATGGAGGTTCTCCAGATTGTAAATCATAATGTTGGGACTAGAACCAGATAAGACATTGACAGGAAAGCGCTTTGTGCTTCTACAACTTCTGGGACTTCTACAACTGTCCTGCTGAAGTTGAGGTGAGAATCAGGAGAACCATGCCTCCAAGGCACAACCCATTCTGTTCTTACATAAGAGTCATGATTTTTGACTACAGTTAATAATCTTGTATGGGTGGTATCCTTTATACATTTCCTTTGAATTTCATTTCCTTTGAAGATGGAACACGTATATAAAAGGCTGCCGATTCAAGAGTGCCCAATTTAATTTATCAACTATGGCCAAAGTTAGCCCTAACAAGTTCTTTACTACAGCAGTCAAACCCTTGTGTATGTATGTGGGAATTGGCACTGATATTTGCTTGAGCCTTTAAAGCACCAGGTGGGAGTGAAAGGCAGCTCTTTCCTTATGTGTACTTTTAAGATAAACAGGGATGATCTGGTTTAATGGGTTCAATGTCTGCAGTGACGCAAGGACTTGCAGCGGTTGTCAAGTGACACATGCAGTAACCTAAATCCACACCAAGTATTTGGAAGATAAATCAAACTCAGGACAGCAGTTTTATTAAAAGTCAGGCCATCAAATCAATGTCAAGCTAATTACAGAATCCCCATATTTACACAGTTGTTCCAATTACTCAACACAGCTCAAATTCACTTTTATAATGCTTTTTGGGAAAATTTGATATTTAAATTATTATTTTTAGTACTCCTATTTAAATCTTTGGCCAAGCAAAAAAGTTAAAAAGGAGTTTTATTTCTTACGGTGTTATTGTTCATTTACACTTCTTTCCAGCATTCCACCATGTATTTTTCTTCTCTCTGTTACAGGCTTCATTATCGCACACATCTGTTTATATTCCCATTCCAACTTTGTTGCTCCCACACTTGCAAAAAAATTTATTCAATGTTTCGAGGGTGTTTTTGTGGGTTGCTCTTTCATTACTTTGCAAGGGCCTTCTTCATTCCTACTAAACCAAAAACTATAAATATGCCAGAAGTTTAAAGGACAATTCATTCTGCAGATTATCTTTTTGATATATGATGGAAAATTATACGAGTACACTCAGAGAACACAGCAAGGACATGATGCATCTTTATCAGTATGTCTGAATGCAGCTTTTACATTAACAGAACACATCCACTGTGTTCAGTTGATCTTCTGGAAAAACACCTTATAAGATATTCCCCACACAGCATTTAGTTGCTAGGAAAACTGAAAATACTTATGCCAGATTCAAGGGCTTTAATATGAGGATTTAAAGATTATCTCTCTTGTCACTGACCCACTTAATGTATATAATATGTGTCTATACATTGTCTACTTTACTAACAATTGCTCCTTCTACCTTATACAGAAAAATTATAACAAATATACATGGGATATTTCATTTTGCTGTAGCACCCCCATAAAGTTACTTCTCTTCAGATCCAGTACCTTTAACCTAGATCAGTCAAAAAGTATTAATGTAAGGATCAGTAAAATACTAAGCATAATCTCATTAATATGAAGCTGCAGTCAATTACAGGAGTTTATTTTTGTGAAGGTAACTCCACTCAATATTATAGCTGTACAGTGGAGCAGCTTGCTTTTGTGGAAAAGCATACAGTGCTTTACAACCTAAGAATTTTCAATAACTGCTGTCACTGTTGTGGAATTAGAAGTGGCGGATATTTTAAACAGAAAAGGATTCCACCAACAGCAAATTAAAGGCTAGTTCATTTTGACAGTATTAGTTGAGGATGAATGTTGCCTAGGTCACTGGAAGACCCTCCATGGTTTTCCATTTCCAGTGTTGTGAATTTTTTTTACATCTACCTGAAATGTTTTGGAATTGATCTGAAAGACGGCATCCCTGGGAGTGCATCATTCTTGTCAGTGCAGCACTGAAGGGTCAGTTTAGATTAGGCACACAGATCCATGGTGAAATTTAAATTAATAGAGAAGTGAGAACATTACCAAAGGACCAAGCTGACGTCTTTAGAGCTGCAGCATGGACTGAAAAGAATGGATTGCTTTTGGAACAAAGTAGCATTATTTAATACCTAGTACATGACTCACTATTTGTTCTATCAATCAAATATGTATGATTTTAATAATCATCTCTTAAGTGAGAAGTTAAGCATTAATCTTGTGTAAAGTGAATTTGGAAACAGGATTAAATAAAGCCTGAAGACAAAATGCCTCAGATATGCTTTCTTAACGATTCCACAAACGAATCATGGCTTATACAATGAACTGAAAAGAAATTAATGGAAGGGCAAGATTATTCACCGACAAGGGACAGCCTATATCTCGTGCATGGATAAAATGCATTAACAGCTCAAAGTAATAGAGAAGATTCTCAATTAAATGAATGGACTTTGGCAAATTTTAACCATGATCAACGGACATGTTAGTGATTAGGAATATGAGAGTGAGAAGTGATATTAAGAGAAAGTGTTTCTTCTGAGGAAGTCTCGGTATAAATTACTAGGGAAGGCCATTGAAGCTTATCTTACAAAAAAAGATAACTCAAACAATTTTGAAAAAGCAACACATTGACTGGAATATGAAAAAGTTGGAATCAAATGAAAAAAAATGACCTGCTTTCTGCTCCAAAATTCTTTGGAGAGGATTCAAAATTGACAAATATATACACACATCAATTAGAAAGCATTAAATGACCATGACCATTGTGCATGCATAAGAATATAAGACAAAAATAAGGAGCAGCACCACACAACGCATCTACTCTCCCTCAGCCCTTGAATCTGCTCCACTGTTCAATAAGAGCTCAATTCTGTTCTTCTACCCCTTGTCCATAACTCTTGATTCCCCTGTAGTACAAAAGTACTTCAGCTCAATGACTCCTCATCCATAGTTCCTTCAGGGAAAGAGTTCCAAAGCTTCAAGGCCCTCAAAGAGAAGTTTTTCACCTCAGTGTTACACAACCATGCCCTTTTCCTGCGATTACACCCCAGTTCCAGAGATCCACACTTGTATGTGAAATTTGTCAATCCAAGTTACACCTTCTTATTTTATACAACTGCTTATTGTGATAAAATAATTGGGCTGAGTTAAAAATAAAATGCTTTGAAACAATTACTACAGCAGTACGTAAATATTACTACTATAAGAAGTGGCAGATGGAGTTCGATCCGGAGAAGTGTGAGGTGGTATGCTTTGGAAGGACAAACTCCACGGCAGAGTACAAAGCTAAAGGCAGGATTCTGGGTAGTGTGAAGGGGCAGAGAGATCTGGGGGTTCATATCCACAGATCCCTGAAAGTTGCCTTACAGGTGGAAAGGGTAGTTAAGAAAGCTTATGGGATGTTAGCTTTCATAAATCGAGAGATCGAGTTTAAGAGCTGCGAAGTAATAATGCAGCTCTATAAATCTCTGGTTAGACCACACTTAGAGTACTGTGTCCAGTTCTGGTTGCCTCATTATAGGAAGGATGTGGAAGCATTGGAAAGGGTGCAGAGGAGAGTTACCAGGATGCTGCTTGGTTTAGAGGGTATGCTTTATGAGGAGAGACTAAGGGAGCTAGGGCTTTACTCTTTGTAGAGAAGGAGGATGAGAGGAGACATGATAGAGGTATACAAAATATTGACAAGAATAGATAGAGTGGACAGTCAGCGCCTCTTTCCCAGGGCACCAATGCTCAATACAAGAGGGCATGGCTTTAAAGTAATGGATGGGAAGTTCAAGGGAGATATCAGAGGAAGGTTTTTTACCCAGAGAGTGGCTGGTACATGGAATGCGCTGCCTGGGGCGGTGGTAGGGGCAGGTACATTGGTCAAATTCAAGAGATTACTAACTAAGCATATGGAGGAATTTAAAATAGAGGGATATGTGGGAGGAAGGGGTTAGTTAGTCTTAGGCAAGGTTTAAAGGTCGGCACAACATTGTGGGCCAAGGGTCCTGTATTGTGCTGTACTGTTCTATGTTCTATGTTTATAAGAACAATTATTGATTTAGTTCCTTCAAAAGAAAATCCCCATGTGCTATTCAGAGGTGCAATCATCAACAACATGAATGAAAATCAAGTCAAAGATAGTAATAAGATAAAGGCGAGTTGAATAGGGAAGGCTTGAAGCAGGGTCTTAGAGGAAAGAGAAGGGTTTGTAGGAGGAGCTAAGTCTAAAGAGGAGACGTGAGCACTTGGGACCAGGACAGCACAATCACCACCAATGTGGTGAGTTGAAGTTGCACATAAAGTCAGAGTTAATGGAGTTTTTGGGGGGAATGAGTTGCAGAGAAGCAGGAAGGAAGAGAAAAGGCTGTGTATTTTAAATCGCAGCTCTTGAAATGCATGCCCCAATGCAGTCATTTGGTCAAGATTGAGGAGTAAGTTGGGCACTGTATGGGACAGAATACTGAAGCAGAGTTTGGAATGAACTGAAATTGTGCTCAGTGTGGAAGATGGGAGGCTGACCGGCAGTATTGATGTGGCCAGGTCCGCGGGAGATAATGGTAGGAGCAGGTGGGCAGAAGTATCTGATGCCCTGGAGTAGGGCGATGGCCACCTTTAAGGTCAGATTGGAAAATCTGCTTTGGAAGGTCAAATGAGGAAATGAGATATCTGTTCTGTCAATTCATTATCTTTTTCCTTATAATTTATTTGTTCACATCATGCGGATACTACTGGTAATGCCAACATTTATTGCCTGAAGGACATCAGTGAACCTGATGAATCTTTAACACATCTGGCCATTTCATGCTTACAGATTCTTAAATTCCATATTTATTTAGTTACTTGAAGTTAAATTCCCCAGCTATCATATTTGGATTCAACGTCTCCAGAGCAATGGTCCAGAACTCCAGCTCCTTGTTCACTAACTTAACTACCACACCACCATTCAATCAGTCACCTGGAGTTGTTCCCCTCTGTACATCAATTGTAGAGTTTAGTGAAGCTGCCCAAGTTCAGTTATTCAGGTATGGTTAACATTAACCCATCTGTTCCCATTGACCTTAAAGCTAAATCCAAACCTTTGAAATCATGGACAAAATTATTTGCACAACTGAAATATTTATCAGCATTTCTACATTTATATAGATTTGTGTCAATTGGTCGGACTCGAGACTATTTGGGAAATATGTTTTCACCCAATGAGTGGTAGGAGTAAGGAACTCATTGCCTGAAAGGGTGGTGGCAGTTGAAATCCTGACATTTCATAGAACATTAGGGCACAGAAAAGGTCCTTCGGCCCAACTCGTCCATGCCAACCAAGATGTCCATCTAAGCTCATCCCATTTGCCCGCATATGGCCCGTATCCCTCTAAACCTTTCCTTTCCATGTACTTGATCAAGTGCCTTTTAAATGCTGTTATTGTACCTGCCTCAACCACTTCCTCTGGCAGCTCATTCCATGTACACACCACCCTCTGTTTGAATTAGTTGCCCCTTGGGTCTCTTTTAAATCTTTCCCCTTTCACGTTAAACCTATGCTCTCTAGTTTTCAATTCCCTTTTTTTTATTTTTCAATCTTTTTATTGAGTTTCAAATTAATTCAAATTAATACACATAACATTAATAACTATACATATGATGCGAAGAGATTGGGATAACAATAAAAACAGTTAATTTACACTCACAAGGAGTAAAATATGTAATCTGGACCTCCTGCTCTCTTACTAAGTGAACATGATACAGAAAAAAAAAGAAATTGAAAAGAAATTTGATTATATGGAAAGAAAACCCCAAATGAAAAAAAAGTGTAATGATAAACAAAAGCAAACCAAAATCTTCAAAAAAAAAACGGACAGATATTTATTCGATTAAAACAAAACATTATTATGTCATCAGCTCCACTCCTCTATATTCAAAAGTTATTCTCAATTCCCTTTTCCTGGGAAAAAGACTGTATGCATTCACCCTACCTACGCCCCTCATGATTTTTTACACGCCTGTTCAAAAGTACCTGGATAGGTTCTTGAACAACAGTAACCTACAAGGCTTCCAGGAGCTGGGAAGTGGGAATTTGTTTGGGCAACATGGAGAGGTGGAACTGAATGACCATCTTTTGTGAAGAAATTCTCAATTGATTCTACTTGTTCCAAATTTACAATGCTCATCTTTGCTATTCTACATGAAAAAAACATTGCTTAAATTCTATAAAGCATGGATAAAACCCAACCTAATGCAACAAATTTGAATTAGTTGAATGTTTGGCCTGACATTCTCTAATTAGCTATATACAAAACCTGACATCATCCCAGTATAATTAAGTATTTTTGAACAAAGCCCTTTTCATTTTCACCAATTTATTCTGTGGTTTTCTATATTAAGTCAATGCTGGCTCACTGCACCACAGGACGAGTCCCACCACACTTAAAACTATATTGTCATAAGGCAATTGTTGTTTGTGTGTTTATGCTGGCAAAGTCATTTGTATATAATTACAATTAAATAATACCATCAAAAATAAAACCAAAATGCCACAACAATCACAACAAACTCTGTACAGAACAAATTGTAATTTAAGGGCAAATTTCCATAATGCAACAAGATATTAAACTTCCAACTGGGAAAAAAGTAGTCACCAACTGCTTACACAAGTTCACGGCAGATTTCCCATGCGAATCATACACCCCTGCAATAAGTTTTGCAATTTACCAATGACATACATTAGTATGACAAACATACTAATTAGTACAGAATTATGCTCGATGGTTGCATTGATTGATGTGTAACTCTGCAGTTCTGCATATATACATTACATTGGTTAAAAGTATTTACTCTAAAATACCACGGTGGATGAACATCTGTGTTAAAAACTTCCTATCATGCAGACTATTGAAACCCGTGTGAGTACATTGAAAGCCAATCTGCTTCAATAGAATTACATTTTCTGCTTCTGTTAAGTATCTACCTAGTTGTAGCTACTGTACCTACAAATTCTGGTTGGCTGACCAGTTAAACCACATACTTGCCTATTCATTATTCCAGAATTTCCCAATGAAGTACATATTGCTGCTTATTACTTATTGAAAAGGAAGTGAAGTTCAAGTTGAAGTTTCCATTCTATTTTTTATTCATTCATTTTTGGGATCAAGACATCACATTGCCTATCCAGAATCTGCCATGAGTAGGTGAGTTGACCCACTGCAGTCTTTCTGGAGAAGGTACTCTCTTGGTGCTGTAGGATAGTGAGTTCCAGCGTTTAGACCCAGCAGTGATAAAGGAATGGTGATGTATTTTCATGTCAGGATAGAGTGTGACAAGGAGGGAAAGCTCCAGGTGGTGGTATTCCTGCTCAGTGGCAGAGATTGCAGGTGTGGGAGTTGCCCGCACAAGCAATTGCAGTGCATTTTGTTGACAGTGTGCACTGCAACCATCTTGCATCGGTAGTGGAGGGAATTAATATTTAGGGTAGTTGTTAAAGATTCCAATCAAGTAGGCAGCTTTGTCCTGAATGACATCCAGCTTCTTGAGGGTTGTTGGATCGGCACTATCCAATCAAGTGGAGAGTATTCCATCTCACTCCTGACTTGTGCTTTGTCAATGCAGCGTCAGGAAGGGAGTCACTCACTGCAGCATACCCTGCTTCTGACCTGCTCTGGTGGCCACAATATTTATGTGACTGGTCCACTTGAGGTTCTTGATGGAGAGGAAGCTGCGGTGGTACAGAAGAAAAAGAAAGTAGTCATCTGAAGAAAATGTTGACTCACTTCATTGTTTTTTAAGAAAGTTGTGGAGGGGTGGGGGGGGGGGTGTTATGACAAAACCTTGAGTGCAGAGGAGATTTATCAGGATGCTGCCTGGATTGGAGAGCATGTCTTATGAGGATAGGTTGAGTGAGCTAGGGCTTTTCTCTTTGGAGAGAAGGAGGATGAGAAGTGACTTGATAGAGGTGTACAAGATGATAAGAGGCATAGATCGAGTGGACAGTCAGAGACTTTTTCCCAGAGCGACAATGGCTAACATGAAGGGACATCATTTTAAGGTGATTGGAGGAAGATATAAGGGGGGTGTCAGGGGTAAGTTTTTTACACAGAGAGTGGTGGGTGCGTGGAACGCACTGCCAGCAGAGGTTGTGGGGGAAGATACATTAGGGACATTTAAGAGACTCTTAGATAGACACATGAATGATAGAAAAATAGGGGGCTATGTGGCAGGGAAGGGTTAGATAGATCTTAGAGCAGGATAAAATGTCGCCACAACATTGTGGGCCGAAGGCCCTGTACTGTGCTGTAGTGTTCTATGTTCTAGTCTGGGAAATCTATTGCACCATTTACAGGAGCTGAGTGATTGTGAATCAGCTCCAAAGCTGTAAAGAATCACAAACTTATGGCATAGAAAGGAGGACATTTTAAATGGTGTGTGTGGGGTGGGGGGGGGGGGGAGTTCCTGCTATTTACTGTGGTGTGGCACAGAATGATTTCCAATGTGTGATGCTTCTTGCAGAACCCTGGCAGAGCGAACTGATTTAAAAATCTCTACAAAATTAGTCAAAACTTTCCTAAGGCTAATACCTTTTGAAAAACAGAGACACAGAAGACTGCAGATGCTGAAATCTGTAGCGAAAAACAAACTGCTGGACAAAATCAGTGGGCCAGGCATCATCTGTGGAGGCAGAGGGACGGTCGATGTTTCGGGTCCTGATGGAGAGTCTAGACCAGCAGTTTGTTTTTTATCTTCTGGAAACAAAATGTTATGAGTTTTACTGAGTGGAGCCTTCCACTCACATACAATAAAATCATATGGATCTCTCACACTTCAATTACTTGCAGTCGAATAGGGGATCTTGTTGAGCAGAACTGACCTGGAGACAAGTGGCCTACCTGGGTCATGTGGACAGGTCAAAAGTCCCACTCACAAAATTCCTTTGAAAAACTAACCTGTTACAGGACCTGAAAGTGTTCCATGGCAGCAATTCTGCGGTGGATCTCAGCAAGCTCCTGCTCCATCATTGGACTCCATGTCCACGAGTGCAGCACAGCCAGGGAAATGGTGACAGCGCTCAGTCAGTAAGTCTGGGACTTCCACACTCATGCAGACATCCCAAACTTGTTGGCACTTATGCTGAGAAATGGCGGCAATTCTGTGCAGAACTGTTAGCCAAACCGAACAAAATCCAGACCATTTACTTTCCTTACAGTAAAGACAGGATTCATCACGATCAAATTGATCCTGTTGCATTGAAAATTCCTAAAATGCAGGAATAATTTGAATATTCACAGCATGCTGCATAATAAACATGTAAATAGCAAAAGGAACCTTTTTGCTTCCATTATCAAAAACAATGCCCCAGAGTTTCCATGCAGCAGGTCACTGCTCACACTCGTCACTCATTCTCCTGGTGAGCCCACACTTATTTTGTGTGGATCATCTGCCAAGAACCCTCAGGCTTAGCCAGTTCTCAAAACTGCCCCAGAGCATTGAACATTTTCAAGTGTCACTGACATTCAAATATTTTTGAAAACTAAAACTTATTAACCTATTATAATTAAAGACATAAAAGATTATAAATATGATGGTTTAATTACATAAGCATGACTACAAGCATGTAAGTATATTCAATAAATTAAATTACCTAGGTCTCTCACATCCTGTTCTCTCCTTTGAAATGATTCAATGACTCTATGAAAAAGTATTTCTGTGCCAACTTTAACTTGGTGCATATTCAGTAGGAATATACCCCAGTGTGAATACTAAATACCTTCAGGAACTTCTTACTGCATTGCTAGACTCCTGTCCAGTGGCATGGGGCTTCCATGCTCATGCTGTGGACCTGAATATCCTGACACTTATGTGGGATGTGCCTAATGCTCCTCAGGGAAATTCAAGCCAGTAACTTGGGTTTACATAGTTCAACACTGAAAATTATTCCAAAGTTTAGCAGGTATAGCAACCAGTTAATTCAGTAATAGGGAAGAAACTAAGATGTTTAACAAAAAGAAAACAACAGGCACAAAAAAAATTATTCCCAAAGGATGGCCCAGATGGTGTTCAGATCAAAAAATAGTGAGAAAACAAACTTCAGTGAGTGATGCATGTAGCAATTTTTGGAGCAAGGAAAGCATGAGAATTTTTACTTTTAAAATTAACATAAAATTATTGCAGGTGACCCCCGCGTTACAGCCATTTGAGTTATGGAAATTTGCCCTTACAGAATTTAGAAATCACTATCCAGAAATTTCAGTTACAGAATAAAATTCACTCTCACAGGTTTTCTGTGAAAAAAAATAAAATACAATTTTCTTTTTTTCACACTTCTGGGTGCATGTGCAGATGACGTGGATTTGCATTACAGAAAATCACAAGATGGATTATTTTCTAGGAACTCAACCCTGCCCTTGTAATGTGTGTGTGTGTGTGTGTGTGTGTGTGTGTGTGTGTGTGTGTGTGTGTGTGTGTGTGTGTGTGTGTGTGTGTGTGTGTGTGGGTGTGTGGGGGGGGAGGGTGGCAAATGCAGGGGTGTTGGGGGGGTCGTCTGTATTGGTTCTCTTTCCATCCATCATCAAGAAAGTACATAGTGGGGGAGTTTTAGACCTGTTCATTGTGCACAGGGGTGCACCGCCCTCCAGGCGGTGAGCACAGTTTTCAAATCATTTGCTTGTAAGACGGTGCCCTGTACGCATTTGAATTTCTGCTATTCTATGTTGTGAGTGAGATTCCCTGCCAGTCGCATGGTCCAATACAATTCACTCTCTGGTGCCTTACTCAAAACCAAAAAGATCAGCTGAACCCATCCAAGGCTGAAAGTGCAAACTGCTGAACTGGGTTCATTATTCATATTGAACTCAGTTACTTTGTATTGTTACAATTCCAAATACATGTCATTATGATTGCTCTAAAAACCATGTTAGCTCCCTGCATGGAAGGATAGGAAAGTAGTGCTATTAAAACAACTGCTGGAAGAGATGTAAAAATGAGCAGCAGATGATAATTTTTAAAGCACTGTTGAACTTCAATCGGATTGGTGATAGGATGTTTCCCTAATGTTTTTCAAGTTGGTTGCTGCAGACAGCTAGATGTGAATTGAATGCATTATATATTAAACATGGAAACATAAATTCCAGACATACAAAGATGAATTTTTATATTCCACTTACAGGAATTCATCCAGAATCCTTTGGAACACTTGTAGTTAATAGGCATTTAGGCCCCTTGATTTCTTGTCCTGGTAATCCCAATCTAACCTGCTCTACTCAATCCCTCACCACCTTCACTGCAATCAGTTTGTGTGAATTCATCTCCTGAGGAGAGGTGCATATTGGAGATGGCACACTTTCTTCTTTGAAAAGTGGATTAGGCAGAGATCGGGCCACTTTTGAACACCAGACAACCAGTCATAGAAGAATTTAAAAGCAAGGTGAGTATCGCTTTCAAACGGGAAGTAGTGAACATCCAACATCGGTCAAAAAAATGTCAGTTCTGTGGGTCAGAATTTATCTTCAGAAGAACAATTTCCAATGTTCAGTTTTCCATTCACTTTTACGAAAGGTTCTCTCATATTTCACTCCAGTGTCAATCAGTCAAAAAAGGCTGAAGAAGAGTGGCTTACATGGATGTTTTTGTTTGAGAATGTTCCGCAGATGCGTTTCCTCTCAGTCTAGTCAGTATGTGTTCATGGGGGAGTGGGACTGCAGCCTGCCAAGTTCCTCAGTATTACAGTCCATTTTTATTGGATTCATTTCAGATGGTTCAGATAGGAATCCCAAATTGACTTCAATGTTTATTCCTATTAACGATGGTAAAGATAACATGTTCTAAGATAGTTTTTGTGACACTATTAGCATCAGACTACACTACTCTCGTAGGTATATTCTCTCAGCTTTGTCCAAATACAATTTGTTCCACCAGCACCAACATCACAATCTTGACACCATAGATAACAAAGTCCTATTGAAACAAAATAATAAACTTCATTCAAAAACTGTTTAGAATATATAACCATCATAGAGTAAACACATACTATTATTTGAGTAAAAGGATGGCATCTTTACTTGCAAGTGTTTGATCTAACACCACAATGTGTCTATTTTATATTTTAATATCTTGATTCCGTTTAATTATCTATACTGAAGAACATACAGCAACTTGTAGGACTTGACAACAGATATTAAAGCATTGACATAAATACTCAGCACAAAAGCAGTCAGACAAAGTAGAGTAGAGACACAAGAGACTGCAGATACTGGAAAGTGGAGCAAAAAACTTGAAAGAAACTATTCCGTTATAGATTAATGGGGCTGGCATTTCTTCTCAGATGTTGGTTTTCATGTTACAAATTGCAACATTTCTCCTGTAAGTTGTCCTGATAATTTTTCACAAGATCACAAGACAAAGGAGCAGAAGTAGGCCATTCGGCCCATCGAGTCTGCTCCACTACCTCACCATGAGATGAACTATTCCCATCTAGCCCTAATTCCCGGCCTTTTCCCCATATCCCTTGATACCTTGACTAATTAGATACCTATCAACCTCCTCCTTAAACACCCCCAGTGATCGGGCCTCCACAGCTGTATGTGGCAATGAACTCCATAGATCTTTCGGTACCCTCTAATTCTAAGACTGTGCCCTCTAGTCCTGGACTCACCTACCAAGGGAAACAACTTAGCCACATCTACTCTGTCCAGTCCTTTCAACATTCAAAATGTTTCTTTGAGGCCCCTCTCATTCTTCTGTACTCCAATGAGTACAGTCCAAGAGCCGACAATCGCTTGTCGTATGTAAGCCCTTTCATTCTGGGAATCATCCTCGTAAATTTTCTCTGAACCCTCTCCAACATCAATACATCCTTCCTAAGATAAGGGGCCCAAAACTGCACACAGTATTCCAAATGAGGACTCACCAGTGCCCCATAGAGCCTCATCAACACATCGTTACTTTTATACATTATACCTCTCGAAATTAATGCAAACATAGCGTTAGCTTTTCTTACCACCGATCCAACCTGGTGGTTAACCTTTAGGGTATCCTGCACGAGGACCCCCAGGTCCCTTTGCACTTCTGTATTTGGAATTTTCTCCCCACCTAGATAATAATCTGCCCATTTATTTCTTCTTCCAAAGTGTACAACCGTACATTTCTCAACATTGAATCTCATCTGCCATTTCTTTGCCCATGCTCCTAAACTGTCCAAGTCTCTCTGCAACCTTCCTATTTCTTCAATACTCCCCACTCCTCCACCTATCTTGGTGTCACCTGAAAACTTAGCTACAAAACCATTTACTCCATAATCTAAATCATCAGTATACAGTGTAAATAGAAATGGCCCCAACACCGACCCTTGCGAAACACCACTGGTAACTGGCAGCCAACCAGAACAGGATCCCTTTGTTCCCACCCTTTGCTTTCTGCCTATCAGCCAATGCTCCACCCACTCTAATATCCTTCCTGTAGTTCCATGGGCTCTCATCTTATTAAGCAGCATCTTGTGCGGCACCTTGTCAAAGGCCTTTTGAAAATCCAAATACACAATCTCCACAGCCTCTCCCTTATCCATCCTACTTGAAATTTCCTCAAAAAACTCCATTAGGTTGGTCAGGCAGGATCTTCCCTTCATGAAACCACACTGGCTTGGACCTACTTTGTCATGCACCTCTAGGTACTCTATAACCTCGTCCTTGAGGATTGACTCCATTAACTTTCCAACCACCGATGTCAGACTAATGGGTCTGTAATTTCCGTTATGCTGCCTCCCAACTTTCTTATACAGTGGAACTACATTTGCCACCTTCCAGTCCTCCGGAACCATGCCAGAGTCTATCGATGCCTGGAAAATTATCACCAACGCCTCCACAATCTCTAATTTTTCCTTTTACACTGTATATCCCATATATATCTGCCCATTACTAGAGATATGCTTCATATCAAATTATACCTCTAGGTAATCAGTAATGGGTGAGCAAATTAATATTCTGTTTTTTAAGATGCTGCAAGGAATATAGAAATTCTGGGAGGAAACAAAAATTGTTGAAATATATCTTGTACGTGAACCAAAACAGATCTAATGAGTTTTCATTCTTGCATTAAGAAAACAGCTCGAATTTTTAAACTACTTCCAGTTTTACCATAAGATATCTTTATTAGTCACATGCACATCGAAACACACAGTGACATACATCTTTTTGTGTAGTGTCCTGGGGGCAGCCCGTAAGTGTCGCCACACTTCCGATGCCAACATAGCATGCCCACAACTTCCTAACCTGGACGTCTCTGGAATGTGGGAGGAAACCGGAGCACCCGGAGGAAACCCACCACAATTCTCCTGTGGTAAATCTGGTTAGATATCAGCCAAGTCACCTACATTATAAACATGTGCACAAACACACCAATATATCCTCTGTCTGCAGGGCCAGGCTGAAGCAACAGTGGGAGGTCAATGTGATGAGTTATTTCTCAAGGACATAGATGCAGCCCTACTGGAAGTTCAATGACTTTGACGTACACGGTCAAGATTAGTGAATACATCTTCATATGCTCTTTCCCATCAACTGTCTCACTACTCTCATACTTCTCATTGGACCACATCTCTATTAGTCAGCTACCTACAACTCCCAAGAATCAGGACTCAGACCAAATATTAACAAGTCCTAATGCAGCTCTACACACTTAACACTACTCCAAGCCTCACACCTTCTTCTCAAGTCAAGTCAAGTCCAGTTTATTGTCATGTGCACAACTACAGAGAGGTACAATAAAAAACTTGCTTGCCGCAGCATCACAGGCATGTAGGTACAGACAACACACAGAACATAAATTTTACAAAAATTATACATAAATTATACAAGACAGTGAAGAGAGAAGAAAAAGAAAAAAACCCTGCAAAAACAAGGCCTTAGTGCGAAAAAAAGGCACAATCAGAGACAATCACAGGTTGTAAACACTACTAGCTATTCAATGTTTGCAGCTACATTAAACAGATTGCAAAATACTAACAAATTTCCCTCCCTCTTGCAGGAGAAGATGAAATATAAGTGGTGTCAGCAGGAGGAGACAGGCATGGGTCCAGCAGCAATCCCTGCATCACTCCACAGAAGACAAGAGTACTGACCATTGGTGAAGCAGCTTTTACAGTTATGGCATCCAGACAATACTCAAATCCTTCTCACAGGCTAGTTGCCTCATGCAATATTCTCTTCTGATTCTAAGCTTCAGATCGTGTGAGCATGCAGCTCTCACAAACCCCCCTGCCCTCACCAAACCCTGATGTGCCTTTCTCCTTTTACAGTTAAAATCTAACCTGGCCGCACCATGGCTACAGCTAAATGAAGGCACCACATTAATCAATGCACCCGTCACATAAATAAGTTTAAAAACTTATGTTTGTAAATAATTAGTCATCAATTTAATAGGACTGGTTTGGTGGGGTTAGGGATAGGGGTGGATCTTCAAGGTGGAGGAGGATGTAAGAGAGAATTATTTTCTTTCTGCTGTTAAATGTTGGGTTGTCAAGACAAGGTGAGCCTATAGCATCAGTTCAATGCTTACAGCGCCAGTGTTGACGGCATTGGAAAAGAACTGACATCACAATCTGATGTCTGCAGACCTCAGGCACATGGAGACTTTGAAGGTGCTGGAACCCTCTCCAATATTGCTGACAGTGTGATTCATTCTTCAGATATTTGCGTGCACGTCAAACAGCATACTGGAAACATATTAGCATCCATATTACCCAATGAATCCTATAGAGCTTAACTGCTCCACCCAAACCCGATGGTTCCTGACTAGATGTGTTATGTTCAGGTCAGGACAAATACCAAAAGTAGTTCTAAGTCTGCAAGCTTGACTCATTTCAGGCATGTCCAGCTCTTTATAAATAAATGCATTAAGCGTTTGCACTTTATTTATCACCTGTCAACCCAACTAGAGCCTGATGAAACCTGACCCTATGCTTCTGGATCAGGTTCGATCAGTATCAAGATATTGCAGTCCTCAAAAAATTACATTAAATAGTTCACAGCATCAATACAATGCCAATCAGAAAATTCATAGCAACAATGTCTAACATATAAGAATCCAGAATTACCTTTATCCACTTGAAGCCCACATTCACTGCAGAACATGTAGCTTCTGTGCTCAGAGTCTAACTCTTGGAATTCCCTTTCCAACAACACTGCCAGAATATTCTCAAAATAAGGAGTGCAGTAGTTCAAAAGGGTGACTCACTCCCAGCTTCCTGGATAAGTAGGGATGGAAATTAATTGCTGGCATACAAATGAATACCAATGTTAATAAATTAAGAGTTAAATTTCACTGGCTGGATTTGTTTGAATTATTCCTAAATAAGCTTCAAAGTACAGTCTGACTTGGTAACTCCATGTGTGGTATTTTCTTTAATTGCGATGTTACCAACAGACCTGCCCACATTAATTTACTATCATTTATGGCATGCATTGCCAAGGCTTCCATCAATACTCGAAGTATTATCTAAGATAATGATGTCTGAAACATATAATCTTGCCAGTCTGCTGGCTGTAATGGTTGAAAATTAAATTAGTTCATAAGTCTTAATCCATTTTTTGAGATGATAGTAGAAAACAGCTTGTGATGCACATTGGGATAGCCGCCGTGAGAAAAAGAAAAAACAACATTCCTGGGATAGGAAAGAGACTGGCTGCCCATCCATCAATGTAACACCCAATTTGGGAATACATGAAGCTGATAAGGGGTGTGTATAATGGAAAGGATACCATCTCATACCACTAGCTTCACTTGTCTTTATGACTGTGGCACAATCTAGAATCTAGAATAGTTTGAGTAGCTTCAACACACTTTCCTGTGAATACAGTCCTGAGCATAAAAATGCTCCATACACAATCATCACTAAATTAGAGTAGCCCAGTAAAATAGCTGATGTATGAGATCAAAAGATGTATCCTTGGTTCAGGAAGGTGTATTTATGAAAGCAAAAGTTGCAGATGCAAGAAATCTGAAATAAAAGCAGAAAATGCTGGAAACACTCAGCAGGTCAGGCAGTATCTACGGAGAGAGAAACGGAGTTAACATTTTGTGTTGATGACCTTTTATCAATTCTGGTGAGAGATCATCGACCTGAAATGTTAACTTGGATTTTCTCTCTCTATAGATGCTGACTGACCTGCTGAATATCCCCAGCATTTTCTGGTTGTAATTCACACATTCTCTGACTCTGGATTAAGCAGTCCCATGGCAGAAAGATAAATGCATTTACCTTCAACATAACTGACAGCAATACAAAATCCTAGAACTGAAAAAAATGTAACTAACTTGGTAAGGCCGGGAAATTCAGGTAAAATCCACACAGTGGAAGCAACTGAATGAAAAAAATACATACAAAGAATTGATGGAGCTCCCTGACCAGTAACAATTGATGGACACTATTACAGCCGCAGAAAGGGTGGATAATGTAGAAGGATCCTCTCTAGAGTCAACATGAATGGAAGTTAGGAACAAGAAAGGAGCAGTTACTCTACTGGGAGTATTCTATAGGCCCTCTGGAATAGCAGGGATATTGAGGAGCAGATTGGGAGGCAGATTTTGGAAAGATGCGAAAATAACAGGGTTATTATAGTGGGAGACTTCAACTTTCCAAATATTGATTGGCACCTGCTTGGTGCCAAAGGTTTAGACGGGGCAGAGTTTGTTAAGTGTGTCCAGGACGGATTCCTGTCACAGTATGTTGACAGGCCGACTAGAGGAAATGCCATATTAGATCTAGTTTTAGGTAATGAACTGGGTCAGATGACAGATCTATCAGTGGGTGAGCATTTGGAGGACAGCGACCACTGCTCCATAACCTTTAGAATTGTCATGGACAGGGATAGGAGCAAAGAGGATGGGTAGATATTTAATTGGGGAAAGGCGAATTATGAGGCTATAAGGCCAGAACTTGAGAGTGTAAATTGGGATGACATTTTTGAAGGGAAATGTACTGTGGAGATGTGGTCGATGTTCAGGGATCTCTTGCAGGATGTTAGGGACGAATTTGTCTCGGTGAGGCAGAGAAGGAATGGCAGGGTGAAGGAACTATGGGTGACAAGAGAGCTGGAACAACTAGTTAGGAAGAAGAAGGCAGCATCCATAAGGTGTAAGCAGCAAGGATCAGACAGGGCTCATGAGGAATATAGAGTAGCAAGGAGGGAACTTAAGAAGGGGCTGAGGAGAGTGAGAAGAGGACATGAAAAGGCTTTGGCGAGTAGGGTTAAGGAGAATCCCAAGGCTTTTTACTCATACGTGAAGAGCAGAAGGATGGCTAGAGTAAAGGTAGGTCCGATTAAAGACAAAGATGGGAAGATGTGCCTGGAAGCTGTGGAAGTGGGTGAGGTTCTCAATGAATACTTCTCTTCAGTATTCACCAAGAAGAGGGGTCTTGATGATGCTGAGGACAGTGTTGGTAAGGGTAATGTTCTAGAGTACGTAGATATCAAGAGAGAGGATGCGTTGGAGCTGTTAGAAAATATTAGGACAGATAAGTCCCCGGGGCCTGACGGAATATTCCCCAGGCTGCTTCGTGAGGCGAGGGAGGAGATTTCTGAACTGTTGGCTAGGATCTTTGAGTCCTCGTTGTCCACGGGGATGGTACCGGAGGATTGGAGGGTGGCGAATGTTGTCGCCTTATTCAAAAAAGGTAGTAGGGATAGTCCAGGGAATTACAGACCAGTGAGCTTTACATCTGTGGTGGGTAAGCTGCCAGAAAGGATTATAAGAGATAGGATCTATGATCATTTCGAGAATCATGGACTGATTAAGGACAGCCAGCATGGCTTTGTGAAGGGAAGATCTTGCCTCACTAGCCTGATAGGGTTCTTTGAGATGACCTGGAAGATTGATGAGGGTAGTGCAATAGATGTGGTCTACATGGATTTTAGTAGGGCGTTTGACAAGGTTCTGCATGGTAGGTTTCTTCAGAAGGTCAGAGGCCAAGGGATCCAGGGAGGTTTGGCTGTGTGGATTCAGAATTTGCTTGCCTGTAGAAAGCAGAGGGTTGTGGTGGAGGGAGTGCATTCGGATTGGAGGGCTGTGACTAGTGGTGTCCCACAGGGATCGGTTCTGGGACCTCTACTTTTTGTGATATTTATTAATGACTTAGATGAGGGGGAGGAAGGGTGGGTTAGCAAGTTTGCAGATGACACAAAGGTCAGTGGTGTTGTGGATAGTGTGGAGGGCTGTTGAAGCTTACAGAGGGATATTGATAGGATGCAGAGCTGGGCTGACAAGTGGCAGATGGAGTTCAATCCAGAGAAGTGTGAGATGGTACACTTTGGAAGGACAATCTCCAAGGCAGAATACAAGGTAAATGGCAGGATTCTGGGGAGTGTAGAGGAGCAGAGGGATCTGGGGTTCATATCCACAGATCACTGAAAGTTGCCTCACAGGTGGATAGGGTAGTTAAGAAAGCTTATGGGATGTTAGCTTTCATAAGACGTGGGATCGAGTTTAAGAGCCATGAAGTAACGATGCAGCTTTACAAAACTCTGGTTAGACCACACTTAGATTACTGTGTCCAGTTCTGGTCGCCTCATTAAAGGAAGGATGTGGAGGCGTTGGAAAGGGCGCAGAGGAGATTTACCAGGATGCTGCCTGGATTAGAGAGTATGCATTATGAAGAGAGACTAAAGGAGCTAGGGATTTACTTATCGGAGAGAAGGAGGATGAGGGGAGACATGATAGAGGTATACAAAACATTAAGAGGAATAGATAGAGTGGACAGCCAGCGCCTCTTTCCCAGGGCACCAATGCTCAGTACAAGAGGGCATGGCTTTACGGTAATGGGTGGGAAGTTCAAGAGAGATATCAGAAGGAGGTTTTTCACCCTGAGAGTGGTTGGTGCATGGAATGCGCTGCCTGGGGTGGTGGTGGAGGCTGATACATTGGTCAAGTTCAAGAGATTGTTAGATAAGTATGTGGAGGAATTTAAGATAGAGGGATATGTGGGAAGAAGGGGTTAGAAAGTCTTAGGAGTGACTTGAAGGTCGGCACAACATGGTGGGCCGAAGGGCCTGTATTGTGCTGTATTGTTCTATGGTTCTATGGTTCAGATGGATCAGTATGGAGCTGTGACATCAGAATGGTAGCAACACAAAACACTGGAGGAACTGAGCAGGTTTGTCCAGATTCCAGCATCTGCAGTCTCTAGTGTCGCCATTAGAATGGTCACTGCCTGGCACACCCTTGGTGGAAAGTTCTACTGGCCAGCAGTCTGATTTTAGAGACTAGCTTTCAGATAAGCAGAATCCTCATTTACGGCTTTGGCAACATTCAGGTTCTGCTGTGCAATAATGATTTATGGCAGCTTTTTAAAAACAGGTATTATAAAATGAGCAGCTGGGTATTGTGGATGCTGAAGTCCAGACAGTACTCCAGAAATGCCCTTAATCCTTATTCACTATTACAGCATCAAAGTGTTTAGTGAATAATAACAAGTTTTTTTTTTAGCAAAAACTGCCTATCTGGTAGTACTTTCTAGACACTCAGCATTCTGTATCTAAAGAAACATTTCCTGATATGAGTTCTGAAGTTATCATTTACTTTTATGGCCTTGTGTTTACTTGTTTAGCTGCAAGAATTTGAGCAATATTTCAGGTAACGTTTTCTAAGTAACTAATGGTATTGGCATTGGTTTATTATTATTGTCACTTGTACCGAGGTACAGTGAAAAGCTTGTCTTACAAACCGATCGTACAGGTTAATTCATTACACAGAGCAGTTACATTGAGTTAGTACAAAGTGCATTGATGCAGTACAGGTAAAAAACAGTAACAGTACAAAGTAAAGTGTCACAGCTACAGAGAAAGTGCAGTGCAATAAGGTGCAAGGTCACAACAAGGTAGATCGTGAGGTCATAGTCCATCTCATTGTAGAAGGGAACCGTTCAATTGTCTTATCACAGTGGGGTAGAAGCTGTCCTTAAGTCTGGTGGTACGTGCCCTCAGGCTCCTGTACCTTCTACCCGATGGAAGAGGAGAGAAGAGAGAATGTCCCGGGTGGGTGGGATCTTTGATTATGCTGGCTGCTACACCAAAACGACGAGAGGTAAAGACAGAGTCCAAGGAGGGGAGGCTGGTGTCCATGATGCACTGGGCTGTGTCCACAGCTCTCTGCAGCTTCTTGCAGTCCTGGGCAGAGCAGTTGCTGTACCAAGCTGTGATAGGATGCTTTCTGTGGTGCATCGGTAAAAGTTGGTGAGAGTCAAAGGGGACAAACCAAATTTCTTTAGCCTCCTGAGAGGCTAAAAGATAATTTTTTCTTTAGGCTCAATGATAATTGCACCCTTGCCTGTAACCCAGAAGATTGTGGGTTCAAGTCTTGCTCTGAGAGTTCAGCACATAACCTCAGCTGCCACTTCAGTGAACGACATATTATAGTGGTTAGGGTGGAATGTGATAGACATGCCAGCTTTGTGTGAGACACACAAATGGAATAATCTTTTGCACACATGGCTCAAGATGTTTTGTACAATAGGAGCAGCCTCACATGTGAAAATGTGCACAAAGGGCTTCATTCTGATAGCTCTGCCACTATGGAAACAATTTAGAAAATCAGGTAGGCTGTGAATTATGGCGATACTGAGACTCAGTGGTTATAGGGAAAGTATCGGGGTGTAGAGGGACGATTAGGCCTGAAATCATTCAGGAGGGTCGGAAATGCAAGAGGAAGAGGTAAAATCATGGAATATTTCACCAGGGAGAGGCTGGACATATAGCAACATCAATAACAGGGAAAAGGGGTGGAAGTATAGACCAAGGAAACTGCTTAAAGAGCACCTACCTCGTCATGGCCCTTGCACTTTATTTGTCTATTTGCACTGTACTTCCTCTGTAACGGTAACACTATATTCTGCATTCTGTTTTTAGTTTCCTTTTGTACTAACTCAATGTACTTATGCATGGAATCATCTGTCTGGATGGCATGCAAACAAAAGCTTTTCACTTTATCTTGGTACATGTGACAATAATAAACCGATTGCCAAAGGATGAACACATTGGAAATTCTGGGAGTGTAGCAGCTAAGCGTCGTCCACTTTAACTAACACGAAACCAAGCCTTCTTCAATGAATGTAGCCCATGCACTTCACAAGCCTTGAATGCACAAATGAATATTGAGCATGCCTTGCATGGGTATGGATGTATGTCATATGCACAGAGCACCAACAACAAAGTTGCGTGATCTATGTGCAAGGACCCAATTGCTGTGTGCAAGAATTTTTAGTCTGTTGTCATTAAGGAGTTATCAAAAACCCATCTGCCTTCATAGTTAAATGTAAAAGCACATTTATGAGTAAAATAGAAGCACTGACCCAAAATCTCTTAAGAAAATATCTTATCTGATCTTTTTTTTACTTTTTGCAGTATCTTGCTGTATGCAAAAAGTATTTTCATATCACAAAAGCACCTACAATTCAAAAGTATTTATTATCTCAGAGAAATGTTTGAGGAAAAAAAGCACTTTATGAATGCAATTTCTTCATGCCCTCAACAAAACTGCCTCTATAAGCTAACATCTCAGCACCCCTGCCAGCTAAAAAACACACTTCTGTAGTCTTTCCTTAAAACTAAGACCACAATCTCCTGATTTTTCTCTGCATTCCCTTCTTTATTTGTAGGACTCATTTTTTTCCCCATTTTTCAAACAAATGCCCATAAAGTTACACTTACATAGTGATCATCTATTAATTGCTTATTGCTGCTCTGCATTACTTGAATTTCCTGTTGCAAGTCAAGTGTGCAGCAGAACTCTTTCATCTGAATCTTTGGGCATCTCAACATCATTCAGGCAGGCATACAAATGCCATCTATTTTTCCTTCCCACGCAATCCTGCATGAAACTTTATTTGCCATTGCTCAACCTGCATATGTGGCTTATCCAACATACCTCATCTGGTTCTTCTAATTCTAATACCCCTTCTGGATTTGCTCCTATTTTGCATTAAAGTTTCTACATTCATATCTCATAGGTAAGTTAGTTACTGTTCTGTCACCAACATAGGGCCCTAAGGCACCTGAATTTGTAAGCCTTCTGATTCTGGGGCCTACACAGCAATTTGAATATGAGCGCATTTGGTAAGGGAGGCATTTTGTGTACATAAATGCGAATTGTGCATGTCCTTAATGTTCTCCACGATTATGTGGAAGGGAGAAAGGCCCATGCCTTAGTGCCTCTACCTGATGACTTTCCTCTAAAATGTGCAATAGCAATTTAAGCAGCTAGTGGAAATCTGCAATTAAAAAGATACTTAGCATGTCAGTTCACATCTGTGGAGTCAGAAACAAAGTTAGAGGCCTTTGAAAAGTATTTGTTCTTTATTGTCTATTCTTGATATATTAGAGAGTCCGATGCATCCGTAATTACCTGTGTTTTGTTTAGATGTCACCCTCCATATTGCTCTACCTCATGAAGCTCATCAGTGTGTCACAAATTGGTATCCCTCAGTAATCAAAAAAGTGAAAAAAACTGCAGATGCTTGAGATATGAATATGAACAGAAAATGCCAGAAAGACCCAACAAGTAACATCTGTAGAAAGAGAAACAGAATATTTCAGGTTCATAATGTTTTATCTGATTAAACTTCATTTGTATGGTTGCTGAATATGTAAGAGCGTGAGAAATGGAAGAGCAAGGCATTCCATCAAGTACTCACCTTGTGCCTGATCTGCCATTCGATATGATTATGGCTAATCTCTTACCTCAGTGCCATTTTCTGCACTAACCACGTATCCTTTGGTTCTGAGTCTCCCCAATACTTTACTTGGTGAATTCCAAAGATTCACTACCCTCAGGGTGAATTATAGGTGGTACGATCAGTAAGTTTGAACCTCGGTAGTGTTATTGATAGTGAGGAGGGCAGTGTAGTGTACTGGCATGGTAGTGTAGCAGTTAGCGTAATGCTATTACAATGCCAGCGACCCGGGTTCAATTCTGCCGCTGGAGTTTGAATGTTCTCCCTGTGTCTGCGTGGGTTTCCTCTGGGTGCTCCAGTTTCCTCCCACATTCCAAAGACGTACGGGTTAGAAGTTATGGGCATGCTATGTTGGCGCCGGAAGAATGGTGACACTTGCGGGCTGCCCCCCCAGCACATTCTCAGTAATGCAAAAAGACACATTTCACTGTGTGCTTCGACGTAGATGTGACTAATAAATAAATATCTTATCTATCTTAACTTTAGGCTACAGGATGCCATTGATCAGTTCGTGAATTGGACAGATGGGATTTAATCCTGGTAAGTGTGAAACAATGCATCTGGGAGGGCTAATAAAGGCAGGACACACACAACGAATGGTAGGGCATTAGGCAGTATTAAAAGCAAAGGTTATGGACCAATGGAGGCACAAGAGACTGGAGATGCTGGAAATTGGAGCAACAGTCTGCTGGAGGACCCTGATGCAGGGTTTCAACCCGAAACGTCAACAATTCCATTCCCCCCACAGATGCTGCTTGACCCAGAGTTCCTCCAGCAGACTGTTGTTATGGACCAAGTTATTGGTAAAAGGGATTAGTACTTGATGTTGGCGTGAACATGCTGGGCTGTATGAATTTATGAAATTTCTTCTCATCTCAGGCTTTTTCCCCTCAGGTTGGGTGAGACTAGAATTGGAGGACATAGGTTTAGGGTGAAAGGTGAAATATATACGGGGAATGTGAGGGGGAACTTCTTCACTCAGAGGGTGGTGTGCCTGTGGAATGAGCTGCCAGCAGAACTGATGGATGCGGGTTCAATTGTGACATTTAGGAGAAGTTTGGATAGGTGCATGGTTGGGAGGGGTTTGGAGGGATATGGTCCGGGTGCAGGTAGATGGGACTAGGCAGATCAGGTCGGCATGGACTGGATGGGCCGAAGGGACTGTTTCTGTGCTGTAGTACTCAGTCCCTGAATGGTCAATCGCTTACTTTGAGATTGCAACCTTGCTGCCGAACGTGGGTAGCATCGAGTCTGCATCTACCGTATCCAGCCCTGTACCTTTCAAAGACAACCCTCATTCTTTGGATATCTAGACGGAAAAGGCCCAGTCTGCTTAACCTCTCCTCAGAGGGAAACACCCGCCGGCGGGATCTCGCTGCAGTGTTTTGACTGGAGTAACACGGCTGCCATTCTAACCTTTCCCCAGCTGTTGCAGCGGAACACCGCCCTTTCAGCTCATCACCACTTTGTATCGTTTAGTTTAGCCTGCAAGAGTCATCTTCGTTGATAAAGGAATTGGGGATTAGGAATTTCCATTGCTCGCTCATGCAGTTGTTTTTATTTTAGCCGACAGGAGGCGCAGCCAGCACGCTGCAGGCAAGAGCTCGGGCGACAGCGTCTGATGGGTTTCTTTCACTTTTTTTTGTTTCGATAGACCGCAGTTTGTAAAAAGGAACGGGAGATATTTTATATTAAGCTTTTAAACTCATCAAATCCCTTGGGAATGCTCCTAAATTCCAAGGATATACTTTGACTGGGTTTGAGTATCTGGTAGGATTCCAGTGATCCAAGCAGATTGTTGCATTAAAAAGGATGACGCACATACACAGCTGACCTCGACTTCATGGGAAATACAAAAAAAAGCTTCACAATACTAAAGTGTCACTTTCAAATCAATTTGCACCTACAATATTCGGGCGTGGTGCCAAATGCAATTTATGTTATGAATGTCAACTAATGTTCTGCATTCAGATCTGTTCACCTTTTCTTCCCTTTTATAGACCGGTGCAATTCTTGGGGGAGAAAATAAATACGAAACCGCTAAAGGTCTTCGTTAAATGAGGATGCAATTAAAATTGTAGCGTCTCTGGCGTTCATACAAATTATATCGGTGTCTATAATTGGTCGTGTTTTCTTCAATATAAAGTCTATCGCCCATCCCAGAAGGTTCCATGGGCTCGAAGGTTGCAGGTAACTGCAGAATTTCCGACATATATAATTTTTAGGGAAAACGTTCACATTGACAGGCAATTAAAAAAAATGTCTGTTTGTGGTCTGGTCAGGTTGCTGGGCAGAGGACAGGCGACAACAGCTGTTCGTCGGTGTATTTCTCTCCCTCCAGAAATCCTGTACTGCCTTGACTTTTCCGTTGAATTTCACTCTCCCAAGTCTGGCGCCCGTTGTCCCGCCCTGGTTGGATAACATGCTGCGCTGGTTGGCTGCTTATTATCAATGGAATGTGGAACAGCTTTGCCATTGGTCAGTGCAGCATCATTCAATCCAATCAATCGCCCCTTGGCCGTCCAGCTTTCGAGTTGCCTGGAGTTTGGCGTCCCCTTATTTTTGTTTCTCGCTACGGTCTCCCTTTCTACTAGTTCGGGTAAAAAGGCACTTCTCAACGCTAACAGATTTTTGTCTGGTTAAAAATTCATTGTTATATGTTGTTTAAATTTCCGTGTTTCCCCAGCAGGAACGGAGCAGTTTATGCAAATACAATAGGCGTGCCATGGCCGTGACTCACAACCGGAACTGCACACAGGAGCCGTATAAAAACTAATGGGAGAGTTAATACGCAGATAGCGAAAGCTTTGCACGGTTGATGGAATAACAGTGCAGGGAAAGTGGAAAAGGGGGGAGGGGAAGAAGATATAGTGCGGGGGGGTGAATCGATCTCATCTGCATTTTTTTAAAATCTTTCAAGTGAGCTGGTGAATTACAATGGCTGATGAAAATGACAGCAATAAATGCAATAGTTTTAACGTGTTGAACTGGGAACAAGTGCAGCGGCTGGACAGGATCCTAACGGAGACCATCCCAATCCATGGGCGAGGCAATTTCCCGACGCTAGAGGTGAAGCCCCGGCAAATCGTGCAGGTGGTGCGGAGCCGCTTGGAGGAGAAGTGCATCTGTGTGCGGGACGTGAGGCTGAACGGTTCGGCCGCCAGTCACGTCCTGCACCAACACAGCGGACTGGGTTACAAGGACCTGGACCTCATCTTCCGGGCGGACCTCAGCGGCGACAAGGAGTTTCAGATCGTCAAGAACGTGGTGCTGGACTGCCTGTTGGATTTCCTACCGGAGGGTGTCAACAAGGAGAAGATCACGCCGCTGACCCTGAAGGAAGCCTACGTGCAGAAGATGGTCAAGGTTTGCAACGACTCCGACCGCTGGAGCCTCATCTCGCTGTCCAACAACAGCGGTAAGAACGTGGAGCTAAAGTTCGTGGACTCGTTAAGGAGGCAATTCGAGTTCAGCGTGGACGCTTTCCAGATCAATCTGGACTCGCTCCTGCTCTTCTACGAGTGCTCCGAGAACCCCATGTCCGAGCACTTTCACCCGAGCATCCTGGGCGAGAGCGTGTACGGCGACTTCGCCGAGGCCCTGGAGCACCTGCAGCAGCGGCTGATCGCCACCAGGAACCCCGAGGAGATCCGCGGCGGCGGTCTGCTCAAGTACTGCAACCTGCTGGTGCGGGGCTTCCGAGCCGCCTCCGAGAGCGAGATGAAAGCCATGCAGAGGTACATGTGCTCTCGCTTCTTCATCGATTTCTCCGACATCGGCGAGCAGCAGCGCAAGCTGGAGTCCTACCTGCAGAACCACTTCATGGGGCTGGAGGACCGTAAGTACGACTACCTCCTGACCCTGCAGCGGGTGGTCAACGAGAGCACCGTCTGCCTCATGGGCCACGAGAGGAGGCAGACGCTCAACCTCATCACCATGCTGGCCCTCCGCGTCCTGGCCGAGCAGAACATCATCCCCAACGTGGCCAACGTGACCTGCTACTACCAGCCGGCACCTTATGTCACCGACGCCAATTTCAACAACTATTACATCGCTCACGTACAGCCGGTGTTCCCTTGTCAGCAGCACAACTACTCTACTTGGCTACCCTGCAACTGAAAGGAGGCATGGGGGTGAGAGTGACACAGGACGGGTGGGTGAGGATGAGCACGGGGTGAGATCTAACGCCGGCAGGGCAGCTGAGGGGTTAAAGCCGCCGGGACTGGGACAGGGAGGCGCTCGCAGCCAGTATCAACGACGGGGGGGGGGGGGGGGGGGGGGGGGGGGGAGAGGGCTGGGGCGCAGGGCAGCAAGGTTGGCCCAGGCTCGGTTTGTTTAGTGCAATGTTGATCTGCTCCAACTTTGAGCATTTTTAAATTCAAAGGAATTGGCTCTTTTATTGGAGAGGATCGATTTTTTTTTTGAAACGACGACAAATCGATTCAATCC
Source organism: Pristis pectinata (assembly GCF_009764475.1). Classification (NCBI taxonomy): domain Eukaryota; kingdom Metazoa; phylum Chordata; class Chondrichthyes; order Rhinopristiformes; family Pristidae; genus Pristis; species Pristis pectinata. The sequence continues at coordinate 27,217,999 of NC_067414.1, read as the reverse complement.
CGAGTCTGAAGATGGACATCTCGACTATAAGAAACTCTGCTCTGGCTCTCTCTTCTTCTCTTCCCCCCCCCCCCCAACACACACACACACACACACACACACACACACACACACACACACACACACACACACACCTCCCCCGCCCCCTCCCACTCTTGAGGTCTGGCCGAGAACAGACAACATGGGATTTCAGCACCCGTGGCCTTTTCTGATGAGGATTGAAGAGCCTCTTGATTTTTTTTGTTTAGATGCTGATTCGTAGGTGAGGGGAGACCCTCCTCGTTTTCCCTTCTCACCTGCTCTCCGACCCATCTGGTAAGTCGAATGTAGCAAAGAAATGGAACGCGGTGAACAGCGTTGTTTTTTGCCTTCTGCTAAAGAGGGAGCGGTAACAGTTACACTTCGGTTTGCAAACACTATGGCTGATGCACCGAGGGAAACTGTTTCATCACAGTTGCTTGCTTTTCTTTATTTTGTTTTTGGAGAGTGCTTTTTGAAAATCCGAGCGTTTGCTCCAGACACATGCAAGACTGTTAGCGGATGACGACAGAAGTCGCTCTTGTGCTGTCCACGGCTCCCGGTTAGAGAGCGCACGGTTTACTTTCTTACTGATCGTGGAAAGGTGCAGAACGCTGTGACTAATTGTTTATGGACCAAAGATTTTTTTTCGTTTTTATATATCCATATCTATATCTTAAAAACAAAACCCAAGGAAAAAAAAGATGTGGCTAATTTATTTGTCTACATGAACATGAATCAAGTGCCTATTGCCTATAGCGATGGAATGGAGATACTGTATTCAAATCTTGTGGCTTAATCCACATTTTTTCTTTACATCAGGGACAAAAAAAAACGTGTTCTTGCACGAATTACTAAATTCCCTATTTTCTTGAAAAATACTTGTATTAAAAAAAATTCTGTTTATGTGATAGTTTAAAAGTATGTATTGTCTTGGACGGTGTAGCACTTAGGCAAGTGTTTAAGCAAAGTACTTTATATTTTCCAGTTTGTAATAAGTTCCTTGGCGCTTTTTTCCTCGCCTCAGATTACAGGTACGCTACAGCTGCATTTGAGTGTCTAAACTTACAGCCTACATGGGTATCCGGTGGGGGAAAAATAAAGTTGGGGATGGAAGAAAGACTGTGAATTCTTTTTTGTTTGGTCAGCCAAACAAATGGTGGAGTAGATAACCTAGCAAATCCAATGAAATCCTGTTAGAAGCCAGAGATTGGCACATTCTAGCATTGCCCAGCAGCAAGCTTTCAAATGATGGGGAGAAAAAAAAGCTGACCCAGTACTTCATTAAGAATAACACATTTTGGACATGGTTGATTTGATTTGTCAGGGTCATGTACTCATTTAATTTGACAGTTGTTGGGAACAAGCCTATTTTTTTTTTCTGACCACCAAAGAAAAAGGAAACCCTGACAATGGCTTTGAACTTAATGATATTGGAAGTGATTGAATCTGGTTGGGAGACTGAGCCAATGACTAAATTGGAAATAACATTCTCCTGGTTCTGCATATTTGACAAGTGTGCTGCAATGAAGGGAAAATATTTTTCTTTATTGTTGCCTGAAGTTAAACAGTAACAGCTCAAAATTGCATCACTATTTTAATTGAAATGTACTTTCCCTTCTGTTTACTACAATAAAAATATATAATTTAGTTTTATAATAAATTGTGTAGTTAATTTTTTGCTTCCAAATGCTTGTCAGCAGTAAATTGTGCCTAACATGCTGGGCCTCAGCACCCCAATGATAAATTTGCCTTTTTCAAAGTTTCCTCTTTTAGCGGTGCATGTTTCCAAGGTTTGTAACCACATCATCCAGTAAAAGAATTGCTGTAAGCCCTCTGAAAATTGCAAGAGTTTAAACAGATTGGGGTGGCGGGGAAGAAACTAAGCACTTTGAACTAAATCAAGAACTGGGAGAAACCCTCAATTTGCAAAGGGAGAGAAGTGCCAGATGATGAGGTTGAAACTATTATTTAAAAAATACTTGCTTGAATAGTCAGTTTTGAAATTTTGGTCTGTTACTTAAATGAAAAATCTTCATTTGTGGAGATGGGGCTAAAAGTCCACAATTCAAGGGGATTTACTGTATCAATGTATTCTGCATTGTTTATCAAGAACTCCATTTGTTTATTGTTGCACATTACTTATTCATACTGCAATGTTTGACAGCCTCTTGAAATGCAGCACACTAATGTTTACTTGAGAGAACTGAAGGTGGGGGCAAGTAATACCTTCTCTGTTTTAAGTTAGATGGTGTGTATCTTGCTGTTTATTTGGTGTAATACTCTGGTGATTGATCATGTAAAAGGATTTACTTCCTTCAGTTCATACAAGTGGATGCCAATGAAATGTACCTGACAGCTACAATATGAGGCTTTGAATAGAAATGCAGGGAGAAGAGCAGGGGAAATGGGATCAGCTGGTGATGGGGTTGTGTTCATTATTGTTGCTTATTTGAAGTTACCATCGAGGTCACTCTCTTCATCAGTGAGACATCCTTTCTGGGGTCAGCATTACTTCCAGAGCAGTCAGTAGGCATTAAATAAACTTAATTTAAAAAAAAAACTCTGCAAAATAAGAACTTTGAAGCTTTGTCTTTCAAGCACAGGGTGGGGCTGGATGTTGGGAAAAGGAAGATCTAACATGGATCACTGCCACATTAACAAAATTGTTAAATAAAATGCAATGTTATGGCAAATGGTGAGAAGTAGCCAGAGTGTATTTTTAAACTTTAGATGGAAATTGAGACCAGAAACAGCCATGTGCTTTCATGTGTTTAGTTGGTGGAGGGGAGGTGGAGGAATTCTCAATTCAAAGCACAGTAACAATGAGGGCTCAAATATCAATATTCTGTTCTGTAACAGTGAACAGGATTTTAGCTGGATGTGGCACTTTCATCACCAGTGATGTTTTGTTTTAAATAGTTGGCTTTTATATTTAAACACATAGTGGATAAATCATTACAACATGCCTTCATTCTTGAATTGGATTAGCTATAGTTTACTTTTTGTTGTTGCTTTAATTTGTACTAAAGTATCCCCTAAAGTATGTGTTTAAAATGCATACTTGTATTTTCCTCCCCACTGCTTATACCACTGGTGAGGTGAAAACTGCTATTCCAACTAGATAATAAAGTGCACCAGCTGAAATTCTGAATGAGTGCTTGTAGCTTGCAATCTTAAGCTAAATAAACTGTATTCCATTTTGTGATTGATTGATTGCTTTTGTTGTGTTGGAATGTTAATCTTCCACCCCCTTTCCCTAACCCCCCCCCCCCCCCCCCATTGTAAAATAAAAACTATTATCACAAGGACTTGTGGGCAAAATGAACAATTTCAGTGCCCAAAAATCCACAACATCTTGGTTAGCTTGCTGCAAACCTTGGAATATGAAGGAGGCTCTGTGCATTTACTTTCTCTTCAACTGCCACACATATATTTGGCTTCTGAGAGGCTTCCTGTTGCAGCAAACTGTGACTTGGATTTGTCTGCTGGACTTTCAGTGACTGGAGGCTCTGTCAAAGAGGAAACCGAATAGCTGACGGAACCTAGACTTTGAAGACTTAAGCATCTGTGTCAGTCACAAAGGGAACAGATTGTGAATTTGTTTACACAATCCAATATTTGGATTTTTTGGTAAATAAAAGTTATTTTTTTCTATTGAGGGATGTCCAGTGTCATTAATCTGTACTAAGAATGTAACAGTTAACTCCTTTTTATTTATGATCTGTGTAAGCATTGTGTTCATGCTGAAAGCTAAACTCAGCACTTTCAGAGAAGCTGAGCATTCAGCAGGTTCAGGCTGCAACTCAATAAATAGGCAAAATGCCATCCTACCAGCCAAGTGGAGTTGGTTTAAGCAATTCAAAATAAATGAGAGTAGCTGCAAGGAATTCTTGACATGTGTACCACCCTGGATTTTAGCAGGTTAACATTTTCTCCTACTTCCCTAGGAGGGTGGGGTGCAGGGAAATGAGGATAAATATACACTTGTATAGTAATTTTAGGGACTAACTGCAATTTGTATTTTTAAACAGGGAAGAATGATAGTTGTCAGATTTGAGGAAAATTTATAATTTTTCTCCTTGATACATGGAGGAAACTGAAGTTTTTTTAAGACTATTGAACTAGATTTGGATTTAATCAGTTTTAAAAAAAAAACTGATTTCCTGCTTGGATACTTCTAGCAAATGCATTCTTGCATGGCAAAATCTGCAGTTTCTGGAAGTTTAAAGGAACACAATTTGTATGGCCACTTGACAAGTTCTAGTGTTTAGTCTTAAGAATAGCCAGTTCTAGCTTGGATCATTTACATGTGCTTAACAAGTGCACCTGGACTAGGATCATTTAATAGCACAAGTGATTTGATTGAACCTTTTGACCAATAGTTTACCTGTGTGAACTCCTGACTTTTGAAATCTGTCCACGTGGCTTCAATTTTGTAATATTTTTTTTTGTTTCATTTTTAGATACGTGTGCTCAGGTTTTTAACTGCATGTGATTGAACCCATTTCTATCCATTACTGGTAAAGATCATCTGTACATTGCAAGTTTATGGCCCCACTGGAGCACAAGTGGGTGATCTGGATGTGTGTTACAGATGTACTGCTTCTGTTTTGCAATGGGATATTAATCCTTCATTATGGGATAGGTTGAAAAGTACGGTGAGGGTCCTCAACTGCCACCTTGAATTAGAACAGAAAATAGCTTTCCAACCATAACTATTCCCTTGGAATAAATTGACAGCTTGGATTTGAAGACTTCCTCTGCATGGGGCTGATTTGCTTACAATTAAACATTTTGAAAAGCACAACTAGGCTGTCAGTTTCTTGACCCTGTTGTTCAGTGAGATCATAGCTGATCTGCTCTGTTCCTCTCTACTAGACCACTTCTCACAGACCATTGAGTTACCTATTGTCGAAAAGTCCATTTTTTTCTTAAAAGTACTTAAGATAAAAGGTAGCGATTTGCTGTGTGCTTCTCAATCTCAAATGGTTGGCTCCCCTACTGAGGCAACCTAGGACGGAGGTGATCTTCACTTCACCAGCCCCCTCAGATCTTGTGGTGCAGCAAGATCACAACATTCTTGTAAGATCTTTGCACTTGAACCTTGTAAACCAACCCATTCATTCCAAAGTATTTTTGCTGCATTGTTACTAAAGCAAATATCTCCTTATTTAAAAGAAAGCTATCAAAGCCATTTTGCAAGTCCACCTGTAAAGACCAATGTTCCTTTGATCTTAATGAACAAAGTAGATACAATGATAATTATGTACTGGATATTTCTGAATACCAACACTCAATATCTCATTTAAATTTTCTATTCTTCCTACCAAAGTGCAGATCCTCACATTACCCTCCATTATACTCAATCTACCATCACTTTGCCCAGTCTAATCTGACTATAGCCCTGTAACAGTCTGTCTCGTCCTTGCAACTTTCCTGCTGATCTTATTTCTGGCTGCCAAACAATGCTCTATCCATTATGTCACCCTTAAATCAATAAGCCCTTGTGCAGCATCTCCTTGCCTTTTGGAAATCCATATGCACTACCTTTTTTTTTCAATCATGCTACATTACTGAAGACCTATATAATCACTTTTTTTTCCCAGAAATGTTCACTATTTAGAAAGTTGAGATTGAAGTGATAACAAATGTTTTGTTCTTACATTGTTTCTATCTAATTTTAAGACCACATTAACACACTTGTCATTTATGGGTGACGATAAATGTGTATTTGCAGCAAGCAACTTGAAATGGTGTTAGTTACATACAGATAGACATTCAGGAGCTTGCTGCAGAATGAAATCCTAGAGTCAGAAAATCAAAAGTGGGGAGAATGACACAAGCAAAGTGATTTATGAAAGCTAAATATTTGCAGATGCTGGAAATCTGAAATAAAAATAGAAAATAGAAACACTCAGCAGATGAGGTAACATCTGTGGAGACAGAAACCGAACTAATGATTTGGTTTTATGAAAATGGAAAGGGAGGAGGTACATCAGATGTAGGAGAGGTAGAGTTTGTTATGACTCCAGAAGACATGAGCATAATGCCTGAAAGAGAAGGCATTGATAATTGAGTGGTAGGAAAAGGGAATAATAAGTAATCGAGTTATTGAGCAACTGTGGGTGTATGGATAGAGCAGATTGCCAAAGTATGATGGATGCATCATAGCACGAATGAAATTATGTCAGTTTGCTGGGTGTTTGATAGAGAGGGAAATGGTGGCAATTGACCCCTGATTAGGGAAGAGTTCAAAGCTAGTAAATTGTGAGTGAAATTTCAGCATGTGATATTTGCAATTGGTTATAGTTTGCAGAGGGTGGGAAAATTAGCAAACCAGGAAATGGGAAATGATGTGGATTAAGGGTTCGATCGCAGCAATGCCAAATTTCTAAATATCCATGAAATGTAATGAACAAATAACTTCATTGTCAGGTGTGCTCATATTTTCATGATTCCTGAACGCCCACATAACACTTCACCTTAAGATCCATCTTAGAAAAGCATGAAACACTGCACCTTAGTCACATTTTTAACTGCTTGACTCACTGAACTTAAAGATTTTAAACTTCACCGTGGCATTTAATAGGATCCTCCATCAATCTCCATTTTAAGGTTGTTCCAAACTGACTGTACTCTGAAACACAGGCATTTTATATATGTACATATTCATATACTTAAAATGTCACTCAATGGCTTTTTAAAAAATATACTGATGCAGTTTATAGCATGACTAGTCCTACCCTGTTTTTAAGAAATTATGTTGTTAAAGGAAAAGCGTGCAGATTTTCTATAAATGGATTCCAAGATGTACTGTCTTCAAAAAAGTGTTGATTATACAGTAATTTCCATTTGCAACTCAAACCAGGTGCTTTTTTTTTTGTAAACATGTCACTGAGAATAATAGTGCAGCATCTCTAATGGATATAAAGAGAATTTTAAAAGTTATGTATTTCAATAAATCCTATTGACAAATAATATATTAGAAGCAATGGAACTATTCTGTATTAATAAAATAATCACATAGGACTCCATGCTGTCAACATTGTTGACTTGTAACAGGTTGATGCTACTTAAGTGAGCAAACTGTTCCCATAATCACACCTTCTTGTCAGTCCTGTGGGAAAATGTAAGCCTAATATAGATTATAACGCTCAAACCTACACAATGTGCCCTTTTCATCTTGATACCTTGTCATAAAGTACAGTATTATTAAATTTTAATGGAGCTAAAAGCCAGCAGTGTAGGCCTTTCATAACATTGTTCACTTTTCTTTCATTTTATGACTCTGTGTTTTTTCAGCTGTTTCTTATTTAATAAGAGTGGTCTGTTCCTTTTAAATGGATCACAAGAGTTGTGGGGATGTTGTTTTTCCTTGCTAGGCACATTGGGAAAATGGATGTCACTGCAGGTATGCTTCCTCCTTAAATCTCTCTTGCTTTGTTCTCATTATTCAAGTTACTAAGAGGCCAAAATTACTAGAGCAACTGCAAGTTCTCAGATTTATTCATTATCACCAATAATAGATGAATGATGAAAAAGGTAATAAACAAAAAAACCTCAGAATAAAATGGGTTTTAATAGCACAGTTTAGCTAATATAGTTGAAAGCATAATATTAGTGTTGCATTTGGGGATAAGGGTGCAAAATAAGAATGCCTTTATAACAATCCTTCTGGGGTCTTGCATATAAATTATCGTAAAGAATATAAGGGGAAAAAAGACTCTGAATTGAATGCTTTCTAATTATGTGTGAATACTCCAGATGTGCTTGCTATTCTCGGCACTGAAATGACCAGTCCTCATTAATAGAGACCTGTTGAAATTTGAAAGTTGACGTTGGCAGTACTGATTTAATTACAAGTTGAAGTTGGCATTAATTATGCATTTACTTTTGGCATTCCTGATTTGTACATTGTTGCTGGCATTACTAAATTTTGTGCAATACACCACCTTAGATTCATGGGCCGGAAAGAAAAGGAAAATGAATTACAAAAAACAGTGCTCATAGAAGAGAGTTAAGTTTTAAAGGGTGGTTACAAATGACCTTGTTCATCTCAAAGTATTGTTAAATTGAGTAGATTACCATGATACCCTTTTCAAAGTTGAGAAAACTAACTATAGTGATATGTACAGATTTTTACTGAAGGAGAAGTATGATGCAGTTTATAGTAGGAATCTATAATAAAATTTCCTGTTGGCTGAGTCAATTGATAATATCAATTGCTAAGATCACAGCAATGTCTCATATTTTATCTTAATTGAGACGATAATTGAATTTAGTATTTCTGGGCAAAAGAAAGGAACCATTGTCCCCCTTTAAATACTGTCAGTGACTCCCGCTAGCAATGATAGGGATGTTGGGTGTGGGAGGAAACATAGGTCAAGTGATGTGAAAGTCTCTTATTGATCAATTAGCCTTCAAAATACTCACATAAAAATAACCATTTGGACAATGCACTGATATTTCTGGCACATTAATCTGGCATGTATCAATTTTATGGTTTAGAATTGATTTACTGAATTGATATTATTAGAGAGATGATAACAATTAATTTATACAGTATTTTTCAATCTAATAGATGTTCTAAGGTGCTTCACAAAATTTGACGCTGAGTCACATGGGCGAAATACTAGGAATGGTGATCAAAAGCTTGGAGAGATTAGAGTTAAGAAGCATCTTAATAGTTGAGAGAGGTGGAGAGGGTGGGAATTCTAGAGCTTGGGACCGATGCACATGAAGGTACAGCAACTAATGGTGGGGGTGATTAAAACTGGGAAACTGCAATAGGTTGAAGTCAGAGGGAGGTTGGTTTTTTTGAGGGGTGGAGGCCTGGAAGAGGTTATGGGCAAAGAGAGGGGTAAGGCCATGGAGCGATTTGAAAGCAAGGTTGAAAATTTTAAATTTAAGGCCAACGTGGGTCAGTGATCATAGGCATATTGAGTGAAGGGCACTTGGAGTGTGTTTAAAAAAGAGCAATAAATGAATAACAAATAACTCATGAGCGTAGCATTTGAATGAGGAGGTTATGGGGAAGAGTAGATGACGGGTTGGTGGAACGCCCAATGAAAATCAGCCAAAATGTACCAAGAGTTTGAATGAAGGTTTCAGCAGCGGGATGAGCTCTAGTCTGAAATAGACCTGGTGATAGAATGGATATGGGGTTAGAAGTTCATATTGGAGTGAGAAAGGTGCTTTGGCAACAAACAGTCTGGCTGAACTGAGAGAGAGGTAAGAGAGGAGAATGGAATTTATAGCAAAAAGAGACTACTGTGGTTTTGATATTTGCAATGTCTGCAGAAACGTACGTAAAGACATGGACATGACAAATTGGATGGTGTGAACTGGTAGGGAGAAGTGGAAGTGAGGTAGAACTGGGTGCTGCAAGGACAGCTGTAGATGTTTCTGGATGACGTTGCTGAAGGAGAGCAAATCAATGAGGGTGTCAAGGATGGATCCTTCACGTCCACAAATGGCTTTGGCACAGAATTTCCTGGCAGGACCGGACCATTCTCACTTCCTGTTTCGCACGCTACTAATTCTGCGTCTAAATAAAGTGAATCCCTGGGGGTCTGAAGATACATGATGTCAGAGACACTTTGATAGCTGAGTATGCCATTTCACTGGGTTTAACAATCATGAACAATTAATGAGATTATTCATCTTTCCATAATAAAATTAGAACAATTAAATATTTCTAACTCAATGAATTTGAGATCTCTCTCTCTCTCTTTCTCCCCTCCCTCCCTCCCTCCCTCTCCCCTCCCTCCCTCTCTCTCTCCCCTCCCTCCCTCTCTCTCTCCCCTCCCTCCCTCTCTCTCTCCCCTCCCTCCCTCTCTCTCTCCCCTCCCTCCCTCTCTCTCTCCCCTCCCTCCCTCTCTCTCTCCCCTCCCTCCCTCTCTCTCTCCCCTCCCTCCCTCTCTCTCTCCCCTCCCTCCCTCTCTCTCTCCCCCACCCCCCCCCCTCTCTCCCTCTCTCGTAGCTGTTCCTCTCCATTAAAATGCATGGAGCTCCAACCTGCCATAAATTGGCTGGACTATTACCAAAGATGAACTGGGGGTTGCAATAAATTGATGCTCCAGCACTTGATGCCATGATGGTGATGGGGAACTTGTCGATGAACTCCACTATGTGTGTGCAGTTACAGGAGTCCTAAGCTTCCTGACAGTTATGCAGAGAAATGCCTCCATATTTAACAGCTAACATCTCACAGATTATATAATGCAGTTATATAAAAGCATTTCTTTTATTTCAACAATTTATTGTTTGAGATTCTGCAGCTGGGGTAGTTAAATAACACATTACATTTCATGGATTTTAATAACACCTTGATTATACAAATTATATGTTTACTGGAAGGACCAATATGACATTTAAATTCTTAAACCTTGCTGTGATTCATTCCTGGATGCTGCTTACAGCTCCAAAGGAATGTAATTCAATATGTTAAAAGAATATAACTGAAATCTTAGAAGTTTATTGTATTGTATACCATGGTTTATCATAAGCATACAATAATTATAACTAATAATCCTGTACTTAAGTATCTATTAATCAACATATAACTTTTTTTACTGAATTCATTTGGCAAACATTTAATTTGCCAAGATCTCAAATGCATATTCCAACTTGCTTTATGTGCTAATTGAAAATCAAACCATATCTTTTGACGTCATTAGCCTAGCAGCTGTTAAGATTTAGAAAGTACCTTTTATGAGCAAATTAATTTTGTTGCTAAGAGAATTGACTTGTGATGTTGTGAATGGATCAGGTGAAACTGACTAATAAACAAACAAAGCCTTGATCTGAGGGTATAAAATATTTGAATTTGGCCTAATTGCTCCTGACTTCATGGTCCTGCTTTAGCTTAATCCCTCACCTTCATTATTTTCACATCTAATGCTGCCTAAAGTATGCTGAATCCAAAAACCTCATTTACTAATCAGTGGACCTTGAGTTGATTAAAGTTGGGTATAGATAGCTATGAACATGTTCCACACTATTGGCTATTAATGTTTGAAGTGATCATCTAGTAAAGTGATTGACTAGTAAACTTCTCTCTTGTAATATTACCCTAAAACAGAGCACAATAGAAAGAACTATCACATCAGTTAGGGTGAAATCTTAGCAGAAATGTTGATATACATATGAATCCCTATGTTATGGTCACAGCAATTTTTTGTTGTGTCCCAGAGGTTATCCACAGAATGAATTTCACTCTTCATTTATAGCTCAGTTGTCAATCTATATTATAGTCTTCCTGATGGAGATAATTTAAGGGCCCTGGCTGTAGAATCTTCTCATAACTACTCATCCTGATTGTTTAAGTGGTCATATTTTGTTAGCTCCTTCTTCTTTGCAAAACACACACACACACACACACTTTCTGCTCATTAACATATCTAAGATCTCATGAGTCTTTCCTTTATTTCACAGAGATTGACTGGCCTTGATCAGCTTGGCTGTTTGGGTTTCATTTTCTTTCTCAGCTTAATAAAATAAAGTATCGATTTAGAACACAAAGCTACTTATTCCTTGAAGTTAGCAGCTTTTATTTGAGGATGGGGGGTGGTGGGTAAGGCTGGAATCTGGGCATCAATTGCAAGGTCAGCATTTATTGCCCATCCCTAACTGCCCTTGAACTGATTAGCATTCCAGAGAGTACTTCAGAGTCAACCACATTGGTGGGTTTGGAGTCACACATGGACCAGACCCAGTAAGGATGGCAGATTTCCTTTCCTGAAGGAAAAGAGTGAATAAAATTGGTTTTTACAATGATCTGGTAGTTTTTGTGGTCATCATTACAAATGGATATAATATATTTTCTAAAAATCCAGATAATTAATTGAATTTAAATTCCACAGCCACCATAATGGGTTTGGAACACGAGTCTCTGGATTGTTAGACCAGGCCTCTACATTACCAGAGCTGTAACTGAAATAATAACCTCCAGTTGGAACTGAGAAAGTGATAGGTAGTCACACCTCCAGCATGAGTCCTTACTTTTGCTTCTTTTTTATCTCTGGGAACTCTCCAGCAACTCAAAATAAGACATTGTTGATTCCCAATATTCCCTGTTCTCCTTGCAGTTTCTGGTGAACTTCAGTCAATCTGACCTCCTTATGCACTCGTACGTCAAACCAGGTTAGACCACACTTGCAGTGCACTCAGTTTTGGTTTCCATGTTATAAAGAGGATATTGAGGTAGTACAGAGAATGCAAAAATCATTGACAAGGATTATACTAGAACCATAGGATTATATCTGCAAGACAACTGTGTCTCCCTTTTCTTAAAACAAGGCTTGGGGTGGTCTAATAGTGATCTTTAAAATTATGAAAGGGTTCCATAAAAGAGATACGGAAAGAATTTTTCCATTTGTGGGGAAAAGTAAAACTAGAAGCTGTCAATGTGAAATAACCACCAAAAATGAAATAATAGGGATTTAGAAAAAAAGCTTTACCTAGAGCTAAAAGTAGAAAATATTGGAAATGTGCAGCATGTCAGGCAGGTTCTGCCGAGGGAGAAAATTAATGTCTCAGAATCAGGAGAGCATTAAGAATGCTCATGATTACAGGAACTAACTGCAGCAAAAAGTATAGGTATCATTAAGGAGTAATGATAAAAAAACACAATGATGCTGGAGGAATTCAGCAGGCCAGGCAGCATCCGTGGAGAAAAGCAGGCGGTCAACATTTCGGGTCAGGACCCCTCCTCACTGAGGCGGTCAACGTTTCAGGTTTCAGTCAATGTTTTCATCTAGATTCCAGCATCTGCAGTCCTTTGTTTCTTCAGGAGTAATGATAAACTGGGTAAGCATCATAGGGATCAGGAGCTTTAAAATATTTTTAAGAGTCATATGAGGAAGCAATGGAGGAGTCTTGAATGGAGTATAAAAATTGTCACAAATGGTTGGGCTGAAAGGGCTTTCGACAATGTATTTTCTATGTAGTTCTGTGGGTAGTATATGATAGGCCACTGGCTGATCCAAATTTCTGCAACAGTCTCTAATGTTAACCCATTTAAAAATGAATGGGTTACAATGACAACTTAAAGCAAAAAGTTGAGCTCATAAACAACACTTAACTTTTTAAAATCAGGCATGGGATTTTTATTGGTGTTTGAGGAAGATATTCTAGTTAGATCCATTTATAATCAGAGCTGGTGATTAACAACGACCAAACAGGTCAAATGAAATGTTAACTGTTTCTCTTTCCACAGACGCTGCCTGACCTGCTGAGTGTTTCCAGCATTTTCTATCTTCAAGTTAAATAGGTAAAACATCATATTGGTCCTTCCAAAAAACATATAATTTGGATAATCAAGGTGTTACTAAAATAGATAAATACATAAAATTTTCTTTTTGTTGATTGATTAAGATGATAGGGTAGTTAAGAAGACATATGGTCTGCTGGCCTACATTAGTTGGGGGATTGAGTTCAAGAGCAGTGAGGTCATGTTGCAGCTCTATAAAACTCTGGTTAGACCACACCAGAGCATGTGTTCAGTTCCAGTCACCTCATTATAGGAAGGATGTGGAAGCTTTGGAGAGGGTGTAGAGGAGATTTACCAGGATGCTGCCGGGATTGGAGAACACGTCTTAAGAGGAAAAGTTGAGCAAGCTAGGGCTTTTCTCTTTGGAGCGATGCAGGATAAGAGGCAACTTGATACAGGTGTATAAGATTATGAGGGGCACAGATAGAGTGGCCAGCCAGCTCCTTTTCCCAGGGTGGCAATGGCCAATACCAGAGGATATCCATTTAAGGTCAGAGGAGGTAAGTTTAGAGGAGATGTCAGAGGTAGGTTTTTTTTTACACAGGGAGTGATGGGTGCCTGGAACGCACTGCCGGGAGTGGTGGTAGAGGTTGATACAATAGGGACATTTACTAGACTTTTAGCTAGGTACATGGATGCAAGAAAAATGGAGGGTTATGGGCTGTGTAGGAGGGAAGGGTTAGATTGATTGTTTATATAGGTTGGCACAACATCATTGGGCCGAAGGGTCCGTACTGTGCTGTACTGTTCTATGTTCTATTTTCTTTATTTTGTGGGATGACAGGAATGTCCATGAATGTTGCCATCATTTTTGGGAGATGGATTCTGTAATAATCACGAATCAGTGGCCCTGATGTGGCTGGAAATGCATTTCTCACAGGTAACAGTAATTCCTGCAATGAAACCGTTGATGTTGCCATCCTCTGTGGGGAAATCCTCATTGCTCAGAAGCCAATCAGACACAGTTAAAGGAAGCCAAACCTCAGGTCCACGGATGAGGTAATTCTATTTAAGTTTCTAAAACCATTTTCCAAAGCACGTTTAAAGAGATGTTGAAAATACTCAGCAGGTCAGGCAGCATCTGTGGAAAGAGAAACAGGGTTAAGGTTTCAGGCTATTGGCCCTTCATCATAACTGGGAAAGAGAGAAAACAAGTTAGTTTTAAGTACAGAGAAGATGGGGGAAGAGATGGTTATGACAAAGGAATATAGAGTCAAACTCCACAGATCAGGATTCATTGCTCACCATGTCCATGTTGACCTTTTCGCCCATCTACACTAATCCCATTTATCCACATTAGGACCATATCCTTCTGTGCCTTGACTAGTTAAGTGTCTGTCTAAGTGCCTCTGAAATGCAGTAATGTATCTGATTCCATCACCTCCTCTGGCAGCACATTCCAGATATTAACCTCTCTTTGAGGGGTGAAAAAAAATACTTTCCCACAAAATTCATTTTAACACTCCTTAAACTCACCTTAAATCTATGCCCTCTTGCTTTGAAAGGGTGAAGCTGGGGTTGCCAGGATAAGTTGCAGACGTCATCCAGTCAATGGGTTAATGGAGGCAGTTAGAGTGAGAAAAATGGAATAGAAGCTATAGGTTCTACATCTTCAATGTGTGCCACTCTTTGATACAGTTTAAGGTAGTTCACAGGACCCAGGTAGCATAGTGGTTAGCACAGTGCCTTACAGCGCCAGCGACCCAGGTTCAAATCCGGCCACTGTCTGTAAGGAGTTTGTACGTTCTCCCCGTGTCTGTGTGGGTTTCCTCCGGGTGCTCCGGTTTCCTCCCACATTCCAAAGACGTACAGGTTAGGAAGTTATGGGCATGCTATGTTGGCGCCGGACGCGTGGCGACACTTGTGGGCTGCCCCCCAAAATCACTACGCAAAAGACGTATTTCACTGTGTGTTTTGATGTACATGTGACTAATAAAGATCTGATCTTATCAAAAGATAAGCTAGTCCGTTTTTATCACCATATAAATCCTATATGTGACAGATGTAAATCGAATGTGGCTTCTTTGACACATACGTTTTGGTCCTGTCCTCTTTTGGAAAAATATTGGAAAGACATTTTTAACATTATCTCAACTGTATTGAATAACAACCTCACCCTATCACTGCAATTTTTGGACTACCAAGGATAGAGTCTGGCCATTTATCTCCTTCCGCTAACCGTATGATTGCCTTTGTTACATTAATGGCCAAATGATCCATTTTGCTTAAATGGAAGGATCCAATACCCTCTACTACTTTTCAATGGTTCTCTCAAACTATATCATGTTTAAACTTGGAAAAAATTGGGAGTGGGACTGTTGATCCTTCGCTTAAATTTGGAGATATTTGGAGTCCATTTATCCAATATTTTCACATGATATAGATCCCCTTTCAATAACTTTCTAATTTAAAGGAATGGAGTTGACGACATAATATTGCTCTGTTTTTACTGAGAAATTTCAGTCCAGTCTTTTTTTTCTTTTTTTGTTCTTTTTTGAAATTTTTCTGTTTAGTTTGGTTTGATATATTTATAATTTTTCTTATTGATTTGGGGATTTTTTTCTTTCTTTTATATATATATAATAAATCTTTTTCTTTCCTTTCTTTTATATTATATTCATCTTCTAAGAGATCGTGGGATCTACAGATTTTTTTTATATTTTATGGTTCTTTATGATTATCTATGCTATGATTGTTCTCCCGATCTCTTTGTATTACATGTACAAACATTGATGTTATATATTAATCTGTATTAATTTGAAAACTAATAAAAAGATTGAAAAAGAAAGAAGCTATAGGTTGAGGGCAATTAGAGAGTGAGAATAGGGACAGAAGACTATGGAAGGTAGTATCTACAGGAGGCGCTGCCTCAGGAAGGCTACAGCCATTGTCAAAGATCCCCACCATCAGGCCATGCCATCTTCTTGCACCTACCATCAGGCAGGAAGTACGGAAGCCTGAAGTCCCACACCACCAGGTTCAAGAACAGCTACTTCCCTTCAACCATTCTGCTTGTAAACCAACCTGCACAACCCTAATCACTACCTCAGTATAGCAACACTATGACCACTTTTTAAAAAATTTTATTTACAGCGTGGTAACAGGCCCTTCCGGCCCAACGAGTCCACTCCGCCCATCTTAAACCCAAATTAACCCACCTGTACGTCTTTGCAGTGTGGGAGGAAACCTGAGCACCCAGAGGAAACCCGAGCACCCAGAGGAAACCCGAGCACCCAGAGGAAACCCGAGCACCCAGAGGAAACCCATGCAGACACGGGAGAACGTACAAACTCCTTACAGACAGCGACGGGAATCGAACCCCGATCGCTGGCGCTGTAATAATGTCGCGCTAACTGCTACGCTACCGTCCATACTTTGATCACTTTGCACTATAATAGACTTTGTTTTTCTGTTCTAATTGTGTTCTTTCTTGTAAAAGAAAAGGTATAATTTATCTTAATTTATGTTTTCCTTGTGAATGCTGCTTATGTGATGCTATGTGCCTGTGATGTTGCTGTGAATAAGTTTTTCATTGCACCTGTGCATACGTGTAATTGTGCATACGACAATACACTTGACTTTGACCAGGTGTAGACTGCAGGGGTGTAGGACTTGCCCAGCAAGTCAGGCTGTGCTAATGGAAAGAGAAAAACTGAGCCAATATCACAGATGCAGCAGAATTGACCAGTTTTGATACAGATGGAGAAAGTGAGTTCGCAGAGTGGTAGAATTCCATGATGAGTCCTGAAGGCTGCAATGTGCCCAGATGGAAGATGAGGTGTTGTTCCTCCAGCTTATTTTAGGTGTCATTATAACAGTACAGGAGGTCACAGGTAGGTCAGAGTGGGAGTGGAATGGAGAATTCGAAGGCAGACGACAGGGAGCTCTGAGTCATACACCTAAAAAATGAATGTAGGTGCTCCACAAAGAGATCACCCAGTTTGCTTTTTATTTCTCTGATGTAGAGGAGACCTCATTGTGAGCACCGAATACAGTGCAGTAGATTGGAAGAAGCTTCATTTTTACAGGAGTCGGGAGTGAAAATTAAAAAGGCAAGTTTCATTGCTTGTTAGCTTCATTTTTACAGGAGTCAGGAACAAGAGTGGGAACCTTTAAAAAGGCAGGTGTCATTGAATGGCTAATTGGAGGGCACTTTAACCAATAAAAGGAAGGTAAGGTTAAGTGGAGCAGCAATTTTGGAGTGGCCATGTGAGAGTGGGGAGTTGCAGCTTTGGCTCAAGAGGCCAGTGTAAGAGTGGGGAGTTGAGGCTTTAGTCAGGAGGCACAGCTGAGGACCAGGTAAGAGCAGGTAACATTTTATTTTCCTGCTCATCCTTGGCACTTGACTCAGTGTAGGCAGGATGGCAGTTAGGGCAGCGGAATACTCCTCCTGCAAGATGTGGGAAGTCAGGGAACCTCAAGGTCCCCCTGATGACTAAATCTGTGGGAAGTGCACCCAGTTGCAGCTCCTGACAAACTGGGTCAAGGAAATGGAGCTGGATTTGGACATACTCAGGATCATCCAGGATGGTAAGAGCATCACAGATGAGACTTTTACTGAGGTGGTCACATCTAAGGTGCAAGCTTCAGATAGATAGGTGACCACCAGGAAAAGTAAGGGCAGTAGGCAATCAGTACAGGGTTCCCCTGTGGTCATTCTCCTCATTAACAGGTATACTTCTTTGGATACTGTTGTGGGGGATGATCTTTCAGGGGCTAGTAGCAGCAGTCAGGTCTCTGGCCCTGTGACCAGCTCTGAGGCTCAGAGGGAAAGGGTGCAGTTAGACAGGGTGATAATAATAGGAGATTCGATAGTGAGGGGGGCAGACAGGAGATCACAGGCACAACCCTCCCTGCCATCGAGGACATCTTCAAGAAGTGATGCCTCAAGATGGCAGCATCCATCATTGGGGACCCTCATCACCTGGGACATGCCCGCTTCACATTACTATCATTGGGAAGGAAGTACAGGAGCTGAACACCCACACTCAATGTTTCAGGAACAGCTTCTTCCCCTCCACCATCAGATTTCTGAATGGTCCATGAACCCATGAACACTACCTCATTATTCTTCTTTTGCATGATTTAGTTATTTTTGTAACTTATTGTAATTTTTATGTCTTTATGTCTGGCACTGTACTGCTGCTGCAAAACAACAAATTTCATGACATACGTCAGTAATAATAAACCTGATTCTGATTCTGTGGCCGCAGAAGAGACGCCAGGATGGTATGTTGACTCCTGGGTTCCAGGGTCAAGGATGTCTTGGAACGGTAGCAGAATATTCCTCGGGGGAGAGCAAACAGCCAGAGGTACATTGTACATGTTGGTACGAATGACATAGGTAGAACAAAGGATGAGGTTCTGCAGAATAAATATAGGGAGATAGGTTAGAAGTTAAGAAGCAAAACCTCGAGGATATTGATCTCCTGATTACTTCCAGTGCCATGTGCCAGCGAGGTCAGAAATAGGAAGGTAGGTCAGATGAATGTGTGGCTGAGGAGCTGGTTCAGGGGGCAGGGATTCAGGTTCTTGGACCATTGGGGTCTCTTCTGGGGTAGGGGCGATCTGTACAAGAGGGACGGGTTGTACTTGAACCAGAGAGGGACCAATATCCCAGCAGGAAAATTTGCTAATGCTACATGGGAGGGTTTAAATGAGATTGGCAGGGTGGTGGGAATCTGAGCAGGAGCAAGTCATGGGATAAAGCAGTAGCCAGTGAGAGCAAGTTTAGTAATCAGGATAGCCAGGGACACAATAAAGGGAGAGAAAGGAATACTCAGTTAAACTGCATTTATTTTCAATGCATGAGGCTTAACAAGTAAGGCAGATGAGCTCAGGGTGTGGATTGGCTCTGGAGACTGGGATGTTATAGCCATAACAGAAACATGGCTGAGAGAAGGGCAGGACTGGCAGCTCAATATTCCTGGATACAGATGCTACAGGCGTGACAGAGGTACAGATAAGTGAGAAGGAGGTGTTGCCTTTTTGATAAGAAAGACGTAACGGCAGTGCTTAGAGACGATGTCCTTGGGGGATCGTCCAGTAAGGCCATATGGGTGAACGTAGAAACGAGGTTCACCCTAGCGTGGCTGTATTATAGACTCCCTAATAGTCAGTGGGAACTTGAGGAGCAGGTTTGTAAAGAAATTGCTCATAGTTGTAAGAATAACAGGGTTGTATTAGTGGGAGATTTTAATTTCCCTGGTATTGACTGGGCCACACAGAGTGTTAAGGGCCTGGACGGGGCGGGATTTGTGAAATATGTCCAGGAAAGTTTCCTGAGTCGATATATAGAGGGCCCTACTCAGAAGGGTGCAGTACTGGACCTCCTCTTAGGGAATGATGCAGGGCAAGTAACTGAAGTGGCAGTCAGGGAGCACTTTGGCTCTAGTGACCATAATTCTGTTAGTTTTAAGATAGTGATTGAAAAACACCAGACAGGCCCACAGGTTAGGGTCCTAATCTGGAGCAGGGCTAATTTTGGGGGAATTGGGCAGGATCTGGCAGAGGTTGATTGGGTGAACCTGTTTGAAGGGAAAGGAATTAATAATTCATCAAAAGTGGCATCACAGATAGACAGGGTGGTAAAAAATGTGCTTAGCACATGGGCTTTTATCAGTCAGGGCATTGAGTATAGGAGTTGGTACATAATGTTACAATGGAAAAGTCATTGGTGAGGCTGCCCTTGGAGTACTGTGTACAGTTTTGGTCACCCTGTTATAGAAAAGATGTAATAAACTGGAAAGAGTGCAGAAAAGATTTATGAGGATGTGGCCAGGACTAGAGGGCCTGAGTTATAGGGAGAGGTTGGCCAGGCGAGGTCTTTATTCCTTGGAACGTAGGAGAATGAGGGGTGACATTACAGAAATGCTTAAAATGATGAGAGGCATTGATAAAGTGAATGGTAACAGTCTTTTCCCCAGGCTAGGGGAGTCCAGAACTAAAGGGCATAGATTTAGGGTGAGAGGGGAAGGATTTAAAAGGACCTAAGGGGCAACATTTTCACACAGAGGGTAGTGAGTATGTGGAATGAGCTGCCAGAGGAAGTGGTTGAGGCAGATACAATAGTATCGTTTAAAAAGCACTTGGATAGGTACATGGAGGGGTGAGGATTGGAGGGATATAGGCTGAACGCAGGAAATTGCGACTAGCTGGGTGGGCACCATGGTTGGCATGAACTGGTTGGGCTGAAGGGCCTGTATCCGTGCTGTATTGCTCGATGAGAAGTGCAAGTGAATCATTGCTTCAGCTGGAAAGACAGTTTGGATCCCTGGATGGTGGGAATGGAAGAAGTAGAGGAGAGGTGTTGCATCTCCTGCGGTTACATTGGGACAGTACTGCAAAAAACGTTGGTGGAGGTGGAAGAGCAGATCAGGGAATTGCAAAGGGAACCATCCCATCAATTCTGAAAGGGGATAGGAAGATGTGCCTAGTGATGGAATCTTATTGGAACTGGCTGAAATGGCCAAGGATGATCCATTCAATGTGGACGCTGGTGGGGTAGAAGTTGTGGACCAGGGCAACTCTATCCTTTTTCTGTCCTTAAGCAGAAGGGGCGAGAGTAGAGGTGTGGGAAATAGATGAGATGTTGTCACTACCACTATTATTATCTTACACAATATAACCTTATGGAACAGTTTATGTCTGGGCATGTTGCAGCCTTCTGGACATGATATTGAATTCTATAGTGACAGCTAACTCACTTCCTCTCTATCACAACTGGCCATTTCTGATGCATGTCACCCAGTTGTGATATTGGCCCAGCTTTTCTCTCTGTTTGCAGAGCATGACCTTCTGGGCATGGCCTATAGTCTTGCATTTTGCACGGTTTACATTCCTTTGTTTGTATTCTCACTGACTGCTCTCATTTTGTTCATTCTTTCTCTAAATGCCTCCACTAACCCATCGACCACATGACCTCTGCAATTTATCCCCATGGCAACCCTAGCATCACCCTATTGTTGATATTCCCTTTTGTCTTATCCATCCTTCCCAAACAATCTCAGCAACTTAATGCCAACTCGATTTCTCTTCCTAATTCCAATCAAGGGTCTTGAACCCAAAACGTTAACACTGTTTCTTTCCATAGATGCTGCCTAACCTGCTGAGTGTTTCCAACATTTTCTGTTTTTATTTCAGATATCCAGCATCTTCAGTCTTTTGATTTTCCTCAATGAAGTTATTCTGTTTACAGTAAAAACCCAAGAACTTGGTTATCATTGAGAAAATGTACATAGTTAGCTGCAGTGGTATATACAAATCTGCACGTTCCCAAATATTAACTTTATTTTTGGTAAAAAAAGTCACTTGAAAAATGTTCAGGTTAATGTAGATTATCTTTGATTAGCTGTTTGATTGT
Organism: Pristis pectinata; assembly: GCF_009764475.1. NCBI lineage: Eukaryota > Metazoa > Chordata > Chondrichthyes > Rhinopristiformes > Pristidae > Pristis > Pristis pectinata. The sequence continues at coordinate 27,196,343 of NC_067414.1, read as the reverse complement.
AAATTCTCATGCCCATGGTGAATTGAATGAGGAAAAATATCTTTGGCTGGGCACATACACACGTAGGGGAATTGAGCTGGAGGCTGTATCTTAGTCTCTAGAAAGCAGGCACACAACACATTCTTGTGAGAAAGAGCTTTACTTGACAAAAAGGATAATAAACAACGGTTGTGGAGATGTATTGTCTACCGTGACATGACTGATAGGACATCAAGGGTTAAATAGAGTTAAAAATCTGAACAAATTATTAACTAACTTGTCTCTAAAAGCAAATTCTGACTGCATAAAAAGGGTATGACACTTTGCAATTTATGCAGATCCTTTACCATACTGGAATATAAACAAAAAGGGCTTTTTACATTCTCAAAGGGAATGTTTAGTTGCTCACTTTTACTGCCATGGAAAGATGTTTATTTACCAAGGGAATCTCTTGACCCCTTAGCAATTTATTCTAATCATTTTGTTAGCACAGAGGACTGCCTCTCAAAGTGATCTAGTACAATTTGATGAGCAGAAATGTAAGGTGCAGGTGGAATAAATAATTTTAAAATTCACAAAACAGCCATACATTATATATGCATATAAACGTGTTTTCTGCATGTTTCATTTTGTGTTCTTACCAGTTTGAGAAAGAAAAGGTTTAACTGTAGAATGCAAAGATATATAATTGAGGCTGATGGTTATCCACAGATCCTGAAGCTTAGTGTCATTAAGACTGACAGATTTGCCTTTGGTCTGTGAGTTGCTCCACACAATGTGCTGCCAAGATAATCTCACATTAGTGCAAACATGCAAACATGCAAATTTCATGGCTCGGGAAGAGGGAGCCCTTTTTGCAGTTCCCAGACAGTGTCTGTGGCAACGATTCAGATGGGAGCCTGGCCAGTTCTCTAGATTGTTTGTATTTTCTCTACATATTTGTTTTGTTTTTCAAATTAATGAATATCCAATATTTTCAATAACCTGTCATTACATCTCTGAATCCTCCTTGTATGGGTGTGAAGGGTAGAAGTGGTGAAGGCCGTCAAGATCAGGCATTGGTTAATGTGAGATCACATTTCATTAAAACTGAAGTTGAAAGGGCCTGTGCAGCCAATAATATGCTCTTTTATTTACAAATAGCTTATCTATTTCAAAGCATCAAGCGAGCTCAGAGATAGGTTACAGACAACCTCATTAGTGTCATCTTTTAGTGGTTTAACACGAACAAGTGTTGGTTGATATCAGAAAGCTAGCTGATGCAGAATCTTCACAGCCTGTTGTGCAGCGAGAGTCCACATTAGAGGCATGGGCTCCCCCTGTTATCATTAACCATGCTGAGCAAGCATGGGTTTGGGTGTGTATAACATAGGTGTTTAATGTGTTCCTCTTAAAAAGACATGAAATTTAAATGCTTGCACATGACAGGAATTTTGGAAGTGTAGAATTGGGCAGGCAGTACAAGTTTCAGGCAGTTCAAGTGAAGGAATGAAATACTCATTGAACAATAGTAATAATAGGGTGTATTCAACAAACTGGTCTCAATAACAAAATAAAGCTCAACTGTCTTGTTTGAGTGGTTTATACATTTTTGAACTCTTTGGATTTCATCACTCATTGGGCTGCACCAATATACTTGTTATTTTATCAGATATGCAGTTCAAAATAAAAGAGCCTCGAGCAATAGGAAAATGTATCATTCCAGATCATTTGGATCATCAGTCAGCCAGAGTAAGAGTAAGCCTCTGTGCCCTGCTTGACTGAAAATCAGTACATCCTTGTGCTGATCTGGGGTTGGGAGGCGAGAAAAATTATACAATTGTTTTAAAATTAGAATTAAAAAATCTGATGCAATGTCTCTCCACTTGTTTTCCCAATCAACATTAGAATCTAATACGGAGTGCTCCATGCTCAAAGAGATCATTAGGTTGAAGATGGCAACACCACTGATTATAGAACATAGAACATTACAGCACAGTACAGGCCCTTCAGCCCATGATGTTGTGACAACATTTTATCCTGCTCTAATATCTAACCCTTCCCTCCCACATAGCCCTCCATTTCTCCATCATTCATGTCTCTATCTAAGAGTCCCTTAAATGTCCCTGATGTATCTGCCCCCACAATCTCTGCCAGCAGTGCATTTCACGCACCCACCACTCTTCGTATAAAAAAACTTACCTCTGACATCCCCCTTATATCTTTCTCCAATCACCTTAAAATTATGCCCCCTTGTGTTAGCCATTTTCACTCTGGGAAAAAGTCTCTGACTTGTGGTAGATCTGAAGGGATATTTGTTTCACATGATAAGAATCTCTATCAGATACTTCAAATGTGAGTTAAAAGCCAGCATCAGCTGTGATTCACTAAGGGAAAGTTAAAAAAAATGCAAGACCAGCCCCCAAGATATGTCAGCTAGTAACATGCACTGGAGTTCTGCTTAATAAGTACTGCAACCTTTGCAAAAAAAAGTTTCCCTTGAGGAATTTTTAATCAGATAGTTGTCCAAGGATACAAGCTATCAGATGAGCTAATTGGAGAGAAACCTTGTCACCAGTTTAGGACTGCTTACTTTTAATAGTGTGTCAGCCTTTGGGGGAAAAAAAGCTATCTGAATAACAAAACACCTAGCAAAATCCCAAGTCCAGCAAAATATAAAGAAAAAGATGCAATGAAATGACAGCACATTTTCATCCTCCTGTATGATGGCTGAAGTAAAAGTAGTGTGTAGTGGAGTGGGAAGTGGTTGGCAAAACAAAACTCATGTGCAATCATTCTGTTATTTTCTAAAAAAAACACATTAAGGAGGATCCTTTCCAGGAAAATTACTGGGATATATTTGTGGATCAACAGAAGAAAAAATATTTGGATAAAGCCACTGAGAAAGAGCACCACAATAAAAGCAACAAAATAACCTCAATGTACTTACATAAATGGCACAAATAAAAACAAAATGCTGAAAACAGGTGGCAGGTCAGACAGCATCTATGGAAAGAGAAACAGAATTAATGTTTCAGGTCAAAGACCCTTTGTTAGAAGCTGGAAAGAGAGAAAAGTTGGATTTAAGCAGCAGAGCGGAGGTGGGGTGGGTGGGGTTGTGGGGGCGGGATGGCTAGGACAAAGGGAATATCAGTGGTAGTGAGAGGGCTGGGTTGGCATGGAGATAAGTGGTTGGGGTCATCTGGTTGCTGGGTCAATGGGAGCATTTGGAGAGAGAGAGAGAGAGAGAGACAAAATGAACAAATGCCATGAAACGAGGGTAGTTAGCAAGTGAGAATACATACAAAGGTGCGTAAAAGTTGTGAAATACAGGGCTGCTGAGGGGAGAGAAAAGCCAATATCACATTTGGATAATTTTCAGCAGAAATGGAAAGCTTCTGACACAGACAGCAAAAGTAATTTATCAAAAGAGGTAGAATTCAATAATGAACCCTGAAGATAAAATGTTGTTCCTCAACCTTACATTGATCCTCATCATGAAAGTGCAGGAGGCCACAGACAATAGGTGGGAGTGGGATGGAGGATTAAAGTGGCAGAGAACGGGGAGATCCAAGTTGCTCTGCGGACTGAACACGGTGTTCTACAAAGCAGTTATTCAGTGAGATTTCACCATCAGATAGGTTGTGGTATTCATGATGTGGGATTCATCGGAGAAAACAGATACAGATTGACCAACTGCTTTGTGGAACACCTGCGTTCAGTTTGCACGTAATAACGTTGATTTTGAAATTGCTTGGGTCTTCTCCTATTCTCCCGTAAAATTGGGATGGGGGCTGGAAAGAGACCAGGAAACGCCTCCGAAGAAACAGTACGAAGGGTCATTTCAATTCTGCTTCCCTGGCGGTTCCAGCAATCTCTCGTTAAACGTACAGATGGATACAGGGAAACCCAACCCCGGAACACAAGCAGAAAGTCCCCACCGTGTATAGCGAGCGCAGTACTATTAAAATAAAACAACGTGTAGCAGTGAACTAGGGCGCCAACATAACCTTATCTGGTCAGTGAAGAAATTTAATGTGCAGAGCTGTGAATGTGAAACCTAATGTGAATCTTAAAGTGAAAATACGGTTTTCATTGCAACTGGTTGACATCTCCATCGTTACTCTGAATTGTTAAGAATTGGCTACAAACCATCAAACGTTAAAAATTCTCTCGGGCAGGTAATCACATTTTAACGAGCTGATTGAAGCTCTGTGGTGATTTATTTTTGCCTGAAATCAGCGGAGAAATTTAAACTGATAAAGTACTAGGCTTTAAGCAGTTGTGAAGTGTATTGAACGGCCTGAATAGCCAGCTATTCTATGAGTGAGGCCTTTGCAATCGACTCTCAGCACAGGAGTACCATTGCCCGATGTAAGTGATTAGCCTTCATAAACAGAGAGGGTGTTTAACATTCCCTTTCTGTGCTCCTTGGCTCACTGCATTAAATCCCCGTGTAAACCAACTGCATTCTTGCATTGCACACGTTCCCAAGTGCTTTCGTCAGTGATGGCAAAGATTATTTCCAATATTCATCTCTCATGGAAAATCAGGTTACGTTCCTCCTCCTGTGACTATCAGGGCTACAGAATGATGCCACTGAGCAGCTGCAGGCACTTCCCAGAACTGCGAGTCGCAGCATTACCATATAAAAAAAGTTTTAAATAGAACATGTTGTGGACAGTAGTGTGACACCCTGAACGTCCTCTTGAAAGAGAATATGCATGACTTTACCTTTTGTAACTTGACTGGTCTCTCTCTCTCTCTCTAATGCGAGTGTGGCCCAGCCACGTGCTCTTTACCCGGTAAATGCGAGTTTCAAAATGAATGAATGTTTTCGGAAATTATAATAACCTGTTACTTAGCTGATGTCACGCAGTTTGACCACGGGGTAAACTATCACTCAAAACTTTGATGTTAATTGCATTAAAAAATTCGACAGTACCAGGCACGTTTACATTCCGAGTCTTTCCACGTGAAATCACCAACACCCCTGCGTAATAAAATCAAGTTGCGGACCTATAAAACTGAATAATGTAATGAAGATCTTTTGGTTTGCTTATGGAATATGTGTGTCACAAACAAGGCCTGAATTCCCTTCCCACCACTAATTGTCCTAATGTGATTAGTGATTGATTCCTCTTCAACAGCTTCAGTTTCTGTTTTGAACATACTCTCTCAAAGTTGTTTGTATCTAATTAGAGTCATACAGCAGGGAAACAGACCCCGTGCCCCAACTCATCCATGCTGAGTCAGTCCCATTTGCCTGTGTTTGGCTCATATCCCTCTAAAGTTTTCCTGTCCATTTACCTGTCCAATTGTCTCTTAAACATTGTAATTGTACCCACATCTAACACTTCCTCTGGCAGCTTTCCATATACCCACCACCCTCTGTATGTACAGGGTGGGTGGGATATGCCCTTCAGGTTCTCTTCAAATCTTTCCCCTCTCACCTTAAATTTATGCCCCCCTACCCTGGGGGGGGAAAAAGTCTGTGACCATTCACCTTATCCATGCCCCTCATGATTTTATAAACCTTGATTAAGGTCACCCCTCAGCCTCCTTATCTCCAGGGAAAACAATCGCAGCCTATTCGGTCTCTCCTTATAGCTCAAGCCATTCAGTCCCAGAAATATCCTTGTGAATCTTTTCTGCACCCTGTCTAGCTTAATCACGTCCTTCCTATGGTGTGGCAAGCATGTAATTCTCCACCATGAGGAAGGAATAGTGATATACTTCCAAGATGGAGTGCTGTTTCCAATACACTCCTGCAAGATGAAGGTATCGCCACATGCTCTTCCAGGATTTAGATCGAAAGGATTTAGATAACAAAGGAATAGAAATTGTGTTTGTTTCTAAATTGTAGAACTTGCAATGCTGTTCCCTTGCATATGCTCCTGTCTTTTCATGTGTAAAAAATAATCATAATTATTTTAGCGATGCTGAGACTTGAGGATATTTGCTAGCGTTAACTCCTTTGTTATAATGCACAGTTTATCACTAATGAGGAAGACTGTCAGCTGTAGGAAGCTATCAATCAAGTGCTTGGAAAACTGGTAAATGGAATTCAGTCTACAGAACAGTGAGGTAATCCATCTAGAGAAAGCAAAGGAGGCCAGAAAATACACATAGAGTGCATATTTGTAAATCCCAGAATGTTCCAGGCAGGTAGATAATATGAGTAAAAAGGCATTTCTTAATTGGTTGAGATATTAGAACATAAGAGCTGGGATGCTATGTTAGAATACTACAAAACACTAATTAGGCTTTGGCTACAGTATTGCTTGTAGTTTTAATCACCACATCATCGGAAGGATGTGATAACACTGGATAGAGATCAGAAAAGATTTATAAGGATGCTACTAAAAATTGGGGATTTTAGCTCAGTAGACTATGGGGGGTGGTGGAGAGGGGAGGTGGTGGAGCATGGGAAGATTGATTGGGATTGTTTATTTTGTATTGAGGAAAGATTTAAGCAATGTTTAAGGTGTAAAACTTTGAGGGGGATCTGCTGTTCTACTTTCATCTACATCGAGGTCAATAACTGAGGAGGAGGGAATGTAGATTTAATATAATTAGTAGAACTACTGTGGAGAAAGTTATGGACCTTGCTGACTGAAAAGATGGTAAAGACAAAATGTACCAAAATGTTAAAAAGGGTACCTCCAGCTACTAGCTGCAAGAACAAGAGCGAGGTGAGGGTTGTCAAGTTTTACACTCTTTTGGACACAATGTTTTCCTTGTGCTGCAAATATCAATGATCTCTGAAAGACAGCAAACTTCTAATGCTCCCATCAAACAGAGAAGGACTTTCAGCCTAGCTTTTTTGTGCTTGAGTCTTAAATTCACAATCAACTGTCTTAGAGGCCCAGAAAAAATCAGATGGAAGAGGGAAAGCAGTTGTTTAACAAACAGCTGTAGAAAGGGTACCAACTGGCCAATAAGGAATGTCATTCTGTGTATGATGCTTTTCAAGTGTTTTGAGGTTTTACAGATAAATAATAGCTGTAAGGACTTTTTGTGTATAAATACTCCTGTAAAGCAACATTGCCCATAGTTTGATTGCATTAAGCCTGTAAATGGAGTTTTAACAAAAAGGAGTCAATTGTAAGTTAATATGTGGGAGAAATATAGGAAGTATGTTAGAAGAATGTTACAATTTTCCAACAATAGGATAATTTCGTTATCCAACTGGGAAGTTTTAAATGGATATTTCAGAAAACGACAGTAGACTTGTGTGAAGAAAACATATGGTCCAATCTTTTAAATGTTTTATTGGCGAATGGGGAATTAGTTGACAACTGGTAGCTCCAGCAGCAAACCATCTGGGACTCACAAATGGAGGGACAATTTTTGTATCCAACTCTAGACCATGATTTAGAGCCAAATATTCTCCGTAAATTTGTTTCACTCATTGTTGGTTAAGATCATCTGCTAACATTATTTAAACAATTTTTTACTGGTGATTTACTGCTATTTTAAGGTGGGTAACAACAGTATCGGAGAACAAACCTTTTGTTCACTTCTCAAAGCTTCCTCCATGCACTTCCATTCTCATTTAATAATAATATCAAAGACAGTAGGTTGATGTTGATTGACTGATCCAACCTTGTTCTGCCAATCCCAAACGTATTGTCTACTGCCAGATTCTGGATCAGTTAAATCACATTCATGGCAGATGGAATCATTTTTCTCATCAGCATTAAAATGGAAGGATCATTTTGTGTTTGTAGGTGAATCTTGAGGTGAATTGTCCTTTGGGCTATGCCTGACACTGTTTGAAGAGCTCTGGTGATGAAAGAAGGCAGTTGCACTTGGATTTCCAGAGGTGGAGGTCAAGGATTGAAAGAGAGCTTAATACTTAAGGCCTGTTCATTAATATCTGTGAGGTCAGAAAGCCATCCCTATTTATCTGTCAGAATAGTATTTTGTACCGTATTTATTAAGTGAACTGTTCAGCTGAAAAATCTCATTGTCATTTCCAGAACTGCTGGATTATCCAATGATAAATAATCATATTGTATATGTGCAACCAAATATAGTGCACTTAAATGCTCCTTTTCATTTCCGAACATGGTACTAGAATTAATTAATGATCAAAACACTAATTAACCCAATTATTAGGGGTCAGACCTCATCTAATAAAGGAACTGCTATTAATTTGATCTCTAAGGAAACTAAATTGAAACAAAAAGAAAAATGGAGGATTTTTCACTATTACTCTGACAACAAATGACATTTAGCCTTGATATAGATCTGCTGTGTGCTGACAAACTATTATTCTTTGTAACTTTGCCCAATCTGACTCTCACATCTAAGAAAGGGATGTAAGGTATTCTGTGGGTGGATATTCAATAAACATTAGTCAGTGGAATTGGAATTGGAATTGGTAGTGGCCTAAATCATCAGAAAATGCCCTGCTTTCTTTAATTATCCTGAGGATTGACTGCAAAATTTAGGCTGAAGGGGTACTGTTTTGGTGACCCTGTCTCTCAAATACTTAGCAATGCGGGCTCCAAGGGGCATGTAGCCTACTCCTGCTCCCATTCCTTCTGTTCTTGCTGGATACAAATTGGGAGCTCCAACTCCTGAATTTACCGTAGTGAATTGCACCTCTTGTCGAACATTTCTGGGATATCCCGATGTTGAGAAAGAGATGTGTACATGTTTATTTTATCCTAATTTATTCCTCTCATTAGTCATTCCACTGCCCTCCCCTCTATCTCTCATGGTATGCCAGTCTTCTCTTCTGAAGGTATTTGATCATTGCCAAAACACCAGCCAAAATATTCCTCTGAGGGAAATTCTGCAATTGTCCTTGCAGTTATGTACTGTAGGTTGTGAATGTGGATGGACTATTTGACCATGAATCCCAAAATTGAATCCTGTCTGATGTGTGCATAGTTAAACATAATCAATGAATAGAATAAAATGCTATTCTCCCCTCTCTCACTTAGAGGCTTAAGTCATTGTGATGCACCAACTGGTCAGTTCATTACAGACTGTGGATTGGACTTGGGTCTGTACATCTCAGGTGCCTGAGGGATGTTGTGGCAGACTCTTTGTTCACTGAATATGAAGTATAGTGGATAATTTTGCTAATTGATGCTGCCTTTGGCATGACAGAATATTGTTTGCCTCAGGTGACTGTAACCAGTCTCATTTTCAGGTATAGTTCGTACTTGGGTGAGAATCTTTGGCACATGTTGAATTGGTACACCTGCAGCTCAGGGCGATGAGGTACCTGGTTACTGGGCCAAGAACAGGTGGGGTCCCACCATGCATCAGTCTGCTGGCTCCTCTCCCAAGGCTGCTGCTGATAATCCCAGAGTTTACTTTAGAGTGCGTGTGTTTGTGTCAGCCTGAGTATATGGGTGCGGTGAATAGTGTGCGGGTGTGTATGTGTGTTAAGTACGTGCAACAGAATTTCTTGGAACTTCTTACCATTGGATCAAGACCTCGCTCTGTCGATTCCATGTATTAGCTGGTGTGTAATGGTCACTACATAGAAAATAGGAGCAGGATTTGGCCATTTGGCCCTTCAAGCCTTTCCGGCATTCAATACAATCATCCGCTAGAGGAACTCAGCGGGTCAAGCAGCATCAGTGGGGATAAGGAAAGTTCTTGATGCAGGGTTTCATCACGAAATGTCGACAATTCCTTTACCCCTACAGGTGCTGCTCGACCCATTGAGTTCCTTCAGCAAATCGTTTGTTGGTCCAGATTCCAACGTCTGCAGTCTCTTATGTCTTCAATACAATCCAAGGCTGATTATCTAAATTCAGAACCCTGTCCCTGCTTTCTCCCATATCCTTGATCTCTTTAGCTATGAGAACTATATCTCACTCCCTTCTTGAATATATTTAACGATTTGGCCGTAACTGCCTTCAGCGGTGGAGAATTCCACAGGTTCACACTGTCTGAGTGAAGAACTTTCTCCTCATCTCAGTCCTAAATGGCCTACCCCATAAATGCTCTGACCCTGTCTCTGGACTTCGTCACCATTGGGAACATCCTTCCTGCAGCTAACCTATCCAGTCCTGTCTGGATTTTATAAGTTTCAATGAAATATCCTCTCATTTTTCTAAACTTTAGTGGATATAATCATCCCATTCTCTCTTCAGAGGTCAGTCCTGCCATCGGGAATGAGTCTGGTGATCATCTTCCACTCCATGGAAGTCAAACACAAGGGACTGCCTGAGTAGGAAGAAAAACTTCGTAGGCCACCAGGTAGCTACTGTTTCAGGATTGGTGAGGGTTGAACCTGTCATGTCACATGACACCTGCCTTTTCTTGGGCTCTAACTTGATGTGCCTATCTCCATTTTTTTCCTCAGCTATGCCCTTTTGTCTTTTGGAAGGGTGGGTAAGATGAAATGTACTCTCTCCTATTCCTCCTCATCTTTGATTTCTCTTCCTTACTCTAGAGAGGATAGCTCTAGAGAGGAGATTCACCAGGATGTTGCCTGGGATGGAGTGTTTTGATCATGAAGAGAAACCGGAACAGCTGAGTCTCTTTTCCCTGGAACGGGGAGGTTATGAGGGAACATGATTGAGGTATATAAAATAATGAGTGATATAGATAGGGTAGACTACAGGAAACGTTTCCCCATATCAGATGTAGATGAAACTAGAAGACAAGGATTTTGGGTAAGGGGTAAGAGAATTAGAGGGAATCTGATGGGGATCTTTTTCTCCTAGAGAGTGGTGAGTGCCTCCCTGAGCGAGTGGTGGAAGCAGAGTCACTGACAGCAATTAAGAAATGTCCAGACAAGCATTCAAATCACTGAGGCTACAGGCTAAGTGCTGGAAGATGGGATTAATACGGATGGGTGCCCACTGGTCGCCATGGATGTGGTGGGCGGAATGGCCTGTTTCCATGCTATATGACTCTATGAGGTGCTCTTTGTGCAAAGATTCAGAGATGTATTTCATTCGTCCATGAGACTCAAAGCACAGCAAGGCCATAGAGCTGTGTAGTGAATTCTATATGATTCAATGTAATTGTGAGTACCTGCAACATTTATTATTTGAGTAGGTAAAATTAACCTCTAGATTTGCTTCAAAACCATCAGGAAGGCAGTTACAAGGAGATGTGATATTGGCATCATCTTGTGGTCATTGGCCCAGTGTCCATTTCATCATATTCACTGGTAATATGGCACTCTGCTAACATTTTTAAGCTACAATACCTTTCTAGATGTTTTGGCAGTCAGAAATTATTCATGCAATGAGCACTAACAACTAATTGCTCACTGCAGATTCAAGGTTGTCTCTTTTCTTTTCAAATCATGTGTAACGTTAATGTAACTTTGGACTTTGATGCTAGTTCTTACACTTTAACCTCCAGTTTGTGATAGATTACACTTGGTTACAAAGTAAATGGTTTACAAGCAGTTGTTTCATGAGATAATGTCACCTAGCTTGCCACGGGTTGCCTTGCATGATCAGCAACAATAAATTGTCAGGTACAAAGTGGATGATAACCTCTGACTCATATACAAATACTTGGAAAAGACACCTCCAGTGTGGCAGGTCTTTCCACAGAAGTCAATCTGCAGTGTTGATTGAGGGATGAAGTGGAATATCAGCATTATGGCAGCTTTATGGAGATAGTTTTTCAAAATAAAAAGGGGTTTCATAATAATTAAAACTGTGACTGGAAATGTGAAATTGGGATGAATTTGGGATATAACAGGGAAAACCTGCAAATCCATTGTTTGTTAGATAGGACAAGATATCTTTATTAATCACATGTACATTGAAACACACAGTGAAATGTATCTTTTGCGTAGAATGTGCTGGGGGGCAGCCCGCAAGTGTCGCCGTGCTTCCGGCGCCAACATAGCATCCCCACAACTTCCTAACCCATACGTCTTTGGAATGTGGGAGGAAACCGGAGCACCCGGAGGAAACTGACGCAGACAGGGGAAGAACGTACAAACTCCTTACAGACAGCGGCCGGAATTGAACCCGGTTCACTGGCACTGTAATAGCTATAAATTGTTATTGCTATAAATTGTATTTACTAGACTGTTCTGTACTGGTTGGCAAAACCATTTGGCAGGGTGATGGGGGAACTTGTTTGTCAACCTCCAGGTAACAAGGCTCCAGTCTTGGGAAAGATGTGTCTCCTTTAAGAACATCCCCTTTTAAAGATAATTGTGGGAGGAGTTCTTTCCAACCAGCTAAGGTTACCTATAATGACAAGTCGGACAAACTTGGATTGTTTTCTCAGGAGGCTGAGGGGCATATAAAATTATATATTTTATACTGAGGGCAATATAAAATTAGGAGAGGCATAGGTAGGGTAGATGGTCAGAGTCCTTTTCCCAGGGTGGAAACATCAAATACTGGGGGGCATAGCTTTCAGGTGAGAGGGGGAAAGTTTAAAGGAGAGTTACAAGGCAAATTTTTTTTACAGAGATTAGTAGGTGACTGGAACATGCTGCCAGGGGATGTGGTAGAAGCAGGTACAATAGCAGCGTTTAAGAGGCATTTCGAGAGGTACATGAACAGGCAGAATGGAGGGATATAGATCGTGTGCGGACGGATGGAATTAGTTTGGATTGGCATCATGGTCAGCACAGACGTTGTGGGTCCAAGGTCCTGATCCTGTGCCGGACTGTTTTACATTCCAAACATAAATGGCAAAGTTCAAGTGAAGTAGGTTGTGAAAGAAGCTGACTGTTGAAGAGGTGTGGGGGACACAGGCTTGCATGGGCCACCATCCCTATTTGGTCAGGACAGTCCCGTCCGACAAAGACCCAGTGCTGGTCCTGTGCTGAATGCCTCATTTGTTCTGGAAATCTTTTTGGCTCACAGTTTCTGCTCTGTGCTGAGTTGTCTGCCCTTGCCACCAACTTCCAAAGGCAGTTCACACTTGACCATGGATGGTTCTCCCACCCTGAGCTGGCTCCATGGGTGGTGTCGGGTCAGTAGCAGAGCCTTTGGAAATGTGATTGAGTCATGTGAGCAGAGTCAGAATAAGCCCCACCCACAACTGCTGAAGCAGCTTGGCAACTGGTTAAGCCTCATTCCCCCGCTTAACAGGAATTGTCCTGAGGCACAGAAACATTCAAAAACTTTAAATATTAAAGTTGTAATTTTATATTAAGGAAGGAGAAAACAATCCAAGAGAAAACAGTCTAGATTTGTCTGACCTCTCCTTAGAGCAAATACTCTCTAATCCAGGCAATATCCTGGTGAATCTCTTCTGCACCCTCTCCATATAATGCAGGTATTCCACTTCCTCCATTGACAAACTCTGCAAATTGATTTCTGTGGAAAGAACTGCCACATCCTTCCTGTAATGGGGTGACCAGAACGGCACACAATACTCCAAATGTGGCCTAACCAAAGTTTTATACTGCTGCAACATGACTGCCCAACTTTTATACTCAACACCCTGACTGATGAAGGCAAGCAGCCTTCTTTACCACCCCATCTTTACCACCCTATCAAGTGTTGCTTTCAGGGAGCTATGGACTTGCACCCTAAGATCCCTCTGTACATCAATGCCCCGAAGGATCCTTCCATTTACTGTATAATTTCCTTTTACATTTGACCTCCCAAAGTTCAACACCTCACAACACCTTGTCCGGATTAAGCTCATCTGCCATTTTTCTGCCCACATTTCCAACTGGTCTATGTACTGTTGAATTCTTTGACAACCTTCCTCACTATCAACAACTCCACCAATTTTTTATGTTGTCTACAAACTTACTAATCAGCCCACTACATTTTCATCCACAGGCTGTGTCACAAACAACAGAGGTCTCAACATTGCTCCTTGAGGAACATCACTAGATGGTCACAGACCTCCAGTCAGAGTATCATCCCTCCACCACTACCCTGTCTTCTATGGCCAAGCCAATTTTGAATCTGATCTTCCAAGTCTGCATGGATCCCATATGCCTTGATCTTCTGGACCAGCCAACCATGAGGGACGTTGTCAAAAGCTTTACTAAAATTCATGTAGACAACATCCACTGTCCTGCCCTCATTCATCATCTTTGGGATCCTTTGCTGGACTCCATGAGAAACCTGCACTGGAACAAACAGCTGACTACAACATTTAGATTTTCGAATTTAATGAAGCATGCTCAGAGATGTGGAAGTTGTACTTTGTAGCGCAATGCTGATAGTTTCATTGGGATTTCTCTGCAAATGGACAGCTATCTCAATGCAGTTTGGCTCACTGAGATCTAAATCGGTGTCTAAAAGTCGTGACACCTGCCTGGATTGCCAGCAGTGCTTTTAAAGCAGGACAGTGCCTGTTAGGCCGCACAGGACGGGAAAGCCTTGGGGACCAATTTGCATCAGTCTCACACTGCTACCAGCTCACACCCTGGCAGCTTTAAGCACCAGTGACAGCAAGTTGAGAAGAGGGCTTTGAGTTGAACAAATAAATGAGTACTTGCTTGGACAGGAATCTATTGCTTTGGAGGTCAGTTGATGCCTTGTGGTGACCACCTGTGTGTTGACAGGGTTTACTCTGCCGCAACAGCATCATAAGTCACCCACAAATGCAGTTGGGGCCACATACCCTTTTTTTTTCTTGGGATGTTTCCCAATTTGAAAGAGGTGATCCTTGTTGTTGGTGGTGACTCTCCAGGTCTACTGTCCATTTAAAAAAAACTGCTGAGGCAACAGAATAAATTATAGTCTATATTTATTTTCTTGCATTTAATTGGTGTGTCCTCTTGGAAACACTTTTGACTTGTTTTGCATATACAACTGATGGATGTTTAGTGGATATTTTGCCTCTGGCTAAACAAAGCTTTTAAATATAGATGTGTTATTTCAAAACAGAAGCCACTGGTGATGTGGTCAATGGGGAATTTGGATGTGGTCAATTGCATTGCAGATTTTAAATAAAAAAAAGACGCTGGGCCTGAGATCTCAACTCTTTTATTTGTGCACCATGTGCATGTGTGGGTTGGCCTCTCTGCCTTTATGGTAATTTGACAGGGTGGCACTGTCAGTTCATTCAGTAGCTCCTGGGTTCTGAGCATGTGATCCAGACTGACATTCTGGGCTGAGGGGGTGCTGCATCGCTTGAGTTGCTGCCTTTCAGGATAAACATTAAGCCAGAACTCCACCTGCCCTCTCAGGTGAATGTAAATGATCCTCTATTATGATTTTTGAGAAAGAGAAACTGTCTGCTTGCCGGACTCCTGGCCAATATTTAACCCTCAATCAACACCTAAAACAGATTTGTTTGCAAGAAATTGCTCTGCCAGTTTTTTTTATATATTTGCACTGTAATAAAGATCACATTGGTAATAAAGAGCTCTGTGATACCCTGAGGTTGCAAGAACCATTATTTGAATTCAGGCCTTCCTTCTACGGAATGCTAAGGAAGTAGTGCTTGCAATGTTTTTTAATCTTCTAAATCCTTTAATATTTTGGTTACTAAACAGTAGTGCCTGCATTGTATTAGTACAGAGAATGAGTGCTTTTGGATAAAATGTCACTACAGTCACATCTGTGGCTAAAAAGCAATTTCAAGTTCAAGACAATGGCCTGTTGTCATGCTCACAAGAGGTCAGATATTTTTCAAATGATTTGAAGTCCCCTTGCAGCTGCCAAAACACAGCAGGTGGGATGCTACAATGATATTATTTTATCCTTCAGTGCTTCTTCCTAATCCCATGACGAGCCACACCAACGTGTCCAAGAACTGATGATGCAGAGCCACTATAATCCACACAAGGACCAGCCATTTAGTGAAGGACCAAAGTTGTTTGAAAATAGCACATCCAAGAGCTTGGGCAGGTCAGAGGGTGATCTGCGTGAATGCCAGAAAGAGCAGCACGAACAATAGCGACCTGCACAATTTCACCTGGCAGGAGGGACTTTTGTTGAACATTACTGGTAGAATTCTTTTCATTTATTCTACCCCCACCCCCCCACTGATGTGGATGTCTTTGGCAATTCTGGCATTTGTTGCCCATTTCAGTTATGATTTAAGATGACCAGCATATTGGTGGGTCTGGAGTCACACGTGTGGTTCAGACCAGGTAAGGCATGCAGATTTCCATCCCTGAATCACATTACTGAACCAGATGAATTTTTACCATGATCCACTAATTGTCACTGAACCACTATGCTACAGCTGAGGTACAATTGTGAACTCTGAGCAGTAATGATTGACTGGAGGCATTGTCTAGCCTAGCAAGTGACAATGCAACTTTTACAATATGTGCGACTTTATTAGCCTGTATTGGTATTGGTTTATTATTGTCACTTGTACCGAGGTACAGTGGAAAAACTTGTCTTGCATATCAATTGTACAGATCAATTCATTACACAGTGCAGTTACATTGCGTTAGTACAGAGTGCATTGATGTAGTACAGGTAAAAACAATAACAGTACAGAGCAAAGTGTCACAGCTACAGAGAAAGTGCAGTGCAATAAGTTGCAAGGTCACAACAAGGTAGATCATGAGGTCAGAGTCCATCTCATTGTCTAAGGGAACTGTTCAATAGTCTTATCACAGTGGGGTAGAAGCTGTCCTTAAGTCTGGTGGTACGTGCCCTCAGGCTCCTTATCTTCTACCCGATGGAAGAGGAGAGAAGAGAGAATGACCCGGGTGGGTGGGGTCTCTGATTATGCTGGCTGCTTCACCAGTGAGAGGTAAAGACAGAGACCAAGGAGGGGAGGCTGGTGTCCGTGATGCGCTGGGCTGTGTCCACAACTCTCTGCAGTTTCTTGCATCCTTGGCAGAGCAGTTGCTATACCAAACCGTAAGACATCCAGATAGGATGCTTTCTATGGTGCATCGATAAAAGTTGGTGAGAGTCAAAGGGGACAAACTGAATTTCTTTAGCCTCCTGAGGAAGTAGAGGCACTGGTGAGCTTTCTTGGCCATGGCATCTACATGATTTGACCAGGACAGGCTGTTGGTGATGTTCACTCCCAGGAACTTGAAGCTCTCAACCCTCTCGACCTCAGCACCATTGATGTAGACAGGTGCATGTACACCGCCCCCTTTCCTGAACTCAATGACCAGCTCATTTGTTGACATTGAGGGAAAGGTTGTTGTCATGACACCATTCTGCTAAGCTCTCTGTCTCCTTCCTGTACTCCGACTCATCGCTGTTTGAGATACGGCCTACAACGGTGGTATCATCTGCAAGCTTGTAGATGGAGTTAGAGCAGAATCTGGCCACACAGTCATCAGTGTATAGGGAGTAGAGTAGAGGGCCGAGGACGCAGCCTTGTGGGTCACCAGTGTTGAGAATAATCGTGCTGGAGGTATTGCTGCCTATCCTCACTGATTGCAGTCTGTTTGTTAGAAAGTCAAGGATTCAGTTACAGAGGGAGGTGTTGAGTCTTAGGTCTCGGAGTTTGGTGACAAGTTTGCTTGGGATTATCATATTGAAGGCAGAGCTGTAGTCAATAAACAATAGTCTAACGTAAGTGTCTTTACTCTCCAGATGCTCCAGAGCTGAGTGTAGGGCCAGGGAGGTGGCATCCGCTGTGGACCTGTTTCGGCGATAGGCAAATTGCAGTGGGTCAAGCTTGTCTGGGAGGCTGGAGTTGTTACATGCCATGATCAACCTCTCAAAGCACTTCATGATGGTGGATGTCAGAGCCACTGGTCGGTAGTCATTGAGGCACGTTACCTTGCTTTTCTTCGGTACCGGGATGATGGTGGTCTTCTTAACACAGGCGGGAAGCTGAGATTGAAGTAGGACGAGGTTAAATATGTCGGCAAATACTTCTGCCAGCTGATCAGCACAAGGTTGAGTAAATAGGACCAGTCCATTGGTAGATCCATTTCAGGTATGAGTCATTAACAAACATAGAGTGGTAATTCAACCATGATACAACAACAAAAACATCACTGGTGCAAAATCTGCACTTTCAGTCAGCACATAAAGGCAAAACATTTGCTATAGAGTTGTGCAGCTGAGTCAGAACAGAATGCGTGTACTGTCAAACTGCATGTTTTATTTGCAAGATTAAAAAAATCTAGCATGGTCCATGCATAACTACACATAGAAAAACAGGTTTCCATCAGTAACTTGGAACAGAAGAATTGCACAGTCAGGAAATATTCCAAGCATCTCTAAGAGTGGAAATTGAGTAAATTAGCTGCTCTTTGATTTGATCAGTGGCTACATGCAATCTGCCACTGGTTGGTGACACTGTGCATCTTCCTTTTCAAGCAAATGTTGTATTTCCTCGTCTCACAGTCCCCTCATGCCTTTCGCTGGACTCTTTTGCCAGACATGAGCATAAGTTTGTCTTGCAAAGCCCCATCTCCAGCAGTCTTAGACCTTCTCGCTGCTGACTTAAGTATGTCATGTCAATGTGACGACTGGTGTGTTACAGCCATTCCATATTAAAATAATTCACCCACAGGCATCTTCCACTCCTCTTGAACTGGCGTGGAGGCAAGTCAACCTTGTTCTCCAGGGACTCCCAAGAAGAAAGATGAAAGATTAGAATGGTTCTACTCATTCCCCTTATGAAGCAGTTCTGATTTTAAAGGGGTTGGCAAACTGGGTTTAATGCAGGTGCAAAAGCAGTGTAGAAAGATATTAGGGGTTTTTTTTACTGACTATGTGACGGCAAGAATGTCAACCTTAACTTCCAGCACGCTATACCACAAGCCAAGAGCTGTCATCTTTGTTAGGTGGTGAAGTGTTTGATTCAGATCATTTGGCGGGAGAGTCACTTTCTGGCACACATCAACTCGCCTTGCAGAGAGAAAGGACTGTGGGCTTGGGCTGGTGTCAGCTACCATTGTAGATGTGGTATGTAAGAAATGGCTGGCAGGGTGGTGTGCATGTTTGAGGTGTGTGGTAGGGAGATGGTAGAACACAACAAAGGGTATATTTGTACCGCAGAACTGGGTGATGGAGACGACCTTAAGCTGGGGTCACCCTGTTATGTCAGTGATTTTAACAAGTGTTGTGAAGTGGGGGCAGGCAGGTATGAAAGAAGGAAATGGATAGAATGGTAAGTGTCTTGCCACTTTGGAGAGATTGTCAACCTCATCTTAATGGGGCTCATTATAGTTCTTTCTTAAAATCATTTGCACAGATTTACTGCAGTTTAGGAAAATCTCATCAACTCGTCCCTGGAGATTAGGGAGCTGGCGCACAAAGTCAGTACCACCTGTCACCTGGTACCTGATGAATGGGTGGCTATGGTCAAGGAGCTGGTCACAACCTCAACTTTCATCCAGGAAGAGGTTGAAGGTGTTGCTCTGCGAAGTTTTTAAGCCCTTCTCACTCACCACCTACCTTCAATGAAAGAGCAGATCACACTGAGGCACATTCCAGTTTGTATTTTCAGTTAAAGCAAAGTAACTTCAAAAACAACATATGTTCTTTCTTTAAGAGAATCAATCCTAACTTCCTTGAGCTACCATTAGCTATGACAAGTTTGCTTCTTTTATATGCCCTAGTAGGCAAATAAGAATATGCAAGAAACATGGTTCAAAAATAATGTAAATACTAGCATGATATGGCAAAATAAAAATGTGAACATTCCAGGCCATACTTTGTTATTCTCAGGCTAAAATGTAACCACATGTCACATTGGTTCCTGACTCTAATTTCTGTGAAGTAAGTACTGGGTGGATTCAGACAGATGAGAAGTGTGATGCTTGTAATGAACCATTCAGAAATAGATAGTAGGTGTGGGCAGTAGAAGTAGACAGTAGTGGATTCTCCATAACAGTGCTTGTGGTAGGTCAAAGGGGATAACATTACATTGAGGAAAACAATAGACCCTGAATCACTGGGGAACATTTATAATGCAACAATTGACTATCTTTTCCTAGAGATGCTGTAAGGTTAAAATTCTGTAATAATACTCCAACTAATCACCTCCTTGGGTTTTACTGAGGCATGAGAAGAGTTAACCATTTACTTTAGTGAGACTTGAGAGTCCTTGAATTAAGTTGGATTGAAACCTCCTGGTGTTGGAGAACAGACCTGCCCCAGGACCAGATACCACTCCCACCTCTAGGACTGGAGAGTGACCCCACCCTGTGACTGGGGATTGTACCTTGACAATCATTTCGACCTTGGGCCAAGGAAGCAGTCAAACCAAAAGATGGACACTGAGAGGATAAAACAGAAGGCAGGTCCTTAAATTTCTACAGTATTTGTTTCCTTTTTAAAGTCCCATAATTAGTTCCAATGAAGTTATTACAACCCTGATAGCATTTTAAGTTGACAACTAAAGAGCTGTAATACACTCAACAGGCCAGTTGCCATCTGGATGGATGGACACCACTGACAATCTGTTCCCATCACAGGTTGCTTGCTTATTAAAGACCCTTCCTCAGAACTCCTCCATGGACAGGGACAGTAAACGAGTCTTTGGCCTGAAATATTAACTGTTTCTCTTTCCACAGATGCTGCCTGACCTGCTGAGTGTTTCCAGCATTTTCTGTTTTATTTCACAGCTTTGTAATTTTCAGTATTTGTAGATAACCTATGAATGGATAACTTAAAATAAACTTCTGTCAATTGTCATTTTAACATTTTCCAGAGCACTCCATTCTTTTCCTTAAAAATAGGTATTACTGCTGCTGTACACTCTGTAATGCTTTCTCTGGTGGGCTGGTACTTTTAGCAACCAAGGGGAAAATGAATGGAGCAAGCTATCATCTTCTCCAAGCTCTGTCAGATTTTCCTAGTTTATTCAAAGGTAGTCGTGCTGGCTGAAAAGGAAAGGTGTCATGCCAGTATTTCTCTCAGTTCCTGTTCTTGCAGGGCACTCCCAGAATCTGGCTGCTGAACCAGGAACCATTGGAACTTCTCTCTATGGGAGTGGCTGGTAAGTTTGAGGCTTGAGCCAAGATTCCATCCATTCATCTGTTTGAAGGTTCACCTTAATGAATGTATATCAACAGAAGCAATTATTTACTAACTGTTAAAAGTGCAGCCAATGTAAATAGGTGCTGCACAAAACTGGTTTGTGTAAATATAAAATTGGGCACTTGCATATAAACCAACCGGTGCACTGGAAACCCAGTAATTATGTGTTCCCTATAATTGGCCACAGCAATACAAACATTAGATCAAGATTCCTGAGAGTCATGAGAGCTTTCTCATCCTTTTGTACTGTAACTTGAGTAGGCCTCTTATTCCAGATATTGATTCTTATTCATCTCTCATGCATTGATTCTGCAGTACCAAGGGAAGGAAGTTATGCATGTGGCACTTGTAAAATGTTCAAAGGAACTAGTGAACAAAAATGATTAAGTGTACTTTCCTTCCGGGTTATGTACTTTTAGCTGAAGACTAGGGGTCACTTGCTGTGAAAGCCACCAACAAAAGTACTCACGTTGCTGTGAATGATGCTTTTGAAACTTGGGACTGCTTGCATAATGTGGTTGAGGGAAAGGTACTCTGGTCCAGTATGGTGCTTGTCTTAAGCCTAGCTCAACCTAGCCTGGGACTTAATTGTGTTAATTCTTGTAAAAATTGTGTATAATTTATGTTTTTTCTTGTGAATGCTGCTTATATGATGCTATGTGCCTGTGATGCTCCTGCAAGCAAGCTTTTCATTGCACCTGTGCATACATGTACTTGTGCATATGACAATAAACTCGACTTTGACTTTTGAGCTTGGGGCAGGCGCCCTTACCACTGTTGCAGCTAACACCTTTGATGAAGAAATCCTCCAATCTAATTAAGATTTTGTCATTCCTTGGACTACAGAATCTTGCTCTGCTCCATTTTGTTATTTCTACCCTGCTCTGCAAGCAAGAAAACAATTACTGTGAAGAGAACTCTGAGGCAATCTATCCAAGGAGTTAGAGCTACACCTCCAGAGTCGGTGGGAATAGTCTTCTGGCTGTTGCTATAGCAAAGGTCAAATTTCCCTCATCTGATGGTGGTGTAGTAGAT
Organism: Pristis pectinata; assembly: GCF_009764475.1. Lineage (NCBI taxonomy): Eukaryota > Metazoa > Chordata > Chondrichthyes > Rhinopristiformes > Pristidae > Pristis > Pristis pectinata. The sequence goes on along the minus strand of NC_067414.1, from coordinate 27,174,501 downwards.
AGTGCAGAAGGTTGTCGTAGGTTGCAATGGGATGTTGACAGGATGCAGAGCTGGGCAGAGAAATGGAAGATGGAGTTCAATCCGGAGAAGTGTGAAGTCATACACTTTGAAGTATCTAACTTGAAGGCAGAGTACATGGTTAATGACAGGATTCTTAGCAGAGTGGAGGAACAGAGAGATCTTGGGGTTCTAGTACATAGATCCCTCAAAGTTGCCACGCAAGTTGGTAGGGTAGTTAAAAAGGTGTATGGTGTGCTGGCCTTCATTAGCCAGGAGATTGAGTTCAGGAGCAGAGAGGTAATGTTGCAGCTCTACAAGTCCCTGTTTAGACCACATCTGGAACATTGTGTTCAGTTCTGGTTGCCACATTATAGGAAGGATGTGGAAACTTTGGAGAGGGTGCAGAGGAGATTTACAAGAATGCTGCCTGGATTGGAGAACATGTCTCATGAGGAGAGGCTGATCAAGTTAGGGCTTTTCTGCTTGGAGAGACGAAGGATGAGAGGAGACTTGATAGAGGTATATAAGATTATGAGAGGCATAGACAGAGTGGACAGCCAGCATCTTTTCCCCAGGGCATTAATGGCCAATACTAGAGTTCACCTGCTTCAGGGGGGATGTCAGAGGTAGGTTTTTTACACAGAGAGTGGTGTGGGTGCCTGGAATGCGCTGCCGGGTGGGGGGTGGTAGGGGCTGACGTGATAGGGTCATTTGAGACTCTTAGATAGGCACATGGATGAACGAAAAATAGGGGTGAAGTAGAGGGGGGGATAGATAGAATGGGATAAGGTTTATATCGGTCAGCACAACATCATGGGCCGAAGGGCCTGTACTATGCTGTACTGTTCTTTGATTGCTAATTCTGGATGGTGCTGGGTGGTCATGTGATGAAGAAGTACTTTGTTTTTCCTGAAAGGCCAACATAAGTGAGGGACTTTCCTCTAGGATCCAAAAGACCTAGCCTGAGCCACTGCCATTATGGTTCTCATACCCTCAGCAGATTGGGGACATTCCTCCCCCCCATGCCCAACTCCTCATGAAGCTGCCCACATTCCACTTGAAGTTATTCTGTTGCAGGTCCTGGCTATCACCATCTTCTGAGGATTTTCCATGTCAAAGCACTTCAAAATATTTTCATCAGCACAGCTTCAAATCAAAACCCGTATTGCATATTTTGTGGTTATTAATCAGGTTTCCAGTGAGCTTAGGGCACCAAATACATCGTAGATTATCTGATTTAAAACTACCTGATATTTGATGCTGTTCTGCATTCTTTGCTTTGCAAGCTTATTCAATCATTTCCTTTATGCTTGCTTTTCAGCTTCAATGTGTCGTGCAGACGGTATTGACTCTGCAATCAATTGCCAAGCTTTCTGGATGAATTGCTTGTGCAGAGTATGCCATCAAGAGCAGCCATAACATTTATTCTGTGTGGATTTTCAGCACTGTGTGGTAAAGGTCAGTAGTTTCTATGTAGGAAACCTCCTCACTAAAAGGTGTTAATATCAAGTCAACCCATCAATTCAAATTTTAATTTGTTGCTTATGCCTTTTAACTGCTGCTCAGTTGCCTTGTTATTGCCGATGCTATATTGATCAACCAACTTTGCAGGTCGGAATGTACAGATATCATAACCCTCAGACCAGGAATATCAGGAATTAATGGGCAGGTGAGAATCATCCTCAAAGCCTCAGTACTGCGTCAGATGTTAACAAATGTCAGCCGTGGTTAGGTTGCAAAGTTTCACAATTGACTTGTTGATGTTGCAGTTCCACTCCTGCAGTGTCACTGCTTGCCATTCTATTCAAGGAAAATAAGCTGGATTTTACAATGCCTTTGTCTAATATAGATGTGAGATTTGGCAGGGTCTTCATTGATACAGTATTTCATTACTAGCAGATATGTGAAAATGCCAGATGTTGTCTACAATCTACTGCCCTGCTTTTTCTGTTGGAGACCTTCTTGGCTGTCGTGACCAAAGCAACCATTGTCCAGGTGTTAGTTCAAAAGATGTTAGTTCAGCACAACTGAATGGCCTGTTCCTATGCTGTATTGTTCTCTGTTCTATCACAGACTACTGAGCTGGGCAGTGTGTTAGTCTCTGTTGATCCTGACTTCTCCTCCTCTTTGGCTATGTTTATGCCTGTGTATTCCTAAAGACTTAGAGAGTGGAAGAAAGTCCAGAGGCTGCCATTAACTATCACTGTATCATGAAAATTTTAAATTCTGTCATTACTTAAAAAATATATTTCTGGGGAGATTAGATGCCCTCTTAAAGAACCCATTTTCTTTGGTCACTAGACATGAATGTTGTTGGTAAGGCTGCTATATTTTTCTTTGTATTTAATGTAGTTTCTTTTTATCTAATGTAGAAGGTTGCTGTAGATTACAACAGGATATTGATAGAATGCAGACCTGGGCTGAGAAGTGGCAGATGCAGTTCAACCTGGAAAAGTGTGAAATGATTAACTTCGGGAGATCGAATTTGAAGGCAGAATACAAGGTTAATGGCAGGACTCTTAGCAGTATGGAGGAACAGAGGGATCTTGGGGTCCACGTCCATAGATCGCTCAAGGTTGCCGTGCAGGGTAATAGGGTTGTTAAGAAGGCATATGGTGTGTTGGCCTTCATTAGTCGGGGTATTGCGTTCATGAGCCGCAAGGTAACGTTGTAGCTCTATAGAACTCTGGTTAGACCACACTTGGAGTATTGTGTTCAGTTCTGGTTACCTCATTATAGGAAGGATGTGGAAGCTTTAGAGAGGGTGCAGAGGAGATTTGCCAGGATGCTGCCTGGATTGGAGAGCATGTCTTATGAAGATAGGTTGAGTGAGCTATGGCTTTGCTCTTTTGTAGAGAAGGAGGATGAGAGGTGACCTGATAGAGGTGTACAAGATGATAAAAGGCATAGATTGAGTGGACAGTCAGAGACTTTTTCCCAGGGCGACTTTTTCCCAGGGGCATAATTTTAAGGTGATTGGAGGAAGGTATAAGGGGGATGTCAGGGGTAAGTTTTTTACAAGAGAGTGGTGGGTGCATGGAACATACTGCCAGAGGTTGTGGAGGCAGATACATTAGGGACATTTAAGAGACTCTTAGATAGACACATGAATGATAGAGACATGGAGGGCTATGTAGGAGGGAAGGGTTAGATAGATCTTAGAACAGGATAAAATTTCGGCACAACATTGTGGGCCGAAGGGCCTGTACTGTGCTGTAATGTTCTATGTTCTAATTGCACTTTACCCCCTTCCCTCAATTGAAAGAGTTGTTAACTCAATTACATTGGTGGAGTATATGGTTCAGTCCAAGGTAGACCAGCGACAAAAGCAGAATTCCTTCCCTAAAGGGCATTAGTAAACCTGATGGGTTTTTAATGACGATCTAGTAGTATTCATGATCACTGTCACTGATGCTGGCTCTTTACTCCAGTTTTATTTATACTTGCCAGATGCTGTGCAGGGATTCAAACTCTTGAGACGATTAGCCATAAGCCTATGGTTTGCAGACCAGTAACTTAACCACTTTACTACTGTACCCTTGTAACTATGGAAGCTAATATTATTAGCATTTTTCATCAAGCAATCAAAGTAAGATCTTGGGAATTTGGTGACTTTCTTGAAGAAAAGGTTTAATTGACATAATTTATGGGAAAAAAGTTTAATTGGCATAAATTATGGAAAGCAAATTTGAATTAAGAATTGGCTGTGTTTGTCTTTTTTCAATTATTGTTTTCTTTTCAGAATTCATATCGGCCAAATAACAGGGTGTAAATTCTGGTGAGTAGCTAATCCAATCAGAAAGGAGTTATGTTTTTAATCTGACATTGCCCTTTTGGCTTGGTTCTATATTATCTGATCACAGGGCTCAATAACTGTAATGGAATCTTACTTGACTGATTTATCCTATTATTATGAAGCATTTGTGACACTGATATTCCTGTGACAAACTGCTCGCACCTATTGCAGTTTTCACATAACCAGGCAGCCAAACACATGAAAAACCAAGCTGTTACCATCAGTCAACAGAATGCTACTGAATTTTTTCACCTTACCACTGGCACCAAACCAATCCCTATTCTGCTTTAGGCTTTTAAAATTACAGTATCCCTTTCCAACAGTTTCCACTATGAATCTTATTGTGTGGTATTTCAAAAAGAGTTTCTTAGCAGTTCTACCTTTCTGCTTACCCTTGAGATAAGGTTAACAATAGCCAATCTGTATTACATTTTACATATACTTTGATTTATTCTGAAAGTGGGAGCAGTAAATCAAAAGCTAGCTAGGTAAAGTTAAAATTATTTTAGTTTCCCTCTGTGGTCTAAAATTACTGAAAGATTTGTTTTCATATTAAGTTATTGTGAGCATAAGAAAATAATGACCTAAACCTTTCCTCCTGTTCTCTCCATTTATGGCGAATTTGTAGTGTTGATTATTTTGAAACTTTTCCCACTTCCCAATTTCTCAGTTGAATTTGGAGAAATGATGTCTCCTTGCATTTCTTATGATGTGTGAACACTGGACACAAAGACTGCTTGTTGGAGCCTGGCATCCAATGTTCTAAGGTCAGCAGAGGAAGGCCTCAAATATTTATTTGGTAACCAAGGAGTATGCAAGCACTCATGGACTATAGTCTTGCACAGGACAATGAGGAGGCTGAGAGATAGTTTGCAAATCAAACAATTTGTGCAAGCAGCAGTGAGGAACCAGTGTATGGCTATGGTAGCTCAGTGGCTAAGTTACTGGGCTAGCAGACAGAGACAATTGATCCAGAGATGAGTTTGAACCCCACCATAGCAGCTGGTAACTAAATAATTCCTGGATGCTTTTAAAATAAAGTCTTGTCTCAGTAACTATGACCATGACTCATCTGGTTCACTAATGTTATACACTTAGGAAAATTCGTCATCCTCACCTCGTCTGGACTGTGTGTGACTCCATACAGACTAATGTGATTGCTTTCTGCACAGACTGCAAGATGGGTGATCCCATCAGAAGTTCCAGAATTGATCAAATTTTAAAAATTTGGTGAATTATTGGGACTTTAAAGGGACAGAACCACCAAAGTGTTTCTGCTGGCAAAAATGATATTAAGCCTTGTGATAAACGTGAGTCTTTCTAGCCACTGTTTGGGACCTTAACAGAACTATTAGCTGGCAATATTCCCATTGCAGGTGCAACAAATAGAGGCAAGAGGAGTGAGGGGTCCTCCAATATCCGTGGAAGCTGTCATGTTTTAATAACGGTGTCAAGGTAAGGCTACAAAGTGGCTCTATTAGCAAGACACATGGTGATAAAGTAACAAAAAGGGGATGAAATTGGATATGATTAATGTAAAATGGATGATACTGCATCCATTATGCATATGTTATATTTTTTCTTATGACATAAAAGGAGCCCATTCAACCTATTGGGTCTCAGAGCAATCCCATCAATCCCATTGTCCCACTTATTTCCCTTCAACCCATTTGCTCACATGCCCATTAACAATCCCCAATTCTCCTGCCATCCATCTGCACAAGGGGTAATTTACAGTAACCAATTTATCTAACAGCATGTCTTTTCCCAGCTGATATTCAATTCTATTGACTTCAACAATGAAACTGAGTTTCAGGCACATTGTTTGAGCTGAGGAGTGATTGGTCAGCTCTGCAGCGCCATCTGATTCAGATTCAGATTAGTTTAATGTCATACACACCAGGGTGCAATGAAATTCCTTGCGTGTGTGAAGCTCACAGAGTAAGCCATATATATGGTAATAATAAATACACAGCAAAAACTATGGAACAGTACAAAGTATAGTAGGGCAAATTGAGAGAGTGCAAAATGATATTTTCATGTGACAATAGTGGAAGAGGGAGAATGAAAGGGTTCGAGAACATTGCAGCACCGCTGGGACGGGGATATGAGGGAGATGATTGGTTCAGACGTCTGATGGCAGTAGGGAAGAAGCTGTTCTTGTCGTCTGGGCTTTCAAGCTCCTGTATCTTCCCTTCAAAGATAGAAGAGAAAAGGGAATGGCCAGGGTGGCAGGCATCCTTGACGATACTGATAGCCTTCCTGACGCAATGCACTGTGAAGATGGACTGGATGGAATGACGTGATGAGTCTGTGATGGACTGGGCAGTGTTTACCACTCTCTGCAGGTTCTGATGGGCCAGAACACTCCAATACCCTGGTTTGGCACAGAGTATCATTCACCCTAAACAATGCCATTGGCAAGGGGTGAAGTGGAGACTGGTGGTCCCCTGATTGCTAGTGCAGCAGGGGTAAAAGAAGTATACTAGAAGCTTTGGGTGATGAATTCATAAGATAAGATATCTTTATTAGTCACACGTACATTGAAACACACAGTGAAATGCACCTTTTGCGTAGAGTGTTCTGGGGGCAGCCCACAAGTGTCACCACGCTTTTGGCGCCAACGTAGCATGCCCACAACTTCCTAACCCATACATCTTTGGAATGTGGGAGGGAACTGGAACACAGACACGCAGAGAATGCACAAACCCCTTACAGACAGCGGTAGGAATTGAACCCAGGACGCTGACACTGTAATAGTGTTACGCTAACCGCTACACTACCGTGCATCTCGGGGTTCATGCTAGGAGTGAGGCTTGAACAAGCGAGTGGGTGATGCTTTAAATTATATACTGTTCCCAGATGAAAACATTCCTGTAAGGCTGCGTTTTCCAGTTTGTATGGGAAAATTGGCATCTACTGGAAAGGGCAAATGACAGCTTTGAGACTGAGGTGGCAAACGACCTTTCCGAGTCCCAGCTTTCTGCAATGGTGTCAGCGATAGAGGTCATCGGTGTAGGAAATCCTGGCATAATTGGTGGAATTGAGGTCCAAGGAATTTTGGGGCCCCTTTCCTGTTCTGTGGAACTCTCGGAAAGAGTTGCTGTACAGAAAGAATTTTGCAAGATTTGTAATACGGGTTCAGCTGTTTTTCTCATTATGTTAACATTTCTTCCGTGGTCTGATCCATAAAATACAGCAAAAAAAATCAACACTTCATGAAAAATTGAGGGAAATGAGCTCTTAAGCACCACCTCTTTTTTTTTAAAAAAAAGTACCAGAAAGATTTCAAACAAAACCTTTGCCTTGTGACTTATGCAGGTGTTAACTGTGGCTCTGTTGGTAGCACTTGCCTCTGAGGAGGAAAGTTGAGGCTTTAAATTCAACTGTTAGGAATTGTGTCCAGAAGAAACTTGGATGAAATTTCAGTGGAGTGCTGCAGTGCTAAAATTATGGAATCTTAGAATCATTCCAGCACAGGACGAGGCTATTTGGCCCATCGAGACTGTGCTGGCTTCCAGTACAGCACCCGCATTAGTCCCATTCCACCACTCTTTCACTTTGCAGGACCTGAAAATTGTTCTCTCTCTCAAATACCTATAAAATTTCCTTCTGCAGGCACTGATTCTGTTTCCAGCACCCACCTCCACAGGCAGTGAGACTACTGGGAGCAGTGTTAAATTGAGGCCTCATCCCTCTCATGGGTGGATATCCAAAATTCCATTTCAGTAATTAACAAAATTTAATCACCATTGAAATCTTGGCCAATATTTGTCCTTCAATCGGATTCGCCAATCTGGCAGTTATCACATTGCTGCGTGTGTGGATGACTGAGTATAATTGCAACCACTAATTCTTTGTCACAACAATTCCACGTCAAGAGTGCTTTGGGATCTTGTTAATTCCTGAAAGATGCTATAAAAATACAAGTGTTCCTTTCCATAGTTTTGATTGCATGGAAAAGACCTCATCAAAAAAGTAAATAGTTTGAATGATTATAAACATGAATGATCAATGTACTTGCTACCCCAAAATAATTGTGCAAAATAAACATATCCAAAACAACCATGCTGTTTAGAGTTTATGTGAACAGCTAGAAGCCAGTTTCTGCCGCAATAAATCCTGCAGAGGCGAGGACAAAGTCTGCCTTATTTATCAGTAGAAAATCAGCCACGTACTTAAGCTGGAGGGTGAGAAAGTTCACTTGGGTATATTGCTGAAATTTATGGCAGTGGGAAAAAGCAACAACAACCTTCATTAATAAAACATGTTTTAAATGCAGCACTGCAACCCAAGATGCTCCTTGGCAGCATTATCAAATGAAAGTGCAAATCTCTGATGGTGAAAAGCACGAGATTTTTAATAGATGAACTAACGCTTGTTTAGAGGCAAGTTTGGAGGAGCATCTTAAAGTAAGGAGGAGAGGTCAAGAGAGTTGGAAATGGGTGGGGCAGGAGTTCCAGACCTTCGGACTCTGACAGCTGGATGTAGGGTCACCTCTGATGAAGCGACAAAAGTCTCGATATGGCATCCCAAGCAATGGAGGAACTTGGATACCGGGCTGGTGGTGGGGTGGGGGATGGGGGTGAAGTTGTATCATTGGTTGAAGTTACAGGGTTGGAGAAAGGTGAGGGTGTGGAGAGATCTAAAAACAGGATTGAGAATTTTAAAAACAGGGATGTGGATTTTAAGATCTGGGCATCCAATGTGCATCCTGATTGCCATTTCTGAAACAAACTGAGTGCAGGGTGCAGGGTCTGGCCTGTATCAGTTGGTGGCCTGGCCAAAGGGCAGCCAATAGATGCTTTGTCTTTAAAAGACCAGAAGGAGCAACAGGGGACCTTGAGGCTTTACAAAATCATGGTGCACTGGCTCCCTGACATTCTGACATTGAACCCTGCCATTAATAAACTGAAACCTAGAGGAGTTCTAAAACAAATCATCCAAGAGGACAACACTCCAAGCCATAATTGTGTGTGTGTGTGTGTAGCTAGTCTGTCAATAACTTTACCAATATTTTGTGCAACGATCTGTTAAACATACACGTCCTCCCCAGGTTACAAATGCCCGAATTATGGACAAGCCGTGTTTGGGAGGCGGCGGGATGGATTTCCCTGCTGCTGCGGGGCTGCAGGCATCTTCTCCTGGGTGGGAACAGGGGATTTCCACATGTGTTCTCTCTGCACCACCCTGAGCCCCAATAATCAGGGGCTGCGTCTAGCCATACAGAGCTGGGGGGACACTGAGCAGACTCACTCGCTCACTCACTGTGTCAGTGAGGTCAACTGGCAGCTGCTCTTCCCACGTCTGCTCGCTCTCCTGTCAGAACTGTTTCTGCAATCCCCTCCCACACACTGTTTTTGTTCATTTCTGAATTATGGACAGTTCAGGTTAGGAACAGTTCCCAGCAACAGAACCCTGTCATAACCTGGAACTTCCTGTAAAGGAAGCAAGCTCTTTCCACTATCTACAAGGTACATGATGGAATACTATCCACTTGCCTGGATAAGTGCAGCTTCATCAACTCTCAAAAAGTTTGATACCATCCAGTTTGATTGATACCCTATCAACCACCCTCCACTCCTGGTTGACAGTGGCTGCAGTGTGTACCATCTATAAAGTACACTGCATTTGCTCACTCAGGCTACTCCGTCTGCATCTCCCAAGTCTGTGACGTCTGCCACCAAAGGCAAGAGCAAATACCATCACCTGCATGCTCCCCTCTGAGTCACACACCATCCCGACGTGAAAATAGTCTTTCATTGTCACTGGACCTTTGCAGCAATCTTGGAAAACTCTGTTCAATAGCACTCTGGGAGTACTTCTACCAAAAAGACAACAGATCAAAAAGTAGCTCACCTCTGCAGCATTTTAAGGAGAGTGAAATTACTAAAGTAGCTAAGGCTTGCAAAAGTTTGGGCACATTTGAATAAAGCAGCAGAAAAGTGCAGGAATGTCAGTCCACATATCATCCAGTTATCCAGTCCAGGTATCCAGTCCAGATGAAGGGTCTCGACCCAAAACATCAACTGTCCATTTCCCTCCACAGATGCTGCCTGTCCCATTGAGTTTTTCCAGCAGTTTGATTTTTGCTCCAGATTCCAGCATCTGCAGTCCCTTGTGTCTGCATGAATGTCAGTTTTTGTTACTTCTGTATTTCTCCAGTTTTAACCCTGCAACACATTGGCTCATAATAGTTATGCTCCTTATTGGGCAGATGGGCTAATATTAAAAAAAAAGAATGACTATTTGAGCTAATTGTAATATTGCCACCTGAAAGCCTGACTGACAGTAATTTTCTGATTGGTTTACTTTGATCAGATAGAAATACAATAATTAAGTGCCTTGCATTTGCTATTTGATGAAAACTAGTGAAATATTCAATGGAATGGTTAAGTCAATCAACATTTTCTACCCTTGGATAGGATGCAAAACCTTGAACTCGAAAGATGGATGTGTGTTGAGCAATGCAATAAGAAATGAGGAAGTATCACCACTAACTTTGAAACTGGTGCTACTAAAATTCAAAGGTTGAGAAATGTTCTTTGATCTCAGTAGATGCACTTCTCAGCCCTCAGCTGGAATTAACTTAGTTGTTTTTATCACAATGCCTTGCATGACCACGTGACTTCCATGTGTAATATAATGAGCAAAGGTCAAGTGAGGAACAACTGTTATTTTCGTTCCTCCTTTTGTTGTCTGTTGATCCCAGTGATGGCCACTAACATTGAGCTGTTGTTGTACACCTGCTTAAGGCTGCCATTTCGCTTGTACTGAGCTTCTCGTTTATTTGTGTGGCTAACTGTGCAAACTGTTTAAGACCCCACGACAAAGAGGCTGATATCTGAGACTTGTTCGCTCACATGATTGGCATCTGGTGACTCAATCAGTCATAAAAATAACCTGCACCTCTTTGTCAACATTTCCTTTCAATTCTTCTATGGCTAATGTTACAATTCTTCCTACACCACACATCTTTCCCAGAAAGGATGGACTGCAGTTCTCTTCTAGCCCTCTAGCAATGCTAAGCTCTGTATCATATTTATATTACCTAGTCTCATACTTCAGTTGGTGTGTTGACATTTACTTAAGTGGGCCAATTTTTTCAATATATCCTGAAATTAATCATTTCATAATTTCCTACTGTTTGCACCTGCAGCCAAGGCTTCCCACCAGTAGCCTGCTTTTGGAAAACAGGCAGCATACTTTGCAGGAAATGATGGATTGACACATAAAGAGACCAGAGCAGGACAGTCCCACTCCTTTATTGGCCTTGTCAGTTCTTAAGTATTCAATTATTCTTATCCTTTTAATTCACGAGGAAGATTCAAAATGTTCTGTCAGCCTGGACAGCAGCTTTGAATTTGGCCCAGTGCTGAAATGATGGCATTCTATCTGAGTGTTGTACAATAGGTTCTTGAGCAACGCAAGCTGGATAGTCTTAACCAAGTTTTCTCTACTGCAGGTCAGTTCACAGAACAGTCATTAAGTCTGAGCCTTGGCTAAAGCACATTGTTATGGAAGAGCAGTGTGTTTTTTCCTGCATCTGATTGTACTTTCTTTCCTTTACTGGGAGCACTGACATCTCTCATTTTGATCAATGATAAGAGTTATTTAAATCCAGAAGGAAAGTTTGTAATAATTGCAATCATGATGGAGAATGTAACTGAAGGAATTTTTCAAAGCGCGTGATAAAGTATTGTGGGAAAAGGTTTGTGTGGACCACGAACAACGGAATAAGCCTCTGGAGTCAAATGGCCTGTTTCTCAGAAGAAAATAGGAATAGGACTAGGCTGCTCAGCTACTCAAGCCTGCCCTGCCATTCAACATGATCATGGCTGATCTATGCTGGCCCCAACTCCTCTTCTGTGCTAGCCCTCAATTCCCCAATCTTTCATTAAATTTATCTACCTTAAATACTTTTAATAATCTAATTCCACAACTCTCTAAGGTAGAGAATTTCAAAGATTCTTCACCTTCTGAAAAAAGAAATTTCTACTGCCCTCCATTTTATCCTGTATCTACAGCGAAGATTATGCAATACCAAGTGTCACCAATAGAAAGCTGTCCAGTACAGCTGTAATTCAAATGCTACAATTGCTGCCATCATATGACTGTTGACAAGCTACTTGCAAAATGATTTACTTGAAATATAATTACCATAGTTGCTGCCTGCTTTTTGGACTCAAAATACCTTGAGCTCAAAATATATCTTAGCTATGAGCTATAGGTCAATAATGAGAGAAAAGATCATCTCATGCTTTGAACACCATATTTATTTCTGCTTAATAACCAAATTCTTACATTTTACAATTCATTTACTTGAAATATAATAACCAAATTCTTATATTTTACAATTTCATCACTTCGAGTAAAGTTTAGGAAGACGTGAACGTGACATCATAAACATCAACAATTAATGTTTTGGAAAATTAGCATCAAATTCTACCGATCCTAATTTCTTTTCATCTTTTCATTGGCTACATGGAACAGCCCTTGTTGGAAACCTCCTCTGGTACCGCTCCCCAACTCTTTCTCTATTACCTTGGCAACTGCATTGGTGCTGCTTCCTGCACCCCTGCAAAACTTGTCATTTTATCACCTGCGCTACTAACTTCCACCCGCTCTCAAATTCACAGACCATTTGCAACACCTCTCATAGAATCATAGAGTCACGGAATTATACAGCACGGAAACAGGCCCTTCAGCCAAACTCGTCCATGCTGACCAAGCTGCCTATCCGAGCTAGTGCCGTTTGCCTGCATTTGGCCCATATCCCTCTAAACCTTTTCTATCCGTGTACCTGTCCAAATATCTTTTAAAAACTGTAATTGTACCAGGCTCTACAACTTCCTTTGGCAGCTTATTCCATATATCCACCACCTTCTGTGTGGAAAAAGTTACTCCTCAGGTCCCTTTGAAATCTTTCCCCTTTCCCTTACTGGATCTTTCTGCCTCCATCTCAGGAGACAAACTATTCACCAACATTTACTATAAACCTACTGACCCCCACAGCAACCTAGATTGCACTTCTTCCCACCATGTCCCTTTAAAAGGATGCCATTCCTTTTTTCCCAGCTTTTCTGTCTCCACTGCATCTGCTCTCAAGATGTGGCCTTTCATTCCTCCTCTATCAGGAAAAATGGCTTCCCTTCTACTGTGGTTGATGGATTCTCTCTCACATCCTCTCCTTTTCCTGGACTTCTGCTCTCACCTCACCTCCCTCCAGACAGAATAGAGAGAAAATTCCCCTAGTCCTCACCTTTCACTCTACAAGGCTCCACATCTAGCACATCATCTTTTGTCATTTCCACCAGCTGCAACGGGATCTCACCACCAGTCACATTTTTCCCTCCCAGTCTTTCTGCCTTCCACGGGGGTTCACGCTCTTGGTGAGTCCCTGGTCCACTTATCCCTCCCCTGACCCCTGGAAAATTTCCCCTGCAACCTCAGGAGGTGCAACACTTGTTCTTATGCCATCTCTCTTACCACCATCCAGGGATCTAAACAGCCCTTCCGGGTGAGGCAAAGATTCACGTGCACCTCCTTCAACCTCGTTTAGTGCTCCCAATGCGGACTCCTTTACATCAGCGAGACCAAGCACAGACTAGGCGACCAGTTTGCAGAGCACCTGTGCTTTGATGCAATGGCATCCCAAACTCCCAGTTGCATGTCATTTTAACTGCCCCTCCCATTCCCACACCGACCTGTTTGTCCTCGGCCTTCTCCACTGCCAGAGTGAGGCCCATCACAAACTAGAGGAACAACACCTCATATTCAACCTAGGTCGTATACAACCCAATGGTATGAACCTTGAATTTTCCATTTTCAGGTAACCCTTACCTCCTGTGTTCCTCTTTTCTCTCTCCTTTTGATCCATGTCCGGTCCCCCCATATTGTTCCCTTTCCTATATGCCCCTCCAGCCACCCCATCACCTAATTTCATCCCTCAAACTCTCCTGGTTCCATCCACCTATGACCCACACATTTCACCCATTGGATCCCCTCTCTCATCTAGTTCCACCTGCCCTTCCTCTCTCCCCTAACAGTTCCCATTATCACCCTCCTTACTTATCAGCACTGGTAACCTTTGTGTCCCCATTTATCAACCTCCAGCAGCTGTCTCCACTTTCACCCTTCCCTCCCCCCACCTGGTTCCTTCTGCCTTTTATTTTCTCCTCGAGTGCCTCACCTGTCAGCGACCTGCCTCTGTCTCCCAACTCCACCGCTCCCCCCTTCTCTACATGGCTCCATCTGCCCATCATCCCTCACTCCTCCTCGGTCCACCCATCACCCACTGGCCCCTGTCTCTTCCCTCTCTCCTCTTTCGACTGGCTATCTCCCCTCTCCACTCTCAGTCCTGATGCAGGATCTCAACCCAAAGTGTTGACAATTCCTTTCCCTCAACAGATGCTGCTCAACTAGCTGAATTCCTCCAGTATTTTTTTCTCTCCTAATTGCTTTAGACCATTCTATTGGTGTACAGGTTGTAAAGTCTACTCGTACACCTTTTTCTTTGGAAACGAGCCATGAAAATTGTCCTCTTTCCATTTCTGTCCTTGGCATTCATCTGATCAGTTTTGTTATTGTACTATGTAGTCTTATCAAATTGCAAGTGTGTTCCAATTACCATCTGTACAGCCTAATGATTGCTTTGCTCTTTCACTTCTTGAAGATAACTCTGGAGGTCACTAGAAGATTGGATGGTACAGATCATGCTTAAGTTTTGTGTATCAAATATGGATCACCGAGCCTGTGAGTAAGAAGAGCATGCATCCCGAAATTGTTCTCAAAATTTGAAACAACTGCTTCTTGTAAAGGATGCTTTTGAACAGCTATAGTAAACGTGGACTAGAGTCTCATACTCTACCTTCAGCAGATGACTTTTCCGTTCAGTCTATTATGGGTAATGTATATCTATTGGGATATTCTTGTATTCTGCAAAGCTGTACATTACAGACTGTCACTGTAAATATCTTAAACCTTCTACAAAATATTCCATATACATCCATGACCCAAACTGCTATGACAATGACTACCTAAAAAGCTATTATAAATATATTGTTTATTTAGCCCAAATACTTGAAATTCTAACAAGTTAAGTTTTAAGCTTGCAGTACTGAGTCATTTTATTATTTTCATCAGGAACATTCTTGTTTAGTTTCCTTTCATTTTTTCCATTTTATTGTTTGATTGCAAATATTCATTTATTTTTTTCAAATTCATTGTCAATTTAATTTTTCACTGTGACTCCACTTCCGTTTTATGTCAACCAGGGATAGAACTCCAACTTTAGCCCTGCGTCTCCAACCGATCGTTCTGATAAATGTGTCCCACCGCAAGGTCCACTGAATTATAGATCATCTATTGTTATAAAAGGAATAGTAAAGTCTTCCTGGGAGGATTCTAATTGTTTAGAAGCTGGGTCTATAGGCAATTCCATATGGAATAATTTTAAAGTAACAGATGAGCTAAGTGATGCAGTTGCCGAGCAGAGCCAGAGTTGCAAGAGTCACAGGAACCTTGAGGACATTGATATAGTCTGGCGGAGACTTGTTTCTATTCCCCAATAGTTGATATTCCTCGCAACCCAAAAGTGAGCTACATGTTAAATTAACTACCTCAAGTACTCGGTATATGTGCTCTGTTATGCTGCTCATGCTGAATGTGAGAGAGCTGCACAGTTACATAATAAAGCTAGTTTAGAATTCAGGAGCTGTTTCTATATAGCATCTCCACACTCATAACTAATTCTATGTATATATAGACTTTAATTCTCTTCAAAACAGGTCAAAGACTTAATTTGTTTGGGTCCACCTTCCTACACGTCAGTCTTGTTTGCAGTCAACTAGGGGTCAACTTGCACTCTGAACATAATAAGTTATATGAGGAGCTTGAACCTGAGTCAATAGAGTCCCTATTACGATAAGTGTTTATCCTGTAGGACAGTAGTGCTGTGCTATGTGCATTGGGTTTTCATATTTCTCTGCAACAAATGTATGAGTGTATCCTGGCTGTGCCTTGCTGAGCTTTGCACAATCTGCCATAAATTGCACAAGTCTTGCTGGGGGGCAGGCTGCCAAGCCAAGAATTTCAAGAAGCCAAGAAGCCCCAGGAAAATAGTGGGAGAACCTGTTGAAATGCTGTGGTCCCCGCTTATCGACAGCTAATGGATAGGATTCTGATTGAAAAATGTTTAAGGAATGATAATACTTGTCTTAGGATTGCAACTAACTTGAGTGAGATTGATGGTTTGCCTGGGAATTTGATGGTGTTACAAAGGTGGCAATGCCAATGAGAAGTGGTTAGAGTCTAATCATACTGGTTGTGGCCATTACCCTCACTTATATGGTCAAATGTTACTTATTAACCTTAGCTGAGAAGGACTATTTGAACAATTACGAATTACTTTGAATGCTTTGCATTATGTGGGCAGGAAGTCCATCAATAAAGTCGATGAAGATGGTTGTACTTCGGATGCTGTGTCCCAAGGAACTCTTGCAGCAATGTCTTGGGAATGAGATGATTGACCTTCAACTATCTTGGTGCAAGATATGACAGAAACCACAGGAAGGTTGGCCCATGATACCCAGGAACATCAGTTTTCCTTGGGCACACTGAGTTTGTGTTTAGTTGAATGCAGTTTTAATATCCAGAATGGATAACCCTTGAACATGCCAAGTGACCTTGTTAGAAGCTGGGTTGCAATAAGATTTGGAGTCTAGTGGAACTGGGACTCTGTGGTCAGACGAAGAAACTGCTATTAAGAGCATTGCCGATGATTCCTTCCAGTACTTTGAGTGGAGGTAAACTGTTAAATTGGTAGGTGGGTAGATTAGATTTTTCTTGTCTTTTGAGGGCAGGGTACTTCTTCACCTTGTCAGGTAGTTGTCAGTATTGTTCTGGGTGATCTAGACAAGAGCCATTGCCACTTCTGAATCAAGGATCTTCAGTACTACAGGCAGTTGATAGTGAGGCACCACCTCTGTTTACTCAGTCCCTTATTCATGTCACATGGGCTCAATCAGCTGATGACTGGTTTCTGTGCTGGTGGGGGAGGGCCTAGTGTGGAAGCTGGGTGAATCATCTAATGCACACTTCTGACTGAAGACGGTTCTAATCTCATCAGGTTTGGCCTTTATACTTATATGCTTGGCAACCATCTTTGTTGAGAATGGGGAAGTTTACTGAGCTGCTTCTCCCTGGGGAGAATAAAAGGGGAAATGGGTTAAAAGGGGATTGTTCTGAGAGCTAGTTTAGACTCAGTGAGCAGAATGGCCTATTTTTTTTTAGGAAAAATATTTTTAAAAATCAATGAAGTTATGTTTTTTGCTATAGAAAAACAGCTTATCAGTTTTTAAATAATATGATCATTTCTTATTAGGATTTTGGAGATCTATTGTGAATTCTTAAACTGCTTTAATGGGATTTGAATTCTCATTCCTCAGTTTCATACAATCTTACCGCACCAAAGCAGGACCTTTGTCCCATCAAGTCCATGCTAACTATCAATCATCCTTTCACACTAATCCCATTTTACTCTCCTCCCCACCACCCCCCATTCCATTCCCATCAACTTCCCCAGATTCTACCACTCCCCTATACACTAGGGGCAATTTACAGTGGCCAATTTACCTAGTAACATGATCATTTGTGCGTCAATAACATAACCACTATATTACTGTGCCAAATACTGGTCATTGTTCTTAGAAGCAAAGCCAAAGAGTATTTATCGTTTTGTTTACAGTTCCTAAAACATTTTCAGATGCTTTACTACGGTATTGATGCATTATGTAGTATTTTTGTATCGAGGAACATTTTAAGTCTTTGCCTCTTAACTTTCGTTTGAACTTTCTAATATTTTTTTTCCTTCAGATTCAAGTTTAGACTTGAGGAAACTACGTATTAGAACCTGGAAACTTTAAATTATGAATGTTCTATAGTCTCGTTTTTGTTTGTTTATGGAAAGTTGTGTTTACTGAAGACCACATACTCCCATACCAGCAAACTCCCTAATAGTCCAACAGCATGTAAGACTTCCTCCAGGTTCCTCATACGCATATCAGGAATGCATGTTAGGCAAGTTGTATAACTCTTGCTCTGTCGCATTGTCCATTAATTTTAAAGGATGGAAAATCGGCCTGAAAGCCTACAGTTTCCTGGTCTGTGCTCTAATGTGTGCCAGGAGCACAGAAGCAGAACATTTATTTTTCAAAGTTTCATGGTAAGAATGTAAATAGCGGAACCACTGATGATGGAAAAAATCACTAGAGGGAACTGGAATCTGATGTAAAGAGGTTTTGAATAATTTTTCCCACAATCAAAATCACCAAAATTCAGATTAATTGGAGATTCGTCTCACTACTGTTCATGAATTAGTGTAGAATGACTACTGTGTTTTGTTTTCCTAAAAGCAAGATCGTTGCATTCGAATTTGTAATTTGTTGTATGAAGTGATTCATGGTATTTCACTGTGACTGTTTTTTTTAAAAGCTACAAAAATGCAGATGGGGAGAAAATAAAATACAGAACAAAAAATTGTCAGAAATATTCAGCATCTTGGATAGCTCCATGGAGGGAGAAGCACAGATAAGTGGCTGAGAATGGCTGTTTACATCATTTCTTCAGAGGGTTTTAATGATCAGCAGAGTCACAGCAGGAAATTTGAAGAACTTGGTAGAATTTCAATCCATTGAGGAATTTGTAGAGATGCATTTTATATATTCAAGGAAATAACATTATTGTTTGCACAGATTCAGCAATTTAGAAGATTTTGTGTTTAGCTTTGATTTAAAAAGCGGCCTATAATGAAGCTAAGTTATTGCACAGAATTAATCACTTAACACAACTGCAGCTCTTACCTTCTGATAAAAGGTGGTCATGCAGACTGCATTCATTTCCATGTATTATTTGGAAATTTAGTATATATTAGGAATTAAAATAGATAACAATAAAGCAAAGATGTACTGCAGACAAGGTAAAGAAGAATCCTTAGCGATTCTATTAGTGTATTGAGAGCAAAAGGGTAACTAGGGAGTGAATAAGTCCCTTAAAAATCAGTTGGTTGTCTATGTATGGAGTTAGAGAGGATACAGAAAAAAATGTTGGGACTGGAGGGCTTGAGTTGTGAGGAGACGCTGGATAACGCTTGATGCCACATGCTGTTTTCCTGGAGTAAAGAAGTCTGAGTGGTGACCTTATAACATCATGAGGGGCATAGGTAAAGTGGATGGATTAGGATCAGATTGGATTAGCCAGTCTTTTTCTCAGGGTAGGGAGTTTAAAATTAGGGGGACATATGTTAAGGTGAGAGGAGAAAGATTTAAAGGGGACCTGAGGGGCAAGTTTTTTGCACAGAGGGCTGGTGAGTATATGGAGCGAGCTGCCAGAGGAAGTGGTAGAGGTGGGTAGAATTACAATGTTGAAAAGACATTTGGACAGGTTTATGGATCAGAAAGGTTTAGATGTAAATAGGCCAAATGCAGGCAAATGGGATTAGCTCAGGTCAGAACCTTGGTCAGTTTGGACAAGTTAGGCCGAAGGGTCTGTTTCTGTGCTGTGTAAACTCTACGACTCTATGTTCTCTACTGATCAAACAGTTGTGAACATGAATCAAGGTCAAGTGGTAGAATTCAGGTAAAGCAGGCTTATACAATTGGATAAGGATGGATTCATTACTCAGTAACTAAATTCATATATGCCTGTCCTTGTATTTTTATATCATAATGTATAGTCAATGTGCAACTTAGAACCTTGGGCATGTATTTTTACTGGTAATAGGTGGAAAGCTAATTAATATATTTAATCTGATTTCCTTTCTACTAAAGTGTTGAATTAGGAATTGGAGGGAAGCCATCTGGAGAGTAGAGTTTGTGCAATCTGAAATTCGACCTTAAATATGATCCAATCAGTCCTCCCTGTTTGTTTTCTGTTGGTTAGCCACTCCTCTATCAGTGCTAATACATAACCACAAATACCATGAGCTCTTGGTCTGTAGATTAACCTTTTATTTAGCACTTTATTTGGAATCCAAGGACACTACAGCTATGGTTTTCATTAATCTATTCTGCCAGTTATATCTTCAATGAACTCTAATAAATTTGTCAAACATGATTTCACATGATCCTGATTTATAATATGATGATTTTCTAAATGACCTGCTACTGCTATTATAATGAATTGCACATTTTCTTAATGACATATCAGGTTAACTGGCCTGTAGTTTCTTGCATTTTTACCTTCTCCTCTCTTGAATAGGGGTTATGATCTGCTGGAACCTCTCCAGGAATACTAGACTTTTGTGGATTACTACCAGTGCATACACCATATCCACAGCCATTCTTGAAGAATTAGATGTAGGCCATAAAATCCAGGGACTTGGACTTTCACGGTAAGTGAAATCAATATATTGTGCTCCTGTGAGAAGTTCATCTGTTGACAGGGCATGAATGTAGAGCTGCAGCCATTTTTCATGGCAATTTTTGGGCCCCATATCTAAGGAAGGATGTGCTGGTGTTGGAGGAGGTTTATGAGAATGATCCAGGAATGAAAGGGTTAATGCATGAGGAGTGTTGATTGCTCTTGGCCTGTACTCGCTGGAGTTTAGAAGGATGAAAGGGGGATCTCATTGAAACCTACTGAATACTGAAGGCCTGGATCGAGTGGGACATGGCGAGGAGCTTTCCAACAGTGGGAGAGTCTGGGACCAGAGAACACAGCCTCAGAATAAAAGGACGCCCCTTTAGAACAGAGATGAGGAGGAATTTCTTTGGCCAGAGAGCAGTGAATGTGTGGAACTCATTGCCACAGACGGTTGTGGAGGTCAAGTCATTGGGTATATTTAAAATGGAGGTTGGTAGGTTCTTGATTAGTAAGGGCGTCAAAGGTTACAGGGAGAATGCAGGAGAATGGGGTTGAGAGGGAAAAATAAATCAGCTGTGATCGAATGGCAGAGCAGACTTGATGGGCCAAATTCTGCTCCTATGTTTTATGGTCAATTAACCACACATTTTAAAACAAAACGTTGCACTTTTCAGTGGTGGACAATGGTAGTGTAGGAATCAGCGTCTCTGTAATATTATAGACTTCCAATGATTCTCAGTGGTGAAGAATGGATGAATGACAGAACATATAAGTAACTTGGTTGCAACACAGGAAAATGTCTGCGTTGACTGCCAACACATCTCTACTTTGCCATTCACAGTGCCTACCAATTATTCTATTAATCTTTCCCATCATTTCCCCTGTCTCTCTTTCATTTAGCAGACACATTGCTGCACTTCTTTCTTTTGCACTCACACCCTCAAAACAAAATCCTGCTTGCCAGGAAAGTACCACATCTCACACCACATACACGCGCCCACTACCAACTTGTGTAATCCTGGTACAACAAAAGGATACTACTATTCCTCTTCTGTGATACAAATAGTAATTTCCCCAGAGAACTGCAGTGCCATGTTTGCTCTGCACTGCATTAGGGTAGCTGATGTGCCTGGCGTTTTCTGTTATCAGCTTCAAGTTTGTCCTCTTAATATCCCTGTACTTTAACTTGAATCTGCACGTTGTCTCTCAGCAACAATGTTGCTGCCATTTGCAGAACAGCTAACATCAAAATCAATGAAAGATTTGTCTCAGGGAATAAACAATTGGGAGTTTCCCATCATGCATTCCATGTTGATTGTTTGCAACTATTACGCTGCAACTAGTAACAGTCCACTAACAACAAGTAAAAACATACAAAATGGATTGTTCAAGTGAAAAGTCACTGACCTAAAGTTTCACTCTCAATTCTATGTGCAGCATCTGTGGAGTAAATGAATGAAAATGCAGATACTGGAAGCCTGAAATAAAACCACAAGTTGCTGTAAACATTCAATGGTCAGACAGCATCTGTGGAAAGAAACACAGAGTTAATGCTTAATGTTGCAGATGTGTCCGCACGCAACGCGCTACTGAAGAAACACACAGAAGCAGAGGGTGCTGAACTCAAGACTCTTTACTCCAAGAACAGAAAAGCGCGCGAAACTCTCTACCCATGGGCAACTGCGACCCGCGGGGCGGACGTGACGTCTGACTGTTCCCGGAGGGGCCACCCGAACAGGTAGTTTAAGATGCGCTACCATGCGTCCGCCCGCGGCTCCCGATGGCGGTTCAAGTCCCGCGTGTGCGGGCCGCCACACCACCCCCCCTCCCAGAAACGTCCATCAGGGGAGTGGAGCCCCCAGTCCGTGTGTCTTGCCTGGGTGGCTGGCCTCGCCAGCACGGTGCAGGTACCCTCACTGGTTGCTCAATGTCCAAGTGCACCAGTTTGAGGCAGTCCACTGTAAAAGTTCCCGGCCACCCACCTCCATGACACACGTAGATCCATTGGCGATCCGTTGCGCTGGATCACCTTGAAGGGTCCTTCGTACGGCCGCTGTAGAGGTGACTTGTGCGTGCCCCTGCGAATAAAAACATACTCACAGTCTCGGAGGTCTTTAGGGGTGAAAGATGGTGTGGGACCATGCCTGGAGGTTGGGACCGGTGCCAGGGTCCCTACCTTGTCCCGCAGCCTCGTTAGCACCTCTGCTGGAGTTCCTGCCGAACCTCGGGCCTCTGGTACGAACACGCCCGGGACCGTCAGGGGAGTGCCGTAGACCAATTCCACTGAAGAGGTGCCCAGGTCCTCCTTGGGGGCTGTGCGGATGCCCAGTAAGACCCAGGGAAGCTCATCTGTCCAGTAGGGGCCCCTGAGGCGTGCCATCAAGGCCAACTTGAGATGCCAGTGGAGTCGCTTGACCAAACCGTTGGACTGGGGATGGTACGCTAAGGTGTGATGCAGCTGGGTGCCTAGGAGCTGCGCCAGTGCTGTCCACAAACCAGCCGTGAACTGCGCTCCTCTGTTGGAGGTGATGTCTGTTGGGAGGCCGAACCTGGCGATCCAGTTTGCAATGAGCGTCCTAACGCAGGACTCAGTGGACGTGTCTGTGAGCTGTACGGCTTCCAGCCATCTGGTGAACCTGTCTACCACGGTAAAGATATACCTGGCATCCCAGGAGACAGGCAGGTGGCGGACGATGTCCACGTGGATGTGTCGGAACCTCCCATGCGTCGGAGGGGAGCCTTCACGTGCCGCTGGACTTTGGCAGTCTGGCAGTGTATGCAGGTCCTGGCCCAGTGTCCGACCTGTTTGCGCAAACCGTGCCGGACAAATCTGTCCGCTAGTAGCTTGATGGACGCCCGGATGGGTGGGTGGGCCAGGTTGTGCAGCGTGTTGAACACCCGGCGCCTCCACGCTGCTGGTACCACGGGTCGGGGTTTGCTGGTAGACACGTCGCACAGGAGTCAAATCGCTGCCAGGCCGATGGGGACCTCCTCTAACTGGAGTCCCGAAACGGCGGTGCGGTAAGCCGGGACTCGGTGTCCGACTGTTGCGCTTCCGCCAGCGCTGTGTAGTCTATTCCTGAGGACGATATGCCCACTGAGTGGAGGCGGGGGCAAGACAGTGTGTCGGCGACGATGTTGTTCTTCCCTGCGATGTGGCGGACGTCTGTGATGAACTCTGAAACAAAGGACAGGTGCCTCTGCTGCCAAGCTGACCATGGGTCCGATACTTTGGCCAGTGCGAAGGTGAGGGGCTTGTGGTCCGTATACACGGTGAACTCCCTTCCCTCGAGGAAATACCAGAAATGCTGGACAGCCAGGTAGAGCACTAGCAACTCTCTGTCGAAAGCGCTGTACTTCACCTCTGGTGGCCGTAGGTGCCGGCTGAAGAAAGCGAGTGGTCGCCACTGGCCCTCAATGAGCTGCTCCAGGACTCTGTCGACCGCCGTGTCGGAAACGTCGACTGTGAGTGCCGTGGGTACATCAACTCTCGGGTGTATTAGGAGGGTCGCCTTTGCCAGCGCCTCCTTGGCCTGCTTGAAGGCCTCAGTGGACTCCGCGTCCCATGCCATCTCTTTGGCCTTGCCGGCCATCAGGCTGAACAAGGGTCTCATGATGCGTGCCGCCGCCGGCACGAACTGGTGATAAAAGTTGACCATCCCTACAAACTCCTGCAGGCCCTTGACCATGCTGGGCTTGGGGAACTGGCGGATGGCCTTGTCCAGTAGGGGAACTGCGCCATGTCGGTTGACTCCGTGGCCCAAGAAGTCGATCTCCGTCAGCCCAAGCTGGCACTTCGCCGGGTTGATTACCAGTCCATGGTCGCTCAGGCGTTGGCAGAGCTGATGCAAATGTGCCACGTGTTCTTGGTGTGAACTGCTTGCCACCAGGATATCGTCCAAGTAAATGAAAACGAAATCCAGGCCGTGTCCCACCGAGTCTATGAGCCTTTGGAAAGCTTGGACAGCATTCTTGAGACCGAAAGGCATCCTCAGGAATTCGAACAAGCCGAACAGGGTGATGAGGGCTGTCTTGTGCACGTCGTCGGGGTGCACTGGGACCTGATGGTATCCCCTGACCGATTTTCGAGAAGATGGTTGCTCCGTGCAGGTTTGCCGTGAAGTCCTGGATGTGGGGCACCGGGTATCGGTCGGCGTTTGTGGCGTCGTTGAGCCTTCTGTAGTCTCCGCAGGGCCTCCAACCTCCTGTGGACTTGGGCACCATGTGCAGCAGGAATGCCCATGGGCTGTCCGAGCGGCATATGATTTCCATCTTACGGAACTCGTCCTTGGCGAGGTGGAGCTTGTCGAGTGGGAGCCTGCGAGCTCGGGCGTGCAGCGGTGTTCCTTGCGTGGGGACGTGGTGCTGCATGCCGTGCTTGGGATCGGCCATGGAGAACTGCGGGGTGACTATGGAGGGGAATTCCGCCAAGACCCTGGCGAATTCGTTACCCGAGAGGGTCACGGAATCCAGGTGGAGGGCCGGTAGCTTGGCTTCTCCGAGCTGGAAAGTCTGGAACGTCTCGGCATGGACAAAATGCCGGCCTTTTAGGTCGACCAGGAGGCAGTTGGCTCGTAGGAAATCTGCCCCTAATAGTGGCTGTGACACCGCTGCCAACGTGAAAGTCCAAGTGAAACGGCTGGACCCGAAATGCAGTGAGATAGTTCATGGGCTGTACGTCCGAATACTGGTGCCATTTGCAGCGGTGAGCTTGGGGCCTGGGACCGCGTTACGAATGTCCATGTTCGAGGGGGGAAGTACGCTGACTTCGGCTCCGGTGTCTGCCAGGAAGCACCGCCTGGAGTGTCGGTCCCAGAGGTACAGGAGGCTGTCTCAGTGGCCAGCCATCGTAGCCATTAGTGACGGCTGGCCCCTGCGTTTCCCGGAAAAGCACATGGTGGACGGCAGTGGCGCACACTTGAACCTCATCTTTGGTGACAGAAACACCATTGATCCGAACTTTCGTCCTTTTCCCCCGTGGGTCTCGGCGGCTTCGGTTGCGGGGCCCGGGCTTTGGGCCGCACGGTCGTGGCTAGGCTGCTGGAGGCTGCTCCATGTTGTTTACTCTGCCAAAGGGCGTCTGCTTTAGCTGCGACCCTATGTGGGTCGCTGAAATCCTCACTCGCGAGGAGGCGAATATCCTCTGGCATTTGCTCGAGGAACAACTGCTCAAATAAAAGGCACGGCTTATGGCCGTCCATGAGCGCCAGCATATTGTTCATGAGCTCGGATGGCGTGTGGTTGCCCAGACCGTCCATGTGTAGGAGCCTTGCGGCTCGTTCGCGGCGGGAGAGTCCGAAGGTACGGATCAGGAGCGCCTTAATCTTAGTGTACCTGTCCTCCACTGGTGGCTGGTGTAGGAAGTTGATGATCCGGCCTGCTGTGTCCTGGTCGAACATGCTGACCACGTAGTAGTACCGCGTGGTGTCGGCTGTAATGTCTCCGATATTGAACTGGGCCTCAGCCTGCTCAAACCAAATGTAGGGCTGAGTGGCCCAGAAAGTCGGGAGCTTCAGAGACACCATGCTGTGCGAGTTGCTCGAACTCATGTCTGGTCGCTGAGTCGCCGGTTCCAGATGCCTCTGGAACGTCGGGGTCACCAATGTGGCCGCACACAACACGCTACTGAAGAAACACACGGAGGCAGAGGGTGCTGAACTCAAGACTCTTTACTCCAAGAACAGAAAAGCGCGTGAAACTCTCTACCCATGGGCAACTGCGACCTGCGGGGCAGACGCGATGTCCGACTGTTCCCGGAAGGTCCACCCCGAACGGGTAGTTTAAGACGCGCCAGTGCGCGTCCGCCCGCTGCTCCCGATGGCGGTTCGAGTCCCGCGTGTGCGGGCTGCCACACAGATCCTTTATCAGAACAGAAGGTCTTTGACTTGAAATGTTAACTCAGTTTCTCTTTCCAGCAAGACAGTGTTTGGCTTTTCCACATAATTGACTGTTTACTGCAATGCTCTGCTTTTTGTAAAACACCCTGCTGTGAAAACACATAAATTACACTTCAGCTCATTGTGGCTGAACTGTACTCCAGCTTTTGAAAAATTAGTTCCAGGCATCGGGTGTTAATTGCAACAAATAAGTGAGTTAACTTGAGACTTTTACATAGCTACGTCGAAATTATTTAAATTATATTATTCCCATGAAAGTTGATCCTGTAAACCTAATAATTTGAAAACAGAGTCAGTGAAATGAACATTGTAACATTTGTATATATATGATAATAACCACAATTTGCTTAGTGGTCTGTAATAAATATGTGGACTGAAGAGCCTCCAGGCCTCGAAGGCTATATTACTGACTTAATAAAGGGATTAAAACACAGAATGCAAAATGCTAACCAAATCCTTGTGTAAAGTTAGTATATGTCATACTGAAAGGAATCTGGGTATTGGCAGCAGCATATGATACTCTGGGTGCTGCTTATAGAATGAGTTTCATAAAAGAAGCCTGGAGAAGAAAGACTGTCACAAGCAGACCCAACACAACATTAATCCTGATTATCCTAATCCTTGAATTTCTAAATATATTCCTACCGAAATTCTAGTGTGTCAGTGGAACTTGAGTAAAATCACTGACAGTTTACCTGGAAGGGTTTCATCTTTTTGCTTCATAAAACAAAACATAATATACTTTTTTGTGGCAGATCCATGCCTGGGGACCTGGAGCTCACTAATGTGATAGGTCGTTAACTGGATATCCTTAATTTATGCTGCATAAATAAATTCCATATACCAGAAGCTGTCAGTTCATTCCTGTATTGGCTGTAGAAAACTAAAATTAAGACTGAACTCATCAATATAATTAGGTTTCCAAAAATACAAACAAAAGAATCAAGGGTACATAAGATGTATGTTTAATGCTGACAAGTGTGAATCTCTATCAGAGAATGATAACGCGGAAGTCGGAAAATAAACTGCAGTAAAAACTGCTACATTTTGCGCCTTGTGTGATTTTATTTTCACTTATATACCATTCCTTACAGAGTAGTCTTTAATTTTATCACAAAACAACAAATTTCATGATGTGTCAGTGATAATAAACCTGATTCTGATTCTGATTTATCTGGTCATGAGAACATTCCTCCTTCCACAGAAGCCTGAATGGGTTGCTAACAAAAATCTTCTGATTAAAACTTGCTAATGCCAGGCTAGAAGATAGCCTCAAATTTATTTGTAAAGTGGCCTTTTTAAGTCTCTGACCACTGGTCCTTTTGCCAACATTCAGGGGTGAGATTGATTTCATCCGTTCTTATTCCAGCAGCCTTGCGATGTTGTCCAGTTACTGCACTGATGGCTGCTTGGGGATTCTGCACTCAAATGATGGAGCTTTGCTTTTCACAAAGAAAACCTCAGTGGTTCGGAAACTGAGGACAAAGAAAGAGCCTGTCAAACCTCTGAAGTAGTGATTGTTCCAATACTAAGTCTACATTTTAAATTTAATGTGGGTATAAAATTCAGAATTAATCCAAGCTGTGTCTCTTGGCAGTACAGACTCCACTATGTCAGGGAAAACGTGAATCCCAGATACTTCTGCTTCTTTGTTCTCTCAACACCTCCTCATGTTAGATCTTGCCTTGTTCCATTTCAGGCCTAGAGCGACTGTAGACAACTCTCCCTCTGCTTTTAGACGTGAAAATTCTTTGGCAGTGCTGGTATGTTGCAACCTTAGGCAAGTGAAGAAAATAAATTAAGAACATACATTTTTGGTACTTTTTTTTGTTTTAACCTATTTAAGACAGCACCAGCAGAGCAAAAAGAATGATTTGATCTGGAGCAGCCAATGTTGACCTCCATACTGGCATTCGGAATTAGAGAGCTTGTATTGCTGCACCGCTGTATCCTTTTGACTGTCATTTATAACAATTGTTTTCCTTTCTCATACATCATCCAATATCAAAGATTAATAGTGGAGATACATAATAAAAATCTAGTGTCTAAAAATTAAGTCCACTTTTGCATGTTTGTTTTATGTGCAAGTTGTCTATAAAAGCTGTTTTATGCACAGTAAATACCACTGGTGATCATTTTTGATGACAATAAGAAAATTGACTAATCCATGATGATGTGTCTGATGTTTTCAGGACAACAGATATGCATCTAATGATATCTTCCAGTGCCCATTTGCACACTTACTAATAGAAGTTAGATGTCAAAGATGTAAGTGGGTGATCCATATTGTAACACAGAGGCCTGTTGTAATATTGATAAAACAGATGCTTAGTTTAATAATCCAGAGAATCTTCAGCTTCAAAAGGTCAGAAGTTAGGCATTCACTGATGATTGGACAATGTTCAAATCCATTTGTGTCTCCCTTCTGGCCCAACGAGCCTGCGCCACCCAATTACACCCACGTTAACCTACCAACCTGTACGCCTTTGGGATGTGGGAGGAAACCGGAGCACCACGGAGAAAACGTATAAACTCCTTACAGACAGCGGCAGGAACTGAATTATGATCGCTGGCACTGTAATAATGTTATGTTAACCGCTACGCTACCATGCCACTCATTTGTGGGAGTCTTAAGGACAAAATTGTGGGAGTAATTTCACCAGAAGGATTGCAGTGGGATGACTTGATATCATCTTGTCAAGGACAATTAGGATGGGAATTAAGTGCTGGCCTTGATGGCTGAACCATGTTCAGTAAAATACATAAAAACACAGTCAAATCCTGCTCCACTAGGGAAATTTAAATCCAGTTAGTTACTATAAACTGGTATTAAAAAAGATGATGAGCATGAAATTAACAGATTATTGGGAAAACCTGTCTTCTTCAGAAGGAAAATGTACCACCCTGCATGATATATGGCTCCTGTGTAACTATCCTCATGGTTTGGTCAATGATGTACCTTCTGTCGTAAGGATAGGAGAAGGGTGCATATTTGACAGCTTTTATATTTCTTGAGAGCTTGCCCAACTCCCCGTTGCAGTCTCCCAATTATCCTGATGAAGTGTCCTTTTCTCTATTTTCTGGAATCTATCTATCAATAAGAGCAGGATTTGTATTGATTTGTCAAGATGAAAGTAAGCTTTCATGTTCCTTGTTCATGGGTTATCCTGTGAGTAATTCATTGAGACAGAGTTTATTTCAGATTCATGGGAGTAGTTCTAGCTTCTGACGTGTAGAGGACAAGAACATTTATTAGAATCAAGGGATATAGCAACATATTTTAAGTGGGCATGCTGAAATAGTTTAATGCTAGCTTGGGACCAACAGTGTTATTACAACTCAAAATATATTGGAAGAAAAAAAAAACTAAGATTTCCGGCAGTGTTCCTTCAGCTGAAATACATTTCTTTTCCTGTTGTCCATTTGGATCTGATTGAGTAATCGTCTAGCTGAGATACATTCCTCAAATGACTCTTACAAATGGTAAAAAATAATGTACCAATGGATTAAGCCACTTTAGTCGATCTTTATTATTGTTCTGATGAAAAGTCATCAATCTAAAACATTAACTTTGTTCCTCCCTCTACCCTTGCTTGCTGACAACTGAATATTTCCATCACTTTCAGTTTTTATTTCAGATTTGCAGCACCTGCTATATTTTGCTATTTATTTTCTCTTGCTGATCAAGAGATTACTTAGTGAACTTTGATAGACGTGCAAGAAGGAAGCTGTTTACATTGCATTAGAGCAACCTGTTGTAAATCCATCCCTCACGGCACTCAAAATAATATGTAGTGGAATTTGAACACTCCCTCCTTCTTCAACAGGTCATTAGTTACCTACACAATTGGATCAGATCGCTCCTCAGATAATGTGTAGTTTGTGAGGCAGGAATAGAAAGAAAATTATGGGGTGGAAAAGAAACGACTGAATATATTGTGTCGAGCAGACATCTATTATTTGTGCTTCTTGCTCTAACTTGTAAAAAGCCACAAGTATAAAAATCTTTCCCTAGGCAGTCCCTTAGGGCAGAGAATGACTTCCACTCCAGCTCTGTGTCTTCTTAGGTGGCTGAAGGGTTCTGTGTGGGATCCACAGAGTGCCACAAGTAGGGCAGGAGGTGCTTGATAAGTGGGTGGGCTTTTTGGAATGTTGTGCTGCTGTTTGTGCTTTCTGCCATTCCAGTGATTTGAGAGTTTCAGCATGCCCATCCTTCATGTTGAGTAGTCACAAGTAGTCCCATGAATCAGTCTTCAAGAAGACTTCAAGAAAATCCATGAAACATTATCTTTCTCCTGCTGGAAATCTCTTGCTGTGACAGAGCTTAGAGCAGAGCGGTTGTCGTTGAGGTCTGGTGTTTGTCTAGCTGAATGTGTGACCTGCTCACTGGAGCTGCTTGAGCATGGTTGGAGCCCTGGTATTGCAGATCCCTAACATCAAGGAAGCCAGTCTTCAGCCAATTCAGTTCATTACATGTGAATTCAAGAAAAGGCTGAGAGCTTTGGGATGCAGCAAATTCTGTGGTACCAGACAAGATTCAGCTTGTAGTGCTGAAGACTTATGGTGCAGAACTAGCTGGCCTTCAGCTAAGTGTTTCAATAGAGTTACAACATTGTCATCTACCCCACAATGTTGAATGTTGTCCAGGTATGGCCAGTTCACAATAAAAGGGTCAAATTAAATCTAGCTACATCAGTCAACTCCCAATCATCATCCTGTGTTTTAAGCAGTCAGGTGCAGGTATTTTAGGTCCCAGACATGTACATGAGGGCAGAGATCACTGTTGCCATGAATTTTGTACCAGGATTGAGGTCTGGATCTTCAAAAATCATTTTCCTCAGACAGCCAAGATCTGTAGTGGAATGTTGAAGGTGATAGTGAATTTCATCATTTCTCTGGCCATTTTCACAGTGTTGCTTGTGGAAATTTGCTGTTAAGTTTCCTATGTTACAACAGTGAATGAAAGGGCTTTACAATGAGGATCTGAAAGGTGTCTTTGAAATGTTTTTCTTTTCAGTGGATGTTGTAACCTAACTTAGCAACTGCCAGGGTTGTGATATCAAAGGCTATTGTGCAAATGTTAGATGCCATGGTCAATAATCTAGAATGGAACTAATAACATTCCCTTAGGCATCTGTTGCATTGCAGTGCATCAGCTGGAGGTACTGAGACATGAGGCTTTTTTGTCCTTAAGACACAATCTGCATTGTAATGTAGTCCAGAAGTATCTTGTGATGTTGAAGAGCCACATACCTACCCTCTGCTAGAGTCAGTATGGACCCCCATTTAGTATCGGCCCATGCTTATGATAGCAATGTTTAAGAGGCACTTAGACAGAAACATGAAGTGAATGGAGGGATATAGACCACATGCAGGCAGATGTGCAGTTTAAATTGGCATCATGGTCAGCACAGACATCAAGGGCCAAAAAGGTTGTTTCTGTACTGTTCTATGTTCTATGTACTATGATCCATCATGGAGGCCTTTGCTTCTGTACACATCTGCATTCCAGATGTAAAAGCCATTTCTATGATTCGGAGACTCTGTCATCGATGGATATTAACCACTGCCATGAGTGTTGGTGTTACTGATTCCTTCCAATCAGCTGTCAGACAGGTCAGTCAAATACCTGAAGAGGCAGCTCACAGAATCCTTGATGGCCACTCTGATGATCCATTTCTCTTTGGAAAACATACAGTAAAATTTGCAGTGGGGTGAGAGAAAAGAAAGAAACAGCCAAAGGCAGAAGAAGCCATTTCCTGAGACTTGAATGGCATATCTGCACAGCCCACTGGCTACTTAGAAAAGATGAAATTCAGTCCAGTCCAGATGAAGGGTCTTGACTCGAAATGTCAGCTGTCCATTTCCCTCCACAGACCGGCTGAGTTCCTCCAGCATCTTGTGTGTTGCTCCAGATTCCAGCATCCGCAGACCCTTGTATCTTCACTCAGAAAAGATTGTTAAGTAAGCTCTAATAGTTTACGGGATTTAAAAGCGTGTTACATCTGTTCTATAACTTGCTTGGTAGACACATTGCAGTCAAGGGCACAGACCTTTACCAGCATCGATGATCTCAAAATGAAGTTTCAGGACACAGTGCACACTGAAATTTTGTTCAATATTTGATCCCAGTGCCTCCCTGTCTACCAGTGTATGGCGTATGTGCTGTCCCTGCCATTGCAACTGTTTCTAAGAATTTCCCTGGTGGCTATGTGTGTCTGCCTTTAGAAATGGATATGATTCAATACTTCTTTGTCTTGGGCCTGGATGTGGTGTTATGGCTATTGATGTGACGGCTGCCGGGGTTGCATGTAATGTGACTCATTTGGATTAATCTGATCAGATATCTAGATGTCGTTCCCCACATAAACATTTGCATCACTGGTGTCAGCTTCTGTCACACTCTGCTGCTTCACATTCACTCTGTCAGTCTTGAAATTTCTGGAGACCCCATTATATGGAATCAAGAGGAACTTCTTTACTTGGAAGTGGTGAGAAGGTGGAACTTGCCATCACATGGTGTAGTTGAGGTGATTAAGCTTGGAAGGAAGCTTAGTAAATACATAAGATTTCTTTATTAGTCACGTGTACACTGAAACACACAGTGAAATGCATCTTTTGCATGGAGTGTTCTGGGTCAGCCCACAAGTGTCGCCTCGCTTCCAGCACCAACATAGCGTGCCCACAACTCCTAACCCGTACGTCTTTGGAATGAAGGAGAAAGAAAGAGGCTTGTGTTTAGAATGAAAAAAACATAGACCTGTGGGGTAGAATGGCCTGTTCCTGTGCTGAGCATTAACAACTTCAGTCTGATTCTGCAGCTTGGTTAATATAGGCAAGACAGATCACTGAAGACTAGAAGGACAAGATCTTTAGCCCACCGCTCAGAGCATTTGCTGTGCGGGTTTTGACTAAGTTTAGGAAATCAGCTAAGCAGGACTGTACCAGACAAGTCTTGGTGTGGTCATATATTCCATAATCACCCAGACATACCCTGACCTACAGGGCAAGAGTAAACCTTCCTTTTCCAGATTTTCTGGTGTGACTTGCTGTTCAAACCTGTCTTGATCCTAAACTGCTGACCTTGTATGACACTATGCCATGAGATGGGTGGAGCAGAAGAAGCTTCGACAGCTTCGACAGCTGGCCAAGCAGAAGACATTTTTCTCAATTAAGCTTTGTATATATCGCACTGCTTTGACTTTAATAAACCTATCAACTATTTACAAACATAAAATTATACTATCAAGTAACTATTTTTATAGAATTATACAATTGACTAATTATTTACAGAGGTATATATTTGTATACAACTATAAAATTAACCAAACAAAAAAATCACCCAGTCTCTTAGTCTTTTCAACAACAAACTCTTCATTTATGGCTGTAATTAACATTTCTGAGGAATCCACTTCTGGCACTGACAATTCCAATGAATCATTATTCTGTACAGGCTTCCTACACAACTGAGCTCTTATCTGGAACTACAATTGTTACCAATAACATAATTGTTTCCATTATTATGTGTAACTATAAAAGCACATTTTATTGCACATTCTCTAAACTGTTAACATTAAGCTTAATGCAGGTTAATGGCAATTACCAATTGTTACAGTAGCAACTATTATGCATTGTATTTGGCATATTATTCTGTGCCATGACAATAATTTCTACTCTCATCCTGTGCTAACTTCCATCCTGACTCCCCGAGGACCCCAGACCTTCCATCGTTCACAACATCATCTCCTCTGACTTTCCTTCTCTGGACTGTTTCCAGTGCTTTGGACTCCACAATGACTGTTTTCAGCTTTTTGTTGCAGTCTGATTACACTCCGTAGAGTTAACCTGAGATCAAGTCAAATGTACTGTTACTTACAGGATCTTAAGAACTCTTGAACTGCCTCCACATTGCAACTAGACCTCCCTTAATGCATGCAATTCCATCTGAAGTGGATTCAGACAATGCTGTAAGTCTTGTAGATATGGAGCTCTTCCCCAAAACCCACGTAGCTTCATCTTTTATAGTAGCAACTGAAACTGCCTTGCTAATGCATCTCATACTGAGTCTTCTGCCTACCACCTTATCTGCAAATTCTTGCAATGGCATGACCATTGCCATGACATCCCAGTGAGTTGGCCCTCTCACACTGTACAAACAGATCACAGACTCTGCCTCTGAACTACTTGCCATCCAGGATTGCAAATACTTCCATTACTCTGAGAATGCTAACTTACTGTCCCTGTGAGGCCATGGGAACAGGCTGCTCCTAATGGACTGTCCTTCACTCTGGGACATCTCATCTTGGTCTAAATCTCTGGTCTCCTTATTGCTTTGCCTTGCAGGTTTCTTTCTTAACATTGGGCTAGCCTCTGCAAACTTCAGTAACTGAAACCTTCTGTCCTAGTGTCTTCCTGCCGTTGTAATGTGATATTTGGTTCAATGGCTGATCTGCAGAAAAATAGAGAAGTATCCACCCTTTGCTAGCAGACACCTGAACAGTTAGCAGTAGAGATCCATGACTTCGAGAGAATACTCCTATTATTCTTTTCATGTAACTGAAGATTTATTACTTGTTGATGTTTCCAACTTGCATAAAAAAAATCACTTCTGGGGATATCATGTTCCCATTCATTACCATGCTATTTCACCACAGTCCTTGGTTTTATATTCCTTGATCTTCTCTGGATCTCCTTAGCAGCCAACCACTGCATGCCTTGATCCAACTTTTGGGTTTCCTCATTCCAGAATTTAACTGCTTCGTTTTTCTTTTAATCCAAGTTTATATTCCTCTTCAGGTTGTCATCAAAGTCCATCTGCGATGGTAGCAGTGCCTCACTACCCATACCTTGATCACCACCCTTTCCCTTGTGGAGGGAGATACCTATCCTCACTCTACACTCATCCCAGGTTAACTATTTTTCACTGTCCCAAGGGTAATAATAATATGGTGTTCCTCCATTCCTCTGTTTTCATTACTATTTCATTGGAAATCCTGTGGCAAGTGATTCACTTCCTGATACTCCAAAGGCCTCGCACTATTAACAAGGCATACATCAGGACTGTGATGGGATACCTTGCACTTGCATAGATGAGTGCAATTCTAGTAATAACCAAGAAGCTCAAACCCATCTAGACAGAGTAGCCTGCTGGAATAGCAATCATGAATATTAAAAAAAACACAGCTGCTAGAAATTTGAAATCAATACAGAAAATGCTGGAAACACTCAGCAGGTCAGTCATCATCTGTGGAAAGAAGAACAGTTAATGTTTTCCTGTGAAGGAGAGAAAACAAATTAGTTTTCAATAGCAGAGAAAGTAGGGGAGGAATGGGTAGAACAAAGGGAATATTTCTGTTAGGTTGAGGCAAAATGACAATGCAGCAATTGGAGTTGCAGTTCTGATCAGATTAAGGTTCTTTGTCTTTGTTTGTTGCGAAGAGCATTGCTGTGGGACATACCTCAAAGGCCAGGCTATACAAATAAAAAAAGAAAAGCTGGCCCAAAACGATGACTTGCAGAAATGGCCAGTTCCGATACAGAATGAGTAAATTACCTGAAACTGCAAGATTCAAAAATGAGCCTGGAAGCCTGCAATGTACCCAGATGAAAGATCCCATGCTGTTCCTTAAGCTTGTGTTGGGCCTTGTTGAAACAGTGGAGAAGACCACAGACAGAACGGTCAGACTGGGATTGGTGTGTTGAATTGAAATGGCAGACAACCAGAAGCGTAGAGTCGCTCCTGCAGAAAAACTGCAGGTGCTCGCAAAATGATGACCCAACTTGTGTTTGGTTTCTCCACTGTAGAGGAGGCTACACTGTGAACACTGAATGCAGTACACTAGGTTGGAAGTGCAAGTGAATTGTTGCTTCACCTAGAAGAACTGTTTGGATCCCTGGATGGTGAAAAGGGAAGAAGTAAAAGGACTAGTATTGAAGCTCCTGCAACCTATTCACCACTTTAAACATTTAATCCCTCCTCCAGCAGCACCTCATGATCATTCTGTGTGACATCTACAAGATACACTGTAGTAACTTGCCAAGGTTTTTGCAAAGGCACCTCGTAAACTTAAGAGAGAAACAAAGGACTGCAGTTGCTGGAATCTAGATGAAAAACACGATGATGCTGGAGGAACTCAGCAGACCAGGCAGCATCTGTGACTGCCTGCTTTTCTCCACGGATGCTGCCTAGCCTGCTGAGTTCCTCCAGTATCATTGTGTTTTTCACTGCAAACTTAAGAACTCTGTGAACTAGAGGGACAAGGGCGTGAAGTGCATGGGAATGTCGTATACCATTCAGCTTTGAAAATATATTTCTAATCGTTCATTATCACTTAGTACAAATCCTGAAGCTTCCCTTAGTTAACAGCACTGATGAGTCACAAGGAATCAAGAAGTTGGCATAATTAAATAGGAATGGTCATTAAATGTTGATCTTGATACCAACAGTCACATTCATGAATAAATAAAACAAAAAGCCTGTCAGCATTGTCTAGGTGCACGGCAGGAAAATAAAATTGCATCACAGCAAGGAGCCGATGTCTCATGGAGAAAGAAAGAGGAAAATTTAGGGAGAAGAATAAAGAAAAAATATCTGAGAAAAAGTCAGACATGGTAAATGGAATTTATTAACCATGAGAAAAATAAACTCTTGCTACAAATACATGTACACCTGTCATATACAAACAACATCAGGTCAAGGTAAGACAAGATATCTTTATTAGTCACACGTACATCACAACACACAGTGAAATGCATCATTTTGCGTAGAGCGTTCTGGGGGCAGCCCGCAAGTGTCGCCACACTTCCGGCACCAACATAGCATGCCCACAACTACCTAACCCCTTACGTCTTTGGAATGTGGGAGGAAACCAGAGCACCTAGAGGAAACCCACGCAGACAAGGGGAGAACGTACAAACTCCTTACAGACAGTGGCCAGAATTGGACCCGGGTCGCTGGCGCTGTAAAATGTTACGCTAACCGCTACAATGAGTATTAATACTCCTGAACACAGAGTCAGAGAATCATAGAGTCATGCAGTATGGAAACAGGCCATTCGGCCTACCACATCCAGGCCAACCAGTGGGCAGACATCCATATTAATCCCATCTTCCAATACTTGGCCTGTAGCCTTCTATGCCTGGGCAATTCAAGTGCCTGTCTAGACACTTCTTAAATGCTGTCAGTGGTTCTTCTTCCACTACTCTTTCAGTCAGTGTATTCCAGGTATTCAACACTCTCTGAGTGAGAAAGATCCCACACAGATCCCCTCTAAACCTCTTACCCCTTACCCTAAATGTATTTCCACTAATTTCATCTAGCTGTAAAATGGGGAAAAGTTTCCTGCAGTCAACCCTGTCTATACCCCTCATACCTTTATATACATTAATCTTGTCCCCTCTCAATGTCCTCCACTCCAAGGGAAACAGACCCAACCTCTCCAGTCTCTCTTCATAATTGAAGTGCTCTATCCCAGGCAACATTCTAGTGAAACTCCTCTGCACCCTCTCTGGTGCTATCACAGCATTCCTATGATGTGATGACCAAAACTACACACAGTAGTCCAGCAGAGGTCTGACCAAGGTTTTATAAAGTTTTAGCATAACCTCCCTGCTTTTGTATTCAATGCCCCAACCAATAAAGACCTGCATCCCATATGCCTTCTTAACCATGTCATCTACCTGTGCTGCCACCTTCAAGATCTTTGTATCTCAAGGTCCCTCTGTTCCTCAATGTTCCCTAGAACCCTGACCACTTTGTACTACAATGAACTTTGTTTTTCTTTTGTTCTAATTGTGTTCTTTCTTGTAAACATTGTGTATATTTAATATTTACTTTATGTTTTTTCTTGTGAATGCTGCTTATCTGATGTTCTGTGCCTGTGGTGCTACTGCAAATAAGTTTTTCATTGCAGCTGTGCATACATGTGCTTGTGCATATGACAATCAAATACCAGACTATTCCATGCTGCCCTTCTTTAAAAGGGGACCACATTTGGCATCCTCCAGTCATCTGGTACTTCACTTGTGACCACCAAAGATTTAAAGCTCTCAGTCAGTGCCACAGCAATCTCTTCCCTTGCCTCCCATAACAGCGTGAGATAAACCTCATCTATCCAGTTTTAAGCCTGCTAAGGCATCAAGTTACTCCTTTTTATTTATGGATTGAATTAGAATTTTACCTTTCCTTTCCCCTTCACTGAATCCTCCCACAACAGAATCTGTTCCCTTTCTGAATACCAATGAAAAGTATTCATTTCTGACCTCACCTATACCTTCTGGCTCCACTCACAGATTGTCCATGTTGTCCCTAATGGGCTCCACTGGTTATATTTTTGCTCTTAATATACTTTTAAATGCCTTTGGATTTATCTTAATCCTGTCCACCAATGATATTTTGTGACCCCTCTTTGCCTTCTTAATTTCTTTTTTAGGCACTTCTTATACTTTTGAAGGGCCTTTCCTGTATTTAGTTCTCTATACCTGCCATATGCTTCCTTTTCTCTCTTTATCCAACCCTTGATGCCCCTCGACATCCAGGGTTCTCTGTACTCTTACAGGGGCATGTTGGCCCTAACTTTTTGTTATTTTTTCCTTGAATGCTTCCCACTGTGCAGATGTAGACTTACTTGCAAGTAAATGCTCCCAGTTTACCTTTGCCAGATCCAACCAATCTTATTTTAATGAAATTGATCTTTCTCCAATTTAAGACCTTTATTCCTGATCCATCTCTATTTTTTTCCATAACCACTTTGAAATATATGGAGTTATTGGCACCATCTCCAAGATGATCCCTCACTGACACTCCCTCCACCTGACATTCCCCAAGATAAGGTCCACTAATACTCTTTCCCTCATTGGTCTATCTACACACTGTGTCAAAAAGCTCTCCTGGACACACCCCAAAGAAGTTGTCTCCTCTGAGCCTTTCATAAGGTAATGCCAGTTAATATTCAGGAAATTGAAATCCCCTAGTACTATAACACTGTTACATCTCTCTGCTATTTGCTTACATACTGTATCTGTTCCACTACCTCCTGTTGACTGTTAGGAGGTCTGTAATACATCTCCAGCAAAGTGACAACATCTTTTTTGTTCCAAGACTCTATCCACAGAGCCTTGGGGCAGGCACAGTTGCACAGCAGTTAGCGTAATGCTTTACAGTGCCAGCTACCCGGATTCAACTCCAGCTGCTATCTGTAAGGAGTTTGTACGTTCTCCCTGTGTCTGCGTGGGTTTCCTCTGGGTGCTCCGGTTTCCTCCCACATTCCAAAGACGTACGGGTTAGGAAGTTGTGGGCATGCTATGTTGGCGACGGAAGCGTGGCGACACTTGGGGGCTGCCCCCCAGAACACTCCACGCAAAAAATGTATTTTACTGTGTGTTTCGATGTACATGTGACCAATAAAGAAGCCTTAATCTTGTTTGAGGAGCCTACTATGATATCCTCCCTCAATACTGAATTAATGCATTCCTTGATTAACAATTAGCAATGTCTCTCATTGCTGCAGTCTGAGGTTCCCACCTACTTCAAAAGGGCAGCAATCGTTCCAGCGCCCAAGAAGAGCAGGGTGAGCTGCCTCAACAACTATTGCCCAGTAGCACTCATGACTACTGTGATGCAATGCTTCAAGAGGTTGGTTATGGCTAAAATTAACTCCTGCCTGAGCAAGGACCTGGACCTGCTGAAATTCGTCTGCCGCCAAAACAGGTCTACAGTGGATGCAAACTCATTGGCTCTTCACTAGGCTTTGGAGCACCTAGACAACCATAAGGCTACTGTTTATCAATTACAACTCGGCGTTCAACACCATCATCCCCTCGGTGCTAATAACCAAGCTTGAAAACCTGGGCCTCTGTACCTCCCTCTGCTACTGGATCCTCAGCTTCCTTATTGGGAGGTCACAGTCAGTGTGGATCGGCAATAACATCTCCTCCTTACTGACTATCAACACAGGTGCACCTCAAGGATGGGTGCTTAGCCCGTTGCTCTACTCTCTCTACACTCATGATTGTGTGGCTAAGCACAGCTCAAACACCATCTATAAATTCACCAATGACACCACCGTTGGTAGAATCTCAGATGGCGATGAGGAGGCATACAGAAGTGAGATAGATCAGCTGATTGAGTGGCTGTTGCAACAACAACCTCGCACTCATCGTCAGCAAGACCAAGGAACTGATTATGGACTTCAGGAAAGGGAAGTCAGGAGAGCACACATTGGTCCTCATTGAGGGGTCAGCGGTGGAAAGACTGAGCAGCTTCAAGTTCCTGGACGTCAACATCTCAGAGCATCTATCCCAGGCCAAACACAATGATGCAATCACAAAGGTGGCATGCCAGTGGCTCTTACAAATTTCTGTAGATGTATGGTGGAGAGCATCCTGACTGGTTGCATCACAGCCTGGTATGGCACGTCCAATGCAAGTGACTGAAGAGGATTATAGATTGAGCCAGCTCCATCATGGACACAACTCTCCCCACCATCGAGGACATCTCAGACACAACTCTCCCCACCATCAGGACATCTTCAAGAGGCGGTGCCTCAAGAAGGCGGCATCCATCATTAAGGACCCTCACCATCTGGGACATGCCCTCTTCTCGTTACCACCATCAGGGAAGAGATAGAAGAGCCTGAAGACTGACACTCAATAATTCAGGAACAGCTTCTTCCCCTCCACCATCAGGTTTCTGAATGAAAAAACTACATGATGCTGGAGGAACTCAGCAGCTAAGCAGCATCCATGGAGAAAAACGGTCAACCTTTCGGGTCAGGACCCTTCTTCAGGACAGAAGATAGGAAAAGGGGAAGCCCAATATATATGGGGAAGAAACAGAGCAGTAATAGGTGGACAAAAGTGGGGAGGCAGAATACAGATAGGTAGATGCAGATAAGAGATAGTAATAGGCAGGTGTGGGGAGGAGGGGAGAGCAGATCCACAAGGGAATGGGTCAAAGGTATGGAGGCAGGCGGCATGGTGGGGGGAGGGTGGGGAGGAGAGGAAAAGGAGAAAGAGAAAAAAATTGATAAAATAAAATTGGCAAGGAGAAAAAAAAGAGGCTAGGAAAGGGAAGAAAAAAAGTGGCATTGTGGTAGGGGGGGTTTGTGTACTTAAAGTGGGTGAATTTGATGTTCATGCCATTAAGCTGTAAGGTCCCAAGACAGAAAATGAGGTTTTGTTCCTCCACTTTGTGTTTGGACTTCTCCTGGCAGTGGAGGAGGCCGAGGACTGACACATCTGTGATAGTGTGGGAGGGGGAGTTGAAGTGACTGGCAACAGGGAGATGCAGATCACAGTTACGGACAGAGTGCAGGTGTTCTACGAAACAGTCACTTCATCTATGTTTGGTCTCTCCAGTGTAGAGGAGGCCACACTTGGAGCACCAAATGCAGTAGATGATATTAGGGGAGGTGCAGGTAGATCTCTGTTTCACCTGAAAGGACTGTTTGGGTCCTGGATGTAGGTGATGGAGGTGGTGTAGGGTCAGGTGTTGCACCTATGGCGAGAGCAGTGGAAAGTCCCCGGGGTGGGAGCAGGATGTGTGGGGAGAGAGGAATGAACTAAGGAGTCGTGGAGAGAGTGGTCCCTGTGAAAGACAGAAAGGGGTGGGGAGGGGAAGATATGCTTGGCGGTGGGGTCCTGTTGGAGATGGCGGAAGAGGCCTAGAATGATGTGTTGGATACGTAGGCTGGTGGGATGTGAGGACAAGGGGGACCCTACCCGTGTTGGGTCTGGGAGAGGCGAAGGTGAGTGATCCATGATCCCATGAACACTACCTCATTATTCCTTTATTGCACTATTTATTTATTTATTTATTAATTTATAGAATTTATGTCTTTTCACTGCACTGCTGCTGCAAAACAACAAACGTCACGTCATATGTCAGTGATAATAAACCTGATTCTGATTCTGCCACCTCCTCTTTTACATCCCCCTTTATCTCGCTTAAACATTCTATATCCCAGATGTTGTGTTGTCAGTCCATGTCTCAGTGATGGCAACAATATCGTAATCCCGCATTTTACATGGACCTTTGAGTTCATCTACCTCACTAGTGAGACTCCTTGCATTTAACAATTTAGCCTTGTATTCCCCTCATGTGCAATTACCTGCCTGCTCTGTCCACTGGACTTACTAACTTTTTCTCCTCCAGGTGACTGCACCTCCCTATCTGAACATCTACTCTTTAATTTTGCATGCAACTATGTTAATATTCAACTTCGTGTGCATTGATAAAACAAAGCAGCTCAGGAATTTGTACATTGAGCATTCCATGTGAAGGCAATTTTGAAAATTTTATTTGCTTTTTATTCCCTCATGATTTGCTTTATTATCTACTATTTTCTGACTCATCATAAAGTGCCATCTGGCATTTATGCATGAAGAGACAACTGGAGATAAGTTTAAGGAAGTTTGTGACATGGATCTTGTGGATAAAACCACCCCATGGAAATGCGAACGTTTATCGATCTCAGTTTTGAATACATTCAATAACCAAGTGCCCAGTATCCCGTGGAGAAGAGGATTCCTAAGGTTTATAATGGTATTGGTATTGGTTTATCATTGTCACTTGTACCGAGGTACAGTGAAGAACTTGCCTTGCATACCATTCGGACAGATCAATTCATTGCACAGTGCATTGAGGTAGCACAGGGTACAGACAATAACAGAATACAGAGTAAAGTGTCACAGCTACAGGGAGGTGCAGTGCAGGTAGACAATAAGGAGCAAGGTCATAACAAGGTAAATTGTGAGGTCAAGAGTCCATCTCATCGTAAAAGGGAAACGTTCAATAGTCTTATCACAGTGGGATAGAAGCTGTCCTTGAGCCTGGTGGTATGTGCCCTCAGGCTCCTGTATCTTCTGCCTGATGGAAGAGGAGAAAAGAGAGAATGATCCGGTTGAGTGGGGTCTTTGATTATGTTGTCTGCTTCACCAAGGCAGTGAGAGATATAGACAGAGTCCATGGAGGGGAGGCAGTTTTCTGTGTTGTGCTGGGCTGTGTCCACAACTCTCTGCAGTTTCTTGCGGTCCTAGGCAGAACAGTTGCCATACCAAGTCGTGATGCATCCAGATAGGATGCTTTCTATAGTGCATCGATAAAAGTTGGTGACTGTCAAAGGGAACATGCCAAATTTCTTTAGCCTCCTGAGGAAGTAGAGGCGTTGGTGAGCTTTCTTGACCGTGGCGTCTATGTGGTATCTAATGGTCTTCTGTATGTATGTTCCTCTGTATCTTATTTCCAAAAAGCTGATCCTTTATCCCATAACTGCAACTCTTAGTTTCAAATTCTCCAGCTGGAGGGAAAAAAACCTCTCAGCAATATACTCTTTCAATCCCACTCAGAATCTTATATTTCAAAAATCTCAATTACCATTTTTCTAAAATTCAGTGAGTAGATGGAATTTAATAAAGAGAATTTTGAAGTGATACACTTTGGCAGAAAGCACAAGGAGTGGTGATTCAGACTAGATGACACAATTCAGAATAGAGTTCAGGAACAGAGAGTCCTGAATGTATAGCTGCATAAATCCTTAAAGTAAGGAGAGTGGTTATTCGAGAATGTGGGATCCTGGGATTCATGCCAGCACATTTAGGGGGATGGAGTGCAAGAATGGGGAAGTTATGTTGAACATGTATAAACCACTGGTTAGGCCGTAACTGGAAAGCTGTGTCCAAATCTGTTGCTCATCAGTTGAGATCACCAGTCGTGAAAGCCATCCTGTGACATTTGACATACTGTAGAAAGAAAAATTATCTGCTCCACTTGAATCCAAAGCCATTCAGATTTATGGACCTGAAATAGATCATCCTTAGCCATCGATTTGCAAAAGATATAGAGGCAAGGAGAGGAGAGGTTTTTCACTCAGACAGTTTTTGAGATTTAGAATTCTCTGCCCAAGTAGTTGGAGCAAACACACTGAA
The DNA here is from genome assembly GCF_009764475.1 of Pristis pectinata. Lineage (NCBI taxonomy): Eukaryota > Metazoa > Chordata > Chondrichthyes > Rhinopristiformes > Pristidae > Pristis > Pristis pectinata. Next base: position 27,130,521 of record NC_067414.1, on the reverse strand, counting down.
TAATTTTAAAACAGAATTGGAGAGGTATAATAAGATATGAAACTTATTGGGTTATGAAGAAAAGTTGCAACATGGGTCTTAGATGTGATTGCACCATTGAAGAGTTACAATATGCACAATGGGCCAAATAAGTTTCCCGTGTTCTGTAAGCCTCAATGATTCTAGGTTGAAGACTGGAAGAGATCTATAAGCACCTAGTTCAGCCTTTCATGTTCATTGCAGAATTACAAGGTTTCATCTCTGTATTTAGTTCAAAGAATCTGGACAGAGTTCTCAGCAGCAAAGCCTCATGTATTGAGGCTCATGTTTATGTAGCTCCCAGTCAGTGTAAGGACATAGAACAGTACATCACAGGAACTGGCTGTTCAGCCCACAATGTCTGTGCTGACCAATGACACCAATCCAAACTAATTCCATCTGACTGCACATAGTCTATATCCCACCATTCCCTGCCTGTTCATGTGCCTGTCTAAACGCATCTTAAATATTGTTATCATATCTGTTTGCACCACGTCCCCTAGCAGTGCGTTCCAGGCACCTATCACTCTCTGTACAAAAACATGCCTCGTAAATCTCCTTTAAACTTTCCTCCTCTCACCTTGAAGCTATGTCCTCCAGTATTTGACATTTCTGCCCTGGGAAAAAGACTCTATCTACCCTATCTATGCCTCTCATAATTTTATTTAGTTTAATCAAGTCGTCCCTTAGCCTCCAATGCTCCAGAGAAAATGATCTGTTTGTCCAAACTCTCCTTATAGCTAATACTCTCTAATCCAGGCAACATCCTGGAGAACCTCTTCTCTAAAGCCTCCACAACATTCTTATATTGCGGTGACTAGAAATACACACAATACTCCAAATATGGCTTGACCGAAGTTTTATACAGCTGCAACATGACTTCCTAACTTTTATATTCAACATCCCGATCAATGAAGGTAAGTATGCCTTCTTTACCACTCTATCTACTTGTGTTGCCACTTTCAGGGAGCTATGGACTGGCACCCCAAGATCCCATTGTATATCAATGCTACTAACAGTCCTACCATTTACTGTATAGTTTCCTCTTATACTTGACCTCCCAAAGTGCAACATCTCACACTTGTCTGGATTAAACTCCATCTGCCATTCCTCTGCCCACATTTCCAATGGCCTTTATCCTGTTGAATCATTTGATAACTTTCCTCACTATCCACAACTCCACAATTTCTGTGTCATCTGCAGACTTACTGATCAGCCCACCTACATTTTCATTCAAATCATTTATATCTTTCACAAGCAACAGAAGTCCAAACACTCGATGTGGAACACCACTGGTCACAGACCTCTTGTCAGAATAACACCACTCTTCTCTGTCTTCTATGGTCAAACCAATTTTGAATCCAATATACCAAGTCACTATGGATCCCTTGCGCCTTAATCTTCTGGATCAACCTATCATGACGGATCTTGTCAAAAGCTTTTCTAAAGTCCATGTATACAACATCCACTGGCCTAGCCTCATTAATCATCTTCGTCACCTTCTCAAAAAACTTAATCAAGTTTGTAAGACATGACCTCCCCCGCACAAAGCCATGTTGACTGTCCCTAATAAGTCTATGCTTTCCATATGTGAGTAGACCCTATCCCTAAGAAACTTCTCCAGTGTTATTGCCTGGTATTCCCCGTTATATTTGCAGCAATTCAAAACAAGTTTTATGTGATGATATCATGGTTCTATATAACCAGAAATAATTCCTATTTCTGATTTATTTTGTGGTGCTATTCACTAGAATGTACTGTTTATTATATGACACAGAATTATTTTAAACAAATTTTTCACTAAATGGACTAAAATCAATTTTGTATACATGATTTTATTTAAATCATTCTTAAGGCGTGCTTGTTTGCTAGCATGGCCAATATTTATGGTTGGCCTCGAATTTTGGTTCATGCTGCAGCAGTTTGTACAGCTGAGACAGGGCAGATAAAATTTTGTTAGCTTGGTGGAGATTTAAGACTGCAGTTGTACATAGCTCAGACAAGGTAAGATAAGCATGTTTGTTTTCCAAATGTACATTAGTGAATAGTTTGGATTTCTATGACATTCTGATACAGGCAGTTTAGTAAGTACATTAAAAATGGGCACAAGCTGCCTGTTTGTTCTAAATGAATGACACAATCCCGTGTTAGCCAATATCTAGATATAAAAAATCTTTTCACTCTAGTGGCATTGTTGGCTTCTGCCATCTTCAATGGCTTAGTTTCTAATGAAATGGCTGGGTCAGTTGAATCTATTGTAATCATTTGTATTAGTATCATGTGTCATTGAAGGAACATTTTGACTTTTAGACCTGTTGAATTTCATTACTGATTAGACCTGAATACTTGGAATATGGATTATACTTTGACCAGAATATTCTTTATTCAGACAATCTTTTATTAATTGAACTCTGTTTTACCAGATAGGTAGTGTTAGGGTCTATTGTTTCTTTTTATTATTTTTAATTAACAGATTTGATTAATCCCTTAACAATTGTAAGGTGAGTGCAGTCAGTGGATTCCTAACCTCAGTCACTTGCTGAATATTTCCAGCATCCTTTGATTTTAATCCATATTTTTAAAACATTATTTGCAGTATTTTGCTTATGGTTTTTTGTCTTATCCATATTTGCCTGGAATACTTCTGGTGATGGTTTTCCCCATACCCATGCCTGGCATATGAATGCAATTCTGTGAAAGTGTTAATGGTTAAGCAGTTAAAAACAGAAAATGCTGGAACTATTCTGCGTTCTGTATTGTTTTACCCTGTACTACCTCAGTGCACTGCGTAATGAATTGATATGTATGAACGGTATACAGAACAAGTTTATCATTGTACCTCGGTACATGTGACAACAATAAAACAATGCCAATTCCAACTATTCAGGTCAGCCAGCACCCATGGGGAGAGAGAAACAGAACGAGTGTTTCAGGTCAGTGACCTTTCATAGAACTAGGGAAAGTTAGAAATCAACATGTTCTGTTGCAAAGGGGGAGTGGTGGAGAAAACAATGGGAATGTCTATACTGGGGCGGAGACAAAGAGACTGAATGACGCAAGTGGTGGTGATATTGAAGGAGAGAGGGTGGATAAAACTTGTTAATCATAGCTGATCTTCCAGGAAGAGATGTGAATAGAATAAGACGAATGAAAGTAGAAGAGAGAGAATAAAAGTAACAATGCTGGAACTCTGAGATTCAAGGTACTACAGATACCAGAAACCTGAAAAAGTAGAGAAAGCTGGAAATATCCATCGGGCCAGGCAGCATCTGCGGAGAGAGAAAAACTAAATTAATGCAACATGTTGGTTTTCAGCTAGCCAATTCTGACACCAACTGCAAAAGGCTGATGAGCCCAGCGCATCAAGGAAACCAGCCTCCCCTCCATGGACTCTGTCTTTACCTCTTGGTGCCTTGGCGAAGCAGCCAGCATAATCAAAGACTCCACTCACCCGGGTCACTCTCTCTTCTCTCCTCTCCCATCAGGCAGAAGGTACAGGAGCCTGAGGGAACATACCACCAGGCTCAAGGACAGCTTCTATCCCACTGTGATAAGACTATTGAATGGTTCCCTTATACGATGAGATGGGCTCTTGACCTCACAATCTACCTTGTTGTGACCTTGCACCTCATTGTCTACCTGCACTGCACTTCCTCTGTAGCTGTGACACTTTACTCTGTACTGTTATTGTTTTTACCTGTACTACCTCAATGCACTCTGTATTAATTTAATGTAACTGCACTGTGTAATGAATTGACCTGTACGATCCGTATGAAAGACAAGTTTTTCACTGTACCTCGGAACAAGTGACAATAATAAACCAATACCAATACCAATGCCAATCTGAAGCTGTTAAACTCAATGTTGAACTCCCACCAGCTGCAACAGGATCCCATTATCAGCCACATCTTGTCCTGCCCACATCTTTCCACGTTCTGCAGGGACCATTCCCTCTGTGGCTCCCTGGTCCGCTCATCTGTCGCCACCCACCCCTCCCTCAACCCGGCACTTCCCCTTGTATCTGCAGGAGGTGCAGCACTTGTTCTTACACCTCCTCCCTCACCACCATCCATGGATTTATACAGCCCTTGCAGGTGAGGCAAGGATTCAACTACACCTCTTCCAACCTCATCTACTGCATCCGGTGCTTCCAATTTGGCGTCCTCAACATCAGCGAGATCAAGCACAGACTAGGCGACCAATGAGCATAGCACCCACGCTCTGTCTGCAATCGCTATCCCGAGCTCCCAGTTGCATTGTCATTTCAACTGCCTTTCCCATTCCCACACTGACCTGTCCATCCTCGGCCTGCTACACTACCAAGGTGAAGTCCAATGCAAACTAGAGGAACAACACCTCATATTCCGCTTGGGTAGCCAATTTCAGGTAACCCTTATTATTAGGGATTATTCTAGGGTTATGAAATTATGGATAGCAGATATTAATTAAAATGAGGACACAAGAGACTGCAGAACCAGTCTTCAGGAAATAAAACCTGTTCACAATTTAACTTCGACTGATACTTTAAGGCTATTGAAACCAATCATTGGGTGTGGAACATTCTGATTCTGTCCCAGTGAAGCTACACAGGGGAACACAATAGATGAATGTTCATGTTAAATGATGCCAATTGAAAACTTCACAACTGGATCAGGGAAGACATTAAGTGGCTATCTCCCATATTAACGCATCATTAAAAGCATATCCTTGACACTTAATGCACAGTTCAGGACAGGTCTGTTTTGTCACTTAATATTCTGGCTAGTTGCATATTCAGGGAGCCATCCCTTAACAACTGTAACAAACGAGGTACATTTTGGGTGTGCGGAGTTTGTGCTTGGAAGCTTTGCAACCGGTCACCAGTATTGAATATCCACAGGGGTTCTGCTAGTTGGGATGTGCTACCGTTGTAAATATGTAATTCTGCAAACTTACCTGTCCACATTCAAAATGTTAAAGTAGGTGATGCTAGCCATTGAAACTGTAGTGAATTGTTTATTGTGATCTTTGTGTTCACAAAGTACAAAACTTTGTGTGAGGAGAGCTAAATTCTTTCTCTCCAGTAGATCTGCTGTGTGAATAAAGACTTCTATATTTCCTAGTTACAGCTTCCGTGTGACTCAGTTTTCTCAGTCACAACACTTACTTTCTGTGTTCCACTTTCTCTTTCCTCTGGTTGTACCCTATTCATTCCCTTTTCCATACCGCCTCCCCCCACCATTCCCCATCATCCATTTGCACCTCCACTCCCTCCTGGTTCCATCCACCTACTACCCACACACTTCATCCACCGTATCCCCTCCCGCCTCTGGTTCCACCTGCCCTACATCACTCCCCTAATGTTTCCCATTATTACCTTCCTTACTCATCACATCCCAGCACTGGTAGCCTTTTGTGTTCCTGCTTATCACCCTCCAACATCTGTCCCACCTTCACACTCCCCTCCCCTCACCTGCCTCCATCTGCTTTTTTTTTGCTTGTCTGCTTCCACCTGCCTCTTGTATCCCATCTCCACCCCTCCCTCTCCCCCACCTGGCTCTATCTGCTCCAATCCTTCACCCCTCCTTAGTCCACCTATCACCTACACACCCCTAACTCACCCTCCTCTTCTCCTCTTTATACAGCCTATCTTTCTTGCCTCTCTCAATCCTGATGCAGGATTTCGACCTGAAATGTCAACAATTCTTTTCCCCTTACACATGCTGTGTCTCTAAGTCTGACTGACTGTCCAACTAAAGACCTTGCCACCTTGGTGTATTCATCTTGTGACTTGAGCAGAGGGTGTCATCACCACTCTACTTAGGAGCAGTTTATAATATTTACAGAGCTAGATAGTCTTTTGACCTTTGGTACCACCACAAAAAATGTTATGCAGTCACCCCGTGGCATATTCACCAATGCTTTGCATCTCTGCTGTTTGTTAAGCTCCTACCATGCCTGAGCTTTCCACACAGGTAGTATTGGTTTAGGTTTACTGTCAGCTTGCCATTTGATTGATACGTAAGTGAGCCTGGTGCCATTTAATGCCAGTGCATGAATCTCTAAAGGTATCCTTTTTGTTGTTCCAGATGTTTCCTTAAACATGCTCATAATGTCTTATTGATGAATATACAGTATTTTTCTAATCCATCCTCAAAACTTTCAGCAATTTCTTAGTGGCAGAGTTGTTCATATAATAAACTACAATCACTGGTGGGCTTTTACTTTACCGTTCCTCCTCATGTTCTGAGGGTCTCAACAGAAAATGTCGTCATTTTAATGTGCTTCTTGATAAATGGCACCTTACCAAACTTTAGTCCATTCCTATCCCTTTTCATGACTGGGCAATTTGAATATTGATGACTTGATTATTAAATTATTAGGAGGGTTTCCTCCTGGTGCTCCGGTTTCCTCCCACATTGCAAAGATGTACGGGTAGGTTAACTTGGGTTTAAAATGGGTGGCGCGGACTCGCTGGGCTGGAAGGGCCTGTTACCATGCTGTAAATAAAATTTTAAAAATTTAAAATCTTTAATGTTGAAATCACTGCTTTCTTTATTTCATAAATGTGTCACGTAAGATGCACACTTTGCACTATTCTTCCTCCTCACTGTTATGTAAAATCCATTCAATGGTTTCCGACTGTGATTGTTTCCATTCAATTGGGATATTTCTTGACTGCCATTACTTTGGCTGGCCATACTCCATTTAACCCTGCAAAGTGTCCTTGCTTTCTGCATTTAAAATATCTTGTTGCTCTGACACCATGATTTCCACTGCAAAGGGAGCAGTTTTCCCACCAGACTACCTTCTTGCATTACCCATGATCACCTCGATGCTGCAGCTCCCACCATTACTTCTACTGTTGGCCCATATGCCATGTTTACATTAATGTTCTATGTCAGCTAAAATTCCTTGGTATGATTGGAGGCCACCTCCGTAGATGTAGCTTTTGCATACCCATTCAAACATTAGATCTAGTTTATTAATTCAGTTGTACTGGATATGCAAGTTCATGCATACATTTATTTCCAGACCTCAATCCAAGTGCAATGACATGACATATTTTCAGAAATGCTGTACAATTGCGAATCATCCCTCCTGTCTACGATTGTGGGTTCCAAACTAATAACATTGCAAGATCTCTGACAGTGCTGAGTCGAAATTGTTTCACAGTTTTTCTATTATTTCAGTAAATGGGACATCGACAGTCCTATGGGACACAAGTAAATTTGCAAAAGCCACAAGTGTTTGGCTATATTCTCATGACCAGGATCACCCTCTTTCATTTGTGTTTGACCTCATTCCAAGCATTTTCACCCTCACCCTCAATTTTGATGAGGTTCTTCACTTTTTGCAAACATTTCCCACTGTTTAGTGTGTGATTACGTGGTCTCCTGGACTTTATTGTAACTAATGATATTTCCAATTTACTTGTCTGGGGACTGCAATTTTGTACTGTATTCCACTTCAATCTTCAACAAACTTGTCTTTCTATTTGCAATAAATGTTGCTACCTTTTCCCTTTACATTCAAGTCTACACCTCAGACTTGCTGTGATTAATCATGAGCTTCTCACACTTATTCTCCCGATACAGTCTCTTGATGTTCTCCAAAATTTTATCAATTTTGATGACTGAGATTCCCTGCTATCCAATCCTTGTCACCAATGCATACTCACAGTGAATTTTTAAATTCTAACCATCCAGTCCATTATGTACCATAGAGAGTATCCCATCTAGATGCATCACGGCTTTGCCTAGGACAGCAAGAAACTGCAGAGTGTTGTGGACACAGCCCAGCGTGTCACAGAAACCAGCCTCCCCTCCTTGGTCTTTACCTCTCGCTGCCTTGGCGAAGCAACCAGCATAGTCAAAGACCACACCCACCCGAGTCATTCTCCCTTCTCTCCTCTTCCATCAGGCGGAAGATACAGGAGCCTGAGGGCACATACCACCAGACTTAAGGACAGCTTCTACCCCACTGCGATAAGACTATTGAACTGTTTCCTTATATGTTGAGATGGACTCTGACCTCACGATCTACCTTGCACCTTATTACACTGCATTTTCTCTGTAGCTGTGACACTTTACTCTGTGCTGTTATTGTTTTTACCTGTTCTACCTCAATACACTCTGTACTAACTCAATGTAACTGCACTGTGTAATGAATTGACCTGTACGAACAGTATGCAAGACAAGTTTTTCACTGTACCTTGGTACAAGTGACAATAATAAACCAATACCAATACCAATACCAATACCAATACCAATACCAATACCAATACCAATACCAATACCAATACAGACTTATACATGGAGGACAACAGGAGCCCAAACATGGTGTGTCTAATTTATTCCGAGGTTCTACTCAGATTGTCCCTGCACGTGGTGACACGCATGCATGTATCATGTCATCAGTGATGTCACATACATCTTCATACTTGTAGTACATATAAATATATCTTCTCAAAAAATGCTGCAATTTTGTTTTGTAACCACATACAGTAGCATTATGCACAGAAGCAGCTGTTTGCCAATATGTTTGTTCATTCCATTAGATTGCAAAACTCTTCACACATTCCTAACATGTCATTAGCAGCTTTAGCTCTGATTTTGAAGAGAATTAAGCCAGCTGCTCGCTGCACTGGTGTGGTGCTTAATAACTTGTGCAGCTTGAGAGGCATCAGGGCCAAAGCAGTTGATATTCTACTTGTAAGCACAAATGCTGCTTTTGGGAACAGTTGAAAGCAAATAGAATGAAATTAGTTTACTTGGAGGAAGGGTGAGGAACAGAAGCCATTCCTCAGAGTGTTGCTGATTTAAGGATGTTGCTCATTGAGCACCTAATCTTTACAATGACCACTTGATAGTTGGGCTCTTCTACTACATCAGTCTGGCTGTTCTGCAACTCAAAGGTTCCAATGCCTCCAGTGTATTTGTAGAGCTACAGTCAAACCTCAGATAACATCTAATTGTGAGGACAAATTGAAGTTGTTATCTTAGCAAGTGCAATACACAAAAAGTGCTAGAGGAACTCAGCAGGTCGGGCAGCATCCGTGGAGAGAAACAAACAGTCAACGTTTTGGGCCAAGACCCTTCATCAGGACTGGAACGGAAGAGGGCAGAAACCAGAATAGGTTGGAGGAAGGGAAGGAGTACACGCAGGAAGGGGAGAGGTGAGTTCAGGTGATAGGCGAGTCCAGGTGATAGATTTGCCTATCACCTGGACTCTACCTATCCCCTGCCTGCGTGTGCTCCTCGCCCTCCCCCACCTTCCTATTCTGGCTTCTGCCCTATTCCTTTCCAGTCCTGATGAAGGGTCTCGGCCCCAAACATCAACTGTTTGTTTCCCTCCATGGATGCTGCCTGACCTGCTGAGTTCCTCTAGCACTTTTTGTGTATTGCTCCAGATTCCAGCATCTGCAGGATTTCTTGTGTCTCCATCTTAGCAAGTGCAATCTGATCAGTTTATTTCTATGTGTTTTTATTGGATAGCAATTTTGTTTTATTTTTGTATTTTACATTTATGGTCCCTAATGCTTTGCTATATTAATGCAAGAGAGGTTATCGATTTTTACATGCAGCAACACACAAAATGCTGGAGGAACTCAGCGGGTCAGGCAGCATCTATGGAGGGAAAAGGACAGTCAACATTTTGGGTCGAGACCCTTCATCTGGCTGCCTTCTGGACTGAAGGGTTTCAACCCGAAACATCGGCTGTCCATTTGAAAAAACAACAACACGCTGGAGGAACTCAGCAGGCCAGGCAACATCCGTGGAGAAAAGCAGGCGGTCAATGTTTCGGGTCAGGACCCTTCTTCAGGACTGAAGATAGGAAAAGGGGAAGCCCAATACATAGGAAGGAAAAGCAGAGCAATGATAGGTGGACAAAAGGGGGGAGGTGGGGTGGGCACAAAGTGGTGATAGGTGGATGCAGGTAAGAGATAGTGATAGGCAGGTGCAGGGGAGGAGGAGAGAGCAGGTCCACTGGGGGATGGGTCAAAGGTATGGAGGCAAGCAACATGGGGGAGAGGAATAAATGGCAAGGAGAAAAAAGAGATATAGGCCAGGAAAGAAGAGACAAAGTGGGGGGGGGGGGGGGGAAGTGTGTGGATTGGTTGACTTAAAGTGAGAGAATTCGATGTTCATACTGTTGGGCAGTAAGGTCCCAAGATGGAAAATGAAGTGCTGTTCCTCCACTTTGCCTTTGGACTTCTCCTGGCAGTGGACTGACATAACAGTGATGGAGTGGGAGGTGGTTGAAGCGAATGGCAATGGGGAGATGTAGGTCACGGTTACGGACAGAGTGCAGGTGTCTATGAAACGGTCACCTAGTCTGCGTTTGGTCTCGTCGATGTAGAGGAGGCCACACTTGTAGATGCTATTAGGGGAGGTGCAGGTAAATCTCTGTCTCACCTGAAAGAACTGTTTGGGTCCCTGAATGGAAGTGGTGTAGGGGTGGAAAGTCCCCGGGTTGAGAGCGGGATGGATGAGGAGGGAGGAGTGAACGAGGAAGTTGCGGAGAGAGTGGTCCCTGTGAAAGGCAGAAAGGGGTGGGGAGGGGAAGATATACTTGGCGGTGGGGTCCAGTTGGAGATGGCGGAAGTGGCAGAGAATGATGTGTTAGATACATAGGCTGGTGGGATGAAATGTGAGGACAAGGGGGACCCTATCCCTATTGGGTCTGGGATGGATCAGGATGAGAGCGGAGGTGCGAGAAATAACAGAGATGCAGGTGTGAGCTCTGTCGACCCACAGTAGGAGGGAAGCCACTTTTCTTCCCTTTCCTAGCCTATCTCTTTTTTCTCCTCACCATTTTTTCCCTCTTCTCCCCTTCCCCATGCCGCCTGCCTCCATACCTTTGACCCATTCCCTGGTGGATCTGCTCTCCCCTCCTCCCCCACATCTGCCTATCGCTATCTCTTACCTGCATCCACCTATCACCACCTTGTGCCCACCTCACCTCCCCTCATTTGTCCACCTATCACTGCTCTGTTACTCCCCTCTTTATATTGGGCTTCCTCTTCTCCTATCTTCAGTCCTGGAGGAGGGTCCTGACCTGAAATGTTGTCCGTCTATTTTTCTCCATGGATGCTGCCTGACCTGCGGAGTTCCTCCAGCATCTTGTTGTTTTTTCATCTAGATTCCAGCATCTGCAGTGCTTTGTTTCTCTATCGGCTGTCCATTTCCCTCCATCTGCAGTCTCTTGTCTCTCTATTAATTTTTACCTGCCTGGTATCTGATGAGGCAATTTCATTATTAGTGAAGAGGGTGGGGAGCTCATCATCCAATCCGCCCAGTAGTTATTTATTGTTAGCATGTAATCACACGAAGAACTAGCTTTCTTGGTAACCAGGTGTAGTTCACAAGAGCTTACTGAGGAACTTGGAAAGCACAATCAGTGCCTGTGGACTGCAGTATTTGCATTAATGAGAGACCTGGCAGAAATACCTTGAACACGAAGCATGAGACCATCAAGAGAATCAGAATCAGGTTTATTATCACTGACTTATATGTCATGAAATTAATTATTTTGCTGCAGCACTACAGTGCAAAGACATAAAATTGCTATAAGTTACAAAGTTAATAAATAGTGCAAAAAAAAAGAATAACAAAGTAGTGTTCATGGGTTCATGGACCATTCAGAAGTCTGATGGCGGAGGAGAAGAAGCTGTACCTAAGTTGTTGAGTGTGGGTCTTCGGGCTCCTGTACCTCCTCCCTAAAGGTAGTAAAGAAAAGAGGGCATGTCCCGGATGATATGAGTCCTTAGTGGTGGATGCCGCCCTCTTGAGGCACCCCCTCTTGAAGATGTCCTCGATGGTAGGGAGAGTTGTGAGTTCTTGTGGTGGAGTTGTGGAGAAATTGGGCAGCAGTTTTCAGTGGATGTTTAATTCGTGTTTCATCTACTCCAGGGATCGTCACAGTGGCACAGTGGTGGAGCTGCTGCCTCACAGTGCCAGAGACCCAGGTTCAATCCTGACCTTGGGTGCTGTTTGTGTAGAGTTTGCACATTCTCCCTGTGAGCACATGGGTTTCCTCCAAGTGCTCTGGTTTCCTGCCATATCCTAAAGATGTGTAGATTGGTAGGTTAATTAGCCACAGTAAACTGCCCCTAGGGTGTAGGTGAATAGTAGAATATAGGGGGAGTTGAAGATTCTGCCATTCACCTACACACTAGGGGCAACTTAGTGTGTAGAACATAGAACACTACAGCACAGTACAGGCCCTTCTGCCCACAATGTTGTGCTGACATTTTATCCCGTTCTAAGATCCATCTAACCCTTCCCTCCCACATAGCCCCCTATTTTCTTATCATTCATGTGTCTATCTAAGAGTCTCTTAAATGTCCCTAATGTATCTTCCCCCACAACCTCTGCCAAAGGTGTGTTCCACGTGCCCACCACTCTCTGAGTAAAAAACTTACCCCTGACTTCCCCCTTATACCTTTCTCCAATCACCTTAAAATTATGTCCCCTTGTGTTAGCCATTGTCGCCCTGGGAAAAAGTCTCCGACTGTCCACTCGATCTATGCTTCTTATCATCTTGTACACCTCTATCAAGTCACCTCTCATCCTCCTTCTCTCCAAAGAGAAAAGCCCTAGCTCACTCAACCTATCCTCATAAGACATGCTCTCCAATCCAGGCAACATCCTGGTAGGTGAGTAGTAGAACCCCACTACCACTTGCTGGGTAAAAGTGGACACTATTATGCTGAGTTCACTTCACCCTTTATTGTTTTTCCAGAGAAGGATTGTTGCCCTGGAGCGTGAACTCTTTCTCTCCCTGTTCTCTTCTCATTACTACCATCAGGGAGGAGGTCCAGTAGCCTGGAGACCCAAACTCAGCGATTCAGGAACAGCTTCTTCTCCTCTGCCATCAGATTTCTGAACGATCCATGAACCAATGAACACTATCTCATTATTTGGTTTTTTTTTTGCATTATTTATTTATTTATGTAATTTTATTAATTTTTATGTCTTTGCACTGTACTGCTGCCACAAAGCAACAACTTTCACATCATATGTTAGTAATAATAAATGTGATCCTGATTCTGATTCACAGTCCAATTGCTGAATGTGTTCATTACTTTCAGTTTTTACTTCATACTTCCTGCATCTGCAGTATTTTGCTTTTTTTTTATTAATTTAGAGCGTGGTAACAGGCCCTTCCGGCCCAACGAGTCCGCGCCGCCCATTTTAAACCCAAATTAACCTACCCGTACGTCTTTAGAATGTGGGAGGAAACCGGAGCATCCGGAGGAAACCCACGCAGACACGGGAGAACGTACAAACTCCTTACAGACAGCGGCGGGAATTGAATTCCAATCGCTGGCGCTGTAATAGCGTCACGCTAACCACTATGCTACCGTGCCATCCCGTTGTTTATACTCTTCTAATGTGTACAACTCCCACATGATGTAGAATATAAAGCACAGAGGAGCTAACGCACAAGAACACATAGGAGCAGGAGTAGGCCACTCAGCCCCTCAAAGCTGGCCCACCATTCAATATAATCATGGCTGATCTGCCCTAGGCCTCAGCTCCTCCTTTGTGTTAGTGTCATATAGTCTTCAACTCTTTGATCTTTCAAACACGCCTCTTTAATACCCCCAGTTATCTAACCTCCATTGCCCTCCGAGGTAAAAAATTCCAATGATTCACCACACTCTGCAAAGTTCCCACACACGAGACTTCACCTTTATCTTGTAACTATGTCTCCTTATTCAAGACTCTCCAATAGTGGAAACACCTCAACACCTCAACGTCTATCCTGTCATCAACAAAAAATCTGCTGGAGGAACTCAATGGGTCGAGTAGCATCCGTAGGGGGAAAGGAATTGTTGATGTTTTGGGTTGAAACCCTGCATCAGGACTGGGTTTCGACCTGAAATGCTGCTCAATCCACTGAGTTCTCCGGTAGATTGTTTGTTGCTCCAGATTCTCACATTTGCGTCTCTCCTGCCATGCCCTCTTCTAATCTTATATGTTTCAATATGTTCACCTCTCATTCTTCTAAACTCCAAAGAATATAGTTATAGAGTCATACAGCACAAAAGCAGGTCTTTCCTCCCACCAAGCTCCCATTTACACTAATCCTGCACTAATCCTACTTTTTTCTTCCCACATTCCCATCAACTCATTCCAGATTCTACCACTCACCTACACAAGGGACAATTAACTGCAGCCAATTAACCGACCAGCACACATGTCCTTGAAAAGTGGGAAGAGACTGGAGCATCCAGAGGAAATCCATGCAGTCACAGGGAGAACACACAAACTTCACACAGACAGAACCTGAGGTAAAGTTTAACCTGGGCTGCTGGATTAATGAGGTAGTAGCTCTACCACGAGGTCTAAATCTTTTAGCTACTCATAAGAGGACAACCCTGTCATCCCTAGAATTAGCTTAGTGAATCTCTCTTGGACTACCTTCAATGCAAGGATATCCTTTGTTAAATAATTTTTATTTATATAAACAGAGGCTGTTTATATAGCCTTTGGGATAATGGTTGTTGAGGAGTCGTATTCTGAGTGGAGGTCGGTGACCAGTGGTGTACCTCAGGGATCTGTACTGGGACCCTTACTATTTGTGATTTTTATAAATGACCTGGATGAGGAAGTGGAGAGGTGGGTTAGTAAATTTGCGGATGACACGAAGGTTGGGGGTGTTGTGGATAGTTTGGAGGGCTGTCAGAGGTTACAGAGGGATATAGATAGGTTGCAGAGTTGGGCTGAGAAGTGGCAGATGCAGTTCAACCCAGATAAGTGTAAAGTGGTTCATTTGGTAGGTCAAATATGTTGGCGGAATATAGTCTTAATGATAGGACTCTTGGCAGTGTGGAGGATCAGAGGGATCTTGGGGTCCGAGTCCATAGGACACTCAAAGCGGTTGCACAGGTTGACTCTGTGGTTAAGAAGACATATGGTGTATTGTCCTTCATTAATCGGGGAATTGAATTTAGGAGCCAGGAGGTATTGTCGCAGCTATATAGGACCCTGGTCAGACCCCACTTGGAGTACTGTGCTCAGTTCTTGTCACCTCACTACAGGAAAGATGTGGAAGCCATAGAGAGGGTGCAGAGGAGATTTACAAGGATGCTGCCTGGGATGCGGAGCATGCCTTATGAAAGCAGGTTGAGGGAACTTGGCCTTTTCTCCTTGGAGAGACGGAGGATGAGAGGGGACCTGATAGAGGTGAATAAGATGATGAGAGGTATTGATAGGGTAGATAATCAGAGGCTTTTCCCCATGGCTGAATTGGTGGCCACAAGAGGACATAGGTTTAAGGTGCTGGGGAGTAGATATAGAGGAGATGTCAGCGGTAAGTTTTTTACTCAGAGAGTGGTGAGTGCGTGGAATGGGCTGCAGGAAATGGTGGTGGAGACTGATACGATAGGGTCTTTATATGGAGCTGAGTAAAATAGAGGGCTATGGGTAAGCCTAGTAATTTCTAGGGTAGGGACATGTTCGGCACAGCTTTGTGGGCCGAAGGGCCTGTAATTGTGCTGTACTGTTCTATGTTCTGTGTTCTAAGTTTTTGCCAGCTCACTCCAGCCATCTATATCCTGTTGCAGAGTTCAACATCCTCATTGCAGTTTGCGCTCCCATCTATTTTCATGTCGTCAATAAACTTGTATTTGCACTCTGCTCCCTCTGCCAGACAGTAAACAATTGAGCACTATGAACTGATCCTTGGGGCACACCACTATTACATCCTTCCAGCCTGAAAAAGATTCACTTATTGTAACACTCTGCCTTCTACATGATAACCAGTCTTCAATCAATGTCAACCAACTTTCCCCAATATTTGCACCAGCCTTTTATAAGTCACTTTATCAAATGCCTTCTGGAAATCCAAATACATTACATCTACAGGTTCCCTTTTAGTCACTAACAAGTCACCATTACTGCAGATCAGGTCACATATTCAGTTTCAGAAAATGACCTTCCATCACTCACCCTGCAAATGAACAAGAATAACCCATGAAAAATAAGACAAATAAGTTTCCTCCCTCTCAACTGCATAGACTGGTGTGTGTTCTCAAGGATGTGGCATATCCTAGAATAACTGATAAACTACTCAAGTTTTGCTTTCACCATTATTGTCACCTTAATCCGATTAATGCTCTGTAAACTCTAGTTCACCTATTCCTTGTTTAATAGAAACTAGCTGAGGAGTTGTTTTATAATTAGTAAAAAGCTGTTGATTGGTAAACCTACAGTAAAAATGTTATAGTTATCAACCTTCCAATTTAAACCCCACTGTGCATTGAGGAAGTAAATTAGCAATGGGTGTTAACTTGAAAGAATTGAGACTGGAAGCCTATGAAAAGCTGGAAGGATAAATGATTAAAATTAAAATCTGACCATGAGGTTCAAATTTGTGCAGTGGAGGCCAGTCCCCTATAGCTCCACCAGTTCCCCTGGCGTCAACTCATCCTCTGGCAAAGCACTTTTTTTCGTCTTTAATGCAGCTATTTGCTCATAGCAACTTTCCACAAACTACAGTTGGTTGAAGGATTTAAATTGGCAGGTCATTGGGGTAACACCCCCCCCCCCCGCCTTCTTAGTGGAGCTGTGGGATCTTATATGTCCACCTCAGAGAGTAGATGGGCCCCAGTTTCACCTCACATCTGCTAATGTCGCTCTCCCCCTGTATTCCACTGAGATGTCAGTTGAGACGTTTGTACACAGGCCTCTGGAGTTGGCATGGAATCACAGTCTTCTGACTGGAAGGTGAGAGTGTTGATCCCTGAGTGGGATGATCTGCGACTTCTGTAGCTAAACTCCAAGGAAAACTGCAAATGTATTGTCCATGGTTCCCATTTATTAAATTTGATCAACCCTTATGTGAGTGCACTTTGTATGTAACTCTCTTCATCAGATGATTGTTTTTTATCCAGGCAGAGATTATACTGGATGTATCAAGGGTGCACTGGGAAGGATTGCTGAGGGATCTTGGAGTGCTGCCAGACCGTCCCGACACAATTCATCCAGTTCCTCCAGCAGCATGGTTCATTGTATTCAATTGCAGTGATTTATTATTCCCAGCAATGTATTCACTTTCCTGTCTCGCATCATTATTTTCCTTCTGCCTGCTCAGTGTGGAATTGGAAGGGTAAGTTTGGACCCCTTGAACAGGTTCCCTTCAGCAGTTGGTGCCACAGATACAACACAGGAAGAAAGCAAGAGGTCGACCATTGTTATGAATGTTGCTTCTGAACCTTCTTCTGGGTCACAGTTAATGGACAGTGGCAGCCACTTTGCCAGCCCTTACCAGTTCCATCAGCAGTGAAGCCAAGATAATGCGATACACAAATTAAGGAGTTGGTAGTGTAGCAGTTAGCATAATGCTATAACAGCACCAGTGACCCGGGTTCAATTCCTCCTGCTGTCTGTGAGGAGTTTGTAAGTTCTCCCCGTGTGTCTGCATGGGTTTCCTCTGGGTGCTCTGGTTTCCTCCCATGTTCCAAAAGATGTACAGGTTAGGAGCTGTGGGCAGGCTATGTTGGCGCTGGAAGCGTGACAACACTTGCGGGCTGCCCCCAGCACATTCTCAGTAACACAGAAAAATGCATTTCACTGTGTGTTTCGATGCACACGTGACTAATAAATAAATAAATAAATGTTCTGATATCTAATGATAAATAATTAAGCAATAACACACAAGTTTATACACATGCCAGTTGAAGGATAGAAATTGGCCAGACCTTCGGGGATAACTCAAAAATCAGAATCAGATTTATTATCACTGACTTAGATGACGTGAAATTTGTTGTTTTGTTGCACCAGTACAGTGCAAATATTTGGGGATGTGTTTTGGCAACATGATATATTTCAGTGAGTAGCAGTGCAGTACTCTCAGCTCTCCCTAATAGTGCTGCAGGATCTTAAAGAACACAACAAATTAAAGGGTCTTCTCATAAAGAATAAAAGTCTTAAGCCATTGGTAATCTAACTGTGCTCCCTAGTCCTCTCTTTCTGAACAGCATTCTCTAAAGAGGATGCTGGATGTTTAACTTTCCCAGAGTTTCATGGAAAATTCCAGATCATCTCTGCATTGAATTGGAAATCCTGGAGTCAGGGCCATGCACAAGGTAAAAGGCATCACCTAATGGGATGATTGGAAAAGAGGGGACATATCCAGACTTTGTCTGACTGTGGAACTACCTATTTCTTCATCCATGTATACCAATGGTATTCCTGAAATCAGACATTAAAATGATCCATGTGTAAGAAATAAAGACTCTTTAACCTGTTTTTAAGGTGAAATGAGAAAAACAAAGTGAAAGAGGGAAAAAACATTTTTCGCAATGATTTTTCTGCTTCCTTATCTGCCACAATTTGTGTGTTTGGTTTTTGAATTTACTTGTTTTTGAATAGATCGACTATCTCCAATTCCTTGAATAAAACAGTGTTAGAATCAACAGTCTGTCCATAAAATTCACCTGTGACTTACACATCACTGAGCCAGAGGAAAGATACACAAGTCAAGTGACCTCGAGGAGGAAATCTCAGACATACGCAAACATTTGGAGACGTGTTTTGGCAACATATTTCATGAGTAGAAAAGTACAGGGTATACTAATGAGGCCTGACTGATACTCTTGTACTTCATTGGTCGAGGGTAAAATATTCCAGTTCCATTTAGCGGAATCACATTTCTTGAAAACGAATACCAGGAATCTCTAAAGTACTGTTGAGAACTTCACAGAATGCACCAGTCTTAAAACCTTGAATACTGAATTACTTTCTAAATATGCCTTTGCTCAAGTAAACTGTAATGAATATTAACTCCTGACTTCTGAGGCCTCCAGTCCTCTCAAAGATGATCTCAACCTGTAAAGTGGATCTCAACTTGCATGCCTGGAAAACATGCAGTTAAAGTCCAATGAATAAAATTCAGGACATCTTATTTTACTGCACATTACACAACTATTCAAAACATAAAGGTACCTATGATATTATTCATTTTCAACTCATATGAGCATAGGAATTAGGAGCAGGAATGGGCCGCTCGTCTCCTCCAGTAACCTCTATAGAACCATAGAAACATAGAAGATTACAGCACAATACAGGCCCTTCAGCCCACCATGTTGTGCTGACCTTTAAACCACGCCTAAGACTATCTAACCCCTTCCTCCTACATATCCCCCTATTTTAAATTCCTCCATATGCTTATCTAACAATCTCTTGAATTTGACCAACGTACCAGCCTCCACCACTACCCCAGGCAGCGCATTCCATGCACCAACCACTCTCTGGGTGAAAAACCTCCCTTTGATATCTCCCTTGAATGTCCCACCCATTACTTTAAAGCCATGCCCTCTTGTATTGAGCACTGGTGCCCTGGGAAAGAGGCGCTGGCTGTCCACTCTATCTATTCCTCTTAATATTTTGTATACCTCTATCATGTCTCCCCTCATCCTCCTTCTCTCCAAAGAGTAAAGGCCTAGCTCCCTTAGTCTCTCCTCATAATCCATACTCTCCAAACCAGGCAACATCCTGGTAAATCTCCTCTGCACCCTTTCCAACACTTCCACATCCTTCCTATAATGAGGCAACCAGAACTGGACACAGTACTCCAAGTGTGGCCTGACCAGTTTTGTAGCTGCATCATTACCTCGCAGCTCTTAAACTTGATCCCACGACTTATGAAAGCTAACATCCCATAAATTTCTTAACTATCCTATCCACCTGTGAGGCAACTTTCAGTGATCTGTGGATATGAATCCCCAGATCCCTCTGCTCCTCCACACTCCCCAGAATCCTGCCATTAACCTTGTACTCTGCCTTGGAGTTTGTCCTTCCAAAGTGTACCACCTCACACTTCTCCAGATTGAACTCCATCTGCCACTTCTCAGCCCAGCTCTAACAACTCCAACACATCCTCTCTCTTAATATCTACATACTCTAGAAAATTACCCTCACCAACACTGTCCTCAGCATCCCCTCTCCTTGGTGAATACTGAAGAGAAGTATTCATTGAGGACCTCACCCACTTCCACAGCTTTCAGGAACAGCCTCCCACCGTTGTCTTTAATCAGACCTACCTTTACTCTAGCCATCCTTCTGCTCTTCACGTACGAGAAAAAAGCCTTGGGATTCTCCTTAACCCTACTCGCCAAAGCCTTTTCATGTCCCCTTCTTGCTCTCCTCAGCCCCTTCTTAAGTTCCTTCCTTGCTACTCTATATTCCTCATGAGCCCTGTCTGATCCTTGCTGCCTACAACTTATGTATGCTGCCTTCTTCCTCCTAACTAGTTATTCCACCTTGCTTGTCACCCTTGGTTCCTTCATCCTGCCATTCTTTCTCTGCCTCACTGGGACAAATTTATCCCTAACATCCTGCAACATATCCCTGAACAATGACCACATCCCCATAGTACATTTCCCTTCAAAAATGTCATCCCAATTTACTCTTGCAAGTTCTAGCCTTATAGCCTCATAATTTGCCCTTCCCCAATTAAATATCTTCCTGTCCTCTTTGCTCCTATCCCTGTCCATGACAATGCTAAAGGTTATGGAGCGGTGGTCACTGTCCCCCAAACGCTTACCCACCGAGAGTTCTGTCACCTGACCCGGTTCATTACCTAAAACTAGATCTAATATGGCATTCGCTCTAGTCAGCCTGTCAACGTACTGTGACAGGAATCCGTCCTGGACACACCCACCAAACTGCCCTGTCTAAACCTTTGGTACTAAGCAGGTGCCAATCAATATTTGGGAAATTGAACTCTCGCATGATAACAACTCTGTTATTCTTGCACCTTTCCAAAATCTGCCTCCCAATCTGCTTTACAGTATCCCTGCTGCTACCTTGGGGCCCATAGAATACTCCCAGTAGAGTAACTGCTCCTTTCTTGTTCCTAACTTCCACCCATACTGACTCTAGAGAGGATCCTTCTACATTATCCACCCTTTCTGCAGCTGTAACAGTGTCCCTGACCAGTATCGCCACCCCTCCTCCTCTTCTCCCCCCCTCCCTATCCCTTTTAAAACACTGAAATTCAGGAATATTCAATATCCATTCCTGCCCTGGTGACAGCCAAGTCTCTGCAAGAGCCACAATATCATAGTCCCATGTACTTATCCAAGCTCTCAGTTCATCACCCTTATTCCTGATACTTCTTGCATTCAAGTAAATGCACTTTAGCCTATCCACCTTTCTACTTATATACCCTATACTCTGCTTCTCCTTCCTCAAAGCCTCTCTACATGTTAGATCTGACTTTTCCCCATCCACTTCTTCCTCTGACCTATGCCTCTGGTTCTCATCCCCCTCACAAAGAGGTTAAACCCTCCCGAACCACCCTAGCAAACCTGCCTGCAAGGATATTGGTCCCCCTTGGGTTCAGGTGTAACCCGTCTACTCTGTACAGGTCCCACCTTCCCCAGAAGAGAACCCAATGATTCAAAAATCTAAAACCTTCCCTCCTGCACCAAGTCCTCAGCCACCCATTCATCTACCATCTCCTCCTATTCCTACCTTCACTACCACGTGACACTGGCAGCAATCCTGAGATTGCTACCCTTGAGGTCCTGTTCTTCAGCCTTCTGCCTAGCTCGCTAAACTCACTTTTCAGGACCTCATCCCTCTTTCTACCTATGTCTTGGTACCAACATGAACCAAGACTTCTGGCTGTTCTCCCTCCCGCTCAAGAATCCTGTGGACCCGATCAGAGACATCCAGGACCCTGGCACCTGGGAGGCAACATACCATCCGGGATTCATGCTCACTTCCACAGAACCTCCTACCTGTTTCCCTGACTATCGAGTCCCCTATCACTACTGCCATCCTCTTCTCCTCCCTTCCCTTCTGTGCAGCAGAACCAGTCCCAGTGCCAGAGACCTGGCTACTGCTGCTTGATCCCTGTAGGTCATCCCCCTCAACAGCATCCAAAGTGGAAAACCTGTTATTGAGGGGAACAGCCTCCAGGGTCCTCTGCACTATCTGCCTGTTCATTCTCTTTTTCCTTTCTCTCCCCTGACAGTCACCCTTCTATCTACTTCATGGACCCCAGAAGTACCTGCTCTAAGGGGGGTGACTGTCTCCCGATGCACAGTATCTACATGACTCTCTCCCTCCCTGATGCTCCGCAGTGTTTGAAGCTGCACCTCCAGCTCATCAATTCTGAGCCAAAGTTCCTCCAGACTCCAGCACTTACTGCAGAAGTGGTCACTGTGCACCCCAGCAGAGTCCACTAGCTCCCACATCAAGCAGCTGCAGCACATCACCATGTCCTCCATCTGAACTATTCTTTCCCTACCTAGTTTTATTCTACTTGAAATTTATAACAATAACAGTTGAACCTTACCTTTACTTACCAGCTACTCACCCGCCTCGCCCCTTTATGCCTAAGCCCACTGAGCTAAAGCCCAATCACTCTGCTCCCTCTCACTCTGCTGCCCACTCCGACGCTGCCCGCTTGATATGGCGGCCTTCTTTTTAAACTGTTTGCGCGCTAACCGCTTATGTAACACACCTGCGCAGCCTCTCCCTGCTCTCCCCGAACCATTAGGAAAAAATACTTATCTGTTCGTAAGTCCTCAGCTGATTCTGCTCGCTCGCCTCCCGATCGAAAATGCCAAAGATTCTCCCTTCTCTTTTTAAACTGTTCGTGCACTAACCACTTACGTCACGCACCTGTGCAGTCTCTCCCCACTATCCCTGAACCGTTAGGAAAAAAAACTTATCTGTTCGTAAGTCCTTGGCTGATTCCATTCGCTCGCCTCTCACTCCCATCAAAAAACTCTACATCTCAGTCCAGATGAAGGGTCTCAACCTGAAATGTTGACTGTCCATTTCCATCTATAGATGCTGCCTGACCTGCTGAGTTCCTCCAGCAGTTTGTTTATTGCTCTAGATTCCAGCATTTGCAATTTCTTATGTCTCCATGTTACTACTCCACTGCAAAGTCTCTTGAGTCCAGATCAAAATTAAATATGATCATTATTTCCTTAAATATAATTTCACAACTTTTCACTCAGAAATAACATTTTATTGTATTTTATTTATGTTGAGATGAAATCATTATGCACATAAACAGATAAATTCTGATTGGCAATCGAGGAAAGCTGGCCATTTGAAACTTTTATTTGTCCTTTCTTCTGTATACTGAGAACTTGGTGCCCAGTTGTAGAAAGACAAGTGCACAAACTGGAATTGGCCACTGACCCTCAGCCTGTAGAGTTCTTCAGTTAGATCACCAGTGTTGGGTGCTCTAGCCCATGGCATGTTGCAGCTGAAGTTGAACACTTCCAGCTGGATTTGAGCCGAGCTGACCGCTATTTGTACTGAGACCAGAGTGAATGTAGCAGCATCCTCCTGCAGATCTTCCATCTTCTTCCATCCGTAAATGTCAGCCTTCCCAAAGCTTTGTATCACTCTCTGTGACCCACACTGTGTAGCGTTTAACCTAACGCTATTACAGCGCCAACGACCCTAGTTCAATTCCAGCTGTTGTCTATAAGGAGTTTGTACATACTCCCCGTGTCTGCGTGGGTTTCCTCCGGGTGCTCCGGTTTCCTCCCACATTCCAAAGACGTATGGGATAGGAAGTTGTGGGCATGCTATGTTGGCACCGGAAACGTGGCAACACTTGCAGGCTGCCCCCAGAACACTCTACACAAAAGATGCATTTCACTGTGTGTTTCAATGTACATGTGACTAATAAAGATATCTTATGTGTGAAGAAGTGGTCAAGGTGGGTACAATTACAGTGTTTAAAAGATATTTGGACAGGTACATAGATAGGAAAGGCTTAGAGAGATATGGGCCAAATGCAAGCAAATAGGACTGGCTCAAATAGACATCATGGTTGGCTTGGACGAGTTGGTCTGAAGGGTCTGTTTCTGTGCTGTATAATTCTATTCCTTAAATCTCCATGCTCAGAAGGCTTAAAATAGAACTTTCCATAGTTAAAGAATGTTTTGCTGAGAGTTCATTGAGCTGAAACATTAATTCTGTGTCTCTCTCCACAGATGCTGCCTGACCTGCTGAGTGTTCTCTGCATTTTCTGTTTTGTTTCATATTTCTAGCATCTGCAGTATTTTCCTTTTGGTAGAAGGTAATGGCTTAGATTTTGCTGTGAGCAGCAAAGGAATCATTTTCATCATTAACCCTGTACATAATTGTTTGTCAAGGGGATGTTGGGTGAATGATCCATCTGGTGCCATCTACACTGGCATTTGTGAGCAGGTTGAGAATCATGAAGTCTGTTAAACCAATCAGAGTGAAGAGTCCTAAATGAGACCTGCAGGGCTCAAACCAGGAAGTAGGGAACATATATTTAAATCTTTCACAGGAAACATTAAACATGTGACATTTGGGATAGACATAGAAGAGGTAAGCAGAAAAACTAAATTTTATTCCTAAAAAAAAGCAATAATTTTCTTCTGAGCAAATGAAACTCTTGACTTATAATCCTCCTTCTCCTATTCTAGAAGCAGGGTTTGAAAGGCATCCACTTGACCATTGGATTCAACTAACCATCAATTCACTGATGGATTGAGCAATCAGCCAAAGTTAAATTTAAAGTGGAGAAAAGATTATGACAGATGTGAAAATCAAAAAAAAACTGTAGATACTGGAAATGTGTAATAAATTACAGAAAACACTGTCACACTGCAGGTTGGACAACATCTGTGGCGAAAGCAACAGGTTTCTTGCAATAACTTTTCATTAGAAAAGTTAAAGAAAACAGGTTTTGATGCAGAAAAAGTGGGAGGGACAGAGAAATGACTCAAGGATCTTCTCAAAGGCTCCTCAAAAAAGAGTAGCGTCCTAAATGACTCATGGAAATCTATGGCTCATAAAATCCCCTCAGATGAAGCAACAACATTCAGGATGATAATGAGAGATTCAGGCCCATGTTTTAGGATCAAGCAAAACTTTATAAAACATTGGTTAAGCCATAGATTAAACTGTGTTCAATCTGATCATCATACTATAGGAAGAACATGATTGCATTGGAAAGCCTGCAATTGATCTGCACAACAAAGACACCTACATCAGTCTCTCATTTGTTGACAATAGCTCCATTTTCAATACTATAATTACAGACAAACTCATCTCCAAACTCCTAGTCCTAGGCCTCAGCATCCCCCTCTGCAACTGGATCCTTGACTCCCTGACCAACAGACTGCAATCAGTAAGGATAGGCAGCAACATCTTCACCACAATTATATTCAACACTGGTGCCCCACAAGGTTGCGTTGTCAGCAACCACCCCCCCCCCCCCCCCCCCCCCCCCCCCCCCGATTTTACTCCCTGTATAGTCACAACTGTGTGGCCAGATTCTGCCTTAACTCGATCTATAAGTTTGCAGATGACACCATTATGGTGGGCTAGATCTCAAACAAAGATAAGACAGAGTACAGGAAGGAGATGGCAAACCTAGTAGCATAGCATCAAAACAACAACCTTTCCCTCAATGTCAACAAAACAATAAAGCTGGTCTTTGACTTTAGGAAGCGGGAGGAAGTTTCACATCCTTATCTGTGTCAATGGTGCTGAGGTGGAGATGGTTGAGAACTTCAAGTTCCTAGGTGTAAGTATCACCAACAATTTGTCGTAGTCCAACCATGCAGAGACTATGGCCAAGAAAGCACACCAGTTCTTCTACTTCCTTCGAAGGCTGAGGAAATCTGGTATGTTCCAGATGACCTTCACTGATTTTTACAGATGCAGCATAGAAAGCATCCTATCCAGATACATCATAGCTTGGTATGACATCTGCTCTGCCCAAGACCACAAGTAATTGCAGAGAGTTGTGAACACAGTCCAGACTATTATGAAAACCAGCCTCCTCTCCATTGACTCTATCTATACTTCCCACTGTTTCAGCAAAGAGCCTACATAATAAAAGAACCTTCCCAACCTGGACATTCTCTCTTCTCCAGAGAAACGAAGTACTACAGATGCTGGAATCTAGATGAAAAACATGATGAAGTTGGAGGTACTCAGCAGGCCTGAAGAAGGGTCCTGACCAGAAACGTTGACCACCTGCTTTTTTCCATGGATGCTGCCTGGCCTGCTGAGTTCCTCCAGCATCATTGTGTTTTTCATTCTCTCTTCTCCCCCTTTCGATTGGACAGAAGATACAAAAGCTTGAAAACTTGTACCACCAACTCAAGGACAGCTTCCATCCCGTTGTTCTAAGACTCTTGAATGGAACTATTGTACGATAAAGATGAATCTTTTATCTCACAGTTGACCACATCATGGCCCTTGCATCTTATCTGTTTACCTGCACTATACTTTCTATGTAAGTGTAACACTGTATTCTGCACTTTGTAATTATTTTTCCTTTTGTACTACCTTGATGTACTTACATATGGAATGGTATGTCTGAATGACATGCAATACAAAGCTTTTCAGTGTATTTCAGTACATATGACAATAATAAACCAATTACCAATCACGTTTGAGATGTTGCCAGAGGTGGATCAGTTGTGAAGAGAGACTAGATAAGCTGGATTTATTTTTCATGACATAGAAGAGGCTGAGCTTAGAACCAGACAGATGTGTACAAGATTATAAGGAGCATAGACAATGTAGATGGTAAAAAAACTTTTCCTCATAGCAGAGGTGTCTAAAATTAGGTTGCATAGGGTAAGAATTTCAGAGGGAATATGTTGGTCACTCACACTTCCTGCCTGTTTTTTGAATGTTTACAAGGCTATTTATTATACAAAAGAAAATGCTGCACAGCTGAATTTGTAGTTCCATGTATTCTACATTTAATCACATAAATTAATGAGATGACAAACACTATGATGCTGGAGGAACTCAGCAGGCCAGGCAGCATCCGTTGAGAAAAGCAGTTGGTCAACGTTTCAGGTCAGGACCCTTCTTCAGGACTAGAGATAGGAAAAGGGGAAGCCCAATATATAGGGAGGACAAACAGAGTAGTGATAGGTAGACGAAAGAGGGGAGGCGGGGTGGGCACAAAGTGGTGATAGGTAGATGCAGGTAATAGATAGTGATAGGCAGGTGTGTTGACCGCCTGCTTTTCTCCATGGATGCTGCCTGGCCTGCTGAGTTCCTCTAGCATCATAGTGTTTTTCATCTAGATATTCCAACATCTGCAGTCCTTTGTTTCTCTAATTAACAAGATGAATGGATAAATTCGTTCCTCCAGGGTGGATAACAAAAACAATGTAAATGTGGATGGATTTGAACATTCTAAACAATTATTGTAGAAATACCAGCACCTCCGTGGTATTTCAAATCGCAGTAGTGTACAAATTACCATTCATATTTATCATTGAACGATACTGGATATGGTAGCACAGGGGTTAAGTTTTTGAACTAACATCTTGATGCCTGGTCCATTGTCCAGTAGCTTAAGGAACTTAAATTCAAGTAATTAATCTGGAAATAAAAGTTAAAATCAGTAGTGGTAGCAAAAAACCTTTTGGATTGTTGTTAAAAATCTGACTCACTATTGTCCTTCAGGCAACAGAACTGGTTTGGCCCTTACAGTAAAGCGGCAAATCACAGCCTTTTCAAATAGTTTGTACATAAGCAGAACATTTGTCTTGTGCCAGAAATTCTTGATATTACACTTCTTTTAAGGATCCCTGCCTGTATCCACATCAAGTCCACTACATTCTGTTTATCAGCAGCCAGTGAATTACCAATTTCAGTTACTCCACTGTTACTTATGTTGCTTCTGGTTATTAAAAGTTTTTCAACCTTGGGAAGAATGAAAACTACCTGCAATGCATTTCAAACCAAATCAGATGCTGAAACACTTCTTTTACTATAATCAGACTTAATGAAATGATTTACAGATGAATAAAGCTGAAGATGAATAAAATTATGTCTCTGGAGACAGTTTAGGTGTAGCAGCTAAACTAAAGTTTTGAAAAATACACTCTTGCAACACAAGTGTGTTGTATGTTGGAGCTATATGCTGTCCTTACACTTCTTATTCCTAAATTTCATCAAGCTTTTTTGGGTAATAAGGCAGTGCAGACAAGTCTGAGTTGATAGCCTTCCTTCCCAACATCAGATACAATGCCTTGCAGTGTTTCAAATCCCCATTGCGTAGAGCTAACCTGACTGTTCCTTCCTTGTTTGCATTTCCTACTGCAGTACAGTAGCCAGCAGACAGAAAGTCTTTTTTCTATTTTCTGTAATTGAATACTGATTGATGCACAGTGGTGAGATTGTTCAACCACATGCTTTCTACTCACACAACAGAACTTTAGACAGTGTTTGCTCCATGTCTGTGCTCCACAAATTACTCAAAGTAGAAAATTTCCCTTTGAATTACCATAAAAGATTTTGCTATATGACTTTTATTAGCTTCTTTGTAAAATTAGCAGAATACAGATGTTACATTGTAGAGATGAAATTAAAGCTCATAGCATGACATGCAGAAAGGCAAAAACCTATTTTCACAGATTTAAGATATTCTGGTGCACTTTATGGTTAATGAACTACTTTTGAAGTGTAGTCACGATGGTAATATAAGACAATGTGGCAACTAGTTTGCATACATAAACAACAATACAAAAGCAAGCAGATAATCTGGGATTCTTGTTGACTGAGGGACAAATGTTGGCCAAAGCACCAGGGAAACTTCACTGCTCTTCTTTTGTGTCATTTGATAACCATGATGGTTTGTACAGAATAAACCCTTCCTCACTTGCATAAAGAAGATATGATTTCCAGATGTGACAGGAATTATGATTTTTTATAGTATTGCAATATTGAAAAGTGATTATTACTGATTGCTTCATTTGACAAGAATTTCAATGATGTCATCCTTTCAAAAGAAGAATTATCTGGAAGTTTTTGGTAACCGGTGTCATCCAACTTTAGATTTCCTTTTTAGGAATACGGCAAATTGAATTTATGCTCTACAGTTTAAGTTTTGGTCATTAGGGGAAGGCTGACATATGAGCCACAAAATCATTCAGTTCTTCACTTCAGGTATCTGAAGCAATGCATCATGCATCTCCACAAATGTATCCAGCAAACCATCCGTCCAGCTCTTCTCCCCCTCTCTCTGATCACCCGCATCTTGACAAACTTTAAAAATCTTCCAACTTGGAGACACCAAAGGACAGGCACAAAATGGATGTTGTGTAGTACATTGTTCAATTCACTAGTGCAGGAGAAATTATGGATGATCCACAAATCTTGTTGTTGTCAAAATTGTGCTTTTTAAAAAGTTTCTGTTTTTAGAAGGAACCTTAATATCAGCAAAGTTATTACATACCAGAGCATAAACTCTTGGCACTTCAGGTATTCGAATATCAGTCCCATAGTGAGGTCACAGATTGTAGCTGTTGCTCTATTGAGATTTCCGCGATACTTGAACTTAATCCAGGCTATTCCTTTACAAAATTGGGCAATAAAATAAATGTTCAGCACTTGATCAATCTTCCACGTATTTATGAGAAATCTGTTTAAGCACGTGTGGAAGAAAGGAATAGGGGAGAAGTGGATGAGGCTCCTGTGGATTATAAACAATAGAAAAGACCAGCTGAGGTGAATCGGCTGATCCTGTGCTACAGATTCAATGTAATTTTAATGGATTAATTGTCTCACATTACAGTTTAAAAACAGGTGCTTTATATAGTTCTACCTGTAAGTACTCACTTTAAAGAATTAAATCACTTTTCTGATTAAAAGAAATGTTTGAAGAAGCTGGAGTAGTTCTTACTTTCTGCCGCTTGGCAAGAAAGACTGTGCTTAACTCGCTGAAAAGGAAAATCTGGTGGGATGTACAACCAGCTAGCAAACACCAATGTCCAGTTTATTGTTCACTGGTGGGAAATCTGGGTTAGGCAGATTTGTGGATGGGTTGAAGTCAAAAATGAGGTACAGATTGAACTATCTTTGGAATAAAACCAAGCTTAGCTTTCCAAGTAAAAAATGAACAAAAACATACTTAATTTTTCCCCGTCAATTGGAAGAGAACCAATAGCAAGGGGCAATTTCTTAGTGAGAGGGTGGTAGGTATATGCAACAAGCGGCCAGAGGAAATGACTCTATGAGTCTATGGTGGTGTTCAAAAGGCAGAGGACTGACGTTTGTAAGGTCACAAAAAGCTCCTGTGGGCTCAGCAATAATCTTGTGGATTTTGGTATCTTGCTCAACGCACACAAAATGCTGGAGGAACTCAGCAGGTCAGGCAGCATCTATAGAGGGAAATGAACAGTCAACATTGCGCGCCAAGATGCCGACTGTTCATATCCCTCCTCTACATTGGTGAGACCAAACACAGACTAGGTGACTGTTTCGCAGAACACCTGTGCTCTGTCCGTAACTGCGATCTGCATGTCCCCATTGCCAGTCACTTCAACTCCCCCTCCCACACTATCACTGATATGTCAGTCCTCGGCCTCCTCCACTGCCAGGAGAATTCCAAGTGCAACCTGGAGGAACAGCACTTCATTTTCCATCTTGGAACCATGTAGCCTAATGCATTGAACATTGAATTCTCCCACTTTAAGTAATCCCCATCCCCATTCCCCACAACACCCCTTCCCCCCACCATGCTTCCCCTTCCTAGCCTCTCTCTTTTTTTCTACCTCTTTTTTTCCCCTTTCTCTTCTTACCTTTGACCTATCCCTGAGAGGATCTGCTCTCCCCCCTCCCCCGCACCCGCCCATTACTATCTCTTACCTGCATCTACTTATCACCACCTTGTTCCCACCCCGCCTCCCCTATTTTGTCTCCCTAACACTGCTCTGCTTTCCCCCCTATATATTGGGCTTCCCCTTTTCCTATCTTCAGACCTGAAGAAGGGTCCTGACCCGAAAGGTTGACCGCCTGCTTTCCTCCACGGATGCTGCCTGGCCTGCTGAGTTCCTCCAGCATTATCGTGTTTTTCATCTAGATTCCAGCATCTACAGTCCTTTGTTTCTCTAGCTGTGGTTATCTAATGGAAGCAACTAGATTGGTACTTCCAAGATAATTAGATACAGCTTCACAACTGAAGGATAGGGCTGCCTGCCCAGAGTTATAATTGTCCCTAAGCACTTGTATCTTTCTTAAAATACTTTGTGCAATAACTTGTGGCATTATGCATGAAAGCAAAAATGCAAAAGAAGGAAATCCTTCATCCATTTTACTCTCCCACAGGAATAACCAGGTTTTCTTAGAAAATAAGTAACACCCACTCACCTTTGGACCATGCCAATTGTCTTGTTCCTTTTGTTAAGTAATTTGCTTACTGGAACAGCACATCTCTGTTTACTGAGCCTGCATTATTAATGATAATCTCATCAATTTTACACACAGAATGACCTATAATCTATTCACTTTTATTGGTTGTTTCCAGCAAGGAATGGCAGTGTAGTACGTTAAGCGTTCCCCCCACCCCGATGATTGGTCATTGAATCTTATCCGCTGCTGCTCAATGTATTGGTGGGCCACACAACCACTTAGACCATGGCTGTGAATAGAATAGTCTGCCTTAGATGCCAGTAGCACATTGTTGCTGGACATTGTGAATGTGTCTTCTTGCAATTGTAGGATCACAGTCATAGAATGATAAAACACATCAACAGGCCCTTCAGCCCACCAAGTCCATTCTGACCATCAACCACCCATTAGCCACTAATCCTACATCAATCCCGTATTCTTCTCCCCACATTCTAATCAATTCACCCCTCCCCCCCACCCCATTCTACCGCTCATCTACACACTATGGGCAACTTACAGAGGCCTATTAATCTACCAATCTGCACGTCTTTAGATATTTTAGATATTCATTTATTAGTCACATGTACATCAAAACACACAATGAAATACATCTTTTTGCGTTAATGAAAATGTGCTGGGGGGCAGCCCGCACGTGTCACCACTCTTGCAGCACCAACATAGCATGCCCACAGCTCCTAACCTGTACGTCGCTGGAACGTGGTAGGAAACCGGAGCACCCAGAGGGAACCCACTCAGACACAGGGAGAATGTACAGACTCCTTACGGGCAGCAGCGGGAATTGAACCCTGATCGCCAGCGCTGTAATGGTGTTATGCTAACCGCTATGCTACTGTGGGAGGAAACTGGAACAGCCAGAGGATATCCATGTGGTCACAGGGAGAACTGCAAACCCCATGTGGAAGCCCCTTAAATATTGTAAATATGGGATTGGAGTAGCACCCCAGGGAGCCACATGAGTGGCATCGTTGCTGTGTTTTTTTTATATATAAAAAGGTAACACTAATGATTGATGCAAACATGAAAGTAAATGTTTGTACTGTTTTATTGTTGTATCTAGTTTGTTTTTTATGATGAATAAAGTTTATTTTGGAATAATGAAAAAAAACCCACACTGACATCACCAGAGGCAAGGATTGAACCTGGGTTTCTGGCATTGTGAAGCAGCCGGTCTGCTAGCTGCGCCACCAGGCTGCCCTGCAGCACTGTCCTGTGTCAGCAACCCTTAAGGGTGTCCCATCCTTAAGGCTGTCCATCTCCTAGTCACATGAAATGAGTCCTTGCACATACCGACCAGAGCTATCCATTCTCTGGATTCCACATGCTATCCTGTCAGATAGGTTGACAGAGAACTCATCAGCAGCAAAGTTCTCTCCTGCATTGTTGAAGGTGCTAAACTACCATGAATTAGAAAAACAAAGCACTGCAGATGCTGGAATCTAGATGAAGGTAGAAGATGTCCTGACCTGAAAGGTTAAACGCCTGCTTTTATCCACGGATGCTGCCTGGCCTGCTGAGCTCCTCCAGCATCATCGTGTTTTTCATGGGGATTAGAAGTCCACTGATTTGTTGCTCTCAGCCCTCCAGCCATGTAGTAGGTGCCATGCTGTCATCTGACTCATTGATCAGGTCCGCCAGTACAGATTGCTGTTGAAGCAATCTACAGTGGGGCTCTCGCAGACCCCAGAGTTCATTGGCCAAGGACACTACTGAGCAGTCTGCAGTGAAGGAGAATTGCCTTTTAGTCCCGGTCTGTCCCAGACACAAGTAGATCCAGCAGTTTGGTTGCTAGCTACTGTCTAGCATGGCCCAGCAAGTTCCTCAATTAAAGAGACAAGTAAGGATGGATTATAAATTTGGCCACAGAATTAAAAACTCTTCGCATCTTGGATGATTCCTCTTGTTGAGTACACCACTCTCCTGCATCTCCTCTTCTCCTTCTGTTTAGTTGGCTGCAGTTGCCGCTGGTTGTATTGGCTTCTTACAAGGTCCAACACAAGGTAATGAAGTCACCATCCATCCTGATACAATTCATAATGCCTTTTGAATTGCAGAAAATAAACTATCAGCAATAATACTGTGAAAAACCCTTCCTTAACATTAGATAGGAACACAGCCCCCAGTGCAGAGCAGCTGCTGCAGTATTTCTATTGGACCAAACCAGCTAGTCAGCTGTTGTTCTGTTTTTGCCTTGCTTTTACTTACGATTTTTGGGAAGCCTGAGATTCTACTTTTAATTTAAAAGTGAAATATTGCTCCAATTTTGTGATTACTGTATGCTAAAAGGCAACACCCCTCCAATGGTAAGCCAGGCAATTAAAGACCTCTGAGGGTAACATCAGTAGTAGAACAAATAGAACTAAAACATAGAACAGTACAGCACAGTACGGGCCCTTCGGCTCATGATGTTGTGCTGACCTATAGAAACACCTACTCCATGATCAATCTAACCCTTCCTTCCTACACAGCCCAGGTAGGAAAAGTTATTGGAAAAAGTTCTGAGGAACAGGATTAATCTACACTTGAAAACACAAGCATTAATCAAAGGTGGTCAGCATGGCTTTGTTAGAGGGAGATACTATCTGTCCAATTTAACAAAGCACAGTAGGTAGAGTTTATTCCTGATGTGCTTTGAGTCACAGAGTTTTAGACACTCATAGAATTATAGAGTCATAGAGAGGTCTAATAAGGGTAGGACATATACAAAGAATGGTAGGGCCCTAGGAAATATTGAGGAACAGAGGAACAGTGTGTACAAGTCTAAGGAACACACTGCCTGTGGGAATGGTGGAGGCAGAGAGTCTCACAACATTTAAGAAGTATTCGGATGAACACTTGAATTGCCAAGACATAGAAAGCTATGGATTAAGTGCTGATAAATGAAATTAACTTCGATCAGAACTCAGTGAAGGATGTTTTTGCACTGTATGACTCTGACTTAATTTCTTGAGTTGAAGACTCGAAACTGAATCTGATGTTCCATCAGGGATCTGGTCAAGGTTCAGGACAAAAGAAGAAACATTTCCCTCCATTGTATTCTAGCCTTCTTGAGATAAACACCAAATTCCACCACCTGTTTTGATTTTCTTTGTTACCTGTACATTAGCAAAGAGTGACGTGTGTACCTGGTGCACAGTCCTTTTTGATTGATGCTGTAAGCCCTCTGCTTTTCTTTCTGTCCTTCCTGAATACCTGCTGGCCAGAAATGTTTACTTCCAAATCCATCCTCATTTAAGCCAGGATCCATTACTAGAATTACATGGTAAACCTATGTGCCAACCTATGTGTACAGCTCATTACCCCTTATCTACAATAGATTTTGCATTAATGCACATGTGTTCCATGCCCATCCACCTATCTTCCATTCCCTCTTTGTCTTATTGCTTAATTCCTTCTTTTCATGAACTACAAAACTTGTTTGTTTCTTCCCGTCGTCTCCACCACGCTCTCCTCTGGAATGTTAACCTGAGGCCCTAACTACTGCCATGTTAAATGGTCTGTCTCCACAGCACGACTTAATATCCCCACTTGGTCTAAAATATTTATTCCTCAATTATCCACATGTAATTTGCACACATTGCTCAATGCTGGTATTCAATGAGAATGTAACAAAAGCTACCTTTCAATTTTTTTGTTGATGTCCATTGGCCTATTTATGGAATTTAAGAACAACATTAAACATAAAAGAATGTTCTATGAGCTTTCTGCCAACATTGTTGGATCATACTTATTAAAATTAGTAACAAGAAATTTGTATTCCCACTATATGTCAAATACTTATCTGCACCTCCTTTGATCATGAATGTAACTCCAATTGCTGTTGACTTCAACTACTCCAAAGGATTTAGGGGCTTCAGGGTGAAAAGCTGAAATTGTTGAGCATTATCAAGGCAGACTAATAGTGGATAGAAGCAAAGAAATCTTGACTGAGATAAAGTGGGCCACAGTAATAGTTGAATTTAAAAAAATGGGATGAATGTGAACTCCCCAAAATGACTGAGATGGGGTTGTTTCAAAGGCTGAATTGGAACATAACATTTAAAGCAGGAACAAAATCCTTACTAAACACACCCACTTCTGGTTTTAACGGAGATGGGATGAGCAATGATTGGCCAGTCCACTCGTGGGAAACATGCTCATCGGTTAAATATTATGAGTAGGCTGTGTGTTTTTATTTTAACAGTCTATCTATTTTTGTTCACTGCTGGCAGGGTTTTCTAGGCCTTACTGAACCTGGCAACTGAAAGCAGGTGAGACCAAAAACAACTTGTCTCCATATAGTGGCGATCTGTTCCAAAGCACTTCACGGGAAATTTGTTCAATAAAATTTGACAGAGCAAGATTAGGAGAAATGAAATCTTGAATTCAGGGGTAACTTGGGATGGGGAATAAATGATGGCTTTTCCACATCTTGTCAACAAATTTAAAAAATAGACAGATAACCAAAGCTTGGTCAAATAGGTTGTTTTTAAAAGTGGAAAGTGAGGTCAAATGACAGAAATGTTAGGGAGGGAATTTGGGGATAATCAGAAAGGTTTGATTCCATGAAATAGCTGCCTTTACAGCACTGCGTGTGGGGCAGATGAGCAGAAGTGTTTTCTGCAGATTCAACAAGTTCAGCCTATAAGCCCTCCTGTGGTTTTTCTGCAACTCCTGATCGTCATCTTATTCCTTCAAAATACCATCTTAACCCTTGGCCAGACATTTTCCAATATGAAATTGGATCCCTACACCACAAATGGAATCCCATTCCCACATTCATGACATCTTGGCCTTAAGCAGAACTGACTCCCTGTCTTGTGATTGGAATACCCCAGCCCTCTGCCTCCATGATCTGGATCTCCCCTCCTCTGGATTCCTCCTTGCAGGATATTAGGAGTGTACATACCTTTAAGAACTATGACTATCATGTGGTATGGATCATGATATATTGTTGTATTGGGCACTGCTGTTAGGTAAGTGTTGTTCATCATCAGTAAAGGATGTTTCATTGGAAGCTCTATCCCTGTTACTTGCTTTACCAAACAGCAATATCAAAGAGTCTACGGACACTTCATTCCCCTTCCCCAATCACTTCATTGGGTTCCTGATGGCATAACAGCACTTCACACCCTGAAACAGAAGTTGTCTTCATGTCAAACCAAAAGCCTATGATTCACCCTTTCAGCAACAACTGGGTGGAACTTTATGTAAATATCATTAAAAATTTATTAAGTATGGTTATTTTATCAAGCTGCATTCTGTTGCTTTTACATTTTGAATTTTTTATTAAGGTGTGGCATTTTCCAGTTACTAACTTCCTACACCATAGGTTTGACTTGTTGCTGTGTCTTGGTATTACTTTTGGCACATCCAGTCATATCAAATTGTTATATCTCTCCTGGGCCATTTCATATTTCATGGGTGGTATTTTCCAAGAAATCAATCATATATGGATGTTAATAATTGCAAATGCATGGAAGTCAGTGGGCGTTGATGAATTGTATCCATCCTCTTGTATGCTGCAGGTTTGATAAAATGTGCCCCACTTGACAGAAAACAGATGGAGCATTTTAAGAGTGGGCAACTATGTTAAAAATCCTCAAAAACAAGAAAAAAGTGTTTTGCCTAAACTTTGCTCTGCCTAATGAGAATACTACTTCCATCAGATCTCATCCAAGTGTACGAGGCAAAGGAAGAACATCATCCACAATTTCCCAAGCCTCACCATAACGACACGCCCTAACATCTGGACACAGACCAAGGTGAAATCAACAGCTCTCGAGTTTTGCATGTAGGCTTGTAGGGGGCCCTTAGACAGCATCAACTCACTTTGCTATTATATTGGTTTCTGAAGATTACAAATGGCATGTATGAGCTGCACATGCCAGCAATGTGCTGATGGTACTACACACACTAAAAATTTGTTCAATTCCTACCATGGCAGTATATGAAAATCACATTTATAAACCTGATAGCAACAGGGAAAAAAATGATAGTAAGATAAGATAAGATATTTATTTATTTGTCACATGTACATCGAAACACATAGTGAAATGTGTCTTTTTACGTTACTGAGAATGTGCTGGGGGCAGCCTGCAAGTGTTGCCACTCTTCCGGCGCCAACATAGCATGCCAACAGCTTCTAACCTGTATGTCTTTGGAATGTGGGAGGAAACTGGAGCACCCGGAGGAAACCCATACAGATATGGAGAGAACGTACAAACTCCTTACAGACAGCGGCAGAATTGAACCCGGGTCGCTGGCGCTGCAATAGCATTATGCTAACCACTACACTATGTAAAGTTATATATCCGATATTTACCAGAAACTATATAGATTGCGAATGAAGGGAATATCCTACTCCCACACAACTCTAGGCACCAGTATGTGGTTTTATTCTTAGTGCTTCTGGGCAACTGCGGATGGGAAATGTTATTACTTGACCACATCCTGAGAACAAAATAACAATTAAAAAAAACTGAAATAACAGGAGAAACATCAGGACGGTGACTGAAAACCTGAAATGTCTGCAGGGCTCTGACCACTTTTGACTTAACAGAACAGAGCACCTCTGTACCTATTTTGAGTCATAGTGGTCATCTCCCTTCTGAATTGGCTTCATAGTTCCGTAGGTGCTTCCTGTCAAGTCTCTCTTGAGGGTATTTGCAGGAGGGATGATTCTGTGCAAGTGTGGAAGTTGTTTAAACCATCAGAACAGTATTAGCAGCTGTGTGTCTAGCCCCAGCTCCTCAAGCTACTGTTCAGGAGTTAGGGCACTAATGAAGTAATGGTCCCAAAGGATACCAGGAAAGGAAATAAAGAATTTATCATTTTATTCTACATATATATTATTCTATATACATATATATATATAACATAATTTATCAAAATATTCATTCTGTGGCATATTAGCTCCTAACTAATTATGCTTTAGACACAGTTGTTGTCCTTAGATGACACTCAGTATTCAGTGCTCTGCTTAAAGCATCTGCGCTAATCCATCAACTTTGATGGTGTCATAAATTCAAAGACATGAACAGGAAAAAGAATTACTGTTGGAATATTTTCCATCATTTTTTTCTAAAGTTCTCTGAAGTTTCTCTTTAACAACAAGAATTTACATTCTGATCACAGAAGCACACTGCCATCATTCTGGAAGCATAGCTATGTTTTCCTAATGAGCATAGCTTCATTCAAGTCACAGCATACCACAAATAGACAAACCTACACAGAACTAAACTGGAGCATAGCCTCTGATTGCTCAAAGTAGAAAAATCTTTGAAGCATGCCAAATGTCCTCTCAATTACACATTGGGAAGACTAAAGCCTTTCTTTATTCTTCTCTTTAACAAGGTCTTAAGATTATTTGTGGCCTCCCACCAGTCAGCAACATAAACACGAGAAGCCTTAAACACTCTTTTTATATTGAATTGAAAAAGAATGAAAAGATAATGAGAATGTTTAGCGTAATTAGGGAAATAGTTGATCTGCTTATCATTTTTTTTATTTTGTGCATATTTATCAGAAAGGGGTCATGCTCTCTATTAGTGTAAAAAAACTACACATCATATAATTGGGAAAGCTATACTGTAAATTATTAAATAGCAGAATCAGTCTCAATGTTGTTGGGTTATGGGAACATGATATAGTGACTAAGACTATGCAATAAAATGGCTCTTTATCTACA
Organism: Pristis pectinata; assembly: GCF_009764475.1. Lineage (NCBI taxonomy): Eukaryota > Metazoa > Chordata > Chondrichthyes > Rhinopristiformes > Pristidae > Pristis > Pristis pectinata. The sequence goes on along the minus strand of NC_067414.1, from coordinate 27,091,665 downwards.
GATGGAGAATTGGCTGGTTCTGGGTGAATCTCCAGCTGGACCCTGAAAGGGAATACTTGCATACACATTGATGAATATGTATGTCTAACAATTACTTACTGACTCTGAAACCTTTCACAAGACAGTGCACAGATCAGTTGTTTGTTTTGTCTCGCTCCGCATCTGATTTACCTTTCATTGAAAGCCAGAAAAGTCCAAGTTGGCAATCAATTCCACTGCAAAGGATACAACCTCCTCCTCTGTCTACTTTCCTTGGCACCAGGCACCCTGTGCATCATTATGTGTTTTCTCAGTGCTTCTACTTGTTGAATGAACTGTGCACTTTTATCACCCTTGCATGACCACGACTGATCAAAACTGGCTTAGCCATTTTACTTTTAAATTTAATATTTACCAGTTGGATCTCAGAATGGCGAAGACTGTGATCAGAACAAGTGTCAGAAACAGGTGTTGAAAGGTACAAAAAGAGGTTGCAAAAATGGATTCCCTCTGAAACAAAACTATCATCTTTATTTCATTGTAATGGAAGAGCAGAATTACAGAATTTATCTAATATGGTAATTGGGATATATTGCAAGAAATTATCTAAAGTGTTCAACCATTATTCTTTAATTCTAATTGCTGCTACAGTGAAAGGGAATCACAGAATAGTTTTAGCATGGATAGAGGCCATTCAGCCCATCAAGTCCCTTGCCTGCTCTACCTAAGAGCCATCCTGCTAGTCCTATTGGCCATCCTCTCCACATAACCCTGGAAGTTCTTTTCTTTCAGACACCTATCCAGCTCTTTCTTAAACACTGTAATGGAATCTGCCTCCATTGCTTCAGCTGGCAGTGCACTAGAGAGCCTTATCACCTGCTGTAGAAAAATATCTGCCTTTTGGTTCTTTTGCTAATCACTTTCATTTTATGTCCTTGTTGCTGACCTCTTCACCTATGGGAACAGTTTCTCTTAATCTTCTCTGTCTATACTTTTCATGATATTAAGTACCTCTATCAGATTCACTTGCACTTTCCTCTGTTTTTAGGAGAGTGACTCCTGCTTCTCTAGTCCATTCACATAACTAAAGTTCCCTATCCTTGGAATTATTATAGTAAATTGTTCCTCTCTAAAACTTTCACACCTTTCCTAAATGTAGCACTCAGAACTGGGCACAATACTCCAGTTGTGGCCAAGCCAGTGTTTCTGATAAAGACTTATTGTGACTTCCTTGATCTTGTACCCTTATGTCTCTATTTATAAAGTCCAGGATGTGGCTGTTTCAACTGCTTTCTCAACCTGTTCTGCCAGCTTTAATGAACTATGTATGTATACCCCCAGGTTTTAGAATGTGGCCTCTAGTTTATACTACCTCTTCTCATTGTTTCGACCAAAATGTTACACTTCAAATTCCTAAGCATTAAATTTCACCTGTTACCTATCTGCCCATTGTGCCATCCTGTCTATGTCTCCATTTTTTAAAACTTTTATTTACAGTGTGGTAACAGGCCCTTCCAGCCCAACGAGTCCACCCTGCCCATTTTAAACCCAAATTAACCTACCTGTATATCTTTGGAATGTGGTGTCCTATAAGGGAGAGTTTAGTCTGTATTTCTGAAATTTGAAGAATGAGGGTTGATCTCATTAAAATGAGTAACATTCTTAAAGGGCTTGACTGAGAGACCATTTACCCTGACTGGAGTGTCTAGAAGTAGTAATCATGGCTTCGGGATAATGGAACACTAAGAGAAGAGAAATGTCTTTACTCAGAGGGTTGTGAATCTTTGAAATTTTCTTCCCCAGAAAGTACTTGAGCATATTCAGGGCTGAGACTGATACCTGGCTCTGTTTTATTTGCTGCTATGTGACTGAGTAAATCTTGTTTATAATTGTTTCTGGGTTGAATAGGGTAGTCAGGAAATTTGACCAGGCATTTCTCATCATGGATACTCTTTCAAACATATAAGATCCTAAGGAGGATAGACAGGGTAGATATGGGGTTGTTTTCACAAGTGGGGGAGTCACAGGCAAGGGAACATAGCTGCAAGATAAGGAGCTGGTCATTTAACACTGAGATGGGTAGAAATGTCTTCTCTCAGAGGATAATGAATGTCTGGAATCCTCTGCCCCTGAGAGCAGTGGAGGCCAGATCATTAGATATTTTTAAGGTGGAGATAGATAAATACTTGATAGATCGAGGAATTGAGGGTTATGGGGAACTGGCACAGATGAGGAATTGAAGCCAGCATAGATCAAATCATAAACATACTGAACAGTGGGGCAGGCTTGAGGGGCTTTGTGGCCTACTCCTGATCCCATTTTCTTGTGTTCTTGATGCAATTTCCAAGCTTCTACCTTCCTTATTTATGTATATTGCATTTTGTTTTCAATTGTTGTAAATTAATAAAAATGTTAGAAAGTTAAAAATTATGCTTTTGACTTCCTGTTTTGTTGTCCATAAAAATTCTTCAGTGGGACTGGCTGCACGATGATATTACAGTTGATAACATCAGGAATATCCTACAACTGATGCCTGACAACAATTGAATGGGGGTAGATAAATATTTGATTGTTGAATATTTGATATTGTGTGCACAATGCTCCAACATTCAAGAAACTTGACGTTAGCCAGGATAAAGTAGCCCACTCAATGGCACCCAATCCACCACTCTGAATATTCACCCCTTCCATTATCAGTGCACTGTGGCTGCAGTTTGCATCATTTACACATCTACTCTGACAGCACCTACCAAAGCAACAACCTCTACCATCAAGAAAGACAAGAGCAACAAACATAAGGTAATGTACATGGATGCTCCCCTACAAATCACACACCAATCTGACTTGGAAATAAATTGACATTCCTTCATTGTTGCTGAACTCAAACTGTGAATCACCTCTGAACTCACTGTACTGCTATTTTATGATCACAACTTTTCGGCCAATATTGCTTCCTTTACACTGGGTGTCTCTGATTAAAATCTATTGCTAGTAATCACTGTATTACACAATATCATGCAGGTATGTACTGAATCAAATTTCCTCTCAGCCAATTTGCAGATGGTCTAATTAAAAGGAAATCTTAGTACATATTAGCAATTAGAAAAAGACTTTAGCTAAAAAAAACAGACTGTCACAGCCTAGACACACTGAATACTTTCAGAATCCACTGCCAGCAGTCATGTGTCTGCCAAATTTTTGTTTTTTTTCCTACAATAAGGATTCTCCTCCGGCAGACAGATAAAAGCCAGTGTGCAAACGACCTGCACAGTCTGGGATCTGTTAGTACCATGGTCCAAGCCAGAATATTTACCAGCTTACTTGAGAATGAATATAAGGTCACTGAGTGCTCATCATGTTGTTATAGGGAGCTAAGTTAATTATAAAGCAAATAGAAATCCTGTTTCTGCTCTTTTTAGCAGCATTTCAACTAATGTAATTGTTAAAATCAATGAACCTCCTAAAAATTGACATTTAAGTCTATTGAGTTTAACACTGAATGAATAACATTTCTGTACATATTATGAAATCCAGACTTCATCCCTGGTCAGTAGCATCAAACTTGATATATGGTACAGCTGGAATAACAATGAAATCAAATTTCAGAGTTGGAGTAAAATGCATGGCCCTACAGCATAGAGTTTTCAAGTTTATGAACTAAGGATGGATTTCCAGTGAAGATTAATTGTTTCAATTGAATCTTTAAGTCTGCTATCTTTTCACTGCATCTCTTCTACACACAAACATCCTTGTGCATTCATGGCCAGCGCAAGAGGATCATTAATGATGTCATCTGTGATTGACTCAATACTGCCCACACATCTTTGCTCCATAAATGAACTACTATCTCTGCTCTATAAATGTACACTATTTCTGCTCTATTAGCGTACAATTTATGCCTGGAAATCTGAGTTCATCCTCCTCACTTGGTACACAAAACGAGTTCTGTATATAGTACTAATAACTACGCAAAGGAACTACCTTCAAAAATAAGCACAAAATTGGGGCAATTCACCCTTAATAAACTATTAAGGTGGTTTGCACCTTGATTGCTATGGTGAAATGTGACCTGTGTCTTTCCTCATCACAGATATGATCTCTGTCTGGAGATAAACGACCTGTTGAAACAGGATCTGAGTGGTTCCTGATACAACTGCAAAATTGGTCCTCCTCCCTTGCCTTTGGCATGCTGTTTACTTGGGAGAGCATCAGATCTTAAAGGAACTCCCCTCATTCCAGTCACAGAGAAGACTGCCATAGAGGTGAGGGAAAACATGGTGTAGAGGGATACCATGCAATGGTTTGCCTTGATTGAGCTCCATACTGTAAGAGGACCCATGACATTGCAAGGTGTGGAAGGGTGAAGGAGGCAGAAATCACAACATGTAACTCTGAATTGCACAGAATACAAAGGTTGCAATCAGTGATGGAACAAGCAGTGATACCTTGAGCATTGTAAAATGATGCTGGCAAATATGGTGGCAGAATGGGGACCTTTTTCTCCACATCTCTTTTGCCAATCTCAGTGGACTTTGCTCCTTGTTTTTTTTTTGAGATTATTTCATAATTTCAGTCATTATTTCATTATTTCAGTTCTGATGAGAGGTCATTGATCTGCAACATTAACTCTGTTTCTCTCTAGACTGAGACTGCTTGATCTGCTGACTCTCTGTAGCACTTTCTGTTGTTCTTCCGCGTCTGGATTAAACTGCACAGTGATAAGATAAGATAAGATTTCTTTATTAGTCACATGTACATCGAAAGACACAGTGAAATGCATCTTTTGTGTAGAGTGTTCTGGGGGCAGCCTGCAAGTGTCACCACACTTCTGGTGCCAACATAGCATGCCCACAACTTCCTAACCTGTATGTCTTTGGAATGTGGGAGGAAACCGGAGCACCCAGAGGAAACCCATATAGTCACGGGGAGAACGTACAAACTCCTTACAGACTGCAGCCAGAATTGAACCGGGGTCACTGGTGCTGTAATAGTGTCATGCTAACTGCTACACATTTTCAAAAGCAGAGTGCTGCAAATACTAGAAACCTGAACTAAAAACAAAAAATGCTGGAGGTACTCAACAAGTCAGGCAACATCTGTGGAGAGAGAATATGATGAAAGGTCATCGACCTCAAATGTTAATACTGTTGCCCTGTCCACAGATGCTGCCTGACCTACTGAATGTTTGAAATAAAACAGAAAATGCTGGAGATAGGGCAGGCACGATAGTGATAAGATAAGAAAAGATAAGATAAGATATCTTTATTAGTCACATATACATTGAAACACACAGTGAAATGCATCTTTTTGTGTAGAGTGTTCTGGGGGCAGCCCGCAAGTGTCGCCACGGTTAGTGTAACGTTTTACAGCGCCAGTGACCTGGGACTCCCCGTGACTGCATGGGTTTCCTTCGTGTGCTCTGGTTTCCTCCCACATTCCAAAGACGTACGGGTTAGGAAGTTGTGGGCATGCTATGTTGGCACTTGCGGTCTGCCCCCAGAAAACTCTATGCAAAAGATGCACTTCACTGTGTGTTTCGATGCACATGTGACTAATAAAGATATCTTATCTTATCTCCAGCATTTTCTGTTTTATTTCAAACATCCAGCATCTGCAGTTTTAGGAAATGAGGAACTTTTGCTAAAACGGGACACGTTTGTTCTTAGGATTACAAAATGCGAGGATCTGTTCCATGTCTCCTGCTCTCTGTGGGTGTGCCAGATGGCTATTGTCAGGACTGTCAATACGTCTGTTCAGCTGATGACATGGACCTTAAGGGAAAGTGTATCCTGATAATCTCCAAAGAAATTTCCTCAAGTTATTCAGGAGCATTTACATTAGTTTTGCAGAGGGATGGGAGCATGAACTTGGATTTGGAAAGAAGGGAGGAGATTTTTGGTAAAGAAGTAAGCAAATGAATGAGCATGTTTGGAAGGTGCAGGAAGCGTAGGCTAAGGAAAGAAAACCACAGCACTTATTGACAGATACCACTGTGTAAGTTTAAAGTATAAAGCATTTGAGGCAAGGACACAATTTTGTGCAACAATCATAATTATTACTGAAAATTAATTGAAACCATTGCAAGAATAGGAGCATAATGTTGCTGATTATGGGTTTCTCAGTCAGTACATTGCAAGGGTGAAAAAAAGAGTGGGAATAAAAATATTGAATAAAGAAACAATTACACCTGCAAGAAAGGATGATACATTAGAAAGATCAACAAATAATAGTAGAAATAAAAAAAACAAAAAACGCTGCAGTTTTATTCCAAACTTTCAAATAATCAAGAGAGCTAGAAGAGTAAATACATTGCACATTTCTGAGACAAAAATAATTGGACAGTAGTTTCGGGAATTTAACTACTCAAATATCAACCGGAATTGAATCATTATAAAGTGAATAGAGGGTGTAGAATTCTTAAACTACATTCAGGAAACCATTTTTCATCAGTATATAGCAAGTCCAGGAGCATACATGGTTGTATAATGGGGAATAAAAGGGAATGCTTCTGTCATATTGTGAGTTCAATACATTTTTTAAAGTATTCGCAATATGAAGACACTACTGGTAAGGCCACCATTTATTGTCAATGCTTATTAGCTTACCTCCTGCTCCATCTGTGGAAGAGTTTGCAATTCCCATCCTGGTCTCATTAGACATCCCAGAACCCACAAAATTAGAGTGGAAGCAAGTCATCCTCACTTTGGAGGGATTACCTAAAAAGACAAAGATTTAACAGATTTGATTTCTTGGCTATTGAGGAATCAACCTCATCAAAAGGTCAAATGTGGGGTTAATATTTTTTTCCCTAAGTGAATCAGATGAGGTTGAAAATGGACCATTTAAATTTGTTTCAGTAACTGGAAGGTTGTTTGCAGTGGGATTTTGCAGGGTTCAGTGTTAGGTGTGCTGTTTTCTCAAGGTTTATTTTAATGATTGAGAATTAAATGCAATAGGTACAATTAAGAAGTTTTCAGAGGATGTGAAAACTAACAGTGTGTTCGATGGCGTGGAAGAGAAGAAAGTGAACTGGTCAGGTTGTCAAAAATTTGATGAATGAATTCAAATTGGAGAAATGTGAGTTAATAATTGGGGACAGTAAACAAGGGAAGGGATTACACAATAAATAGTAGGATTCTGAGGACAAGGTAGGCCTTTGAATACATGTCCACAAATCCTGAAGGTAACAGAACATGTGGATAAGCTGGTTACGAATGCAACCAGCAAAGTTTCCTTCATTAGCCTGAATAACAGGCATGACAGAATAATGGTTAGATACTAGATATTTATTTATTAGTCACATGTACATCAAAACACACAGTGAAGTGTTCTGGATTTGCAGCCAGTGATGCAGACCATTGATCGAGAGACATGAGCTCAAACTTCACCACGCAGCTAGAGACTTTAAATATAAATACTTAAATAAATCTTTTTTTAAAAACTGCTAGCCTCAGTAATGAATGATAAGAATAAAACGACTGGATCATCAAAAAAAAAACCATTGGGATCACTAATGTACTACAGGGAGAGAAATCTTCCATTCTTACACATTGTGCAACTCCAGACCCACTGAGGTGGATGATGCTTAATTACTTCCTCAGTTCAGGGACAATTAGGGATGGACAATACATTCCAGTACAGGGACTCCCTCAGGTTACAGATGGCCTGACTTATGGAAATCTGACTTTATGCAGATGTTCCCATACATTTTCAGAACATTTTTCAAGTCAGAAATAATAATAATAAATAAAATGTTTCATGATATTCATTAATGACTGGATACGGTATATATTACATTAGTTTAATTATGATTAGGGTTAGGGTATGAAATGAAATAACTAGCAAGTGTATATAGAGTGATACAGTATAGAGCAATGCACACAAACTAGACAATAGACAATAGACAATAGGAGCAGAAGTAGACCATTCGGCCCTTCGTGTCTGCACTGCCATTTTGAGATCATGGCTGATCCTCAACAATCAATATCCTGTTCCTGCCTTGTCCCCATATCCCTTGATTCCCCTATCTATAAGAAACCTATCTAGCTCCTTCTTGAAAGTGCCCAGAGAATTGGCCTCCACTGCCCTCTGAGGCAGTGCATTCCACAAATTCACAACCCTCTGGGAGAAGAAGTGTTTCCTCACCTCTGTCCTAAATGGCCTAGCCCTTATTCTTAAATCATGCCCCCTGGTCCTGGACTTCCCCAACATCTGGAACATATTTCCTGTCTCTATCTTGTCCAATCCCTTAACAATCCTGTATGTTTCAATCAGATCCCCTCTCAATCTTCTCAATTCCAGCGTGTACAATCCCAGTCTCCTCAACCTCTCAGCATAAGACAGTCCCGACATCCCCGGAATACCAGAGGAACTCAGCAGGTCAGGCAGGATCTATGGAGGGAAATAAACAGTCGATGTTTTGGGTCAAGACCCTTCATCAGGACTGGAAAGAAAGAGGGCAGAAGTCAGAATAAGAAGGTCGGGGGGGGGGGGGGAAGTGATGTAAGAAGCTGAGAGGTGATAGGTAGAAGAGGCAAAGGGCTGAAGAAGAAGGAATCAGGTAGGAGAGGGCAGTAGACCATGGAATAAAGGGAAAGAGGTGGGGAGTAGATGGGCAGGCTTGGGACAGTTTAGCCATAATCATATTGAATGGAAGGACAGGTTTGAGGGGCCAAATTTTCTTATGTTCTTATGAAACTGCAATCGCGTCATAACTATGGTATGCCTACAGTTTGGGTCGCCATAATACGGGAAGGGCATGACAGCGGTGGAAGGAATCCAGCAGAACTTTGGAAGGATGGAATATGAAGACAATTTGTCGAGTTTAGGATTGTTTACCTTGCCATTGAGGAGGCTGAAATGCAATTAAATTGGTCTCTGTATAAACTCATAAGAATTAGGTGCAGTACTGGAAGGAACTATTTCCTTCAGCAAAGACTTCTGTAATGAGGGGAAAAATTAAAGTGAAGAAATTAGAGAGGAATTGAGATCTCCTTTTTCTCCCAGAGTGTCGTAGAATTCTGATAAACAATATCTGAAGGAGTGTTGGAAATAGAAACACCCATTGAATTTAGACATTATTTGGATGTGCACTTGATGACAGATTCTAAAGACTACAAACCAGGAGCTGGGACTGGAGATTAGGCATTCATATCTTTATGAGTACCGTATGAACTCCATCTATGCCATAAATTTCTATGATTCTATCAAATACTGAAACACCCTGAATAATTACAGAAAGCTAAATTACAGCAAGCAGGGCAGTAAAAAATGAGATGTTATTCAAATTAATAACCAATAAAAATTATAGGCATCTGCTTCATTCTAATACATCACCAGGCAGGTGTATGGATATATTTAATCTAAAGCTAATAAACTGCTTTACACTTCACAAGAAAAATAGATTTTGTTCGCAATTAAAACCTTTTCTAAGATTCCTCCCCTGAACATTGATTTGAATGCAATATATTTCCTGCATTTCAGCCATCTGGATTGTATCAGTTTGATTATTTATTTTATGGACCCTATCTTAAAGCACAAAAGCAGTTGCAAATATTTTATTGCTTGGGGAAATTGAATAGCTAAAAATGCCAAGTATAAAATGATGTTTCCTGGAATTGCATTAATTTGCATCCTCAATAAACAAAACTCTTGGTGTACACTTGAACATGCCCTTTAACAAGCATATTTTCAACTTTCAATCTAGAAATACAGTACTGAATAGTTTGAAAAGGGTAAGTCTTTCTTTTACACAATGTAACTGTTGTTCATATAGAGGCATTAATGTTTACTGCACCGGAGGAGGCCATTTGGCTGCCAGTTTCTGTGTTGGTTCTTCGCCAGAGCAATGCAAAATTAATGCCACTGTTCTGCTTTTCCCTGAAAACCTATGTGGCAAAACATTTCATAGTCAAACAACTCTCTATCAAAAAAAAATCCTGATCTTTCTTATTTTATTAGTGAAAGCTTTACCTTAATATCCTCTCCTCACTGACTTTTGAAACGGAGGTCTTCTTTTTCTCTCTTCAGCTACCAAAATTCTTCAGAATTAACCTCCTATAATTTCTCTGTTACATCTTCATCTCCTACATGTAGGCCATTATCCAATCTTTTCATAAAAATACAACATTCATTATTATACAGAGTTAGTTATCCAGACCCTCATGAAACAAAATGATTATGCGTCTGGTTAATTTTCATTTGATTTTCTTCTTCTGCACAAATACCAAACCCATCTCTTTACTCCTGGAAACAGAATTGATTGGTCTATAGTCAAACTCAAGGACATTTCTAATATTCTAATTGCCAAATTAGATTCTGCAGCAGGAGCATCATCTAAATCCCTCCAATCAGCAGGAACTCTGGTGAATGTGCTCTGTTTTACTGGAACAAGACTCTGGGGAATTCCTTAATCTCTAAGCTCCTCCATCTGTGCACATTTTAAAAGCAAAAATCAGACTGTACTTATCGCTAAGTATCTGAAGCTGTGACCACAGAAACTAAATGTAGATTTAATTTGCTATTTCTGTTATTGCCCTCCCTCTTTATAATTGTAACTTGTGTGTCAATGTGTCAATAACATGCAATCTGATTATCTATATGGAGAAGCGAAGCCTTTTTATAAATGTGTTGTTGGAATATGATGGAAAACTGTTCCACTTGGAATCACAGATCAGTGATGCTTTCATGGCGTGATCCAAGCATTTGAACAATTTGCTTATTAAGCACATGTCTGTGTGTATGGTGTGTGTGCGTATGGTGTGTGTATTTATGTGTGTGGGTGTGTGTAATTCATTGGCCTCAGAACTTAAAATAGTGCAGAAATATGCTATTTTGGCAGATCCTATTTGACCTGCTGTTGCTGCTGAAGGCATGCGTCACCCATATCTGTTCCATCTACAACACAAGTGAATGCAAACTTAAAATGGAATCTCTGGCTAGACGGAGAAAGCTAAATGTTTCTGCTGTTATACAAAATAAACCACAAGAATAGTTAATGCATTACTGCTGCCTTCATAAATAGCAAATCTTTTTAATTCATGAAACAAAATCCACCCCACCCAACACTCTCCTCCCAAACATCTGTCAATGGTTCTTGATTCATGATGGAGTATCAAGGCCATTAAGTGTCAGAAACAAGAAGAAATGCTTTTATTTGTCAAGTACTTTTTCAAGATACTCGATGTATTTTCCACCCAACAAATTACCTTTGAAGTGCAGGTTCAGCTGTTTTGGAAGTTGATGAGGAAATCAATTTGCACACTCTTTAAAGGTCCCACAAACAGAGATAAGACGAATGATCATGTTAGGATGTTTCCCGTAGTGTTGGCTGAAGGATAAATATTAGCTGGGGCACCAGGACAACTCCCTGTTCTCCTTTGGAAAGTTGCCAGAGGAACATTTAAATCCAGGTCAACAAGCAGATGATGTGGTCCAGCACTCAAAGCAAAGATTTTAAACTGGGAAATAGGGGCCTCCAAGCCCAAAGGTTGATTTGCAACTTGGAAATAAAAAAGGACCACCCACTCACAAGACTTTTTTTTTGGCCAATGCTATCAGGTATTATCACACACAGGCATTTTCTACTTCTTTGTATTTTATTTTCTAGATATTCTTCTTCCATAGTTTCAAAACCGACACAGTTGTGCAATGATCATCACACTGCTGCCTTATCTGGTTAATGCACTAGAAATGAAAACCGCCTTGATTTCTCCCTAGGTGGGGATGACAGTAACATAAAAAATATATCACAGCTTAAATTCAGCCCCATTGACTTCATAGATTATTGCACAGGAACTTTGAACATTCCATCTGATAACTAATAACTATCCTTGATTATGGACAATGAGATATCGGGGGTTGATGCATGCGTATTGTAGCTCTTCTGTATATTGTCCCAGTAAGTGGAGATCCAGCAATGTTAGTGTGTTAAGAGAACACCATTTTTATATAAAAGCACACAAGTAGGAGTATATACACATATAATATACATTTTTAAACCAAAAAAAGAGACCAATACTTTCAAATGGTTTGCAAAGAACCAAGCCATTTGCCATTTTATTTTTAAATGCGGAAAGATCGATTACAGTAATTAAGAAAAGAGCAAAACCAACCAGTTTGAACCCTGTGATCTTGTGAAGAGTGTGAGCTAATTTTGTGATCTGCCTGGCATCTGATCCATACTGTCATTAAGTTTACGTTAAGGATGGGTGGGTGAGGTTACGACCATATATACAAGCTGTGTATTTAAAACATTACCAGTGTTTTGGAGGAAAAACACAAGGGGGCAGATCTTGACTTTGCAATTGTGTAACACATGTGATAGCAAAATGGCAGCCTGTTTTGTACCTCTCCTGATATTTATTCTTGTTGAGTACTTGAAGAAAAACAAATGAGAATGGACCAAATGATACTGCTGCATTAAGTGACAATGCTAGTCCCAAAAGGAATAGAAATGATTGGGTAATTCCACTGTCAATCAAGCTTGGTGATTGCGCTGCTCTAAGTGTTCCAGATTGATTTTAATGTACATATTATTAACCATTCTCCCCTTGTAGAAAATCCCTGGAGGAATTATCCTGCTTTTATTGGAAGGAGTTGCTGTACTTTCCATTTCTTTTTAAATAAACTGTTTTGTGAGTGAGTTGACTTTTGGTACAATCAACTATTTGCTGTGAGCCCTGACATAAGACTTGCCCACCTGCAACTCACTGGCTGATACTCAATAAAGCTATAAAGTCATAAATTATATAAATGGAACAAGATAAACTAATTTGTAGCATTGCTACAGGTTAAACAATGACAGCTAGTTAAACCATGATTGGCGCTAGATTACACACTTGGGAAAGAAATACATATTTGGATTTGGGGTGATCCTCTGTGGAAAACAATGAAGGCAAAACTTTTGGACACATTCCAGATATCAATAACAGAGAAGGTGCAATTCTTTTTTCTTATGAGGAATGAACTAGATGAGGCCAAACGACTTCCCACGTTTGGGCTCCGGAAATCCTTGATTAGCATAAATTAAATCTATTGCAAAGTTAGAATTAGTTATTTCTAGATTTGTAAACAATTAGCACATGAAACAGGAAATGACCTGAAGAATCAAGGAAAGAAATGGACACATCTAGCAGCAATTAGTGGGTTTGGAGTTAAAAGAACATCTTGCGAATGTGTGCCATTAAGTACGTCAAAATGACAGGTTTACCTTGATGGGCTAAGCAGATTTTTCTTTCAATGTATATAAACAAAGGCAGAAGCCTAAAAGGGGTTATTAGTTATTTTTAGGGACTACACTCTTCCGAACAGTGTAATCAATTTGTGAGCAAAATTGATGCACACAGAATTGAAGGGGCTTTGGCTACATGGTTCTGTGGTAAGAATAGTAACAGAAACACAGACTGATGAAATAAACAGACACATTGCAGTTGAAATATTAATGCAGCGAAGCATGTAGTGATTCACTATGATAAGAAGAATAGGAAGAAGCAATAGAAACTAAATGGTATAATTTTAGATGGGGGAACAGGAAGATAATGTAACAAATCAAGAAGGCTGTTGAAAAAGCAAACCATATCCTTGGATTAATACTTACAGTTGAAGTGTATAAAAGCAAAGAAGTAATGCACAACCCTTAAGGAAACATGGGCATAGCTGTAGCTGGAGCATAATACAGGCTTCTGGGCATTGCACAAGCCATAAAGGATGCCGAGGGCTTGGTGAGGATGGAGTAGAAACTTGCAGAATGGTAGCAGGATTGAGGAATCTTTGTTATGAGGAACAAATTGCAAAACTGGGATTGTTCTCATTATCCCAGAAGAAAGTAAAAAAAAAATAGAAAAACTAGAAAAGCATTTTGTTTAAAGACGAGAGATTGAAAGGTTTATGCCCATTTTCTGCCAAAACTCCTTAAAAGTATTTTTAAAGTATTTTAAGGAGTTTGGGAAAAATTCCTGTGGAATGTATCCCCGTGTCCCCATCATAATGAATTCTGGGCCGTAGTTCTGATTAAGGGTCTTCAACCTGAAATGTCAACTCTGTTTCTCTTTCCACAGAAGTTGCCCGATCTGCTGAGTATTTTTAGCATGTTCTGTTTTTGTTTCAGATTTCCAGCATCTGCAGTTTTCTTTTATTTTCACCAGAGCAAGAATACTTGCAAGAATCAGTTAGAAAACAAAGTAAGGCTGTGTTGGACTCCCAACAACTCCCAAAAATGATCTTCAACCACTGTGAAAAAAAACAGAAAAGGCAACAAGAATCAAGAATGTGGAGGGTGCCCATGAAAATAAAATTGTGGACAGCCACACACGCAGATATTCCTGAGGGCAAGATATCTAAAATGTCAAAAGGTTTAATATAACTTCTCTTGGACCTAAAGAAAACTCAGTGAGAGCTAAACCAATAAACAAATTTCAAACTGAGGGGAAGTTATCAGACACCCAGGGGAGTTTGATTAAGCATGTTCGACGTAGCCACAAATAGCAAATCTTTTGCACATCAGTAGAATGCTTTCCATCCATGCACAACCCAGAGAGTGTCAAAAAACTGTTAAAGTACTGGTATGAAAAAATTGTGGTGATGCATTTTCAACCAAAGGCACACCAAACATAAAAGCGTCATTCAACTGGATCAGTATAAAATTGGATGCAAAACTGGGCAGAGGATGATGGAATGAGTCCCATTCCAAATGTTCACTTCTGCCTGCCCAGCCCTGCAAGAAAAGCATCAGTAAAAATAGATAAACATCCTGACCAACATTTTCTGCATTTTTATTGCAGCCACTCAGACATTGGCTAAACAGTCTTTAAAATACTTGGAGCAATTCCATTGTACCTCTTGTCCAGTCTTTCCTGTCTGATTGTCAATGATTGCTTCCGGGCATCCTCAATTATAGCTAACATTTTGGGTCGAGACTTCAGAATTTGCAGTCTCTTATGTATCCTCAATTACACCTCACTGATAATTTCACAGCTCATTTCACTTGTTTTTAATTTGTATGTTTTTTTGTCTGTATGGATCCAATTTGTTTCTGTTTAATGATTGTTAAATTTGACCTGGCATATGGCAACCTATGAAATTTAGGTGTGATATTGAAGTGTGGCATTGGAAGTGATGTAACACATAGAGGATGAATCTAACCTGGTTCATTGACCCAAAACTTGCAATCTGAGGCAAGTGCTTGTGCTGAGCCTTGTTCATATTATCCCATTGAGTTGCAGATTTCAGTACAGGCATGGGGTAAATCTGGTGTCAGTGCCTTCTGCCCTGCACCACTGGACTCCCCATGGAGTGCAACAGCATTTCTAGGCTGGGAAATGTGCCCACTGTGCCTGTGCCCAAATTAAATTTGGCACAAGCATGCCAGCCTAGAAAAAGCTAGAATTTTTTTTTACCATTTTCAATGTTCTTAATACTTTTAGTGCATTATATGTAATAAAAGTCTTGTTTTTAACAATATTCTTATTTTTACAGGTCCCAAGCATTACTACATGCTTGTAAATTTCAAAGGCACAGGCAACCCCAGGTTACGTAATGGTTCCATTCCTGAGAACTGTCCATAAGCCGACTTCTCTATAGGTCTGAAACATTTATTTCTAACCTTCCAACTGCTGATTACATTACACTGGAAGATGAACAAGTTTCGGGTGGACCAAAGGGCATCTTTCATTAAGCTGATGATCTTCCAGCAGCAGTTGATGTTTGTCTCAGTGTGCATCCCTGAGAACAGCCCATAGATCAGACAATCCCCTGGACGTGATAGGGAGTGGGATGGACAAGAACAGACAGCAGTTTTTATTGTTGCAGGGATGTCAGTTGGAGCTCTACTGTTCCTCATGGCTACACAGTTGGGTAAATATAGACCTTAATTCTTTAAAGACTATATGCAATGCTGGCCTCCAGCAATCCCTGGTCAGGTTGCATGGTGGTTTTCCTGAATGCACCACAATCTGGAGAACCAGTTTTGCAAAAGGAACATCAAGCAGCTGTTAGCATGGTTACTCATAATTAGCCCTAATTAAGGCAGACACCGGATGTTAAACTTGTTTCAGATAGAAGCCCAGCAGCATTTAAAATGTCTTTGCCAGTATGGCAGGTGAGGTAATTCCAGTGGTTCAGGTGTGCTGCATGTGTAGGGGCCACCTCCCTCCTTAAGACTGGTCTTTCTGAAACATGGGGGTGTTCCATTTTAAGGAATGAACTGTTGCTCTGTCCTATTTCCTAACCAAGCTTACTTCAATAATAAAAGTTATTTTCTCTGTACATGTATTGTTTGAATATGTCCAGTAAGTGGCAATTCAGAGACAAGATAGTAGCTTTCTGTTCTTTGTGACTGTCAGTCACATCTGCAATACACCAAGGAGAGTTTATTCACTAAAAGTAGTAATTATTACATTATAACATTTACTGCTTGAAATCTATTGAGCATAATTATATAGTGAATTAAACACTTTCCCTTGCACCTAGGAAACAGAAACCACTTCAGTTAGTAACCGTTTGGTATTTACTTTGATGAGTAATTTCTGAAGAATTGTGCAACAGCAATAATGAATTTTTGAGAAACAAAGGGCTGCAGATGCTGGAATCTAGATGAAAAGCACGATGATGCTGGAGGAACTCAGCAGGCCAGGCAGCATCCGTGGAGAAAAGCAGGCGGTCGACATTTCCAGTCAGGACCCTTCCTCAATCCTGAAGAAGGGTCCTGACCCGAAACGTTGACCGCTTGCTTTTCTCCACGGATGCTGCCTGGCCTCCTGAGTTCCTCCAGCATCATTGTGCTTTTCTTCATAACACATTTTAGTACCAAATGTAACAATTTTCAATCTAATAATTATAGCTGGCACAACATTACACCATGTTATCAGGAAAGACCATGAAATTTATCGGGATCTTGATGTATGCATTTGACTTCAGTTGCTTATCTGTCCATTGCTAGTCTGCTCCATTGGAAATGAATTTTGGAAGCAGGGTAAAATGCAAAGCCACTACTTAATTTGACAAATAATCTGCTGGAGGGACTCAGCAGGTGGAGCAGCAGGACTGGTGCAGGGTTTTGACCCGAAACGTCAACAATTCCTTTCCCCCCACAGATGCTGTTCGACCCGCTGAGTTCCTGCTAAGGGCGGTACAGTAGTGTAGCAGTTAGCATAATGCTATTACAGCACCAGTGACCTGGGTTCAATTCCCGCCGCTGCCCGTAAGGAGTTTGTACATTGTCCCCGTGTCTGCGTGGGTTTCCTCCGGGTGCTCCGGTTTCCTCCCACATTCCAAAGACATACAGGTTAGGAAGTTGTGGGCATGCTATGTTGGCACCAGAAGAGTAGCAACACTTGCGGGCTGCCCCCCAGCATATTCCCAGTAATGCAAAAAGGCACATTTCACTGTGTGTTTCGATGTACATGTAACTAATAAATAAATATCTTAAATATCTTCCTCCAGCAGATTGTTTGTTGCTCCAGATTCCAGTATCTGCAGTCTCTTATGTCGTCACTACTTTATTGTGTGTTTAAATCATGACTGAGGATGAACTTTTATACTCCTGGCAGCTCCTTATGATATTTCTTTGCCAGTTACTGCTTTCTTTCTGTCTCTGTCTCTGTCTCTGTGTCTGTCTCTCTCTCTCTCTCTCTCACACACACACACACACACGCACACACACGCACACACACACACACACACACACACACACACACACACACACACACACACACACACACACACACACACACACACACACACACACACACATTTTTCTAAGTTAGTTGTTCCACCTGCTCTCAGTCCTCTTCCCAGTCCTGCCTGGTCCATCATATGAGGGATGGGATAATATGTGACATTGGCACCACAGGACTCAGGCAGTAATCGTCTTCAACAAGTGAGAGTTTAAGCATCAGTTAATGATTGGCAAAGGTCACAGTGAACATCCTGATCAGCAGAGGCTCAGAAGTAGGATCTACTGCCATCTGTTTTGGGGTTCTCTGTATTAATGCACCCAGCAAGTTGCACTTAATGAAAATAAAATGGATGCACAAGGGTCACCAATCCTGCCTCTTGTACACAGCTTGCTGACTGAGTCAGCTGTGTCCGCTGAAGGCATAGGCCAGGCTTATTCCCACCAATATCCCTTGTTCAATCTCTACTCCGAAAGCCACCAACAGATAGTAAAGCCTCTGAATTTCTCCCTTATCTTGGTGCCAGAAAAGTAGCAACACTTGGGGGCTGCCCCCCCCGCACATTCTCAGTAACGCAAAAAGACACATTCCACTGTGTGTTTCGATGTACATGTAACTAGTAAATAAATATCTTAAATATCTTCCTCCAGCAGATTGTTTGTTGCTCCAGGGACGCTTGACAGAATGGGTCAAGAAAATTAGGCTTCTTTGTATTAAATTCCAGCAACCATTTGAAAAATGAATCCATCCATAAGAACTGTTATGTCTTTGCAGTGCTATGATTATTTCAATTTATTCAGTTGACCATTCACCCAAGTGACAATTGATTTTGTCAGTCAGGCATATGGATCTGATATTTCAATTGGAAGCATTAAGACCTTGGCCGTAACCGACCTAAACCACTGCTTGCATGCAAAGGGTGCAATTTCCATAAATCACCACCTTGATTCGTTGCCAGTACTAATTTAAACCCAAACACAGGTGAAGATGCATTATGCAAACCCACTGTCTCAACATTCTGTTTGTTTACGATAATACATACTAATAAATGCAAATAATATGCTAATTGTGATAAATGAGCTGCATTAAACTCAGAAGGAGGTCATGGAAACCACGCTGGTCCCAGACCAAACCATTTACTCAAATAATTAGTTTAACAAGTATCATGTAGAATTGTTTTTATTATCTGGCAGCATTATCAGTATCTGAAAGAATATCACACTCATCAAATGTGACAGATTTTGCAGGAAAAAGGCCTAAACATTATTCCATGTAATAAAAGGTGCATTAAACTAGCAATGTGTGGTGTGCACATTTTATGGCTGCTTAAGGCACTGTACGTGATTGAATCATCTTTGCACTCTTCATGTGGGTTTTCTACAGAAAGCACCTATCTGTGGGACCCATGCTCAACTGGCACCAGGTTTATGATCAGGCTGAAGAAGAGGAACAAAGTCGGGGTAGGATCTGGTGGTCACAAGTCTGAGGGAGACTTGAAGCAATTGGGGCAGGGGTGCAGGCAGTAGATTGGCAGTAGGTGAAAGAAGAAATATAAATCTTATGAGGAAATACCTGCAAGAGGATCCATGTGTCAAAATCAATGGCAACACGCCAGATTATCTGGTTAAGGGAACAGGGCTCATATGCACAGTGGAAACTTTCCTAAAATTATAGATCAAAACAGGGGAAGGATATTCAGTTCATTATGTCCGTATTGGTTGAAAAACAGTTCTCCAACTTAATCCCACTTTCTAGCACTTTCTCCACACATCATGGGTCTTCAAGTACACATCCAAATACTTCTTGAGTACTTTAGTAAGCTACTTCCAATAGAATGTCTGCTACCTCATATTAATTACTATCTTATTTCAACTCCATTCAGTTTCCTGCAATGCTGTAGTTCGATTTCTTCTGGCATAGTGGGCCTGAGATTCACCAAGAAGGAAATGCTTTTTCATTTGTGGAAAAATGCTAATGTACTGTGCTCTCTTAAGTTTAGGAGAGATGATCTTATTGACGTGCACAAAATTCTTAAGGGCGTTGTCAAAGCAAACGCAGACTTTATATTTCCCCTGACTGGCATGTCTGGAACCAGGAAGTACAGTTTCAAAATAAGGTACTGGTCATTCACGACAGAGATGAGAAGAAATGTTTTCACCCTCAGGGTTGTGAATCTTTGGGACTTAGTACCCATGAAGGATATGAAGGCTCAACCACTGAGTTTACTGAAGACTGAGATGGATAATTTCTTACATATTAGTGGTGTTGGGATATGGGGTTAGTGCAGGAAAGTGACACTGTGCTGTAATCTTACTGAATTGTAAAGAAGGCACAAAGGTCTAAGGGGATTGTTTGCTGCTGCTAGTTCTTATGTATTTATGTTTTATGATCCATGCATATGTAAAAGATTTTAAGTGATTGACATCCAAGCCTGTGTTGATTGACATTTAACACTACTGGACATATCTGGTTGTCTCCTCCTGTAAAGATCAAGGAACCAGACTGTCATACAGCTCCAACAACCTGGGTTTGATATTGACCTCAGATACTGCCTGTGTGGAGTTTGCACATTCAGACATGCTGGCAAGTTAACTGGCAGGTTAAGCTTTCCCTTGTGGAGGTGGGTGGCAGGAGAAATAATGGAGTTGTTGGGCAGGTGAGACAATAGTTTACAGGAAAATAAGTGGGCGAATGAGACTGAGAAGATTGTTTTGAGACCTGACACGGACTCAATGGGCTGAAAGGCCTCCTTCTGTGGCATAAGAAAACTGACAACCCACATTATAGGGCAAGCACAATTGGCGTTTCACTTAAATTTAATTCCATGCCACACATAAACTTTGTGTTACGTGAAAGAATTTCCAGTCCTTAAATCTCGAAATTTCTAGTCCTTAAATTTCCAAACACATGAGAGTTGCTTTCAAAGAAATAGTCTGAGTGGGGTTACAGAATAACTGGATTTCAATGTGTGATGGTTGAAAGGACAGCACTGAAATGGACTGCCACCAAAGAGAAATATATTTTGGCCAGAGGACAATAGAACAAGAATTCTCTTATCCAGTCCAGAGGGGAACTATCTAGCCTGATGTGCCAGATGTCTGTTAGACTTAAATTATAGCCCTTCCTCCTATGCCGTATCTCAGTCACTTAAAGTGATTGGATAAGAATTGTGGCTAAATGTAATTTAAGCAACATACTAACAAGGTTCTTTGAAGACTCATCAAATGATGCACTTCATCTACTTTAGTAAGTTACTTCCAATATAATGTCTGCCTCCACAGATGAACCATCAATTTTTCAAATCTGTTCAGTCTCCTGTGGTGCTCTGGTTCAATTTCTTCTGGAACAGACGGCCAGAGATCCGCCAGTAAAGCAAAGTTGTTGTCTGCAGTTACCAAACAATGTCAAAGCAGGAGTCCACAGTCAGCTGTGCTGCAGCCAGGAATTCCATTAAGAAAAGAGGAACTTGTACTTCCAGACTTTGGACTATCCCAAAGTGCCTTTCCCTTATGAAATCTAACACCTTGAAATGAAACGTGTTATGTAAATGTAATTTCACATTTGGGTGTTGTCCATTATTCATAATGGTACAGGAACAAAGGTCATATCTTGAATCTCTGTGGGGGTTGTACTGCTTTTTGTCCAAAGCTTCAGAGGCTAACTGGAGAAACAACAGAAACGTCCTCAGTTGACCTTCTATTCCAATTCTCTGAGCTTTCCAATGATTGTCTGCCAATATTACAGCAGAAGATTGGGAAGAAGCCCTGTAAAAATTCAAGAGCTTTGAGTTCACCCTGGTAAGTTGCGAAATGCATCTGTGAGCTTTCACCAGTTGCAAAACCAATGGACACTGCTGATTGTTAGAACAAAAATAATTAACACTCTTCAACACAGAGAAAAATAACAAGCTGTGACCAGTGTAATCTACACATGGGCCTCGTCCAGACCTCACTGTTTTCTCTTCTTGCTCTCTGCCTAACAAGCCAGACAATTACTGTAAAGCATAGGTTTCGAGACCAACTTCTCAAACAGCTGAAGATAGACAACAAGTGACATCAACACACAGAGTGAAATAAAAAAAATGCTTGACTAAAATTAACAACACAGGAGTCTTATGTCAATCTTTTATATTTATTTGCAGTCATGAAGTTTCCATCACCCTACCTTCTCCTCACCATCATACATCTAGTCTACTACAAGGATGTGTGCATATTGGCTGCAGAACTGCAATGGTTTAACTACAAGTGATATGTATGGAAACATCCTGGCAGGGAAGGAGTTTCATGAGGAGAGGAAAGGCACTACATCAATACATGTTCACACCTCCCCTCAGTCTTCCCTTAAAAGAAACAACGAGGCTAATTTTCACTGTCCTTGCAGTGAGCAAGCATCTCAAATACTTACCAGTTGCTTCCCACACTTAATATGCCTGTCAGTGCAACTCTGTCAAACTGTAAACATGGGTCTTGGGCTTGCACAAGGCTCTGACCCAGTTTTCAGGAACCAAGACGTGAAGCATAAACTTTGCAATCTGCAATCACTATTGTTCGAGCTGGTAGTGCTTAAAGAGCATTCACAAAATGACAACCAATAAGGTTTACGCATAAGATTTATGTAGGGCAGGAAGAGTCTACACCCAGCCACAACAGTTGCCTGCCCTTCAACCTCCAATTTCCAACTCCGTTGGTGGAAGAGTTGTTGAATCACCCTGTCCCCACTCATCTGCGGTGTTGTTTCTGGGTTGCTGAGTCAGTGCAACAGGTCTGCCCACTCCCTGCACACCAGATTTCAACCAGAGTAAAGGACTCTGGCTAAGGAAAAAAACACGAGGCTTCGCGTATGAATGCTCCACCTATTGCTTGAAGACTGATAAATTTTTAAATCAGCCCTAGTATCTCTTCTTCGGCTATTCCATCTGGCAAAACATCCCCCACTCCAACACATCTCCTCATCTCTCTCTTCATAACAATACCAAATTAATAACAATTTCAAATTAATAGCCCTTTGTTCCATCTCCCTGTTACGCCTTGTTGTTCCCAGAGCTTTGTTTCTTAATTACATTTGAAAACTCAAGTTTATGGCTTACATTGTATTTATTTTCAGACATGCAGGATATGTGACACCCAGGGATGCAATAAGTGTTTCCTACAAAGGACGTACTGCATGAGCACAAGTAGTCCATTTGTGCTGATGACAATATGGATTCCTGATCTTCCTTGCAGTAACACTCTCCAACCAGTGGAAATAGCTTTCCCTATTTACACTATCAAAGCCCTTCATTGGTGTGAAAGTTATAACTTATCATCCCCAGTAGCAGCTGTGAATTTATCTTGCACACTTTTTATGTCATAAGTAGTCTGTCTTTAGTTGGCTAGTCAAAGTGAGTCATGGGTCCAGAATTTCCATTTAGCAGTGAAACAATGGAACTTGCCACAGACCTCAGAGGGAGCTCTGTACAGAGATCTAATGTTTTCTGTGGTACGGTTATAGAGTCATGTTGCAAAACAGGCCCTTTAGCCCACCATATCCATGCTGACCATCAGGTGCTATTTGCACTAATCCCTACTATGCCACAGTGATTCAAGTTCTCGTCCAGATGTTTCTTAAATGTTGTGAGAGTACCTGTCTCCATCACTTCCTCAGGCAGTGTGTTCCAGATTGAAAAAAATCTTTCTCTCTAAACCTTTTAGTCCTCACCTTAAACCTCTATCGTCTGGTCTTAAGACACCTCTGCCATGGGGAAAAGTTTCTTACTATCTGCTCTATCTATGGCTCTCATTACTTTACATAGAACATAGAACATTACAGCACAGTACAGGCCTTCGGCCCACAATGTTGTGCCGACATTTTATCCTGCTCTAAGATCTATCTAACCCTTCCCTCCCACATAGCCCCCCATTTCTCTATCATTCATGTGTCTATCTAAGAGTCTCTTAAATGTCCCTAATGTATCTGCCCCCACAACCTCTGCAGGCAGTGCATTCCACACACCCACCACTCTGTGTAAAAAAACTTACCCCTGACATCCCCCTTATACCTTCCTCCAATCACCTTAAAATTATGTCCCTTGGGTTAGCCATTGTCACCCTGGGAAAAAGTCTCTGAGTGTCCACTCGATCTATGGCTCTTATCATCTTGTACACCTCTATCAAGTCACCTCTCATTCTCCTTCTCTCCAAAGAGATCTAGTCTGCTCCTAAGAAAAGAGACCCAAACCTATCCAATCACCCTTCATAAGTGAAGCATTCCACCCCAGGCAGCATCTGGTGAACCTTTTCTGCACCTCTCCAGTGCAATCACATCCTTCTTATCATGTGGTGAGCAGAACTGCATGCAATGTTCCAACTGCAGCCTAACGAATATTTTACAATGTTGTACCAAGATCTCCTTGCTCTTAAACTCTATGCCCGGCTAATTAAGGCAAGTATCTGGTATGTCCTCTTCATCATCTTATCTACCTGTGCTGCCACATTCAGTGATCTTGACACCAAGGTCCCTTTGTTCCTTAATGCTCCCTAGGGCCCTACCATTCATGGTCAATGTCCTTGCCTTATTAGACACCCCAAATGCATCACCTTGCACTTAATAGGGTAACAATCCATCTGCTATTCCCCTGCCCAGCTTTCCACCAGATCAATATTGTTCTGTAGACTAAAATTAGCCTCCTCACTATCAAAACCATCACCAATTTTTGGGTCATCTGTTAACTTACTAACCATACCTCCTACATTCACATCTAAGTCATTAATGTATACAACAAACGGCAAGGGTCCCAACACCGAACCTTTTGGTACGGCTCTCATCATTGGCGTCGGATTGCCAAAGCAACTCTCCACCCTCACTCTCTGTTTCCTATTACCAAGCCCATTTTGGGTCCAATTTGCCAACTTGCTCTGGATTCATGGGTTCTGACCTTTTGGACCAGCTTTCCATGTGGGAACTTGTCAAAGGCATTATTCAAATCCTTGTAAACCACATCAACCACACTACCCTTATCAATGTATTTAATTACTTCCCCTTTTCTGACTCCTGCTTCTGCTTGGCATCAGCTCAATGGAATTGCAGGTGTCTGGCAGCTATGATCGGCTAAACAGCCAATCGCATTAAAGAATTTTCACAAATCCATAAACAGGGATCAATAAATGGAATTTCGAATTAATGTTTTCAACGTGGTATTGTGTTGTGGATTGGAGAACAAGATTCACCTTAAACTTTTGCCTGCAAGTGAGAAATTGCTTTCTTGAAAATACTGTAATCTTCCTCAGGTGCTGAAGCTTAGGAAAGGTAAACTAAGTCCCAAAATACCAAAGGGAAGAAAATAAGGAGTACATGAGTGTCTTCACCATGTGGAAGTTTAACCTGATGGAGTAGATTAGCTGTTCATGATAAAAAGACACAGTGATCTTCATCTGCCTGATTTTTTTATCCATTGATTTCATCAACATCTTCACTCACTGCAAGAACCACGATTTTATAACTCAGGTGCAGAGTGTTCTGATTTAGTCAATTTAGTTTGCATTTACATAGCACTTTTAATAGGGAAAAATATCCCTGGTGCTTCACAGAGTTTGTAAGGAAAACATGACATTGAGGCCTTGGAGGATGGCCATAAATATGATCAAGGAGTTAGATTTTAAAGAAAAAGACAGAGGTGAAAGGTATAGGGGTGTACATGGAATATAGAACATAGAACAGTACAGCACAGAAATAGGCTCTCCAGCCAGAATAAGTCCCATTGACCACCCATTGTGTAGGGAAGTTTGTTGCCTGGATTGATGAAGGCACAGCTAGCAGAGGCAGGGTGATGCATACAAAGCCATGGTGATGTGAGTGAAGCGATGTTTATGGGCTGATGTTACTGCACAGGTTGGGTCTCATGTAATGGTATGAAGGAATTTAACCAAATGGATGAAAATGCAGCCTTGGAGTTCCAGGATCAGTCAGGGAGAAGAGGATGGATGAGTGGACTGCTGTAGGAGAGAAGGAAGCTGCAGAATTTTAGATGAGCAATTTAATATTTTCTACTTGAAGATGTCTCTTTAACAGAGCGATACATCAACATACCTTAGCATGACTGCTGAAGAAACACTGTGTATTTACAAGGATATAGTTCAGAGAGTGAATTCGGAATCATTCCACGCCACAACCAATTTGAAGTAAATAAGCTCCTTCACAGTGCTTAATTGCAATACTCAGTATCTAAACTATACTTTACCGAGATGTCAAGTGAAAGCTCCTATATAATTGGGTCGTAAGATTTTTTTTAGGTATTTGTCCTAAAGCTGGGTGTTGCCTGTGGTTACTTCAAGACATTGTGGCAAGCCTATTCTGGGTTGTTAGGAAAAAGGAAAAGATTCAAAGGGTTCTTCAGATTTTGAAACATGCTTTTGTGAAAATTTAATCTGCGACCGAATTAAGAAAACAACAATTAAAGACCCTAAAATTGAGACAAAAGAAATGGAAATGTTGGAAATACACTGCAGACTTTGATTATAAATTTTAGTTCCTCAACGTCCATTGTTGGAGTACTGAATTGGTTCCAGTTAGGACACCGAAAAATGACAAGTAGGCTGTTTACATCGTTCATCAACATGCATCACCATCTAATGGCTGTTCTGCCAAACTGGACCTCCATGCTCCTCCTAATATTCAACTCTAATATTGCCCATATTCAACAACTGGAAATCCCCCATGCTAGTTCTCCTTAAATTGAGGAAAAATCACTTGCTTTTTACTTGTTGGATGATTTCTAAAGGTAACCAGGCTGTTGACTTCTACAGACTTCTGATTTTTTTTTTGGAGTTTTTTTTGAAGCTGATGAAGTGGTGTACTGAGTAAGGACTGAAGGACTTTGTCATGACTTCAAAGCATCTCTACAAACCAATTACTCCCAGAGCTGGGTGCATCCTATTGAAGGATGGCATGATTGGGAGAATTAGCAGAGGGTACGCAGAACAGGAGACACTGGAGCACGACAGAGGAGGGGGAGGCAACTCTCAGCAGGAGGCCAATTCCACCAGGTCAGGTTTGCCCACTTGAGCCTCAGTGAGGAACGATGTGGGAGTCATCTTTGCCTCAGTAATGCGTCACCTGCTGTAAATATAGCTCTAACCTCAGAGCAGAACAAGGGTTGCTTTGTTAGCATCAATACAGAAATTGCTGGAAATACTCAGCAGGTCAAGCAGTATCTAGGGAGAGAAAAACAGAGGTTGAGAGCTTCAAGTTCCTGGGAGTGAACTTCACCAATAGCCTGTCCTGGTCCAACCATGTAGATGCCACAGCCAAGGAAGCTCACCAGTGCCTCTATTTCCTCAGGAGGCTAGAGAAATTTGGCATGTCCCTGTCAAACCTTTCCAATTTTTATCGATGCACCATGGAAAGCATCCTACCCAGATGCATCGTGGCTTGGTATGGCAACTGTTCTGCCTGTGACTGCAAGAAACTGCAGAGAGTTGTGGACACAGCTCAGCACATCATGGAAACCAACCTCCTCTCCATGGACTTTGAGTATACTTCTCACTGCCTCGGTAAAGCAGCCAGCATAATCAAAGACCCCACTTACCCCAGACATTCTCTCTTCTCCCCTCTCCCATGGGGAGGAGGATACAACAGCCTTAAAGCACATACCACCAGGCTCAAGGACAACTTCTATCCCGCTGCTATAAGATTATTGAACAGTTCCCTAATACAATAAACTGGATTCTTGACCTCACAATCTAACTCGTTATGACCTTGCACCTTATTGTCTACCTACACTGCACTGTCTCTGTAGCTTTTACACTTTATTCTGCATTCTGTTATTGTTTTACCTTGTACTAACCCAATGCACTGTGTAATAAATTGATCTTTATGAGTAGTATGCAAGACAAGTTTTTCACTGTACCTTGATACAAGTGACAATAATAAACCAATACCAACACAGAGGCAATGCTTCCGGCATGTTAATTCTGTTTCTTTCTCTATAAATGCTGCTTGACTGGCTGAATATCCCCAGCATTTCCTGATTTAATTTTAGATTTTCATCATTTAGCTTTTGAATTACTAGTTTATCAGAGGCTGTAAGTTCACCATGGCATAAACCCTCATGCATCGGGGGTTTTGAGCTGGAGCTGCAGATAGTTGCAACACGTTGCATCTTGCTGTCCACTGTTGCAGATGGGAGGTCATCGACACTTTCTTGTCCAAGAGCACCAACTCCATTTCACCCTCTCATGCCAGAGAGCAGCAGGTGGTGCATGCTTATAGCTCTGCCTCGATTGCAGATGTTCCATTCTGCCAATGAATGCATGCACATTGCCTTGGGATTGTACACTAGAGATGTATCATAAGCAGAATGATTCCACTTCTTCAATATCGTTTTGATTTGTGACCCAGGATTTTGGCAGCAGTCATGATGCCTTCATTTCATGCCTGTTCCCTGTATCATCTGGATTTCCTGTGCCAAGATAAACAAAATGGTGTTGAACGCATCCACAAAGTCTATCTGCCAGCAATAGTAAGGCAGAACAGTGGCACAGTTTGTAGGGCTGCAACTGCATAGCTCCAGCAACCTGAGATCAATCCTGATTTTTGGTGCTGTCTGTGTGGAGTGTGCACATCCCCCCAGCAGATGTGTGGGTTTCCTTTGGATGCTCCAGTTTCCTCTCACATCCCAAAGACATGTGGGTTCAAAGGTTAATTGGCCACCTCTAAATTGCCCCTAGAGTGTAGGTGAGAAGTAGAATCTGGAAGGAGTTGATGGGAATGTGGGGAGAATAAAATGGGATTAGTACTTGATGGTCAGTACAGATTTGGTGAACTGATGGCCTGTTTTCATGCAGTATGACTCAAGTATGGCATGGTGGTGTAGCGGTTAGCGTAACGTTATCACAGCGCCAACAACCCGGATTCAACTCCCGCCGCTGTCTCTAAGGAGTTTGTACATTCTCTCTTTATATGTTTCCTCCGGATGCTCCGGTTTCCTCCCACATTCCAAAGACTTACAGGTTAGGAAGTTGTGGGCATGCTATGTTGGTGCCGGAAGAGTGGCACATTCTTCATATTCTCAGTAATGTAAGAAGATGCACTTCACTGTGTGTCTCGATGTACATGTGACTAATGAATAAATATATTATATCAAGTTCAAGTTTATTGTCATGGGCATACATACCCAGGGTATAGATGCCATGAAAATTAGCCTTTTGCAGCAGCAGCACAGTACATTACAGACATGGCAAACATAAATTACATAAACTTAAATTAACGTAAATTATATATAACTTACATGACAAAATAAAACAAAAATAAACATAACATTAGTGCAATTTGAGGGAAATACCATCTGAGGTCGAATTAAGGTTTTTCAGGTTGGTTTAAGAACCTGACAGCAGTGGAGAAGAAGCTGTTGTTGAACCTTGAGGTGTGGGTCTACAGGCTCCTGTACCTCCTGCCTGATGGCAGCAATGAGAAGAGGACATGGCTCAGATGGTGAGGGTCCTTAGAGATGGATGTCACCTTTCTGAGACATCGCCTCTTGTAGATGTCCTCAATGGTGGGGAGAGCTGTACCTGTGATGGAACTGGCTGAGTCCGCTGCTCTTGATAGCCTCTTGTGTTCCTGTGTGTTGGAGTGTCCATACCAGGCCATGATGCAACCAGTCAGAACGCTTTTCATTGTGCATTTGTAGAAGTTGGCCAGAGTCTTCAATGACACGCCAAAATTTCTCAGAAAGTAGAGATGCTGACACACCTTCTTCATGATTGCATCTGTATGCTGGGCCCAGGATAGATCCTCTGAGATGTTGACACCCAGGAACTTGAAGCTGATCACTTGGAACTTGAAGACTCTGTGGCATAGCTCTTGATTCCGATGTTCTGTGGCAATCTGCATGCAACATTAGCCATGGCAGCACACAAAACATGACTGTGTAAACTATTGAAACAACAATCAGATGTCTGGCCTGCTTTGCAAGAGCACGACAGCACCTGGCAGAATGTACCTCAGAAATCATGGTGATCTGATGCTTGCTCCATAACTTCACCATGAGGGATGGGCCCTTGCCTCATCTTATCAGAGCAGGAGAAGGAGGGAAAGGAAGAGGAAGAGGAGGAAGAAGAAGTGAGGAGCTGACCTTAACAACCCACTTCTGCCCATGGTGCCTGTGAAGAACTCATCAGATAGCTCTTGCAGGAAACAGAACCCAAATTCCTCTCTCCTGTATTCTCCCACCTTGTAACTTCCCTCTCATGATGAACATCCCAGTTTCCATTTGAAACCAAAACAGCAACTAACTAAAAATAAACTTTCCATAGCAAATTAATAAACCAAAGCCTGCCAGTCTTCCATTGCCTTAGTTGTTGCAATGCTCCTAAATGATAAGGGGATAAGATGACAAGTTGAGAAGAGGCATAGATCGAGTGGACAGTCAGAGACTTTTTCCCAGGGCGACAATGGCTAACACAAGGGGACATCATTTTAAGGTGATTGGATGAAGGTATAATAGGGACGTCAGGGGTAAGTTTTTTGCACAGAGAGTGGTGGGTGCGTGGAACACTCTGCCTGCAGAGGTTCTGGGGGCAGATGCATTAGGGACATTTAAGAGTCTCTTAGATAGACACATGAATGATAGAAAAATAGGGGCTATGTGAGAGGGAAGGGTTAGATGGATCATAGAGCAGGATAAAATGTCAGCACAACATTGTGGGCCGAAGGGCCTGTACTGTGCTGTAATGTTCTATGTTCTAAATAATGCCGCAGCTGTGGCTGCAGAATGGTTGGCGATAGGAGGCAGACCAGCAGTGGAGAAGTTTGGAGATCCTCTGGAGAGTGATAGCAACCCACTTTGAGGTTAGAATTCCTGGCTTCAGTCTGAATCTTCTCAGCTTGAAAGGAAGCATTGTTGACAGGCAATATGAATGGCAGTGGAGGGATGTCACTTGAGAGACAATGGCAGATGAAAACTCCACAGAGTTACTCGGCAGTTTTACTGGAGTTTAGCTTATTGGGTAGATGTAAATGATTTTCAAGGGAATGAGAGGGAACGGATCAATGGCTTGAATTTTACAAGGGAATGATAACTGTTCCTTGCAGAAATGCCAGAATTTCCCTGTATAAGTGTCGGCAGATTTGGGATTTCTGTGTATGTATGTGCAAACACTATATTCCTGTTAGGAATTCTGGAGTTATGGAATTATGTGTATATAGTTGATATTAATTCAAGCAAGAACCTGTCTTCGGTTCTTAATGTAAGTTGCAAGCATTAATCAGTTTGAGGTTAAAAGGACAACTTTGTAAGCAAACAGCACTGTCTACAGAACACAGGCTGTTGGCCCACAGCAGGGGGCTAGCTGCTCAGGAGATCTGGTTTGCAAAGGGATGTGAACATGAGACATTTTTGTACGCATGAGCGAAATGTAAGACAATGGGGTTATGTTAATTGGCCTACGTCAAACCAGGCAACTATGGCTAAGTTATTTTGCACCATTGTGACCAAGTTCAAGGAAGTTTGCAGACCAGACTGATATTGTCACTTAGAACATCAAACATGGTCCACAGACATATTTGATCAATTAGTAGTTGTGTTACGAACTGGGTTACTATTGGTGAATGTCTCTTTAAGATAGAGCATCGTGGTGTGTGTGTATATTGGCATGGTTATGACAACAGAAGATAAAGGACGTAATGACGTTTTTGAAGCAGTCAGTCGGAGTCAGTCAGAGGAGAGAGAGGGACACACACCAACCTGCTAGTTTCTCTATCGATGGATGAGAAACAGTAACTGTGCCTGTCACTACAATCCACGTATGGATTTTTAGAGTAATCCGGTGGAGTCCACTTTGTCGTTAACCTGCAAAGGGAAACAGGTATTTGTGTGGAAGGCCACGTCTCGGATGCTTTTCGGGGTGGCAGATACTTCGGAACAAAGCAGTGGAGTTCTCTTTGTTGTTGACCTATAGAAGGAAACAGGTATTTGTGTGGACAGCCACAATTCGAGAGCCTTTCGGGGTGAGGCAGATGCGGTGGTGTGGTCACTGCTGAGTAAACACTGAGGTGTCATTTGGGTTCCAAAGTGGAACATTTGAATTTCGTAATTACTCTCTATTTTCTCTCCACATCTACGTTTTGTGTTCAGTCAACGGTGGTTGTTGAAGAAGCCTTTGATCGCGTTTCACCTTCTGGCTTGCTGAACTGAACTTTAAGAACTGTTCCCGGATGTGGAGTTTGGGAATTTGCCACACACACACTACGAGTTTAGTTTTTGGGGTTAATGTTTAAGATTTAACATTTTTACTTCTAACATTTTTACTTTTATTTTTCTTATTATCATAAGTAGCTATTAATAAAGTAGTTGTTAACACTGAATCATGACTCAGTGTGTTTCTTTTGTTGCTGGTTCGTAACAGTTGGGATATTTGTGTACCCAGAGCGTCAGCCCTCACAACATTAATTTTGGGTCTCTGGGTTCTCTGTCCTCAGAAGCTTTTAGACCATCCGTGTAAATTACATTGTCCCAGCAAAAGTATTTGAATATTCAGACGTGTTTCCCATTGTAGATACAGTATGTTACTCAAAAGAAGCATTGGCAGGCTCTAAATATTGAAGTAAACCATGTCATTATAGTTATTGAAATTGTATTGAATCACTTGCTGTTACCTTTGATCTTAAGAGTGTAAAACTTAGATGTACTTTGAGTTTGGGAGACTCTACTGAGAGGGTCTCCAGGAGAATGCTTGCTCTCATGATGAATAAAGACTCTTATATCACCAGCTTCAGTGTCTCTCCAGTGATTAAGATCACAGTCACAATAATTCCCAAACTTGATGGCAGCTATTCTCTGAAGTTTTTCTGACTGCACTCCCCAAACTTGTGGCAATTCTCCTGTACTAATGGTGTGGAGTCCTTTCCAACAGTGTGGTGTAGTCTCGACCCAATGCAGGACAGTGCTTCTATTCATCTGAATGGAAAGGAAACCAGGCTAATATAATTTATATTAAGTGCTTATTTAAATGTTTTAGTTGGTTTAAGTGGACCTAAATGTTTTATAAAATTATTTTCAGAATAAAGATAGAATTTTATCTTTTTTAATAATTTTACATTTTTAGTGGCTTCTGAATATCAAATATAAGAAAAGTTTATATGATTTAGATGACTTTAATAACTAACTATGCTGGAGGAACTGCTTAACTGGCTGTCAGAAAGTTTTTAGTTTTATGGGTTAGACCTGATTTGGCTCTGGGCCCTTACTCCACCACTCTTGATATCAGGGCAACATTTACTTATGGAGTTCTGGTAAGACTGAAGTCAATGGGAATAATTCCAGTGATTGGAAGCATACCATGCATAAATGAAGATGGTGGTTGTTGTTGAAACCATCCCAGCTCAGGACCTCACTGCAGGAGTTCCTCCGGACTGTGTCCTAGGCCCAATCTTCTTCAACTGCTCTATCAATTACCTTTTTTTCTTTCATAAGATCAAAAATGTTCACTGATGATTGTGCAATATTCAATTCCATTCACATTTAAACAGCAAATGAAGCAGTCCATACCTCCATCCTACAAACCCTAGACAACATTCAGGGATGGATTGATAAGTGACAAGTAATGTTTCTACCATAAAAGAGCCAGACAATGACCATCTCCGACAAGAAGGAATCTAACCATCACTGGGTCTCTGGGGGTCACTATTGACCAGAAACTCAATAGGACCTGCCATGTAAGTGCCATGTCTATGACAGCAGGTCAGATGTTGGATACCCTATGATGAGTGTATCATTTCCTGACATCCTAAAGCTTTTCCATAATCAACATGGCACAAGTCTGGAATGTGATGGAATATTGGTAGTCATATCGGTATTGGTTTATTATTGTCACTTGTACTGAGGTACAGTGAAAAACTTGTCTTGCATACTGTTCGTACAGATCAATTCATTACACAGTGCATTGAGGTAGTACAGGGTAAAAACAATAACGGAATACAGAGTAAAGTGTCACAGCTACAGAGGAAGTGCAGTGCAGGTGGACAATAATGTGCGAGGTCATAACAAGGTAGATTATGAGGTCAAGAGTCCATCTCATCGTATAAGGGAACCGTTCAATAGCCTTATAACGGTGGGATAGAAGGGGATTGGTTTGTTACCACCCGTCCTAACAGCCTCCAATGCAACTGAATCCATCATCACCGTCGAGGACGTAAGATCAATCTTCCGGAGAGTGAACCCGAGGAGAGCATCTGGCCCAAATGGTGTCCCTGGTCGTGTCCTCAGATATTGTGCTGATCAACTGGTGGGGGTATTTGCAGACATGTTTAACCTCACCCTGCTTCAACCTCAGGCTCCCACCTGTATTAAGAAGACCACTATCATCCCAGTACCTAAGAAAAACAAGGTAACGTGCCTTAATGACTACCGACTGTTAATGATACTCACCACTTGCCTGGATGAATGCAGCTTCAAGAACACTCAACCTCAACGGTATTCATACAAAACAAGCCATTTGACTGGCACCCCATCAACCAACCTAAACATTCTTTACCTCCACCATTGGCAAACAGTGGTCACGGTGTGTACTATCTACAAAATGCAATGTTGCTCACTTCGGTTACTCTGACAGCACCTTCCAAGTTTGTGACGATTAGAACAAAAGAGGACAAGAGCATAAGGTGTATGACAGCACCACTTACCTGCAGGTTCCTCTCCAAACTGCATACCACCCTGATTTGGAAACATGCCCAAGCCTTTATTGCTGCTGGGTCTTAAATCCTGGCATTTTGGGTATAGCTTCACCAGAAAGACTGCAGTGAGTCTAGAAGTGGTTCATCGCCAGCTTCTCAAAGGCAATTAGGGATGTGCAGTAATGTCCAGTTCTTGAAAATCAATAATTAAAATAAGACCAATACAAAATCGGTAATGACTCTGCTGATCACCATTATTACAAGCCATTGAATACTGATGCTCAGGCAGCTTAATGTCATACATTGTCATTTACCAATTAGATTGCAAAATTTCTCTGGGGTTTTATTGATATCCTAATACCCGATCTTTCATGGGTTATAGAGACTGCCACCTACTTCTGGTGGCCACCCAACCAGAAATAGGAAGACACAAACATCAGCAGCAAAATGGTGCGGAATGTCACGTTAATTCAGTCGTGCTTCCACCCTGTAATGAAAATTTGTCCTCATGTGAGGTGTGGCAGAATCCTGGATCGCTGGTTTGTCCTCATGATTCCCCAGATTGCGCCCACTCCGTGCCAACTGCATTGTTATGGAAAGGCATAATTGCAGAAGTGTGTGAAAACACAAGCTTGACTTCTGCTTTCCCTTGAGCAGCACGCTAGGTATCAGAGTGAAGGGAGAGTACTGAGGGAATGAGAATAGTTACTGTGTGCTGTTCCTACATTCCTCCTCGTAGCTGTCTGGAGTAACATTGGCACTGGGCCAAGGACAGATCACTTGACCACTCTCCAGTCTGCGGTTAGTGCAGTGCCTGGAAGGTTGAGGCCAAAATAAAGAATTTGCTTCATAAAAAGAGGAACTTAAAGCTTAAAAGAAAAACACAAACAATATTGCAGGAAAATGACACAAATCAGGAAAAGCTGAAAAGTAGCCTGAAAGACACAACAAGTCAGCTATGATGTAAGCCTCACCTGCTGTGAATTTTGCAGGTCAGGGCCACACCTTGAATGTATTGGCAAATGCTGACATCAGGAGGCAATTCACTTCACATTTTGAAGAAGTCTTTCGTTTTTCTCCTTCAAAAAGTGCTACTGCAGAACTGGAGGGATGCCCTGATGTGGTCTGGATTCCATTCCAGATAGGAGAGAGGAGGTTAGCAGATTGCTTTCCTAATATTTTCCAGCAGTTCGGAATGTTTATACATTTTCCCGGCTGTGCTTTGGTGCCATAGTTGGCGATTTCCACAGAAAACCTCATTCATTGTGGAAACCATTGCAGGAGTAGGCTCAGTTTGAATGCTTTGTTCCATCATCCATCTAACTACAATATGTACATACACCCGGAACCCTACCCTTGTGACTGTAGATCCAGCTGGCCTGAGGACTGAGTTTGTAAAGCAAGACTGAAGGGATAAAATTGAATCAGTCGGCTTTATCCTTTCCAGAGCTCTTTACAAATAATGAAGTCATTGAGTAAACATATTCCCTTACGTTAACCTTTCACACCTTCAGGGGGGAAAAGGCACTTTGATGGGGTAAGAGGTACTTCACATTGGATGTTATTAAACATTGAATAAGAGTCATAGAGTCATAAAATCATCCAACTCAGGAACAGCCCTTCGGCCCATTGAGTCCATGCCGACCATCAAGGCCTCAATTAGAATAATCCTACACTAAGCTTTTCTTATTCTCCCAAAATGCTTATCAATTCCTTCCAGATTCTACCACTCACCTACACACTAGGAGAATTTACAGTGGCCAATTATCCTACCAACTTGAATGTCTTTGGGATGTGGGAGGAAACCAGAACACCCGGAGGAAACCCAAACAGTAACAGGGCGATTGTGCAAACTCCCCACAGGCAGTGCCTGAGGTCTGGATCAAAGCCGGGGCTGTGAGGCAGCAGCTTCACTAGCTGTGGCACTCTGCTGCCCCAGCTATTCTCATGTGTACTCCTTCAACTAAATGATCCATAGCAGCAACAAGTGGGATGGTATGTCTTCTAGTGCCCAGCTGTGTAATATGTTTATACATGTTTAAACTTGCTTACTTCATCTGACAAATATATGAAATGTTAGACTATTGTTTGTTGATTATAGCTCTCCCTTCAATACTATAATTCCAAGCAAACTTATCACCAGACTCCAAGACCTGGGACTCAACACCTCCCTTTACAACTGGATCCTTGACTTTCTGACCAACAGACTGCAATCAGTGAGGATAGGCAGCAACACCTCCAGCACAATTATTCTCAACACTGGTGCCCCACAAGGCTGCGTCCTCAGCCCTCTACTCCCTATACATTCATGACTGTGTGGCCAGATTCTGCTCTAACTCCATCTACAAGTTTGATGATACCGCCATAGTGGGCCATATCTCAAATAATGATGAGTCAGAGTACAGGAAGGAGATGGAGAGCTTAGTGACGTGGTGTCATGACAACAACCTCTCCCTCAATATCAACAGAACAAAAGAGCTGGCCATTGACTTCAGGAAAGGGGGCAGTGTACATGCACCTGTCTACATCAATGGCGCTGAGGACGAGAGGGTTGAGATCTTCAAGTTCCTAGGAGTGAACATCACCAATAGCCTGTCCTGGTCCAACCATATAGACGCCACAGCCAAAAAAGCTCACCAGTGCCTCTATTTGCTCAGGAGGCTAAAGAAATTTGGCACGTCCTCCTTGACACTCACTTACTTTTATTGATGCACCATAGAAAGCATCCTACCTGGATGCATCACAGCTTGGTATGGCAACTGCTCTGCCTAGAACCACAAGAAACTGCAGAGAGTTATGGACACAGCCCAGCGCGCCACGGAAACCAGCCTCCCCTCCTTGGTCTTTACCTCTCGCTGCCTTGGTGAAGCAGCCAGGATCATCAAAGATCCCATCCACCTGGGTCATTCTCTCTTCTCCCCTCTCCCATCAGGCAGAAGATACTGGAGCCTGAGGGCACATACCATCAGGCTCAAGGACAGCTTCTATCCCACTGTGATAAGACTATGGAACTGTTTCATCATACGTTGAGATGGACTCTTGACTTCACAATCCACCTTGTTATGACCTTGCACCTTATTGTCTACCTGCACAGCACTTCCCTGTAGCTGTGACACTTTACTCTGTATTCTGTTATTGTTTTTACCCTGTGCTATCTCAATGCATTGAGATGAATGATCTGTACGAATGGTCTGCAAGACAAGTTTTTCCCTGTAGCTCGGTACAAGTGACAAAAATAAACCAATATCAATACCAAATGATAGAAGTGGCAATTTTGAGTATATATCTGTTTAATTTAATGAAAAGTACAGACTTTTTTTTAACAAATGGTGTTGAATTGAAGAAATAATTTCCCACTGAATGAACCTAACCATTGAGAGCACTGTGGAAGTTCAGAGGAAAAGTGATCATGTTTTTCATTCTTAAGCTGAATTTCATGAAGGAAAGAAAGAAAGAAAGAGAGAGAGAAAGAAAGAGAGAAAGAAAGAGAGAAAGAGAGAAAGAAAGAGAGAAAGAAAGAGAGAAAGATAGAAAAAGCAAACAAGCAAGCAGGAAACAAAGAAACAAAAAGAAAGGAAGAACAAAAGAAAAAAACGAAAGCCATAAAGAAAGAAAGCAAGCAAGCTAATGAGTAACAAGCACGAAATTACAGACAGGTCCTCCTCAATATGAAGTTAGACACCTTCAACAATGGGCATCTCATGGGCAGCTCCAACAGTGATGGACCTGAATGTTGTTCCACTTTCCTAGCTCAAAAACTCAGATGCTTTGGCATTAGCGTCACCACTCTCAGTAAGGAAAGGAAATGGCCAGCTTAAAGAACAGGGCAGCAGATCTTCATCTGGAGGGATAGACTGGAACAGGATAGTCTTCTGTGAATGGGATTTCACCATCAAGACTGGCCTAATCTTGTGTCTCAGCAGTTCACTCTTTGGGATAAGTTGATACCACAGACTCACCCCAACAGAGCTAGCACACAATGGTCATCAGCACATATGCCCATGATTTGGAGAAGCAGCCATTGTCAGATAGTATAAAGTGTAGCATATATTAACCATTAAAGAAACAAGAACAACTTTTTAAACCCTTTTCAAACATAAGCTACAAGCTGAAGTCAGTTTTGAAATTACAAGAACAGTTGGATAAACAACAGCACTGTCTGTGAAGAGAGCAGGCTACCAGTGTAGGCTACCAGACAGCTGGAGACCACTAATGCGATCTGGTTTGGAAAGTGACATGGCCATGAGACATTCTTGTGTGCATTGGACTACATTTCAACCCTCAGGATGAGATTAAAGAAGTTTTCACACTGGCCAGTTTGCCACTTAGCACATCAAATATAGTCATAGGCACGTTTGTTCTGTCAATCAATAACTGGGGTATTTGTGTATCCAGAAAGTTAGCTCTCACACCACCAGTTTTGAGTGATGAAGGTTATTCCTGATGCAGGATTTCAACTTAAAACATTGACAATTCCTTTGCTCCCCCACAGATGCTGCTTGATCTGCTAAGTTCCTCCAGCAGATCATCTGTTGCTCCAGATTCCAGCATCAACACTCTCTTGTGTCTCCACTAATTTCGAGTGCCTGGAGTTTTTGTCCTCGAAACCTTTTGGGATATTGATGTGAATTACCTAGTACAGACAAAGGTACTTGAATATTCGGAGTTGGTTTTGTCAGTTACGAGGTGTTCCCATTGCAAATATGTAATTCTATGGGACAATTTGTCCACTCCCAAAATACTGAAATAATCTGTGCAATTGTATTTTTTTGCATGAAGAGTATGAAACTCAAAGTACTTTGAGTTCAAAGATATTCTACCAAGGGATTCTCCCAATGGGTTATCCAGGAGATTCTTCTACCATGTTTCTTCTATGTGTCTGCTTCTGGTGTTACATCCACAGCTCCAGTCTCCATGTGCATCATTTGAAGTCAAAATATCTCAACCTTGGAACCTACAGATGAGGTTAAGGATGACTTTGACCTGACCTTGAGGACACACTGACCGATTGATGCAAAGAGAAACAAACTTTTCCTCCTGGGGTGCCAGGATCGGAAAAAAATCTAACTGTTTGAAATGGGCAAGAATAGAGTAGGGGAAACTAACTGCAGTGGAGTCTTCCTCATCACAATCTACTTGGATCACAGTCTTGTCAGCACTCTGCTTCATCAGAGTAACAAGCACAAAACCTCGTGACAGCACCCGGATTCAGGTAGGCGTCCATTATGTCATTGTCTGAGTGAAAGGCTGCAAGGAAGTCGACGTCATCCAGAC
Organism: Pristis pectinata; assembly: GCF_009764475.1. Taxonomy (NCBI): domain Eukaryota; kingdom Metazoa; phylum Chordata; class Chondrichthyes; order Rhinopristiformes; family Pristidae; genus Pristis; species Pristis pectinata. Next base: position 27,052,093 of record NC_067414.1, on the reverse strand, counting down.
TATGAGAGATAGCAATGAGTGTTGGACTGATCACTGCCCTTTTTACTCAGTTAATCTTCTTTACCTATCCACAAAACAACAGCAGGAACAAAAATGCTGTGGTAAGAAAATGAATTTGAAAAGTCTCAAGGACCTCACAAATAAGGTTCTCTTCAGCTAACACTTCACGGACAACCTGCTTTCCCCACTATTGAGACACGGGAAACTGTAGATGCTGGAATCTGGAGCAACACATGAGATGTGGGAGGAAATCAGTGGGTCAGGCAGCAGGAAAGTGGACAGTTGATACTTTGGGTCGAGACCATCTGGACTCAGAACGGTCTCGACTTGAAACGTCAGCTGTGCACTGACCCTCCATAGATGCTGCCTGACCCACTGAGCTCCTCCAGAATCTTGTGTGTTATCCCACTGTTAGATTGAACAAAAGGGGCAAACGGTTTATGGAACCCAAGCATGCAGCTGATGTCTCAAATGTATATTTCTCATCTATAGTCACTGAGGAGAAGGACATTGTCGTTTGGGAATTTGGGGAAGGAGATGATGAAGTTCTAGAATATGTTATGATTAAAAAGCAGGAGGTATTAAATGTCTTAGTGGGCTTTAAGGCGGATAATTCCCCAGGAGCAAAAAACGAATTGCTGGGGGAACTCAGCGGGTGGAGGCAGAGGGATAGTCGACATTTCAGGTTGAGAGCCTGCATCAGGACTGAGAGTGCAGAGGGGAGCTAGCCAGTAAATAGAGATGAGCGGGAGGGATGAGGCAGGGGCTGGCAGGCGATAGGTGGAACTAGATGAGGAGGGAGATGATGGGCAGATGGTGCCAGGTTGGGGAGGAGGGGGTGGAGTCAGGAGACAGTGGCTGCTGGCCAATAGGCAGAGACAGACAAAGGAAGAGAGAAAAAGGGAACAAAGATCCCACCAGCTCCCCTCCACCAACACTCTCATCCACCTAGCAGAACTTGTTCTTACCCTGAACTATTTCTTTTTTGATTCCTCTCACTTTGTACAATTCAAAGGTGTAGCCATGGGCACTCGCATGGACCCCAGCTATGCCTGTCTTTTTGTTGGTTATATGGAACAGTTCTCGTTCCAAAACTACTCTGGTACCTTTCGGGTTAGACAAGGATCCACGTGCACCTCCTCCAACCTTGTCCACCGCATTCGGTGCTCTTGATGTGGCCTCCTGTACATCAGCGAGATCAAGCATCGACTAGGGGATGGTTTTGCGGAACACCTGCGCTCTACTTGTAATGGCCATCCCGATTTCTCAGTTGTACGTCACTTCAACTCCCCTTCTCATATTGACCTGTCAGTCCTTGGCCTTCCCCACTGCCAGGGGGATGCTAACCTCAAACTAGAATAACAACACCTCATATTCCAGCTGAGTAGTCTGCAACCCAATGGTATGAACATTGTATTTTCCAACTTTAGGGAACCCACACTCTATGGGATCCTTTTTCTCTTCTTCTCCCCCTCCACCCACCCCCATTATCCAGTTTCATTCCCCTCTCCCAACTGGTTACATCTACCTTTCATCACTCCCTGATCTAGTTCCACTTATCACCTTCCTACCTTATCAGATTCCAGCATCTGCAGCATCTTGTGTATCCACTTATCACCTTCCAGCTTTCCCTCCACCCCCCCCCCCCCCCAACACCAGCTGCATCTGCTCCTTTTTTATCCTCTCCTTGTCTATCTTTACCTATCACCTATCCCAACTCCATGTCCTCCCCTCCCCTGCCGGCTACATCAGTCCATCATCTCCCTCCTCACCTGCTTCCACCTATCCCCTGCCAGCTCCTGCCTCAGCCCTCCCTCTCACCTCTTTATTGGTATTGGTATTGGTTTATTATTGTCACCGAGGTACAGTGAAAAACTTGTCTTGCATACCGATCGTACAGGTCAATTCATTACACGGTGCAGTTACATTGAGTCAGTACAGAGTCCATTGATTAGTACAGGTAAAAACAATAACAGTAAAGAGTAAAGTGTCACAGCTACAGAGAAAGTGCAGTGCAATAAGGTGCAAGGTCACAACAAGGTAGATCGTGAGGTCAGAGTCCATCTCATCGTATAAGGGAACCGTTCAATAGTCTTATCACAGTGGGATAGAAGCTGTCCTTAAGCCTGGTGGTACATGCCCTCAGGCTCTTGTATCTTCTGTACACTGTACACTGGCTACCTCCCCTCTACACTCGCAGTCACGCAGGGTCTCCACCCGAAACATCCATTATCCCTTTGTCTCCACAGATGCTGCTTGACCTATTGCGACAAATCCCCAGAGCCTGATGAGATGGATCCCAGCCTGTTACAGGAGGCAAGGGAAGAGATTGCTGGTGGCCTTACAAAAGATTTTGACTGGCTACAAGTGAAATGCAGATGACTGGAGGACAGCAAATGCTTTACCTTTATTCAAGAAGGCAGCAACATAAGCCAGGTAATTGCAACACTGTGAGTCTAAGCTCGGTTAATGGAAAAAAATTCTAGGGACAGGATTAGTCTACACTTGGGAAGGAAGGAATTAATCAAAGAAAATCAGCAAAGCTTTCTTAGGAGGAGATCCTATTTGACCAATCTGACCGAATTTTTGATGAAGGCAGTCCTTTTGAAAAACTTAATGTGGATTTTACAGGGAGAGTAGTCCAAAATGGATCCAGGGCAAGTTGACAAATTAGATGCAAATTGGTTGGAAATAGGAGGCAAAGGGTCATAATGAAGTACTGTTTTTGTGATTGGAAGCCTGTTACCAGTAGCTTTCCTTGGGGGACTGAGACGCTTACTGTTTATTAATAAATTAACAATTTCAATCGGAAATGTCAGAGGCATGATTAGTAGGCTTGCAGATGACACAAAGATCAGTGGTGTTGTTGATAGTGAGGATAGTCTGAGGCTACAGGATGAGGCACAAGGGATTTTGAGGCATATTGGATAAATTGATCCAAAATTGGCCGTGTGGATAGGAGGCAGAAGGGCAATGGTGGATGGGTGTTTTTCTGACTAGAAGTCTGTAATAAGTGGGATCAGTCCTGATTACCTTTGTTGTTTGTAATATATATAATAAATTGGATTGAGAATGCGGGGGCAATGATTCGTAAGTTTGAAGATGATACAAAAATTGGTGGAGTCGTAGATAACAAAGAAGATCATTTAAAGATACAGCAGGACATAGATCAGCTGGAAAGTTGGGCAGAGTGGTTGTAGATGGCATTTAACCCAGACAAGGTGTGAAGTAATGCGCTTTGGGAGATTCAAATTCTGTTAGTACATATTAAGTAAATGTTAGGGACCTTAGGAGCATTGATGCACAGAGATACCTTGGGGTGCAATTCTATACCTCCCTGAAGGTGACAACACAGATGGATAATTAGTTAAAAAGGCATTTGGTATACTTGTGAGGCCTCAAGTATAGAATTGGAACATCTTGTTGCAGTTGTACAAAACATAGCTAGACCAAACTTAGAGTATTATATACAGAAAGGATATGGTAGCATAGAGAGCCTGCAGAAGAGATTCAACAGAATGTTGCCTGGAATGGAGGGCTGTGTTATAAGGAGAGATTGGATAGGCTGGGTTTGTTCTCACTGGAATGTAGGAGGCTGAGGTTATAATATTATGAGGGTATAGATAGGAAAGAGTGTCAGAATCCTTTACCCAGGGCATGGCAGGCACAGGGTTTAAGATGGGAGAAACTTAAAGGAAGTCTGAGGGGTAAGTTTTTCACACAGACGGTGATGAATATTTGGAACCAGCTGCCAGAGGAGGTAGTGGAGGCAGTACATTATTACATTGTTTAAAAAGCATTTGGACAGTTAATCGTATAGGAAAGGACTAAAGTGATTGGGCCTAACAGAGGCAAATGGGATTAGCATAAATAGGCATCACAGGTCGGCATAGTTGAGGCTGTCCAGGAAGAGCTGATTTCTGTTCTGTATGTTTCTATGATTCTATGATAATTCCATCCTTCTCACTGTTTGGAAAAGCTTTCACCCCCATTCTGAACACCATTTCAGGTTAGGAAATATTGACCCATGTTCTGCGTTCAGCCTCATTCCAGAAATTCCTGACCAACATTCTGTCCTGAGACAGTTTTCCAAAAAATTTCTTGATGGAAATTCAATCCTTAGTTACAGAAAATCCCTAACCCATATTCAATGATAGGGTCAAAGTTCAGGAAATCCCTGATCCACATTTCACACTCAGTTGTAGTCAGGTCCACATTCAATGCTCTGACACAAGTCAAGAAATCACCAAGCCACCCACATTCCATGTGTGTTATGATTGAGGACTTCAGTCAAAGTTGAGGAAATTCCTTACCAATCACAATTCAGAATCCCTGACTCACATTCTGTGTCAGTCTCTGGAAAGGAAATCCCAGTCAACATTCCATATTCAGTCGCAGGTCAGGAAATCCTTTACTCACTATCCATGTTCAGATATTCAGAGGAAATTCCTGATGCACATTCCAACCACTGTGAGAGGAATCCCTGGCCAACTTCTGTGTTGGATCATAGTTCAAGACATCTATGGCCCTCTTTCCGATCTACATCATAGTTACAGAAATCCCTGTCCCTCATCCGTACCGAATCACGGTTCAGAAAATGCCCGATCCACGTTCCATTCTCAATTTCATTTCATAAATCGCTGACAACAATCTGTGTTTTAGTCTCCATCCAGGAAATCCTACAACACACTCCCTGCTCAGAACATAGCTTGGGAATTCTCTGATCCAAATTTTGTGCTCAATCCCTGACCAATATTTCATGCTTTGGTCACACATCGGGAATTCCTGGACCCATATTCCTTACTTAATCAATGAAAAAGGAAATCCCTGGCAACATCCCATCTCCAGTCACTGCTGAGGAAATCCCTGACCAACATTCTGTTCTGTGCCATGTGTCAGAAATGCCTGATCCAACATTCACTCTCCATCACGGTTTGGTTTAGTTTGGTAATGTCAGCAAAACAAAAGATCCAAGATTCAAAAGCCTGAAAGCACATATCACCAGCCCAAGACAGTTCTATCCCACTGTTATAAGACTATTGAACGGTTAGTACGTTAGATGGACCCTTGACCTCACAAGATCTAACTTGTTACGACCGTGCACCTTATTGTCTACTTGTACTGCACTTTCTCTGTAGCTGTGGCACTTTATTCTGCATTCTGTTAGTGTTTTACCTTGTGCTACCTCAATGCACTGTGTAATGAATTGATCTGTATGAACAGCATGCAAGACAAGTTTTTCCACTGTATCTTGGTACAAGTGACAATAATAAACCAATTCCAATTCCAGTTCTAAATTCCTGATGATATTCCATGTTTAAATCAAAGTTCAGAAATTCCTTGATTCACATTCATGCTAAGTCACTGAAAAGGGAGATTCCTGGCTAACATTCTATATTGAGTCACGAGACAGGTAATCCCAGACCCACGTTCTAATCTCGCTCACAGTTCAAGAAAGTCCTGACCCCATTCTGATCTTAGTCACTGCTTAGGAACTTCCTGACACATTAGGCAGTCGCGAATAGTCAGGAAATCCCTGAACAACTTTCTGTGTAGCCACAGCTCAGGAAATCTCTGGCTGACGTTCTGAACTCAGGTACTGACCAGGAAATGCCAATCAATATTCCATTCTTGAATCACAATTCAGTAAAAGTCACTGACAATATTCCATGTTAAGTCACAGTCCAGGAAATCCCTGAACACAATCCAGGATCAGTCAAGTCCAGACAATCCCTGACCACATTTGATGCTCAGGCACTGGAAAGAAAATCCCTGGCTCGCAGTCCAAGCATGGTCGCGGTTCAGGAAATCCCTTTCTTTCTTTTTCAATCTTTTATAGTTTTCAAATTAATACAAATTAATTTATAACATCAATGTTTGTACATGTAATACAAAGAGATCAGGAGAACAATCATGGCACAGCTAATCATAAAGAACAGTAAAATATAAAAAAAATCTGTAGATCCCACAATCTCTTAGTAAATGAATATAATATAAAAGAAGGAAGGAAAAAGATTTATTATATATATAAAAGAAAAGAAAGAAAAAAATTCCCCAAATCAATAAGAAAAATTATAAACAATATATCAAACCAAACTAAACAGAAAAATTTTTAAAAAAAAGACTGGACTGAAACTTCTCAGGAGAAACAAAGCAATATTATGTCATCAACTTCATTCCTCTAAATTGGAAAGTTATTAAATGGGGATCTATATCATGTGAAAATATTGAATAAATGGACTCCAAATATCTTCAAATTTAAGCGAAGGATCAATAGTACCACACCTAATTTTTTCCAAGTTTAAACATGATATAGTTTGAGAAGGAAATCCCTAGCACAAGATCTGCATTCAGTCACAGGAAAGGGAATTCTGAACCCACTTCCAATCTCTGTTACAGTTAAGAAAGCACTGACCATCATTCTGTGTTCAGTTACAGGTCAGGAATTCCCTGAACAAAATTCCATGCTCAGTCATTGGAAAGGAAATCCCTGGCCAACATTGCATGTTCAGACACAGGAGAGGTAAATCCCTAACCAACATTTCACTCCCAGTCACATCAGGAAATATCCTGACCCATTTCTGATCTCAGTTACAATTAAGGAATTCCATGACCAACATTCTGTCCAAAGTAACAGTTCAGAAAATCTCTGATCCACAATCCATGCTCAGCCAAAGGTCAGGAAATTCATCCCACTTTCCTCACCAAGTCACATATCAGGAAATCCCTGACCAAATCCCATACTGATTGGGAATTTCCTGACTCACATCCTGTCCTCAATCATGGAAAGGAGTTACCTGACTCACATTCAGGAACAGGCCAAGAAATCCCTGATCCTCAGTCACTTCTGAGGAAATCATTAACCAACATTCCATATTCTTTCTCAATTTACAATTCCCATATCCACATAAAGTTTTCAAACTCATTTCGGTCAATTCCTGATGCACATTCCATTTCAATCATCGTCCGGGAATTCTTTGATCCATGATCTGTTCCAAATCACAGTTTGGGAAATCCTTGACACACATTCCATTCTCAATACATGTCAGGTATTCCCTGAACCACATTTCATGTCCAGTCATTGGAAAGGAAACCCCTGGCCAACATTTCTGCCAAATCCCAGTTCAGGAAATACCTGACCGAGTTTCCATGCTCACTTACAGTTCAGGAAATCACTGACCCACATCCCATTCTCAGTGAGGGTTAAGGAAATCCCTCACTAACGCCCTGTGATAGCTACAGTGCAGGAAATCCTTGACCAAATCCCCATGCAGTCACGATTCAAAAAGCGCTGACGCACTTTCTTTTCTCAGTCTTAGTTCAGGCAAGCTCCAATCCACATTCCATGCTGAGTCACGATCCAAGAATTACCTGACTATGAACCTATGTGCAGTTAATGGAAAGGGCATCGCAGACCCAAATTCTATCCTCAGTCACTTGTAAGGAAATCCGTGCCAAACATTCCGTGCCTAGTCATGTTTCGTGAGGAACTCATGACCTACTTGAAATACCAGACCCAAATTCAAGAATTTCCTGACCTACATTACATTCTTGGACAACATACAAGAAATCCCGGACCCTCATTCCATACTGAGTCACTAGGTAAAGAAAATCACTGACCAACATTCCATGTTCAGTCTCCATTTATAATTCCCTGATCCACATTAAATTTCAGTCACAGGCAGAAAATCCCTTGACCAATTCCCCACACAGTCACATGTCAGGGATTCATGGCAAATAGTTTGTGTGATCATTACCCACATTCCAGTCTCAGTCCCAGTTCAGGAAATCCCAGAACTAAATTCCATGTTCGCTCACTGGAAATGAAATCCTTGCCCAAAATTCCGTTCTTAGTCACCGAACAGGGAATGGCTGACTAAAATTCTGTGTTCAGCCACAGTTTGGGAAATCCCAGAAAACCATTCCGATTGAGCTCAACGTAAGGAAATCCCGAACACACGTTCTCTATCCAGGCACAGGTCGGGAAATCCCAGACCCCACATTCCATGCTTGATCACATTACAGGAAATTACTGACCGACACTTCATGCTGAGACACTGTCCAGGAATTCCCTGATCCACATTCCATTCTCAGGAAATCCCTGGCTCACAATCCCTTTTGCATCCGAATGACAGGACAGCCTTTCACTTAATCGCTATCGATGATTATCACAAAAGTTATCTAATTATTGACTCTTATTCCTTGATTTTACTTCCTTGTTTTAACCAGGTGAAAATCGCTACGTATACTTTCATGATCCCAAAAGCCATGCTTCCACTGAGTTCCACTCATAATCTGGACTGCAGGATCAAAGAACTTGTCCTCTGGTCTCCTGAAACTGGGCTACTGTTGCCCCCGATGCTCCTCAAGCCCCACATCTCACTACGTGTAGATCTCCCTATTCTGCCATCCTGCTCATAAACTCACACTTCTTCATTTGTGAAAGAAGAATCAAGTCATATTGGGACAACATTTTGAAGAAAAGTTTAGGTTCTGGATGTCTACATGTGCGGGGAAAAGTCCCTTAGTTCTATTGGGGCGGCATGGTAGTGCAGCAGTTAGCGTAACTCTATTACAGCACCAGCGACTCGGGTTCAATTCCAGCCGCTCTCTGCAAGGAGTTTGTACGTTCTCCCCGTGTATCTGCGTGGGTTTTCTCCGGGTGCTCTGGTTTCCTCCCACATTCCAAAAGACGTACAGGTTAGAAGATGTGGCCATGCTATGTTGGCACTGGAAGAGTGGCGACACTTGCAGGCTGCCTCCCAGCACACTCTCAGTAACACAAAAAGATGCATTTCACTGTGTGTTTTGATGTACATGTGACTAATAAATAATATCTTATCTATCTTATCTTTTCTGCACTTATAATGCAGAAAGGAGATTGTGGGACTGATGAGAAAGTATGAATGTGATAAGTGTGATTTTGTATGAGACTTCATTCACGTCTAGTTAATTGGTTATTCCATAATGCCCAGAAATGCTTCCTTCAAGGGCTTAGGCAACTTAGCACACCTTCCCTCTTCAGTGAGCTACTACTTCTTTAACTTTGCATTGCGTGAGAGTGGCAAGTATGACAGTGGGTGGTGACCAATTTATAAGATAAGATAAGAACTTTATTAGTCACATGTACATCAAAACACACAGTGAAATACATCTTTTGCGTAGTTTGTTGAGTTATATGGCTTTCATAATTGAATGTTGGGTGAAGTTTGCAAGTTGTATGACTAGATATCAAGTTGGCAATGTTGTAAAGTGTGTGAGAATATCAATGAATCTCCTAATTGACAGAGACATTAGTCAATGAGTGATGGGGCTGTGGTGAATGCTGCCTGTGCAGGATACGATGACTGAAGATACTTCTGTTGAATTTGACCACTTCTTGGAGGTTGTTGAACTTCTGGCAGTACCCCATCCAGGCCAGGACTTGACTCCTGGCATTGACCTCCAAACTTTCCAAGAGTGTATCTGGAGGAGGTCTTGGTCCTGCAGGCACAAGGCATCTCACCAAGGCCTCCACTGCAACATACAGTGTCTTGATGACGCTCCCTCCCACGTTGTCCCTGTGTCAGACTCATTTGCCAATGTCTGTAGTAGCCGCAGGGCACCTCTCTTTGCCAATCCATCATTGTTATTGAGTCTTAATCCTGGAACTCCCTACCCAAGAGCACTGTAAGAGTACTTTCCCCAGAAGGACTGCAGTGGTTCAAGGAGATGTGCATCACCACCTTCTCAAGGGTAATTAGGGATGGGAAATAAATGATGACCTTGATAGTGACGCCAAGATCCCATAAATGACTTAAGAATAAGATGCAGGCTGACTTGCAGTGGGGCAGATTAATTTTAGTTGATGGAAATCAAAATAAGCTGTCGATGCTGGAAATCTAAATTAAAACCAGAAAACGCTAGAAATGCTAAACAGGTCAGACTGCATCTGTGGGAAGAGAAACAAGAGTTAACATTTTAGGTTGAAGACCCTTCATCAGAACTGGGTAGGAGAGAACGTGTTAAGCTGCAGGGAGGGTGGGGGAGGGGGAGGATGAGCTTCAAACAAGGTTTTCTGGTCGTTGAGTGAATGGGAACAGTTAGACAGTGAGAACATAGACAAAGGAACATAGACAAAGGAATGTAGGAGTTGTGAAATGCAGAGCAGGAAGACTTGCCCGGCAGGTCAGTTTGGGCACATCCGCCACTCCCAAAGGAAAAAAAGTGGGGAAAAAAGCAAGTTGAGCCGATATCACAGATGGACGACAGATGCAGGCAGAGATATCAAGATATCTGAAAATATAGAATTCAATATTGTGTCCAGAAATCTAAAATATGTCCAAGTCAAGTCAAGTCAAGTTACTTCATTGTCATTCACCCATATGCTATAAAAACACATGGAGGAACGAAATGTTGTTTCCCCCAGACTCACACAACAGAGGATATACATAAAACAGAAGATATACAATAAAAATAAATAAATAAATGTGCAAGTACAATAGTGCAAAAAACAGTATAGATAGAATACAATTTAGTGGCAGAGTTAGTGCAAACCCAAGTTAGATGAAGAAAATACAGAACTCAGTGTGTTATACTGTTTGTATAAACATGTCCAGCAGCAGCCAAAGTTCTTATTACGCCGTTGTGCAAACCAGGGCTTTTGACGCGGCATTTGTCTGAAACTCTCTCCAGGGTATTCAGGAGCCTGGCAGCCTGGGGGAGAAACTGGAAGATAAGGTACTATTCCTCAAGCTTGCATTGGACCTCATTGTAGCAGTACAGGGGGGCCACAGACCAATAGGTCAGAGTGGGAGTGGGGTGGAGAATTAAAGTGGCAGGCAACTGGAGCTCAGCATCTTCTCCCACATGCAGCTTCCACATTTTATATCTATAATCCTTTATCTATGTTCTCACTCGCTAACTGCTCCTATCCACACATTGACCAGATAACATTGTCTGCAGCCTATCCCCATGAATACCAATGTTTTTTTAACCCTATCAGAGACATCCCACCTCCCACACCTTCTCTGCAGATCAACGAGCTTCTTTTGTCTCCTTCCTAGTTCTGATGAAGGATCTTTGAGTAGAAAGGTTAACTCTGTTTCTCTTCCCATAGCTGCAGCCTGACCTGCTGAGTATTTCTAGCATTTCTGTTTTTAATCTTAATGGGTGCTGGCACTCAGAATATTGGCTCCCTGCTGTCAATTGCAGCAAGTGAACAGCAAAGTTAGTGGTATCTGGTGCTACATTGATTCTAATGAGCAGCAGACCAAAATTGGTGTGTTGCCTGCTTTGCAATCTACAGGACTAGGGTTAGTCATGCATTGTGATCCACTGGCAGGTTTAGGGTCTTTTTGATATAGCCTTGATCTCTAACCCTATAACTTGGAAGTTCCCATGTGGCATAAAACATCATGGTTATCACTGCATCTTGCTTTCATTTTCACTTTACAATGTCCCACAAGAACATCTGTATGACACTAAAGCCCATTTCATTGGCAAAGAGGAACTAGATTTAAGAGATGTATGAAATTCATGCCGAGTGTATTTAAACACCATTGCATGAAGTCTTTCAGGGATAGGAAGGCAAAAGATGTTTAAATTTGATTTTATGCTGCAAAAGCATTGAAACAACTTAGATAGATGAGTTGAGGTGCCTATCCTGTCACAGATCCATTTGCCTTGCAGCTGTTGACCTAACACAATGAGCAAACCATTGAAAACTGAAAATTTGAGTTTATTTGAGGAGATTGTACCAATTGAAAGAGGCACCAAATTGGTAAATAGTTAAATTGGCTTATTATAACAGAATGCAGAATAAAGTGTTAACAGTTACAGAGAAAGTCCGTGCAGATAGACAATAAGGTGCAAGGCCATAATGAGGTAGATTGTGAGGTCAAGAGTCCATCTTATTGTACTAAGTGACTGTTCAATAGTCTTATAACAGCTGGATAGAAGCTGTCCTTGCACCTAATAGTATGTGCATTCAGGCTTTTGTATCTTCTTCCCAATGGGTGGGGGGAGAAGTGGAGTCTTTGATTATGCTGGCTGCTTTACCGAAGCAGCAAGAAGTGTAGACAGAGTCCATGGAGGGGAGGCTGGTTTCCGTGAAGTGCTGAGCTGTGTCCACAACTCTCTGGAGTTCCTTGTGATCTCGAGCAGAGCAGTTGCCGTACCAAGCTGTGATGCATCTGGATAGGATGCTTTCTATGGTGCATCATAATAAAAATTGGTGAGGGTCAAAGCAGACATGCCAAATTTCTTCAGCCTCCCGAGGAAGTAGAAGCAATATACGATAAAAAGAGAAAGATTTACTGGGGTCAATAAAATCAGATAAAAATTAGCACCAGGACAGAAGAACATAAGAACACAAGAGATAGAAGTAGGCCACTCAGCTTGGTCTTCCATTCAATTAGATCTTGGTGGATCTTATACCTCAGTGCCACTTTCCTGTACTAATCCCATATCCCTTTATTCTCATAATATCTAAAAACCTATTGATCTCTTTCTTCAAAACATTTAGCAACTGAGTGTCTACAATCTTCTTGGGTGGAGAATTTTAAAGATTTTCCGATTCTGGGTGAGGAATTTTCTCCTCACCTCTGTCCTGAATTGCTAATTTTGTATTTTGAGACTGTGATTCCTGGTTCTAGACACTACAGCCAATGGAAGCTTCATCAGTGCATTTACTCTGTCAATCTCCATAAGAATTTCATAAGTGTCAATGACATTACCTCTTATTCTTCTAAGCCCAGGGTAATATAGCCAGTTTCCTTAAACATCAATCCCGCCATCCCAGGAATCTATCTGCAAACCTTTGCAGCATTCCATTTCATGTGATTATTCAGAATGGAGCTCAACCTGCACACAATATTCCAAATATTGCCTTACCAGGGCCTCATCTTGTTGGAGGAAGACGTCTCTACTCTTGTGTTCAAATCCTCTTGCAAACGGCAGCATAAGATTTGACTTCCTAATTGCTTGCTTAACTGCATGTTATCTCCCAGTGATTTATGTACAAGGGCACCCAGACTCCACTGAACACAAGCACTTTCCAATCTTTCATCCTTTCTACTGTTTCTATCAATGTGGATGATGAAGTCCACATTATATTCCATCTGCCATGTTATCCCCATTCACTTAATCTGCCATTACCTTTCTGTAGCCTCTCAGCATCCTTGTCACAGTCCATGACGCCGACTAGTTTTGTATCATCAGCAAACTTAGATATATTTCACCTGATCCCCTCTTCCAAATCATTGGCAAAGATTGGGAACAGTTGGGGTTCCATCACCAATCCCTGCAGTCCTACATTAGTCACAGATTCCCAGCCCGAAAATGTCTCCCAATCTCCATCGTTTGTTTTCTGCCTGTTAACCAATCTTGCCAGTATATTAACTCCAATACTATGCACTCTAATTTTGTTTAATAATCTCTTATATGGCACCTTAATGAAGGCCTTTTGAAAGTCCAACTACAAGTCACATCAGCTTGTTCATCTTACTTATTCTACTCATTACAACCTCAAAATATTCTAATAAATTTGTCAAACATGATTTCTCTTTCATAAATCTATGTTGACTTTGCTCAATCCTGTTACTCTTTTCTAAGTGCCTTGTTACTACTTCTTTATTAATAGATTTCAATGTTTTCCCTATTACTGATAACAAGCTAACTGGTATGTAGTTCCTTGTTTTCTCTCCTCCTTCTTTCTTAAACTGCGAGGTTACATTTGCCAGCTTCAGTCACTGAATTTGTATCCAGAGAACTCATCCATGCTCTGACCTATCCATCCAACAATATCAGAGAGCATGAGCATCTGTTAACTGCTCTCTGATATTGTTCATGGAACAGTCAGTAAACTCTATAACCTGTGAATGAGTAGATTCTAAAGATCTTCCAAAAGTAAAACTGAACTTAATGTAATTGCTGCTTTATTGGACAGCAATTGGACATTCAGAAAGTTCAGTTAATATTTGTATAAAATCACATTAGCCTGCTCCACCCACAATGCAACTCCCCTTTAAGAGGCATAAGCTAGAGTTAATTTTAACTGATATTAGCCAATCACAACATTGGGCCCCTGCTGATGAGCCATCCACAATTTCTACTTACATTTCACCTGCAACTGCATTAACAGTTTGGTCAGGCATTTATACAAGTAACTTCTGAGAATAATACTGAATACTGCATATACTCAAATCTCAAATTGATATCATGCTGGTGGGGGAGGCAAGCTAGGTCAAAAGCAATGGGAAGTGCCTCAAAGCAGATCTTCAATGTCTATGAAATGTATGGAGAGTAACATAATCAGCAAAGCTTTTACTAGGAATAGCACAAATCTGTTTGGCTCACTGCAAAAAAGCATGTCAGCAAATCCTTGATAATGTTAATGGAAGAACTTTATGGTAATGCTGATTGGCAACAATGTTGTTGAACAGTTTGCAACTTCAGTGCAAGTGCATCAAAGGTTGCCCGCACGGACGCTGCCTGAGAGTTTTCCAGCATTATTTGGTTTTACTTCAGATTTCCAGCATCCACAGTTTTTTTTATTTTCAAAGGTTATTGGAGTAGAAATAAACTTCTGAGGAAAGCAAAAATAAAGGCAGCCTTCAAGATCAGCAACATCAGTGCTAATGTCATAGAGTCATAGAGTTGTACAACAGAGAAACAGGCCCTTTGGCCCAACTCGTATATGCCAGCCATGAAGCCTATCTATGCTAATTCCATTTGCCTGCATTAGGCCCAAAATCCCTCTACTTCTCTTCTGTCCAAATACCAATCCAAATACCTTTTAAATGTATCTGCCTCTATCATTTCCTCTGGCAGTCCATTCCAGATTACCACCACCTTCTGTGTGAAAAACTTACTCCTCAGATCTCCTTTAAACTTCTCCCCTCCTACCTTAAATGTGTCCTCTAGGTTTAGGCTCACCCACCCTCACAAAAAGACTCTGGCTATCTACCCTGTCTATGCCCTCACTAAACCTCTATAAGGTCAACCCTCAGCCTCCTAAATTCCACTGAAAATAAATCCAGCAAAGCCAATCTCTCCTTATAATTAAGGCCCTCCATTCCGTGCAACATCCTAGGTGAATCTCTTGTGCACTCTTCCTAATGCTACCACATCCTTCCTGTAGTGTGATGTCCAGAGCTGTACACAATACTCCAAGTGTATGTAGCTTCAAGACAAGTTGAATTAACGGACATCAACATGGCAAATGGAGTAAGATCTGAAGAAATGCAAGTTATCCACTTTGGTTGAAAAAAAAACAGAAATGCAGAGTTTGTTTTAAATGATGGGAGACTAGGAAATGTTGACATTCAAAAGAACTTTGGAGTCCTTGTGCACAAGTCACTCTGTTGATAAGCAGGTGCAGCAGACAGTTTGGAAAACAAGTGATATGTTGGCCTTTATTTTACAAGGATTTGAATGCAAGAGTAACAATGTCATATAACAAGGACTATGATGGGACCACACTTGGTGAGCTGTATCAACTATGATCTACTTCCCTAAAGAGGGATGCACTTCCTAGAGTATGCAACAAAGATTCAAAAGACTGGTTTCTGAGAAGGCATTCTGTCCTATGAGGAGAGATTGAGTCGACTAGAATCAGAATCAGGTTTATTATCACTGACATGTTGTGAAATTTGTTGTTTTGCAGCAGCAGTACAGTACAATTCATAGAGACATAAAGGCCTGTATTCTCTAGAATTCAGGAAAATGAAAGGTGACTTTAATTGAAACGTAAAGCAATTCTTACAAATATCAACGGGGTGGATGCTGCAAGAATGTTTCCCCTCGTTGTAGACTCTTGAACTAAAGGTCACAGTCTCAAAAGCAGGGGTTGTTTATTTAAGACTGAAATGAGCAGATATTTCTTTACTTAAAGAGTGATGAATCTTTGGAATCCTTTACCCTGGAGGGTTGAAGATTCTCAGTCATTAATTGCATTCAAAATGGATTTTGGATTCTGGATATGATTTCTGGAATTAAAGGAAATGGAGATAGATCATGCAAATGGCATTAGATAGAAAAATGGGTTATGATATTATTGAATGGTGGAACAAGTACAAGGAACAGCGTATCCTACTCCTGTTTCTATTTTGTATGTGTGCATGTTCATAGGTAATTCACTCCTGGGGTTTCTGCCATAGAGGTGGGTGGAGGTGAAAGGATATGAAGAAAGATTCCAAATGTAGTGGGCTCTTTAAAAGGTTCATCACCAAAGCTCTTTGCATTTATTGTGCCAATCAGAAGCAAATCTCTTGGAAGTGCTCAACACTTCAAACATGACCCAGTTTGTCAAAGAAACCCATCCCAAACTTTCTGTAAAGGTTCAACTACAAGAAGAAATAGAGAGTCATTAAAATCAGGAGACATCACACCTCATTAGAATGAGTTGTTAGGTGTCTCCCAAACACCATTAATAATACAATTTGCAGGATCATGTGTGAAGTTAGATTTATGATTAAGGCCAGTGACCCACAAAGTAAATCAGTTCAAATGTGCATCTACTTAATGATGCACCTATCAAAATGGAATATATTTTTAAATCTAAGTGAAAGGCTGTTACTCCCAATAACTGGTAGTTCCTGGCAACTTTGAGAGTATAATATACAGGAATATATTTTGTTTGGCAGAGCATAGAGCTGAGAAACCAACACAGAAGAAGCATTCACTGAAAGATTGGCAGTGCCAAGAATAGGGAATGCTGACACCTCTCACTGAGAGAGGATTCCATTTAGTTTATTCTCAAGTGTAAACTTTAGTTCCTGAAGGTGTTGCACTCTATGGTTTAATCATAGCACTTATGAATGATTAAATATGCATATGAAGTAACATTTAGAAAAAATGGAGAAATCCATTTAGAAAATACGTAAAAGTTGAAATCATATTTTGCCAAGAGGAAGACAGTTGTGGTGGCTGGTGGACATCCATGGGCTCTCCATGGTGGTGACGATGGACCAATCATCTTCATCTGCCTCACCAATGATCTAGATGGGTTACCATTTCCTGTTCACGTTCAAATGGTAATGCGTGTGCAGAACCTTCAGAAAAATGAAGTTTAGAATTGAGAATAAACTGCAAGGAATCCTGACCTCAATGGGAGAAAGTCAACTTTCTCTATTCCCAGCATGTTGATTTTCCAGTAAATGCAAGTAAGAAGTCAAATGTTTTCTGATGATTGCACCATGTTCAACTCCACTTGTAATTCCTCAGCAATGAAGCAGCCCATGCCTGTGTACAGCAAGATCTAAACAACATTCAGGCATGGGTTAATAAATGGCAAGTAAGATTGTGCAACATAAGTGTCAGGCAATGAGCATTTCCAGAAGAAAATGTCTAATCACCATCTCTTCACTTTCAATGCAATTACCATCATTGATAACTCAACCATTAACATTCTGAGGGTTACCATTGACCAGTCACATAAATACTCTGCCTGCAAGAGCATAACTGACGAAAGGGTCTTGACCTGAAACATTAACTCTGTTTCTCTTCCATACAATCTCCCCTGACCTGTTGAGTTTATTTTTGTTTTAAGACCAGGTCAGAGATTAGACGTCCTGTGGCCAGTGATTCCCTTTTTGACATCCCAAAGCCTTTCCACCATCTACAAGGTACAAGGTAGGAGTGTGATAGAATACTCTCCACTTGCCTGGATGAGTGCAGCTCTAAGAACATTCAAGAGGCTCAACATCATCCAGAACCCAATGAATTTTAACAGTAATATCACAGTTCCACAAAGACAACTATTGAAACTAGCTTTTTTTTAATTCTAGATTTTTTGTAATAACTTGAATTCCAATTCCCCAGCTGCCACAAAGGGATTTAAACTCTTATATTCCTTACTAAACAGCGTATGCTTCTGATCCAATAACTTAACCACTCTGGTACCATGTCCAGGTTAAGCAAGCCATCCTTCTCCACAGGCTCTTCACCGTCACTGGGTTTCATTCTTATATATGCAATTATAGCCAGCGAATCAGTGGCTATGGGTTTTCTTCCAGGGCTCATGAGGATCTGCACTCAATGTTCTTTTGTATTTTTAATCCCATGTTTTTGAAAATAAGACTTCATTTTCCTCCCATAAAAAAAAGATGCCTTCACCATCACATCGCACCTCATCACTACCTATCCTAACACTTTTGCCACATTTAAATTGCAAGGCTGTTTGTCTGACCTTCATTACAGGTGGACAGAAACTTTCCTCAGTGAAATATTGAGAGGCGTTAAGCCATCATTTTTGAATCACATCACACTCTTAGCCACAGATTGCATCTCTCTGTGACAATTATCTGAAAGGCAATTGAACTGCTCACAGCTTTGAACCACTTATCCATGTCGCTATTAGGGACTCTTATTTCCAGCACCACTATACCCTGTCCTTACCTCAACTCACTTGCTGCTAAAACCCTCTTCAATACCTTTGTTATTGTTAGACTTAAGCACTTCAATACACTCCTAGCTTACTTCCCTTGTAAACTTCAGCTCACTCAAAGCTCATACCAAGACCAATTCATCCATCGTCTCACTGATCAGAGTGATGGTGTTCCATTCATCTATCACTCTGATGAAGTGTCTTTGACTTGAAATGTTCACTCTTTCCACAGCTGCTGCCTGAACTGCTAAGTTTTTCCAACACTTTCTGTTTTTATTTTAGATTTCCAGCACCTGCAGTTTTTAAAAAAAAATTCATCCATCATTTCTATTAAAATCAAATCCCATTTTGCATCCCATTTTTCAAATCCTTCCATGGTCAAGAGATGACAGTGATAGGAAGAAGTGAGCCTTATATCCATCCGAAGTATCTGAGCTTCAATAACTCCAGGCTCTTGATCATCCTGGAACTTAACCATTCCACCATAGGTGACCATATCTTCAGTTGCCACTGATCTAAGCTCCGGAGATCCCTTCCTAAGCCTACCCACCTTTCTGCCTCTGTTTCCTCATGGCTTCTAGGGATGGAGGATTTCTGGTACAAGGATAGGCTGTAGAAGTTGAGGTTGTGCTTCTTGAACAAGAAAGATTTGGGGGGAGGTTTAATAGAGGTGTACAAGATCATGTTGGATCTAGAAGCTGTTCCCATAGTAGATAGCTCAAGGATCAAAGGATACAAGTGATAGGCAAGAGATATAGAGGTGAATGCATTCTGAGCAGAGTGGTGGTGATCTAGGATTCATTTTCCAAGAGAGTTAATCCAGCCATTCTGAAGGAATTTGGAGAGACATGAATGAACAAGAAGACAAAGCTACAAAATAGGGGGCCAGTCATTAAAAAATGAGGTGCATGGAAACTTCTTCTCTCAGAGGGTAGTGGATCTCTGGAATTCTCTGTCCCCGAAGATGGTGGAGGCCAGGTCATTAGATACATTTAGGGTGGAGATCGATATAAATTTGAAAGATCGAGGAATTCAGGGTTATGGGGAACTGGCACAAAAGAGGAGTTGAGACCAGCATGGATTAGCCATGATCATATTGAATGGTGCGGCAGGCTTGTGGGGAAGGAACTCCTGCTCCTTTTTTTCTTGTTTTGCTGTGTTCTTGAAAATGATTTGCAAGGCTACAGGGAAAGAGCAGGGCAATGGACTGGCTGGTTTGCTATACCAAGAACCAGCATGGACTCCATCGACCGAATGTCTTCCTTCTGTGCTGTCAAAATTCTATGATCTTATGCTTCTTATGATTTATCCCTTTAATCAAACACTTGCCTCTCTTTTTCTGCCCTACCATTTCCTTATGTGGATCTATATAATTTTTTTATTTGCTAATGCTCCTGAGAAGCACCTTGGCTGTTTAAAGAAGTGACTTAGATGGAAGGTTATTTTAAAACAATTAGAGGTAAATCTTCCAAGGTTTTCAAGGTATCCCATGAATGTTTGAAAACTCTATGCTTGTAGTGATTGAAGCTGTAATGTAATTGCTACAAAGTGGAAGCAATTTTATGTTGTCTCTTCAAGGTACTCTTTCATCTAAATCCTGACTCACAGCTATGGCACAGTACACTGAGATAAAGATATTGCATTGAAGTAAAACCAAACTGTACAGAGTCAATTCAAGTAAGCATAATCGGTTTCTTCTTTGCTTTACTAGTTGAGCGTTATCAACATTTGTTCCATGACATTTAAAAAAATGTGGTGCCATTGTTTTTACAGTTTGAGATAAATGGTCTTGAAAGCAATCACCTTTCATTCAAAATGTTTCTAACCAATTAATTGGGAATAAAAGAAAATGCTGGAATACTCAGCAAGGCAGACAGCACCTGTAGAGACAGTTAATATTTTATGTTGATGAAACATTAATTCTTTGTTAAAGGGTTATTGACCTTTTATTATCATTCTTTTTATCAAGGCTGATTCACTGCTTGGCATCAAATTGAGCATAGAATAGCTAGCAGCTAAGATAGGTTCAAATAATGTGTATATCACATTTGGCCTCTTCATGAGTTCTGACCTCCTGGAAACTGTGAAATGGGAGAGGGGGAGATGGACATTTTCTTTCATCAGGTTAAACATTAGTTCAGTCCTGGGATCAAAGTATACCTGCGTTTGGCAACCAACATTCCCACAAATTTCTGTGACATTCTGGGGAAAATTAGTGTTGTTAAAGAACATAAATTTTGAAAGAACACATCATTAAAATCAAAACTAAAACCTTATAGTAAATTGCTTTTGAGTTGAAGAAACATCTATTTATTAAGATAAGCTCAAACTAAATTTGAATCCAGAGAGAAGTTCGGTATCTTTTATTTATTTCTAGTGCTGCTGGTATTGGTCAGTAGGTTACCCTAGAATAAAGAGGGATCTGGACTCAACTACAGAAGTACTTTGAGGTCTTTAGGTATGAAGTCCGCATCGGAACTGCTTACTCCTCAATTCATTCCACCACTGTTATCTGGGCTGCCAAGTGTTTTCTTATCTCTTATTGTACTGGCAGAACCCTAACCAAGCAGTTCCAAATGTAATTGGCAGCCTTCATTCGTGTAATTTGACACCAAATGATCTCTACTACTCAAAGGATGCCAACGTGAGTGATAGACATAGCACAGTGCTTGTAGTGCCAAGGAAATTTGGGATTTTAGACAAAGCTGAAGCATTAAGGGCTGGTGACTGCTTTACATGGTTACTGCTCTTAATTGCATGACAGAGTTAAGCAGACCTGGCATTTTTATTGTTCTCCAGAAGCAGCCTGAATAAGTTTTACAACAGGTCACTTAGTCATGGACTGGACCCAGACCTGATCGTTCTGGACCCACTTCCTAAAAGAAATATCCATGAAGCTTACAGCTTCAAAGGACTCACCAGCGTACTGTTTTGATCTAATTTTTTTTAAGGATGCTTGTCTAATTCCTCATGTTCAGGATGAAGCACAGTGGGGTGGGACTTCTGGCTGCTGAGTTCCAGCATTACTCAACCTGTCCGAAGTCCCAGGTCAGATCCTTTAAATAATGTAGAACAAAGCCACGGCATTACAAGATTTATTTCATTTAAAGTGCTGGCAAGAGGTTAGCACACTGGCAGCTGCAAAAGGTGCTTCAGGATAAGCATCTTGTTCTTCCGAGACTGGAGTTGAAGTGTTCCTGTCAGAAAGAGGGCATTAGAAGGGATATCATTGTTGGAAAAGCTGGGAAGAAGCCATCAACTTCAACTGCACAGATCATTTAGAAGAATGAGACAGTGAGTGGCACTTTAATAATCAGAAATCCCTTTTACAGCAAATAAAAAGTTTATTGACTTCACAGGGTAAGCAGAGGTTACTTAGCTGTATTAGAAAAAGGCTAATTGAAATAGAGAGAAGCAAATTTTCAAGCACTTTCTTCCTTGTCCCAGAAACCCTGTAAGCTGACACCACTTGTAAGATATAATACATCCTCATACTGACAGCATAACTTCTGACTTTTGTTTACTTTTACCTGCTCTTTATCATCCATTAGGTGATTCCAGATGAATTGTAATTACTGGATATGGAGACTGATTCAAGCAATTTACATAATACATTCCTCCAGTAGGAGAAGGGAATATTTAATGCATGAAACAGCAGAGAAGGCACTGTTGGGTAGAAATTGATTTAAGGTTTAAAGGTTGACTTTCCTCAATGGATCATATTCCTTCAGAGGACTATTTCTTGCCCTAAAGTCTATAACCAGGAATAAGCTTTTCCTGAGGCCATCCCAGCATTAAGCAACATTTGGCTCCAAAACACTTCCCTAAAACAAGGTGGTATTTGCAACAGTATATGTCTATCATTCTGCTGATGATTCCTGCCCAAACAGGTTAAACTGGCAGCTTCTACTTTCCCTACTGAAGGCTGTTTACAGATACTGGCCAACAAATTAGGTCATGGTGGCATTAGTTTGCTTGGTGCTACGGATGCCAATTTTCTCACAACTTTGCTCATAAATTGTACAAATTCTAATGAAATGCACACTACTCACCATATTAAGTCTCAGGGCACCATGTGAATTGTGCACACACACCGGACATATGCAGAGAAGGCAGTTGATGATGTCAGTGATTGTGTAATACTGCTTTGATGCCAAAACTGTCAAAACTGGGCCCATTGATCAGGCTAATACAAAGTGCTAACCTCATTCAGGAAACCTGGCACATAGCAGCAGTGGGTACTCCTCCTACATGGTGGCCACTAGGTTTAAGAAAGCTATGCTGCATGAATTCTTCACAGAGAGTAAATCAGATGTATCTGACACTGAGGTTGGTTCTTGGGGGGGGGGGGGGGTGGTGGGGGCTGCAGGACTATCCCCTGAACCCCTCATTCTGGGATGTAGTGACATCTAGTGGAGACAGTATTTGCATTGCATGGAGAGTGTTGTGGAGACCATCGGTGGGCTGCTGTAGCACAGATATTAATGTCCATACTGGTTTGGAGACTCACTCCAATACACTCTAGAAAGGTTTCTGGCTCTGTTATTGTTTGCTGTGTCCTCTACAATCTAGCCATATTGCAGAGATAGTAGATGAGTAGATTGCAAACTACTGAAATTCTCTAGATTCTGGAGATACTGCAGGGGACTGGAAAACTATAAACGTATCACCACTATTTCCACAAAATGAGTAAGTCATAAGTCATAAACTATAGGCCAGTTAGCCTAACATCTGTCTCGGAAAAATGCTGAACTTCATTATTAAGGAGATAATGGAAGAGCACTTAGAAAATTGGAAGACAATCAAGCAAATTTGACATGGTCTTATGGAAAAGAAATCATGTTTGACAAATTTGCTAGAATTTTTTGAGGATTTAACAACCAGAGTTGATAAAGGGGAACCAGCAATACAGTGTATTTGGATTTCCAGAAGGCGTTTGATAAGGTGTCACATAAAAGGTTACGTAAGAATACATGGGGTTTGGCATTAATATGTTGGCACTTATTGGCAACATTAAGTGGCTAACTAACAGAAAACAGAGAGTTGGGATAAATTGGACATTTTCAGATCGGCAAATAGTAACCCGGCCTCAACTATTTATAATCTATATTGACAACTTGGTGAAGGGATTCATTGTATGCAGCCAAACTTGCTGTTGATACAAAAATAGCTGGTTAAGCAAGTTGTGAGGAGGATGCAAAGAGCCTGGAGAGAGAGATGGGTAAGTTAGATGAGTGGGCAGTAATGGAGAATATACATTTTTCTCATAATTGTTTTTTTCTGATTTTTTTTGTTGCAAAGAAGGAGGTCCATTCAGCCCATTGAGTTCATGCTGGCTCTCAGAGTGTTCACATCAGTCCCATTCCCCCACTTACTTCCCTGTAACTATTCTCTTTCACATGTTCGCATTTTAGACAAGAGTTTCGATGGATTAAAATTGTTGGGTGAGCGATGGAGATGTAGCATAGAGCAGCTTGTGGGTCTACTGAGGTAACTGTTGGGAAATAGAATTTGTTGACGTCTTCACCAACCTCAACCATGCATGTTGGGTCATTAAACTGGTTCCAGCATTGCATCCATGCCCTAGGCACGTGACTCATAACAATGATGCAGCTAGTGGCTCCTTCCATTTGCAGATGATGATGGACCTTGAAGGTTCACTGGGCTCCTGGGTATAAACAACCCTACTTTTCTCTGGCCAAAGTGTCCAGAACTGTGTCTGAAAACTTGATGACTATTCTCTACCCTGTTTCAATATAGCTTGCAGCATCATTCCCAAAGCTTTGGAATAACTTCCAGCAGCAGTTGGAAACAATGAACACAACTCCTTTAGGAAATATGGATAGGCCTTCTGTTAGGGTGGTTAGCTCTGACTGGTTCTAGCTCTTCATTAAATGATATCCTGTAAAGAAGTGTTACTGTGATAAAGAAAGCAGCTGGCATTGGTTAGACACCAGAGCTCTGATAATGAGGCAGGAGAACAAGTGTTAAACACGACTTGCACCAGGTCAAATTAATCTTCAGGTCATATTTAAAACTTGTGTTCCTACCTCTTTATCACCGCTCTGGTGTCTAACCAGTGCCAAGCACTCTTTTTATCACATTAGCACTTACTTACAGGGCATCATTTCATGAAGAGCTCAAACCAATAAAAGCTAGCCACCCTAACAGAAGGCGTATCCACATTTCCTCAAGAGGTTGCGCTTGTTGCTTTCAGTTGCTAATATGTTTGCACATTTTCAAAAGCTACTCAGCTTCCCCACAATTACCTTCATCTGAATAAACACATTTTTTTTACAGATTTATCAGTCATAATGGGGTTTACGGTGGTCGTAAACTGTATGTAATTAGACAACTAAAAATGACACTTGCACCTCACTCAATCATCAACTTCCTTGGTATTTTTTTCTCGTAGGTCACATGAACTTGCTTCCTTTACAAAGCTATGTAAATAGCAGTTGTTGGCAACTATGTATTCTATGTTCATTCCACTTGAAAGAACTTCGTAAAAGACTTTTGTTCATCAGTCACATGTTTCTTAGCCTTTGTTACCTGTAAGATAAAGGCAGCAGTCCCGAGAGACATACTTTGACATCCTTGATTTTCAAGAACAATAGAGCATCCTCTTTATCTTCAAAATTCAAGAACAGAGGTAAACACAAGTAATGCTAATTGTTCAACTCTGTACCTGATCTTTTTTGCCAACAGATATCCAATCCCAAGCAGGAACAATAATGTCTGTGATTAGTCTGACTCTAGAATTATTTTGGTTATTCACCTGAGACTGCAATAGGAATGTTGTGGATCATGACACATAACTGCTCTGCAAAAACAGGTACACAAGAGCTTTATTGTTGTACCATCAGCCTTATGAGAGCTGCCACTGTTTTTTGTGTCAGATTCATGGTAAGATATACATTTACAAATCACTTAAAGGTGCAGTATTCATTGGAAGGTAGTGCAATATGATGACATAAACCTCAATGAAAGGCAGTCACATCACCAGCATATGATACCAAACAAAAGGGAAACAGCTGATTTTATAACTTTCGAACATCTAGCAGAATCTTTGCTGTAAATCTTGTATGTACTTCCACAATCTTCCATCCATTACTATAAACAGAAAAGCATTGATAAGTGTTCTCAAAAAACTGAGCTGTGTATTTTATCATGTGTTTGATGTCTTTTAAATTTATCGTAAACCAGTATTTGTTTTTAATAACAGTATCTTCCTCAATTATCATACTTGTAATAGTCTATGTGATAAATCATTCACCAATAAAAATAATTATGCTGTACCTTTGTGGGACAGATTCCAAACTGCCATTGTTTTGAAGTCATTATCATCTATTGGGTAGCTGATACCGCTTTTAAAGCAAAATTTACAGCAGTCCTCCACACCATTGCCTTCTTCAGTGTCTGCATGGCTGTTTTTCATATTATGGAGGGTTTTTGTGTTGTGGAGTTGAGCATTTTCACCTTTGGTATATCATAGAAAACATTCCTGTCCAGCGTAATATTGGGTCCTGAGCAGGGACTAGAATAATGGCTTAACAGGGAATGTGAAATGGT
This sequence comes from Pristis pectinata, assembly GCF_009764475.1. NCBI lineage: Eukaryota > Metazoa > Chordata > Chondrichthyes > Rhinopristiformes > Pristidae > Pristis > Pristis pectinata. The sequence continues at coordinate 27,026,154 of NC_067414.1, read as the reverse complement.
ATCCAGATGTTAATTCCCTTCCTTACACCAACTCAACAAAATGCCTTCAATGCAAGTTATGTCTGGCACCAGTGAGAACTTTTCAATTTAACAGGTTTATTGACTTTTAGTACATATGTGTATGCTCCATTTTCTTCCTTCATTCATTTTCCTGAAATTTTTAATATTTTCCACCTGACTTCTTCTGAAATACCTATGATTTGCTTAATTTCAGTAGCAACATGATTATATGTTATCTCCTAATTACCTCTTACTTCAAATATAACTGTGCTGCTGTGGAGAGCTGCTATCATGCACTGTGCATGCCCATGTGTTACAAACTTCCATACCTGCACATTGCAGCACAGATGTACAAGGTGTGTGGAAAGTCAGCGGTTGGCCAGATCTCTCCTCCAGCTCTGCCCCTGGACTCAGTGTCCAGGGGCAAGTTTCTAATCACATTGAGTGGAGGGACCAGAAACACTTCTTATTTAGCCCCTAACCTTTACGCCACCTGTACAAGAAGTGACAACCTTCATTTGAATAGTGTTGTCAGCTTTCACTCAAAGGTTAAGAGAAGGTACGTGGTTTGTTTTTATTTTTTAATTCATATTAACATTTCAATTAGTCGACATAAGTTGCACATTTTATAAGTACATTATTTTTATTTTTTTCATTTTTACAATTTTTTCAAATGTACTTCCACATTCTCCAAATACCTCTGATCACCAGAGACATCTAGAAACAATGGAAGACCATCACCACTACAGTGGTGCATTGATAGAACATAGAAACATAGAAAACCTACAGCATAATTCAGGCCCTTCGGCCCACAATGCTGTGCCGAACATGTCCCTACCTTAGAAATTACAAGGCTTACCCATAGTCCTCTATTTTTCTCAGCTCCATGTACCTATCCAAAAGTCTCTTAAAAGACCTTACCGTATCCGTCTCCACCGTCGTTGCCAGCAGCCCATTCCACGCCTCATTTTCTGCCAGCCCTGTCCTAGCTACCATACGCCAACTGCTCAACTTTGCAAAACAGCTGCGGCACTGTGGGATGTTGGGAGTTGCACAACTGTGTAAGGTACATGTGGCTGTGGGGGTCCTGCAGGAGGCAAATACGGGACTTGGGTTCGGTTGAGGACAATCTAGCCCAAGTTTTCATTATTTTACTCTTATGGAAGTTTTGTACTCCACTATTATACCTCATTAACCACATTTACCAAATGAATCTGCCAAATTATATTGGAATGATTATGTGTGCCAGGAAATTTGTTAGTGCTAAAGCTACTGGATAGAAGCACAGGGCATTGTCCTAAGCCTCTGAAATTCAGTCCCAATGACTTAAATCCATTAGCAACAAAAGATGAATTAATTACCCCAAATTTTGCCCATTTGACAGAACAATGGCCTCTGTTTAATATTTCACCTGATAGATTGTATCTTCAAACATGCAGCATTAGAGTACCAGCATGACTAATGGATTCATGCTACTGGAATAGGGTGAATGCATCTGGCTCAGAGACAAAAGATGACAACTGAGATCTCAGCAGTTTGGTTTGGTGTCAACAAAAGGTGAATTAAACACCAAATACTTGCAAGATGTTATTGATTCCCAATGTATGCCCATAGTGGCATGTCTGAATATCAGCGAAAAAAACATTAAAAATGTCACGTAGGCATGCGGTAAGTGCTGAATAATGATTGTTTGCATTTCATAAATCCACGCAATAGAGCTTGATACAATTCACAAATATTTTCTTCATCCACAAAGTGACGAACATGGAGGATTGAGTTATTTCTTGCTTAGACTGTTCTTTTATAAGATTGTTTTCTCTGGAAAAAATAGGTATTGTTTCCCAAATATCCAAATGTTCTAGAACTGCCAAGTCCCACTAAAGTATGGCTTTGATTTACCTCCATGACTCACTGAAAGCTTTGCTCATGTTTTATAACTTCTTTTCTGTAGTGGGTAACATTCAAGCTAATTAATTTTACCTTCGGATTCATATCCCAAACTTCATCCATTTTTCCACATTCTATTCTTGACCCTGTTTAGGTGCCTTCTTTTGTAAATATATTTGAAAAAGCAATGCTTAATGGGGAGGAATTTCAGGCAAATGATTACCTCTTTACCAGCTGAATGAAATCCTATATCTTTTAATCTCAGATCCCCATTGTCAAGGAAATGCAACATTTCAGTTAGGTGGAATAAATTCACATTTGGTCAGGGTCAAGGAGTGTGCCTGGGAGTTGAATCACCGATCCGCCATGATCCAGGTGAATCGCCAACTAATAATCAACAAATAATCTGCTGGAGGAACTCAGCGGGTCGAGCAGCATCTGTAGGGGGAACGGAATTATTGACATTTCATGTCACAACGCTGCATCAGTCAGAGTTTTGACCTGAAATGCCAGTAATTCCTTCCCCCCCCCCCCCCCCCCCCCCCCCCCCCCACAGATGCTGCTCAACCTGCTGAGTTCCTCCAGCAGACTGTTGCTCCAGATTCCAGCATCTAGAGTCTCTTGTTTCACCAAATAAAGATATCATCTTGAGGGACTGAATGACTTACTCTTAATATTTTATTAATGGAAACCATTGCACTCCTGCCCATGAGACATGACCCAGCATGCAGCTTTCCTCTGGGTGTCTGGCTCCCAGCACTTGGATGCTGCCCAGCACAGCAGAGGGGCTATTTCAGCGCAGACAGACAGCTGGACTCTCAGAACAACGGACAGCTGGTGAGGCCACTCCCCACCCAGCAGACACACTGTTGTCAAAGCCATCTGTGTGATTTGGCCCATAGAATGTTTGTGAACGTCTCTAGTTTTCAACAAACACCCAGGAACATTCGGGGCGGGAAAAATATAAAAGCATTGTTAAAACAATCAATTTGTATTGTAAAATTAAAAAGCAAACCCACATACTAAAAAACAATTAAAGTCATTAAAACTAACAAATAAATAATAAAAAAATCAACAATTTATCCTGACACATAAGAGGTTCTGCAGATGCTGGAATCTGGTGCAACAGGAATTCAGCAGGTCAGGCAGCATCTATGGAGGGAAATAAACAGTCGAGGTTTTGGGTCGAGACCACTCATCAGGACAACTTACCCTTCTCCTGGGAGCCAATGTCTCCCCTTCATGTCAACGGGGATTGTTGTGCTTTTACCAGGTTTTAATCAGGCATATGCTCGGGGGCAGATTTCCCTGACCGAATGTCGTGAAATCTGTGGAGTAAGAGAATGCCCTGTTGGAATCCATGAGAAGTCTACCAGAGCAGCGCAGGGATATTTCAGGAGCCAGAAGCCACTACTGATTTAGTCCCACCCCTGGACTAGAACCTGGGACTTCCATGGGGATTGAAGCAGAAAATACAGACGCAGGAAATCCAAAACAAGGACAGAGAATGCTGGAAGCACTCACCAGGTCAGACAGCATCACTGGGGAGAGAAATGGAGTTGACATTTCAGGTCCAGAACCCCTGGACACAAAGGGAAATGTGAGAAAACAGGCAGCTTAAGATGCAGAGAGGGATAAAGGGTGGACAAAACAGAGGGTGTGCCTCTGGTGGAGTGCAGACCAAAGTTTGCTTTAAAAATCGTAGTTAGAGACTGAAGAGAAAAAAAAAGTTGAAACAGTAAGGTAGAGTCACATCTGTGGAGAGAGTAACTAAAAAGGTTAATTATCTGACAATGTTAAATTGTAAAATTCAATATTAAGTTCCAAGGACTTATACATAGATGGAAGATATGGTGCTGTCCCTCAAGCTTATTTTGAGCATTGTTGGAGCATTGTTGAAGGCAGAGAGATCAGAGTAGGACAGATACCACAGAAGGTAGTGAATCTTTGGAATTCTCCACCTGAGAGGGTTGTGGAGGCTCAGCTGCTGAGAATATTATTTATTCCTCTCTCCCCAACAACACTCTACATCTTCGCTTACTTCATACATTACACATTTACATTGTGAGCAGTCATGAGTGGCTGAACAGCTTACTTCTGCTTCTATTCACAATGTTATTATCTCTGCCTCAAGTCCACATTTCTGCCTGATTCCCATGACCCTCGACAGTGGCCAGAAATCTATCAATCTCATCTTTGAATGTACTCAACTACTGAGCATCCAGAGCCTTCTGAAGTAAGGAATTCTATAGATTGACAACAGATGGAGTAAGTAACTTTCTGTTCACCTCAGTCTTAAATGGCAGACCCCTTACCTCAGGCTATTCCTCCTTCTTTCAGACATTCCTGGGAGAGGAAACAGCTACTGAGAATTTACCCTGTCAATGCCTTAAGAATTTCCAATGCTTCAATGAAATGATCTCTCTTCTTAATAAATTCCAATGAGTCTAATCTAATCTTAATCAACCTCTCCTCCTAGTACAACACCTTCATTCCAGGGACAGGTCAAATGAGTCCACACTGCACTATCTCCAAATAGGTCCTTCCTTGAATATAAAATTTCAGGCAGCACTCCAGCAAAATACTTTGTATTTTAAACAAGACTTCTTTGATTTTTACTCCAATCCTCTTGTAATGAAAGCCAAACTGTCATTTGCCTTTATAACATGCTGTATCTGCATGTTAACCTGCATTTCATGAACGAGCGCTCCCACAGCTGAGTTCACTGCCTTCCTTCCTTCCTTCCTTCCTTCCTTCCTTCCTTCCTTCCTTCCTTCCTTCCTTCCTTCCTTTCTTTCTTTCTTTCTTTCTATTACTCCTTTATTTCCACCCCACCTATGCACTAAACTTAACTGCCCATATTATGGCCCCCTCCTTGATCTTGTCAGCAGATGTGGCCTTATTATTCCCGTCATCTCAATCTGTGCTAAGTTTTTTACTGTTACTTCCTTGCACCTCTCCCTATTTACGCTTACCTTTCCAATTCCGTGTAAGACAGGATAAGATAAGATTTCTTTGTTAGTTACATGTACATCAAGACACACAGTGAAATGCATCTTTTTGCGTGGAGTGTTCTGGGGGCAGCCCACAAGGGTCACCACGCTTCCGGCGCCAACATAGCATGCCCACAACTTCCTAACCCGTATGTCCTTGGAATGTGGGAGGAAACCAGAGCAACCGGAGGAAACCCACGCAGGCACGGGAAGAACGTACAAACTCCTTACAGACAGCGGCCGGAATTGAACCTGGGTCGCTGACGCTGTAAAAGCGTTATGCTAACCGCAACACTATCTGGTTCTCTTCTGCATTCATCCCGAGAAACATTCACTCTCTCAAATCACTCACAAGTGTACTTTCAAAATCCCAAATATCTTGCCTTTGACCACGCATTCACCAACCTACCCAGCCATACTCCCACCCCTGGTCCCTCTTGAAACCATTACTCTCTGTCACTCTAGCTGCTTCCCCCGCCCCCCCCCACTACCATTCCCCCAACCAATATGACTCTCATTTGGTCTCTCGAATCCAGGAAATGTAGATTGGAACATAGAACATAAAACACTACAGCACAGTACAGGCCCTTTGGCCCACAATGTTAGAGCATTTTATCCTGCTTTAATACCTATCTAACCCTTCCCTCCCAAATGTTAACCCTTCCCTCCTATTTCTCTGTCATTCATGTGTCTAAGAGTCTCTTAAATGTCCCTAACGTATCTGCCCCCACAACCTCTACCAACAGTGCGTTCCACGCACCCACCACTCTCCGTGTAAAAAAACTTACCTCTGACATTCCCCCTTATATCTTCCTCCAATCACCTTAAAATTATGCCCCCTCGCGTTAGCCGTTGTATTAGGAACAGATGTCATTCATGTCCCAGAACTAGTTGGGTCCATCCCAACAATCCCAACTAAAACGTTCACTAATTCTAGGATTAAACTGGAACAGAAAGAAAACCCCTCGCTTCTTTTCTCTACCACACACTCTGTCACTACAATTTTCTCTACCACCTCCCCTCCAGCAATATAAGGGATTAAGACTGAGACTATCCAAACATGCATCACTCCTCTTAGCCCACTGTACCCAACTCATTCCCAAGGATTTCTCTGCCCTGGCCCTGAAATCACATGTATCTCTATTTCTTCTCATTGCATATAATTTATTGCACAGAAATAAAAATTATAATAATTTTTTTTTGTCTTTCTCTCCTCATGAACTCAGTTTTTCCACGAGATCTTCGCAATTCCGACTAAGCCACCTGCCAGTTAATTTCCCTTTTCTGGCTCCCACGTTAGCTGAGATTGTTAACGGCTTTCATCTCAGGTCCCATGGTTATCTAAACTCCCGTCATAACCCAAAACAAAACAACCCTTCGCCTCTGAATGTTTGCAATTGTTCCACAATTAATGGCCATACCTTCAGATGCCAAGACGTAAGCTCTGGAATTCCCTGGCCACACCTGTCTCCTTCTCCACCTCTCTCCTTCTCTACGACTCTCCTTAAAATTTACCTCATTTTGCTAGGACTGTCTCCAGACATGGTTTGAGGTCACTACTTTCGAACATCTTGCGATGTTTTACTGCATGTAATGGAATGTATAATTAACTTTGTTATTATTGTTATTTCAGTACAATAAATTACATGTAATGGGATCTATATAAAAAAAGATTGAAAATGGTGTAAAATGACAATTCATTTTAGTGCCAAAGTAGCTGTTCATAAAAATTGCCTTGTCGTCTTCATGAAGCAATTGCTCAATAGCCTGATACAGTACGTGCAGTTTTACAGCTTGCAGATAGGCAATAATGATGCCTTGCACAGAGATAAGAAAACTACTGATGATTTTCTCTGCAAGCCTTTGGAATGCTTCATAATTACTTACCTTAAGTACTAGTTGGTCAAGCTTCAATAAAAAATGCTTTTTATCTCCAGTGAGGACATCTTGCAGATGCTGCAAGTCCCCCCCTGCAGTGAGCAGAGGCAATAGTCATTACTAACATAACTCCTAACAGAGTCTGGGCTGCAAGATATCATCTGTGTTTATGCTTGAACTGCCTCTTGAAGTTTGATGCAGACTTTGCAACCGAATGGCACCAAAGGAGCCTTAAAGAAGTGATTTAATATTTTCTTATAGCATACATTTTTAGAACAGGGGTGTTAAAATAAAGGTCCATGAAACTGAGTCACTCTCCCTTTCTTTCTCTTTTCATAAAGAAGGCACAGCAGAAGATGATTCCTTAAAAACCACTGCAGGTGACCAGTTTCATATTTTGTGATGTTCCCATAGAAATCCAAATGCCCCTTATTTTAACTTAAGCCAGAGCGAGTGAAATATACCTATGCTATTTTAATTTCCAAGCCTCTTTAGTTTTAAGGACGAAGGTTATACCGATTTGAACAGGAAGCAACACTTGAAAATATAAGAGAACTGTCTGGAGAATGATCTTAGTCTGTGTGGTGTGAAGGGGAATAGAAGCTGAAAATCCTGAGGAGTGCAGAATTCCTTGGAGGGGTTGGAGAAGCATCCCTGTCCTCCCAGCCCACCTTCAAACCTGGGTCTCCTCTGAGCACAACCCTGGCTGTCTGGACTCTCACTGTCTGATCCCGTTCTGTGTGACCAGGCGTTAAGCACATTGAAGGCATGCCAGCTGCTCTACTTCATTAGGAGTTTGAGGAGCTTTGGTATGTCACCAAAGGCTCTCCCAAATTCCTATAGATGTATGGAGGAGAGCATTCTGACTGGTTGCATCACAGCCTGGTATGGAGGCTCCAATGCACGGCTGCAGAGGGTTGTCGACTCAGCCAGCTTCATCACAGGCACAACTCTCCCCACCAATGAGCACATCTTCAAGAAGTGGTGCCTCAAGAAGGTGGCATCCATTACTAAAGACCTTGGAATCCAAGACCTTCCCACCCAGGACATGCCCTCTTATCGTTACCACCATTAGGGAAGAGGTACAGGAGCGTGAAGACCCACATTCAATGATTCAGGAACAGCTTCTTCCACTCTGCCATCAGATTTCTGAACAGTCCATGAACCCATGAAGTCTATCCCGTTATTCCTTTTTTTTGCACTATTTATTTTTGTAATTTACAGTAATTTTATGTCTTTGCACTGTACTGCTGATGCAAAACAACAAATTTCATCTCACCTAAGTCAGTAACAATAAATCTGATTCTGATTCTGATTGTGGTCTTCAGTCTTTTAAAAGGGATAGGGAGGGGGGGAGAAGAGGAGGAGGGGTGGCGATACTGGTCAGGGATACTATTACATCTGCAGAAAGGGTGGATAATGTAGAAGGTTCCTCTCTGGAGTCAATATGGGTGGAAGTTAGGAATAAGAAAGGAGCAGTTACTCTACTGGGAGTATTCTGTCGGCCCCCCAGTAGCAGCAGGGATACTGAGGAGCAGATTGGGAGGCAGATTTTGGAAAGATGCAAAAATAACAGGGTTGTTATCATGGGAGACTTCAACTTCCCAAATATTGATTGGCACCTGCTTAGTGCCAAAGGATTAGACAGGGCACAGTTTGTTAAGTGTGTCCAGGAGGGATTCCTGTCACGGTATGTTGACAGACCGACTAGAGGGAATGTCATATTAGATCCAGTTTTAGGTAACGAACCGGGTCAGGTGATAGATCTCTCAGTGGGCGAGCATTTGGGGGACAGTGACCACTGCTCCACAACCTTTAGCATTGTCATGGACAAGGATAGAAGCAAAGAGGACGGGAAGATATTTAATTGGGGAAAGGTGAATTATGAGGCTATAAGGCGAGAACTTGAGAGTGTAAATTGGGATGACATTTTTGAAGGGAAATGTACTATGGAGATGTGGTCGATGTCCAGGGATCTCTTGCAGGATGTTAGGGATAAATTTGTCCCAGTGAGGCAGAGAAAATATGGCAGAATGAAGGAACTATGGGTGACAAGAGAGTTGGAACAACTAGTTAGGAAGAAAAAGGCAGCATACATAAGGTGTAAGCAGCAAGGATCAGATAAGGCTCGTGAGGAATATAGGGTAGCAAGGAAGGAACTTAAGAAGGGGCTGAGGAGAGCAAGAAGGGGACATGAAGAGGCTTTGGTGAGCAGGGTTAAGGAGAATCCCAAGGCTTTTTTCTCGTACGTGAAGAGCAGAAGGATGATGAAAGTAAAGGTAGGACCAATTAGAGACAAAGGTGGGAAGATGTGCCTGGAAGCTGTGGAAGTGGGTGAGGTTTTCAATGAATATTCTCTTCAGTATTAACCAAGGAGAGGGGTCTTGATGACACTGACAACAGTGTCGGTAAGGGTAATGTTCTAGAGCATGTAGATTTCAAGAGGGAGGATGTGTTGGAGCTGTTAGAAAATATTAGGACAGATAAGTCCCCGGGGCCTGACGGTATATTCCCCAGGCTGCTTCTCGAGGCGAAGGAGGAGATTGCTGAACCGTTGGCTAGGATCTTTGAGTCCTCGTTGTCCACGGGAATGGTACTGGAGGATTGGAGGGTGGCAAATGTTGTCCCCTTATTCAAAAAAGGTAGTAGGGTTAGTCCAGGGAATTACAGACCAGTGAGCCTTATGTCTGTGGTCGGCAAGTTGTTTGAAAGGATTCTAAGAGATAGGATCTATAAGCATTTAGAGAATCATGGACTAATTAGGGACAGCCAGCATGGCTTTGTGAAGGGAAGATCTTGTCTCATAAGTCTGATAGGGTTCTTTGAGGAGGTGACCAAGAAGATCGCTGAGGGTAGTGCAGTAGATGTGGTCTACATGGATTTTAGTAAGGCATTTGACAAGGTTCTGCATGGTAGGCTTTTTCAGAAGGTCAGAGGCCAAGGGATCCAGGGAGGTTTGGCCGTGTGGATTCAGAATTGGCTTGCCTGTAGAAAGCAGAGGGTTGTGGTGGAGGGAGTGCATTCAGATTGGAGGGCTGTGACTAGCGGTGTCCCACAGGGATTGGTTCTGGGACCTCTACTTTTCGTAATATTTATTAATGACTTAGATGAGGAGGTGGAAGGGTGGGTTAGCAAGTTTGCAGACGACACAAAGATCGGTGGTGTTGTGGATACTGTAGAGGGCTGTTGAAGCTTACAGAGGGATATTGATAGGATGCAAAGCTGGGCTGACAAGTGGCAGATGGAGTTCAATCTGGAGAAGTATGAGGTAGTACACTTTTGAAGGACAAACTCCAAGGCGGAGTACAAGGTTAATGGCAGGATTCTGGGGAGTGTGGAGGAGCAGAGGGATCTGGGGGTTCATATCCACAGATCACTGAAAGTTGTCTCACAGGTGGATAGGGTAGTTACGAAAGCTTATGGGATGTTGGCTTTCATAAGTCGTGGGATCAAGTTTAAGAGCCACAAAGTAATGATGCAGCTTTACAAAACTCTGGTTAGACCACACTTAGAGTAGTGTCCAATTCTGGTCGCCTCATTATAGGAAGGATGTGGAGGCGTTGGAAAGAGTGCAGAGGAGATTTACCAGGATGCTGCCTGGATCGGAGAGTATGGATTATGAGGAGAGGCTAAAGGAGCTAGGGCTTTACTCATTGGAGAGAAGGAGGATGAGGGGAAACATGATAGAGGTATACAGAATATTAAGAGGAATAAATAGAGTGGACAGCCAGCGCCTCTTTCCCAAGGCACCAATGCTCAATACAAGAGGGCATGGCTTTAGGTAATGGGTGGGAAGTTCAAGGGAGATGTCAGAGGGAGGTTTTTCACCCAGAGAGTGGTTGGTGCATGGAATGCGCTGCCTGGGGTGGTGGTGGAGGCTGATACGTTGGTCAGGTTCAAGAGATTGTTAGATAAGCATATGGAGGAATTTAAGTTAGAGGGATATGTGGGAGTAAGGGGTTAGATAGTCTTAGGCGTGGTTTGAAGGGTGGCACAACATGGTGGGCCGAAGGGCCTGTATTGTGCTGTATTGTTCTATGGTTCTATGGTTCTATGGTCTGACTCACTCATATGCAACCTGACTACACGGCAGCAGGCTGGGGCAGTTGAAGCAGGAATCAATCTACTGCTGTTTTAACCCATTCCTGCCCATTTCACAATTGGGGGACAGAGTTAAACTTAAGCCTTTCATCTTAGATGTTTCTTTTGATAAAATCTGTCACTTTTGATAAACGCTACGGCTAGAGATTGGGATCCAACCCATGAGAGTAACTGGTGAAAACACCCTACACAAATCATGCAGTGAATTAAGAAGATCAAGGTATATTGAGTTAGTGCACGGAGGGGAAAGGTCAGTTGCAACCTCATTGAATGGTGGAGTAGGTATGTGGGACTGAATGACCAACTCCTGCTTCTACTTCCCATGTTCTTACATATCAGGCAAGTAAGTTAACGCCTGAATTCCAATGAAAATGAGCAGCAATTCACTGACAAACATTGAGAGATTGAGAATTGGAATCCAGTTGATGTGACTGATATTTAATGCCTACAGGGAATGCAGGAGAAAATGCAAGCCTGTGAAGACATTCCATGACATTTCATTAACACAAATACGGTGTTAACCTTTGATGGATTGATTGAGCAGATTGAGGTAAATTTATATGTTTAATTTAAAATAAACAGGTCATTGAAATTCCCGTTCACTCAGCAAAAAAGGGATAAAGGCTGGAGGCTCTGAGACTGAAGCAACAATTGAGTATCTGCTTTCTCAGCAGAGAAGTTGCAACATCAGGCACAGATACACAAGCCTCAGGGAGATAGAACAATGTGCCAGTTACTCCCTTGTGATGGGCGAACAGGTTTAGGCCACCTACGGAAGGAATAGTGAGTACCCCGTGATATCTGTACTCTTACCACACCGGTCCCCCGACCATCCCTGAATTCATTTACTTCACCATGCCAGCCAGGCTTTCAATTGCCACGGCTGCTAGTTCTTGCATTCTCTCCCTTAACCTCTCCACCTTCCTACCTCTTTTTCCTTCTTTAAGATGCTCCTTCAAACATGCCCCTTTGATGGCTATCTGCCCCAATAGCTCCGCTTGAGGCTGGCTGCCAAATATATTTTTATAACCCTCATGGTGTGCTGGGAGTAGCACAGTGTTGCTGTTGTGTTATCGCTCCAGTGACACAGCTTTGATTCATTTGTATAAGTGTGTGGAGATTGCATGTTCTCCCATGATCATGTAGGTTTCTATTGGGGGCTTTGCTTTCCTCCCACATTCCAAAGATCATGGATTAATTTGCTGCAGGATATTACCCCTTTGTGTAGTTTAATGGCAAAAAGAATCAAAGGGGATTTGCTGAGCATGTGAGAGAGAATGGATTGCAGGGCTACAGAGAAATAGGGAGGGGGAGAACGGTGATGATAGGATTGCTCTGTTGCAGGGTGGCACAGTGCCACAGCTGGGAGAGCTCTTGCCTCACAGCTCCAGTGATCCAGGTTGAATCCTGACCTCTGGTGTTGTCTGTGTGGGGTTTGCATGTTCTCTCTGCGACCACATGGGTTTCTTCCGGGTGCTCCGGTTATTTCCCACATCCCAAAGACGTGCAGGTTACTAGGCTAATTGGCCACTGTGAATTGACCTTAGTGTGTAGGGGAGTGGTAGGAATGGGAGAATAGGTTACAGGGGAAATCAGTGGGGGAATAGAGTTGCTCTGTGAGCCAGCATAGACTTGATGAACTGAAATGTTCTCCTGTATCATTTGGAAACGTGGCATGGACTCAATGAGCCAAAAGGTTCTTTCTGATTTATAGTTTATAAATCAGTATGTCTCTTGGGATATTTTATGATATTAAGGGTGCTGGAGCTGTGTTCTAGTAGGTGCAGCAGTTAGCGGAACGCTATTACAGTGCCAGCGACCTGGGTTCAATTCCCGCCACTGTCTGTAAGGAGTTTGTACGTTCTCCCCATGTGTCTGCATGGGTTTCCTCCGGGTGCTCTGGTTTCCTCCCACATTCCAAAAAGACATTCAGGTGAGGAGTTGCGGGCATGCTATGTTGGCGCCAGAAGCGTGGCAAAACTTGCGGGCTGCTCCCAGCACATTCTCAGTAACGCCAAAAGATGCAATTCACACTGAGTTTTGATGTGCATGTGACTAATAAATAAATATCTTATCTTATCTTATATCTTGTTTGTGAGATGATTTCTCCAGTTAAGTCAATTGTGATTCCCAGGATTTGCTAGCAAGTGATGTTACAATGGTGAAGCCATTGAAAGTTAAAGGGAAATGATTAGGGTTTCTCTTGTTAAAGAGGTCATTGACTGGTACTCTATTACTTGCCACTTATCAGCCCTTGCCTGATTGTTGACTAGGTCTTCCTGCCTACAGATGGGCTGCTTCATTTGCTGAGGAGTTGTGAATAGCATCAAGCATTGTAAAATCATTAGCATACTTTCTCACTTCTAATCTCTTTAAAGTCATTGATGAAACAGCTGAAGATGGTTGGATCTAGGACACTCATGCAGTGATGTCCTGGGAGTAAAATAATTGGATTCTGGCAACCACAATCATCTTCTATGGTACAGGCTAAGGCTCCAGCCAGTGGGGAGTTTTCCCTTTGATTTCTATTCACTTCTGTTCTACTGAGGTAGTCAGTATCACCTTACTTCTGGAACTCAACTAATTTGGACCAAGGCTGTGAGGAAATCTTGAGGTGAGTTGGCTTGGTGCAATCCAAACTGAGATTATTAATGAGTGTACTGTTTAATCATACTGTCATTGCATTTTCCAACACTTCACTGGTCATTGACAGTGGATTGATGGAAAGCAATTCAATTGCATTTGCTTTGCTTTTTGAGGATATGACCGATTTGGACAATGTATTGCTTTGACTTGTAGAAGCCAGTGGTGTAGCTGTACTGGAATATCTTGGCTAGAGGTTAGATTTGTTTTAGCACCATAGCTGCAAGGTAGTTGGGACCCAGAGTCCTTGCAGTAATCTGTGCTGTCAACTGTTTCTTGATAACACATGGATTGAATCTAATTAGTTTAAAACTTGAACTTGTCCCCTTGGGGAATTTAGGAGGAGGCTGTGTTCAATCACCCACTTGGCATTTCCAGCTGAGGATGATTCCAAGATGTTACACCCTTGCTTTTGTCCACACATTCTGGCCTCTGCCATTAAGCTGTTCTCAGAGGTTTTTCTTGTTAGCTGTTTAATTGTCCACCAGCATTCATGATGCACTGTGAGAGCTTTGATTTGATCCATTGATAATGAGATTCTTTCGCTGTTTCGATACCATGCTGTTTCTGTAGTTTAACATGTGTGTAGTCCTTTGTTGTAGCTCTACCAGTGTACAGTATAATGTGTTAACTATCTTATTAACTGTGCATTTACCTGTGAAGTTAAGAATATAAGTATTAATTAATAATCCACTACAATTGGATTTATTTTGAAAATAATCTCATCATAAACCACACAGAATCCTAAAACCTTCAGCACTGAAGGAGGCAATTTGTTGTCATTGCCACACTGGAGTTGTCCCCTTTTCCTGGTCTTTTTCTCATGTCCTAAATATTTCCTTGCTTAGGTTATGTCACTTAAAAGTTCTGACTGATGACTTCAGTGGCCTTCACTGAGGGCTGGGCTTCCTCCTGATCCTTCAAAGTTTTTCACTTTTTTGTGTAGTGAAAATGAGCATCAGATTAAGATTTTGAAGATACTCTTAGGCTGAAATAAAAATAGAAAATGTCAGAAAAATTCAGCAGATCAGGAAAGTGGAAAGAGAAACAGTCAGTGTTTCAGGGTCTGCGACCCTTCATTAGATATGAGAAAGAGAAAGATGCATATTAGTTTTCCATAAAAGGAAAGGTGGGGAGCGGAGTGTAGAAAAAGGGAATGTCACTAATGGGGGAGTTGAAATGGCTTAATGGGAGCAGTTACCACCACATTAAGCTGCTTGTGTGAGGTTGTGGGACCTGCCCAGTACCCAGAGTTTTATGAGTGGGGTAAAAAAAAGTCAACATGATATGAAACAGAAAATGGGAAATATTGGAAAAACTCAGCAGGTCAGGCAGGTTCAGTGGAAAGAGAAATAGCTAATGTTTCAAATGAAAAAGCCTTCTTCAGACACATGAAAGAGAGAAGCAGTGGTAGCAGTGAATGTGGTGGGTGGAACAAAGAGAGGGTGAAGTCATGTGGCAGCTAGGATCAGATAAAGCTTCTCTTAGGCTGGCCTGGTTTGTCAAGGCATCCAAAATGCTCCTTCATCATGGAAGCCTCTTATCTGTAGAGATCAAAATGGGCCTTACTGTGTTTCTCTGTCCATGGCCACTGCAAGGGACTTATTTGCCAGGGATGTAGAAGTAACAGTGACCTCTGAGGTATTTGATAAGCCTTCATCTTTAAATAACCAAACTGATAATTTTATTGCCAAATCACACCATTGTGTTCATCCTGGATGATGTGTTGTTCCTGATGGTTACTTAGATGCACATTGATATGTTGGAAGGCCGGTATGTTCATGAAGCCCACAGCAGTGCAGCTAGTGCCTTGCTTGGTTACTGGGCATCTCTAATGATCCACTGAGCATGGAATCAACTTGTCCAGCTCCATCATCCTGCCAGTGCTCTAGTTCTGAGTGGCACAGTAGCGTAGTAGTTAGTGTAATGCTATTACAGCACCAGCGATCGAGGGTCAATTCCCGCCGCTGTCTGTAAGGAGTTTGTATGTTCTCCCCATGACTGCGTGGGTTTCCTCCAGGTGCTCTGGTTTCATCCTACTTTCCAAAGACGTATGAAGTTAGCAGGTTAACATGGGTGTAATTGGGCGGCACAGGCTCGTTGGGCCAGAAGGGCCTATTACCGTGCTGTATATATAAAGTTTTAAATATATGCTTTGTGTATCTGATGCGCCAGTGGGTGGTAAAATGCCTGAGGTCACCAGTGTTGCATTTGCGCACTGGGTGGAGTCAGAGGGCTTTGGGGAGAGAAGCTGGGGTCTGGAGCTGGTAGTGAGAATGGAGTTATGGTGATGAGGTGGGAGGGCTAATACTGACACTGCCATCCCTGTGTTGGAGGTTTTTTGCAGACAGCTGGTTGCACAGTTCTGCATGCAACTTCATGGCCATCCAAAGCAAGTGGAAGTGACACCTGTATACCAGGTCCAGTTGCAGATTTGGGCAGTTTGCCTCCTGGTGCCAGCAAATCTGCCTGCAATGACTTCTTTCAATGTGATTGTTGTATTTTAACTCGAGCCATATTTATTTTTAAAATGCTTCCAATCCTTTATGAGACCTTTACCACTTAGCTTTAAATTCAATTATAAACAGAGATAATTCAAATAAAATTCTGCCTCAAAATTACAAAATATTTGCTTTTATGAAAGGTCATTGCTTTTCAACAAACACTTAATAAGGTCCTTGTATATTCTGGAAAAGAACATTCTGCGGTCATCTGAATTTGCAATGGTTATAAGAGCTGAATTCAAAGAATAACCCGTATCCAAATGGAAAGTTTTTTTTTTCTTTTCACAGCCTCAAGACCTCCCCCAACATTTTACTGTGGCTCAGTGGGTTGCATTCTTGCTTCTGAGTCAGAACCTTGTGGGTTCAAGTCCACCCCAGAAGCACGGGCACAAAAATTTAGGTTGGCATCCCACTGAAGTGCACAGAGAGTTCGACAGTGTCAGAGGTGTTACCTTTGGGATAAAGCTTTCAATCAAAAATCCTGCTATCTCAGGCAGACATAAAAAATCCTGTGGCACTAGTTTGAAGAAGAACAGGGAAGTTACCATAACTCTCAATATTTACCCCTCAATCAATATTTCCAAGCACAGCTTATTGAGTCAGATATCTTATTGCTGTTTGTTGGACCGTGCTATTTGTGAATTCACTGCTGCATTTCCTGCATTACAACAATGATAGTAAAATTACGTCATTGGCTGAAAAGTGCTTTTGGACATACTGAAAGAGATGAGAATGAGTCTATATAAGTACAAGTTTTTCTTTCACAGCCAATATAAGCAGTCTTGGAGGAGTAATCACTGCCGTGGTGTTGGAAACTCACATCAAAATCCATCCAAGGAAATATCTGGGGACCAGTAAGCCAAGTCAATGCAAGGAGTGGCTAAAAATTTGGAACAAATTTGGATTAAAATATTTATAATTTTGTTATATATTGCACTAGACTTGTTGCCCTAACTCCCTCAGAAAGATTAAAGAGATTGGAGCCAATTTTAAGCAACTAACCTGTCAATTTTCAGGTGGCAGCACACTAATATCAAAGCTATTGAATTCAGCTTGACAATTTGTCAAAATGGAATTTGAATTCACAACCTCTGGTTATTTATTCAAATACAGCTACTACATCACTGTAACTGAAATCAGTTTTCACCCATTTACACTGAGACGTCCAATCTATCTGTGCTGAGAATATTGTATCACTGGACAGACCTATATATTTCACCTAGTATAGCTGAGCCTGTTTACAAAAGTAAATTGCAGGTATTATAGGAATGAGGATACAAATGTCTTGAAACAAGGACAAGGATTTGGTCCATGCAAGGTGTCCTTAGTACCAGCACCAAATATGAAAACAGGATGTGTGCACAGATGAAAAGGTCTGCATAAAGTCCAAATTTATTTATTTCAATTATTTATTATAAGAAAGGTGGGAGGCAGCATAAAGGAAATTACAGACCTATTAGTCTGACATCGGTGGTGGGAAAGTTATTGGAATTGATCATCAAGGATGGTTTATGGAATACCTAGAGGTGCAAGGCAAAATAGGTCCTAGCCAACATGGTTTTGTGAAGGGAAGATCCTGCCTGACCAACCTATTGGAGTTTTTTGAAGAAATCACAGGTAGGATGGATAAAGGAGAGGCAGTAGATGTTGTGTATTTAGACTTCCAAAAGGCCTTCGACAAGGTGCCGCATAAGAAACTGATTAATAAGATGAGAGGTCATGGAATTACAGGTAGGATAACAGAATGGGTGGAGCATTGGCTGGTTGGCAGGAAGCAAAGGGTGGGAATAAAAGGATCTTGTTCTGGTTGGCTACCGGTTACTAGTGGTGTTCCGCAGGGGTCGGTGTTGGGGCCACATCTTTTTACCTTGTACATTAACAATTTGGATGATGGAGTAAATGGTCTTGTGGCTAAACTTGCGGATGACACCAAGATAGGTGGAGGAGTAGAGAGTATTGAGGAGACAGGAAGATTGCAGAGAGACCTAGATAGTTTAGGAGAATGGGCAAGGAAATGGCAGATGAGATTCAATGTTGAGAAATGTGCAGTTGTACACTTTGGAAACAGAAATAAATGGGCAGATTATTATCTAGATGGGGAGGAAATTCAAAGTACAGAAGTACAAAGGGACTTGGGGGTACTCATGCAGGATACCTTAAAGGTTAACCACCAGGTCGGATTGGTGGTAAAGAAAGAGAATGTTATGTTGGCATTCATTTCTAGAGGTATAGTGTATAAAAGTAAGGAAATGTTGATGAGGCTGTACGGGGCACTAGTGAGGCCTCATTTGGAATACTGTGCACAGTTTTGGGCCCCATATCTTAGGAAAGATGTGCTGATGTTGGAGAGGGTTCAGAGGAGATTTACGAGGATGATTCCCGGAATGAAAGGGCTTACGTATGATGAGCGTTTGTCGGCTCTTGGACTGTACTCACTAGAGTACAGAATAATGAGGGAGGACCTCATAGAGACATTTAAAATGTTGAAAGGACTGGACAGAGTAGATATGGCTAGGCTGTTTCCCTTGGTGGGTGAGTCCAGGACCAGATGGCACAATCTTAAAATTAGAGGGTACAGGTTTAAAACAGAGATGAGGAGAAATTTCTTTAGCCAGAGGGTGGTGAAATTGTGGAATTCCTTGCCACGTACAGCAGTGGAGGCCAGATCATTCGAGGCGTTTAAGGAAGAGATAGATAGGTATCTAAATAGTCGGGGTATCAAGGGATATGGGGATAAGGCCGGAAATTGGGGTTAGAATAGTGTTTTCTTTTTGCGCACCCCCCCCCCACCCCCAGTTTCTCATTTCTTTTTCTTTTTTCCCTTTTTCTTGGAGAAGACTCGATGGGCCGAATGGCCTACTTCTGCTCCCTTGTCTTGTGACCTTGTGATCTTGTGATTTGCCTGATTCCTATAAAGAAGTTCAATTCTTATTTTATATGAATGTGAACATGTTGGTGGAATCTCAAAGTTCAGAAATGGTCATCATGCTATTGCCAGCTCTTTGAAAGCGCTATCCGATATGTCAGGTCCTTTTGTTCTTTTCCTCAAATCCAGCAACTACTTTTTACCTTTGCAGCAACAAACAATCTGCTGGAGGAACTCAGCAGATCGAGCAGCATCTGTGGGAGGAAAGGAATTGTAGACGTTTCAGGTTGAAACCCTGCATCAGGACTTTTTTCCTTTTTTTAATATATATTCAACTTCCTTTAAATTCTGATAGACTGGTATTTTGAAAATTCAACCTTTAAATTGCCCACAGCCAGAGGCTAAATAGTGATTGCATGTTTTACCTGGGGCCCAAAGTTCTCTGATATAATATTTTACAAATTAAGGAAATGGGACAAAAAATTCAATAACTAGTTAGTTGTATTTTAGGTAATGCTAATGTGAACTTAATTCACAAAGAGCTTGTATTGAGCTTCTGTGGTTTGGAGTTAGGTGAGCTGAATTTGACTGAATATTTTGTTTATGGATACCCTGAGTGGACAGCCAAATGTCCAAAACCAATTATTTGATGTGCATCTGAAGCAAAAGCTAAACCTGTCTCAGTAATGATACATTTCCAAATTGATGGAGGTCTCTTACTGACTATAAGGAAGAGGACATAGAAGTTATAACAGGATATAGAAAGTATAATTGGAGGTGGCGGGAGATCTAGCAAATAGAATGTAATGTAGGAAAATGCAGACGTATCTATTTTGACAAATAATAACATAAAAACAAAGAAGTAAATTGTGAGAGAAGACAGAACTCTTGGTTGTAGAGGGATCTGGATGTTCTAGTGTATAATCTGCAAAAGGCATGTTTACAAGTATTGCAATTAGAAAAGTTAACATAATGTTATTGTTATCGCTCAGAGAATTGAATATGAAAGTAGGGAGGTTATGCTATGGTTATATAAGGGACTGGTCAGACCACATCTGGAGTACCATGTACAGAGCTATTAGTCTGCTTATTTAAGACAGGGTGTTAATGCAATGGAAGCAGTTCAAAGAAGGTTTATTAGACCTATACCTTTAATGGGGCTAGGTTGCCTTATGAGGAAAGTTTAGACAAGCTAGCCTTGTATCTACTGGCATTTAGAAGAGAGAGAGGAGATTTGATTGAAGCATTTAAGATTCTGAAGGGTCTTGAGAGAGTATTTAGGGAGAGGATCTTTCATCTCATGGGAGAATCGGGAAATTGTGATTACTGTTTTAAAAGTATGGAGTTGTCCATTTAAGACAGACATGAGGTGAATTTTTTTTCTCTCAAAAGATCATGACTGTTTGGAACACTCTTCCTCAAAGGGCAGAGGAACCAGAGTTTCAGGATATTTTTAAAGCAGAGGTAGAGAGGTACTTAAGCAAGGTGGTGGAAGTTACTGTGAGCAGACAGGAATGTAAGGATGAGACTACAGTTGGATCTTATAAAATGGCAGAGCATGTTTGAGGGGCCAAGTGATCTATTCCCACTCCTAATTTATATGTTCATACATTCACATGGAGGTGCTTTTACTTTTGTGTCAGTCTCTGTTCTATAAGAATTCCTAATGATTGTCACTTTTAACTATTCATCTCTTGGTATTATATCTTTTCAGTTAGGTTTGTCCGTGCCACGTATCAAAGACTAAAAGTGACCACTGCCAATTATTGTCATTAATGTACACATCTGTTAAATATATAAATGTCAATTCAAATTATTTCCATAGCCATATCAACTGCCACGTATCTCTAATCTGCAAAAGTGACTACACTTCAGAATGTGTTTCATTGGCGGTGAAGTGTTTAGGAGCACCACAAAGTCATAAAAGGAAAGTTCTTTCTTTTTTCAATTATTTCAGACGATGAATTTTTCTGATATCTGTTGACAGTTAACAGGTTATCTCCCAACAGATGTAATAACTCATACAGTTTTGGACATTGAATATCAGGAAGACATAGGGTGCAGATTAAAAAGTTTCTGCTGCTGTTATTATTATTTGTATTATTCCAAATACTTTTTAAGCTGGGGAGAAACAGTAATTGCTCATACATCTCAACTTTTGCAACAATAAAGATATTATATACCAGTTATAGGCACTGAGCTTCTGAAGTGTATATACAACACAGCAAAAGCAAGATCTCAGTTTGTAGATAATTTTAATCTCTAATCTGTTTTAAATTGGTAGATGTCTGAAGTTCGTAAGTATGTGTTCACTCTCTCGCTCTGTCCTTCTTGGGAAGTTGAAAGCTGATTGAAGTGAACTGGTATGGAAAAATACCATTTTACTGACATGAGCTTCTAATAAAGTATTTGTACATTGTATATAATGTGGGCATCCCTCAAACATTATTGTGATTAACATAAATCAGTCTAAATTTATGTTTGTTAATGTGTCTGGTGGAACATTGAAAATGGTTAAATATCAGGAGGGTTATATTTACAGTTGATTTATTATAGAGAGAGACGTGGAATAAAGGTCTGAAATGCCAATGCAAAGGCATCCTACCACCGCCCTCACCCCTTTAAATACAGATAACTGAACAAACTAGGGAATAGAAGACCTCTTTTGGAGAATAGAACTCAAAGGCTTATCAGAAAAAAACTCTGAAAATAAAAGGGCATCTGTGTTAACAAGAGGATTTTTTAGAAAATATTCTTTTCTGATCCCACTGATTTATCTTAATATCTGTTTTTTCCAATTACTTCAATACCCAAAATGAACTGCCTTGTGCATCCATTATCATGTTTTTTTTCAGGTAATCTATCCACATACTTTTGGAGTAAAAAAGCTGTTCCTCATTTCCTCATCTCTATATTAACTTTTAGTCCTTTGCATTCAAAGCTTGAGCAAATTCGACATATTGCTCTAGCCGGGTGGTCCTTGAGAGCTTCTGGCTGTGTCTTGAGTTTTATTCTCTGAATCCTTACTATTCTGCCACATACTTGTGACCTCAGCACTCATAGATCAGGTGTCACTTTGGAGGGGAGTTCAGCTTACTTGGCTTTGCCTGGAGAAGATACAGGAGCCTTAGAGCACACACCACCAGGCTCAAGGACAGCTTCTATCCCATGGTGATAAGACTATTGAATGGTTCCCTTATACGATGAGATGGACTCTTGTCTTCACAATCTATCTTGTTTGACCTTGCACCTTATTGTCTACCTGCAATGCACTTCCCTGTAGCTGTGACACTTTACTCTGTATTCAGTTATTGTTTTGACCCTGTACCAATACCAAGTTAGAACAGCAGGCTGCTGTCTGTAGACACCTTATCCTTTCTCTTTGATCAGGTAGGTGAAGTTGCTTCCCTACATAATGTACAACCATTGATCATGGCTGGCCATAGACCTTGGGTTTTTTCTCCCTGTTGGAATCTCCTGCCCTTCTCATTTTACCAAAAAAACTGTATGTAGTGACAAAATTCCACATTCTTTAACCATCTCACTTTTATAAATTAAGGATGGAAGACAATGATTCATTCTCAAAATCCACTGACCCAACCATCTAGCTAAATAGCCAAATAGCACCTCATCTCCATTTAGCTATCTTTGGCACATATCCTTGAATGCCGTTACCTAACGATCATGCAGCATAAGTTTTTCCTCAACTGCATGAACTAATATCACAATATAGTAGCTTTTGGGCATTCAACTTCACTTCTGAAATTCAATGTCATTGAGATCAATGAAACAGAATTTCAGAAGCAGAGCTTGATGCCCTCATGCCTTTGCAGGTTTAGTGCAGGTGACTAAGGACAAATAACTTCAAATTCCCCAGCTTCCTTAGCCTAATGGGAGAAAGGATTCTCCATTTCCACTGCAGCTTGTATGAAAAAGTACTTCCTGATTTCCTTCATGAATGTTCTAAACCTAATTTTAAAATTATGCCCATAATCTTAATTTCTCCAGCAGAGGAGATAGTTTCGTAATTATCCCATCAGATCCTTTCTTTGGAGACAAGAGACTGAAGATGCTGGAATCTTGACCAACAAACTATCTGCTGGAGGAACTCAGTTGGTCAAGCAGCATCTGTGAGGGGAAAGGAATTATTGACGTTTCGGGTTGAAACCTTGCATCAGGACTAAGAGGGGAGATGGCCAGTATAAACAGGACAGGGTGAGTGGTGTGGCAGGAACCTGAAGTGATTGGTGGATTGAAGACAAGTGAAGGATGATGGGCAGGCAGAGCCAGTAGAGGCAGGAGGCAGTGGTGCAGTTGAGAGACAGAGGCAGGTGGATGACAGATGGAGGCAGACAAAAAAAAAGAGAGGCAAATGGAGCGAGGTCGGGGGAGAGGACGATGAAGGTGCAGATAGCTTCTGGAAGGTGATGAGCAGGAACCCAAAAGCTACCAGTGCTGGAATCTGATAAGTAAGGGAGGTGATAATGGGAGAAATGAATGGCAGATCACACCAGAGCCAGATAGGGGAGGGGTGGGGGGAAAGCCTGTGGCTGAACAATGTGTGCAGTGCATGGATGGGATCAGGACGGCAGGGGGAGAGGAGAAGATAGCTAATGGGAGGGGCGGGGGGGGTGGGGTAGAGGACAAAAATGGGAGGACCAGTGGATGATCAGAAGGAGAGAGGGGTGGGGGGAAAGGGGGGTGGGGAAATACACCAGGAGGGTTAGCTAAAAGTGGAAAACTCAGTGTTCATGAAGGTTGTAGACTACCCAGGCAGAAGATGAGGTCCTCTCTTTGTTTTGACTCTAAAATCTGATCTTGATCAGATTACCCCTTGATCCCCAGTGGAAAAAGAGCACAGACGTATGTTCCCTAGCCTCAAAATTCAACCTTTTTGTTTTAGTTGCTCTGCATCAAAGGGGTTGCAATCTTGTTGTTGTATGCCTTCTAAAAGGTTGAGTTTATGCTAACAAGGCCACATGTAACTGCTGGAAAAGGCCTGAGATTTGCTGCAACAAAACTCCTACTGCTTCCCCATGGATTATACAAGGCTCTCTCCAGCATTGCAGAGGAGATCTTGGGAGAACCCCAGTGGGTTTCCAGGGCCATAGGCTTTAATGCATAGTTGTCAACTCTCTTGCAAGGTTATTCTTTCACCATCAGAAATACCATGCATGCAGTAGGAACCTTCTCAGTGCACGGCAGGTGTACTGTTCCAAATTTCCAAGCATTGTGTTAAATTGATGGAAAGATGTAGACAGCACACCCAGGATTTTCTGATAAAGTGCCAGCTTCACGGCAGTCCCTAAAAGAGCTGGACATACTTCAAACGCATCAGTTCGTAGTTGTACAGCAGCCAGCACAAACGCAAAGCATTGTGAGGCATTTTGTCAAATGGTTGTGCATCTCCCAGCATTAATGAAGGCTGGAATCGGATCAAGGCCTGACTCTGAGGTTCAACTGCCAGCTTTGCATGAATGTGCAATTGAAGTCACTTTGCATCAATGTAATTGCACTCTTGATTTTGCTTTGTGCATACATTTCTGTGGATAGATTATCAATAAAAAAAACAAATTGAGCAGCTCACCACTGTTTTACATTCTATCAGCAAGAAAAGAAACTGTGTTGTAAGATTCTCTGATTAAATAGTATTAAAGTTTACAGTTTTTCAATGTGCAGTCACATGAAACAGAACATTTTCTGTAGACTGCAGATTTATTTACAGCCCATTACCAACTAGCAGTCAATCAGATAAGGGTGTTAGTGACACACGTGGACTATTTTTAACACAGCATGGAACAGCATTTTGAATGAATGATTTATTGGCTGTCAGCTCGTGAAACATTTTGTAAGTGTCAAGCAGTTTTAAAAGGAGCAGGAATCTAATACATTTGTATAAAAACAAGACATTAATTAGCCTGTAAAGCAAAACACTAGAGAGGTAATTGTTCCGAACATTGCCTTGTTATGAGAAGCCACATGGTGGAAATTTGAGTGTACATCGTGTGCACAGTTTTATGACCATTCATTTGAAACAGTCTGAAAATCATGGGCAGCCTGTATCCAACCTACTAAAATGTGTTTCAGTTGGCGGGGCTCGGTGCTGGATGAAGCAAAGTGGAAAATTACCACATGAATTCGTCGTGTCCATGAAGATGTTTCTACACTAAACAATTAACATTGCTTGTCTGCATAAAAATGCTATATGTTGCACCGGTAAGCTCCTAAGGAGTAATCTTATTGACCTCCTGCAATTTTTTCATGTACACCTTTGCTTAATCCTTGTGCAAACAGATGAAATGAGGGGGTGGTTCTAATCCTTGTGCAAACAGATGAAATGAGGGGGTGGTTCTATGAAAAGAGACTGAATCAGATTTGATCTGTACTCACTGGAGTTTAGAATGGGGAGAGGAAATTTCATTGAAACATGCAAGGTTCTGAATGGAAACAGGACAGACTAGAAACAAAGACACTGCTTCCATCAGCTGGAAAGTCTAGAACCAGGGATCCAGTCTCAAATGATATGTATGGATGGTATGCAAAACAAAGTTCTTTTTCCACTCTATCTCGGTACATGTGACAATTATTAACCAATTACCAAGCTAGCAGTTAGTCATCTAGAACAGAGATGAGAAGAAATTTCTTTATCCAGGGGATTGTAAATCTTTGCTTTTCTTCACCTCAGAGGTTATGGACACTCATTCATTGCGTATTCCATGATGTGATCAATGTATTAGAATGTTTAGATACAGGAGCTTGAGGGCACATACCACCAGGCTCAAGGACAGCTTCTATCCCACTGTTGACTATTGAATGGTTCTCTTATATGATGAGATGGATTCTTGACCTCACAACCTACCTTGTTATGACCTTACACCTTATTGTCCACCTGCACTGCACTTCCTCTGTAGCTGTGACACTTTACTCTGTATTCTGTTATTGTTTTTACCCTGTACTACCTCAATGCACTGTGTAATGAATTGATCTGTACGAGAAATGTGCAAGACAAGTTTTTCACTGTACCTCGGTACAAGTGACAATAATAAACCAATACCAATATTTTTGGATTCTGAGGAAATCAAAGAGAATGGAGGTCAGGCAGAAAAGCAATTTGATTTACAAGATCAACCAAGATCTTATGAAATGATAGATCAGCTTCGAGGGTCTATGAAGCCTAATTCTGCTTCTATTTCTTGTTCTTATGGGCCACTTATGTACATAGATAAAACAATGAGGAAAAATTTGGATTTGTAAATCAATGTTTACATTTCTTTGTGGGTATCCTAAAGTGATTTGGGCCCTATGAAGTGTAAGGACTGTTCTAACACAGGAACCATGGTGAACGATTTTTAACAGTAAGCTTCCACAAACAGCAATGTGAGAATCGCCAGATAATCTGTTTCAGTGTTTCTTGCAACTGTTGCACTGGTCGTTCTTGACTTCCAGGCAGCTTCCCAGCCACTCTTAATGAAAGCCAAATATATTCCAATTATTTCAAGATTTATCCTAAATTAGTTATGCTTCTTATCCCTATTTTAGTTTCAATAAAGTTAAGTACTAGAGTTGATTCTCCAAGCAGTTTATAGAGGGAGTAATGTTAACTAAGGAAGCAATAAAGGAATTTAGAATTTTTTAAGAATGAATGCAGGTGTGAAGAGTAGTTGCAGCAACAAATTACAGATATATGAGGATTAGCTAAGATGTTGGATGGGATATTTATCAAATGGAAGGATAAATATTTCTTCCATTTGCACAGACATATTATAGATTTATTTCATATTTATTGCTGTTATGCAGAGAAGCACAGCAAAGCCTTCAAACAGCAATGAAAGAAGGCCAGGCAATATATTTCGGTGATTTTCCATGCCTTTGTCGTATAACCCACTGGGATCTCATCTCCCTGAAGGAGCAGATGTAACCGCGGTTTAACACAGCATCAGAGATCCATTTGACAGTGTAACTCTCCCTCAGTACCATATCAAGGCAGCAGTCTAGAGTACATGCTCTGATCTCTAAAGTAGGCCTTGAATTTATCGACTTGGAGGCAAGAAGTTCTATCATTGAGCCACACAGAGTGAATTTAATCTAATTAGAAAAGCAAATAAATGCAAGGTGGTGCAGCTGACTTGAAAGAAGTTGTGTATAACAGCTCTGTGGCAAGAGAAGCGTAAGATACACAGCTTTTTCTTTTCTAGTGACTTACATTGAATAAAATTAAATTAAACCTGTAACCAGTTAACCTTCAGATTTCACAACTCTTGGCATTTGATCCATATAATTCCAAAGAATGCATGGAAGAGCAGCAGGCCTTTTCATCCCAACAAGTCCCTACTTTTGTCTCCCCAGGAGCCTCCTTCCATCCCTTTCACTCCATTGGTGTAATTTATATTAACCTTGCCATATATATACTGGCTATCAGATTTGCCTATAACAAGGATAACACTTTAGAAATCTTGCAGGGCTTTGCAACATCTAAAGAACACAGAAGGTGCAGTACCAATCCAAGTTCTTCCCTTCTCATTGTGCCGATGTTTTATTGCTATAAGGGTTAGGGTTTATATTGCTCAATTGTGCAAAGAGAGGAATCCCAGCTGGAGTCACTTGGGTTCAAACTTGACAATTTAAAGACGTGTTTGATTTGATTTGACTTGACAGTGCAGGGTAACTGCTATTCTTTCTTCAGTCCCTGAAAGTTGAAATTTTGACCTGAATTCCACAAATTAACATAGAAGGTGTGCGAGGCAGTGCTAAATTAATCAGATTGATCTGGACTCAGGACAGGTCCTCCCCAGGTTACGAATGCCTAACCCTGTACATACGAATGAGAACTTGGGAGACTGGCAGGATAGATGGGGATGGATTTGTCAGCTACTGTAGGGCTGCAGGCATCTTTTGCTGGGTGGGAATGGGGCATTTCTGCATGCCTTTTCTTACACCTTCCCCCACCTGCACCCCTGAGCCGCAACAGTCGGGGCTGGGTTGGGCCGAGCAGAGATGGGAATGCTAAGCAGACCCACTTGCTCTCTCACTGAGCAAGTCAGTGAGCCCGCCTGGCAGCCGGTCTTCCTGCGCCTGCTTGCCCTCCCGTCGCGGCTGTTTCTGTGATCCTCTCCCACACCTTGTTTTTGTTAATTTCCGATTTACGAACAGTTCCGGTTGGGAATGGTTCTGAGGAACTGAAACCTGTCGTAACCTGGGACTGCCTGTATGACTAAGAAGTACAGCATCATTTCATGACTTCCTAGCTCATGAAAACACCCATTACTATCTATTCTCAGGTTAATTAAACACTAGCTTGTCAGGCTAGTTTTCAGACAAGCTCCATTGTTAACCATACAGCCATTGGTTACATTCAGCAACCACAGAACCATCAACACTTCATTTAAGTATTTCAAAGTAAGGCTGAGTAATCACTCAGAAAATACAGATATTTTGCAATACAACAGAAACAAGATCCAAAGAAAAGCAACCATTGAGTATAGTCATGGAGCAGATTAGATAAAATTGCAAGAAAACATGTTAAAATGGAAATAATAAGCAAAATCTGATGGATTGCAGGAATGGTCTTCACGTTGTGCTTTTCCACTCATTCTGTCATAATGGAAGACATTAGGTAGGTACATGTTTCATATTCTGCAAGAATATATTGCTGTCAATTAACCTGTTGCTTTGAAGTTGCTTTATTTTAATGCCCCAATAGCCTGACTGAATAATCAAGAATGTTCATGCCAGAGAACTCTGCGTTGATTTTGACTCGGGTGAACAGCCAGCAAAGCACTCTACAGTAGCATAACAGGGGAAGTGTCCTATAAAAATACCTAACAGACAGTGCTAGAGTGAAACATTCTTTATTCTGATTTATGGCTGATTTGAGGTTTGAAGGCTTGCCAGAAAGATGTCTCCTGAGTTCCTAGTTTCTACCCTCTGAAATGAATGGTCTACTAGTCCACTAAGGAATTCAAGTTTCTATTGATAAATGGCAAAAGAGCAGTTGTCAGAATCTTAACAATATCCAAAGGTTGAGGCTATACTGATGATACACAAGTTATAATGAAAGGTCTGGGTGGATTAGATTGCAGACATATATAGTTAAAGATTAATGTTTTTAATCTTTAATTGGAACAGATTGGAACAAGCTTTTGCATGCATTTCCATTCAGCATTTCACTGTTAAAGTTGTATTCCCAATCCTTTGCATGAGGAATTTTTAATTCAAAGGTAACCTCTCAACGTTGCTTTACAATATAAGGTCTTCTGGGAAGTTTTAGTTGAATGCGGCAATGTTATTAATTTATTAAATATATTTATGCAGTATTTTCCAGTTAAGCTTATTGAACGTGAATTTTTGGTCAAGGACAGATAACAGTGCAGGAGCCGGAGCACAGATGTAATGCAGATCAATATGAATGTAACTTTCCATTCTTCCAGCCTGTTAGTTCATCATATTTATCATTTTTTTCCTGTCATGCTGTTGAACGTTTTTGCTTAAAATTCATATAGTGGTGAAGTCCAGAAGTGCAGCTTAGATTAGAAGTGAAGTCTGTGCAAACCGTTAGATACTAAAATAAAGCTGCTGTACAATACATACAATATTGCCTTATTTACTGTCCCTTTTAAAATTTCAGCTAAGCTATGACAACCAGAAAGGCCTTTCTTATGATTTGAATTGGCTCAAGCTCAAGGTCACCACCTTCACAAAAAAAGCCTTTGGCATATTTCTTCTGTAAACATAGAACATAACATCAAATCTTGTGCATGAGACTACAATAAAAGTTGTATTTGGTTCTGATCCACAACCACGAAGGTAAAGTGTGATAAATAGTTTCTGTGACAATGGTGTCCCTTTAAATGTATAACCTACTCTTCTTGCAAATAATTGGATTTCATTGATTGATGCAATTATCTTAGCAATTTTTTCTAAATGCACGATGACTCCCTTGCATATCAGAAAGGATAGCAGCAATTTTAAAATTCTGTTGCGATCAAATTGTTTAATTGATGGCTCCCAAGTGCCCCTTTGTACATTGTCATCAGAGAGTATCTGAAAATATGATTTATTTTGAGTTCAATATAGCTGAAATCAGCCAATTGTAACATTTGAAACCACGGTTATCCTCAGCACTGGTGCCCCATAAGGCTGCATCGTCAGCCGCTATTTACTCCCTATACACTCATGACTGCACGGCCAGATTCTGCTCTAACTCCATCTACAAGTTTTCAGATGATACCACTATAGTGGGCCGAGTCTCAAATAATGATCAGTCTGAGTACAGGAGGGAGATGGAGAGCTTAGTGGCACAGTGTCATGACAACAGCCTTTCGCTCAATGTGAGTAAAACAAAAGAGCTGGTCATTGACTTCAGGAAGGGGGGCCGTGCACATGCACCTATCTATATCAATGGTGCTGAGATCAAGAGGATTGAGAGTTTCAAGTTCCTTAGAGTGAACATCACCAATAGCCTGTCCTGGTCCAACCACATAGATGCCACGGCCAAGAAAGCTTCTGCAGGAGGCTAAAGAAATTTGACATGTCCCTTTTGACCATCACCAGTTTTTATGGATGCACCATAGAAAGCATCCTGAGACATAAGAGATTCTGCAAATGCTGGAATCTGGAGCAATGCGCACAAAATGCTGGAGGAACTCAGCAGGTCAGGCAGCATCTATGGAGGGAAATAAACAGTCAATGTTTCGGGTCGAGACCCTTCATCAGGGCTGGAAAGGAAGAAGGCAGAAGTTAGAATAAGAAGGTCAGGGGAGGGGAAGGAGCACATGCAGACAAGTGATAGGCAAGTCCAGGTGAGAGAGGAAGGTAGGTGGGTGGGGGAGAGGGGAGATGTAAGAAGCCGAGCGGTGATGGGTAGAAGAGGCAAAGGGCTGAAGAAGAAGGAATCCAGTAGGAGAGGACAGTAGACCATGGAATTTAAAGGGAAGGTGGGGAACAGATGAGCAGGTCATGAGGGTGGAAGAGGGGAAAAAGAAGTGGTGAGGGGACCACAGGAATGAAGGAAGACAAAGGCAGGGGAGGGGGGGGGAATGTGGGGGGGGGGGTAGAAGGGGAGGGGTTACCAGAGGTTAGAGAAATCGATATTGAGCAGGTTGGAGACGACCAAGGCGGAATATGAGGGTGCCATTTATTGCATCTGGTGCTCCCGGTGCAGCCTCCACTACATCGGTGAGACCCGACGCAGATTGGGTGACCGCTTCGTTAAGCACCTTTGCTCCGTCCGCTGCAAAAGCAAAGGTCATCTGGTGGCCCGTTCACTTCAATTCCACATCCCACTCCCACACCGACATGTCTGTCCATGGTCTCCTCTACTGCCACGTTGAGGCCAGACGCAGGTTGGAGGAGCAACACCTCATATTCCACCTTGGTCGTCTCCAACCTCCTCAACATCGATTTTCTAACTTCCGGTAAACCCCTCCCCTCTTCGCCCTTCACCTTCCCCCCTCCTCTGTCTTCCGTCATTCCTGTGGTCCCCTCACCCCTTCTCTTTCCCCTCTCCCACCTTCAGGACCTGCTCATCTATTCCCCATCTTCCCTTTATTCCATGATCCACTGCCCTCTCCTACTGGATTCCTCCTTCTTCAGCCCTTTGCCTCTTTTACCCATCACCTCTCAGCTTCTTACATCACTCCCTTCCATTCCCCCTCCCCCACCCACCTACCTTCCCCCTCTCACCTGGACTCACCCATCACCTGCCAGCCTGTGCTCCTCCCCCTCCCCCCACCTTCTTATTCTGGCTTCTGCCCTCTTCCTTTCCAGCCCTGATCAAAGATCTCAACCCGAGACTGTTTATTTCCCTCCATAGATGCTGCTTGACCTGCTCATTTTGTCTATGATAGAAAGCATCCTATCCAGATGCATCACGGCTTGGTATGGCAACTACTCTGCCTAAGACTGCAAGAAACTGCAGAGAGTTGTGGACACAGCTCAGCACATCACAGAAACCAGCCTCACCTCCATTGACTCTGTCTACACTTCTCGCTGACTCGGTAAAACAGTCAACGTGATCAAAGACCTCCACCCACCCCAGACTTTCTCTCTTCTCTCCCCTCCCATCGGGCAGAAGATACAAAAGCCTGAAAGCACATACCACCAGGCTCAAGGACAGTTTCTATCCAGCTGTTATAAGATTACTGAGTGGTCCTCAAGTATGATAAGATGGATTCTTGACCTCACAGTCTACCTCGTTATGACCTTGTACCTTATTGTCTGCCTGCACTTCACTTTCTCTGTAACTGTAACACTTTATTCTGCATTCTGTTATTGTTTTCCCTTGAATTATCACAATGTACTTGGGTTTTGAAATGATTTGTATGCATGGCTTGCAAACTCTTTTTCACTGTCTCTTGGTACATGTGACAATAACAAATAAATTCCAGTTCCAATACATTGGAAGCAGTTCAGAGAAGCTTTACTGGACTAATACCTGGAATAGGTGAGTTGTCTTTGGCGAGTTGTCTGGGTGAGTTGTGAGGTGTACTTATCTTCAGAAAATGTGCAGAGTAAGACAATGTATCTCTTTCATTATAAAGTCAATGGTTTTGATATGGAAACTAGCAGAAAATATGGTAACACTGAGCATATTTAGCAACATTGGAAGAATCTCTGGATATGTGGAGGAGTTTTCCCTCTGCACTTGGAGACCTCTTATTTGACTGTATCCCTTGTCTGTCTCCATTTGGGTTTGACACAGAACAGGAGCAGGTGCTTGTGGGATCTGATCATAATTTCCAAGGGGGTTGAGTAGCGAGTAGTCCAGGATCCCAGCTTGGGGAATCAGGTCAGATTCCTTACTGCAAGAATTTAGATCTCTCTTGCTGTGTTTCAAGGAGTCCTATCCTCAAGCTCAGTGGGCTTTAAATCCCGATCCTGGGAAGGTCTGATCTTTGACTCTGTGGGAGATGGCAAGATCCCTGATTGCAAAGCAACAGGTTTCAAACAAGGATAATCTACTGTACTTTCAAACTTTATGGTGTGAGTCCATCTTTGACACCAAATGGAAACCGCTCTGATATTGGGAGAAGTTGATATTTCATCAGCAGGGTTAAGTGGCTGTGGTGATGTGATTCCATGACCTACACAGGATGATGGAGGGCAGTCCAATAGCTGGATGGTGTACGGTCCCAGTCTAGTGCAATCCAATCCCTGACCCCAGGTGTAATCCGTTCCTCAAACAAAGGATATTTTTGCTTCAGGAGAGAGTGCATCTGAGGAGTTCAGTTTAAAACTGGGGACTGAAAGGAAGCACCTTTGCTCCTCTTGACCTAAGCCAGTGGTGTTAGCTGCCACTTTTGCCGTCCCAGCACCCAAAGTAAAACCTGTCTGTCTGGTTAATTCAGAGTTGCTAGATTCATGAAAATATTTAAAGTGCCATCTCATCTCCTTAGAGCTGGTTGACTGGTTACCTTTCATCTCATCTTTATTACACATGGAAGTGTGTTGATTTCACACTTCCAGCATTTGCTGTGATGTGCCTTCCTTTCCAATATAAAGGTCAAAATTCTTCTGTACACTTGTAAATAAAACATCTTTTTGCAAATCTGACCTTCACATATCACAGAGTGCAAATTTCTGCTTTCAAGAATCTCATTGCTGCTATTGGAATCCATACACGTCAGATAATCTATCTATTGTTTTACTCAACACAAGATACTTTAGTTTGATGATAGAGTTGGAATTTTCCTTGTTTTTATTATTTTTACATCAAGGAAACTAAGTAGAGTCCCTCATCCAACCTTGGCATTTATCTTTGTCCCAGCAAGATCACATATGCAAACTTCTATTCAGCTTGCCTGGACAACCTCACTAGTTTTGTGCCTCTCTCTGAAAAGGAATGCTTGTACCCAAAGCTATGGGCCATCACGCAATGAATTATTTTGAGTTGCAGTTGAATATAGTACTTTTACCATGGCTATGTAGCAGTCACCTTGTAGGCAATAACCATGAAGATAATTATTAATAGAATCATACAATAAAGAAACAGGCCCTTCAGCCCACCATCCATAGTGACTATCAAACATCCATTTAACCTAATGCTATCCTAACCCATTTTATTCTCTTCCCATTCCCATCAGCTACCCTCCAAGATTCTATCACTCACCAGCAGAATAGGGGAAATTTTCACTGGCTAATTAATCTACCAACCTGCATACCCTTGGAATGTAGGAGAAAACAAGAGTATGTGGGGGTGGTGGAGGGTGATGTGGGGTGGTGGTTGGGGGGGGGGGTTGGTGGGGAGAGGAGTAGGGGGTGGAGCCAAGATGGGTGAGGTATCCGGGATGGGTGGAGTATCCGGGATGGGTGGAGTACCCACTTGGTCACAGGAAGAATATGGAAACTCCATACAGACAGCACAGTTTAAGCCAATCATCAGAATTCAATAATAAGTAATGTGATGAATGGTGGCTTTGCCAGTGATAACAGGTTGTGCTTACCAATAATCTGCTCAATGATATCAGTTTGGGTTCCTCCAGCCTTATTCAAGTCCAGACATTATTACATCCTTGGACAAAAGATTTGAATCCCAGAAGTGAGGTGAGCATAACAATCCACCAGTTACCCAAAATAGTTTGGATGTGGGATTATTGTAGAACTTTGATCAATTGATTGTAGGATTGCTCAACTCCACCTATTGCATCTGTGCAGAAGGATTGGCGTTGCTTATGGAAACTCATACAAAGTGCTTTCCTCTGACCTCCCTCCACTGAGGAGGTGGGAGGTGGTGCAGAGATGGGGTATGGGACTGAAAACTGTGGCTGGGGGAGAAGATTGCTGATGGACAGTGCAGAACTGGAGAGGGCAGGGGGAGAATTGTGAGAACAGTGGGAGGGGATTCTGAAGCGAGGTGGACACAGTCAATGAGACAATTAGAAGGTGAAGGGAGAACTGAAGATGCTGGCAGTGACAAGATGGGGCTGGGGGGTGGAGGGGCAAAGAAAACCTGCAGAGGATGTCCTGACTTTCTGTCAAAAGCCCAGGTAAAGTCTAGTCCTTTAAATAGTCCCAAAGTAGGCCTCAACATTTTGGATTTGAAATGCTTCGTCATGCATAGATGATCCTGACGGAGTTCAGACGGAGTTCAGACTTGTTCAGGAGCACAGTCACTTTTCAGATTTAATCAGGAGCAGTTTTGAAAAACTTGAGACAAGTGCAGCACAGAGGTCATTACAACATTCAGAGTCTCCATTTCTCATAGTTATGGCTGACTATGCATAAGGTTTAACACTTACTGGGCAAGAATTAGCCTGAAAGAAATGAAATTCAATTGAAGAACAAACACGACACTCACACAGATAAGCCAGATTCACAGCTGGAGACACCTTTGTCCAAATGCATGGCATCTTCAAAGATGTCTGCACAGGACTAACCAGATACAGGGCATTTCAGTCTAGTACAAATGTAGGTTAATACCCTACAATTTGAAGAACCAAATGGAAGAAGATCTTACAAAGCTAGAAAAAAACTGAGTCTTAGTCAAAGAAATTCATAGCAAATGGGTAATCTGATAGTAGTCACCAAAGACTCTTGCAAATTTCTATAGATGTACAGTGGTTAGCATTCTGACTGGTTGCATTACAGCCTGGTAGGGAGCCTTCAATGCACAGGATTGCAGGAGGCTACAGAGGGTTGTAGACTCAGCCAGCTCCATCACAGGCACAACTCTCCCCACCATCGAGGACATCTTCAAGAGGCGGTGCCTCAAGAAGGCGGCATCCATCACTAAGGACCACTGTGAAAGCAGGTTGAGGGAACTCGGCCTTTTCTCCTTGGAGCAACGGAGGATGAGGGGGGACCTGACAGAGGTATATAAGATGATGAGAGGTATTGATTGGGTAGATAGTCAGAGGCTTTTTCACAGGGCTGAAATGATTGCCACAAGAGGACATAGGTTTAAGGTGCTGGGGAGTAGGTATAGAGGAGATGTCGCGGTAAGTTTTTTACTCAGAGTGGTGAGGGCATTGAATGGGCTACTGGCAATGGTGGTGTAAGCGGATACGATAGGGTCTTTCAAGTGACTCTTGGATAGGTACATGGAGCTGAGTAAAATAGAGGGCTATGGGTAAGCCTAGTAATTTCTAAGGTAGGGACATGTTCAGCACAACTTTGTGGGCCGAAGGGCCTGAATCGTGCTGTAGGTTTTCTATGTTTCTAAGGACCCTCTCCATCCGATACATGCCCTCCTCCCGTTACTACCATCAGGGAGGAGGTACAGGAGCCTGAAGACCCACACTCAGCATTTCAGGAACAGCTTCTTCCTCTCCGCCATCAGATTTCTGAACAGTCCGTGAACCCACGAACACTACCTCGTTATTCCTTTTTTTTGCACTATTTATTTATTTTGCAATGTATAGTAATTTATGTCTTTGCACTGTACTGCTGCCGCAAAACAACAAATTTCACGACAGATAAGTCAGTAATAATAAACCTGATTCTGATAAGGCAGATAAGGGAATCTGATTGTGTGGTGATGTATGTGCGGTTGATGGGACAACACTTTTATAAAATTTGATTTGTCACAAGTGAGTGCAGCTGGATGTGAATGTGAATGAGGATAGTGAGAGGTGCTTCATTATCATCACACAAATCAGATTGTACATCCATATAACCTTGCTGTATGGAGCCAAATCTTTCAGTCACCTAGGACAAAGTTTTTCAGGGCATTGATAATTCTGGGCAACCAAGAAAATCTCCTTATCACCACAGCAAATGCCGTGGATAATTCAGGTACTTTGGAAGAAATATTGAAGTACTTCCACTACCACACATTAGATTGAAATTTTCCAAGTGCACAGTTGTACAGCTGGAAGTGATGTATTTCAACCTGAAGGTGGCTGCTAATGGGTTGATACTTATTAATGCTATAATGAAAGCCAAGAAGCCAGAGAATGTCACAGAATCAAGGTATTTTCTGTGAATGATTCAATATTATTCCAGGTTCTCTCCTGACCAAGCAATGGTGATTACACCCTTGCACCAACCTCCTAAGAACAAGAAATGGAAGTTAACCAACACTTAACAGAAAACATTTGATCACAATTTGCACTGCCTCTCCTCCTCCTCACCCCGTGTCCATTTGGGGTTTTGCACACCCTTAACAAGGGTGAACAAAACCATGTGCACATTGAGAAGGAAGTACTCATGATTATTTTCGGTGTCAAGAAGTTCCTTAACCTATGACCCCCGTTTCTTGCTGGAGATCTCTGATCTTATTGGCACCAATACTACCATAGCAGCTGCCAGGATACAGAAGAAGCGGTTTGAATAGTGATTGAATAGTGTTCAATGATTGAATAGTGTTCTTCAAAACAAAATGTAATTGCTGACACTCTGTCCCGATTGTTACAAGTCATCTGACACAGGCAGTGAGAGCACCATCTTTACTCTGCAATGTGTAGACGAGGTTTTCCTAGATACAGCTATGGGGATGGCTCAGATAACTCAGCAAGATGTGCATCTGAAGCGAGACCACAAACACACTCTCAGAGGATGGTCCTCCCTGGACAAGTATAGTCTGAGGGAGAATAGAGTGGCAGCAATTAAAGAGAAAGTAATGACAAAATGCAAAGACAATTGAGGCAAAGTGACAGAGTCAGAGTCACAAGACCAGTGGGCTACAAGAGTCAGCAATGGGAAGTAGTCCAAACCTGTCATTCGTAACAGTATTTGGCACATTTTGGAGACAAGGTCCATGCTGATCAGATGATTACCTCAAGAGATGCAGTGTAAGATACTGATGTGTAATGATGAATCTATTATAGATCTTGACAGGGAATCAATTACAATTGAAGAGTCTCAGAATCGCAATGATTTAAGCCAAGAGATTGCAAGTTCTCTAGTTCAAGGAACTAGTATAATGGTAAAAGCTAGCTGGGAAAGTTAAACCAACTGATGATGCCAATGAACAGACTGAATCTGCGTTGACTGTGTACACATGTAAATGATGTTCACACACTCATTTTCAAAGGAGAGTAATAAGGTGTATTTATGTATGATATTGAAATAACTCACGTGTGAATAGGAAGCAACAACATCATTATGTGCATATATGAAATGAGCACCACTTGCTCCCTCCTTGTTGCTGCTGGGTCAAAAGAAAGTACCGACCTTTATTTCAAATCTCCCATTGTTCTACAGTTACTATTGGTGTAACCCATCCTTAGTGAATAGGTCATACCTCCCCCAAAAAAGGTCCCAATGATCCAGAAATGTGAAGCCTTGCCCCCTGCACCAGTCACTCAGCCACGCAGCTATGCATTCATCTGCCAGAGCTTTCTATTCTTTCTACCACTGGCATGTGGCACAGGTAGTAATCCTGAAATTACCACCCTTGAGGTCCTACTTCTCAACTTTCTCCCTAACTCTTTGTACTCCTCCTTCAGGACCTCTTCTCTTTTTCTACCTATGTCATTGGTACCTATATCTACCAAGACTTCTGGCTGATCACCCTCTCCCGTCAGAATATTCTGGACCCGGTCTGTGACATCTTGTACCCTGGCACTAGGGAGGCAACACACCATCCGAGATTCATTGTCGGTTTCGCAGAACCTGTTATCCGTACCCCTCACTATAGAATCCCCAATAACCACTGCATTTCTCTTTCCCCGCTGGACCACAGTACCAGGCACGGTGCCAAGGTCCTGGTTGCCGTGGTCTTCCTCTGTCAGGTCATCCTCTCCAACGGAATCTAAAATGAGATACCGATTTTCGAGGGGCACCGCCACAGAGGTACTCTCTACAAACTCTTTATAACTTCTGTCTACTTCCTGCTCGTTCTCCCTAATCAGCTGAAGGTCATCGAGCTGCTGCTCCAGACTCTCAACGCGTTCCTTGAGGAGCTGCATCTCGGTGCACTTTGTGCAGATGTAATTATCGGGGAGGCTGGTAGTCTCCCAGGGTCCCCACATCTGACACTCCAAACATAAGACCAACCCCAGGTGCATACTGTTAAATACCACTGAGATAAATAAATAAACTAATAACTTACCCCCTCTCTATAAATCCCAGTCTCGCCAAAGCCCCTTGAGCCAAAGCCTGACCACTCTGCTCCCTCTCACTCAGCTGCCCGCTCCGACGCTGCCCGCTGGACAAGGCAGTCTTCTTTTTAACTCGCCTGCCCGTCAGGCATTGCTGTAAAATATAAGCTATCCCCCATGCATACACACAAAGGACACTTGGCATTCATGGTGTTACATGTTAAACTCCAAAGGGTCCAATATCCTGGTGGGAATGTTTAATTTAGCTGTTGGGGAGGGTTTAAACCAATCTGGCAGGGGGATGGAAACCAGGATGTTAGGATACAAGATGTTAGGGTAAGGGAGGAGGTTTATAGAAACAAGTCCAAGACAGTGTGCAATGAGGATGGCAAGAAGGACAGGCAGGTGAGAAGTCAGGTAATTTGCTGAACAATAGAAGTACAACAAATCAGGACGTTAGGATACAGGATGTTAGGATAGAGGATGAGGTATAGAGAAACATGTCTAAGATAGTGTGTAGTGAGGATGGTAAGAAGGACAGGCAGGTGAAAAGTCAGGATAATTTGCTGAACAATAGAAGTACAACAAAACCAATAGCAGATACTGGACTAAATGTACTATATTTAAATGCACATAGCATTCGGAACAAAGTAGATG
Organism: Pristis pectinata; assembly: GCF_009764475.1. Classification (NCBI taxonomy): domain Eukaryota; kingdom Metazoa; phylum Chordata; class Chondrichthyes; order Rhinopristiformes; family Pristidae; genus Pristis; species Pristis pectinata. Next base: position 26,986,646 of record NC_067414.1, on the reverse strand, counting down.
ACCTAGTGGCACAACTACAGGTTAATAAATACAACTTTGTGGCAATCACCGAGTCATGGCTTTATGACAGATGTGATTGGGAACTGAATGTCCAGGGGTACACAGTGCATAGGAAGGATAGCCGGGTAGGCAGAGGAGGAGGTGTGGCCATGGTGGTTAGTAATGATATAAAATCAATAGAAAGGAAGGACATTGGGTCAGAAGAGGCAGAATTCTTATGGGTGGAGCTAAGAAATAGCAAGGGTAAAAGGACAATAGTAGCAGTTATATATAGGCCCCCTAATAGCAGTCAGGAAGTGGACCATAAGTTGCAGTTTGAAATAGAAAGAGCATGCCAGAGTGACAACGTGAAGATAATTATGGGGGATTTTAACATGAAGGTGGACTGGGAAATCCAGCAAGGCAGTAGTTCTCAGGAGAGTGAATTTGTGGAATGTATACAGGCTGGTTTTTTTGGAGAAGATTGATGATTAGCCCACCAGGGGATCGGCTGTTTTGGATTGGGTGCTGTGTAACGAACCGGAGGTGATTAGGGAACTAAAGGTAAAGGAACCATTGGGAACTAGTGATCACAATATGATTGAGTTCAGTTTCAAATTTGAGAAGGAAAAGCTGATAACTGGTGTGTCGATATTTCAGTGGAACAAAAGAAATTACTGGTATGAGAGAGGAGTTGGCGCAAATTGATTGGAAGAGTAAGCTAGCTGGAGGGACGGTGGAGCAGAAATGGAAGGAATTTCTACAAGTAATAAGGAAAAGGCAGGATAGATATATTCCAAGAAAAAAGGTTTTGAATGGAAAAAAGGCACAAATGTGGATAACGAGAGAGGTGAAGGCTAAAATAAAAGCAAAAGGGAGGGCATATAAGGAAACAAAAATTAGTGGGAAAACAGAAGACTGGGAAACTTTTAAAAACCTGCAGAAAGAAACTAAGAAGGTCATTAGGAAAGAAAAGATGAATTATGAAAGGAAGTTGGCAGATAACATTCGAAAGGATACTAAGAGTTTTTTTAAATATATAAGGAGTAAAAGAGAGACACGGGTTTGGTATAGGACCAATCGATAACAGTGCAGGAGAGATTATAGTGGATGATAAAGAGATGGCAGAAGAACTAAATGAGTATTTTGCATTGGCCTTCACTATGGAGGACATCAGCAATATACCAGTTAGTTAGGGGTCTCATGGAATGGAACTGAGTTCTGTTCAGATTACTAGAGAGAAGGTGCTAGGAAAACTAAATGGGCTAAAGACTGATAAGTCTCCCGGACCGGATGAGGTGCATCCCCGGGTTCTGAAGGAGGTGGCTTTAAGAGATAGCGGAGGCATTGGTGATAATTTTCCAGGAATCGATAGACTCCAGCATGGTTCCAGAGGACTGGAGGGTCACAAATGTTGTTCCACTGTATAAGAAAGGTGGGAGGCAGCATAAAGGAAATTACAGACCTATTAGTCTGACGCCGGTGGTGGGAAAGTTATTGGAATTGATCCTCAAGGATAAGGTTATGGAATACCTAGAGGTGCAAGGCAAGATAGGTTCTAGCCAACATGGTTTCATGAAGGGAAGATCCTGTCTGACCAACCTATTGGAGTTTTTTGAAGAAATCACAGGTAGGGTGGATAAGGGAGAGACGGTAGATGTTGTGTATTTAGACTTCCAAAAGGCCTTCGACAAGGTGCCGCATAAGAAACTGATTAATAAGATGAGAGGTCATGGACTTACAGGTAGGATAACAGAATGGGTGGAGCATTGGCTGGTTGGCAGGAAGCAAAGGGTGGGAATAAAAGGATCTTGTTCTGGTTGGCTACCGGTTACTAGTGGTGTTCCGCAGGGGTCGGTATTGGGGCCGCTTCTTTTTACCTTGTACATTAACGATTTGGATGATGGAGTAAATAGTTTTGTGGCTAAGTTTGCGGATGACACCAAGATAGGTGGAGGAGTAGAGAGTATTGAGGAGACAGGAAGGTTGCAGAGAGACCTAGATAGTTTAGGAGAATGGGCAAGGAAATGGCAGATGAGATTCAATGTTGAGAAATGTGCAGTTGTGCACCTTGGAAACAGAAATAAATGGGCAGATTATTATCTAGAAGGAGAGAAAATTCAAAGTACAGAAGTACAAAGGGACTTGGGGGTACTTGTGCAGGATACCTTAAAGGTTAACCACCAGGTCGGATCGGTGGTAAAGAAAGCGAATGTTATGTTGGCATTTATTTCGAGAGGTATAGTGTATAAAAGTAAGGAAGTGTTGATGAGGCTGTACGGGGCACTAGTGAGGCCTCATTTGGAAAACTGTGCACAGCTTTGGGCCCCATATCTTAGGAAAGATGTGCTGATGTTGGAGAGGGTTCAGAGGAGATTTACGAGGATGATTCCTGGAATGAAAGGGCTTACGTATGATGAATGTTTGTCGGCTCTTGGACTCACTGGAGTACAGAAGAATGAGAGGGGACCTCATAGAGACATTTAAAATGTTGAAAGGACTGGACAGAGTAGATATGGCTAGGCTGTTTCCCTTGGTGGGTGAGTCCAGAACCAGAGGGCACAATCTTAGAATTAGAGGGTACAGGTTTAAAACAGAGATAAGGAGAAATTTCTTTAGCCAGAGGGTGGTGAAATTGTGGAATTCCTCGCCAGGTACATCAGTGGAGGCCAGATCATTTAAGGAAGAGATAGATAGGTATCTAAATAGTCGGGGTATCAAGGGATATGGGGATAAGGCCGGAAATTGGGGTTAGAATAGTTTTTTTTGCCCCCCCCCCAAATTTCTCATTTCTTTTTCTTTTTTCCCTTTTCTTTAGAGCAGACTCGATGGGCCGAATGGCCTACTTCTGCTCCCTTGTCTTGTGAGCTTGTGATCTTGTGACCAACACACATGAAGTTTTTAAAAAGCTTCATTGCATAAACTGAAAATCATTGTGCAATGTGATAGAATTTATAGATTTTTCAGGCATTAAGAAAATTCCACTCTATTATAAAACTACATCTGGTTGCCACTAATAAATATTTCTTTCTTTATCTCAAAGATATAATCATTTACTTTTTTAAACATCACCTCATTTGTGGAAAATGTGTTTGTAGTTACATAAATGATATTGTGTGGAAACTTGAACCATAACGTCAGTGCTATCTTCACTGCAATTTGAGCTCATTTGCCATTTGCACCCAATAGGGAAATTCTACTCCATACACTTTTAACCTTTGAATCTTCCTGTCCTTACTATATATGTCTGTACTGCACTTATCTTACTATATATCACTGTGCTCACATAAATCATTAGGATTGCTGAATAGTCTTTAAGGTTTCACTTTGCTACTTTGACTAGAATTTTTAAAAAACATACAAAAGAAATCATGAAATTATAAAGAGATTGACTCACAATTAATGATAATAAACCTGAAATTTATTCATCACAGTTGATAAGAACTAAATAAAGGATAGTTTTGTTGTGAATCTTGGCAGGAAGGATTAACCTTTAGACTGTCAGTAGCTTCAGGGAAGCTAATATTCTCTTCGTGTCATCATTCTTACCCCGTGACACTAAATAAAATACTGATATAAAACTACAGACATTTATACAGCTTTATTACTGTAATATATAATTTTCTTTTATTTAAACCTCTTTAGAAATAAGGTGTTTAAAAGCAAATGCAGTGTTAATACTTGGAAGTCAGAAATGATTTCATAGGATCTTTGTATCATTTTAGGAGAGGAGTCAATTCAACCCATCAGGTCCATGCCATTTCCAGTCCAGCAGTTCAATCAGTCCCATTTCCACACCTTTCCCCCATTACACTGCAGTTTATTTTCCTTCAATTCCCTTTAGAAAGCCTTGATTGACTCTTCTCTTTAATTGACAGTGACTGGAAGGTACAGGAGTCCAACAGGTTAGTTGGGCTCAAATGCAGAGCAAATTATAGCTCTGGTTTTCATGTCACCACCCATGTGCTGCACCACTGCACAAAGATAGTGCATTTATCTAGGAGTGTATTACATATATACACTGAAGATTAAACAGAGCTTCTTTTCTTTAACTTAGACAGGGCCTCTTGCACATGGATCATATCCAGAAGAACTTTTACGGTTCCCCTTGCCAGACATATCCAGCGAATACTGGGATTCCTCTAAAGTTACAAAGGATCATAATGTATCTGGCATCATGCGTGAAGAGAGCCTATATGCTCTACATTCCAGCGCAGTGTGAGCTTCAGTTAAAGAAGCCATGTGTTCAGGAGTTACTGTTATTTTCAGTTATCTTTCTGATTCTGGAGACAAGCATAATCAAGGCAACATGCATACTACAAGTTTAATGTTATCGTACTACAGCTAAAAAATTTATAGTTATCAATATCATTTTTGGCCATGGTGACCAATGATATTTCCACTCAAAAAAATTCTCTTTATTGTGTTCAGATGAAAAAATTTAGAAAAAACTACTAACATATTAAAACTTACACCAATACAAAACTTTCTATTGGACAGCAAACTGATAAACCTGTGGAAAGGAAACTATATAAACTTTGTTAAGAATATTCAGTAGACTTGTATTACTTTCCGATATTATTCCAGTCATTTCTGACAAGTTAGTTTTAATAATTAAAACAAAAAAGTGAACTCAACTTTAGCACTACCTTCTTTATTTCATTCTTCACAAAGCTGGTACAGACTTAATGGGCTGAATGGTCTTCATTCTATGATTCTGAGATTCATACTGATCTAAACAAATAATATTTAGAAGAATAGAAGAAGATAAAGATAGAAGAATAATTTTGATTTTAGCAGGTTGTGTAAAATGGATGATATTGATTCTGATACCCTTTATAAATCTCTCTTAATTTTTGTTTTCATTGAGTTAAGTTAAAAGGAAAATTAGGAGCAAAGTGTAATGTCTGGCTGAATCAACACGGTTCCTTTTACCTTATTGATCAGTGCTAAAATTAACTCTCGGCTAAGATGCTGGAGTCCATGGAACAACTGAGCCTGAAAGCACGAAGGAGCAACACATGCAGTTCTTTGCATTACATGAAAACACATTAATATATTTTTTATTGAACTGTGGAATGGTTACATCACAGAAGGAGGCCATTCAGCTCAATGTGTCCATGCCACCTGCCCACCAGGACCAAGGTTCATTGGCCCTTTTATATACCATTGGGATATACCTTCCAAAGATCTCATCAATAATGAATTAGATCTGATGGAATAACAGATGTTGTTATGTGTATCCACACTGTTCTCTCGATTGCATGTAAGCTAATTTCTATTTTTTTTTTGCAGTATTGTGCTTGTATGTCTCATTAATAATTAAAACTCTGACATTATCGATTCTAGATAAATGGATATTAGTTTCACGCTTCATTTCAAGTTTCAAGCACAAAATTCCACTGCATCCACATTTGCTATTGTACTGAGTACTGATCCAAATATAGCACTAAAATATAAAATCCTAATCCAGGCACACACTTTTGCCAATTATAGGTCTTTAATATTTAACATAAGAAGCTATCTGTCTGTCTACTGTCAAAGTTAACCAGAGACAATATCGTGTATACCATACAAATGACTTTTATTTAAAATGTTTTGATTATGTCATGTCCATTTAGTTTGTTTTATTTAAACTGGATAGCAGAGCAAATCATTAACTAGTTTGCAATATAAAGATTTTGGAAGTGGTTATTTTGACCCACGGTTTCTAAAACTCCTGATCCAGGGATCAAATGTCTTGGCAAGCCATTCATATGCTTATCACAAAGAGTTTTCAAAGCTCTGAGAAATCTTGAGTGGATTTTGCATTTGAGCTCCACTGAAAATTCAATTAAGGCAATTAATTTAAACAATTTATTGCTTCTCCTGTGAACCTAGTGCCAGCTTTCTGAGTTAATTCTCCCACTATGCCAGCTGCTAAAGGGAAAAGGGAGTGGTGTGTGAAACTGATGCAAAAGGAAAAGAGGAAATGGGCTTCACATTTGGCAAGGTGATGCAAAAATTATAAGTGAAGTAGACAGGCCAATTTATAAATACCAAGACAGACATTAACAAATTTAACTAGGATTTCTGTTTCTATGCACATTTAAAAAAAGGCAATTAAACAAGTTGAAAGATAGATAAGTAACACAAATTAACAAAAGAACCTGCATATTTCACATGAATTAATTCTCCAAGAATCACTAACTGGCAGCTGTAATTATCAGCAGATATGGGCCACTTTACCTCCACTACCTATACTTTTTATTTATCATAGAATGGTTGGTTACAAATTCAAAGGGCACCAACTAGCAGAGCTAATTTAAAGATATAGCTGCCCAATGCATTAATATTGTAAAGGACATAAATATTTGCACATATTTTCTCTTTTATGGGGCATTGATGTCATTAACAAGGCTAACATTTATCATCGATCTCAAACAGTCCAAGGTTATTTCAGGGAGCTGACTGGAGTCAATGCCATGGCTTCAGAGTCATACATGGATCAGATCAGATAGCCAGATTAAAAGCAGGAAATGTTGGAAACACTTCAGTTAATTGGCTACTGTAAATTACACCTGGTAGTTGAATAGTAGCACTTGGGGGAGTTGATGGGAATGTGCAGAAAATAAAATGGAATTAACGTAGATAGGTGTTTGATTGTTGGCATGGACTTGATGGGCTGAAGGGCTTGTTTCTGTGCAGTAAGACTTTATAAAGCTGATTCATATAAAACACAGAGTTAATATTGACTTTGTTCCTCTTTTCACAGATGCTGCCTGACCTGCTGAATGTTTCCAACACTTTCTGTTTTCATTTCAGATTTCCAGCATCTACAGGTTTTATTTTGACTTCCAGGATTCCTTTTCTAAAGGATATAAGTACACGAGTTAGATTCTTGTGATAATCTGGCAGGGTCATGGTCAATATTACTGATTCCATTTTTTAGTTTCCAGGTTGTTTAATAAAATTCCCATTTCTTTACTGGGAATATCTTCATATATTTACTGCCATTGTGTTCTGAATTACTTGTCCATTAATCTTAATCACAAAACTATCATTTCCAAGAAAATTCCAAGGTGCAGTACAAACATTATTAAGGTGTGGTTATGCTTTTGATATGGAAAATACAATGGTCAATTATCACAGAGCAAATTCTTGTGTCCAACAACCTGACAATGAGCAGGTGATCTGCTTCAATTGTCTTGATTGACCACGAAACCAGATACAACTCCCTCTCCTCTCTAAGAAACAAACTGCTGGAGGAACTAAGTGAGTTAAGCAGTATGACCTATGAAAGCAAGTATGCCATATGTCTCTTTTTACCAATCTATTTACCTCTGTTGGTACTTTCAGGGAACTATGGACTTGAACCCCATGATCCCTCTGTTCATCAGCATTCCTTGACACCCTGCCATTTGCTGTATATATCTTGCCCCTATTTGACTTCTAAGCAGCTGCTTAGAAGTTTGACTGTTTGACTATTTGACTGCTAAGCAGCAACAACGGGATGGTCGATGTTTTGGGTCAAGACCCTGTATATAGAACATAGAACATGGAACAACTACAGCACAATTCAGGTCCTTTGGCCCACAAAGCTGTGCTGAACATGTCCCTACCCTAGAAATTACTAGGCTTACCCATAGCCCTATTGTGTCAGCCTCCACCACCTTTTCCAGTGGCCCATTTCCACGCACTGGAATATATGGACTTTTTTAAAATTTCAGCCTAAAATATAAGATATAGTTAATAATCCAAACCAAAATCCTAACCAAAACCATAATGCTAACCAAAAGATAATACATCTTTCAGTGCAACACTGAAGATGCTTCCTCAGCCTAAAGTGCTCTACTGTCTAGAATGTGACCTGCATCCACGATCTTTCCAAATCAGAGTTAAGAGTACCATGAACTGAGCGACAGATGTCTAAATTGTTTAATTATAAATTGGTTTTACTTCACACATTGTTGTTGTTATGGATAGCAAGGATGGTTGACTAACATTGCTGTGGGATATAGATCAGATGGAAAGTTGTGTAAAGCATTGGCAGATGGAATTTAATCCCAATAAGTGTGAGGGGATGCATTTTCAGAAGTCACATAAAGGTAAGATATATACAGCAAATGGTAGGGTGTCAAGGAATGCTGATGAACAGGGGGATCATGGGGTTCAAGTCCATAGTTCCCTGAAAATACCAACAGAGGTAAATAGATTGGTTAAAAAAAAGGCATATGGCATGCTTGCTTTCATAGGTCATGGCATAGAATATAAAAGTTGGGAAGTAATGTTGCATCTTTACAAAACAATGGTTGGGCTACACTTGGAGTATTGTTTGCGGTTCTGGTCACCACGATATAGTAACAGTATGGTTGCCCTGGAGAGAGTGCAGTGGAGATTCATCAGGAAGTTGCCTGGATTGGAGGACCTAAATTATGGAGAGAGATTGGATAGACGGGGTTTGTTTATGCTGAAGCGAAGCAGGCTGAGGGGTGACCAGATAGGGGTACATAAAATTTTAAGAGGCATAGATAGGGTAGATCATTAGAATCTTTTTCCCATGGTAGAGATGTCAAACATAGGAGGACACAGGTTTAAGCTAAGAAAAAGGAGTTAAAGGGGATTTGAGGGGAATTTATTTTACATAGAGAGTGGTTAATATCTGGAACCCACTGCCAGAGGAGGAGGTAGAGTTAGACACACTCACTATGTCTGGTATGTGAATAGGCAAGACATAGAAGGATATGGTCCTAATGCAGGCAAATGGGATCAATGTAGATGGGCAAAATGGTTGACATGGATATTATGGGCTGAAGAGCCCGTTTCTGTGCTGTATGACTCTATGACTCTACTGAGAGACAATGGCTGATTGCCAAAGCAGGGATTTCAGATTGTTTCAGAAATTAAATGTTTCTTTAAATCTCCCCAGCACAAAGGTAACGCCCAGGTACAGTAGGGTTATATGCAAAATTCATTATCTCTTCCTTCTGGGTAGAGAGTAGCCAAATCATGAGGTGGATGTAAACTGTGTGAGCATCATGGCCACTTGAGTGATATAGTCAGGTCATTAGATTATGAATGGAACAGAATTGTCTCTGTCTTCACACAGTGCAGAGTTTAATAACAATTAATTGATTTATTGTAGTTAATGTTTTCTGATAATTGTTCTCAATTGTGTGATTTTGTCCCCAAACATTTTCCCTTTCATTTTTACAAAATTAAAAAAAATATTTTAGAAAAAGGAGTAGATCAAATAGAAGGGTGAATCATGTTTGCAGTGAATTGCAATGATATAATTTATCTCATTGTGCTTCACAAAGATATTTTCATTTTGACCTATCATACATTGACTGGAATACCATCACTACATTGATGGGAAATGTTTCCACAGGAAAAGATAAGCAGAAAGCAATAAGTCATTTGTTGCACTGAGCAAATGTTTTCCATTTATTTCGCAAACTACTTACAAACTAATAACTCTATTATGGGTGCTTTCCAATGCAAGGTACAAAGGCTCTTAATTTCCTCCTCCCCAACACACATGTAAATCAAATCTACAGAATTCCGGTCTAACATTGTTTCCTAGATCAGTCACCATCTATGATAATATTCCACTGTCCCAGTGGCTCAGAAAACAACATTCTCTAATGCTGGTTATTAACAAGATGGAACAGTGAAGAATAACTATAATGGCCTGTCAGAGGCAAATGTATTTTAATGCAATAATGTGTTAGATTATACATTTTAGGGGGAGAAAAACTAGGAACATGATAACAGTGTGACAACCGCAAATGGTGCAGAGCAACAAAGATGCTGGTGAATACACATATGCATAGGAATTGGATTGTTCTTGACTTGGAAGACAATCCAGTATAGATGAATTTTTCACACTAAGACGCCAGTGAGAGGACAACATAAAATTTGGTCAGAGGCCTATTGATAATTCCCTGTAAATTATATTAACAGTTGAGATCCAATTAGTCCTGAGGAAAATATGGAAGGGGATGGTTATTTGGAAGGATTTCAAGTGAGGTCTGGCAGCAATCCATGGATTTATTGGGTAACAGAAGGAGCATTCCTCTTCTTACAGCTCCACAATGGGATGAGCAAAAGCAGTTCAAATATACTTTTTTTCAGTGTCAGCCTCCACCATTTACTTTTAAAGCCATCACCTTGTATACCAAGAGTCTTCAGAAGCTGCAGTGTGCAATCAAAGTTTAACAAAATTTAATAAAAAACAAATAACTAACAGATAAATAAGTAAGCAAAAATAGACTAAATATTAAACTATCAAAAATATAAGAACAGATCATAAGCATTTCTATATTTTTTTTGGAAAGAATATTAACCAAGTGAACATTAGCCCCTTAGAAAGTGAGTCTAGGGAATTAATAACAGAAACAAAGAGACGGCAAAACAATTAACAGGTACTTGATAACATTCTTCACCATGGAGGACGTGGGTGCCATCCCAAATCTCATAAATCAGGAATTGGAAGGAGGAATGAATTCAGGAAAATTACAATCTCCAGGGAACTGAATGAATTGTTGAAGCTGCAGGCTAACAAGTCTCTGGGTCCTGACAGACTTTATACTAGGGTCTTAAAGGAAGTGGCTCCTGAAACTGCTGATGCATTAGTTATAATTTATCAATATTCCTTACATTTGGGAAGACACCATTGGTTTGGAAAATGGTTAAACTATATTCAAAAAGGGAGGGAGACAGAAAACAGGAAACTTCAGACCAATTAGCTTAAACGTGTCATTGGGAAAATATTAGGTTATTATTAAATACATTATGCCAAGGCACTCAGAAAAGGTAATCAGGAAAAATCAACATGGATTTATGAAAGGGAAATAATATTTGACCAATTTCTTGGAGTTCTTTGAAGAAGCAGCATGTGCTGTGAATATTGGGGAACAGGTGGTTGCACTTAGATTTCCAAAAGACGTTTGATAAGGTGCCACATCAGACGTTACTGTGAAAAACAAAAGCTCCTGGTGGAGGAGGTGGATACGGAAGATTGATTGGCAAAAAGGAACGAGAGTAGGAGTAAATGCTCCTTTCCTTTGCAACATGTCACAAGTGATATGCCACATGGACCAGGGTTGGGGTTACTACTTTTTACAGTTTATGTAAATGGCTGAATGCACCACAGCCGTAGTTTTTAAATTTGCTGATAACACAGTGACTGGTAGAAAAGTAAGTCATGAAGAAGTCGTAAGGAGGCTGCAAAGATATAGATGAGTTTAGTGATCTGGCAGATGGAGTATAATGTGGGAAAATGTGAAATTGACTATTTTGGCAGGGAAATTATAGTAAGTATTTTGTCTAAATGACCTGGTATGTCGATGAATCTAGCTGTCCTAGTACTAAAAGCCAGGAATCAGAAACAGCATGGAATTAGGAAAGCTAACTGAATGTTACTGTTCATTTCTCAAGGAATTGAACACAAAAGTAGGGAGCTTATGTTTCAGTTACTAAGACCATTGATGAGGCCACATGTAGATACAATGACCGTATTGGTCTCCTTATTTAAGGAAGAATGTTAGCGTCTTAGAAGCAGTTCTGAGAAGATTTACTGGACTAAAACCTGGGATGAGCAGGTTGACTTGTGAGAAAAGGTCGGACGATGGTAACTTGATAGAAACACTATATCCTGGGTGGTTTTGATGGGGTGAATGTGGAAAGGATGTGGAAGAACCTAGAATGAGGTGTCACTCTTTAAAAATAGTGAGTTGCCCATCTAAGATAGAGAATAAGTGACATTTTAGAACTCTCTTCCTCAAAGGGCACTAAAGGCAGAGTCGGTGAATATTTGGAGGCAGAAGTAGAAAGATATTTGATAAGCTACAGAGTGTAAAGTTACCAGTGACAGATGGGATTGCGAAAATGAGGTTACAATCAGATCTGTCATGGTCCTACATGACGGAGAATGCTTGAGGGGCCAAGCCCCTGCTCCTACTTCATTAGTTTGTATGTTTATAACTGTAAGGTTTCCTATTTAAAATGGAAAGGACCTGAAGCCCAGTTCAGGTACACAACCAGGATACTTATAGAGCAGCCTTTATCATTATGATGGTACCATATTCCTGGTGTAGAATGAGTGTGCTTATGCCACAATCTACAAATGAACTTCATTTGTCCAATTTAAAACAGTGTATTGCATTTTCTAAGCCAAAACTCCTTGAAAGTATGAGTGAATATAAGAAAACTATAAAGGGACCAAAAGCAATTTGGTCCCACAGAAGAATCTATAAGAGTACAAAAGTAGTTGGGTCATGTTTAAAATATTGAGGGCAGCTACTTGTACTATTATAGAAAGTAGAATCAAGCTATGACAAGAGTGCAGTGTAGAACCACCAGGATTATATCAAAGGTGAGGAAATATGGCTAAAAGGATGTACTTCGGACAAATGGAACTATTTCCCTTGCAGTGCTGTAAGTGATAAAATTTAATAGAACATAGTTCAATTCTGAAAAGTTTTGATAGAGTAATTGGTAATGTATTTATTATTGTCACATGTACCAAGATGCAGTGAAAAATTTTGCCTTACATACAGATAATTTCACAACATAAGTACATCAGGGTAATACAAATGGAAAAGCAGTAACAGAATGCTGAATATAATGTTACAGTTACAGAGAAAGTGCAGTGCAGGTAGACAGTAAGGTGCAAGGGCCATGACAAGATAGACTGTGAGGTCAATAGGTCATCCTTGTCATGCTAGAGGTCCATTCAAGAGTCCTATAGAAGCTGTTCTTGACCCTCATGGTGTGTGTTTTCAAGCTTTTGTATATTCTGCCTGACGGAAGGGGGGAGAAGAGAGAATGTCCAGGTTAGGTGGGGTCTTTGATTATGTTGGCTGCTTTCACAAGACAGCAAGAGGTAAAGACAGAGTCCATGGAGAGGAGGTTGGTTTCCATGATGGACTGAGGTGTGTCCACAACTCTCTCCAATTTCTTGCGGTTTTGGGCAGAGCAGTTGCCATACCAAGCTGTGATGCATCCAGATGCACTGCTTTGTATGGAGCATCCATAAACATTGGTGAAGGTCAATGGGGACATGCTGAACTTCCTTAGCCTTCTGAGGAAGTAGAGGCACTGGTGCATTTGTTGGCCATGGCGTCTACATGATTGGACTGGGACAAGCAATTGGTGATTTTGGTGATGTTTACACCATGAGTACATAATGATGAGTACATAAAGCAAGACTATTTCCTCAGGTCATTCTGGACCACAATCAATTTAAAATAGAGATACAAGAGACTGCAGACGCTGGAATTTGAAGCAACAAACAATCTGCTGAAGGAACTCCGTGGGTCAAGCAGCATCTGTGGAGAGAAAAGAAATGTTGATGTTTCAGGTCAATCCTTACATCAAGACAGAGAGTGGAGAGGGGAGATGGCCAGTGTATAGACGAGAGGGTGAATCGTGAGACAGAGATCAGAGGTGATTGGTGGGGTGGGGGGGGGGTGAAGGATAATGGGCAGGTCGAGCAAGGTAGGGGAGGGGGAAAGGTGTTAGGAGACAAATGTAGGTGGATGATAGATGGAGGCAGACAAAAAGAGGGGAAAATGGAGCCAGAAGAGGTGATGTGAGGTTGAAGGTGGAGACACTGCTGAAGGGTGATAAGTAGGAAGACAAAAGCTACCAGTGCTGGAAGGTGATAAGTAAAAGAGGTTATAAGGTAAGGTTAAAAAGTAAGGGCGGTTATAAATTCGCCAATGATGCCACTGTTGTTGGCAGAATCTCAGATGGCGATGAGGAAGCTTACAGGAGTGAGATAGATCGGCTGGTTGAGCGGTGTCGCAACAACAACATCACACTCAGCGTCAGCAAGACCAAGGAAATGATTGTGGACTTCAGGAAGGGGAAGTCGGGAGAACACACATCAGTATTCATTGAGGGGTCAGCAGTGGAAAAGGTGAGCAGCTTCAAGTTGCTGGGTGCCAACATCTCAGAGGATCTATCTTGGGCCCAACACATTAATGCAATCATGAAGAAGGCATGCCAGTGGCTCCACTTCATTAGAGTTTGAGGAGATTTGGTATGTCATAAAAAACTCTTGCACATTTCTACAGATGTATGGTGGAGTGCATTCTGATTGGTCGCATCACCACCTGGTATGGAGGCTCCAATGCACAGGATCACAAGAGGCTACAGGGGGTTGTAGACTCAGCCAGCTCCATCACAGGCAAAAGCCTCCCCACCATTGAGGACATCTTCAATAAGCGGTGCCTCAAGAAGGCGGCATCCATCATTAAGGAACCTCACCATCTGGGACATGCCCTCTTCACATTACTACCATCGGGGAGGAGATACATGAGCCTGAAGACCCACACTCAATGTTTCAGGAACAGCTTCTTTCCCTCTGCCATCAGATTTCTGAACGGTCCATGAACCCATGAACACTACCTCATTATTCCTCTTTTGCACTACTTATTTATTTTTGTAACTTATAGTAACTTTTATGTCTTGCGCTGTACTGCTGCCACAAAACAACACATCTCACGACATATGTCAGTGATAATAAACCTGATTCCGATTTTAATGGAACGATTAGTGGAGAAGTTAAAGGCAAATGGAACCAGGATAGGGCAAGTTGGGGGTGAGAGGGATGTGGAGAGCTGCTTGATGAAATGTGTGGGTCATAGGCAGATAGAAGCAGGAGAGGGGTGGGATGAAAATGGGTGATGTAGGGCTGGAGGGAAAGTGTGGGAAAGGGGACAAACCTCCCACACCTCCCCTCCCATTACCCATTTTTGACCCCCTCCTCTTACCGGTTCCATCCACCTTCTACCCACACATTTCTCACACTGGCCCTCTTCCCCCCACCCCTGTCTGGTACTGATTGTGGTCTCCCAGTGAGGAAGTCGAGGATCCAATTGCAGAGGGAGGTACACAGGCCCGGGTCATGGAGCTTGACGATAGGTTTTGAAGGGATAGTGGTGTTGAACACCGAGTTGTGTTCAGTGAATGACAACCTGATATATGTGTTCCGGTTGTCCAGGTGGTCCAGAGCCAGCAAGATAGCATCTGCTGTACACCTATTGTGGCGATAGATACCAGATGGTAGTCATTGAGTCAGGTCACCACGCTCTTCTTGATCACCGGTACGTTCAATGCCATCTTGAAGCAAGTGGGAATCTCAGACCGCAGAAGTTGAAGAAGTCCCTGAACACTCCAGCCAGTTGGTCAGCACTTGTAATTCCTTAAAATGCTTTACTGCAAGGAATTACTGGATCAGTTAACTGGAGACTGGGTACATGCTTGAAGCTCTAAAAGATATGGGTTATGGGGAATTTGCAGAGCAAAGGAATTAGATTTGGATTGATTTAGCAAAGAGCTAGCATTGAATTAATGGACTGAATGGCCAGCTTTTACGCTGCAAACATTTATGATCTACATTCCTCACAACATTCAATCATCTCAATTTGTAATTCTTTGAATTCTTCTCCTCATTCCTAATTAAATGTTTTTGCAGCACGTCCATTCTCCAGGGTGCATCAGTCAAGTTTTTCAAATAATCAGTCCCTTGTGCTGGCCTTCCTAGCCTGTGAGCCCAGAATGGAAATGCTGTTTTTGCTCAATGTCTGCTTTCAGATTAATGCTTCAATATGCCCTGATGTGAAGATGATAAGAGAGGTTCACCAAATGCTGGTCAAAACCAAATGGTTTTGCTTTCAGTATAAGTACTATTCACATACCTGGCTCAGTCTGTAATGTTAGAAAATGAGTTCAATCTTTTTGACTGAAGCTATTTGAATCACCCAGTTCTGACAATGCTTTTTTAAAATGAATTTATTCTTAGGAGGGTTGACATTTATTGGCCAGTCTTAAGTACCCTCAGGTCATTTCAGAGGCCAGTAAGCTGTCAATCACGTTAATGGTTCTGAAGTCACTGAAAACTGCTGCCTGATAGGACAAGCAGCAGATTTCCGTATCTGGTGGATGGGTTTTTACGGCAATTTAATAGTTTCATGGTCACCATTATTGATAACAACCTCTTCTTCCAGATTGATTGAATTATTTGCATTTATATTTGCCAGATGCTATGGTCGAATTCAAATATTTTTCCAATCAGTAGTCTTAAAACTAGTTCTGTAACACATCCACCATGCTATACTGGAATGAGGATTTGTGTTCCACATGGCCTCAAGGAATGAAGATTGTCTCATGCTAAACAGAAGAAAAATGGGACAAATGCCCATTTCCCATTTCACGGCATTTTCATTTAATTTACTGATGCCCAATTCCTCATTTTAACCACATTGTCCAACAGAAATATTACAGCAGGTGGTTTAAATAATAGTCAGGGACTTAGCACTGTATCCCCAATGCTCTTACACCTCCTGCCATTTAACTGGTAAGTTACCAGTATTGTCACACCAACTACTGCAGTCCAGTAGGAGCCTCATGCATATTTAAATGTCAGTTTCTGAAGCTATATTACTCCTTCCCCTCTGTGATGCTTGAGGCTAGTTTTGGTAATAGCAGAAAAGATCACAGTTCCCCAGGGAAAAATGGACCATCCCTATCCTAGGCCCAACACATTGATGCAATCATGAAAAAGGCATGCCAGTGACTCTACTTCATTAGGGGTTTGAGGCGATTTGGTATGTCACCAAAGACACTTGAAAATTTCTATATATGTACAGTGGAGAGCGTTCTGAGTAGTTGCATCACCACCTGGTATGGAGACTCCAATGTGTAGGATTGAAAGAGGCTGCAGAGGGTTGTAGACTCAGCCAGCTCCAAAACGGGCACAACCGTCCCCACCATCGCGACATCTTCAAGAGGCGGTGCCTCAAGAAGGTGGCATCCATCATTAAGGACCCTCACCATCCAGGATATGCCCTCTTCACATTACTACCATCGGGGAGGAGGTACAGGAGCCTGAAGACCCACACTCAACATTTCAGGAACAGCTTCTTCCTCTCTGCCATCAGATTTCTGAACAGTCTATGAACCCATGAACACTAGCTCGTTATTCCTCTTTTGCACTATTTATTTATTTTGTAACTTATAGTAATTTTCATATCTTTATGTCTTGTACTGTACTGCTGCCTAAAACAACAAATTTCACAACATACGTCGGTGATAATGACCCTGATTCTGATTCTGATTCTTCCCCCCTGGACTAAAATCACCTGCACTTATTGCCCTCACGCCTTGCCTCAGAACAATTTCCAAACAGCAAAAAAATGCAGATTCTGGAAATTTGAAGTAAGTACAGAAAGTGCTTGAAGTATTCAGTGGGTCTCTGGAGAGAGAAGCAAAGTTAACATTTCTGGTGAATGATCTTTCTCAGATGAAAAGTCAGATGACATGGAACATCAAACATGAATCTGAACTTTTGAACTTGAAACATGAAATTTTCCCGAATATCTGCTGCCAGAAATGTTGGGTATTTCCACCATTTTATAAAAATACCCTCAAGTTTTTAACATTCAATTCACTGAAGTTCCAGCAAGAGGGAATCCAACCACTTTTCCTTGGCATTCAATGGCATTATCATCGCCGATCTTCCAACCAATGCCCTGTGGGCATCATTGACCAGAAACTCAACTGATGAGTCTCACAAATATTATGGGTCAAGAGCAGGTCAGAGGCTTGGTATCCTGTGCCACAAGTCTCATCTCCTGATACCCCAAAGCCTTTCCACCCTCTACAAGACACAAATCAAGACCGTGATGGAATACTCTCCACTTCTACACCCTCCATTCTCCATCATACAGCAGGTGATTTAAATGCTGGCTGGTGACTTAGCATTCTATTTTTAATACACCTCCTGCCATTTAACTGGCGTGTTTCTAGCAGTGTCACAGAGACTTCTGCAAGGCAGTAGTCTTCACTCTCCACTCTTCATTTCTTTGTCTGTTGCCTCCCACTTGCCTGGTTGACTGCCGCTCCAACAACTCCCAGAAAGCTTGACACCACATGGGACAAAGTAGCTCACTTAAATGGCACCCCATCTACAAGCCTAAATTTCCATTCCTTCCATTCCGATAATCTGCTCTCTGACCATTCAGATGTCCAGGACATCGATCCCCACATTCCCATTCAGCTCACTGGGGATTCAGTTCCCACATTCTCTTTCAAATGACCTGGGTACTATTTCCCACTCTCCCTTTAAACTTTCCTAGTTCATTGGGAAATTTATTATAATACTGGGTAATATGCAAAAAACAGTGAATTAAAATGTGTTTGGGATATTAATGCAAATAATACCCAATAGTCCAGAAAATTTGCTAATCCAGCACCACCAAAGTCCCAAAATCATCAGAGTTTTACTGCAATGAGTTCAGAAGTTGTAGTCTGAGAGTCACAGAGTCATACAGCCCAGGTGTCCATACTGGCTATCAAGTATCTATGTATTCTAATAGTATCTACCAGAACTGTCCGTAGCCTTCTATTCCTTGCCATTTCAAGTGTTCATCTACATATTTCTTTAAGGTCGTGAGAGTACCTGACTCCACCAGCACCTCAGGCAGTGAGTTCCAGATGCCAGTCACCTCAGGGTGAAAAAATTCTTTCTCAAATCCCTTCTAAATCTCCTGTCTTAAACCTGTGCCTTCTAGTCACAGGCACCTCTTCTTAAGGGAAAAGTTTCTTACTATTTACCCTCTCTATACCCCTTGTAATTCTGCCTGCCATTAGGTCATCCCTCAGCCTCTTCCACTGCAAGAGAAACAAACCTCGTCTATCTTGTCATAACTAAAACATTCCATCCCAGGCAATATCTGCAATCTCTTGTGTCTCCATCCTGGCGAACCTCCTTTGCGTCCCCTTCAGTGTGGTGGCCAGAACATCACACAATAGTCTAGTTGTGGCCTAACTAATGATTTATATCATTGTATCAAACCTCCCTGCTCTTATATTCTGTGCCATGGCTAATGAAGGTAAGTATCCTGTATGCCTTCTTAAACACTTTATCTACCTGCTGCTTCAAGGACTCTTGAACATACACCCAGACTTCTGTGGTACTTCCTAGGATACTATCATTCCTAGCCTGATGAGAATTCCCAAAATGAATCATATCATATTTTTCAGGATGAATTTCCATCTGCCATTTCTCTGGCCATTGTACCAACCCTGTAATATCACCCTGTAGTCAAAGTCTAATCTCCTCACTATCAATAACACCATCAATCTTTGTGCCTCCTGCAAGCTTACTAATCATACCTCCTATATTCACATCTAAGTTCTTAATGTATATAACAATTAGCCAGGATCATAGCGCCAATCACTATGTTGTATCACTAGCCTTCCATAACAGTCTAGGATACACCTCATCTGGTTTTGTGGATTTATCCACCTTTAAGTCCACTAATGCATCAGATACTCCTCATTTTCAACAGTAATTTGTTCTAGAATTCCCCCACCCTAATTCTCCACCTAGAGTTCCATCTCAATACAGATAAGAAGTAGTAATTTCAAACCTCATCTACGTTCTCTGGGTTCACGCACAGATTGCCACTTGGGTCTCAAATAGGCCCTACTCTTTCCTTGGTTATCCTCTTGCCCTTAAGATATTTCTAAATTTCTTTGGACCTGTTCTTACCGTTTGCCATTATGGGGACATGTTGGCACTGAACTCTCACTATTTCATTTTTGAATGCTTCTGACTGGTTGCTTGTAGACTTACCTGGAAATAGCCATTCCCAACCCACTTTTGACAGGTCCTATCTTATCATATTGAAATCAGCCTCGCCCCATTTCAGGACCCCAATTTCTATTCTATCATTGTCCTCTTCCATTACAACCTTTAAACTAACTCTGAAAAGTTTTCCCACTGATACTGGTTCCACTTGCCCAGCTACATTCCCAAAAATTATATCTGACAAGGCCCCTTCTCTACTAGGATATCTATGTACAGGCTCAGAAAGCTCTCCAGGATACAGTTTAAAAATTTAGGCCCTTCTAAGCCTTTCAGACTAAAGCAATCACAGTTGATATTGGGGAATTGAAATCCCCTCCTATTATTTTTACACTTCTAGGTGATTTGCCTCCAAATCTGCTTTTCTGTCTTCCACTGACTGTTTAGAGGCCTGTGGTTCATCCTCAGCAAAGTAATTGCCCCTTTTAAGTTTCTAAGCTCCACCCATATTGCCTCAGTTGAAGAACCATCATGGATACATTCCCTCCTTAATGCAGTCTGATTAATTTTGCAATGCCACCTCCTCTTTTACATCCTCCCATCCCAGCTGACCCTAACATCCATCGACTGCCCATTGATACACACTGCAAACAAGCCCAGAATTCATACCATTTCTTTAAATTCTCCTCACAGAATTCTTCAGTGCATGTAGTTTGCTTTGCAAACCAACAGCCAATCCAAGTTCTATCCGCTCTATACCAAATAGTGTAGAGGCAATCAGCAGATAAAATGAAATTTGCATCAATATAAGTACTTAGTATCAGACAATTCTAAATGGAAATTGGCAGTAGAAGGTCAAGCAATAATTAACAAATTAATCTTTTAGTAATCAAATGTCATATAGGAAAATTCACAAGTTTTGTACAGTACAATTCTTTGCTAGTGGATACATTATCTCTCAACACAGATTACGCACTCTGAATGATATGCAGCCTTCATATTTTGTCACCTACTTTAAAGTACAATTACTATTCTCTCACATATACTAATAAGTGCCTCTTTTTAGAACAGTGGAAAATGCAACTTGTTTCAAGAAAGTTTGAGTGGAGGTCAGTCTCTGTTGTTGCTCTTGTCAAGTACTAATTGTTGCAAAATTCAAAAGGCAAATTGTGAACAAGAACTTCCAATTTTTTATATTATGACGGCCTCCACGCTATCCACCCTGACCACAGTAACTCTGCCTCCTCCACCTCACACCTCACACCTCACAACCATTATCCTATTGCTAGAGATTTTTCCTTGAGGTAAATCTCCCCTTGCCTACCATTGCTTCATTGTTGTTGGGTCTGGGCAATAGTCTATACTGTACCATGGTAACAAGGCTCAGAATTTGTTATGTACCAGAACGTTTGCTGGTGGCCTCCTTCCCTCCTCTGAACATTTATCTACATTTAACATTGTATTAGCTCAGTTGAGTCACAGTCATGACATAATCCAACCCAAGGGTGGGCAAGCTTCATTGGTTTAATGGCCTAAACTTGTTTCTGATGTTGCAATGAAATGGTCCCAGGTGACAATTCATTTTCTTGAATTTCGAAGCCAGTGGTAGAATGCTTAAGAATGAACTCAGTCTGCTCTTCCAAACTTTGTGTGAGGTATATTTGTTAGGAATCCTTGCAGTTGCCATGAGATAATGTCCAAGATTTGAGAAAGGCCAGCACTTAGAGTTGGTCTTTACCAGTTTGGGGACTTTATATGATTCTATGACTCTGACTCATGCAAGACTGGACTACATGGAGCTGATTTTAATTTGCTAAGGTCTGTCTCACTGGAATAACATTGGCCTCAAAATGGGATCAGAAGACTGACTGCTCCCCTGATGGCAATGAACAGCTACTGCCACTATTATAAGGGCTTAACGGTTGGGAGCAAGTACAGATCCGAGCCACGCAAAATTACTTCAGTGCACATACGATTCTGTCAATCCCAGTTCAGCCACTCTGCCTCCCTGTAAATTACACTGCCCCAAATCCAGTGAGCTTCAGCAGAGAACCACTTCCACTAAAATGAAGTCTTTTTGTTGCTGGATGGGCAGCCTGTCTCTTGCTCTTCTGGCTGGCCAAACAAAATGATAATATCAATCCCCAGCACACGGTGCCTGAAATGTCAGTAAAATATAATTGAAAATGATGTCTCATGCCAAAAACTAGGGCATTTGCCAGTGATCTTCAGGTTCAGTGTTCCAATTAAACAGCCAGGGTTGAGTCATTGCTAACTTGTAAATTGAGCCTTTTGATTGCAACCAGATATGTACATTTAAACGTCAAAGTTAATGTATCTGCTGAGCTATGAAGAGTTCAGTTACTATTCTGGTGATTCACAGTCTCACCATGGAGCAGACTGTACAATCTTTTTTAAACCACATTTGTAGTTGAACACAACAGCATTTCTATTATATGCTCCAAGGCATACAATTGCCTTCAGGGTTATATGGATTACAGCCAGAGCCAGACACATTGGTTTGACCGGTTTTATATGGTCTTTCAACTCGTACTCCTCCAGGGGGATCCAGAGGAGCTGGCCAAGTGGATACAAAATTGGTTTGGTGGAAGGAGTCTGAGGGTGGTAGTGGAGATTTGTTTTTCAGTTTGGACCCTTGTGACCAGTGGTGTGCTGCAGGGATTGGTGCCGGTGTCGTTTGTCATCTATTAGCGTTATGGATGAGAATGTAGGTGCTATGATTAGTAACTTTGTGAATGACACCAACATTGATGGTGTAATAGACAGCGAAGAAGGTTGTCTAAGGTTACAACAGGGAAAGTGGGCAAAGGGACGGCAGATGAAATTTAACTCAGACAAATGTAAGGTGATGCATTTTGGGAAGTTAAATGAAGGCAGGACACAGTGAATGACAGGGCCCTGGGGAGTGCTGTAGAACAGAGAGACAAGGGGTACAAGTTCCATGAAAGTGGCAACACAGGTAGAAAAAGTAATGCCTTCATCAGAAGGGCCATTGAGTACAGGAGTTGGGATGTCATGTTACAGCTGTACAAGACATTGGTAAGACTGCACCTGGAATATTGTGTGCAGTTTTGGTCACCAAACTATGGGAAGGATGCGAATAAGCTCGGCAGGCTGTAGAAAAGATTCACAAGGGTGTTGCTGGGACTGGAGGGCTTGAGTTATAAGGAGAGACCAGAAAGGTTGAGGTTGTTTTCCCTGGATGGAAGGAGGTTGATGGGTAACCTGACAAAATCACGAGGGGCATAAATAAGGTGGATGGTCACAGTCTTTTTACCAGGGTAGTGGAGTCTAAAACTAGAGGGCATAGGTTTAAGGTGAAAGGGGAAAGATTTAAAATGTTTTCCACACAGAGAATGGGTGGGTATATAGAACGAGTTCCCAGAGGAAGTGGTAGAGGCAAGTACAATTACAATGTTCAAAAAATATTTGGATACATAGGTAAGAAAGGTTCGGATGAATATGGGCCAAACGCAGGCAAGTGGGACGAGCTCAGGAAGGCACCTTGGTTGACATGGATTATTTGGACCAAAGAGCCTGCTTCCACACTGTATAACTCTATGACGCTATACTAATCCAATACAAACTTACTGAAGCCTAATGAAGTTACTTTCATGGTCTGATAACTTATTGCAATTTATCCTTATAATTTATCCTTTAGTCTTAGATTTATGTTGATCTATGCAATAATCTGCAGATATCAAATTTAGCAACACCCAACCAACATAGTTAAGACCACAAGAAATTTGGTTGTGTACCACGCCATTAAACTGACATATATCAGATCATATTCCTGTTTCATTAGTGTAATAAACTCTGCAAGATTACCTCAAGTGCTGGGAAGTTCTCTGCTTCATTCAAAAAGACTGCCAGAGCCTACGGCGTTTCCTCTTTTGAGCAGGCAAAAATGGTGTATTCGGAGGGAGTTGTAGATTGTCATCTGACACAGAAGGGGGCATATTCCTGATTTCAGCATCATTTCAGGAGTAGCACTTTGGATTCCTTCATCAGAATTGCCACAAATTTTGCTTGGTTTAGGCATTGAAATTGATTAGAAGAGCCACGGGAATCATGGAAATACACTCATAATGTTAATGCAATTTTTAGAATGTTTCCATAATACTTTCCTTGATGAATGAGTAGAAGGACTCTGGAGGAAAATTTACCACATTGAATCATGTTATGAATGAACAGAAATTCAACCTCCGTTGGAGTTGTTAAAGATGTTATACAGCAGCAAGGTTACACTGCACTAGCTAAGATAAGATATCTTTATTAGTCACATGTACATCGAAACACACAGTGAAATACATCTTTTGCATAGAGGGTTCTGGGGGCAGCCTGCAAGTGTCGCCACGCTTCTGGCGCCAACGTAGCAAGCCCACAACTTCCTAACCCGTACGTCTTTGGAATGTGGGAGGAAACCGGAACACCCGGAGGAAACCCACGCAGACGTGGGGAGAACGTACAAACTCCCTACAGACAGCAGCCGGAATTGAACCCAGGTTGCTGGCACTGTAAAGCGTTACACTAACCGCTACACTACCGTGCCTGCCCAAATTCATTCCACTGTATGGAAAGAAAACCACACATTTCTTTGGGCTGTAGGGTCAATGTAATTACTCCATGTAAAACAGAATGCCTTAGGGTGAGGCCACTCCAGAACTTGAACAAGTAGCCTAAGGTGATGTTCAGAAACACCACTGAACAAGCATAGGACTACACTCTTTTCATGACATGTTAAAACAATGCCCACTTTTCAGTAACATCAGGAACATCAAAAATATAATTTAGAAAGTGTATAGAAGAAATTTCTTGGAGATTAATAATGAAAAATTTATATCACTCCTTATGCATTCTCAGGATGTCTAACATTAGTGTTCAGCCAATTTGAGCACAGCACAGTGCCATAAACAGCAATTAAACAAATGATTTGTTAACCAGTTGTTGGAAATATGCTCAATTTTTTTCGAGTACTTTCACAATTTTTGTTTCATATTTAGGAACAAAGTTTGATACTCAAGGAAAAAAAGGGGAGAATTTGGCCCTGCTCTCATCCCCGATTGTAACCTCAACTGATAATCACTTCAGCTGCTTCATAAAGACCACACTACCATCAAAAAGATCAGAAGGGCAAGTTTCTCGATACAAATGTTGGTGGTTTTATGGAATAAGCTGCCAGAGGAAGTAGTAGAGGCAGATACAATTCTAATATTTAAAAAGCATTTGGACAGATAATTGGATTGGAAAGGAGTAGAGGGATACCAGCCTATTGTGGACAAATGGGATTAGCATAGATAGGCTCAATGGTCAGTATGGATGATTTGGGCTGAAGGGCCTGTTTCCGTGCTGTACAACTCTGACTTTGACTCTATGATAAGATTAAACACTTAGAATTTGTTAAAGGAATTCATCTATGACAAACAGTAAAATTCTTAAGGAGGTAACAAGGTATGTCAGTGAAAGTATCATATTTAATCTGGGCTATATAGACTTTAAGAAGGCATTTGAAAAATTATTGGTATTGGTATTGGTATTGGTTTATTATTGTCACTTGTACCGAGGTACAGTGAAAAACTTGTCTTACAAACGGACCTTACAGGTCAATTCATTATACAGTGCAGTTACATCAAGTTAGTACAGAGTGCATTGATGTAGTACAGGTAAAAAAAATAATAGCAGTACAGAGTAAAGTGTCACAGCTACAGAGAAAGTGCAGTGCAATAAGGTGGAAGGTAACAACAAAGTAGATCGTGAGGTCATGAGGTCATAGGTCATAGTCCATCTCATTGTATAAGGGAACTGTTCAGTAGTCTTATCATTGTGGGGTAGAAGCTTCTGGTGGTACGTGCCCTCAGGCTCCTGTATCTTCTACCCGATGGAAGAGTAGAGAAGAGAGAATGACCTGGGTGGGTGGGGTTTTTGATTATGCTGGCTGCTACACCAAGACGACGAGAGGTAAAGACGGAGTCCAAGGAGGGGAGACTGGTGTCCGTAATGTGCTGGGCTGTGTCTACAACTCTCTGCAGCTTCTTGTGATCTTGGGCAGAGCAGTTGCCATACCAAGCTGTGATACATCCAGATAGGATGCTTTCTATGGTACATCAGTAAAAGTTGGTGAGACAAAGTCCATTTAAGATAAGATAAGATATCTTTATTAGTTACATGTACATCGAAACACACAGTGAAATGCATCTTTTGCATAGAGTGTTTTGGGGGCAGCCCGCAAGTGTCGCCATGCTTCTGGCGCCAACGTAGCACGCCCACAGCTTCTAACCTGTACATCTTTTGGAATGTGGGAGGAAACCGATACACCCGAGAATAAACCAGGCAGACACAGGGAGAACATACAAACTCCTCACAGACAGTGGCCAGAATTGAATCCAAGTCGCTGGCACTGTAATAGTGTTATGCTAGCCACTACACTACCGTGCCTGATCAGGGAAGTCAAATTCATGGGATGCATAAGAGTTAAAAATTGTTTCAATAGCAGAAAGCAAAGGGCAATAATTAACAGAAGCATTAGATCTAAGAGTATGTTAGCAATGGAGTTCTACAATATTAGATCCCTTGTTGCATAGACATCAGGATTAAACAGTTTCTCAATGACACCAAAGTAGGCACTATGGCTGATAAGGAAGTTCTGGATTACAGAAAGATATCAATGAATGGTTAAGCAAGCACAAAAGTGGCAAATGAAACTCAGTCTGAACAACTGTAGGTAATGCATTTGGTAAACACAAACAAAGCAACAATATACAGTACATGATAAATGGTAGGGTACCATTATAGATAAACGGAGCTATCTTGGAGTGCATATCCACAAGTTACTGAGAGCTGATAAACAAGGTGATTAATAAGGTATAGAGGACAGTTGCCTTAATTGACTGAGACACAGAATGTAAGAACAGGAAGTTCATTGTCTTTACCTCTCGCTGACTTGGCGAAGCAGCCAGTATAGTCAAAGACCCCACCCACCCAAGACATTCTCTCTTCTCTCCTCTTCCATCGGGTAGAAGATACAGGTGCCTGAGGGCACGTACCACCAGACTTAAGGACAGCTTCTACCCCACTGTGATAAGACTATTGAACAATGAGATGGATTATGACCTCACAATCTACCTTGTTGTGACCTTGCACCTTATTGCACTGCACTTTCTCTGTAGCTGTGACACTTTACTCTGTACTGTTATTGTTCTTACCTGTACTACATCAATGCACTTTGTACTGACTCAATGTAACTGCACTGTGTAATGAATTGACCTGTACGATTGGTTTGTAAGACAAACTTTTCACTGTACCTCGGTACAAGTGACAATAATAAACCAATACCAATACCAATAGTTTGACGACAATGATGACTGTGTATAGTTCTGGTCATCAGGTTACAGGAAGGATGAGAGAACACTGAGAGAGGATGCAGAGGAGAATTACGAGGATGTTGGCAGGGATGGAGGAAAACAATTGTGAGGTATCCTGGCTGGGTGTGAGTTGTTTTCTGTGGAACAAAGGAGACTGAGGGGAAATTTTACTGAGGTGTACAGGGGGCGAACAGATAAGTTCTGTTTCCTGTTGCAGAGAGTTTTATAGAGTGGGGATAGTGCTTTGTTAAATGGCAGAATTAAATGTTAAATGGCATTCACTCAGACAGTAATGGCAGTCTAAAATTCACTGCCTTAAACTGTGAGAAGAAACTAGAGCACCCAGAGGAAAGCACTTTAAACAGCTATGAGCCGCAAATCTAGGGAGTGGGAGAGCTGAGAGCTAGGATGTGGAAGTAACCCAAGTAGCTCAACACTGGGGCAGGATGGACACAATATGTTGACTAGCCCTCTTCTGATCCATAAATTTCTTTGAAAAAGAAATCAAAAGAACTACAAGGAATTTTGAACTACAAAGCGGAGTAATCAATACTTGTGAAGGGAAAATCCAAATATTCGTGTTTAGTTATGAATCCTTCATTTGGCCAGACGAGGACACACCCAAAGAATAAATATTCAAGCAAAATGACCCGTCATTAGCTTTAATGTTTTAGGCAGGACAAGCTGCCCTCCCCATTTGCCTACAGTAGTCACTGTACTTTGAAAGTAATTTGCCAAATTGCTCACTGTGAGAAATTATGTCTGTGTTTAATAAGTTGTGTACCACTGATCGTACAAAATAAGAGCAGGACGCCCCTATGATACCTCAAGCCTGCTCCGTTAAATAATAAGATCTTGGCTGATCCGAATATAGCCTCATCTCTATATTCCCATCTACCCACGGTGACCTTTCACACCCTTGCTTATCATTCTACATTTGGCATAAAATATTCAAAGATCCTGCTTCTATTTTTTTGGGAGAAGAGAGTTCCAAAGACTTATGACCCTCTGAGAGAAAAAATCTTTCACTTTATTTCTGTCTTAAGCTAGTAACTCATTATTTTTAAATTGGTAAATTCGTTTACTATTGTCGCATGTACCGAGGTGCAGTGAAAAACCTATCTTGCATACCGTTCATACAGATCAATTCATTACAACAGTGCTTTGAGGTAATATGAGAGAAAACAATAACAGAATGCAGAGTAAAGTGTTACAGTTACGGAGAAATTGCAGTGCAGGTAGACAATAAAGCAGATTATGAGGTCAAGAGTTCATCTTTAATGTACAAGAGGTCCGTTCAAGGGTCTTATAACAGCAGGTAGAAACTGGCCTTGAGTCTGGTGATGTATGCTTTCAAGCTTTTGTATCTTCTGCCTGATGGAAGGGGGGGTGAGAAGAGAGAATGTCCAGGGTGGGTGGGGTCTTTGATTATGCTGGCTGCTTTACCGTAGCACCAAGAAGTGTAGACAGTCCATGAAGGGGAGACTGGTATTCCTGATGGACTGAACTGTGTCCACAACTCTCTGCAATTTCTTGCGGTCTTGAACAGAGCAGTTCCCATACCAAGCTGTTATGCTTTGAGATAGGATGATATCCTTCTTTACATAAGGAGACTATTCTGTACACAGTACTTCAGATGTAGTCTCATTATCATGCTGTATAACTGATGTTTTAGCTCCTTACTTTACATTCAATTCCTTGAGCATTAAGTCATAACATTTTGTTAGCTTTCCTAATTACTTGCTGCTTCTGGTTTCTAGTCTATTGCAAATCATGTACAAAGATATACAGTTCCCTCTGCATCTCAAAGCTCTGCAGTCTCTTACCAATTACATTCCTGCTTCAATTGAATTATTATGTTCAGTTCTGGTCACCACTCCATAGGAAAGATTTGGAGGCTTTAGAAAGGGTCCAGAAATTTACAAGAATGGTTCATGGGATGAGGAATTCCATGGAGAGGTGGGTTGAAGGGCCTGTTCCTGTGCTGTATTACTCCATGTCTCTTTCAGCTTAGTGGAGATTTGATTGTAGAGTATAAAATGATGAGTGATCTGCACAGAGTGGACAGTGGCAGGCTATTCCTTTGGTGGAGGGGTCAAGGACTTGAAATCACAGGTACGAAATAAAGAAGAAGAAAATTATAAGTAACATGAAGAAAAACTTTTTAACAAACGTTTGGCTAGAATAGATTGCTTGCGTGTGTGGGGGAGGAGGGTTCCACTTTGCTCTTCAAGGGCAGATTGGATAAATATATGGCGGAGAAAAATTTGCCGGGCTATGGAGAATGGGCTGGAGTACGGAACTAGAGAGTTGTTCTGCTAGAGAGATGGCACATACATGATTCCATCCTTCCATGCTATTGCCATTCTGTGACCCCATGATTCTATGACCATCTATTCAGTACCTTTCTCCCTTTATCCAAATTGTAAGAAACTTAGGTTCTAGCATCTATTCTTGTGGCACATCACACGTTATATCTTGCCAGCCAGAAAAAAGACCCATTTACACCTACTGTCTGTTTCTTGTTAGCCAGCCAGTCATCAGTCCACTTCCCACACTATGGGTTTTTATTTTTCACAATAACTTCTGATGTGGCAACTTATCAAATACCTTCTGGAAATCTTAGTATATTCCACCTTCTCCCCTTTGTGCACAGCACATGCTATTACTTCCAAGTGTCATTTATAGTATATATTAGCAGAGACATCCTATGCTGATACAAGTTTCTGACAGTGAAGTTGCCCTGATTTTGAGTCTGAGAGCAATACAGGCACCTTGTTTTCTGAGGTCGCAGATATGTCTGAGGACCAGTGGCCCACATAAACCTTGCTCTCTCAGGAAGTGTTGATTATGGGTTGCATCCTGTAAAGCCTGGTAAGAGAAGTTATTATTTCTATTTTGTCAGATGTTTTTCTCCTGGTTTTTACTTACTTTTCATCTTACAAACAGCGAACTACATATCATTTTGCAGGATTTCTTCTGGCATCTCTGACCACTTAATTTGGTGGGGTAGTCTGCTGAAACCAACCCAGGCTGTGACGACTGGAATCCCAGACTGGGTCAGTCGACTTGAGGTTTGTTTTGCAGAGAGTTGCATAGCATTCTGCTTATGATAGCAGGAGAAATGTGGCTGACCTTTCAAATAACATTCAGTTTGAACCTTCAATTTTATTAAAAGGTGGTTCTTCTGGATATGAACAGTGCCAGTTGTGATTCAGACCAAAGTGGTTGAAAGTATCACCAGAAAAGAGTTCCGTACATTGCACTAATTGATGTCATTGAGTTGAGATGAATGTAAGAAAAACAGTGCGAGGGTATACAAAATCCTTGCACCAAAATGTCTATATGCTTTTAAAAAATGGAATTAATTCTCCCAGAATCATGCATAACAATACTTAATACTGCTTGATATTCTCCTGCACAACACCATATTTTCTGGCATTGCATAGATGAAGTTCTAGGCTGTTGGGTCCTTTACTCCAATAGAAGAATTGAGGGCAAATATTTACTTATATATCATGGCTCATCAAAAGACATTGTCTCAAATAACTGTCCACAATTTCATTCATTTTTAAGTGAGCTCTTTACGAAATTACATAGTTATTTCCACAGTTATTTCGCTATATCATCCAGTGTCAAATGATGTAGCTGACAAATCAGTGAGAATCGCCGAAGAAGCACTAAAGACATTAATTACAAGCATGTTCAAGTTTCACAATGGGAATTGATTAACAAACCTTTTGCTAAACAACAGAAGGATTCCACGGTCAACAATGGGTTATATTCCTGCTGAGTTCCTGATGAATCTAATTGAGCTTAGATCTGCCAAACCTTGTGGGAAGAGTGGAGTCCAGTTGAGACAGAATCAAAATTATGACTCAAGCCATGGAAAGAAACAATCAAGCAAATCTGACACTTTGGAAATAGGATGTTGGAGTGATGGTTGAAGTGTGCAATACAAAGGGATATTTAGTGGAAACATAAATCACTTAATTCCCATGATACACAAGGAAACATTGAAGAGTTATGATATCATGAGTGTATTGCAAAAGTTAATCAAGTGGAGACTATGGAAGAAATGACACAGGTTTCATTAAGTTGAGTCAAGAAAAGGCAGCTTCTAGTCAAGAAATGGATACACTGCAAATGAGTAAAGCTCCTCAGAGGTAGCCTATGGTGAGTTAATTCAGCAAGTAATGTGAATCTGTGTATTTTTCATGAGGTAAATTAGTGTAGTGACATCTATGTATGATGTAGGCACAAATGCACAGCATTAGTGAATTGAACAAACCAATTGCATGTGTTATTTCCCCAGTCTGTGTCACTGTAAAGAACCTGTTGCACCAATGGTTCTTGTGTGGTGTGTGTGCCCCTTTAAGGGTTGGATCTCAGGGTCACAGCTGCATAGCTGTGTGCTGCCAGAGGCACTGTATTGCCAAAGATAATTTCAGCAGCATGTACTTAAGATTTCAAACTGTGCCACTTGAGAGGTGAAACTTCCCCTCCCACTGTTTCTCAGTGATGGTTTGGTTTGAAGACCATGACTCTACCAAGACAAGGCAAACTTCATGTCAGTCTGGCCTACATGTGACTCCAGACCGACAATAATGTGATCGACTTTCAAAAATCCTTTGAAATGATCTCCCAAGCTACTATGTTCAGGGGCAATTAGGAATGGGGAATACATATTGGCCTTGCTAGTGCTGCCAACACCACAGAAGTGAATAATAAATATAAACTGGCAAATCAAAGCAGATTATTTAGGCCATTGTTTTCTTAAATGTTAATGAACTCCTGGCATGGCCATTGAGTCCATTAGGTGGGGCTTCTCGTCCACAAGGAGCACACAGCTTGAGGAAAATAAAGAGTGGTTGCCGCTGAACAGAAAATGCCAAGGAAATGAAAGAGAAGATAGAGTCATAGAGACATAGAGCAATACAGCACAGAAACAGTCCCTTCAGCCCAACTCACCCATGCTGACTTAGATGCCCATCTAAGCTCATCCCATTTGCCTACGTTTAATCCATATCCCTCTAAATCTTTCCCATCCATGTACCTGTCATATTTCACAATAAAAGGACTAGGCCTCAAGCCCTGACTGCCAGGCAATTAGTGCAGAGCTCATGTGCATTAGAAAGAAAGTCATGCATTTATATAATGTCTTTCATAGCTCCTTTATAGTTTACAATGAAATACTTTTGAAGTGTAATCACTTTTTTTAAAGTAGGATAAACAGCATTCAGCTTTCCCACAGTGAGTTCCCACAAACAGTTGATAATCAGTTACAGAAATGTTGACTGAGGGAAGGGAATCTGTCAGAGCATTGGGGATAATTCCCCAGATATTCTTCAAAATATTGCCATGGAACCTTTTGTCAACCTGGTTTAGCGTATCATCTAACAAACAGGAACTTCTCACAAGGTAGTGGTTAAATTAATGGACTAGCAGTTAGAGTTCTGGACCTATGATCCAGAGACTGGAGTTCAAACTCACCATGGCAGCTGGGGAATTCAATCAAATATGAAGATCAAGTCTGGAATTAAGGAAAAAACAATTAGTCTCAGTGACGGTAACAATAAAACATCTGGATTGTTGCAAAAGCACATCTGGTTCACAAATGCCCCTCAGGGAAGAAAATCTATTATCCTTTCCCAGTTCTGATGAAGGCTCCTTGATAACCCTATTTCTCTCTCCACAGATGCTGCCTGACATGCTGAGTACTTCCAGCATTTTCTGTTTTCATTTCAGATTTCCAGCACCTGTACCTGGAGGGGGACTCACAACTTTCCGACTCAGAAGCAAGAGGGCCCTTCAACTGGATCATAGCTGACTCATGGTCCAATCAGCAGTCCCAATTCCATAACCTTCATCAAAAAATCAGACTTGAAATTTTGACGATTTGTTATGGCCAATTGTGAAAGAGGGTTCATTATCTAACCTTAAAATGAAAAGCATTCCAGTAGTACAAGGATTATGCTTATCTGAATTTACTACTTCTGCCAAGGAAAGTTACAGTACCGAGGTGGAAGCTCCACTTTTATCATTGTTGCTGCGTTTCTCAGAGGCTGAATGGATGTAATCCAAATGTTGTGAAGTACACACCAGACTTTCTCTGTGGACCTTGGCACTTTTTTATTTCAAAAGTAAACTTTATTCATAATAAAAAAATTTATATAAAAAGAAAAAATTATTACATTCTTAGTGTCATTTGGTTAATACATTCAGTGGTGTTATCACCTTTTTTTCAAACCATAGAACCAATGCCACTCATGTGGCCCTCTGGGGTGATACACTCTTTCAAAGTCTAAGGGGCTTCCCCACCCAGCTCAGCCCATTCCGTATGCAGTAGCAGAAGGACTGTAGACTGTGGTCCGTCCCCTAAGAGCCTTTGCGTTGGCTGCACGAAGCTTCAGTGCCTCTATGGACCTTGGCACCGTTCATGCAGTGCACTTTGGCCCTGCTGAAGTGGCAGATTCTGTTCACAGGGTTCTGCACTCATCCGCCCCCCTCACCAATAGAATCAACATGACTCATTCAGAGCATGCTCAGAAAGAGTGCTGCTCTGTCCCAGAAAGTGGATTAACTGGGCTGATAACTCAGCATATTTTTTTGCATTTGCAGACAATACTGAACTGCTGATAGGCTGACCTCACAGCAAAAAAATGACTGCACCTCATTTGCACGGCTATCAGAGCCAATGTGTTATTCATTGTGCGAAGGGATATTGCATATTCATAGGCTTTATGATTGCTTGGTTAAATTAATGACTTCCAACCTCTATTCCCTGGAGATTTCATTGGCAGGATACAGAACTCCTGTATGTCTGGTGATCAAATAAGAAAAAATGCTGGATCATAAGCCTTGATTTTACGCAAGCTGAAAATAGGATATCCGCAAGTCCCCATTACATGAAGCCTGGACTTCTTTAGCTTTTGTTCTTCATTATATTTGCTGGAGAGGCTACTCTCCTAATTGCTCTCACAACTGGGCAAATGTGGCCATATGGCTCACCTTATTTCCTGTACTTTACTTGGCTGTACTTAAAGTAGGAAAAGATATCTAAAAATGAGGTTCACAGTGGATGATTCACTGCAAAAGGGCTACTACCAGCTTCCCTGATGCCTCAAGGTGGAGGAGGTCAGCAGGGAAAGACCTTTCCCCAGAACAATTGGAGCAAAGGCTTCCCTCAGATATGTTTACCTGAAGATGGGCCACAGTGTAGTCCCCAGCACCTGGATTTAATCTAGAAAGAGATTTAATGACCTTAACAAAAATACTGTCGTCCCCACACACCCGGTCACCTCCTCAACAATGCATTCACTAACCCCTGGCCTCTCTCTCTATGGAACAATACTCGGGAGAGGAACACAATAGATGGAGAAGTCCCCATAGTTATTGCTGTCAGTGACTGCAAGAAGGCTCGATTTTCCCGAATCCAAGACCAAAGAAAGGCTATTGTTGGGCCTAGTCCAGAGGTCAGGCTCCAGCATTCATATAAGGCTCTTGATTCCAAGATATAGACGTCAATCCTCTGACTTACTCAGTGGAGGGAATGGGTTCAAACAACTAAACTATTCAACTGCAACAAAGAAAAGCTGTTTTGACTTTTATTTTCATTGCATTGCTGTAAGTCAGCTGCAAAAATGTAGAGGCAATGGTCCAACCATGAATCTGCTTTCAGTTTTCTCCTTATGGATAGCAAATGTGGGATAGTTAAGCTCAAAGTAACTTTCAATCCATTCTCAGAACTCCAGAAGAAAATTCACCTTTCTCATTGATACTGGACATCTTCCATATGAACTAAAAGAAGGCTCTCGGGAACAGATCAGTCAGAGGGTGGTAGTGAAGTATTTTTTGTTTAGGCCCAACTTGCAGCCAGCACCATTTAAAATGGTTTAATTACTCAAGTGTTTACTTAGTGTTTCCTCTGAAAGAAGTGATCAAGTACATTGGTGAAATTAAGGATACATCTTTTGAGCTAATTGGCTGAAGAAGCAGGACAGACAAAAGATTTCTCTATTCACCCAATGCATTGTTAAAATTTTAAACTGAGCTCTGCCTGAAATGGCAGTTATAGGTAAATTAGGAATTTACAAAGGGAAAAGGAAAATTGAGGTTTTCTAGGTTGGTGATGTTGTGGATAGTGTAGAAGGTTACTGTAGGTTACAACAAGACATTGATAGGATGCAGAGCTGGGCTGAGAAGTGGCAGATGGAGTTCAACCCAGAAAAGTGTGAAGTGATACACTTTGGAAGATCAAATTTGAAGGCAGAATACAAGGTTAATGGCAGGACTCTTAGCAGTGTGGAGGAACAGAAGGATCTTGGGGTCCACATCCATAGATCCCTCAAGGTTGCCATGCAGGTAAATAGGGTTGTTAAGAAGCCGTATGGTGTGTTGGCCTTCATTAGTCAGGGTACTGAGTTCAAGAGCATTGAGGTAATGTTGTAGCTCTATAAAACTCTGGTTAAACCACACTTGGAGTATTGCATTCAATTCTGGTCGCCTCATTACAGGAAGGATGTGGAAGCTTTAAAGAGGTTGCAGAGGAGATTTATCAGGATGCTGCCTAGATTGGAGAGCATGTCTTATGAGGATAGGTTGAGTGAGCTAGGGCTTTTCTCTTTGGAGAGAAGGAGGATGAGAGGTGACCTGATAGAGGTGTACAAGATGATAAGAGACATAGATCGAGCGGACAGACAGTGACTTTATCCCAGGGTGAAGATGGCTAACATGAGGGGACATAATTTTAAGATGATTGGAGGAAGGTATGGGGGGATGTCAGAGGTAAGTTTTTTACACAGAGAGTGGTGGGTGCGTGGAATGCATTGCCAGCAGAGGTTGTGGGGGCAGATACATTAGGGATGTTTAAGAGACTCTTAGATAAGCACATGAATGATAGAAAAATGGAGGGCTATGTGGGAGGGAAGGGTTAGATAGATCTTAGAGCAGGATAAAATGTCGGCACAACATTGTGGGCCGAAGAGCCTGTACTTTACTGTAGTGTTCTACGTTCTTAATGGGTTTTGGGGAGACGGAACGGATTGACTGGAAAGTTCTTTCCAAACATGGCATGATAGATTTAGTTATCTCCTTTTATTCTTTAAGAATCTGCAATACCTTAGTTCTTAAACCTGGCCTAGTGACTGAGCAGTCTTCTTGTGCTCTTACATGGAAACTTATGATTTTAATTTTTTCAGTGTTTTGTGGGATTTTTTTGGCTTTTCTTTCAAAGCTCCTGATGTGTTCAATAAATCTTTTCGTTTTGGAGATTTTCCTGGCATGTATTGTCAGGCTGCATTATAAGTTTCCCACTGAGGATTCTTCTTTTAATAATACCTACATTGGAGGAATCTGAGGAGGAGGAGGAACAGTAATAACATTAAGAAACCATGTTAGTAAGGCAACCAGATCCTCTCAGATATCAAGAGGATGTTATTTGAACATATCTGAGAACATATGCTTAGAATAGCTTCATTCTAAAAGTTCTGGAGTAGCTTTGTGGGGGAGGGGGTGATGTTATGTCTCGCCTGCCTTTTCAAGTACAAGCTTGACAATGGAACTGAGTAGCTGCTGCAGCAATTTTTTCCATTTGAGCTGACCATCATTTTATTTGTTTAAACTCATATGTTATAAAACAATTGAAATTAGATATACGTGTGTTTCAGTAGAAATTTTTGTGTATAGAAATTTTTTGTGTACGGAAATTTTTGCCTGAAAATGAATTTGTATGGGACTTTACTTCTTGGAGGACAATCTGTGCTAGCTACATTTGAAAGCTTAAATTGTTCAAATTAATTGAGTCATTGTTTTTAAATTTGTATATTACTCCCTATAAATAATTACTGACAAATGATCTTAGGAACTAGTTATAATTTTAAATGGAAATCTACTTGGGTTCAGATTTTGTTTGCTCAGTGACAAAACTGACATACTTTTGGATTACTAAATGTAGAAAATTGTCTTCATGCATTCTATTTCCCTTTCTTCTCCTTGAACATGTTAAAACCTCCCAAATTAACTTATTTTCTTTCCTCGAACTCCATGATTGAATCCCAGCACAGCACCAAAATGGCACAGATAAAAATTAATAAATGATACAACATTTGCCAGTGACAAAGGTCCTTCTCAACTTGTTTACAACTTTTAACTGTACCATTCACATCTAACACCCTGCTCCCAGTTGTCTGTTTGGATGGGACCACTGTTGTCTGCTTCCATCCTTACCTATCCTGCTGCAGTCAGAGAATCACCTCAAATATTTCCTCTTCTTGCATCAGTACCATTAATTCTGGTGTCTCCAGAGCACCTTAGCCTACTTCCATTTCTCAGCTACCTATTGGCCCTTTACCTGCAGAGATTTACTAGATTGATATCTGGAATAGGCTGGGCTGGTATCCACTGGAATACGAGCCTGGGCATTTAGAAGAGTGAGAGAGGACATGAATGAAAGATATGGGAACCTGAGAGGTCTTGGCAGGGTGGATGTGAAGAGGATGCTTCCTGTTGTGGGAGAATCTAGAACTAGAGGTCATTGTTTAAAAATATAGGATTTTCTATTGAAGACATTTTGAGGCTTTTTTATCTG
The DNA here is from genome assembly GCF_009764475.1 of Pristis pectinata. Taxonomy (NCBI): domain Eukaryota; kingdom Metazoa; phylum Chordata; class Chondrichthyes; order Rhinopristiformes; family Pristidae; genus Pristis; species Pristis pectinata. Next base: position 26,949,115 of record NC_067414.1, on the reverse strand, counting down.
CCAGAGGATCATGTGCCATGGAACTCTGTGCCTCAAAGAGCTATGGAAGTAAAGCACTTTTAAGGCAAGGGTAGATTGATTCTTGATAAGCAAGGGGGTGAAAGATTACCACAGGTAGAAGGAATGCAAAGTGGAGGATACAATCTGTCAACCATGATCTTATTAAATAGGATGGGATTTTTTGTTTAAATCACATAAATCAGATTGGTGGTTGCTTGAACTGAGGTTAGAGTATTTAAGATTTATGATGTGATCCTATGCCAAATATTTCATTGCATGGCTGCAAGATAGCTCATGTGGATGAGTCTTACACCATTCCTTCTTGCAAGTGGATTTCAAGGCTAATCTTAAGTGCAATGTAAATTAGCAGATGCTGTCCTAAATCTGACCCGTCATTAATAGATTTGTCTGGTTTGTGTACCACAAACATCTGGAAGTTCACAGTGCAGGTCTATAAGCGTGGATATGAGGATAGAAATGGGTGGCCTCAGAAGACATCTCACATAGCTTGACTTTTCTTTCATCTCTGCATGGGTCTATTTCTCATTCGTCTCACTAAACAGCAATTCAGGGAGACTGTAGTAAACAGTGCTGCTCTTTCAGTAAAATGCTTTTATGAAAGTGTGCTACTAATGGGTATAGAGCAAAAAAGCAACGTTGTCAAAGCTCCAGTGAAAACATTCTGAATGTCTAAATGTCCAGAGGACGAAATAAAAGCACAAGTAAATTAACTGGTTAAGTTAATGCTCTTTGCAGCTCTTTTTGGCCATTCTTTAAAAGCATTTTAGTTCAGGCAACACTGGATACAATATTGTCTGGTTGAAATTATGCCATGAATGGTAGTACCTCATTGTTACTCTGATGACATATGCAAGGTCTTAAACTAAATTGAGGACTCATGTTGGAAGAGGATATCACTGATATTTACAAGGATCGAAGAAGGCAAAGATTGGACATTTTCCTCCATTTATCTCTTGGACTAAGTTGTTTGGAAGACCCAAACTGATTTATTCTAACAGAGTATTTCTATTTACAATGAAGGAATACAATGAAAATGAAATACCTCCTGTTGATCATTCTGGTGAGACAGTCTGGCTGCATACAGAGATGGGAAGTCCAGTTTTCTAAACCTCTGACTTTTTCAATAATATTTCCAGGAGCAGGAATTTTACCCACATTTGGGAAAGACCATGTAACAGTAATGTAGGCAAGTTCTATTTCGGTGCATTTACGTTGCAGCTACAAAAAAGTGATCGAAGGAATCCTAACTCCTTTATGGTTTAAAATATCATTTGTGGCAGATGTGCCTTGTATTGTAGAATTTGGAGTTCCTATTCCCTTGACAGCTAATATTTTCTTTGATTCAACATGCCAAATTGCAGAAGTTTTATGTCCATTGTTAAGAGGGCATCAAAAATTCTGAGTTTTAATAACAATCACAAAAAAATGCTGATATATTAGTGTAGAAATCTGCCAAAATGTCAAGCATAATGGAGGAGATGATTTGATATCATTTATGTGCTGCTGTGGCTTTATTAGATTTGTTTTGGACTGATATCTGAAAGCTAACTTGTTTCCAACCTGGCAAAATAGATGGAGTTAAGCTAATATGAACTCCTTAACCTCATTTTGTACTCGCTCACACTTACCACTGGGACTCAGGCTTCAGAAATCAGGCATGAAAACTCAGTGCACTACCTGTAATATTATACACATTACAGCAAGCTGAAACTAATTAAAATGTATTATCAAATATTCAAAACTCTAAATAGCTAGCCTTTGTACATCAGGAGGTTTGGTTTATCATGTGTCGGATAATGTTACAACACATTCATCACCAGCATTAAATCTGGCAATTATGGGAATTAAGACCACGATGTGTTCTTTTAATCATTCTTTTCAGCGCTCTAATGGAGATACCACCATTGGTCAAAACCTTGATTCTGGCTTTTATTGATGGCAGATTTGATTCAAAAGAATTAAGCTTAAATTTCATGGCTGCTATTCAGTCAGAGTTGATGAAGGATAAGTGGCACAAGCCAAGAAGGCTCTTGCCCCATTTGTGTATTTGGACTGATTTCTGTTCACGGGGTTTTGTAGAAAATCACATCATGAAGCAGATGAGGCAAGGAGACTAAGAATGTGGGAGGACAGAGTGAATATTTCACCAAGAGAACAACGGCAGATAGTCTGTTTCTTGGCTCTGAGTAAGCACCAGTACTTGTGGTTTGGGCTTTCCTCAGACTGCTTAGCAAACATCTGCTAATCATTCCTGGTCAAAGTGATTTATAACCCCCCAAAACAAATCATTGCCACAATCCATTTTCATGTCATAGCTTCCTTCCAAATCTTAGGCACGCTTAGAATACTGTACAATTGCTGAAGTCCTGCAAAGCCTCCAACTTGCCATGATTTTCCTGCTAGTCAAATTTGTAACACACTCTAATCCACTTAATTCAATTATTTAACTGGAATCATGTGGCAATTTGTTTTATTAACGCAATAATTTCCTACTTCCTCAGCAATTTATTTTGCTTGATTCAACCTATTGGATAATTCAGATTTCTTTTAAAGTACAAATAATGACAGTGAATCACTTGGGATTTGTAGTCACGCTGCAGACCAGTGGAGGTATACTCAAGGTCAGATTGTCTCAATTCAATCCAGGCAGTAGGGGTTGTGTTGAAAGAATGTAGTTTGGGGCTGGTGGTAGAAACAGTGCCACCTAGGGACACTGGATTTTGGAGCAGTCTCAGCAGGCCGGTGCATTGTCAGTTTGAAGAATATGCACTTGTATTTAACACCACTCTAACCACTGGTACTGACCAGAAGTCCTTCTATTAGCCTGAAGGGTTGCAAGTCAAACCACATTCCATTTTGTAGAACAGCTAGTGCGCATGACGTTCTGAATGCAATTAATCGTTCAAGCAGCAAAGACTGCAAACCATTCCAGGAGTCAGCAAAACCGACAGAGAGCTGAATGGGTTCCAGCCCTTCTGTCAGCAAAATCAAGAGCGACATGGATTGTATGTCGCCACCCAGAATGATTGAAGCAACAGTTCAGACCAGATTTGAAATTAGTCCCACCTCAGTGAAATGTATCTGCATAGTAGATTGAATCACTGCTAACCAGGACTTGGTACAGCATGCAATTTATTAATGGAATTTTTCAAACCTCATGCAGATCTTTTGAGCAAGTTCTGTGCACAATGGAGCTAAAAATCCAGTGGAAGAGGAGATGTATGAGGCTGAGTGCAGGATCAGTCCACAGGGACTCCCTGCCCTGGACCCTGCCCAATTCCAACGGGTTCAGTTCTTTGGTGTTGTGAATGGCAGAAACTCATGCTGCAAAGGGAGCATTTCTCTCTCCCTGTTCTCTAACAGTTCTTGGTTTACCGGCTGTTGGTGTGGATATGGACTGGAGTCAGGAGTTGTGGCCAAGTTTAGTTCAGATGGGTTTTCTTAAGTAAAAAGAAGTACAACATTCCCCCGGTAACTTTTTTGAGAAAGCAGGGAGCTCAAGGAAAGTTTTTGCTTTGAATGTCACATTATGCCAGGTTCCAGGCTGCAACTGCCTGGTCAACTGCTGGGTCTAGTGTCCATGAGGGAATCTGAAGGATACTTAATCCCCTTCAGAAGTTGTTTCACTGAACATCCTTGAAGACAAGAATTCCCAATAGTACAAAGTATCCCAAAACCTTTTTTCATCTAATGCCTGGATTCTAGTTTGGGGAAAGCTCGGTTCTGACCCTCATGAGCTAACACCTGATATTCCTGTGTGAGAACAAGGCCCAGCACATAAGGTAATGTCCTAATTTTCAACCACTGATGTGATGCCAGGAATCCAGTGGAAGCTCATGGCTTTTAAGTCCATTCATTTTAAGAAGAATTTGCACATTTGTTTGTCATTCTCGCAATTATTCCCCATACTTCATTAATCATGAGAATATAATGCTGGACTTTTATCTTTAGCCTATGACAATATGCTATCACAGGGAATGGCAGGATTTAGACCAGATGTAACAATTACTGCACAGCATGCAATGTTATTGATGGAAAAGAGAACAAATATAAAGGATGAACTTCCTGTAACGTCTGTCTTTCTACTTCTTTGTCACCCTTCAATTCTTTCTGAAATCCTCACTGTGCTTAATGCTTCTCTTCCACTCTTTCTCTCCCTCTGATTTCTCTCACACTTCTAGCATCATGTCTGCACTTCTCTCTGTGGGAAAAATACAGGCAGAGCAGAGCTTGAGCAAAGCCAGCTCCCCATGTCAGCCCAGATTTAAAACAGATCAAGAAAATTCTCAGCCTGAACTCTGAAAGGTCAGACTACTACAGACTGAACTTTAAAAACATTTTAAGAAAGGAAAAGATTGAGCACTCTGGTGCTGTTTTAATCTCTGTGTGGAAAAATGCACAATGAGATTAACAGTGAAAGAAATGTATTGGTAACTAATTAGCATAGAGCCCGAAGTCTGGACCAGCTATGCTGAGCTAGCTCGAAGCCACCAATGAAAGATTCAAGGTACATATAGTGCTTGTGGCAAGTGATCATAGTAGGATTAGCATCACCAATAAACTAGTAACCTCCAACAGGCTAGTGACATTTTTGAGGACGAAACACCAATTACTCATTAAGAACAGAGGACGCATATGATAATTCTAATCAAGTCATGTGGACCTGGACGAAGTACAGGAGGGGACAGAACAGCCTGGCATTGTCCAATTCAACTTGAACCCATATGTGTTCCTCCATCTCAGAGGACAGGTTAGTGACAAACATTCATCGCAAGTGCTCAGATTTCCACAGCTATCTCAACAATACTTCCTCTCACCCTGCCTCCTGTAAGAACTTCCACTGTGAAAGTCGGAACTTGGTTTAACTTCTAAGTGGTAGAGATGGGTACAATTACAACACTTAAGATATATTTAGACAGGTACATGGATAGGAAAGGTTTGGAAGAATATGGGCCAAACACAGGCAAGTGGGACTAGTTCAGACTGGGAACTTGGTCAGCATGAGCGAGTTGGGCTGAAAGGCCTGTTTCCATGCTGTCTAGCTCTATGACTCCATTCCATCTCTTAGTTCCTTCATCTCCATTACTTCTGCTCTATTGATGTGACTTTCCACACTGTTGCCCCTGAGATGTCTTCCTGAATCATGGCTTCTCCTCTATGACGGTTGAAAAAATTTGACCATATTTCACCTAATGCCTGCTCTTCTGTTCTCTCCTCTTGGGTAATATCAAGGATAATATTTTCCTGGTCCTCACCTTCCACCTCTCCATTCTTCACATTCAACAGATCATTGTTTCCAATTTCTATCAACATCCACCAGGGTATCAAAGACAAGGGTGGACTGGCTGTCTAAATTGCCATTTGAATCCTGAATCTGGTACTTCAAGTTAACAGTTGGTGCTCTAAAAATGTCCTTCTTTAAAGCCAGAGTTTGTTAGGTCTCAGTTCATGTCCTTCTCCTAATATCTTCTCATGCTCCACCTCATCTCAATCAGTCCTTTCTGGCTCACTCCTAAATGCCCTTGGACAAAAAGGGTTATCTTCTTGTAATTTCTGGGTTTACCTCCAGGCTGACTCTCTGCATCTTGTCCACTAAGAAAATAACTAGCCTTGCAATATAACATTCAGCCCATCTTGTACAGGACAGAAAATAGCTAGCATTTAAAGAAATACTACACGATTTGCTGCAAATATACATCTTTTGAAGGAATAGGAAAAATGATGCAATCAAGGATTACAGCAGAAGTTGAAGATGGTATTAAATCTAAAGAAAAGGATTATAAAATTGAAAAAGTAGTAGAGTGAAGACACAAAGGACTGCAGATTCTGGAATCTGGAGCAAAAAACAAGATGCTGGAGGAACTCTGCAGGTCAGACAGCATCTATGGAAGGAAATGTACAGTCAATGTTTCAGGTCGAGACTCTTTATCTAGACTGGGAACCAGTGAGGACAAACCTGATTCTGAGTTACTATAAATTACAAAAATAAACAAATAGTGCAAAAGAGGAATAACGAGGTCATCCTCATGATGGAAGAACTCAGCAGGTCAAGCATCATCAGGAGGAAAGGAACTGTCGACGTTTCAGGTCGAAACCCTGAATCAGGACTGATTGACTGGCTGAGTTCTTCCAAGATTGTTTGTTGCTCCAGATTCCAGCATCTGCAGTCTCTTGTGTCTCCAAAGTTCTGTTACTTTCTTCAAAATTCTCTGCATTCTGGAATTGGAGGGTAGCTATTGTGACCTCCCTACTTCAGAAGGCAGGGAAGAGAAAACAAGGAAAAATTGACCTGTCAGCCTGACATTGGTGATTGGGATAATGTGGGATAAATAAAGGATGCAATATCATTGGAAAATAATAATATGAAAGGAAAATCACGTTTGACTAATCTATTGGAGTTCAGTGAGGAAGGATCTAATAGTATACATGGGGGGAGCAAATGGATCTGGTGTACTTCGATTTTCAGAGACTTTTGATGAGATCTCACAAATGGATATATAAATAGGTTAAGAGAATGGATGAAAAGTTGGCAGCTGGGAAAATAAGAGATTATTCACTTTGGTAGCAAGAAGAGAAAAGCAAAACTTTGCTGTAAAAGATGTATCTAACATCAAAAACATTGAAAACTAAACAGTATTGATACTAAATGTTGAAAATTTTAATAACTTAAAAATACTTAAAAGCTTAAAATGATTAAATATGTTTAAATTAATTAAATGAAAAAATTGTAATTTGTGTGAGACTTACTCCTATTCCTCACAGCCATTCCTCTCCTTATCTGCTAAGCAGGCAGGAAGTTTGTGCTCTGCTGGAACTCAGTAGTCTGAAGTTAGAATGCAGTTTGAATGACGGCAGCAAGGACCTGTTGGTGTTCCTCGTTTGCATGCACTACCTGACATGGGAAGTGCCGGCAGTTACATGGGGAATGACAACAAAATCCATGCCAATATTTTCCTAAGTGAGAGATGAGAAACTACAGAGAAAAAAAATGAATTTAATTATCCGTGCAGATCTCTAAAAGTTGGTGAATGGATGGAAAAAAATAATCAAACAGACTATTGAAATTGGTATTGGTATTGGTTTATTATTGTCACTTGTACCGAAGTACAGTGAAAAACTTGTTCGTACAGATCAATTCATTACACAGTGCAGATACATTGAGTTAGTACAGAGTGCATTGAAGTAGTACAGGTTAAAAAAAACAATAACAGAGTACAGAGTAAAGTGTCACAGCTACGCAAGGTTGAACTGAAAATCGGTGCTTCAATTATACTTTGTGCTGGCCAACCTCATTTAGGAAATTGAATTCAATCCTCACTGTTGATCCTCAGCAAAGAGACATTGGTCTTGGAAGGAGTACAGTTCTTCAGAATTATTCCAGAATTTGAAGGGTTAAATTATCTAGACATAATGCAGAAAACCATTTTAAGTTCTTCAGAATTTAGAAGGTTGGTCAACAATGTGAGGAGAGCATTGAACTGGGGGTAATACATTTATGTGAATGAAGAGTTGGTTAGCAAATAGAAACCAAGGGGAAGGAATACGTGGTCCCTTCTCGGGTTGGCAGGCTATGACTAGTAGGGTACCATAGAGACCAATGCTTTGGTCACAACTATTCACAATACATATCAAATGCAACATTTCCAAATTTACTGATGCCATAAAACCAAGCGGGAATGTGAATAGTGACACAAAGAGGCTTCAAGGGTGATATAGACAAGTTGAAAGAGTAGGCTATAATGTAGCAGATGGAGTGTGAAGTAATGTGAGGGTAGCTACTGTGATAGAAAAAAAACAGAAATACTGAGTACATCCCCTTCCCTAGGGTCTTTAAAATGTACTGATGCAATCTGACTGGACCAGGAGTTTTATTCTCTTTGAATTTGATCAGTTTATTTAATATTTCCCCATTCCTTAATTTAAGTGTGTTTATCTTGTTGCTTGTCTCATCATCCAATGTATGTCTGCTTGTCTATTGCCCCAGTGAATATCGAAGTGAAATAGTTTTTGTACTTCTGATCTCTCCCTGTTAATGCCAGTGATATTATCCTGTCCTTTAATGTCCTATTCCTATCCCAATCCTTAATTATTCATGTGTCTGTGAAATATTTCATTATTTAGTTTTATATTCCTTGATGAGTGAATTTCATTGTTCCTTTGTGTATTCCTGTATGTTTTTTGACTTCTCACCTAATCCTTTTAGACAGCAGAGAAGTCTACCATATATGTACTTAAGGTTTGCCTTCCTTACCGTCAATTGTTCTCTTACTTTCCCTCAAAAGGCAAAATATCACAAATTTCCACTTCCAGTATTGGAAATTTATTTCAAGATTTTGACCATGGGTATCAACAGTTCCTTGTTAAATTTTTCCATTCATTAAAATGAAACCCTCTGACTCCCAATGGATACTCTCAGCATGTAGTTCTCTCAGTCAGTAGTGCAGATTTATAAACATCAACTGATGGATTATCGTCAGTCTGTCCTGCATGAGGAAGGATTCTTTTCCCTGTAGACTCTACAATGAAATTCCACCTGCAGTTAATTCTGACATCAACCTTACAAGTGTGCCAATAATGATGAATAGTCATAAATGTTCATTATTTATCTGATCTTCAAATTGAAGAATTGATTTGATAAAGAAGCAAAATTCTTACATAGGACTATGTTATTTCAATAAGTCAATTCTTACATTGACTTATGTTTTATACAGTGCAGAAGGAGGCTAGTCATCCCATCAGATGTATGCTGGCCTTTAAAAGAGTTATTCAATTAGTCCCACTTCATTGCTTCATCCACATTACCCTGTATATTTCCATCTTTCAAACCTATAGCGAATTATTGGTTAGACAGCATTTTGAGTATTGTGTACAATTATGGTTGCCACACTGCAGAAAGGATGTGGCAGCAATAGGGAGAGTGCAAAAGTGGTTCACCAGGATGTTGCTAGGAATGGAGGGCTGTAGTTACAAGGAGAGATTGGATAGGCTGGCTTTGTTCTCATTGGAACACAGGAAGCTGAGGTACAACTTTTTAGAGGGGCATAGATAGAATAGGCAGTCAAAACCTTTTACCCAGAGCAGGGGAGTTTAGAATTAGAAGGTTTAAGGCAAGAGGGGAAAAATTTAAAGAAAATCTGTGGGGTAAGTTTTTCACGCAGAGGATGGTGATGATCTGGAACAAGCTGCCGGAGGAGGTGGAGGAGGCAGATATAATGCAATTCTCTGTAATTCTCTGCCTCTGCAGGTGGTAGAAGCTGGATTATTCAAAGTATTTAAAGTGGAGGTGGTAAATAGATTGAGGAATAGAATAGGATGGAGAAAATGGCACAGAAGAGTAGTTGAGGCCGGCACAGTTCAGTTCTGATCATATTAAATGGCGGGGCAGGCTTGAAGGGGCCAATGGACTACTCCTGCTCCTATTTTCTTGTGTTCTTGTGTACAGTTATTGCATTTAAAAGGCATTTGGACAAGTGCTTAGATAGGAAAGGAATAGACCGGTACGAGCTAATGCGGGCAAAATGGGATTAGCTTTGATAGGCATCACGGTGGGCATGGATGAGGTGGCCTGTTTCTGTGCTGTATGATTCTATAATTCTGTGATTGAGTAGGTGTGTGAAAGCTATGTCCCTGATTCCGTCAGGAGCTCCACCATAGAATCAGCTCAGAACAGTAAGCCAATCTTCTAGTTCAGACAATAATCAGAAACTGCAACTGCCATACACCCTGGTGATTTATAATGTCAAAGTATAATCTCATTCAAAATATTGCTCTATAATTTTCTTTTCTAAGTATTGATTGTCCTCTTTCTCACATGTTTGTGGTCAGTAATTACTTGTAATTTTGTATCTTAGACTATGATAAACAGCAGCTTTTTAAAAAATATGATCATGAAATGTTCAGGCTAAACTCCTCTCCAGTGAAGGAACTGGTTGTGTTTAACATTCATTATAATGCTCCACTGTTAAGTTTAAAGAGTCTCAAATAATCATTTACTTTACATCCAACTGTTATGTCTCTTCCCTGATTATTTTCTAATTTAAAGGAGTTCTATCCCTTTCAATTCCATTCAAGTCTAAATCCACCACTCCTCACCCTTCTGGCTATGCAGAATGAAAAGGGCAGCTTGAATTGAACTGCAGTTAAACTGAAGATGATAGATTCCGGAATTAAGGTGTCTGAGTGTCTGTCTCTGATTGACAAGAGTAGAGCCTGCCCCTTTGACATCATTAGTAATGCAACTCATTCTTTCTGGTATGAGGAACCCAAAATACAAGAAAATTCTTAGTGTATCAGGTAGCATCTGAGTGAAACAAACATAAAAGCAAGCAGTGCTCTCCATAAACTGACAAATGCAACCTTTGGGCTTTTTATATCCACTTCTGCAGACTGCACAGATGCATTGAGAACTGTACTGCTCTGCATTCCATCTACTTACAGTAACCTTTCACCCTGCTTATCATGAATCATTCAACCTCTGCCTTAAAAATATTCAAAGACTGTTTCCTCCATTCTTGGAGGGAGAGAGTTCCAAAGACTATTTACCACTTGAGAGAAAGAATCTTAGCTCATCAGTGTCTTAAGTCGACAACCCTTTATTGTTTTAACAGTCACTCCAAGTTTGAGATTCTCCCACATCACTCAATCAAGGCCCTTCAGATCTTAAATGTTTCAATCAACTCCCTTCTCAACTCTTCTAAACTCCAGTGGATACAAACCCAGCCTGTCCAACCTTTCCTCATAAGTCTGATTTTGTTCTGATAAAGGGTTTCGGATCTGAAATATTAATTCTGTTTCCACAGATGCAGCCTGATTTGCTGAATTTTTCCCAGTACTTCCCGTTTTTATTTCCACCCCTTGCAGTTTTTATGAATTTCAACCCGTCTATTCCAATTCTTTGTCTGGTAAATGGCACAGTGGCTTCTGCTTCAAAGGTCCAGGGACCAGAGTTCAATCCTGACCTTAGGTATTGTCTGTGTAGAGCTTGCATGTTCTTTCTGTGACCTCTGGCTTTCCCCCCAGATGTTCCGGTTTCCTTCCAAATCCTAAAGATATGGTGGTAGATTAAATAGTTACTATAAAATTACCCATAAGCACAGGCAATTGGCGAAAGAATCAAAAGGGAATCGATGGGTATGTTGACGAGGTTGTGAGCAGAGCTATAGAAAGAGGCAGAGTGGAACTGGTGGGAGTTAGCTTGGGCCCTGATGAACTTAATGGTTTCTTTCTGTGTCCTGGTAAATAAACCTTCTCTGAACTGTTGTATTAACATTTTTCCTTAAATAAGGAGACCAAGTTTGTACAAAGTAGTCCAGACATGATCTCCCTTAGGACCTATGTAATGGGTCCTAAGGGAGATTTTATTTTTACATTCAATTCCCCAAGTGATAAATGATAACCTTTTGTTAGCTTTGCGAGTTACTTGCCATAGCCTTTTGTGAATCATGCACCAATTCTCACATTTTGCTTCCCAATGGAAACTGATTTCACTTCGAGTGATGTCTTTTTTCTTTGGCAATATTACTTAATTTATCATCTATGTACAAATGCCTTTTTGTTTGTTAATGGTATAAAGCACATTACTCTTTCATCCAGGTACAGTAACACTCCAATAATCCTGTATCCGATTGTTTTGAAAACCCAATGGATCACTGCATGATATGTCCTGTGCTCCCTTTAAACTCATCAGGTTTTGTTTCCTGCGTTTTCTTTAAACTCATCTGGTCCACTGAAAAATTTATTATACTACAGTGTAACATCAGTATTATCATCCAATAGTCTGGAAAATCTGCCCATTGGGCACCACCAATGTCCCAAGGATGCCGGATTATTGTAATTTTCCTGTACCATTCTGTTTCTCAGCAACATGCCAAGGTTAGGAGGTTATCATTACTATACTTTCAGCATGAGGAAGGCTAAATATCATCCCCCAGGCTGCCTCTGACCACAGTTTAAAAATTAAAAGCAATGCAAAATGCATGGTTGAGGAATGTTAGTAAGCAAGTATCTGCCTTTGCTTGCTCTTATCAGCCAGGGATCAACTCACTGGAGAACTCAATGGAGATCTACCCCTACCTATCTGACTCCACCCAACCCTCCCACTTCTCACAACATACCAGTTCTCATCCAGTTCTGTTGTACATCTCAAGCTATATATGTGCTGGACAGGTCAGAAATGACCTTACTGTCTAGTGTTAGGAATAACAGGAGATTTAGCAACACAGACACAAATGGACAACACACATCCCATTTCCCCTTCACATCCCACATTAGCACATCCTGGCCACATATTGGCATTCCTTCATCATCAATGGGTCGCATTGTTTTTCTATTCATTCACCCAGTGCAGATGTTGCCAGGAGTACCAAACTCCATTCTCTGTTACTTATCACCCCTGACCTGAGGAATAAGTTAAGAATCAACCACATTGCTGGATCTGGAAGTGCCTGAAATTCCTCCCTGATAATTCTGCAGGAGTACCTTCACCATACAGACTGCAGTGTTTCATCAAGATGATGACTAAAGATGAACAAAGGTTTTGAATGAGAACAAAGCCCATACCTTGAGTATGAATTGGAAAATGTTGATAAACTGTATCTGCAAATGACAACACATCCAAACCACATGTCATTAAACCAGAAACCTTTAAGAAATCAATTTTTTGCAATGAGAGTATATGTAGTGAGCCAATCAGTGAGGAAAATTATCCCTCAATTCCACAAATTTATTGCTAAAGAATGTTTCTCTAGCACAGCTTCTTGGGTTTCAGTAACACATTTACAAGGAGTCCCTGGCTATGCACCATATATTAAATAAATTCTAAACAAAACATCAGTTATTCTCAGATTCCTGACTTCCGGATAATTCCAGGTTGCTGCTGATCTCTGCCACAACTCACAGTTTGTTGCTCACTGCTGTATTAGGAGAGGGCACTCAACCTCCATTCTGAAGGACTGAAGATTTCATCTACTCTTCCTTCAATTTACAGGAGCAGACAGTGCAAGCATGGCCATTGCTTGCATTGGTGGCTTCCCCTAAGTGCAGGCTTGCACAGATTACACTTAAGACCCTACAGAGACCTCTTTAGCAACTGCCTGCCAAGAATGCCTGGCTGCAGCCCAGGAAGTTATCCTAGTTAGACATTGTCTTTCTGACCCCTGAAACCACTTTCCTACCCCACTCCCATCATTGCAGGATCCACTCATTAGGTAACACCAGTAACCTGTAGATGGAAAAGATTTGCTTCTATTCTGCTGTGTGGCTTTAAGATCTGACTGCAAAGGTCACAGTGCTGGGCCACACATTGAGAACAGTGAGAACATCAGTGAAGAACATTGCACTGAAATGGACAATGTCAGTTTCAGCACAATAGTACACAGGGAAACCTGACAATGCTGCTTTGTGAATTTTGTGTTTGAAGTTCTTGTTTATGATGTGACATTCAGAAACAGTGTTAAAGTGACCCACAACGTTTTTTTAATGCAGACAAAAATGACCTGGATCAATTCAAGATTTTTTTAAAATGTAAGTATGTGAAGTAGGTTGAGTGAGCTAGGGCTTTTCTCTTTGGAGAGAAGGAGGATGAGAGGTGACTTGATAGAGGTGTACAAGATGATAAGAGGCATAGATCGAGTGGACAGTCAGAGACTTTTTCCCAGGGCGACAATGGCTAACATGAGGGGACATAATTTTAAGGTGATTGGAGGAAGGTATAAGGTGGATGTCAGGGGTAAGCTTTTTACACAGAGAGTGGTGGGTGCATGGAACACACCGCCGGCAGAGGTGGTGGAGGCAGATACATTAGGGACAATTAAGAGACTCTTAGATAGACACATGAATGAAAGAAAAATAGGGGGCTATGTGGGAGGGAAGGGTTAGATAGATCTTAGAGCAGGATAAAATGTCGGCACAACATTGTGGGCCGAAGGACCTGTACTGTGCTGTAATGTTCTATGTTCTAACAATAATCACATTAGAAAGCAAAAATGCAGTACTTCTGCATGTCCTTTAAATTGAGATGCAAGAGACACAAGAGACTTGCCGGAATCTGGAGCAAAAAACAAACTGCTGGTCAGGCAGCAACTGGGGTCGGGGGGAGGTGGGGGGTAATTGCTGACGTTTCTTGTCGAGCCCTGTATCAGGACTGAGAGTGAAGAGGGAAAATACCTGCTCAAAGAGAGGAGGAAAACTTCTTCAAAGTCAGTATGCCTTGAAGACACTTCACAGTGGAGTAAGAATTTCTGTATTCTATTCAAATAGCTGTAGGTTTATTTTAGTGTTTGTCAAATGAGATAGTCTGTAATTTTCAAGTTAGTTCACCTGAGACTCGGTTACAGCTTTATTTTTGCAGCGTTTGAATGGCAGATTAAACTGACAATTTATTGGCCTGGAATTTGTTGCAAGTGGAAAAAGAACAGCATTACAGTCACTTTGCACTTAGTAGCCCAGAGACTTTTAGCAGTGTTTTCAACAGGGATTTCTAGCTTTGGGCACCTGATCTGATGCAGACCCCTCTCCAGGGGATTCATGGTATCCAGGACAATAATAAGCAATCCAGGGTCTCTCCATCCAATCAGATTAAGAATCCCCACGAAGAACCGCAGGGAGTGAAATAATTTGAAATAATAATGGCACTTAATTTGATTTATAGGAAACAAAATAAATATTTTCAGATGTACGTGGGATTATGAGAGAGAGAGGGGGGGAGATAGAGAGAGAGAGAGAGATAGAGGGGGAGAGAGAGAGAGAATAGAAAAGGACAGAAGAACTAGAAGTGTGTGTAGCTTTTAATCCATAAAATGTATTTCTTATTAAGGAAATGGAACATAATACTCAGCAACTTAATTTTTCAGTGCCAAAGAGTTTACTCAGCCTTACTTATTATTTATTGCACTGTTTGAAACTTACACTTCTATTGTCACTAATTTTTTTGTCCATCATTGGCACAATAATAATGGGTATTAACTTTAAATTCACATTATTACAGTGCTGCCTGTGGAGGAGAAGACTATCACAAGATACCACTGACATTAACAGCTGCATTTACCAAGTAATAAGAGTGAAGACTGACTTTCTTGACAATGTGAGCACAGTAAATTCTAGACGCAGGTAACAGCCCAAGAAGCTGGAATACTGTCCAATCATGTCAAGGCACATGTAAATGTAGCAAGGGGAATACTCAGAATTATGGGTCCTTTGATATTTAGAGAGTGAAGGAGATTGAGTAGCATGATGGGGAAAAACTGAGACAGAACAAGCTTTGCAAAATGACTCGAGATGCTCGGAAGAAGGAAGATAACTTCAGACCATGAAGGCGAGGTTATGAAAAATTCTCACTTTATAACTCAAGAGGTTGACTTCCTATCCTAAATCGAGTTGAGGGATGATCTTTCAGGTGGGACCCATGCCAGTGAGAGGTGCTATGGTAATCTTTGTTATTATTTTGATGATTTGATGTACTCCAGAACTGACAATGTAAGCTAACCGTTCACTCAAACTTATTAAGAGACTTTAGGATTACTAGATTCCCTCAAACCTTTCATATTAATATAAACAAATTACTTTTCTGTCTCCTTTTCTTTAATTTGACTCCACTACCATCCTCCGCAACCCTACTGAGAAATTGCCAGGGTTGATTGCAACACTGATTTAACAGTATACTGGAATCTGCTTCCTCTTGAAGTAATACCAAGCAAGATAGAAAAATGTGTGCTCCACCTGATCTCATGGATTGGATTAAAGTTATCTCCCTCCCACATCCCTGGGTAACCTTGCCTGCCAGGAAAACATTTCAGAAATACGGCTGCTGCATATGATTTTCTGGCCATCCATTTAAGAATAATCACTGACAGCTCATGCCCAACTTTCAGGTTTATATTGGGGAAATGTTTCCCACAGAAAGTGTCAAATCATAGTATTTCTCCAATGGTTCACATTCACTACAGGGTAAGATACATATTCTGATCCTGCAGATGTATTATTCCGGTCTTTGAAATCCATGAAAATATCTTTATTGGCACCTCATTAACCTCCCTAAACATTCATTCCTTGCATTGATGGTATACAGTGGATGCAGTGTGTATCATCCAAAAAAATAGTCTGTAGTTACTTGTCCAGCCTACTCTGACAGCACTCCTACATCCTACAGTGACATCTAGATCCCAAAAATAATTTAAAAGCAGACTTATCATTGCACTCAATCAAAAGATTAAATTAAGCAGCGTCACAAAGGCATTTAGTGTGCTGGCCTTCATCAGACAGGGCATTGAGTATTGGAGTTGGGACGTTATGTTGCAGTTGGATAAGTCACTGGTGAGACGGCGCTTGGAATATTGTGTGCAGTTTTGGTCACCCCATTATAGGAAAGATGTGGTTAAACTGGAAAGAGTGCAGAAAAGATTTACAAAGATGCTGCCAGGACTAAAGGGCCTGAGTTATAGGGAGAGGTTGGCCAGGCTCGGTCTTTATTCCTTGGAACATATGAGAATGAGGGTTGCCCCTCATTATGAGAGGGACAGATAAGGTGGATGGTAACAGTCCTTTCCTCAGGGTGGGGGGAGTCCAAAACTAGAGGGCATAGGTTCAGGGTGAGAGGGGAAGGATTTAAAAGGGACTGAGGGGCAACTTTTTCACACAGAGAGTGGTGCATATATCAAATGAGCTGCCAGAGGAAGTGGTTGAGGCAGGTACAATAACAACATTTAATAGACATTTGGACAGTATATGGAGGGGTGGGGCTGAGAGGGATATGAGCCGAACACAGGAAATTGGGACTAGCTGGGTGGGCACTGTGGTCGGCATGGACTTGTTGGGCCAAGTGGCCTGCATCTGTGTATATTGCTCTATAACTCTCTGACTCTAGTGTCTTATTATTGAATTACCTAATAAAAAAGCAACCCTGCCACCACCTTATGCGAAGATCAGGTTGAAATTTGTTCAAAAAGATTAATTAAAGTAGCAAACTAATGTTTACTTAATCATAATGCTTATGTTCAATTGCTTTTATGTTACTTAACATGAATGTATTGGGGTTAAGCAAGTGAGCAAAAGTAATTTGTATCATTTAAAAATATTGAAGTTGACTGCAGAAGTCTCTGTGTGAGGTTGAATCACAAAGATGTGAAAATAATGGAACACTAACAGTTACATTCGTTGATGATGTAGCTTAAGCATTTCATATATGCCCTGCCCTGACTTGCAGATATTCAGTCTGAGGCCCATCCACAAGATAAAGCTTCTCTATGAACCTGCCCCTGCTGTACAACATCCTTCATTGACATTAAATGACGAGACCTTGGAAGGGAATCATCTCTCTCCAAAGGTAAAATTCACCATCACCTCAATGCTCCAGCACTGTATTTGGTTGATTGAAGGAAAATGTATTTGAAGATCAAGATCTCAAACCTGGCACAAAATTCACATTCCACTGGGCAGCAGTGATCCCAGCCCTCTTATATGGGACTGCCCACACCAGACTCCTTAAAGTGTTGGAAGATGTATCAGCAATGCTATGTCTGCCAACTCCTCCATATCCAGTGGAACAATAGAGTGAAATGACATTGGTATCCTCTCCCAGTCCAACATCCCAACTATTGAGAACTGCATTTCGCTCAGTCAACTCCATTGGGCATGTCAGATTGTTTGAATGCTTGACACGAGACTCCTGAAACACACATTCTATTCTGTCACAGGAGGAGATTACCAGCTGGACAGAGGAAACGATTTAAGGATGTGCTCAAGATCTCCCTGAAGGAATGCAAATCCTCGCTGACTCCTGCGAATTTCTCACCCATGACTACTCCAAGTGGGGAAGGAGTGTTCAGGATGGCATTGAGAACCTCGGGCCCATGCATTGGGAATACATAGATGTCCAATGGTAGAAGGAGCATACCACCTCGCAAACTATCACCCGCCCACTCCATCAGCCAGTACTTGCCCCTTTGGGGAGGAGTCTGCAGTTCACTCATTAGCCTCACTGGTCACCTCAGAACACATAAAACCTCAGCAGAAGCAATACATCCTTGATTCTGAGAGATTGACTCAGAAGAAGAGAATATGCCCTGCATAGATATCATAGCTATCATTAAACTGAAAACTAGGAGGCTAAATATTAAAATTTATTGTGTGATATTAAAACATATCGGTAACATTTTTTTGTTGAATAAGACATTTTCAGCATGCAAGAATCTCATTAATGTAAAGGCTAATAAAGTGTGATGGCTGTATTGGTGACACTAGATTCCTGCAGCTAAGTAAATATTATAATTTCAAACATACTCATCTAACTTTTAGACCTAATAATATTACAAAGGAAGGAATAAAGAAGGGAAAGAGAAAAACATATATTTATTTATTCATTCATTCTGTCTTTCTCTGCAGGCTGAGTGCTGGAGGTGTAAGTGCTTCAGATGTTTTGGATTTATCCCTTCGGTTAACCCTTCTAACTTTAAAGTGCATAGGCACCCCAGAACTTAGGCTAAAGGAGTAAATTACCTCCCTGCAATGTGCCCAGTTGCAGAACTGTCAATGATAATTATAAAATAGAACATTGACATTTATCTGCACAGAAGATCTCCCAAAATAGATAGGGATCTCTGCAAATTATGTACCAAAGTAGGTGACACGCAGAATTCACCTGAGCATAAGGAAATTCCATTCCTCAGACCCCTTATGGACCAAGATCTATCCCTTAAAGAGGGAGCTGCAAATTGCAAATACTCCATGAAAGGAAAAGTGCAAACCCCCATTTACACATTTGATAAGACCATTACCATTCTCAACCCTGGCAAATTTCAGCAACTTTCGTCAAACTTTTTCTGATCCTCCTGCAGCAAATTGCTCAAGGACTTCATAAAGATAGGCTGCTATTCATTTCTCATGGAAAATAAAGAGAAAGCTTAAGCAAGGATAATTAAACAGCAGTGGAAGTATGGAGTATCCAGTCATTATTCACCAGAGAGCCCCACAGTCCAAATTGCACGTGTTGAGAATATATCATGGACTATTCCTTGAGCGAATCAAAGCCTCTTATATTTTCCAAGTTCTCAACTTAAACCCAATATGACAACAGCTTACTTATCCATCTTTACTAACAGGGGATAAAACAGCATATCTGCTCCAGTATAATAAAATAGTAAATTTATTTTATCTGTGAGATGGTAACTGATCAATGTAGCCTGTTTTTTATGGAAACAATTGCATAATCCATTGTCCTTTGAATGTTAAGTGTTCTTACTGTTTTGTTTCTCCAGAGCTATTTGTATGAAAAATATTCCAATGGATTGGCCAAGATTGCCTGTAATGTTTACAATGACAATAATATTTCATTCTGAAGACTTAGTTAAAATTATCTCAACAAAACCACATCTGGTCATTGTAAATATCAAGGAAATGGTCATGCTCTGTGTTCTGAGGTTTCCTAAACGTTATCAACATAAGTTCGCCAAAGATATCACATGGTAGAGGCTATTACTTTGTCTTGTACAATATAGCAAAATCTCATTATTTTTCTTTATAAAATAGATCAGTTGCAGTTGAAAGATGCATTTCCAGTTCATGACTGTGCTCATTTTATCATTGCTATTTCTGGAAGAGTGCCGTGTGCAAATTGGCTGCCTTTGCAAGAGTGACTACATTTTAAGAGTACTTCACTGGTTGCACAGTGCACTGGGACTTTCCAAGGCCTTGATGTATAAATCAAATCTTTCTTTCTATTGCTTCCTGATGTGATGATATTGAGTGTACCCCTTCTAGAATCCTAAACTTAAGTCAAGGCCTTAAAGTCTTATCTGTTATAAGTATTTACTTCTACCCTCTCTTTAGGGACGTTATGCTATATCAACCTATATTTCAAAGATTAATATATTTAAATAGTTTAGTCCCTTTTCTAAAGGGGTTTAGCTGTCAATAATCACTATTTTGAGTAGTGGGTCCCTGGCCAAGGAGAAGATACTTCCAGCTAAAGAAATTGATTAACCACAGTTATCTTATTTTAAATGAAACACAATTTATTTTGAGGAGAAAATTCTAACAGAGATTATCATTTTACAAAGGATTTCCAAAACATAAGTAGAATTCTTACAAACTGTAAGAACCTACCACTGGGCTGCAGACGAACAAGTTGTTCGTCGCAGAAAGAAGACTCTGGGAAGAGATCTTTCTTGGACCAAGGCTGAGGAGTAAATTCTGTGTCTTCATCTCTGTAAAT
Source organism: Pristis pectinata (assembly GCF_009764475.1). Taxonomy (NCBI): domain Eukaryota; kingdom Metazoa; phylum Chordata; class Chondrichthyes; order Rhinopristiformes; family Pristidae; genus Pristis; species Pristis pectinata. The sequence continues at coordinate 26,928,891 of NC_067414.1, read as the reverse complement.
CCTACTAGTTCCTACTGTCTGCTGATTCTTATACTTTCTTTTATATTTTCTTTGCTTGTCACCATGTAATGACATCATCTGTACATGTTGTTTTGCAACTGCTTCTGTGTTTTTGTTAGTCTTAATCAGGTCAGCATGGATGGTACTGTTTCTCTTAATCATGCCAAGTGGATGGTCAAAGATTACTGATTAGAAGTTTAAACAGTCTTTTTGCAGTGCTTGAATGTATTGAGTTTAACAATGAGCATTTTGGACCTTGGACAGTGAATATCCATCACACTGGGAAATATGGAAGATGTAACTAAATATCATATAATGGGAACTACCACATGCCTTGGCCGCATTACAAGGACTTCACTATCATTCTTATTGATTGACAATTAAAACAATTCACAGAACCAAAAACAGATGCTGAATGCTGTACAACACAATCAGCACTTTACACTCCACACAAACCAGCAGGATTATTTAAAAAAACTCTGGACTTCTAATTTCTGTCAACAAACACCAAGGAAGGACACAAGTGTCTCACTTAGTGTCTTCACAGGTATTTTGTACTTTTTTTCTCAGCTGTGAGTGAATCTGTGGTGCAGATAACCTGCCTTTATCCTTGATTCCTATTTTAGATTCCATATTTCCAATGTTGACCTGAACAACAAACTACAACTATCAGAGCTAAATGACCTTACGTTATTTCTGAAGGTGTCTGTACTCCAGAAGTTAAAATGGAAGGAAATCAAGGTACTGGTATTGGTAGAAGAGACGTGAGGGGTAAGTTTTTTACTGAGAGAGTGGTGGATGCCTGGAATGCATTGCCTGATAGGGTGATGGAGGCAAATTCATTGGGAGGTTTTAAGATAGGCTTGGATGGGCACATGAATGAGATGAAAGTGGAAGGACATGGGCATTCTGTAGGTAGAAGGGATTGGCTATGTTGACACAGCATTGTGGGCTGAAGGGCCTGTTCTGTGCTGTACTATTCTATGTTCTATGTTCTATTTAAGAAGCCGAGAGATGATTGGTAGAAGAGGCAAAGGGCTGAAGAAGGAGGAATCCGGTGTGTTAAAATTATTTTGATTTCTGTAGCCATGATGCTGTGCTTTAATAGAGTGAAATTTATACAGCTCCTGTGCCTATGTTGTTGATATATGCTGAAGATGAGGCTTTTCTTCATGTCAAGGCTAAACCCATTTTCAATGAGCAATATAAAGTACATAAAAACCTTTTGCACCATGATCAAAATAACATTGGGACTATTTTTGCATACAAATTTTAGCAGGCTTGCAAATCCTGTAATATTCACAATCAGATATTGTATTCAAAGGCCAAAACACAGCAATCCACAAACTGACACAACTCTTTACTTCCAACAAGCCTGCCTTTCACTTGTAGCTTGTTGATATAGTAATACATTTCTGCTTGACTGTTGTAATTTCAGCATATCGTGGATGTTTTGGCTGTGATCTTCCAAAATTCTGTAAGTTCTGCAGAGATCCCAACAAAAGGGATGCTTATCCAGAGGGTGAACCTCGAACTGGAGGCGGGGAGGGTCGGGGGGGGGGTGTGCAATAATCTCAGAACATGAGGTCACCAGTTAAGTTTGAGTTGTGAAGGAATTCCTTCACACAGAGGGACAAGACTCTACCCTTACATGCTGTAGAGACTGATCATTAAGTATACTCAAGGTGGAGATGCATAGATTTTGGAAATCAAAGATTATGGGAATCAGGCAAAAAAATGGAGCTGATTGCAAAGATCAGTAGACTAGATTCTTTCCAATATAGTCTCTTCAGTTCTAAATTCTAGAGAGAACAGGCCCATTCTCCTCAGTCTGTTTACAATTGACAAACCCCTTATCCCAAGAATCAATCTAAATCCAAATATATAGGACCTTACATTGGCTTTCCTCTCTTGTTTATTAATGGATTGCCACCACAGATTAATCTTTCATGGTGAACTTCCTACTAGGAAAGCAACCATCTACTCTATTCCATCATCTGTATATTCTGCATCCTATTGACCCTCCTCAGAACATTATATGCTTCAGAAAAAAAACTGTTTCCTAAACATTAATGAGCTTAGGGGCAACCTTTTAAACCTCTCTTCATATGTTATTTCCTTCATCCCAGGAATAAGCCTGATTCACACTGCATCTAATTCAAGTATATCATTGATGAAACTCAGAGTCTAAAACCACTCACAGCACTCTGGGTTGCTCTCACTAATGCTCTATAAAGCTACATCAAAACTTCCCTACTTTTATACTCTATACAGATTGCAATATTAAAAAAAAACAAAATTCAATTAGCCTTCCTCATTACTTGTTGTACCTTTATGCCAACATTTTGTGTTTCATGCACTATGACCCCAAATCTATTTGTACTGCAGCATTTTGTAGTTTCCAAAATTTAAATTGCTCCATTATCATGGTGTGATTTGAACCCAGGTCTCTGGATCAGTAGCACACCTCTCCTATTCCATTAACTTAATCACTTCAATACCAATAGAATATCAGAGATGCCCCACATGGCTGAATCCTATTCTCAACACTGGTGCCCCCCAAGGCTGCGTCCTCAGCCCTCTACTCTACTCCCTATATACTCATGACTGTTTGCTCAGATTCTGCTCTAACTCCATCTACAAGTTTGCAGATGATACCACCGTAGTAGGCCGTATCTCAAATAATGATGAGTCGGAGTACAGGAAGGAGATAGAGAGCTTAGTGACATGGTTTCATGACAACAACCTTTCCCTCAACGTCAGCAAAAGAACTGGTCATTGGCTTCGGGAAAGGGGGCGGTGTATATGCACCTCTCTACATCATTGGTGTTGAGGTCGAGAGGGTTGAGAGTTTCAAGTTACTAGGAGTGAACATCATCAATAGCCTGTCGTGGTCCAACCGCATAGACGCCATGGCAAAGAAAGCTCACCAGCATTCACCAGAAAGAACATTTCCCCTCATGGGGATATCTAGAACTAGAGAACATAGGGCTCATTTTAAGATGGACATGAAGAAGAATTTCTTCTCTTAACTGGTTATGAATCTTCGCAATTCTCTACCCCATGAAAATGTGGAAGTGGAGTCAAGGCGGGGATTGACAAATATTTGAACTGCAAGGAAGTCGAAGGGTATAGGGAGAGAGCAGTAAAGTGCTGTTGAGATCAGGATTGAATCATCTAATAGAATAGCAGAGCAGGCTCGAGGGGATGAGTGACCTACTCCTGCTTATGTTTCTGATTTTTCTTACGTGTTCCTTACATCCATTTAAACTTCATCACTTTTTAGTATCCTAGCAATCACTCAGGATTCTTTGAAAGCAATAGTATGCTCCCCGCACTTCATGATTTGACCGTTTAGTTAACAAGTTGTTTCCATCCATCACTGCAAAATGATGTATTGTGAGAGGCAGTCTCCTGCTCTGTGGTTTCCAGCAGAAATCAAACAGTTTTCAGTTGAAGCTGAGTTCGTTTTTAAACAAATCAAAGTATTGTAGTATTAATACCATCACAATAAGATCTACTTTTATTAGCTGTCACTATAAGCTGTTGGAATATAAGCTAATTCTTCAGCCACATCACTCGCTTCACTGTATGAAATGTTTTAGTACTGGAGGCAGGATGATGATTTGAATCTGTGCTCATAAGCCTCAGAGGTTGCTTAAGTAGTTTAACAAAAAACAGATATCCTCACTGTCTTGCAACCTTGTTATGTGCCAAAAATACAGAAATTTCTGTTCTAATACTTATTCATTTATTCATTTCCTCAAGTTCTGGGCATTGCTGGCAAGGTCAGCATTTATTGCCCATTCTCAATTGCCCATGAGAAGGTGAGACGCCACCTCGCAGAACTGCCGTAATCCCTGCAGTGAAGACGCACCCACAGTGCTGTGCAGTAGGAAGTTCCAGGATTTAGACTCTGTGACAGTGAAGAAACTGCAATCTATTTTCAGGTCAGGCTAATGTGCAACTTGGAGGAGAATCTACTGAACCATGGAGATGTTCCCATGCACCTCCTGATGTCTTTCTTGGTGGTAGAGTTTGTGGGTTTAGGAGATATTGTCAGAGAAGTTAAGGAAAATAAATAAGGGCAATTTACAGACAACATACACTGTAGTCACTGTGAACCAGTGGTGGAGAGAATGAGTGCTTCGGATGCTAGATGGAGTGCCAGTCAAATGGACTGCTTTGTCCTGGATGGTTAATGTTATAGAGTCCATATGACTCAGCCCAGATACAGACCCTTTGGTCCATAGACCCCATGTCAACTATCACCAACCTTATTTTACACTATTCCCATCCTAACCCATTTTATTCTCTTCACATTCCCATCAACTCACCCCCCCCCCCCCCACCCACCCACCCACCCCCACAGATTCTATTACTCAATCACTCTTCTGCACATTAAGGGCAATTTACAGTAGCCAATTAACCTTCCAACCTGAATGTCTTTGGGGGAAAATGGAGCACATAGAGCAAACCCACTCAATCAGAGGGAGAATGTGCAAACTCCACACAGACAGGACTGGAGGTCAGGATCGAACCCGAGTTGCTGGAGCTCTATGGGCCACACCAAGTTTCTTGAGAGCTGTTGGCACTTTTCTCATCCAGGCGAGCAGAGAGTATTCCATCATCTCCCTGACTTGTAGCCAGTGGAAAGGCCTTGAGGTGTCAGGAGGTGAGTCACTCATCACAGGATACCCAGTCTCTGATCAAGCTAGGAACTTACCTTCACTAACAACTTAGAATCAAATACTTGCACTGATGGAAAACAGGAGAGGAAGTTAAATATTCCAACATTACCAACTTTGGAGCTTTTAAGAGATTAACGTTTCTTCAGTGGTTGATATCAGTGTCCAATATCTTGTTTGAAGACCTGATTCCCTTAACATAAATCTCTCTTAAATCACCAAAATATTGTGCATTACCCCTGTAACCTGTTCAGTGAACAAGAAGGAACACTGGTCTCCTCTGAACTGACTGAACTGACGTGTGCATCCCCTGCCCACACTGTTCCAACCACCAGAAATAACAAGTACACATTCTGCTGCTCATGTTGCTGTTAATTAGTTTGCTCTCTCTGTTGAAAAGGATGGCAAAACAGATTCATTCCAGAGCAGAAATATGAGACGAGGAGAACATAAACATAATCTTTCAGCACTGATACTTTGTATAAGAATTGACCACCCCACCAGAAGTGTATAAAATGCACTGGTGACAGTCTCAGGATGAGAGGAAAATACTATTGTAAAGACTTCTCTTGACATAAGGCCCAGGAGGGTTGTTTGTTCAATAAATGTTACAAATGACTCTGGACTTCAACGTTATAACCTGGAAGTTTAGAGTGTGTGCGTCTGAGATTGAGATCTACATGTGTGTGTGTGTGTGTGTGTGTGTGTGTGTGTGTGTGTGTGTGTGTGTAAGAAAGAGAAAGAGTCTATGTATGTATGTGTGTTTTGGCGTGTGTGTACATGTGAGATCTGTGTGTGTGTGTGTGTGTATATGAACATGCAGGTCTCTGATTCCTTTTGTATGTGTGTATGTATATATTTCTTTGAGTCTCTGGAGGACATCAAAGTTTGTATGTGTGGGTGTAAGTCATGTGCTTGGTGTACGTGTATCAGCAGGTTCTTGGCATGTGTACATTTGTTTGTGTGTGTCTGTGAGTTTCTGGGGTGTCTGTGTGTGCGAATATGTATGTCTGAATGGGATTTGGACAGGGAACTAAGGAAGCTGGAGTTATTTTAGGAAAGTGCTGTTGAGATGAAAGATCAGCAGTGGTTGAATGATGGAACAAGCAGGAGGGACTGATTGGCCTACTCCTGTCTCTGTTTCTTTCATACCCTGAGTGACTGGCAGCTGGAAGAGTGATGGGAGGCCAGGGTGGAGAAGGGCTAGGGAAAGGAGAGGGAAAGGAAGACAGAAGAGCAGACATCTCAGAGGGGGAGAAGCCATATACAGCCCTTCCTCTCTTGGCCTTCTTCTCCAGCCTGATGCCCAGCGCTGCTCCTACAGAGCCATCAGCTGTCACACGCCCCAGGCTGTGCTGTTGGTAAGGGAAGGGAACTTGGGTTTTGTAGGGGTGAAGAATGAGGGAGCGGGTGGGGGAGACCTGGAGGATGAGGGGTGAGGTGAGAGAAAAGAGGGTGTAGAAAGAGAGGGGTAGGAGCGCCGTGAAGGGAAGGAAGGAGGGACCAAGTGGCAACGTGAAAGAGAATGGGAGAGAACTTAAGTGCTGGAAGGAGGGAGACAGATGGAGGGTGGGTGGACAATAGAGGGCAGTTGCTGAAGGAGAGGAAATTTGGGGATGGGGAGGATCCAGGGTAAAAGTGATCCACGGAAGCAAGGAAGAAACAGTGGTCAGGGCAACTGTGCCTGATCCAACCCATGATTTAGTGCATGCATGCTAATTAACGTCTGTGCACATGTCCGTGTGTGTGTGTGTGTGTGTGTGTGTGTGTGTGTGTGTGTGTGTGTGTGTCTGAGTGTATGTGTGTTTGTCCATATATGTGTGTGTGTTTGTGTGTGTATGTGTGTTTGTCCATATTTGTGTGTATGTTCATGTGTGTGTGTGTGTGTGTGTGTGTGTGTGTGTGAGAGAGAGAGAGAGAGAGGAGAGAGAGAGAGAGACTAAGATGTGGATGGTAAAATATTGGGAAGGATACAAAGCAGAATCACATCTGCATAACGAACCTTAGTTGTTCTGAGCGGCCTACCTCTGACTACTCATAGAACTGAAGGTGGGATCCATGCCAGTCATTTGATCCCAATTAGTAAGGCATGAAAAGGCATGAATCATCCTAGACTCAACAATAGGGAAACCTTCCCCATGCTGAACTGCTAGAAGAAGCGGCTGGTGAGAACAACATGCAACTCAGACCAGCCTGTCAACAGCACACTGACAGGTAAAGGACACAGAGGGCTAGGTTTTACAGCCAGTAACCTGACAGTGTAGGATTTAAAGGCCAGCCCACGTATCACTGAGAGAAACCCATGGCATTTTCCTGGAAGAAGCCTTATTTAGAATGCAGGGCAGGTTTCAGGCCGTCATTAGGTGTCGGGTGCCTGTCACTACTGGGCAGGAGAAAATGCAGGGCTTCTGCTGCAACAGCAGTTAAAGGGCCAGAGACATGAGAGATGAAGCAAGACAGAGAGTTCCAACAGATCTCTGAAATGGCAAAAGATCTCGGATTAGAGCACTTCTTCACAGGAAAACTGGAAGTGCTTCAAAACCTTTGAAGGGCAGTTATTGTTGTTACGTATTAGCCAATTACTTGGGCAAGAACTTGCATGCATAAATTAAATAAAGTCCAGATATTCCAGATTTCCTGAGGCATAAAAAATGCACTGAAAGGCTCAATGTAGTAGCAAGCTGATGTAGAGAGGGATCTTAGGGTGCACGTCCACAGCTCCCTGAAAGTGACAACATAAGTGGATGGGGTGGTAAAGAAGGCGTACTGCATGCTTGCTTCTTTAGATGGGGCATTGAGTATAAAAGTTGGCAAGTCATGCTGCAACTGTAAAAAACTTTGGTTGGGCTACAGTTGTAGAACAGTAGAACACAGGATCAGGCCCCTCGGCCCATGATGTCCGAGCCGACCATGATACCAATTAAAACGAATCCCATCTGCTTGCACATGATCTATATCCCTTTATTCCCTGCCTGTTCACGTGCCTGTCTGAATGCTTCTTAAATGTTGCTACTGTAAATTGTACAAGTATTGTGTGCAGTTCTGGTTCCTGCATTACAGGAAGGAGGTGGAGTATTTGGAGAGGGTGCAGAAGAGGTTCGCCAGGATATTGCCTGCATTAGAGTGTATTGACCATAAGGAAACAGAGAACATGAGGGGGAGGGAGGTGGAATGGTTGGAAGCAGATACGGTAGCAATGGTTAAGAGGGATTGGAGACAGGTTGTGACTCACAAACCCAGAAATTAACCAAAAGTGTAGTATCCCAGCATGCTCTAAGATAACCAAGGGCTCGCTCAATGTACAGGCTATGAAAACAGAGGGGCAGGGGGACATGTGTTGACCCCCTGTAGTTTTTGACTTTCCACAAAGCTATAATATTCACGATACTGTAATGGAATAGCCCTTATCATCAAGAACTATTGAATTATTAACTATTCTAAAAGCACTGCAGCTATGTGCCTGAAAGAAGATAAGATATCTTTATTAGTCACATGCACTTCGAAACACACAGTGAAATGCATCTTTTTGCGTAGTGTTCTGGGGGCAGCCCCCAAGTGTTGCCATGCTTCCGGCACCAACATAACATACCTACAACTTCCTAACCTGTACGTCTTTGGAATGTGGGAGGAAACCAGAGCACCCGGAGGAAACCCACACAGACACAGGGAGAATGCACAAACACCTTACAGACAGTGGGTGGAATTGAACCCGGGTCGCTAGCGCTGTAAAATGTTACACCAACCGTTGCACTACCGTGTCTGCCCAAACAGTAAATGGTGGACTCTCTCTCTCTCTCTCTCTTTGTCTCTCTGTTTCTCTCTCTCTGTCTCTCTCTCCGTCTCTCTCTCTCTCTTTCTCTCTCACCCTCCTTTCATAACTTGCACCTTCTTTCTCTTTCCACAGATGCTGTTTGACCTGCTGAGTGTTTCCACCATTTTCTGTTTTCATTTCAAATTTCCAGCATCTACAATTTTTTTTTAATTTCATGTCCAAGGGACATATTTTTTACACATGGAATTTCATGTGAATTTGTGGTTAGATGCTTTCAACAACAACAGTGATAATGCAGGGAAATATTGAAGCTTGCATATTCCCACCTGAACTGTATTTCCATCTTGACTATGTAAGTCTATTGAAGCTATCTTCCCAAATGAAAACCTATTCTAAACATAGCTTGAATGTAACTATGAAAGGTGTGTTGACGAACTAGAAGGTAATTCAGAAATGTGAATTTGTAATATTTTAAAAATAATATCAAATAGATATCAGACAGGAGACAGAGAGAGAGAACTGATCTCTGTTTGCTCAGGCCAGATTGAAAGAGAGTATGAAATTTAGTAGAAGATCAAAGAAGTAGCTGAAACTACCAATGTTTACTGTCAACAGGAGTTTACTTTAAAAAGTAAAGCCTCACAGCACCAGGGTACTGTAGTCAAAAATCGTGACATGGTCAGTCACCAGAGATTAAGCCTCCTCAAACTGTCAAATTGGCCTCAAGGTAGAGTACATGCAGAGCTCAGGACCTAGTGTCCACAGAATAAGGAATTCTTGTTATTTATTATTTGTGTAAGTTCCTCGTCAGGACCATCATACAGCTGGCGGTAATTTGGTATTGATATTGGTTTATTATTGTCACTTGTACAGAGGTACAGTGAAAAACTTGTCTTGCATTTCGGATCGCACAGGTCAATTCATTACACAGTGCAGTTACGTTAAGGTAGTACAGCGTGCATTAATGGCCCATTATAAACATTGGTAGTCAGGGGAAGATGCAAGTCCTATAGTTGCTATTGCTGATCACTACTCTCTCATTCTCTCCATCAAAGGATTCCCCTGGACAGCAAAGGTGGCGAAACAGAATGTACATACGTATGTTGATGATGTTATCAAAGACAACACTGTCACATGGGTGGTGCTGACTGTAGCCTAGATTTGGAAGGAGACAGCAAATGAACTGTCATGCATTGTTAAAGCTCCTGAGACCTTGCTTATTTTCTAAGGCACCTATCACTACGGTTTTAACAATATTCAAAGTTAATGTTTTTGGGTGAAGGACAAAGTTTCCTAAATCATCCATTGCACACTTTGAATGAACCTGAAGCAGACAATTTAGCTAATTGAAAACAGAAACAGAAAATGTGGAAACTCTCACCAGACCAGACACCATGTCTGGAAAGAGAAGCAGAGTTAATGGTTCAGATTGATAACCTTCCATTTTATTGACTTTCTAAAGATGATACTGTTACTTAGTAATTTCATAACATTTTCTACAGAAGGCCTTCAACTATCTAGGCCTCTTATCTATAGTATTCCCTTTGTACATTTTGAACAACCTTGAATTCCATTGCTTGACAAAAGTCTGGTTGGTTCCTTCTTGATCTTCCTTCTTGTGCTAGTATCCATGCCAGCAATTCTTACATACACTTACCACCCTTTTGTCAAAAAATGATTTTTTTTCTTTTACTGGAGACACAAGAGACTGAAGATACTGGAATCTGAAGCAACAAACAATCTCCAGAAGAACTCAGGGCGTCGAGCAGCATCTGTGGGAGGAAAAGAATTCTCGACATTTTGGGTTGAAACCCTGCATCTGATGCTACTTGACCTGCTGAGTTCCTCCAGCAAATTGTTTGTTGTTTCTTTGTTTTATTATTTTTTATGTTAACTTTAATTTATTAGTAAGACCTCTTGAGTTTATTTTCTGAACCTGGCAGGAAACCTCACTGAACGCTTCCATCCATTCCATAATTTCAAACACGTGCATCTTCGTCCTTCTTCAAGAAGCAGTAGACCCAGGATAGACTATCTCCCCTGAAACATCATGCCATTAAATTACTCCAATAAGTTGGTACCATTTTTGAAAACTGAGTAAATAAAACTGTACGCAGTATTCCAAATGTGGTCTCACCAGAGTAAAGTACAGGTTTAAAATGATCACTGAGGATTATACGTCAAGCTCCTTGTCATACGTCCCATCCTTGTGTTTTCAATTTTAATAGTCTAGAAACATTGAGCTGTTGCTTTTAGTACGTGGTCTACCTGGTCCACTAGAACCTTAAACTCTTTCTTCTATTTTGACAGCTGAAATTATCTTCTCAATTAGCAAAATACACATACCAACCTTCCTTCTATCAAACCACATGGGCATACATTTCTGCACTGATTAGACATTGATGGCCATTGTTTGCCACTGCTTCCATTTATATTGTCTGCAGATTTTGACGGATTGAGTACAAATGCAGCCTCTACAGAAAGTCTTGTATTTACACATATGAACACAGGAAACTCAAAGCACTTAACAGCCAATCAACCAATTTTGTAGTGCTACTACTCTCCTTTGGCAGTAGCCAATTTGTGCACAGCAAGATCCCAGAACCATCGATGAGACAGTGACCAGATCATTAACTTTGATAATGCTGTCTGTGCGACAAATATGGTCCAGGACATGAGAGAGAACTCTTCTGATCTTGCAATAAGATATTTGTGCAAAAGGGCAGGCGGGATCTTAGTGAAGTGTGTCCCTGGCCCATAAGAAGGAAGCACCAGTGACAAAACATTGTATTGTACTGTTGTGTCAGCTTTTGTGCTGGAATCTTTGGATTGGGACATGAGTCCATGAGTTGAAGTGCTGCTGCCAAGCCACAACTGACATTGAGCCTTCCACAATTTTTGAAAATTTATTAACACTAGCAGCCTCTACATTGAAACTTGTGGCACTCCATTCATATCTAACCGCCAACCAAATACTTGCCTGTGTGTTTCTACTCACTGCTATCCATCAGTCAATTATATATTAATTCATTTTAATACATTCCTTTCGGTCCTATGGTCTTAGTTGGATTTTATGTAATGGCCTTTTATGCAAGATGGTAGCAGAAGCATTTTTGAGATCCATTATTTCTCCTTCCCCTTTCCACTAGATGTATTGATAGCTGAAAGAAATGCATAAGCTCAGCATCCCATGTTTATACCACATAGACTCTTTCATATAACTTCACGTTCCTCTAGATGCTCTCAGCTATTTCTTGTAACACGTTCACTTCCCCACAAGTGCACGGAACTTTAATACAATAGTTTATTCCTCATTCCATTTTCTGGATGGGAGTCATGTTTGTTTGAGCTGAATCTTGATGTGCTCCAGGAGATAAACCAAGAGACTTATCTTCCTTGAATCTCAACATCCTTTCCATTCTGTCCTCCCTTCCCATTTTACAATCCCCAATGCTTTCTCTTGAAGCCAGCTTGCTTCAAGCATAATTTTCTAATTATGTCTTTATGTTTTCTCCCAGTTCCTATAAATAGGTTTGGTGTTCCGAAAGAAGAGGCCCTTTGCTGGGAGCCGCTTCACTTGTTTGGGGAAGAAATCTAACATATAATGACCCCAAAGTGCAGGATCTTCTGGCTGCCATTTTAATACAGCAAAGAAAGCAAATATGATGATTGATTTAATTGCCATTTGAGACCTTGCTGCCTTTGTTGTCTGAAACTCTCAGAGCCACCACTTGAGGCGAGCCAGACTGCCCTTCAGTAAACTTGCAAGGAGTTTAGACAACACACTCCAACCCTTTCCATGTTGTGACCAAGGTCGCCCCCAATCTGAGCACAAGTTTGATAAATGGCCAAGACATTCTAGTGTCTGTAAAGGAACCACAGCCCTTGAATTGCGGGACACCATTCCCCATGGTAGCTGAGAAGCAAGAATTCCTTGGGTTGATAAGAACAGACTATCAGAACGACAGCCTCCACTAAAACAACTGGTTCAATTATTTCAGAGAAATATCCCATAGTGTAAGTTCCAGGCTGCTGACTTTTGCCTTCTTCACATGTTAGCCTAGAATCTGCCTAATGGGTCAGATTCAGCAATGAATGTTCCAGCAGGAAGCCAGCAAAATTGCAGTATGTGTGAAACATGAGTACAGGTACATGATCCCACAAACAGATTGAACATCACTTATTATCATTTTTGTTGGCAAAGATCAGCTGCTGTTGTTTCTAAGTATAGAAAGCACCTGTAACTTCAACATTTTTTGAAGCTTCAAGACGTTCCAGACAAGTAGCTATAGGTACATAGGAAAGAGAAACCACAAGAAATCTTCTACATTTAAAGTAAAAATAAACATTGATGGTACCATGGAATAAACAGTGGCCTCATCTGCTATAAATTGCAGAGTGGTTATTTCAAAGATAAGTGCTTAGATCATTCCTTTGTGAAATGCAAGCAAAAACACGTTTTAGTACTGTTACATTGCTTTAAGATGCAACATACATTCAAAGCAGCAGCATTCTTTCAGCATTTGCAACACATACAAAAAGGTAGTCAAGTTTTTTTCTGTTATTGCTCTTAATTCAGTAGAGCCATCTGGGAATTGACAGTTTGGTTTTTTGGTGTTTCATTCATGTTGTAAACCTTTCAAAAATCAGCCACAAAGTAGTGCTTACTGTCCTCTTCCACCACCAGTCTTCAGTGGTGCAAACAATTCCTATTACAGCACATTCAGGAGCTATTTAAAACCCTGATTTAAATTGTTCTGCTTCTGCCACTTTTCTGCTTCAGCATAGAGGGGATTAAATTAAAGCTGTGCCGGTCTCTTGACATGTTCTCCAGCAGTTTCTTTACAGGTCTGGTCTATGTGACAGACATTTTAATTTACTTATTTTAATTATTCTTCTTCTTGCGTTGATGCATTGTGCTTGCTAATCAATCTCTCACTGGAAGCTCTTCAGACGAGAAACTAAGAGACCATTTGCAATGCATCTTTTCCTCCAGTGAAACATTAGGCATTTGTTTTAAAGCTTTGCTGCTGTGGAAAAATACTAATGATTTTCAGCCTGTATTGTTCACCTGAAGTGTCCTCTACTCACATCAGAAACAAAAGCTTGTCTCTTCTTGGACAATGGGAATGAGATATATGAATCTAGCATATTTTACTTGTACTGTTGTTTCCTTTGTATTTTTTGTTTCACTATCCACAGCTCACCTGGATATATTCTATTTTCTTGCTATCGCTTACTTAATGAAAGCAGTTGATGCCTATGGATGAACCACAATTAAACAGGCATCAGGTCATAATCTTCAATGTGGAACTCCCATTAAACGCAGGGGAGTCCAAAAATAAACAACATTTGTTTAACTTAACACAGCCTGATGTTGTTTGGTTACTCAATGCACACGCTACATAGAACGGCTCCTGAAAGCCAATGCATATTCCGTTGTCACAATCAATATTGCAAGTCTTTATAATGAGCAGAAGAGAAAGGGCAAGAAAGGAGTGTGTTTCATGTTCCAATGGACCGGAGGGCGTGAAAGTATGGCAGCAGCTGGCTGGATATTGCTAATAATCCAGGAGTTCGCAATAGCTTTGAGTTCTTTTGTTCCAATTATAAAAGTATTATGACAGCCTTCAGCACACAAAATATTACTCCTCCGCATAATGAAAAGTTTCTTTCATGACATCTCATAAATAATAAGGCATAAATCAGGAAAGGGTTGCTCTTAAGAACTGGAAAGGGTCTACTTTAACTCTATAGTCTTTATAGACAGAATGATTAAAGCTAATCTGTGCTGAAACCTGGATGCTGGAACAGTTTTCAGTGTATTGAATATAAACTGTTTGGAGCCTGGAATTTCCGTTCAAAGAACTTTTATATTTGCACTGCACATTAACTGGATCCTGAGAGTTAGTGAATAATGAAATTGTTCAGCCAAGACATATATGTGGGCAGTCAAACAAGCTAGGAGTAAATGAAAAAAATGTGAGCATGGAAACTATGAACCCACTGTGTAATTCTACAGATACCATAAAGTCACAAGTGTGGACATTATTGAGAATCCCATTGTGAAATGTGCAGCATATTTGATATGTTGGAATGTCTTTACTGTGAATCCAATAATCTCTGAATCTACACACAGGCCAGAATAGATGAGGGAGGCTATTAAGTTCATTCTGCTGGTCCTTCCATTACCAGTGTGAATGTTGACATGCATTTATCATAATATTGTTAAAGTTTGAGCATTTAGCTGGCAAATTAGCAGCTATAAAATTATCCAGTATACACAACAGTCAGAAGAAGAAAGGTAATTTCAGATCTAGTCAGATCATACTGGATTTGATAAAATATTTTAACTTTATTGATCTTTGACAACCCAAAAGCCATATAAAAGGCACACAGATTCTGAAGAAGAGTCTTCAACCTGAAATGTAAGCTCTGTTTCTCTTCCTACAGCTATGGCCTGACCTACTTCAAGCATTTTTTTGTTTTTATTTCAGATTTCTAGTATCTACAGTTTTTGTTTTGATTTGCAGATTTCATAAAAACTTGACAGAAGAGACCAGTTGATAATAGTTGTGAAAAAAGATGAGAAGACAATCAGTGAATAATTGAAGGACCAAGTCTTGCCTTTCATTGCTGATAGTTCTTTCACACCACCTTTGCTTTCTTTCGCTAGGATCACCTGAAATAACGTTCCAGCCCAGCAGGCAATAATTGGTCTGTGGGAACATTCATTCTACTCTATGGGCAATTTATTGAGCTGATGCTTTTACTTGTGAACTGGAAAATGGTAGAGGATAGGAGCATTTTGCTTTACAAATGACACATTCAGGTGGCAGTCTTTTTGCTCTGTATGCAGGGCTGATTCCTGGAATGAGTCTCTTAGGTTGCATTCCAGTTTTCTGAGTTTGGACAATTCTAAGAGAACAGGAGTGCATAAGGCAAAACTGTTCACAAATGACAAGTAACTGAACTTGCTTGGACATCTTGAAACAAATATTGATATTGAAATAGTGATGCATAGTATATTGCAGAGAGTTAGGAGAGAAACTCTGTCTGGGTTCAAATCCACAATGTGTTCAGGGATTGAAAGTATCTGCTCTCTGTTCTCTGCAAGCATCCAAGTGAAATAAGTCTGAGTAGTTCTAGTCCAACTCTTAAATGCAAATTGACCATTATTTTCTCTTACTTGCTTGATGTGGCCATTGCTGACAAGCTCAGCAATTGATGTCTAGCTCTAGTTGTCTTTCAGAATGTGGTGATGAGTTACCTTGTTGAGCAAATGCCATCTGTCATCATCCTACATTATTCTGCGTCTAATTCCTGGAACTCTGTTTCCAGTAGCACCTTCACCAGACGAAGTGTTGTTCTTCAAGAAGCTGGCTCACCTCCTCAACAGCAATTAGGGATGAACAATAAATGCTGAGGTGGATGTGTCTAATGGTGATGTATTAGGGCTGCTTTGTCATGGATGGTGTTGAACTTCATGAGTGCTGTTGAGCTGCACTCATCCATACAAACAGAAATTTTACACTACACTCCTGATGTCCTTTGGGGATAGACAAAAGACTTTGAGAAATCAGGAGGTAGGGTCACTTGCCACAGAATATATAATCCCTGACCTGCATTTGCAGCTATAATATTTATGTGGATGGCCCACATAAATATAAATAATATTTATGTGATTTCCAGGGTGTTGACATGAGGGGATTCAGCAATAATAATCCTAGGAATATCTAGGGAAGGTGGTTAAACTCACTCTCGTTGGTTTTAACTGTTAACTAACGGCTGTATGCTGCAAACATTACACTCCAGTTATCTATCAACAACTGAAATATTGTCCAGATCATGCTGCATGTAGGCATGGACTCATTCATTATCTGAGAAGTTGCAAATGGAATTGAACATTGTCCAATCAGTAGATAATATCCCCAGTTCTGACATGATTTAAGAAAAGTCACTGCTGAGCCAGAAGAAGATGGTTGAGTCTGAGACACTGAACTGAGCAGCTCCTACAACAATGTTCTGGGGCTGGGATGATTGGCCTTGACCATTTTCTTTTGTATTATGTATGACTCCAGATAGGACTATTTTATTAGGTAGTGGAGAATTTTATTCTTGATTTCCGTTGTCTTCACATAAACTATAGCTCCATGATGACACACAGATTCATGTTGGCTTGATGTCAAGGCCAGTCACACTACTTCATCTCTGGAATTCAGCTCTTTTGTCCATGCTCTGTCCATTGTCTTTTAGTCTGGAGCTGGTGAAACCTAACTGATTCTCGGCGGGTAGGTTACTGGTAAGTCAATGCCTTTTGACATAACTTTTTCTTCATTTTGGTGAGGATTATGAATAGCTTAATGGGGCTGTTTTTAGTCAGATTGTATTTTTCCAATATTCATGGCAATTTTCCACATTGTAAGTTCGATGCCAGTTTGCAGATGTAGTAGAATAGTTTGGCTATGGTCTGTTCAGTTCTGGAGCAGAAATCTTCTATTCTGCAGCTGGTATGTTGTTGAGGCTTGTGTATACGATGCTCTTTGCGTTGAGTGGCAGCTATTTAAGAAATCAAGAGACTCCTAGAGTCACAAATGTGCCTGGACCATGCAAAAAATTCTATAATTTCTCTTGATCCGTTTCAATCAAAGAAAACAAGAGAATGTTTTGAAGTGGGGTTACCTCTGTGCAGTTGAATGAAGGGTGTTAATTACTGCTAATAAAATGGTCCTGTCTTGAAACCAGTCTTTCATTCTACACATAGAAGAAGTTTAACAAATACCACAGACAATTGGACTACTCTATGCATCTCACATGATCCTGGGATCTTACTATTATTAATGTTTATTGTTTTCATTGCAAAACAATATTGTTATTTGCTGCCCAAAAATCCACCTTATTTAGAATATCACATAATGCCAAATTGAAGACCAGAAAACTATCTGCAATTACCTGACAATCTCAAAAAGAAGGAAGCCTGGGCAGGAGACAGAAAATATCAAATATATTCCTCATTTTTCACCATTTTTTCACATCGTCTATGAAAGCTTATTTGATCTAAAATTGAATGAGTTGCTGATATACAGGAGCTGCTAATTTGGTCCCTGGTCTGCTCTGGATCATCTAATATTAGCTAGGACATCAGGAGATAAGAGGTGAGCTGTCTTAGAATAACAGAGGAGTCAAGATCTTTGTTTGATCACATTCAGTGATAGGTGTTGAAACCAGTGGCTGAATCAGGTTAGAACATAGAACATAGAAAACCTACAGCACAATTCAGGCCCTTCGGCCCACAAAGCTGTGCCGAACATGCCCCTAACATGTCCCTACCTTAGAAATTACTGGGCTTACCCATAGCTCTCTATTTTTCTCAGCTCCATGTACCTATCCAAAAGTCTCTTAAAAGACCCTATCGTATCCGCCTCCACCACTGTTGCCGGCAGCCCATTCCACGCACTCACCACTCTCTGGATAAAAAACTTACCCCTGACATCTCCTCTATACCTACTCCCCAGCACCTTAAACCTATGTCCTCTTGTGGCAACCATTTCAGCCCTGGGGAAAAGCCACTGACTATCTACTCGATCAATGCCTCTCATCATCTTATATACATTTATCAGGTCCCCTCTCATCCTCTGTCGCTCCAAGGAGAAAAGGCTGAGTCCCCTCAACCTGCTTTCATAAGGCATGCTCTGCATTCCAGGAAGCATCCTAGTAAATCTCCTCTGCACCCTTTCTATGGTTTCCACATCCTTCTTGTAGTAAGGCAACCAGAACTGAGCACAGTACTCCAAGTGGGATCTGACCAGGGACCTATATAGCTGCAAAAATACCTCTCGGCTCCTAAATTCAATTCCTCGATTGATGAAGGACAATACACCATATGCCTTCTTAACCACAGAGTCAACCTGTGCAGCTGCTTTGAGCGTCCTTTCGACTCGGACCCCAAGATCCCTCTGATCCTCCACACTGCCAAGAGTCCTACCATTAATACTATATCCTGCCATCATATTTGACCTACCAGAATGAACCACTTCACACTTATCTGGGTTGATCTGCATCTGCCACTTCTCAGCCCAGCTTTGCATCCTATCTATGTCCTGCTGTAACCTTTGACAGCCCTCTATACTATCCACAACACATCCAACCTTCGTGTCATCTGCAAACTTACTAACCCATCCCTCCACTTCCTTATCCAGGTCATTTATAAAAATCACAAAGAGTCCCAGAACAGATCTTTGAGGTACACCACTGGTCACTGACCTCCATGGAGAATACGACCCTTCAACAACCACTTTTTGCCTTCTGTGGGCCAGCCAGTTCTGGGTCCACATTGCAATGTCCCCTTGGATCCCATGTCTCCTTACTTTCTCAATAAGCCTTGCATGGGGTACCTTATCAAATGCCTTGCTGAAATCCATATACACTACATCTACTGCTCTCCCTTCATTGATGTGTTTAGTCACATCCTCATAAAATTCAATCAGGCTCGTAAGGCAGGACCTGCCCTTGACAAAGCAATGCTGACTGTTCCTAACCATATTATACCTCTCCAAATGTTCATAAATCCTGCCTCTTAGGATCTTCTCCATCAGTTTACCAACCACTGAGGTAAGACTCACCGGTCTATAATTTCCTGGGCTATCTCTATTCCCTTTCTTGAATAAGGGAACAACATCTGCAACCCTCCAATCTTCTAGAACCTCTCCCGTCTCCACTGATGATGCAAAGATCATCGTCAGAAGCTCTGCAATCTCCTCCCTCGCCTCCCACAGTAGCCTGGGGTACATCTCATCCGGTCCCGGTGACTTATCCAACTTGATGCTTTCCAAAAGTTCCAGCACCTTCTCTTTCCTAATATCTACATGCTCAAGTTTTTCAGCCTGCTACAAGTCCTCACTACAATCACCCAGATCTTTTTTCTGTAGTGAATACTGATATAAAGTATTCATTAAGTACCTCCGTTATTTCTTCCAGATCCATACACACTTTCCCACTGCTGCATCTTATTCTCTTACTCGTGACATTCTTGTAGAATGCCTTAGGGTTTTCCTTAATCCTGCCCGCCAAGGCCTTCTCATGTCCCCTTCTGGCTTTCCTAATTTCCTTCTTAAGCTCCTTCCTTTTAGCCTTATACTCTTCCAGATCTCTAACATTACCTAGCTCTCTGAACCTTTTGTAAGCTTTTCTTTTCCTTTTGACTAGATTTATTATAGCCTTTGTACACCATGGTTCCTGTATCCTATTGTGACTCCCCTGTCTCATTGGAACATGCCTGTGCAGAACACCACACAAATATCCCCTGAATATTTGTCACATGTCTTCTGTACTTTTCCCTGAGAACATTTGTTCCCAATTTAAGCTTCCAATTTCCTGCCTGAGAGCCTCATAATTCCCTTTACTCCAAGTAAACGCCTTTCTAGTCTGTCTGTTCCTATCTCTCTCCAATGCTATCGTAATGGAGATAGAATTATGATCATTATCTCCAAAATGCTCTCCCACTGAGAGATCTGACACCTGACCAGGTTCATTTCCCAATATCAAATCAAGCACAGCCTCTCCTCTTGTACGCTTATCTACATATTGTGTCAAGAATCCTTCCTGAACACAGTTAACAAACTTCACCCCATCTAAACCCCTCGCTGTATGGAGATGCCAATCGATGTTTGGGAAATTAAAATCTCCCATCACAACAACTCTGTTATTATCACACCTTTCTGGGATCTGCTTCCCTATCTGCTCCTCAATATCCCTGTTACTATTGGGCGGCCTATAAAAAACACCAAGTAAAGTTATTGACCCCTTCCTGTACCTAACTTCCACCCACAGAGACTCCGTAGACAGTCCCTCCATGACGTCCACCTTTTCTGCAGACATGACACTATCTCTGATCAACAGTGCCACCCCCCCACCTCTTTTGCCTCCCTCCCTGTCCTTCCTGAAACATCTAAAACCCAGCACTTGAAGTAACCATTCCAGTCCCTGAGCCATCCAAGTCTCCGTAATGGCCACCACATCATAGCTCCAAGTATTTATCCAAGCTCTAAGCTCATCGGCCTTGCTCATAATACTCCTTGCGTTAAAATAGACACATCTCAAACCGTCAGTCTGAGCACGTCCCTTCTCTATCACCTGCCTATCCTCCCTCTCATACCTACTATAAGCCTCCTCTATTTGAGAGCCAAACACCTCTTCTCCAGTCTCTCCAGTTCGGATCCCACCCCCCAACAATTCTAGTTTAAACTCTCCCCAGTAGCCTTAGCAATCCTCCCCGCCAAGATATTGGTCCTCCTGGGATTCACGTGCAACCTATCCTCTTTGAACAGGTCATACCTGCCCCAGAAGAGGCCCCAGTGATCCAGAAATCTGAATCCCTGCCCTTTACTCCAATCCCTCAGCCACGCATTTAATCTCCACCTCATTCTACTCCTATACTCACTGTCGCGTGGCACAGGCAGTAATCCTGAAATTACTACCTTTGTGGTCCTGCTTCTTAACTTCCTTCCTAACTCCCTATAGTCTTT
Source organism: Pristis pectinata (assembly GCF_009764475.1). NCBI lineage: Eukaryota > Metazoa > Chordata > Chondrichthyes > Rhinopristiformes > Pristidae > Pristis > Pristis pectinata. The sequence continues at coordinate 26,907,907 of NC_067414.1, read as the reverse complement.
TTTCAGGACCTCATCCCTTTTCCTACCTATGTCGTTGGTACCAATATGTACCACGACCTCTGGCTGTTCTCCCTCCCCCTGCAGGATATCTTGGATGGGATCTGAAACATCTTGGACCCTGGCACCTGGGAGGCAAACTACCATCCGAGTTTCTTTCCTGCGTCCACAGAATCACCTGTCTGCCGCCCTAACTATAGAGTCCCCTATCACTACTGCCCTCTTGTCTCTTTCCCTACCCTTCTGAGCCACAGGGCCGGACTCTGTGCCAGAGACACTGCCACTGTTGCTTCCCCCAGGTAGGCTGTCTCCTCCAACAGTACTCAAGCAGTAGTACTTATTGTCAAGGGGTACAGCCTCAGGGGTACTCTCTAGTACCTGACTATTCCCCTTCCCCCTCCTGACTGTGACCCACTTGACTGACTCCCATCGCCCTGGTGTGACCACCTGCCTATAACTCCTTTCTATCACCTCCTCATTCTCCCTGACCAGACAAAGATCATCAAGCTGCCTCTCCAATTCCCTAACACGGTCCCTCAGGAGCTGCAGCTCGACACACCAGGTACAGATGTGGTCGTCCTGGAGGCTGAGAGACTCCAGCACCTCCCACATCTGACACCGAGCACAGAAAACAGCACTCATACTGCTTCGTTACTTCAAATCACCTTCCTCTCCTCGCCCCTTTACGCCTAAGCCCGTTGAGCCAAAGCCCAACCACTCTGCTCCCTCTCACTCCGCTGCCCGCTCCGACGCTGCCCGCTGGATATGGCGGTTTGCTTTTTAAACTGCCCGTGTGCTACCCGCTTACGTCACACGCCCGCACCGTCTCGCCCCGCTATTCGCGATTAGAGAAAAAAAACACTTAACTGCTCCGAAGTTCGCCGAAACGACCCGAACGAAACACAATCTCTTCATTCTACTTAACTTCAGCTGATTTCTGACCCCATATCCTCACCATCACAATGCTGACCTTTTCCGTGAATGCTAAATATTGTGGATGCTGGAAATCTGAAATAAAACTGGAAAATTCCAGAAACACTCAGCCAGTCATGCAGCATCTGTGGAGATGGAACAAAGTTAAGGTCTCAAGGATGCTTCTTTCATGTGGATGTTGCCAGACTTGCTGCATGTTGTCCCTGTCCCTCTGTCTGCGGTGGAGCCTGCCACAGCTCAGACGTCAGTCCACCTGCCGTTGAAACCTTTGTTCATTAGCTTCAAATTGCACTAAACTCAACAGTGCCCCATCTTCCACCCACCAGAACCTTCGACTCATCAGAAGTTATCACTGTTTATATCCCTTCCCACTCGCTCACACATTACCCCTGCCCTCCCTTCTCAGCCACCAAAGCCTCACACTTAAAACTGTTGATTTTGTCTTTACTTTCCTTCATGGCCTCATTGTTCCCTAAAGCAATGATTTTCAATTACCCCTAGACTCCTAGTTTGTCTCATCCTGCCTCTTGTGCATTTCCCTTTCTTCCAATCAACCACTGAGTTAAGCTGCCATGTCCCACTCTCAGAAATTTCCTTCCTATGAATCACCACATTCCCTTCCTTCTTTAAAACCAATGTAGAACTTCCTTTAAAACCTTTCCTTCGTCAAAAGGCAAAAGAAATTTGGCATGTCCCTGTTGACCCTCACCAATTATTATAGATGCACTGTAGAAAGCATCCTATCTGGATGCATCACAGCTTGGTATGGCAACTGCTCTGCCTGAGAAGAAACTGCAGAGAGTTGTGGACACAGCTCAGCACATCACGGTAAACAGCCTTCCCTTCGTGGACTTCTGTCTACACTTCTTCCTGCCTTGGTAAGGGAGCCAACATAATTAAAGACCCCTCCCACCCCAAACATACTCCCATTGGGCAGAAGATGCAAAACGCTGAAAGCACATACCACCAGACTCAAGGACAGCTCCTATCCTGCTGTTATATGACTATTGAATGGACCTCTTGTACATTAAGATGGACTCTTCACCTCACAATCCACCTTGTCATGACCTTGCACCTTATTGTCTGCCTGCACTGCACTTTAACACTATATTCTGCATTCTGTTATTGCTTTTCCTTTGTACTCGATGTACTGATGTGACGACATGATTTGTGTGGATGAAATGCAAAACAAAATTGTTCACTGTACCTCAGTACGTGTGACCATACTAAACTAATTTACCAATTTATTTCCCAATTTATAAAATTATTTCCTTGACAAAGCTATTGTTTCTTCTGCCAAATTCTCTTCTTTGACTTGCAGTCTACAGCACCTAAGAATACTTCCCCAATCTGAGAAACACCTAAAAATACTTCCATAATCTAAAGGCATGATATAAAGCAATATGTTCTTGATGGATTTGCAGTGTGTGGAAAAAGGATAACACAGATTCAAGCTCCCCTAGAATGGTTACTACACTTCTTAGTGAGGATTAAAGAAAGAAAGAATTGCCTTTACATTACATTACATTTACAGGGAGAATTGGCACCTTTCACATGGTTAGACCTTTCCAAAGCACTTTACACCCACTGAAGTCCAGAAGTCCTCTTTAATGTGCAAGCGCTCTCACATGCAAATTGGCTCTATGACTCCATGAGCTGCATCTTAGCTGGTAGCACTCTTGCTTATGAGTCAGAGGGCTGTAGGTTTAAGTCCCAGAGCAGAGGCAGTTTGCATATAGCAAACTTCCACAAAAAACAAGATGATAAAGGCCACATAGTTTATTTTTATGATGTTGATTAAGGAGTAAATATTACTCAGTTCTAGGTATCAGTTCATGCTCTATTTCAACACAAGGAGATGAGATTTGCCTGAATAAATATTGAGGATCTTGTTTTATTGTCTCATCCAACAGATGAGATCTCTATTAGTCCAGCCCACCCTGATAATGGACTGGAGTGTCAGCCTAGAGTTCGTACTCAAGCCTCTGCTCTAAACCCACAACCCTCTGACTCATAAGCAAGAGTGCTCTCAACTAAGACACAACTTAGAGTCATAGAGCGATAGAGAGATACGGCATGGAAGCAGGCCCTTTGAGTCCATATTGACCATCCATTTTATGCTAATCCTACATTAACCCACTTTTTATTCTCCACATATTCTCTTCAGCACCTGCCAGATTCTACCACTCACCTATGCACCGGGGCAATTTACGGTGGCCAATTAACCTACCAGTCCGTGCATCTTTGGGATGTGGGAAGAAACCGGAGAACCCAAAGGAAATCCGAACAGTCCCAGGGAGAACATATAAACTCCATGCACACAGCACCCAAGGTCAGGATTGAACCCGAGTCTCTGACACTGTGAGGCAGCAGCTTTACCAGCTGTGCCATTTTACCACTGACAAATTAAACATAAAGCCTGGCTTTGTGACAAAATGTGAGAGAGTGGTCACCACAAGTGGACACTTCACATTCACTGATGAAAGGGACAGGAAAGAGACAGAAGGAAAATAAAAGTCTTGGTTACAGTATGTTGTTGAAGTCTGTGTCGCACCTAATTTGAGAATATTTGATGCTTACTCTGGATGCATAAGATGCATTTAACTCTCCAGCACCGAAAACCCTCACCTTAATGGGTGTTACGTTTCAATGCATTTGTTTTTAGTTGGAAAAAAAGGCCTTGAAAGAAATTGAAATGTTTAAATAGTAAAGTATTTTTTTATAATTAATGTGGGACTTTCAAGATGAACTTCTTTGAACAGAGGGCTGTCAGATTGAACTCTACATTTTATGCAGCATAATGACTATTTGATAAAGGTAGAGACATGCAAACACAGGGAACTAAAGAGATCTCAGAGCTGCAGGACCCACATTCTAGTTGTATTTCAGTACAAATGACTTACAAAGAGTAACTTTGACTCTAAAAAGTAAACTTCCTAAACCAATTGCACACGAAGATGGTCTGAAATAATTTTATGACTCATAGAATCATTACAGAACAGAAGGAGGCCATTTGGTCTGTCGGATCTTTCTACAGAGCTCCAGTCTGTGCCATTCCTCTGTTTTGTCCCCATGGTATTTTCTTATCTTCAAGGGGCAGGGGGACAGAAGACAGGAAGCTGATCCAATTGCCTTAACATCTTCCAAGGTGAAAATCTTTGAAGCTATTTTAAACATTATAGGAGGACACTTCAAACAATTCCAGGTAATCCAGGGAGAGCCAACACAGTTCTATGAAAGGAAAAACATGTTTGGCCAAATTAGTAAACATCTGTGACAAAATAACATGTGCAGTAGATATATGGAACCAATGGATACTTCCAGAAAGTATTTAATAAGGTGACCCATCAAAGGTCTTATGCAGGAGGAGGTGAGATATTGGTGTGGACAGAAGATTATTTGGGCTAACTGGGAACAGGACGTAGGCGCAGGGAGGCACACGAGACTGCAGATGCTGGAATCTGGAGCAAGAAACAATCTACAGGAGGAACACTCAGTGGGTCAAGCAGCATCTGTGGGGGGAAAGATTTGTTGACGTTTCAGGTTGAGACCTTGCATCAGTTGGCATATATGTGCCTTTTACTGATTGGGAAGGAACAAGTAGTGTGCCACAGTGACTGCTGCAGGGGCCTCAACTTTTTCCAATTCATATAAATGACTTGGATGAAGGGACTCGGGGTGTGGTGGCTAAATTTGGTGATGACACAGATATGAGTAGGAAAGTCTCCTCGTATCAAGACATCCCCTGTGTTCAACATATCCCTCTCCACCTTCCCTCTTACTGAAAACCTACTTGCGTCTCTCTCTCCCCCAGTTCTGAGGAAGGGTCACGAGCCCAAAACGTTACCCATGTTTCTCTTTCCACAGATGTTGCCTGACATGTTGAGTTTTCCCAGCATTTTCTGTTTTTGTTCACAGTAGCAAAGTATATTGTGAAGAAAACATTAAGAAGCTACAGGATATAATAGATTAAGAATGTGGGGAAAGATATGGCAAATGGAATATATTGTTGGAAAATATTGTCAAAGGATACTAGCATCTTTGGACATGTTTTCACTTTGGAAGATGTTAGGGCAATTGAATCAGCTTCCTGTCTTCCTTTTGAAGATAAGAAAATACCATGGGGACTAAACAGAGGAATGGCACAGACTGGAGCTCTGTAGAAAGGTCCGACAGACCAAATGACTTCCTTCTATCCTGTAATAATTTCAGATCATCATCAAATTTCTTTCTTCCAACTGATCAATCTCTTTCTCCATTCAAAGGATCCTCCTCTCCCAGGATAAATTACCCTCTCCATAGCGTTATAGAGCACAGAAACAAGCACTTCAGCCCAACTCATTCATGCCAACCAGATTTTCTATTGGAGCTAGTCCCTATGTTTGGCCTGTATCCCTCTAAACCCTTCCTAGTCATGTACGTGTCTAAATGTGTTTTCAATGTTGCAATTGTACCCACCTCTACCACATCCTCTGGCAGCTTGTTCCATATACCCACCACCATCTGTGTGAAAAACTAGCCCATCAGGCTCCCTTTAAATCCTTCCCCTCTTACTTTAAATCTATGCCCTCTAGTTTTAGACTCTCCTACCTTTGGAAAAAGAATCTGAAAAAGAATTCCATATGACTGATTCTCCTATCAATCCACCAAGAGCCTTCTTGATTGACACATTTCCCCGTCCATCTGACCTATTCCCTTCTCTATCTGACTGATTCCCCTTAATTCCATAAATGAATTTCCTTTTCCATTTGAGCAAGCTTCCTCCGAATACAACCAGTTCACCCCCACCCCCATTCAAACAAATCCCCTCTCGAAGAATACCTTTTCCTTTCCATCCGATGGGCAAAAAGGTCAGCATAGATATGGTAGACGGAAGGACCCATTGCTGTACTTTACGACTCTATGACCCTATAACTCTACAACTCTATCAGTTTTCCTCTCCATCTGGCCAATTCCTCTCTCCACTCATGACCATCCCCCTCCATCTGACAGGTTTCCTTATGTATCCAGCCAATTCTTCTGACCATCAACAAATCCTATTTTATATCTGGTCCTTCCCTCTGTGTCAATCAATTTCCTTTTCAGTCTGACAATTTGCCTCTGCTACAGTAGATTTATCTGATTGTGATGCCCATGGCTTCCATGTGCATCAATGGGAGGAAAGTCAACCCACAGGGGAACTCTTTGGCAATTCACTGCAATCTGTTTACAGTTTGCCATTTTATTGCCCTATAAACAGAAATAGAGAGCACTAATTTTTCAAAGCAAACAGCTTACATCAGCTGCTTTAAAAGTACACTGGTTTGGTAGAATGTGACTTTTCAGAAAAATATCTGCAGCTCATTTAACTGCTGGCTTCACTGAGCAGCTGTTTACTTTTCTGGAAATGAGGGTGGGAATATTTACTCCAGAGGACATGCTGGTAGAATGGGGCAGGCTCTCTCTAGTCCTGCTTCAGTCTAATCCTCATAGAACATAGAAATACAACAGTACAGCGGAGAAGTAGGCCCTTTGGCCCACAATGTCTGTGCTGAACACAATGCCAAATTAAACTTAATCTTTTCTCCCTGAACGTGGCCCATATCCTTTCATTCCCTGCATATTCATGTGTCTATTTAAAAACCCTCTGAAATGCCACTAGTGTATCTGCTTCCACTACCACCCTGGCAGCCCATTCCAGGCACCCACCACTCTCTGTGTAAAAGAACTTACGCCGCACATCTCCTTTAAAGATCCCCCTCTTTCCTTAAGATAAAACAAGATTTCTTTATTAGTCACATGTATGTCGAAACACACAGTGAAATGCATCTTTTTATGTAGAATGTTCTGGGGGCAGCCTGCAAGTGTCGCCACGTTTCCAGCACCAACATAGCATGCCTACAACTTCTTAACCCATATGTCTTTGGATCGTGGGAGGAAACCAGAGCACCGAGAGGAAACCCACCCAGACACAGGGAGAACATACAAACTCCTTACAGACAGCGGCCGGAATTGAACCCAAGTCGCTGGCGCTGTAAAGCGTTAATGCTAACCGCTTCACTCCCGTGCCTGTCCTTATTTTGAATGCATGTCACTTTACTGTTATTCAGGAATGCAAGTGACCTTAATTTATCTTTTCAAATTGGGCTCTGATTATATCAATGGTGCTCCAGTCACCGTCATCAGAACAACAGCTGGTGTCACAGCAAAAAACAATAGCATGAAGGGAGAATGTGGCAGGTATCACGGAGCTTGGTGAGGGGTTGATGGAGGGAACATGGTGAGGAGAAGATGGTATGTGGGGGGAGGGAATTGAAGGAAGGTGCTTCAGGGAGCCTGGTGATGGAGGTGGAATGAGGGCAATGAAGGAAGCATTGGGACAGTGTAGAGCAGGAAGGGAAAGCAGTGGAATTGCGCTGAGAAGAAGCGGGTGGGGAATGCAGTGGGTTATGAGTGGTGGGGGGTACGATGGAGGAGAGTGGTAGAGGGACAGGGTGGGGGTAGAAGCACAGAGGAAGGAGTATTGGTATTGGTATTAGTTTATTATTGTCACTTGTACCGAGGTACAGTGAAAAATATGTCTTGCATACCGTTCGTACAGGTCAATTCATTACACAGTGCAGTTACATTGAGTTAGTACAGAGTGCATTGACATAGTACAGGTAAAAACAATAACAGTACATAGTAAAGTGTCACAGCTACAGAGAAAGTACAGTGCAATAAGGTGCAAGAGATTGTGAGGTCAGAGTACATCTCATCGTATAAGGGAACCATTCAATAGTCTTTTCACAATTGGGTAGAAGCTGTCCTTGAGCCTGGTGGTACGTGCCCTCAGGCTTCTGTATCTTCTACCTGATGGAAGAGGAGAGAAGAGAGAATGTCGCAGGTGAGTGGAGTCTTTGATTATGCTGGCTGCTTCACCAAGGCAATGAGAGGTAACGACAGAGTCCATGGAGGGGAGGCTGGTTTCAGTGACACGCTGGGCTGTGTCCACAACCCTCTGCAGTTTCTTGAGGTCCTGGGCAAAGCAGTTGCCGTACCAAGCCATGATACATCCAGATAGGATGCTTTCTATGGTGCATTGATAAAAGTTGGTGAGTGTCAAAGGGGACATACTGAATTTCTTTAGCCTCCTGAGGCTAAAGTAGGGAGAAGAGGGTTGGTGCAAAAGAAAGCAGTAGGTGGATGGCAGTGCAGATTGTGACGGGGAGCAAGGGGTGGGGGGAGTACTTTGATGGAGAGCAGTGGGGGAAAGTGAGGGCAGAGAAAGGTGGGTGAGCTCGAAGGGAGAGCACTGTGGGAGAGGGCTGTGGGTGAAAGCACCGGAGAGTTGCAGTGAGGGAAGGTGGTAGGGGCACATGGAGGGGGAGCACACTGTGGGAAAATGATGGAGAACATGTTGTTGGGGAGTGGGGGGAGTAAAGTGGGAATGCTCCGAGGGCAAGTGTAGTAGGAGGTCAGAGAGAGGAGATGGCACTGCTGTGATTCTGAGTGAATGATGTGGGTGGGATATGATGAGGATTGCGGCTGGGAGCATAGCACTGGGAGTGCACTAGGGTGAGATCTTAGGGAGAAGCATGGAATGAAGGGGTGTAATGATGGAAGCCTAGTTCACCAAGGAGCAATGTAGGGAAAGAGGCAGGGGTGCATGGCAGAACATATCTGGGGGTAGAAGGTGCAGTCCGTCAGTGCAATGTGTCAAGTAAGGTGAGAGAAAGCAACGGGCATGGAATGGGGGAGCTGAGCACGGTGCTTGGTTGTGGTTAGGGAGGGCAGTGGACTGGTGGGCAGTGGAATATGATGGAGAAAGCGTGCTGGGATCCTGTGTGAGTGAGCGGAGGGGAGCAAGACTGAAGGCTGTAGAAGGGTGTAACGTGGGATGGAGGGATATTTAAATTGTTGAACTACTGAGCTATTGTGTTGATAAGGAAGAATTCCTGATATTGGAAAATCCCCGTTAAAAGTGGAAGGATGACTACTTGTTCGGTCATTTTCTTCTTACTCTATCAGTTAAAGTCCCTACTTTATATGGTCCAACTTCTGATGTTAAGTCAATTCTGAAGGGGAACAAATAAACAAAAATTTAGATGGATCCATATCTTATAATGTAAATTGATTCAGGTAAGTTAACATATTATGTATGCTTCATACCACTTCCATTCTTATTTTCCTTATGCTACTGAATGTTTGCTTAAAGTTTCTTTGTACATATTGGCCCTGATGCTTCCCTTTGGGACATGGTCTTGGACTGCAGTAAATTCATCTTTCATTCCTACAGCAGACTCTGGCAGTGTTGTCACCTCCCTCCCCTGTGATTTGCTTCCTTTGCTTATGAAAATAGTCCTGCACTATTTGGAATAGGTCTGACAGCTTTTACCATCTAATTTTACATTTTATGATGCTATTTTACCCTCTAGAACATGAATTAAACAACGTAATAAAAAGCAGCCATGATTTCAGACTGCTATTGAAGATTACTTTGATGCTTTATTTTTGATCCAAGTGAAACATATAACTTAAAGGTTTCCAGCCTACAAAATGAAATGAATAAAGGGAATGGACACGTACTTTGTATGTGTTTGATTTTGTGCATTTCTCTGATGTGCAATTCAAACAATATTTGAGAAGAAGTTACAGAAGGAAAAGAAAGAACATATTTATTTGATACATTTTGTTGTCTCTGGGATACTCCAAAGCACTTTGCAACCAATGAATTACTTTTAAATTCCAATAACCAATATTATATGACCATATGCTCCAGTCAATTTTCACACAGCAAGGTCCTTTAAATAGTAAGTGAATGAATGATGGTGTAATTAGGTTTTATTGGTGTTGGTTGGATGCAGAAATATTGGCCAGCATACAGGAAGAATGATCTGTTATTCTTCCAATTGTTCTATTGGATCTTACACTAATCTAAGCAGTGTGACTATGGCTCAGTTTAATAGACTATCCAAACAACACCTCCAAGTGTCAACACACACTAGTACTATAGTGAATTATTAAGCCAGATGATGCTCTAGATCACCAATCTCACTGTGGGGCTTGAGCCTATAAACATTTAAATCAAAAGTACTGCAAACAACCAAACAAACATTATTAGCAAATCCATCATGGAGATACTAAGGTCATGTAGCTCTATTGGTCATTGCATTGAAGCAGCTGCACACACTTTGCTTGTTGAGGCAACAAAAATATATGAATGAAGTAACCTTCTACGGTGCTGAAAACAAAGACTTCAGCACTAAACATATTGGTGAGCAGGCTTGTCCTCAAGGTTATGATTTTACTTTCAATGCAATTCAACTAAAATCATCCATATTAATACAAAATATGCAAACATTTCAAGAGAAATTCATATCTAGAGCAAATCAAGTTTTGGTGATCTTTTGTGCTAATTAAGAAAAACACATCAGAAGGTGGCCTCAGCCACAAAACTGGGCATTGCACCATATCGAATTAATCACCATTGGAAGGTTTTGTTAATTACAAACCTTCAAGGAGGCTCTAAAGAAGATGCCTGAAGTCTTCATTTTTTGTTATTTCAAAGGAAAAACACCTGGCTCATAGAATGTTGGAAGGTGGAACATAGATCAGAAACTCAGCACATAGTGAGTCAGAATCATCAACAGCTGTCCTTGTGCACTACATTCAAGTGCTAAAATGCAACATCTTATTTCATGCTGAACTTACTTACAAATAAGATAGAAATTCATTCCTAGTCAGGTGCATTAAAAATGCTATGTAGAAGTAACAGCACTTTGTCTTCTGTCTCTGAAGTGTTGGAGGCAGAGAACAATAAGGTCTCACCACTATATAGCACACTTAACACGAGCAACCTGGGTTGAATTTCTGGGCATTGGTTCGACCTTTGAACAGATAGTGATAGCACAGGAAGAAGCAAAACAGAAAGAGTTCAATAAGACCGTGCTTACAGAAGAAGAGCAGTATTGCAACAAGGATATCAAGAAAACAAATGTAAATGCAACCTCCTAACAGTCAGCCACTTTGATGTGAATTGAGACACAAGAGACTGCAGATGCTGGAATCTGGAGCAACAAACAATCTTCTGGAGGAACTCAACAAGTCAGGAGGGAAATGGACAGTTGATGTTTCGGGTTGAGACCATCATCTTCTTGCACTTTGATGTGGATAACGTATTACAGGATGGAAGATGCATTCTACATAAAATGCATGAAAATAAAGAACACATCCATGTTGTAGGAATGGTTGTGGTTCTACTTCACCTTTTGGAGTTCTAACTTTCCTGCAGTTGTGATCTGTTTTATCATACATTTTCCTTTTTTTCATTTTACTGTCACTTTTTCCAAAATTCAAAAAAGAAGTAAGCAATAGATTTTTGGCAATTGGATGGCAACTTGAAACCAATAGACAGGAATGTGAAATGGTTATGTAAACTAAAGATAATGATATAGCAGAGACGACGGAAATGAAAGAGAAACGTGAGATCCTGGAAGGGATGGTCATCAGAGCATTCATTGACAGTTCAAGGTATGATTTCAAGGACTTCAAGTGATAAGTTCCACCATGAGGGAAAAGGCTTTTGAGATTTGTATTTAAATAATACTATGTAACATTATGCTTCACACAGTGAAATGCCTTATTATATGAGTGATGATTAAATGTTATTTCAACATACTGCAGTATGAAATGAAAAAAAGTCTTCTGAGAGTAGAATTGTTAACAAAAAGACCTCATAAAAGTAAAAGTAAATTTCCCAGCTCTGTCCACCTTCTGCTTTCTAATGAGAATGGAATATCACATCCTTGCACATTTGTCTTCATGTGTAGGAGCCTGAAGATGATAGCTGAACAACTGTCCAAGTTTTCCAAATGCTGTTATTCTCAACAAGCCTTTAAAAGGTAGTCATCCAATTCTTACTGCACCTTGGATCCATGTCCTAATAAAACAACAAGATACAACTCTGCAGATAAGTGCTAGCATTTTTAAACTTGAAAGGTGATGAAAGCAAATTTAGTGATAATTTTCAAACAGGAATTGGGTGTATTCTTGATACTTCTGTGAGTTTAGGGAGGATGTACAGGACGGTTTTACAGAGAAGCAGGAATGACATGATAGGCCACTGTACTCCTTTTGTGTAGCACATTTCTATGAATTTCCATAAATTCTACGAAGCTCACCTGGAGAGTTTCACCTTTCTCTGGCTATTGAAGCTACATGAGGTTTAAAATAATTTTATTGATCTATTTATTTATTAGTCATATGTACATCGAAACACACAGTGAAATGCCTCTTTTTGCATCACTGAGAATGTGCTAGGGGGCAGCCTACAAGTGTTGCCACTCTTCCGGTGCCAACATAGCATGCCCACAGCTCCTAACCTGTATGTCTTTGAAATGTGGGAGGAAGCTGGAGCACCCGGAGGAAAACCACGTAGACACGGGAAGAACATACAAACTCCTTTTTGATGTAGGCACTTCCTACTTGATGCTAAACAGGCTCTCAGTGACATTTTGATCCACTTGACTGCATAAATTGCTTCCTTGGACCTGGTTCTCCATTTCCTATATTATTTAGTACCTTCAAAACTTTAGTTACAAACACACATTTATGTATTCAGAAATTTTCCAGCTCATTAGAATCTGAAGACTGAGTGCCTTTGCAAAGAAATCCTTCAGTGTTCCCGTAAATTGCAAAAAAAAGGAAATGATTGCAAGGCAACTGAAACAACTCATCCCCTTGCCCACATATTTCCTTCATCATGTTTATGCTGGCCTTTAGCCGCTCCTCAAACCCAACAACTTCCTCGCCAGTGCAGATGCTGAGTTCCACAGAGCAATATGGATCAACTTTCAGCCTATACTCAAATATATTCAGGTTTTAGCAGGAAGAACATTTAACCTTATTCCAGCTTTGCCACTCAGACATGAGTGCAAAATCAGAATGGATATCATTTAATCTCTAGTTTAGACCTGGCTTTAAAACTTGAGGGATGAATTATCACTTCCCATCAAGGCACCAAACCCTTCTTTTTTATTATTTCTAATTTATTCCACATCTTTTGCACTGATTTATGAGCTGTATCTCCTCCTTTAAGTCTATGCCATATGCTTCAATTCTTTAAGCAGCAAGGAGGCTATTTTGCTACCTCTGTGCCAAGTTGCATGTGCTTCAAAATTGAGGAAAAACAACCTCACATCAGAATCATCCTGGCCATATTACGCTGAAGATCTAATATGCAATCAAATAATACACATGACACAGGTCAACACATTTCAGGTCTCTGGTAAAATTTCCTTTGGGAAAAAGTGACTTAGTAATGCCATTAAGTGAATTATTACTTCATGGAGAACATTGAGTACTGTGGAATGGTGTATTAATGCAGAGGTATTAAAATATATCTTAAGGTATTAGGAATATGAACTCTTGTACATTAGGGAAGTATAAAGTTCAGTACATCTATTGTTATTTTTGGAAGCCATACTGAGATCATATCATGATCAGTGTTATACATCATGACATCTGTTCTTTTTACTGAAGCCTACCATTAACAGTAAATCTGAGTTTGAAAACCATTAATAGTTGTGAAGTTGCTAAGCTCTCTCACGTATCAGGCACTGATACAAATAACCTGAACACAATTAGAATAACTTTAACCCAACTTGCTCGGTGAGAACCTCAAGGAATTAGGTGGAGCACTGCTTTTACATGACACTCAATATTATTCTCCTTTGACTTACTAGAAATTAAAACTGGGTGGGATATAAAAGTAGCATTACATTCGTCAGTTTCCTGATGGTTGTTAGGTTAAAATTTCTCCCATTAACTAAGGACCTTATGGGGGAAATTCAACTTCAGTTGCAATGCAAAACACCATTGCCAATTGGCAGCCCACTTTGTACCCATCTGATTTTCATTGGTCTGTGGAAAAGAACAAGGTTCCACATGGAATTTCTGTCCTAAAGGTTAGAGACCATGGGCTCCAAAGCAATTTGGATCCAAAGTTGGCTGGATAACAGGAGACAGAAGGCAATGATGGAGAGCTGCTTTTGTGAATAGAAGCCTGTGACCAGCACGGTACCATCGAGATTGGTGCTGGGACTCTTCCTGTTTGTCAAATGCATTAAAAAATTAGATATAAATGAGGTGAGACTGGATAGGCTGGGTTTGTTTTCTGTGGAGCACAGAAGGATGGGCAGGGGACCTGATAGAGCTATACAAAATTATGACGGGCGCACATAGGGCAGTTAGTGAGAAACTATTCCCCACAATGGAAATGTCCAAAACAAGAAGGCATGAGTTTAAGGTGAGAAGTATGAGGGTTAGTGGGGACGTGTAGAAAAAAAACACTGCAAATTGGTTGCAACTTGGAACATACTGCCTGAGAATGTAGTGGAGAAAGGTACTCGCACACACATAAGAAGTATCTGGCTGAGCACATGAATCACCAAGGCTTGGAAGACTATGTGCTGGTAAATAGGATAAGTATAGATGAGTACTGATGGTCAGCTGGTGTATGGTAGACCAAAGAGCCTGTTTCTGTGTTGTGTGACTCAATCACTCGATGACATCAAGCAGGATGAAAAACAATCTACTGTTTTCACTACTGTTCATTACTAACCACTACTCCCATGCTCCTTTATGTCCTACCAATGACTTTCTCTAATTAAGAGCATGAATCAGTAATGTTAAGGTTAAATTACTGTTGTAATAATCAAGTAAGCTAGATGTTAGCAATACTGATTCAGGAGTTCAAATCCCACCATAGCAGCAATGAAATTTAATTTCAGTTAATTAAATAATATGGATTTTTTTAAAAATAGTGCTTCTCAGAAATAGTGACCATGAAATGACTGCATTGTTATAACAGCCAAATGTTTCACTCAGGCCATCAAGGAAGGAAATCTGTTTGCTGTATATGCTTCCAGAGCCACATTGATTTGTAACTGCTTTGAAAAACCTGACAAGCCATTCACATTGCATCAAAACTGTTATGTGGAAATAAAATGGGACAAGTCTTGCAGACAAATTCAACATCGGCACATTTACATCCAGCTGGGGAAGTGGCAAACTTGCTGCCCCAAAATCGTACATCCTCCCCTCATCCCCAGAATTTACAAAGTGGCAGTGTTCTGTTTTCAAATTCTGTGGAAAGATGCTGAATGAAGGAAGAATCAACCCAAAGCAAGTCATTGAGGTCACAATGATTAGCCATGAAATTCCCAACGACACCTGTCCCTTTGCAAGGAAAACTTTGCAAGTGAGACAGAAACTGAGCGAAACAATGCTGAGCTTGTTGTTGTTGATATAATTACAAAAAAGTTTAACATCAGGGTCTATTCTCAAATCAGAGCAAAATTCAGCACTGGGCATCTTCAATTTCAGTGTCACATTTAGAGCAAATGAGCGCATTAGTTGACATATTATGTTAATCATTTCCCAAAATAACTGGGCATAAGTTTGAAACACACAGGCATGATATGAAAAATTCATTGATTTGGTATAGGTTTACTCACTCACACACTGGAATGTATTATGTGGATATGGGAAATAAGCATCACTTTTTAAATGTTTATAAGACATTGGAATGTTTGTTTGGGCACTGTGTGCTGTGGATGAAATGTTTCTTGTGAAAAAAATGGCATTCCTTGAGAAAGATCACAACAAGTACTTTTTTAAATCAAAAGGTACATTTTCTCAGTTACACTGGAACCATTGTCCATTAGACTGAAAAACTGACAGAACCTTTTTTTTAAAATTAAGAATGTTTTAAATTAAGATATTCTAAGCATTATAAGCAAGGCAGGTTCATAGACCTGATAGGTAACAGAAGTTGTTTTTATACAGAAAATGGAACTAAAAATCTTTAATATAACTGCATCAGTGACAATGAAAAATAATGCAAGTGGACTGATTTAATTACTGGGTTTTGAAGCCCATCCATCACACTTCAAGTATCATTTTCACATTTATGGGTCAGTGCTCCAAAAAAACAAAGAAACAGAATAATCCTTTCCAGTCTATAAATCTGAAAGTAGTTCACTTGGTCTCTGTAATTCAGTCAAAGGCTTGTGAGATGTTTGTGGTCTGCAACCTCTAGTAGCTCTGCTTAGGAGGACCACCCCAGTAACCTCAGCAGCTGCCAAGACAATCCGGCCAAACTGGCTTTCTATCAGTAACAGATCATGAGATTCCACTTATTGTGGTATTCTCACCAGTGAGGGACCAGAGTGTAAGCAATCTGGGGTATGACTGAAGAGCTTTCTCCATTTGACTACCCCTTCCCTTAGGAGAATAGATAATAGAGTTCAGAGCCTACTCCCTTTGCCACATCCCATATTCACTGAGGTGACTGTAGAGTCAATGGCACTGGCCAGAACTTTGTACAAATCGATGCTTGATCATTTCTGCCTCCAGGTGTTTTTGACCAGCGGTCAGAGGCAACAGCAAATGCTGGTGAACCTTTTCTGTCAAAGGCTGGGCCCCAACATCTGAATCTTTATGTCTATCAGCAGAGTCAAGTGATGAGTTAGATTTCCAGTGATCAGCTTCCTGAGCTGCCCTTTCTACCTCAGCCTTTTCTTGTTTAATGAATCATTCAGTGTTGACTCCTCTAATTCACTATATACACCATGCAAGATACAGGTGCTTGGACTAGTAAGAAGAAAGGAGGCGTATCATAGAAAGACAAGGCTATAGTGTGGCAGATGAGTAGCTGCTTAATGCATCTTGATGAATGTGAATGAGGCAGAGAGATAAGTAGAAAGAGAAGAAGAAGTGGAGGCCCAAACACCCTCCCAAACAGGCCTTTATAAAAAATATAAATGAATATACATATGCAATCAGAAAACATTAATGGACTTTATTCAGGTTCCTTTTATAGATAGGAGAGTAGAAGGTAGTCTGGTTTCCTTCCACATGGTATGTGAGCAAGCCTAAAGGCCCAAGAGCAGTGGTCACTGGGGCTTGTGCTCAGCTGTATACTAAGAGGCAGGAGTCATCACCGGTTGCATCTTCACGGGCTGGTGACTCAAAAAGTCAGAAGCATTTAGGGCCTGTTAAACTGCCTCCCTCAGCGATAACTAATTGTGTAAATGTCACTCAATAGTTGCTAAGCCCCTATATTACCATCTTGTGCCTGTTTTAGTCATCCAGTCAAAACCTAAGAATTAACATTGGAATCAATACAAATGCACTTTGGGACCAAAATGTTCCACTGCTGAATCAATACATATTGTGGCAGTCCTATGCCAGAAAATAATGGATGCCAGAGAATACCAATATCATCAGAATGAGTCATTGTCCCACCACAAAGTGGGTACATAAAAGGAACTTTAAGATCTAGTTTATCCTAAGAAACTAATAAAGAATTGAAAATAACATCAAGTTAGTTATATTATAGTCGATTTCAAACAAGCAGAAACACTTCTCCAAACTGTTCTAAAGCAGTTGAACTGTTCTCCAAAGACCACAGCTCATTCAGGAAAATCTAGTAAAACTGTAATTGTAGAATCTCAATGAGATAACACTAACACTCTATTAATGGTGGCATGCCTCTTTAATGTGCTTAACAAATAAATGTGAATCCAGACAGTCTTTCTTTCTATGGTAACTTAGTCTTGATTCTCAGTAAAATAAGATCAAAACCTGATCCATGAAGGTTAAGTAAATATTGCATCCTTGATTTTGAGGAAATGTAATGTTACAGGATCAAATTTTCTTGCAGTCCTCTGAGACCACACCACATAGAAGTTAAATCTAGCCTCTCTCCACTTTAGCCTACAGGCTGATCCACATTATTTTATGGGCTAATTTTGACATTTTATGGGTTAAGCACTAACCCAAAACCCAGCGTGCAGTGTAATCACAGCTGCTGTAAATCTGTCTCATCACTTGGTAATGACCACATTTGGAAATTTAGGGTCAAAAATAGTCCACAGGGACTAAATGCAGCTGTGTATCAAGCAATCTTGATGAAGTATAGTTGCAAAACAGTGTAGAGAGCCTGGATTTAGCAATGATTCCCTTGATTTTTATAATGGATAGCACTAGGGAGTAACAAAACAATTAGTGTGTCCAAAGGATATCCGGCTGTCAAACGAGGCTCTGCAACCATGGGTCACATGCATCACCAGCTGTCGCTAGGCTAGATTACACACCTGCGCATGTTGGAAATAAGTGGAAAGGAAGCAGAAGAAGTCTTGAATAAACATGGATGAAGATTGTGGATGAAGTGATATATCTGCAGCAGAGTTAACAGTCATTTTACACAGAAAAATCAGACGCTGGATTTATCTGGAATGCCATGTCATTATCATGCATAGTAAATGGTTAAATATTAGATGTTAGCCATATTCTATTTCTGAGATTTGCAACGACAACAACATGCATTTATCAGCACTTTTACAAGTTGACCCGGAAGTTCCTTTGCACACCTCTGAAAAAAATCCTGTGCAGTTGGAAATCAGTGTAATTTGGAGTAGAACAATATTTCACCCATTATTAAACGTCTTAGTGCCCTTTGGGAAATTCAACTCAATGTAGACATCATTGCAGGAGCTACATTACCACAAGGACCTTTATCCTAAAGTTTCCCAAGTGACGTAAATAGTAATGGAGTCTACCATTGGTATGATTTTTAATCTCACTGATCCAAAAAATATATTGCCAATGATTGGCAAACCAGCACACTGTACTCAGAGCTATCACCAAATCCAAAATCAGTCCCCTGCAAAAAAGTTCCAAAATGGGTCAAAAGACATTTGGACCCAGAGTTAAATATTAAAATAGAATCTGTGTGCTTCCCAACTGGACAATGTCAATTAAACACAACCTCCTGCACTACTGCATAGAAATCCTTCCAGTGCACACACCCAATGGCAGCAGAAATGCACTTAATGGTGACCATGAAGGGAACAGGGAAAGAGCCCCTCCATTTAGTGAGAGAAATGGTTAATGTATCATTTCATTTGGCATTGTCATAAAATAAAAGCACTATAGTAATATCTTCTTAATTAGGTCCATTGTGCAGAGGTAAATCACACGTACGGCAGTTTCTGGCATTGCTCTGGTTGCTCCCATTCTCTTCCTGCTTCTCCTCCTGACCTTCAGAGTCCAGATCTTCTTGCTTACCTTCTTCTAGCACCAGCTGATGTCTTTAATTTTCAAGGTTGAGCTCACGCATTGATTGTATTAACAAGGTCTTCTTATTGGCAGGGTAGTGTAGCGGTTGGCATAACGCTATTACAGCACCAGCGACCCGGGTTCAACTCTGGCCGCTGTCTGTAAGGAGTTTGTACGTCCTCCCCATGTCTGCATGGGTTTCCTCCAGGTGTTCCGATTTCCTCCCACATTCCAAAAGACGTGCAGGTTAGGAGCTGTGGGCATGTTATCTTGGCACCAGAAGAATGGCGACACTTGTGGGCTGGCCCCAGCACATTCTCAGTAACACTAAAAGATACATTTCACTGTATGTTTCAATGTACATGTGACTAATAAATAACTATCTTATCTTATCTTATCTTATCTTAACTTATCTGTTTGGGTTTCCCCAGACCAAGAACAAAATCTCACTTGCAGGAGACCAACGGCATTTTTCTCCATATTCCTAGTACTTATGTGGCTCATATTATATCTACACAAAGCCTCTGTGGTTGGAGGGCATATTGGTGTAAGAACTACAGAAGTAGAGGGCGGCCCTTGTTATCCCAGGATTGATCCCTCTGTGCAGTGCTGGTCACTGTAAGCTTCCAGCATTGTGGAATTATGTAAGATGAGTAAATGATTTGTGTTTTGGGACATATCAAGAGTAACTTTTTCTTGTGATCCACATCAACCCAACACATTAAAGGAGTGGAAACTTTTTAAGTTTGTTAAAAGACTTGGGTCACTGAAGGGAGCAGTTCTCAGCACCAGTACAATCAATGGCAGTCTGCACTCATGGGAAGCCAGCAAAGCTGCTATAGCTCAGTGCCTGAGATGCCATCTGTTCCACACTGATATTGGAGGAGATGAAACGGTTTTTCCTTCAATACAGGACCTTACTGACCTTTCTAGTGCTATGGTGAATTCCAAATTGTGATAAGTAGCAGAGATCCATGGTGGCCAAGCAGAGAAGTCCTATGGCAAGGAATGTCAGAGCCAAGGAAACCTTAGCCTAGATAGACAGAGCAGTTCAGGCATGAGAACATGGCAGAAGGCCTTCCCACAGAATGTCACATGTCTCGGCACTGACAGCCTTAGAAGACCAGTGCCTGAGAATGCACAGTACATCAGGCGTCTAACTAGAGTGCATTGTCTGTGAAGGCTCTTTGGGAGTAGGCATTTTGTAAATCAGCATATCTGTGCTTCTTGCCCCGGGGGTCCCCAACCCACTCTCAGTGGTGAGCCTTTGCTATCAGTGGGGACACTACTGAGACATCCATAGAATGGATATCTCAGTGGCTGAATGTCTTAAAGAAACACTTCCTGCCAGCTTAAGCACACCTCCTGAACTTTGGAAAGTCTTTAAGCAGCCTGCAATCTGTTGAAATGCTTCTGATTCAGGTCTTCTAATATGTCAGCAAAGTCTTCCTTTAAGTAGTGAGAAAGCAAGAAACTTGCATTCTCCTAGGTCTACTGATACTGTTCAGTAATAGTCCTAGTGTGGAGCATTGAACTCCAATTTATGTTGAGACAGGTGGAAATACCCATGAGGTCTACTGTAGTGATAGTATAACTTTTAATGGCAAATCATTACTCAATGCCTAGCTATAATTACAATTTAGCTAATACCTTCACATGATATGCATGATGTCAGCAACCATTCTCTATGAAGCAATAATGCCAGAAGCTGTCATACCAGTGTGATTATCTCTGCACAATTGCCCTAAATGAGAAGTCATTACAACAGTGCTGCTGTTAGCATTAAGACACAAGCACAGAACATCTCAATGTTACATTCACCATTTTTTTCACTAAATCTAGGAGCCCTCTCCATACCCTTCTCTTCCATGGCCACAGCAGTCTGTGTTGCTGCTGCCTGGTTGCCACAGGTGTGTGCATTTACTGGACTTCCATGCATCAGTGTGGACGGCTGTGTCTAGTTGACACCGGTCCAGCTGGGACCTGTGCAGGTCGTGTTTTAATGCTTAACTCTGGGTGTAAACTACCCTGACACCTTTTCAAATGTCTTTTTGACAAATTTTGGAACTTTTTGGTGCATGCCTGCCACTGGAGAAAGGTCACATGCACTAGTGTGGATTGTGCACAGAAGTGCCTGGTCCAGTGTCATGACTTGTGCAATTTTACCCAAAAATGTTCTTTGCTCCAGGTAAAACCTGAAATTGGATTGCATGGCACTGTAAAAACAGGCACTCTCCAATTTCTTGGCAGAAAATTCTTATTTATTTACAGAACAATAACTTTTACCAACCCTGTTTCTGCTGAAACCGTGCTATGTAAAGAACCAACATCCACACTGCAGTTGTTGCCCTCACTGTGATCTGTGACCTTTTGGGACCTCATGTCCAGCCTCAGATGAGTGCGTGGGTTCCTTTTTCTTGACGTCAAGTTGATGGACACTAGCCTCTGATCACAGTGAGCTGCTGTTGCTCATCTTGTCACATCTCCCTGACTGCTGCTCACTGTTGTGTAGGGAAGCACCCACATTCCATATTCAAGGAGAGAAGATTGTCTAATTTGACTTCAGCTACATGAGCAGGCACAACAATTGACTAGAATCTACCCCAAGGTACAGATGTTCATTGATACATGTGGTATCACTCCTTAAGGAGATCTCCCTAGCAACCTCTGCCAGGAGTTTCTGGAGGTAGCCCTGGATGTTCTTCATGGACTCCTCAAACAATGACAATGTCTACTTAGGGCACCGCTCTTCACCAGCTGGTCCAGGTCCCTCTGACACTCTGAAAGCTCCACCCCCCTTTCCCTGTATCCATTCAAACAGAGGCAATGCTTCAAGACGATGACCTTTCATCAGAATTCCCTGAAACGTTCTGTTTCTCTCTCTGCAGATGCTGGTTGACCTGTTGAGTGTTTCCAGCATTTTCTGCTTTTATTTCCTGGCGTGAATGCAGATTAAGCAATGGTCATCACCAAAAAAAACTTATGATCATAATTTTTAAATTCACATGAGGCCAGAAGATGCAAGCCCTGCCCCATCCCTCATCAACTGGGATGTACTTTTTTCCTCTTGTAGTGATCAACAAGCCTGCAGTGTTTGTTAGCTGGGCTAATGATGAACACGAAACCTCTCACACCTTACAAGAATGCTGTCATAAGGCAAACACAGAGGGATAGGTTAAAAAAATGCAGAAATTGATGCCATCTCTTGCATTCGGCACATTTTTTTAAAATATGTGAATCACTAACATCAGTTGCAGCTGCAATTGCCTGAGCCACATTAAAGGAAAGATTTCTGTCTCCCATGGAGTCATAGACCACACTCTTAATGAAACAATAAAAGGCTAAGCATTAGTCCCTTTTCATTTGAAGGAAAAAGAGAGAGGACTCCAGAGATCCTTGGGACTCTAAAAGGCGCACATCTCCAATCGTTGTCAAAGCAACAGACCAATGACACAGATTTCAGAGGATGACAGGGTTTGGAACTGGTGAATCACTGACCGTGGGTGTGGATGCAATATTGACAATAACAAAAGGGATGCTGATGATGAAAGATCCTGCACTTTGTTGACTCATTCACTGGGAGCAGATAAATAGTTTCTATCAGGGTCTCTATCATAGTTTGTCACAGGGTTATGTTGCAGTGAGGAGAGAGGTGCTGAAGGGATTCTGTGTTACTCCCTCTTCCAAGCCAGCCCCAGCACCCTGTAATTTGGAACATGCCACAGTTATCTGGGTTACATGCTGGGGTCCAAAGTCCAAGGCACTACAGAACAGTCTGTACATCTAAAACTTTCTTTTTATAGCCCAGTTGCCAACTTGATTTACGAAGTACAGTAGATTTGCAGAGGCGTCAGCAGCTAATCTTCTAACCAGCTTGTCTATGCCTCTCCATATACCTTGCAAGCTGTTTTCACTCTGCTCTGCTTGTAGACATCCTCAGAGTCATAGAGTCATACAGCACACAAATAGGCTTTTCGGCCCACCATGTCCGTGCCCACCAAGCACCCCAGCAGAAGTGTGTCAGAATGTCTTGCAGAGGAATTCCAACAGCCAGCCCCTGTCAACTTCTTGTGTGGAGACAGGCTGGGGAGGATGGGTGGATGGAACCCCTAATGCTAAGCATTCCCATTTCCCACCTCTGAGAGGCTCAGCTTATCTTCAGCTGTTCCAACCTTCTCAGTAGCAGGACTGGGTCCCATTGGTTGTAAAGGTTGAGAATCTGTTCTCACCCTCCAAGAAATAATCATTTGTTCTTCACTTTTGTAAATGGTGGCCTCTTCAAAGGAGGTATCTGAAGGGGCTCTTTAGTTCTTTTTAATGGACACTGTCTGCCATTCCAATGAACTGGGAGGTTGCACCAAAATCTATGGCCTAGGACTGCTGTGGTGTCAGGGAACATCTATCATAACATAAGGTGGCACGGTAGTGTAGCGGTAAGTGCAACGTTATCACAGCGCCAGCGATCGGGGTTCGATTCCGGTCACTGTCTGTAAGAAGTTTATGTGTTCTCCCGTGTCTGTGTGAGTTTCCTCTGGGTGCTCCGGTTTCCTCCCACATTCTAAAGAGGTACGGGTAGGTTAATTTGGGGGTTTAAAATGGGCGGCGTGGACTCGTTAGGCCGGAAGGGCCTGTTACCACGCTGTAAATAAAATTTAAAAAAAATATAAGAAGACCATACCTAACCAGCTTGTGACATTCAGCAAAGCCAGCAGCAATTGTCCAGGGCAGATCCTAGCATCCAAGCATTTACATTCAATATGTTTTCCCTCCAACTTTTGGCACTTATAAATTTATCTCCACAGGGTCTAAATCCTGCATTCTCTCCCACAGCACTGTAGAAGTGCCTTTACCAGAAGGACTAGAGTGGTTCAATAATGTGGCATACCAAAAGCTTCTCATGGCAAATTAAGGACAGGAAATAAATGCTGACAGCTAGTAAATTTCACATCCCATAAATGAATAAATAAAAAAATTTCCAAGGACACTTCCTTATCACCAGTAACTTTTAGCTCTTTGACGTTGTGAAAACTCTTTGCAGATTGAACATTTCAGATTGGTACCTGGAACTATAATATAACTGGTTATGTTTGCCAATGCCAATGCAATTCCACAAATATTTGAAAAAATACTCCTCCGTTGTCTCCATTTTGTACTTTATTAAGTAAGTGCGTTTGGGTTACATGTGTAAATAAGTTTATGCAGGGGGCTGTGGTCTTCTTCCCTACTTTGGCAGTCCTGAGTATACACAATGTCCAAAATAATATTACGGAAACAGAAATAAGTGGACATTTCAGCCAACATTTCACTGCCTACTTTTCCTAACTAGAATGCAAAGAAAACCTCTCAAAGAAGTAACACTGAATGGATGAGGCTCAGTATTCCCTGTATGACAGCTTAAGGCAGCATCAGTAGTTTTTTAATAGTTGTGTAATTTTCATTAAAACAATGGTAATACTAGCCTGTAATGACAAGCATATAATCAATAAATGTAGAATGCTGTGGGTGCACTTCCACACATGCTTGGCCATATACATAAACATATTTTTACAAGTGTAGCGGCATCAATATATTGATTCTGGGTGATTTATTGGCAAACAACTGATGAATGCACCTTTTACAAACTTTGACTTCACAAACAATATTAACTTGTAAGAAGTGCATTTTCATGATGGAAACATTCTTTTCTGCCATTGTACAGAATATAGTGGGAGAGGAATTAAAAATACTGGTTTTATTGAATATTGTTTAAGAAGTCCAAATCCACAAGTTTATACCATTGTGTGGTGTTTTGGTTCTCAAATGTAATGGATGTAAAATTAGAATTATTGGCAGATGTTTTGGAAAATAGGAGGCTCTTCGCAGCTTCAAAATGACATGATGAGGCACATACTTTCCTGTGGCAAATCATGCATTGAATTAATGGCCCATGACACCACACTTTACCAGATCCAAACACTGCATATGACCACATCCAGAAGATTCAAATGGAAAACACAAGTTAGCCAGAGAGTTTGTACATTTCATTTACGCTTTAGCAGAGAATTGTCCCTGCATTTTCCAAACAACACACCAGACCAACAACTGGGGAAAAAAGGCTATCTCTTTTGCAGCTGGCTCCTCACTTCAATCAGTGCTGTAAGAACAATATTGTAGTGGTCTTACAATGAGAGCCTACGCAGTGGCGAACCCTCACAGTGTTGTGAATGTAGATTCCTCAGCTGCTCTGAAGGTGCACCTCAGTGCAGACCAGAGTAGATCTCTCGCTTTTTTTGCGGAGTTGCTGGGGTCTTCCTCAAATTGGCCCTCACATGAGCACAGTCCTTGCACAGCAGGTGGAGCACAAAGAAGAACAGGAAAGGTGATGGCTATGCTGAGAGAAAAGATTAAACATCCCCTGGGTCCAATGAGCAGAATCAGAGACTACACTAATTAGGTAGTCTGTGCCACTCTACACAACTACCTGGGTATAGCCCGATCAGTGATATTTAACATTTGCACAACACAGATCACACATGACCCTCCCTTATCAACTGACAGTCTAACTAGCTACTTTTAACTTTTGATATTACATCCCCTGAACCTCCCACCATCTACATCTGATAGGAGAGAGGAAGAATAGCAAGTCCCTACTGAAGGGAGAAGTGGGCGGGGGGGGGGGAAGGAGGTGGGGGTGGGGTGGGGTCAATAAGTGCATGCTGACAACAACCGTTACTTGTAAAGCTATGGGGATTATGGGAGAGGTGAAGTGGGATGTGAGAAGGAGGATTAGTTAAGAGCAAACTATCATCTTCAATTTATTCACACCAATTCCAGTCAGGTACTCAACAATTGCCTTCAAGTTCAAGTTCAAGTTCAAGTTTTACTGTCATGGGCATACATACCTTGGGTATAGGTGCCATGAAAATCAGCTTTTTGCAACAGCAGCATAGTACATTACAGACATGGCAAACATATATTACATAAATTTAAATTAACATAAATTCTCCATAACTTACATGATACAATAAACAAAAATAACATAATGACATTAGTGTAACTTGAGGGAAATATAGTCCGAGGTAGAATTAAGATCTTTCAAGTTGGTTCAAGAACCTGACTGCAGTGGGGAAGAAGCTGTTGTTGAACCTTGAGGTGTGGGTCTACAGGCTCCTGTACCTCCTGCCTGATGACAGCATTAAGAAGAGGACATGGCCCAGATGGTGAGGGTCCTTAGGGATGGATGTCGCCTTTCTGAGACATCGCCTCTTATAGATGTCCTTGATGGTAGGGAGAGCTGTACCCATGATGGAACTGGCTGAGTCCACTACCCTCTGTAGCTTCTCATGTTCCTGTGCATTGGAGTTCCCATACTAGGCCATGATGCAACCAGTCAGAATCCCTTCCACTGTACATCTGTAGAATGTCAGAGTCATGCCAAATCTGCTTCAACTTCGTAGAGACATTGGCATGCCTTCTTCAAAAGATTAAGAGTATACTTAAGAGGGAGATCAGGAGGGCAAAGAGACAGTATGAAATGGATCTGGCAGGTAAGATTAAGGAAAATCCCAAGAGGTTCTATAGCTATATTAAGAGTAAAAGGGTCGCTAGGAGACAATAGGTCCCCTTAGAGATCAGCAGGTCTGCCTATGCCTTGAGCCGCAGGAAATTTTAATGAATATTCCTCCTCCGTGTTTACTGAGCGGAAAATCATGGTTGCTCAAGAGGTAAGAAAAACTAGTAAAGAAATTTTGGAGAACATTTGTATTACCAAAGAGGAGCTATTTGTAGCCTTACAGAACATTAAGGTGAATAAATCCCCAAGGCCTGACAGAGTACATCCTTGGACTTTGTGGAAGGCTAGAGGAGAAATTGCAGAGGTGCTTGTGGAGATATTTGCTTCATCATTAGTCACTGGTGAAGTTCCTGAAGATTGGAAGATGGTTAATGTTGTTCCGTTGTTTAAGAAAGGTAACAAGGACAAGCTGGGGAACTACAGGCTGGTTAGCCTGGTGTCAGTAGTGGGGAAGTTTCTGGAGGGAATTCTGAGGGACAGGATCTACCAGCATTTGGATAGACAGAGTCTGATTAGGAGGAGTCAGCATGACTTTATGCGTGGAAAGTTGTGCTTGACAAATCTTTTAGAGTTTTTTGAAGAGGTAACCTAAAAAGTAGATTGCAGGGCAGTGGATGTTGTCTATTTGGACTTTAGCAAGGCCCTTGACAAGGTCCCGCATAGTAGGCTGGTCTGGAAGGCTGGCTCCCATGGAATACAGGGAGAGCTAGTTGGGTGGATTCAAAATTGGCTCAGAAGTAGGAAGCAGAAGATGGTGGTTGAAGGTTGTTTCTTGGAATGGAGGCTGATGGCTAGTGGTGTGCAGCAGGGTCAGTGTTGGGAGCCTTGTTATTCATTATTTATATAAATAATTTGGATGCAAATGCACAAGGCTTGACCAGTAAGTTTGTGGATGAAACAAAATTAGGTGGTGTTGTTGTTAGTGAAGAAGGTTATCGTAGATTACAGGGGGATCTTGATCAGTTAGGGAAGTGGACTGAGGAGTGACAAATTGGTTTCAATACAGGTAGGTATGAGGTGATGCATTTTAGAAAGTCAAACCAGCGTAGGATTTATTCTATGAATGGTAGGGCACTTGGGAGTATAGTGGAACGGAGGGACCTAGGAGTACAAGTGCACAGTTCACTGAAAGTGGCATCATAGGTAGACAGGATGGTAAAAAATGCACTTAGCACACTGGCCTTCATTAGTCAAGGCACTGAGTATGGGATTTGGGACATTATGCCACAGTTGCAGAAGTCATTGGAGAGGCCATACTTGGAGTACTGTGTACAGTTTTGGTCACCCTGTTAAAGAAAAGATGTGGTTAAACTGGAAAGAATGCAGAGAAGATTTACGAGGATGTTGCCAGGACTAGAGGGCCTGAGTTATAGGGATAGGTTGGCCGGGTGAGGTCTTTATTCCTTGGAATGTAGGAGAATGAGAGGCAACTTTATAGAAGTGTTTAAAATTATGAGAGGCATTGATAAAGTGGATGGTAACAGTCTTTTCCCCAGGCTAGGGGAGTCCAAAACTAGAGGGCATAGATTTAGGGTGAGAGGGGAGGGATTTAAAAGGGACCTGAGGGGCAACTTTTTCACACAGAGGGTGGTGAGAATATGGAACGAGCTGCCAGAGGAAGTGGTTAAGGCAGGTACAACAGTATCATTTAAGAAGCACTTGGATAGGCACATGGAGGGGCAGGGCTTAGGGGTATATGGGGTGGGCAGAACGCAGGAAATTGGGACTAGCTGGGTGGGCACAATGGTTGGCATAGATTTTTTGGGCTGAAGGGCCTGTATCTGTGCTGTATTGCTTTATGACTCTATGATTCTAAGGTTGCATCAATGTGCTGGGCCCAGGATAGATCCTCTAAGATGCTGACACCCAGGAACTTGAAGCTGCTCACCCTTTCCACCACAAGCCCTTCAATGAGGGCAGCTGCTAGTTCACCTGACTTCCCCTTCCTAAAATCCACAATTAGTTCCTTCTTTTTGCTGACGTTGAATGCAAGGTTGTTGTTACAACACCACTCAATCAGCTAACCTGTCTCACTCCTGTACGCCTCCTCATTACCATCCGTGATTCTGCCAACAACAGTTGTGTCATCAGTGAATTTGTAAACGATGCTGGAGCTATGCTTACCCACATAGTCATAGATATAAAGAGAGTAGAGCAGGAAGCTATTCAATAATTGCCTTTCCAATAATAGTCAACAACATCTCCATGGGATTGAAGGCAGGCATGCCTGTAACTACTTGGTTAGATAGAGTTCATAGAGTTGTATAACATGGAAATAGGCCCTTTGGCCCAATGGGTCCATGCCATCCAAGATGCCCCATCCAAACCAGTCCCATTTGCCAGTGTTCGGCCCATAACCTTCTGAACCTTTTCAATTCATGTTCCTGTCCAACAGTCTTTTAAAAGTTGTTATTGTACCTGCCTCAACCACTTCCTCTGGCAGCTCAATCAACATACATACCAACCTTTGTGTAAAAAAGTTGCCGCTCAAGTTTCTATTAAATCTTTCCCTTCTCACCTTAAACTTATGCCCTCTAGTTGTTGATTCCCCAACCCTGGGAAAAAGACTGCGTGCATTGACACTATCTATGCCCCACAAGATTTTATACACCTCTATAAGATCACCTCTCAGTCGCCTAAGCTCCAAGGAATAAAGTCCTAGCCTGTCCAACCTCTCCCAATAACTCACTCCCTCAAGTCCTGGCATCATCCTTGTTAGATCCTGAAATTCAATTCTATGGCCCATGTTTGGACCCAGGTTGTGATGAGGTTTGGAGATGAATGGTTCAGGCAAAACCCAGATTGAGCACTGAAGAACAGGTTATTGATGAGTAGGTGCCACTTGATAGCACTGCTGATGACACCTTCCATCACTTTGCTGAAGATTGAGCACAAACTTGTTGAGTGGTAATTAACTAATTTGTCCTGGTCTGTGTGACAGGACAAACCTGGATGTGCTCCTAATTCTATTGAGACTGTTCCACAACAGACATAGGGTGGAACTTTGAACTGCAATTTATGCCAGGATAATCAGAAATAGGTTTTCAGTGAACAATGATGTTACTTCGTGCACATCTGACACCGGAGAAAGATCAGGCATGCCTGAATTGGTTACCCCTGGGAGAAAGGGCAGACTCACTAATGTGCATTATACCTGGTAGTGTCCAGTCCATTTTCACAATCTCATGCAGAAATTCCCACTGAAGTAATCTATTCCAAATAAAATTAAATTTTACGTGATTAGTCCCCAAAAAAGGGCGTTACTCAATCCAATTACTAGGCACAGGTGAAGACCTGGTTCAAAACATCTTTACACCAGTTCTTGCTGAAATGCTGCCTTAAACACTGATGTAATCAATTTCTCAAACTTTGGTTTCCATGCTGCATCATTGTTAATCACTTAATTACACATTCTTTGTTATACTGTGTAAGATCAATTAAGAGTGTGATCAAGATGAATTACAGCAAGGAGTTTCACTGTGTAACCCAAAACCCCCTTCGCCTGGTTTGCTCATGCATGCAAAATAGCAAGACTGACTGTATATTAGGGAAGAATTGGAACCCCAGCTAACCTACCCCTTCCTGGTTGGGAGATGTTGGGGATATCAAATTGGACCAACATCCCAGCTGAGGTCTTCACACGATGTGTTGTATTTACTCATTAACTATTACAGGCACGCTGAATTTTTTTTTAATCTTAATAAATTGCTTGTACTTAATAAATCTTGTTCTTTATATTATCCAGCTGTACCTGTGCATTTTTGGCAACAGAAAGTATGTGTGCTCAGTACAGAGAATGATACTAAATAAAAGTCCTCTTATGTGAGTGTTAATATCTTTCAGTCCAGCTAGAATCGCTTTACTTGCCTACATTATTTGGCTCATTGCTAAACTTCAGAATAGACATCTGTCTGATGACTGGCTGCTGGGTACACTCACGCCCTGAGGCATCTCTTTAGTGTTTGGAACGTATGGTCTTTTTGTTTTCTTGTTGATGCAATCCAAAGGCTTATGGTTCTAGTTCCAAAACCTCAAACCCAAATACATGATAAATATCATATTTTACACCCAAATACTTAAACATTTGAGTTCCTGTTCAATACCTTAAATGGCTGATTACATTTTAAGAGGTTTGCAAGACAATGCAATAGGTACTACAGTTACATATAGGATCCAACCAAGTATGGGAACTTAACTTAGATGTCACCTTGAAAAGTAGTAGCTCTCTTTAGCCCACTTCTACACCTGAGGAAGGTGTTTTGCACACAGTGCAAGCCTTGAAATTGAGGCCTGAATCCAGCCTGTAATTCGGCATGCCTCATCAGGCGAGCCTCCAAGTGCAGCCTACCATTCAAGTTGAACCTTGGCCCACATACCTCGATGACAGTAATCCAAGGCTTGGTCCCGGTGGCTGGTGGAGTTTCAACAGGGGAAAAGAAAGAAAGCTCAATGTTTCTATCACTTCAGAATGTTCCAAAGCACAATACAAGCAATGAAGTACTTCTTGAAGCCTCTTCATTGCTGTAATGCAGGAAGTATGATGGCCAATTTGCACACAGGAAAATCCCATTCACAAGTGGCCCGTGGCAAGATAATCATTTTCTTCAGAAATGTTGACTGAGTGATAAATGTTGCCTGTGGCATAGGGAAAAACTCTTCTTGATTGTAGCATGGGGGCCTTTTAACATTCAGCTGAGTGGGCAGGTGGAGATGAGGTTTAGGGAACATCTAAAAGCTGGCTTCTCAACCAGGTGATGTACTTGGAGCAGTCCATTCCACTTCTCAGACTATCCTTTCGGTGGCAATGGTTGGTTAGAGGCAGCTGCAGAGACCCCAAGTAGAGCTTCCTACTCATGCATTCTCCTACGCTCTCCAATTCAACAAAGAGGAGCTGAAACTCTTGCGTAGCCCTTAATTTATATATTATAATCACTCACAAATGGTTTATGTGGCTGACACATACTCCTGTAAATATGGTCCCTAGAATTAAACTCTGTTGCATCCCTTTAAAATAAAATGACTCTAACAAGGTCCAATTTCTACTCATTTCTCCCAGACCCCATTCCCCATTTCCCGTTTGTTTGCAAAGTGGCTCAGGTTACAATTGGAAACTAAAAGCAGTGTGCAGTGTTAACGTAAAATCCAGGAGCAGGGGTAGCCCAGTCAACCCTCAAGCCTGTTATGTGCAGATGAAGTGCTCACTAATATGAATAAATTGCTGCAAGCTCTCAAGTTGAAGCTGCTGTTCATTAGAAATTACTTCATGAACCTTAGAAATGAATACTAGTGATCACTGGGGCAATTTAGCTTGGCAGCTCCACCTAATAACTTTGTTCTGGGACCAGATGTTTGTTTGTTAATAAAGGCAATAGGACAGGAAAAAAAACACGAGTTCTAAAAATCCTCGACTCAGAGCAAGTGACCACTCAAACATTTGCAATGAAAACACAAAGTGTAATCGATCTAATTGGGGCTTGAGAAGTTGACTGAGTGATCATACAGTGCTGGTCACAGTAGCAGGGGGAAGTGACAAACCGACACCAGGAGAACTGAAAGCTGCAGCAGGAGATAAAGGCAAACCCCTCCACCTGAGAGCAAGGAGCAAAATCTGTCAATGATTCTGAGGTGAGCCGTGGTCATAGTAACGGTGGTTGATGGAGCCCTCTCTTGTATTTCTTCCATTTCCCAGACCTCTGTTCTCACTCCCACCCCACTCTCCCACCACCACCCTCAGACTGAACAGAGATAGAGTAATACAGCACAGAAACAGGCCCTTTGGCCCAACTTGTCCATGCCAACCAAGATGCTCATCAAAGTTAGTCCCATCTGCCTGCATTTGGCCCAGGTCCTTCCAAACCTTTCCTATATGTGCACCTGTCATCTTGGTCCTCACCTTTCCCTTGGTCCTTATCTTCCATTCCACTTTCTTAGGAGGTTAAGGAGGTTCTGCTTGTCACTGAACACTCGAATGAACTTCTACACATGTACTGTTGAAAGTATCCTGACTGGTAGCATCATGGTCTGGTGCAGCAATTCAAATGCACAGCAACATAAGAAGCTGCAGAGAGTAGAGGACTCTCCCCAATACATCACGGACACATCCCTCCCCACTATCGATAGTATCTACAGGAGGTGCTTCCTCAAGAAGGCAACACCTATCAACAAAGAGCCCTACATTCCAGTCCATGCCATCTTTTCGCAGCTACCATTGGGCAGGAGGTGCAAAAGTTTGAAGTCCCACAACACCAGGTTCGAGAACAGCTACTTCCCTTCAACCATTCAGTTCTTGAAACATCTGGCAAAACCCTAATCACTACAGTTTAACAACACTGTGACCACTTCAATCACTTTGCACTAAAATGGACTTAGTTTTTTTTTGTTCTAATTGTGTTCTTTCTTGTAAAAATTGTGTATAATTTATGTTTAATTTTTGTTTTTCTTGTGAATAACAAAAATTAAACATAAATTATGATGATATGTGCCTGTGATGCTGCTGCAAGTAAGTTTTTCATTGTACCTGTGCATGCATGTACTTGTGCATATGACAATAAACTCAACTTTGACTTTGACTACCCTCTGCATCCATCAAATCGTTCTTTGTCATTTCCACCACCTACAAGGGGATCCCATCACCAGCCACATCTTCCTCTCCCCATGCCTTTCTGCTTTCCACAGGGACATCTCTCTCCATGACGCCCTGGTTTGGACCCCCCTACCCACCTACCCCTCCCCATCCTCAACACTTTACCCTGCAACCATCAGAGGTGCAACACTTGTCCTCACAACATGGCTCACTTAAGAACACTTGCAGTCGACTACACTGGTGGATATTTAAGATTAGTACAATACAAAATAGTAGTACTATTCAATAAACTCTGAAGTCGGAGAATTGATTAATTTAAACTAGATTAAATGAAATACACATCAAGTGCAAATTACCTTCATTTCAGTTGATCAAGAAATACATTCAATAACATTATGGCATCAGTTTGAAACTGTTGTCAAATCTCTTAACATTCCAGCCCATGTTGTCAATCAATGTATAGCTTCACACAAAAAAGGTCTGATTTTTCACACACGCACGCACGCACGCATGCACACGCACACACACACACACACACACACATGCACACACACGCATATGCACACACACACACATGCACACAAACACATATGCACACACACACACACATACACACACACAAGCACAAAAACACATTTTTACACGCACAAACACCCCCACACATTCACACACACAAACATGCATGAATACACACACACTCATCTACACAAATGTCTACATACAGTCACACACAGACATACTCACAGACGTGCTTGCAATGATGTTACTATGAAGAAGGAACATTGCAGCTCTGCAGAAATGCACTTCAGGCAGATAAATCAATACCTATCCAGTTTTCCAACAAATCTTCAGACCGATAAGTATTTCTCAATTTACAGAAAGTAAAGGATTGTCCACCCTTCTTGCAATGTTTTAACACAATGACTTATTTGACCATTGTACCCTTTAAAACATTTAAATTGTAATGCTGTCAAAGGCCACCATGAGGAGGCTGCCACAAACAACAAAGACTGTTCTCTGATTCCAGACCCCATAAACCAGCATTGTTAACCCCCAACATGGCCACATGAAATGAAAGGCTAGTTTGGGTCCACATAGAGGTGCTGAGTGTCCTGTTATTTTAAGAATCTCGTTAAACATGTCAGAGGAATGGAGAGCTTTCACTAACAAATGGCATATCAATTAATTCTACAGCTCATGAATTCAGAGTGAATTCATAATTTCTGAGTGAGAGAGAGATAGTGAGAGAGAGAAACAGAGAGAGAGAGAGAGAGAGAGAGAGAAACAGAGAGAGAGAGAAAAAACAGAGGGAAGTCAGTGCTAGGTATGAGAGCAAGTGTTGGGGGCTGAGGGAATGAAGGAATGAGAATCCATATGTAAATTGGGTGCTCTGGCTTCCTCCCACATCCCAAAGATGTGTGGGTTGGAAGGTTAATTGGCCACTGTAAATTGCTCCTAGAATGTAGATGACTGGTGGAGTCTGGGGAGAGTCGATGGGAATGGGGGGGGCGGTGGTGGGGTGGGGTGGGGATTAGTGTCGGATTAGTTTAAGTGCATGCTTGATAGTCAGTCTGAACTATGGAGTGAGGAGTCTGTTTCCTTGCTATCTGACTCTGTGATTCTAAAGTGCAAATTGAGTTGTCTGTAGAGGCTGCAGATATGTTCAAGGGATACTAAGTGCTGAGAACTAATCTTTGCATATCTCATGACATCACAATACTTCTTATGATACAGATCTACTGTCCAAGGAAAATTGCTCCATATTTTCCTGGATAATTCCTGTCGGGAATGCCTGACCATAGTTCTGAAGGGTTTCTATGGACTCCTGACACAAATACTACTCCCCTTGCCTCCAGTCATTGCTCTAATTATGGAGACACAAGTGACTGCAGATGCCGGAATCTGCAGCAACCAACAATCTGCCTGAGGAGCTCAGCAGATGGAACAGCATCTATAGGAGGAAAAGGAATTGTCGACATTTTGGGTCGAAACTCTCAAAGTCAAAGTCGAGTTTATTGTCAGATGCACAAGTACATGTATGCACAGGTGCAATGAAAAACTTGCTTACAGCAGCATCACACGCACATAGCATCAGATAAGCAGCATTCAAAAGAAAATCATAAAATAAACAACATATTATCAGTCCTGAGCAAGGTTTCAATTGGATACGTTGACAATTTCTTTCCTCACCCCACAGATGCTGCTCGACTCACTGAATTTCTCAGCAGATTGTTTATTGCTCAAGTTATTCTTGAAGAAGTAGCATTCTGCAGCATTTGAAAGAGTTCTGCTTGTGCTCTAATTGGTTCCTTAAAAGGCTGGCTCCCAAGATCAAAAGTGTGTGTCTAAATGCTGGTACCTGTATTTTGTTGATATACATCAATTAATTAGAGTGCGCTGATACAGAAACAGAACCAATGTCCCAATTACGCCAGTGAAGAAGATGAAGCCCTTTTTTAAATATTACAATGCAATTGCACTTTTTTAAACACAATTAGCACACAACACAACCTTGTTTTAGTATACCTACAAAGAAGCAATGCAATTCCCTGGCTCTTATACCTTATATATGTATCATAATGTGTTATAATATCATGGCTCTGGGAACTTGGAGTTCAAATCCCATTGCGGCAACGAGCAAAACTGACTCAATAAATCATGTAACTTTCTGCCTTGAACTATGCAGAACACAGACTGTTTTTCTCATATATTTCAGGGAAAGGAACCTAACAGTATAACCCACATCCTGCAAGCAAATGTTTAAAGAGTGCTATTTAATTCTCAATATGCACTTTTTGGTTGTTACCTTACTTCTTGTTGACACATTTTTGAGTAAGGCTTTAATGTCAACATTTAGGGTATGACGTTGCTATGTAAATATTTGCAAGAGAAAATTCAATGTAATCAATGCTCCTCAAGTCAAATCAGGGTGCTGTAGGCAACTGCATCCTATTGTACAGCTTCTAATTGTTATTGATTGTAACTTTAAGCCTCTTATGCCATCTCCAGTCCCATTCCTGATCTAATTCTTCCTTCTGGCCTTGAGCACTTCTCCTGCCAGCGTTGTCATAACATCTTTGCCCTCCTCAAATTTTCACTCCAGACCCATCCTCCTTTTTTATTACCACTGGTTGACATTTACCTCCTAGTTCAACAGGGAGCACAGAGTTAGAAGGTCACGTGTCAAAGTCCTGTTCCAAAGGCACAGGCACTCCTGTTCAGTACTGAGGGAGTGCAACAATGCTGCAGGCACCATCTTTTGCATATACTCTCAGCTCGGCACAAAGAATCTCATGCTGTTTTTTTAAAGTGCAGCAAAATGGTCCCTAGTGTCCTTGTCAATATTTACTGCCCAATGAAAAAAGATGAGAAAAGATATGAAACAGAGGAGCCAGCATCATTCAGTGATCACAAGATCTCAAGACAAAAGAGCAGAAGTACGCCATTCGGCCCATCGAGTCTGCTCCGCCACTTCACCATGAGCTAAACTATTCTCCCATCTCGCCCCAATTCCCGGCCTTTTCCCCATATCCCTTGATACCCTGACTAATTAGATACCTGTCAATCTCTGCCTTAAACACCCCCAATGATCGGGCCTCCACAGCTGTACATGGCAACAAATTCCATAAATCCACGACCCTCTGTCTAAAGAAATTTCTCTGCATCCCTGAGGTGATGAGTGAATGGTATTGGTCTGAATTAGAACATGGGCTTTGGATGACCAGATTTATGAAGGTAGAAAATTGGAAACCGTACAGATGTACTGTGGAAATGTCAAGTGCAATGAAAGTGAAGGCAGTGATGAGGGAGGGATTCAGCAGCAAATAACCTGGAGTAGGGGTGGAGTCAAACAGTGTAACGTTAGTGGAAGTAGCTTGTGCTAGTGATGTTGAAGATAGGTGGTTCATAGCTCATCACAGGTTCAAATATCCTATCAAATGTGAATATGCGGCAAGAATTGAAAACAACTTTGTTCTCAAAGATTTGTTTGAGGAAATTTCTGTTTATCCTGTACCGAATGTCAGACAAGTAGCCTAATGATTTGAGTTAGAACAGGAGAAGGAGGAGGCTGATGAAAGAGAATTTGGTGCTGAGCGCCTTGCTATGTACATTGATGCTGAGTTTTCAGACAATGGCACCAATGGACAGCACATAGGTGGAGAGAACTATAATCCTGTGAGGCACCACGTGCAATGGAGTGGGAGTTGCAGCTGATTCTCTGGGCAAGGCTGGATCAATAAGGAAGGAAGGACATATGTCAGTGATAATAAACCTGATTCTGATTCTGATTCTAATTCTGGAAGCAATTGTGTATAATCCCACCGAATGGATGATGGCAAAGAGCTAATGGAGAATGATGGTGTAGTTAATCATGTCAAAAGCTGAAAGCAAGTCAGAAAAGGCAAGGAGAAAGAGATTTCCCCTTGCTACATCCTACTGCTACATAGGATATCATTCAAGATTTTGGTAGTAGTTGTTTCATCACAGAGGTGAAGGACAAACCTTTCGGGCAAAGATCTCCAGAAAAGTTGGGCATGGATTTGCAAGGCAACAGTATGAGCAAGTGAGGCTAGAGCTCAATCCTGCCAGATCAGCAATAAACGGCTAAAGCATTTATCTGCAACTTCCACTCAAGTCTGAGTCTCAGAAGGAACCGCCAAGGCGAGGGAGGGGGGGGGGGGGGGAGGCAAAACGTTTTTCAGCTGGACTTTGAAAGTGGAGTTGCAAGTGATTTTTTTTCTGGGTTTGAAAGAAATATTTGTAGGATTGAGAGTGGGGAGAGGAAAATGAGTGGAGCAATCAGAGGTGATGTCATCTGTGACTGATGCGAGTGAGGCCCCAAGGAGGTGTCAAGGTCAAGAGGTGGATGAGTAGGGTTGGATTTGGGGTTGGATTTAGCAGTTGTCTGGACAAATGACATCATTCTTCAAATAAACCCTTTGCATATAGATTTAGTACAAAAGACAAGGATAAGTGTATATTTTGACCTCTTGTTCCTTTCTTCTTTATATTACATTGTCCTGCAACCATTGTGCAAAAAAGAATTAGAGATATGGTTAAATTAATGCAAAATCTGTGATAATTACAGCAACATATTGATGACCAAAAGAATCAGCTTTTTATGACTCAGTGTCCACATAATCCAAGTTGGAATGAACCAGGCCCAGGTGCTCAAGTACTTGAATTTTCATTAGTTTCTATTTTAGGAGCTTCGCTCCCTTTTGCACTTACCAAATTAAGTAAACATATGATT
The DNA here is from genome assembly GCF_009764475.1 of Pristis pectinata. NCBI lineage: Eukaryota > Metazoa > Chordata > Chondrichthyes > Rhinopristiformes > Pristidae > Pristis > Pristis pectinata. The sequence continues at coordinate 26,869,504 of NC_067414.1, read as the reverse complement.
AACCCAATTGTTAAACATACAATACGAATATGGTTTCAATTTTGTAAATTTTTTGGATTGAATAAATTTAATTTGTCAAGTCCCATTCAATCTAATTTTTTTTCATCCATCCAGAGTTGAGTCAGCTTTTTCCATACAGAAAAGGAGGGGAATAGTATGTTTTCGTGATCTATTCATTGATAACTGTTTTTCATCTTTTGAACAATTGTCTAACAAATACAATTTGCCTAAATCACACTTTTTTCGATATTTGCAGATCAGAAATTTTTTAAAAGCTACTATACCCTCTTTTTCGACACCTTACAAAACTGAAACTACAGAAAAAATTTTAGGTCTTAATCCTTATCAGAAGGGCTTGATAGTAATAATCTATGATTTAATTATGAAAATACATCCAGAATCACTGGACAAAATTAAGAATGAATGGGAAAGCGAACTCCAGACATCTTTACCTACAGAGACTTGGAAGAAAATTCTTCATTTAGTTAATACATCTTCAATGTGTGCCAGACACTTGTTGATACAGTTTAGGGTAGTTCACAGGACCCATATGTCCAAAGACAAGCTAGCTCGTTTTTATAACCATATAAATCCTATATGTGATAGATGTAAATCGAATGTGGCTTCTTTGACACTTATGTTTTAGTCCTGTCTTCTTTTGGAAAAATATTGGAAAGACATTTTCTCTCATTTTTTTGTGATGAAAGGTATCGTTTATGATATGTTGAATGAGTCACCCTGTTTGCAACTCGGACTTAACAATATAAAGTTCCAACTTAAATTGTACTGTGTTCAGCCAACAAAATGCTTCTGCAGGTTTTAACCCCAATTTTGACTATGAGCAGCAACAGTGGGTCTGCAGGTGAGGTGAGTGACAAATTTTCCAATCCAGAAATTGGAAAGAAGGGACAATTGTCTGGTGGTTCAGAATAGGATATCTGGCAACAGTAAGTCACCACAAAGGCTGGAGTAACAAATAGTTGGTTGCAAGGGGATTCACATAGGATCTTGCAGTTGGATTGTGGGATATCTAAGATAAGATATAAGATAGTTATTTATTAGTCAGATGTACATGGAAACACACAGTGAAATGTGTCTTTTTGCATTACTGAGAATGTGTTGGGGGTAGCCCGCAAGTGTTGTCACTTTTCCAGCGCCAACATAGCATGCCCACAGCTTCCTAACCTGTACGTCTTTTGGAGACTGAGTTTATTATTTAAATGGTGAAAGATTGCAGCATGCTGTTGTGCGGAGGGACTCGGGAGTGCTTGTGCATGAATCACAAAAGGTTGGTTTGCAGGTGCAACAGGTTATCAAGAAGCAAATGGAATGTTGGCCTTTATTGCTAGAGGGGTTGAGTTTAAGAGCAGGGAGGTTATGCTGCAACTGTACAGGGTACTGGTGAGGCTGCGCCTGGGCTACTGTGTTTAGTTCTGGTCTCCTTACTTGAGGAAAGATATACTGGCTTTTGAGGAGGTGCAGAGGAGGTTCACCAATTTGATTCTGGAGATGAGGGGGATTAGTCTATGAGGAGAGATTGAGTCATCTCAGAGCAAGGGAGGCTTTAAAATACAACAGGAAGTGTTGGAAATACCCAGCAGGTCCGGCAGCAGGTGTGTAGAGGGAAGCAGAGCTAATGCTTCAACCTGCCCTGGTCTCCACCTAATCACACACATACCCTAATCACACTCCACCCTCCCTGTTTTTATCTCTAGCTTTTTTGGGAACACCCTACACTTTTCATCAATGCTGAGAAAAAATTAGAGATAAAACAGGTTTTAAGTTGCAGAGAAAGGGAACAGGTGAAGAAAGAGAACAAAAGGCAAGTTTATAAAACATCTTTTCCAGGTATGGCCTCATCAACACCCTTCTCTATTTCCTTGCAGTAAAGGCTAATATACAATTTGCCTTCATCTCCTTTTACTGAGGTTAACCAGTTGCCAAAACCATAATGACTTCCCTGCACAGATCATTGATTAAAATAACAATAGGATGGCTCCCCCATGAGGATTTACATCAGGAATGGCTCTACCTCCACTTTAAGTACCACCAGTAATCCTACCTCTACATTTCTCAGGGGAAGTGAATTCCATACATTCATCACCCTCTACACGAAGAAATTCCTAAACACCTCAGTTTCAAATGACCACCACATTATCTTGCAACTATGTCCCCTTTTTCAAGATTCTCCCACTAATGAAAATATCTCAACATCTACATAAACATCTTACATATTTCAGTAAGATCACCCTCCATTGTCTAAACGCCAAAGGATATAAATCAACCTCCTTTAGCCTTTCATGGTAGGTCAACCCTCTCTTCCCTGGAATTAGCCTGGTGAATCCCTTTTGGATTTACTCCAAAACTGGGATATCCTTTCATAAAGAAAGAGACCAAAACTGTACCTAGCACTCCAGGTGTGTCATCATCAACACCCTAATACAATTGTAACAATTCTTCTCTATTTCCTTTCAGTAAAGACCAATATACTATTTGCCTTCATAACTACTTGCTTTATCTGCATGATAAAATTTTGTTTCATGCACTCATACACCTAGATCCCTCTGTACTTCACTCATTTGCAATCTCACTCCATTTAGATAATAGTCTGCTTTTTGATTACTCCTACCAAAGTGCACATATTCCTACGTTAAATTCCATTTGTCAACTTTTCACCCACTTACTCAACCTATCTTCAGAATCCAGATATCCTTCTTGCAAGTTGCTCTCCCACCCTATGTTTAGGTCATCATCAAACTTAGACACCTTACATTCTGCCTCCTCCTCCAGTTCATTAAAATAGATCATATATAATTGAGGGCCAAGGCTGATCTTTGGGGAATTCCACCAATTACATCTTTCCAGCCTGAAAAATACCCGTTAGTCCCAACTCTCTGTCCTCTATGTGACAGCTAATCTTCGATCCCTGTTAACATACCTCCCCCAATATCACGAGTTCTTATATTGTACACCAGCCTTTTACAGGTGCTGAACTGTCAGCCCACCGAGACTGCATTGACCATCAAGTACCATTTACATTAATCCTACATTAATCCCATTTTTATTCTCCCCTCATTCCATCAACTGCCCCCAGATTCTACCATTCACCTACACCTAGGGGCAATTTATGGTAGCCAATTAAGCTACTAACCCACATGTCTTTTGGACGTGAGAGGAAATGGAAACACCTGAAGGAAACCCACGTGGTCACAAATGTGCAAACTCCACACTGACAGCAGCAGAGGTCGGGAATAAATCTGGGTTTCTGGAGCTGTGAGGCAGCAGTGCTATTTACTACACCACTGTCTTGTCCCAGACATATTGTTCTTTAACATATTATTCTAAGAATCAGAACCCATTTCTCTCACATTTACTTTCTCTTATTTACCCTCTCCCAATTTTCCTGTGATCTCAGGTAATATTATGGACGTTAACACCTTTGTGGTTCTGCTTTTCAACTTTGCCCCAAGCTGCTCATAATTCCTTAGCAAAACCTCCTTCCTATTCCTCCAATGTCATTAGTATCTGAGAGGATCATGACAACTGGACTCTGCCATTTTCACTGCAGCCTAGAAGAGATGTCTTTAACCCTGACATGACATAGGCAACACTGCCTTTGGGACTTCCTGTTTTTGTTGCAGAGAACAGTGTCTGTTCCCCTAACTATGCTATGTCCCCCAATGAATACTATTTGTCCTTTCTCTCCTTCCACTTGAATAGCCCCTGTGCCATGGTGCTATGGACAGTTTTCACACCCTCCCTGCAGTTCTCACCCCCATCCAAACAGGGATTGGTGGACTCAAATGTGGTTCATGGTGACCAAATCTGCAGCAAGTGTTGGCTGCTCAAGGAACTTTAGTTCAGGGTTGATAAGACGGCGTCTGAGCTTCAGACACTGTGACACATCGGGGAGGGTTGAGTTACCTGGACATGGTGTTCCAGAGGCAATCACACCCTTTAGATTCATTGCCTCAAATTTGATCAGTGGCCAAGGACATTGTGAATGTGTGTGTGTGTGTGTGTGTGTGTGTGTGTGTGTGTGTGTGTGTGTGTGTGTGCTCGCACGCGCATGTACATATGTGTTCTAAATTGACTTAACAAGTCCCTCAGTTCAAAGTCATTGAACAATAAACCATAAACAATGGCCCTGCCAGTAATATTCACACCTATTGACATCCTGGGGGGAAAAAATCTTAAAAGAACAACTTTCCGTCCATACTTCCTCACTTTAATCTGTATTGTTTGTCAGCAAGTTATTTATGAAGCAGCAGCTGCCACCTGATAACCTGATAACCCCATCACGTGGTTGTGTTTTTTATGTTACCTATCTACCATAAGCTCTGTTGATTTTTTAAACCCATTACTTTACAAAATTATCTAAACTTTGGCCAGAATGAGTTTGGTCAGGAAATCATGAACCCTGAAGTGGCTGATTTCAATCCATAAATAGACTGCAAGTTAGGCAATGCAAGCTTGTGATTTACTGCCTTGTGCCTCTATGATTCAGCAAGCACAAGACTAAGCTGAACAACACTGTAGTATTTGCAATGATTGATTTTCACAATCAAGAGTGCACAATGGACATTTGTTAAAACGAGATTTATTAATGGCATATCCCAAGTGCTTACAAATGAACAAAGTCCTTGGATTGACTGCTTGGTGCAGGGAATGAGTCGATGCACATCATTTGCTGTTTTGCCAGCAGATGGAACATTCTGAACCATATTCTCGGGGCTGACTCTGGCTGTGATAATGTTGTCATGGCTATTTTTCTCCACTTGGCTTTGCCATTAAGCAGTTTGGTGAATTGTGTCCAGAATAATTCAAATATTATCACTGTCTGTCCTTGTTCAGAAAATAATCAGATTCAAGTTGGCCAGAAAGATTACCATCCTACCTAATCTGAAATTCATAAAAGGTGCCAAAGTGATTCCCTCTGAAAAGTTTGTGCATCTTGTTACCAAATAGATGAGGATTAAGCTGAGTGTAATACAGAAATTTAGCACATTTTACATAAGAACATAAGAAACAGGAGCAGGAGTAGGCCATCTGGCCCATCCAGCCTGCTCCGCCATTCAATAAGATCATGGCCGTGGACTCAGATCCTGCCCTTTCCCCATAACCCTTAATTCCCCTACTATGCAAAAATCTATCAAACTGTGTCTTAAATATTTTTAATGGGGTAGCCTCCACTACTTCTCTGGGCAGAGAATTCCACAAATTCACTACTTTCTGGGAAAAGCAGTTTCTCCTCATCTTCATCCTAAATCTATTTCCCAAATCTTGAGGCTATGTCCCCCTAGTTCTAGTCTCACTTACCAGTGGAAACAACCTTCCTGCCTTTATCTGATCTATCCTTTTCATAATTTTATATCTTTCTCTAAGATCCCCTCTCATTCTTCTGAATTCCAGTGAGTATAGTTCCAGGCGACTCAATCCCTCCTCATCGGCTAACCCCCTCATCTCCAGAATCAACCTGGTGAACCTCCTCTGCACTGTCTCCAAAGCCAGTATATCTTTCCTCAGGTAAGGAGACCAGAACTGCACGCAGTACTCCAGGTGCAGCCTCACCAGTACCCTGTACAGTTGCAGCATAACCTCCCTGCTCTTAACTTCAATCCTTCTAGCAATGAAGACCAACATTCCATTTGCCTTCTTGATAACCTGTTGCACCTGCAAACCAACCTTTTGCGATTCATGCACAAGCACTCCCGAGCACCCTCTGCACAACAGCATGCTGCAATCTTTCACCATTTAAATAATAATTTGATCTTCTATTTTTCCTTCCAAAGTGGATGACCTCACATTTACCAACATTGTACTCCATCTGTCAGACCCTTGCCCACTCACTTAACCTATCTATATCTCTCTGCAGACTCTCCACATCCTCTGCACAATTTGCTTTTCCACTCAATTTGGTGTCATCAGCAAACTTGTCCTCTCTTCCAAATCATTAATGTTTATGTTAATGAATCACGCATGCCTCCCAGAAATTCTAAGATATGTCTTCCCATGTGCAAAGTGGTGGACAAGATGAAAGCAGTTGTAAGTTTTACCATCACCTTTCATAAAAGTAACATCCATGAAGATGTGGGACATTTACCCAAAACCTATGGATACAGGCAATGCTAGCTTGCAACTCAGCATTGCTTGGTAGCATAACCTAAAGTCCAAGTTCAACTCTATTGTCATAGATATACATATCCAGGGTATAAATGCCATGAAAATTAGTTTTTTGCAGCAGCAGCACAGCATATTACAAACATGACAAACATAAGTCAATATAAACTTAAATTAACATAAAATTATACATAACTTACACAACAAAGTAAACATAATGACATCAGTGCAAGTTGAGAGAGAGAAATAAGAAATATAGTCCGAGGTAGTGTTAGTGTTTTTCAGGTTGTTTCAAGAACCTGATGGCAGTGGGGAAGAAGGTGTCGTTGAACCTTGAGGTGTGGGTCTTCAGGCTCCTATCTCCTGCCTAATAGCAGCAATGAGTAGAGGGCATAGCTTGGATGGTGGGGATCCTTAATAATGGATGTCGCCTTCCTAAGTCATCATCTTTTGGAGATGTCCTCAATGATGAGGAGAGCTGTACCTGTGACGGAACTGGCTGAGTCCACTACTCTCTGTAGCCTCTTGCATTCCTGTGTATTTGAGCTTTTATACCAGGCCGTGATGCAACCAGTCAGAATGCTTTCCACTGTATATCTGTAGAAGTTTATGTAGAAAAAGATGCACATGCTGCAAAAGTCAGGGTCAGTTGTACATTTTGAAATGCAGCAATCATTTCACTGTTGCAACTGCAGAGCCTAGCCTCCACCAACACCAGCTTAATGCCAAAGCCATTTGATTATAACTGTTCAAAAAATGTCATAGAGACTTCTACTTTTACAAAAATATCAATCTAAGTTAACACACCTCAAAGAAAAACTATCTCATAAAAATCAATGACTTATCTGCTGAGCATATGTTATATAAAACAAGTTGAACCAGCAAAATGATTCATACTTAAATATATTCAATGCTATTTCTTCACAATATTAACTTACTATAGCTTCTGCTTAATACTATTATCATACCAACTAAACCTGTTTTAATATTTTAATCTGCCTCTATGGATATTGTTCAGATGCTCATCTCACTCCCTACTGAGAAGAAATAGGACCAGCTGACCTGAACTCTGTTACCATTTATAAGGAATTGAGGCTTTGTTCTTGCTGGCCTTTGAATGCTCTTTAATTCTGGCAGAGAGCCATTTTGTCTCACTTTTCAGCTAAATATTGAAAAGATTAAAAATGAAGTTTAAAAAACTTAACTGCTTTGGAATTTCTCAACTGTGTTTTGCATCAGGCTTAAGTCATACCACAGAAGGTGTGAAGCCAAAAACAGTTTGCTCTCACACCTTTTGCCTAGATCCATTGGAGGTTACATCACACCCAAGTGGTTTTCCATGGCCTTCATCGACAAGAAGCATCAATGCAACCTGTGTGGTAAATCAGCATTGGTATTTGCAATCATACTTCGACTTCCAAATGTATCTCCAGTGTATTTTTTAATGATGGATCGAGTATGTTGAAAGACTACTCATTCTCAACATTTTGCCTTGCCAGATTGGCAGAATGTTAAGACGAAACTGTGACCTTAACATTCAAATGCTGGATACAATTATATGGTGTGCGGCTTGCAATGAATGCCATTGTGTCTTGGATGGTTCACCCATTAATCCAGCCTGCTGTGATGTCCTTGTATTTTTAATTACTTTGATGCCTGGTAAACTGACACGGATGCAGTGTTTTGACCTGAATTGTTGACAATTCCTTTCCTCCCACAGATGCTGCTCGACCCACTGAATTCCTCCAGCAGATTGTTTTTGTTCCGGATTCCAGCATCTTCAGTCCCTTGTGTCTTCATTTAAACTGATGCAGATACCAACACCGAATGGAAGCAAGGCTGAGAGAAAGTAACATTTGCACAATGCATCTGCCACTGCAGGCAAAATTTGAAATGTTATCTAAAAAAAAGTTTGATGCAATATAATAAACCTATTTAACCTCATTATATATTAAAATATATTTGAATCAACTCATGATAGTCTTACATGAAAATTGCTTCCTTTCTGGTTGCACAGGCTTGTCACAAACCTTGCTTGTGAACCACCACAAATCATAAGTTAAATGACAGATCTTGAAGACAGTTGAGCATCTGTTAATTTGGTATTCAGAGTGGTAACATGGACTGTGAGATTCAGCACAGGATCCAGCGCACAAATACTTCCTATGAAAACTGCTCTTATGGGCTTTCATTTCTCATGACCTCTGGAAGGACACCAAGAATGGGATGTGCGATGTCGTTGACATCACTACACTTCTCCTTGGATGTGAAATCTGAGTGACCTACTGAAAACACCTCGAGAGTCTGAAGACGTAGCACCAATAATTTCTCCAGAAGGTCCAACACATCAAGTGGAAAGATCATTGCATTAATGCCGGCATCTCCACTGAAGCATGTGTTACCAGCAGTGAAGCATTGATCCTCATAAACCAACTCCCCTAGACAAGATATTGACTGTGGATGCCCAATTCTCGTCTCCCCACAAAAGCCATAGTCATCGATCCCATGGTTGTCGTAAAAACATTACAAAGATAAACTGAAAGTGCCTCTCAAAAAGACAGGTATAGGTAACACAGGGCTGGGAGGAGTAAGCCATCAGTCAATCTCAACAACACCACCTCATCCGTCAAAAAAAGTATGCCGCCCTTCAGCTGAAAAGAGAGAGAAAAGGAAGTAAAGAGTTCAAAGGTCCTATCAACTAATCCGTGAGGAAATGTCTGGAGCTCTGTGGCTACATTTGTGGTTCTAGAATTGGACTCTTGAATCATCTCAAGATCCATGAGTAGATGTGTGGTGGAGATCATTGCCAAATTGAGGGATTGTCATTGACAACTTCTGGTTGACATCATATGCCTGATGTCTTGCTAGCTTTTATTCTGGGTCTCAATGCTGCAAAACCCAATGCTTCACAGAAGCTTCATAATACAATGCGGTCAGCAATGGCGTTCAGGGAAAATATAATCCCTTGTCATTTTTGACACTGCTATTAAATTTTGTCAAGCATCAAATGCCAGAAATTTAACATCAAGCAGTTTATAATGCCAAACAGGTGCCTTATGTTAGGCTTAATGTCCTTAACACAACTTTGAATGCACAGACGGTTCAGTATTCGCCAGGGTCTGTCACAAGTCTCGAGTATTAGTGTGGGTGTTGGCGGTGAGGGACAGGGGACTGCAGAGGTTGTAGGTAATGGTGGAGCCTGAGATTTTGAGTTGAAATTCATCAGAACATGCATTTCGATATAAATCATCAACTGATTCATATCACTGAATGTTTGCTTTTTTAATCATGAATTATTCTGTACCTTGATCTTTATTTGTTCAAGACTGAATTTAATAAATTCTAGGGATCCAATTAATCACTTTGCACGACACGTCTCTCAGTTGGGGTTATTTGATATCTGCACAATTTTTCCCCACTTTTCAGCCAAAATATTTTATTATTTCATAATGAAACACCATAGGTCTCCTTTACAGCATTTTTATTTAATTTTATTGTTTCTTCACAGGAGGATAAAGCCTTGTCCATCCAAAAATAACAAAATACCACTTCCAAATCTAGTCAGAGAAATTATAGCAAATTTTCAAGCAGTACTTTCATTTTTAAAGAAAATATTTGATGTCATTTACATCTGATTTATAAATCAACTTTATATTCATATCAATGGTATTTACAGTGCAGCAGTGTGCCTACAAAGGCCCAGTAGAAACCAGTTGGCAGTTTGGTAAATCCATACAGTGTAAACGTCCTGCAACTGATGCAATCAAAGTGCTTACGGTGTCAACTGACCCTGTAAAGTTTAATGAGGCAAAGGTTTGAAGTGTTGATGCCCTATTATTGCCAGGTGAAAAAGGTAGTCGGTGTTAAGAACCTCTTTAATAGCAATAAATGCAATAACTCCTGATGGCAGTTTAACACTGCATTAATCAATTAGAGTGCTTGAATAAACTTCAATTAACTCTTTATGTCACATTGGGAGCACTGGAAGTCACAATGATTCTTCCAACACACTTGAAAGAAAGAAGAAAGAAATATCTTTATTAGTCACATGTACATCAAAACACAAAGTGAAAATGCATCTTTTCGCGCAGAGTGTTCTGGGGGCAGCCTGCAAGTGTCACCACGCTTCCGGCGCCAACACAGCATGCCCACAACTTCCAAACCTGTACGTCTTTGGAATGTGGGAGGAAACCGGAGCACCCAGAGGAAACCCATGCAGACACGGGGAGAATGTACAAACCCCCACCAGACAGCGGCCGGAATTGAACCTGGGTCGCTGACGCTGTAATAGCGTTATGCTAACCGCTACACTACCGTGACTCAAGTTGGTTAAAGGAAATTTGTGTCTCTGATGACTCTGTAGGAGTAAATTCCTCACAGATGGCCTCCTGCCCAAGGCCCCTGACCACCCGCACCCCTCCTCCTAGACATTGCCATACTGTGGGCATGCTATGTTGGCGCTGGAAATGTGGTGACACTTGTGGGCTGTCCCCAGAACACTCTACGCAAATGATGCATTTCACTGTGTGTTTTGATGTATATATGACTGATAAAGATATCTTACCTACTGACTCCTCCAGTAATGGAGTGCTGTCAGAAGTTTCATTGCTAAGGCACCAATTGTATGAGTATCTCAGCAACTAAATGAGCCTGATCTCAGCAGTGGCATTCCTTTGGAGCTGACTGCTTTTTTCCAGCACACCCCCAGGCATAGTGTTCTGATCAGGAGCCAGCACCTAGCTGATTGATGGGGCCTGCACAGTGTAGAGCCTTTAGCCTGTAACTAGCCCTGTGAGGCCTCACTCCAGTTAATTTCATGGAGAGATTTATAGGGTCATAGACCTCCACTCATGTCCAAGGCATGTATGGGGAATCTAAGGTCTCTGTATCTGTAACAGTTATCCTTGGTGGATTAGCAGTTAGCGTAACCCCATTACAATGCTAGCGACCCGGGTTCAATTCCGGCTGCTGTCTGTAAGGAGTTTGTACGTTCTCCCTGTGACTGCATGGGTTTCCTTCTGGGTGCTCCGGTTTCCTCCCACATTCCAAACGCGTACAGGTTAGGAAGATGTGGGCATGCTATGTTGGCGCCGGAAGCGTGGCGACACTTGCGGGCTGCCCCCAGAACATTCTAAGCAAAGATGCATTTCACTGTGTGTTTCGATGTACATGTGACTGAGAAAGATCTTATCCTATTATTGGGTGAAGCAGAGGGAGGAAGATTGCCTTCAGACACCTAGCATCCCGCAGGGGCAATGGCAGTGATTCAGAAGTTCAGCGAAGAGGCTTAGATAGGCAACTAACCTGGTGAAATCGCCTTCTGAGAGGAAACACCTGTAGATGCCATCGGATGACTGCTGCTCAGGTTTCAGACTTGGACACATTTGCACATGCTTTTATGCATGATGTACATGCTTTGTACCAGTAAGGTAGTAGCAAAAATGTTTGGGCTGATGAGCAACCAGCGAGAAATTGACCCTTCAGGACACAGCTCATTTGATGTTTTTCTGATCTCAGCTGTGCTCCCAATGATATCATCAAAGTGTGCAACCAATAATCTTCTGTTGAATACACATAGTCCAATTTGGAGCAGAACATGCGACTTTATTGTTTTGTTCTTAATTTAACGGAATACTCTGCTGATATCGGAATATCTGATTCAAAGCTCATTACAACCTGTTGTATCTTCTAAAATCCACAGAGTGTGCTATGGAAGAGAGTGAACATTTCTCCAGCATTTAGCTGCTGAGATATACATTCAGTTGGAGCCTTAGTAGTAAAACCACTGGCAGCACTCCATTACTGGAGGAATCACTATGGTGACATCTGGCCTGGAGGGTGGCTCAGGGATCTTGGGGCAGGAGGCCACCTGTGAAAAGCCTACTTCTACAGAGTCTTCAGAGATCCCGCCTCTACTGAAATTCTGTGGAATCCTCTGCCCCCAAGAGTGGTGAAAGCCAGATTATTATGTATATTTAAGATGGAGATAGACTTGAAAGACTGAGGAATGTACGGTTATGGGAAACTAACACAGAAGGGGAGTTGAAGCCTGAACAGATAATTCATTATCATATTGAATGGTGAGGGCCCTGGTGGCTGCTCCTGCTCCTATTTTCTTGTGTTTTTGTGTGCTTGGAACTTGCTGATAAGCAAAGTCTTCACAGGTTTAAGGTTTCCAAGGCTCTTATCATGGTGAGATGTGACATGCTGAAGGAAGTCCCTTGGCCACACTCTTTCACTGGACTGCTCTAGGGGCTGAGTCTCTCAGTTCCCTTTGCGACAGGACCTCCCCAAGCTGCTGCGGTAGCTCTCCATCATGTTTCCCAATCTGCTGCCCACCGCTATGTAAGAGAACTTGCTGTATTTTTGAAGGGATGAGTTCATCTATTTTGAGTTCAGTGAAGAAGAGGTGGCATCTCAGGCACCGGGATGTGCCAGCATCACCATAAGTGCAGACAGCCATTCACTACATATGGAACACCTCCTGAGATCTCTTCATCAACAGGATAAGACAAGATAAGATTTCTTTATTAGTCACATGTACATCGAAACACACAGTGAAGTACATCTTTTGCGTAGAGTGTTCTGGGGGCAGCCCGCAAGTGTCACCATGCATCCGGTGCCAACATAGCATGCCCACAACTTCCTAACCCGTACGTCTTTGGAATGTGAGAGGAAACCGGAGCACCCATGCAAACATAGGGAGAACGTACAAACTCCTTACAGACAGCGGCTGGAATTGAACCCGGGTCACTGGCACTGTAATAGCGTTATGCTAACTGCTACACTACCGTGCCTGCCCAGCAAGGAAGGGGTATGACTCCTGCAATGTCCAGTTACTCAGAGATCATAAGAAGGATTCTCTGGTGATTAATAGCAGATTTCTAAGAAGCATCTGGAAACCTGAAAAAACATCGGTCCCATTTCCTATCTCCTTATATACCTGAATCCCTGTCCCTAATTTTCTCTCATGTGCTCAGTAGCTAACCTTTGATTCTTTTGCCACTTACCTACACGAAAAGTAATTTACAATGGCAATTTACAGTACTTTATAATAGCAAGTCCTTGGGATGTGGGAGAAAACTGGAGCACCCAAGGAAAACTGATGAGGTCATGGGAAGCATGTGCATACTCCACACATGGAGAATGTCTGATGCCCTTTTCTCCTGGAGAACCGTGATCTGCTCACCTCGTACACTGAGGGCAGCAATCTACTCACAAGCGTCATGTCTCTGCTCAGTCAGGCCATCAAGCTGCTATAGCGAGGCAAAGATCAGACATCCAGCTGGATCAGGGTGAGACTTGTAATGGAAGAGTAACTTGGTGTGTCCTCCATCTGTGCCTCACCAGCTGCAATCTGCACCAATAGGGACTGTATGATGGAACATACACTGATCCCATGCAAGGAAATGAACAAGGCCTCCAGACAGGAGATGGTCTCTTGGTTCCAGACCTCCTCTGGTGAGAGAGTGGAGATGGACTTTGCTAGGTAGGTCTGTCAACCACTCAACATCTCAGTGCACATTAACGTTAGCATTATCCTGGACGCATCTCATTCATGTTTTCATCTGAGACTTCAATTTTGACCCCCCCGCCCTTTCAGAGAGCCCCCACACCACACTCCGCATGTGCCAGACTAGAGCCTGTTTGTATCTGGTGCATCTCCCTCTGACACAGGCCCATCCAATATGCTCTTCCTTTGTATTAGCCATCTCCATGGTGCTGTGAGTGTCAGGAACAATGTTGCACTTAGGTCCTCATCATCGACATTATCCCTTCCTGCTCTTCCTCTCCTCCCTATGTCCCTTCTGGCACCGCCAGCTTCACCTCCTTCTCCACTGGTAGGGAAGAGTGCAATGCGTCCTCTCCAGGTAACCTTCAGATTACAGTTGCTTTTATATCTTGTGTGAGTTACCTTTATGGTAATGCTGCATAGATGGTGCTGTGGGCATATACAGTTAATCAAACAAAGGGAATAAGATAAGATAAGATTTCTTTATTAGTCACATGTACATCAAAACATGCAGTGAAATGTACCTTTTGTGTACAGAGTGTTCTCGGGACAGCCACTGGAATCAATATGAGACACTGCTAGTGAGCATACCAGGCAGATTATGGATGGCCAGCTCTTTTGTGGTCAGTAAACTCATTGTTCCCTGGCAGCCACCTAGCCTGTTGCTGTTGCTTGGCAGTGGTCGGGAGTGTGCTTTTAAGGATTGACACAAAGGGAAGGGATTGGTAGAAAGCAAAGCATTCTGCATGTGTGCCCCAGGACTCTTTGGGATTCACACAAGTTTTGTTTTAATGCAAGATTAATTGCTTTAATGCAAGCACACCAACCTATCATTTTTTTTTACAGATATTTTTGGCAGGTGACCTGTTTGGGAATTGGTGCTAATTACTCACCAAAATAAAGGTGAAATCCAATTTCCATTGAGTTATTCTTTATCCTAGTTGATGGGATTTCCAATTAAAAGTAGCAATTAAATATTTCTTATGCAATTTGAAGCCAGGTTGAACAATATTTATGACACATCAACCTTGCTGCAGTTGATGTAATAATTTATTTAATTCCTTTAAATTTCTGAATTATTTTGAATGGATATGGTGGAAGAGTCTGCATTGGGAATATTTTGCGATGGAAGTCATTTCTACTTTCAAATTAACATGACCTAATTCACTTTCAGTTTCAGTTAAGGTGGCTACCCCAATGACCCTGCGTTTGTGCATGGAGTTGCTGAAAACCAGACAGATTCCAGATCTGGAGGATGCACAGTATTTTGTTAATTGATCTCAAATGCACATCTGATGTATGTTTACCCAAGAGAAGAAAGGCGTCAATGCCCTTAAGTGAACAATGGAAAGAAGAAAAACACCTTAATGTGTGGGTAAGTGCTCTCGTTACTTTACCCAACTTTCATGTAGTACTTCTTTATGGTGTGAATCAGAGCTAATCACATCCTCCTCACTATCTAAATATGTGTACATAATTCCTAAGAGTGGGGACTCTCGTTGACTTTTCCCGTCATGATTTGAATCACAGTATCCCCATCCTACCTCCCACCATCTCAGAGATCAAATGTGAATCCTTAGGATCATTTGGGCTCAATTTCACCTAGTGATTCACTTACCAAATTAAATATGAATGATGTAACATATGCATTTTAGTAGAATTTAGATTACGTAACCTTTTAAAGGTGACTGTTTGTCCAATGTCCCATTGTTATTGTGTCACCTGGAGTATTGGAATAGAACAGCGATCGAGGATGCTTTTCACCTTCGGTACTTGAGTACGAAACTGATGTAGCACATGAGGTAACTTGCCTGACTTTTTATTGCTTTTGTAATCTCTGAGATTGAAGTCAATGACAAATCAAGCCAGTAATTTTGTGAATACAAATATCTGGGAGAAACACGGAAAAGTGTGACTAACATTTCAAATGTTTGCCTTTTTTCATGGTGTTAAATTGGCCATGTGGTGATCAGTTGATGGTTTTATTTTCTTCTGTATTTATATGATTGTATAAAATCTGCATTTAGCATCCCTTTGAATGGTTAATGAGAGTGTGAGAAATACTAAACACCAGGCAGTGGCTGCAGCTTGTCATGTGTGTTTTTAATTTGTTTATGTTTGAACGATTTACTGATGGTAATATCCTGATGCTAATATGAAAATTTGGAGAAGTTCCAGTACAACTGGCAGTGCAGATATGTTGACATGCCCTTGTGGAAAGAAAGCTTGGATTTAACTTGCAACATTGTGCAAGATGAGGTTCCACAGTCGCACAGCAACGACAAATATGTTAATGAGTTTGAATTACTTTCTTCTTATCTGCTCCTTTATTGGAGGTGTCCACCCATAGAACTAACTTTGAATTGATTCCAAGATATTTCAAGATAAACAAAATTTTATCAACTCATCTGTATGAAGTATAGATTTGGTTTAATGTTCGTTTAAATATTGCTGGTAGAGGAGATGAACACCTGGGGGGAAAGTGATTGTTATTTAAATATACTGTATCAACATCTAAACCGGAATAAAATATACAGTTCATGTAAATCTCTTAAAGTTCACAGACTATTGTCGAACTGCCGGTGTGTCTCAGGTTGGTCCTCTGATGTTCACATTTTGAAGAAATCATTTATTTAATTGAGAGCCACAACCTTGGAAAGCCTGGGAGCCAATCAGAAGCTCCCAATATATGGATAGCAAGTCACCTCTTGCATGTAATATAGTTCGACAGGATCATCTGGAATGAAGCAAACTCACAGCGTCAAGTGGAATATTTTACTTTCAGCAATGGGAACTTCTCACATTTAACTTAATTTATTTATTACAATGCAGAAGTAGGCTGTTTGGCCCATCAGGTCTTTGCCAGCTCCTAACAAAACAATCCTGTCAGCCATGTACCCTTGCAGCTTATTCCACTCTCTTTTGATTTTTTTGTTGCCACTTACACTGAGGGGTACCTCACCTCTTTATATTAGCTATTTTCCCTTTACACTCTCAGTCCTGATGCAGGGTCTCGACCCAAAACATTGACTAACCCTTTGCCTCCACAAATGTTGCTTGACCTGCTGAGTTCCTCCAGCAGTTTTTTTTTAACACTATGGGGTAATTTACGATAGCCACTTAATAACATATCACCAGGATGTGGGAGTACACTTGGTATTGCCACAGGGAATTGCTGCAATCTCCACGCAGTCAGTACATGGTCAGGGTCAAACCTGCGTTTCTGGAGCTGTGAAACAGCAGCACTAACTGCTGCACCATCTTTTGATAAAAAGCAAAACCAGTTTCATTTAAGTAACCTTTGTTTTGGAGAGCTTTTAATTCTATCCCAATGATAATTTTTGGTGCTTAAATATAAAATGTTTTTATCCCTAAAACTATCTTTACTTCAATGTCAAGAATAGTTGTGACTTTATGATTTTAGTGATGATGGGATGGGATAACTTCTGCAGTCTGAGCAATTCCAGAGGCTAAACAATCCAGGTGTTCCCGTAAGAATTTCAAGTGTAGCAGTTAGTGTAACGCTTTACAGTGCCAGAGACCTGGGTTCAATTCCGACCACTGTCCGCAAAGAGTTTGTACATTCTCCCCATGTCTGCGTGAGTTTCCTCTGGGTGCTCTGGTTTCCTCCCACATCCCAAAGACGTAGGGGTTAGGAAGTTGTGGACATGCTACGTTGGCGCCAGAAGCGTGGCAACACTTGCGGGCTGCCCCCAGAACACTCTACGCAAAAGATGTATTTCACTGTGTGTTTCGATGTACATGTGACTAATAAAGATATCTTACCTTTTCATTCAGTGTAGCAGCTCCTGGCATCAATTTGCTGATGAGGCAAATAATGTTTGTGAGATGATTCAAGAACAACTTTGAACTACCAAAAGCAAAAAGATGACATAAAAATGAAGGACATTGGAAATACTCAGCTGGTCAGGCAGCATCTCTGCCAAGAGAAAACAAGTTAAGCTTTCAATGGAACTACCATCTGTGGTGTTGGGGAGTTAGATCGTTCAACCTTAGGGTAGCTCATTGTAAAACTTACTCTCCCCCCCCAGTCTAAAGCTGTGGAATCTCATTACTGTGGGTACTAGATCGTTAAATATTTCTAAAGATATTTCCATTACCTTCTCACTTCATTCTCTCATTCCAATCTTTCATTGTTGTATCTACCTTGACTCTAATTAGTCCTATTTCCTTTTCTATCATTGCTCTATTTCTTTCTCAATCTGCTGCTGGTTAAGGAGACAAATGGATGGTCCTGTCCTTCACTAAGGTCTCTGATGTCCTGTTGTCCCACAACATGGTCACACAAATTCACATTGCAGAAGTTTTGTAAGGTCGAGTGTGAGGGGATTGATGAGCCTTGCAGCAGCAAAGTCTGGGCCAATAAATTTCTCCAAAATAAGGAAAGTATACAGAGCCACAGAACGTAAAAGTGGTTAGACTTTTTCTGTTTCCAGATGTCATCAGAGCATTTTCCATCACAAAAACATTGAATGTTGACTTGGAAGGAATTTTGAGGCACATATCTATCATTTAAAATTGGAACTATTCCTTTTTCCTCACTCATTTATATTCAGCCAAAGGAAAAGAAAAGCTGGAATGCTCATCCATAGATTTCACTTCATTCTGCCCACACATACACCCATCCCGAGGGTCTAACTGAAGGTGATAGAGTTTCGCAACTGCAGAGCTGCTGTGTAACATGGTTTTCTGCCACTTCAAATGCTTTCCATTAAATGAACATTGACAGTGCTAATGGAAACTCCCCTACACATCCTGCAGTATTCAGAGGCTTTGTTCCAGGAGTTTTGTAACCAGATCAGCCAGAAACCAATGTCAGCCACAAGTCCTCACTGAATCCTGTTTTCACAAATGTCTTCAACCTACCATTTGCCTACTGTCACAGCTGTGGACTTTCAGCATGGTTCAAGCTGTACAAATTGCGTATAAACTGGAAAGCAATTTGCACCAATGTTATGTGGTTACAAGTTCAACAAAAATATCCTCCAAGAAATATTCATTGAATTAACCAGGCATCAGAGGAAGGATTGGAATTTCCATTTCTTCATCCACCATAACTTCAACAAAAGAGTTACACAGGAAAATGCTGTTTATATTGGGTTTTTTTTTACCATTTTTTTCAGGAATTCTGCACCTTTTCTACTGAATTTACAGATGCTTGGTAGAAATTCACCCATGGAAGGGGATTTAAGTGAGGCTGAGGAGGAGCAGGTAGTTCCCAACACACTTCAACACAATGGGGATAAATCTGCAAGTCTTCCACTTCTAGCTGAAGAAATGACCCATCACTGACCTATCACCCATCAGTCCCACAGCTCCCAATCATTGCTGGTAAAAAAATAAAATATTCTCCACAATCACTGTTGATCTTTCTTCATTCAGATTTCAGGGTGTCTGCATCACTGGCCATCTATCGCCCACCTCTAATTGTCCACGTAGTGGTGAGTCATCTTCCTGAACCACTGCCATCCTTCTGGTGAAGGTACTCTCACAGTTTTGTTGGGGAGAGAGTTCTGAGATTTAGATCAGTGACAATGGACAAATGACAACACACAGCGAAATACACCTTTTGCATAGAGTGTTCTGGGGGCAGCCCGCAAGTGTCGCCACACTTCCGGTGCCAACATAGCATGCCCACAGCTTCCTAAGCTGTAGGCCTTTGGAATGTGGGAGGAAACTGGAGTACCCGGAGGAAACCCACGCAGACACGGGGAGAATGTACAAACTCCTTACAGACAGTAGCCAGATTTGAACCCAGATTGCTGGCGCTGTAAAGCGTTACGCTAACTGCTACACTACCAAGAACTACAACTGCTCAGGTCTTCTGTACTACAGCTAGAATGTTGTCTGGTCCAATAGATTCTACCATGCTCAGTGCCTACAAACTACTTCTTATTAATTTATGGAGTGAATTGAATTAACCAATGACTAAATTTTGTTATGGTGGGGAATCTCAGGAGAAGCTGGGATGGAGCAGCATCTGGCAGAAAAGCATTCCCTTCCCCTCCTGTGTACCATTACCCTGCCTCGTCTGGTGAGTCTGTCAAGGCCAGGTATGGTAAAGGACAAGTCTGTCATATTGTCTCTAAGGTGTTATTCAGTGAGTATGACAATGTCAGGCTGTTAATTAGTCTGAGGGATAGTTCTCCCACATCAGACATCAGTCCCCAGATACAGCTCCTGCTGTATGACTCTATGACTCAATGTTTGTGATTCGGACTTAGCAATGTTGACTGAGCTGGGAGTAATGTTGCTGTGTCCGAATGCAGGGTCAATATCCAGTGTCTGTCTGATCTTATCCTTCTTCAGTTTTAACATAATGCTAATGTCTCCGGATCTTCAATTCTGGCACGCTGTGGCTGCAGGTATTAGCTGTCATGGGACACACAAGGGCTGATAAGTCCCCAGGGCTGCATGAGATCTGTCACAGAAGTGAGGGAGAAGATAGCTGGGAGGCTGATTGAGATATTTGCTAGCCATAGCTGAGGTGCCAGAAGACTGGACAAGAGCTAATGTTGTTCCTTTATTTTAGAAGGGCAGCAGGGATAAACCAGGATAACTGCAGGCTTACATTATTACAACTAGTATTTGACATTTCCACCCTGAGATAAAGACTCTGTCTATTGACCCTATCTATACCTCTCATAATTTTACATTCTTTGATCAGGTCACCCCTCAGCATCCGATGCTACAGAATAAACAATCGAAGTTTATCCAACCTCTCCTTGTAGCTAATACTCTCTAATCCAGTGAACCTCTTCTACACTACTTCAAAGCTTCCAAATCCCTCCTGTAATGGGGCAACCAGAACTGCACACAATACGCCAAATATGATCTAATCAAAGTTTTATACAGCTACAATGTGACTTCCTGACTTTTATACTCAACACCCCGACCGTACACTTTCTTTACCACCCCATCTACTTGTGTTGCTACTTTCAGAGAGCTATGGACTTGCATTCTATACATCAGTGCTCCTCGGATCCTATCATTTACTCCCTCTTTCAATTGTCCTCCCAAAGTGCAACATCTCACACTTGTCTGGATTAAACTCCATCTGCCATTTCTTTGTCCACATTTCCAACTGATCTATATCCTGTTGAATCCTTTGACAACCTTCCTCACTATCCACAGCTCCACCAATTTCTGTGTCATCTGCAGATTTACTAATCAGCCCACCTGCATTCTCATCCAAATCATATGTATATATTACAAAAAAAACCAGATGTGTGTAGAGGACAAAAGTACTATATGCTTGAGGTAGTTTTTTGGCTCTTCTGTTGTTATAACTGGGGCCTTGCCACGTCCCTTTTGATTGGCTGTCACTTTTAATTTGAATTATTTTATTTACAGATTGCTCTCTTGTGCTCATAGATCCCAGAACAGAGAAATATGAAGCATGGAAAGTGGCAGCTCAGATCCTTGTGCCAAAAAGTGCCTACTCTTTGAGGAGCTACGTTACCCAATCTCTTTCCCATGCTGATTCCTCAGAGTCAAGCAATTTTTCCCATTCAGAGCTCTTTATTCAATTCAATTTCATAATTACTGTTGAACCTGTTTCAGACTGCATTTTCAGATACCATACTCCAAATTACAAAGAGTTTCTGCATCATTAAAGTTTCCCCATCTGCTTCTTTCTGGCGTAAATAAATATTCTGAAGAACACTCGTCAATAACCAGCTCCCAAGGTGCCAGCACTGCGGTTGCAATGATAGCTGCCCAAGCAGTTTGGTAATGGACAGCAAGGGTATCCAGATTCAGGTGGTAGGCCTATTTAAGGTGCTGATATGTACGAAACAAGTTCCAAATTTCAGACTAAATCGGTGGATTAGATTTCAAAGATGAGGTTTTTTTATTTTTGGGTCACAGTGAGTGGCAATGTGACCCCCCTGACCAGTTCTCCTCAGAGCAGAGATGTCCAGACTGTTGTTTGGGTATTTTTTCTCAGAGCACAAGGGGGGTTTCCCCATTTCAAAGGAGAAGACTGCAGCAATCACTTAGCATTTTTTATTTATTCCTGAATGGGTGTTGCTATATCTGGGTCACCCCTGAGAAAGTGATATTACCCTGCCCTCTTTATCTGCTGTGTGCCATTGGGTAGGGAGTTTCAGTATTAGATCCAGTGATGAAGATCTCAAACAAGAATGGTGTGTGCTTTGGAGGAAAACTTTACTCTCTGAGTAAAAAAAACTTATCCATCATGTCTCTTCTGAAACAACACCCTCTCATCTTAAATTCATGGCCTCTGGTATTGGATCACTCAATAATGGGAAAAAGATATTGCTTGTCCACTCTATCTATACCCCTCATAATTTTATACATTTCCCACAGATCACCCCTCAGCCTCCGCCGCTCCAGAGAAAGGAGCCCAAATTTGTCCAGCCTCTCCTGATAACACATGCCCTCTAATCCAGGCAGCATCCTAGTAAACCTCCTCTGCACCCTCTCTAAAGCCTCAATATCCTTCCTGTAGTGAGGTGACCAGAATTGCACGCAACACACTAAATTTGGCCTAACCAGATTTCTATAGAGATGCATCATAACTTCCAGACTCCTGTAATCAGTACCTCGATTAATGAAAGCAAGCATTCCATAAGCTTTCTTAACCACCCTATCTACCTGTGTAGCCACTTTCAAAGAGCCATAGACTTGCACCCCAAGGTCTCTCTGCTCTTCAACACTGTTAAGGGTCTTGCCCTTTAGGAGGGTACTGCCTCTTGGCATTAGTCCCACCGGGGTGCAACACCTCACATTTATCCGGGTTAACCTCCGTCTGCCGTTTCTCTGCCCACATCTGCAACTGATCGATATCACGCTGTATCCGTCGCCAGTCTTCTACACTAACATGTCTTAAGATATGGGAGGAAACTGGAGCACCTGGGGTGGGGTGGGTGGGGGGAACCCATGGACTCACAGGAAGAATGTGCAAACTCCACACAGATGGCACCAAGGTCAAGATTGAACTTGTGTCGCTGGAGCTGTGAAGCAGAATGTCTATTTACTTTGCCAGACCCTGGACCTGGAATGTTTACTCTTTTGCTCTCCCTTGATAAAGCCTGGCTGAGTATATCCAGCATTTTCTACTTCTGTATAATTGATGGAAAATGTACATATTAATGGACTTAGGGTCCTCCTGAAATTGATGGAGAGTTCTAGAGGCAGAGGTGGAGGAAGAATCCAATTCCCTCTCCCAATAGATATTGCCCTGTCTTTCCCTGACAAGCAGAGTGGGAGAGACTGGGCATCCGTGAGGCACAGTGGACCATCAGCAGCTAGAAGCTTGGAGTACACCACCATAATCTGTGACTTTATGCACCAGCATATCTCTCACTCTATCATTATTATCAAAGTTGTGAATGAATCCTGGTTTAATGAGGATTGCAGAAAGGTGCCAGGAGTAGCAGTAGGCCTGCCAAAACTGATGAGGTGCCAGCCTCGTGAAACTGCAACACAGCCTAACATTAGGTACTGGGAGAAATTCTGAGGGACAGGGTTAATGATCACTTGGAAAGCCAGGAACAAAACAGAGAGAGCCAATGTGGCTTTGGCAAGGGCAGATCATGTCTGAAGAGGAAACAAAGTGTATCGATGAGGGCCAAACAGGAGATGTGATTTACATGGACTTACTAAAGGCCTTGGACAAGGACTCAGATGGGAGACTGATTCAAAAAGTTAGGGTCCATTGGATCCAGGGCATGTTGGCCAAAACTGACTTGGCAGTAGGAGATAGAGGATGATGGTAGAGAGTTTTTTTTTGTGATTGGATGCCCATGGCTAGTTGTATTCCACAAGAATCAGAGCTGGGACCCCGTTATTTGTTATATAAATGAATTACTTGGATGTGGATATGGAGGCATAATCAGTAAGTTCACAGATGATGGATTGGCAGAGCTGTTAATAGTGTGGAAGGTTGCAGAGACATATTGATGTGTTGGTGAAATGAGCTGAAAAATAGCAGACGGAGTTTAATCCAGACATATATGAGAGGATGTATTTTAGGAGTACTAATGAGGCTAGGACATACACCATGAACATACAGGCTAGGACATACACCAGGGTCTTAGGGAGTATTGAGGAACAGAGGGACCTTGGAGTACAAGCCCATAGATCCTTGAAGGTTGCAACACAGGCAGATAACGTGGTTACAAAGGCAAGTGGGATACTGGCCTTCATTAGTTGTGGCATCAAATACAGAAGTGGGGAGGTTATGCTTCAACTTTAGAAAAGCTCAGCTGGGGCACCATGTGCAGTTCTGGTCACCAAGATATAGGAAGGAAGTTATAGGACTGCAAAGGGTACAGAGGAGATTCACCAGGACTCTGCCTGGGATGGAGAGGCTGGAGAAGCTAGGCCTGGAGTTGAGGAAGCGAAGAAAGGCTATGATTGAGGTATATAAAATTCCAAGGGGTTTAGATAGACTGCAGGAAACTTTTCCCATATCAGAGGCAAATAAGACAAGAAGACAAAGGTTTAGGGTAAGAGGGGGAGAAATTTAGAAGGAATATGAGGATGACCCACTTCACCAAGAGAGTGTACGTACCTGGAAAGCACTGTCTGACAGAATGGTTGAAACTGGGTCGCTGACAACATCTAGGTCTCTAGATGAGCACTTGAATCACCTTGGCATAGAGGGAAATGGACCAAGTGCTGGGAGATGAGGTTAATATGGAAGGGTGTCTACTGGTTAGCATGGGTAAGTTGCATTGAATGGCCTGTTTCCATGCTGTACAATTCTCTGATTCTGTGACTCCATGATTACATGAATAGTGAACAGCAAAAGTAACATGCAATAAAAAGCTAGCAATCTCACAACCAATGGATCTGATCAAAGCTCTGCAGTCCCGCCACATCTAATCATGAATAGTCAGGGATAATTCAACAGCTAACAGGATAAGAAGGCTGCCAGAATATTCCCATCTGCAATGACAACAGACCTAGAATGTGAGTGCTAAAGTCAAGGCTAAAGCTTTGCTGAGTGGAAGATCCACCTCGACTTCCTCCTGAGATCCCCGCCATCGGTGAAGCCAGTCTTCAGTTAATTAATTCATCTCATGTGATATTGAGAAATGGC
This sequence comes from Pristis pectinata, assembly GCF_009764475.1. Classification (NCBI taxonomy): domain Eukaryota; kingdom Metazoa; phylum Chordata; class Chondrichthyes; order Rhinopristiformes; family Pristidae; genus Pristis; species Pristis pectinata. Next base: position 26,844,779 of record NC_067414.1, on the reverse strand, counting down.
TGAAAGCACTGGATATGCTAGAGAAGGTCAGATGCTGATTCTTGAACTCGTGAGATCCTGAACCCTTTCCACCACTTACAAGGCACATCAGGCGTGTGATAAAACACTTTCCAATTATCTGGACAAGTGCGGTTCCAGCAATACTCAAGAAGCTTGACACTATACAGGGCAAAACAGTTAATTTGTTTTATCCCATCCCTTACCCTAAACATTCCATCTATAGTGCATAATATCTACAGAATATACTACAATTACTTGCCTGGGCTACTCCAACAGCAATGGAGAAGGATGAGGGCTTCTGGTGTATGGGACTAGCAGTTGCCACCAAGTTGTATGTCATTCTGATCTGTAAATCTATAACTAATACTTTCAATGTCTCATTATTATTACTGAGCATGAAGCTGGCCAGGGACATTCTTACCTTCCTGGAAAAGTGCCTATTTCCAGTTTATGCTATCGTTTTAACTGATCTGCTGTCTTCATCATCACACCCAGCTCATGTTATTCCCCAACCCCACCCTGTGAGCAGCACCTGGTGCAGACACCTACTAAGGCTGTAGAACTGGTAGTCTTGGGGAATCTAAGGAGATGAGATCCAAGGCTGACACGTAGAGATCCACCATGATTATAATGACAGAATAATATTTTGGCATTTTAGGATTATCTGCCTTTTTAAGCAATCTTTTCTGTTTTTACTATTCTGTACTTCGGTCTCCCAATGCCTAACAGGTCCTCACCTTCTACTATACCTTGAAATACTTTAGGCAGTGCATGAATGCATGTCTATCATTCCAAGTGTTGAGGGTGAAGGGAGTCATTATTTAAGATTCATTTTTCCATAGTCAACATCTCTCATCTAATACATTTTTTTTATCATACCTATTACAGATGATGAAGCCAGTCAGCATATCTGCCCTAGAATACTGAGTTGAGAATGGAATGGACAACTTGGTAAACCCATTCTGTTGCCCTTGGTATTGATTACAGTTGTTGAAAGAGAGCAAATGACTGTGGCATTGTCACAGGGGACAACTATTACCTTATGGGTAGTATATGGAATTAGGCATCCAGATTCATTGGAACACAACATGAAAATCTGTGTGCAGAATTGTACATTGGATTTTGGGCTGGTTTTACTTAAGACTAAGTAGCAGACAGAATTATGTGACTGGGATAAATGGGTCATGGAACACATGGGCTGGATTACTGTTAATGTTGACTGTGACTAAAAACAGCATGGAGTTACTGCCCAACGATTCCTGTAAACCTGTTTGACAAATACTAAGGATGACCTCAGCCACTTTTTAGGTAAGCTTCTCAAAATCTCACAGTGCTATCCAGATTAGTTTTTATTTTAGCTGAAAATACTAGCAAGAATCTGGTTGACAGTATTTTCAATGGGGTTCCAATTGGCTTTGGCAAATACCTTAGTGAGTTTCTCACCATAAATATCATTAGCCAATACCAGCATAGCACCTTTAGATGCAAGTTGCTCTTTCTCCTCATCCTTGGAAGTGCATGAATCTGTTCTTCAGAAACAATAATCATAGTTGCTCAATGCGCTGCAAAGAGTTTTCACATTTTAGGGCTACACATCACATTCTAGAATTTTGTCTGACGATTACAGTTGTGCTAATGTTGTGCTAGTTGGTGTATTACAAAGGATTGATTTGCCTCTGTTGAAACCATTATGAATGTTCAAAGAAGCCAAGTCTTTGAGATGCCTGACCCAGACAGGTGAACTATAAGGTAGCCCTGAAGGCTGTAACATTCCTGAAGTGTCTATTTCATCCTTAACTAGCCTTGTCTGCCTGGCAGTCATACGGATGATTTAGGAATGTAACAGTCATAGGGACTGTCATGCAGTCTATCTTCCAGAGGAAGAATTGGAACATCCGTGGTTAATATTTCCCAAAAATAAGTTTCATCAAATCCACTCCATCCAGATTACACCAGGATCATAGCTTTCATATCTTAAATTTATAATGAGCAGTCATTCAGAAAATCCACCAACAAATCACTTGCTTCTGGTTCTTACAAGTCTAACAGTGAATGTCCTGAATCAATGGTTCTATCACTGAACAAATGCTGATAATCATGGCCCTTGAGAAGCAAACTCTTCCAGATGCACGTGGAAGAAAAACTTACATCAGCAAAGTCTTGTGTTACAGAATAAATATTTGATGTTGGTGCAATACCTTCCCATCAGAATTTGGTATTTGAACATGTATTTTATTTAATTTATGCAGGAATTGCTTGAAGTTTCATACTTATCCCTCCGTCCTTACATAATCCTTAATACGAACACAATCTCCTCTAATTATCAGAATCACCTATATACTCAGGTCCTGTTTGTTCGAATCACCTTGCAATAGAGGAAGCAGTGTGAATGTTAGGTTTAGAACCCCTAGTGAGTGTATATTGGTGTAGAATGATGTGCAGAAGAGAGTAGTTAAATTAGTATCTAACCTTCAAGATCTAAGTTGTAAGAAAACGGTCCAAGAGTTCAAGAATGCCTTGCATTTCTGTGGCATCTTTCACTTCTGTTTCAGGATTTCACAAAAGAGCCTTACAGGCAATTGAGTGTCTTTGAAATGTACTCACTGTTGGAATCAAGGAAAGTGACCAGTTAATTTGTGCAAGACGTACTCTCACAAATGCAGTATCAGCTACATGATCAGCAAGTTTGTTTTAGTAACATTAACAGAGAAAAAATAAGTCTTGTCTTTAAAAGGATGTTATAGGTCCTCTTTATGACCACCTGAGAAACCCAGGGGCTCATCTAAATGTTTCACCTAAAGCAAAGCCCCTTCAACGTTCCTTCAGTGTTGTGGAACTTAACCCTAGAGCTTTCTGACCCATAGAATATACACAATCAACCAAGCCACAACTGATACAATTAGAAGATGCATTTTGGAGAAGAGCAAACTAAGAAGACCTATGACTGAGCTTGTTAAAAACAACTTACATTTATGTTGCTGTCAGGAAATGAAATGACAAATTCATATTTAACAATATCCCACATACATCAATGTGTGGAATAATGTGTTTTCACAGTCAAGGTGTAGGGATAAGTATTGTTCAGGATACCCTACCACTCTTCTGTGAAAGGTACCTTGCATTCTTACATTGGTACTTCTGGAGTGAACATTAACCTCCAACCTGTGAACTCAGTAGCAAACACCCACTTAAAATGAAGCAATGATTGGAATCGGTTTAGTTCATCAGGAATTTGAGATGGCTAGAATGAGAAATACTGCCAATAACGTCAGCTGGCCAGGTGAGGTAGCTGAATGTACTTCCTTGACAAATTCCTGGGAGAAGAGGAAATTCCCAGGGATAGGTTGTTGGTTGTGTGGGCCATAGGAGTTGAGGGATATAGTAATTAAGTTGCTGGAACAGCAGTGAGAGTTCTGGATTCATTGTTGAAAAGAAACACCTGTCTTTTTAAGGTCTTTCAGGGAAAGAAATCTTCTATCCTTATCCAACTTGGCCTATACAACTAGTGAGGCTGGCTATAAACTGTCTCCTTAGCTTGGGATGGGTAACAAATGCCATTCATAATCTGTGAACATCTGATAAAAACTGAAAATGTCAGGAATCATCTGTGATAGAAAGAATCCGAATTAACATTGCATTGCTCCTCTTCACTCTATTTCTTTCTCCACAGATACTGCATCTCCAGCATTTTCTCCTTTAATTTCAGATTTCCACCATTCACATTGCAGTGTTTTACTTTTGTGATTAAAAGGAGCTACATCTGCCGATAGATTAATTTATTCCTTGAATAAATCAGTCTTACTAAAGAAAAGTCAATCTTACCTCTATCTATTCTAAAATTTTCAATTGACCCCGTCTCAAAAGGTTTTTCAGGATGATCTCCATTGCCTTTGTATGGACACATGGTGCTTTCTGATACCATCCATCAAAGACCGAGCTCTAATTTAAGATTTTATCTCTTTCTGTCCCATCAGAGGAAATAGATTCTCTCCATTTACCCTGTCAAATTCTTTATCCTAATTGAATTCCTCATTAACTTCCTACAGTCAAAAGAATATTTGTAGACTAGGCAAGCTGTCATTATAATTTAAGAGCCCTTTGGTAATCATCCTGATAATATTGTGTTGCACTCCTACTGTCGATATGTTATGCCTGAGCTGTGGTGTTCAATAACTGAACACAATAATTCAAATGAAAACTGGCCCATTAACTGTTTAGTGACATCTGTCCATGTGTGTTCTAGGCCTTATAACATAATGTCCAAGCAGACCATTAGAATTTTTCAATTATTTTCTTATTCCAGCTCCCAGTTTTTAGTGCTTTCTTTACATGGACACCAACATTTCTTGGCTCCATCCAAGCTCCTGACAAATTTTGTGTAACATTCTCTATCTTTCTTCCCCAAGTTAGAATGATCTTAACACTTTCTTACATAGAAATATCCCCATAACAGAGGTGTCTAAAACTAGAGGATATAATTTTAGGGTAAGAGTGTCAAGAGGGTATCTAAGCACTTTTTCACACGTGGACGGTTGGAATTTGGACTGCATTGCCTGAGGAGGCGGTGGAAGCAGGTGTTCTCACAAAATTTAAGAAGTATTTAGGCAAGCATTAGAATGGCCAAGGCATAGAAGGCAATGGACGTGGTGCTGGTAAATGAAATTAATATAGATGGGTATTTGGTGTTTAGTATGGACATGGTAGGCTGAAGGTCCGCCTTCTGTGCTGCATGACTCTATGTTTCTATGAAGCACTATCTGGTTTTGCCCACTCACTTGATTTACCAATGGCTCTTTGAAACTTTTGGTTTCTACCTTACTTACTTGACCACTTACCTGGTGTCATTGGGAAGCCTGGATATTTGGCTTCCCAAGCCTTCATCTATGTCATTGATTAATGTAACAAAAAGCTGAGGCTTCACTACAGATCTTTTGAGGATGAAATTGAATAACTGTCTTCAGTGAATGCATTCATAAACATTTGAATATTATTTAAAGATTATTAAATGTCAGTGGTATTTCAGGGGATCTATTTTGGGTCCCGTATCTAAGGAAAGATGTGCTGGCCCTGGAGGGGGTCCAGAGGAGGTTAACAAAAATGATCCCATGATTGAAGGCCTGACAATTTGAAGGATGTTTGATGCCTCTGGGCCTGTACTTGATGGAGTTCGGAAGGATGAGAGGGAATCTTACTGAAATCTACTGGATACTGAAAAGCCTGGATAGAGTGGACGTAGAGAGGATGTTTCCATTAGTAATAGAGTCTAGGATCTGAGGGCAGAATAAAGGGATGTCCCTTTAAAACTGAGATGAGGGGGAATTTCTTCAGTCAGAGGGTAGTGAATCTGTGGAATTCATTGCCACAGAGGACGGTGGACGCCAAGTCATTGGGTGTATTTAAACAGAGATTGATAGGTTCTTGATTGGTAAGGGGGTTAAGGGTTATAGAGAGGAGGCAGGAGAATGGAGTTGAAAAAAAAATCAGCCATGATTGAATGACAGAGCAGACTCGATGGGTCAAATGGCCTAATTCTGCTCCTATATCTTATGATCTTCAATTAAACAGCTAAAGACACATCTTCCTTCTCCTTTCAAGATATGTTTTATGCACAGGAATGCACTGCCTATATATCTGGCATTTGCCAGCTCTGAAAGCCCTTTAGCCATTTCTTCTTGTTAATTATTTCCTGAATATTTAGAATGGTACTTACTGAACTGTGTAATGACTATTCTTTATTTATGAAGTGTCAAACAGATGTGCAAACCTATTGATTGCACATTACAAAAGACGCTACCATGAACATTAAACCTGCTGGAGGCACTTTAGTTTTACATAGGTTGCAGTAATTAATCCAGTCCTCAAGTCAATTTGACATACATTGGGTCTACTTAAGTTCACCTGACTTTGGTCAGATCAATGTCACTTTGGTGTGGAAAAATCTAGGTCTATGAAATTCTTCAAATAGTAAAGGACACTGATACCTTAAGTTAAAGTGTTATAAGATATTTCTTCGTATGTTTCAAAATTATATGTTTCAGAATTGTCTGAGGGTATCAGCTAACCAGAAGTAACATAATGATTTCTATGCATAGTGGTATTGGTATTGGTCTTGGTTTATTATTGTCACTTGTACCGAGGTACAAGAAAAGCTTGTCTTGCATACCGATCGTACAGGTCAATTCATTACACAGTGTAGTTACATTGAGTTTGCACAGAGTGCATTGAGGTAGTACAGGTAAAAACAGTAACAGTACAGAGTAGTAATAGTAAGTGACATAGAATTTAAGTTTAAAAGTGTAGAACGATTATAGTATGGGTAATGAGTAGATCTGTAACGAGCAGCTTGCAACAAGTCACCACGCTCCAGCGCCATCTGGCATAAATGAACCTGATTGAAATAAATGATCTCAAAGGAGAGTTTTTTTTTTAATTTATTAATTACTTTATTTAGGTACAGGCATTGCTGGAAAGGCCAGCATTTATCACCTATCCTTAAATGCCCTTGAGAAGGTAGAGTTGAGTTGTCTTCTTGAACTGTCACAGGCCTTCTGGTGGAAGTGCTCCCACAATGTTGTTATGTCAGGAGCTCCAGGAGTTAGATCCTGCGACGATTAAGGAAGGGTGATGTACTTCCAAGATAGATAGGAGGCTGGTTATGTGCTTGGATTCACCCATATCTCTTATACCTGGATGAAGCTATAACAGATTGTACTTGATTTCTTATAATTTAGTGATTAGTGATAACACTAAAGAAAATTATCAAGCCATTGGATATAGCATGTTCTATACAATCATAAAAGCACAATAAGATAAGATAAGCTAAGACATCTTTATTAGTCACATGTACGTTGAAACTCACAGTGAAATGCATCTTTTGCATAGAGTGTTCTGGGGACAGCCCGCAAGTGTCGCCACACTTCCTGCGCCAACATAGCATGCCCACAACTTCCTAACCCGTATACTTTGGAATGTGGGAGGAAACCCACGCAGACACGGGGACAACGTATAAACTCCTTACAGACAGCTGCTGGAATTGAACCCAGGTCGCTGGCGCTGTAATAGTGTTATGCTAACCGCTACACTACCGTGCCTGACCATTAAAACCTTGTGAGCAAAAATGTGAAAGTACTGAAATAAAGCCTGTAAATTCTCAGCAGGTCAATCAGCAACTGTGGAGAGAGAAACAAATTAATGTTTCATGTCCATGACCTTTTGATGGATATGTTGTCCCTCCACAGATGCTGCCTGACCTGCTGAGTTCCAGATTGTTCTGCTTACATTACTAAAAATTAGAGATAGATATCTCCTGTTTGGATCAATCTAAATTCACAGCCATGGAGTAGTAATTCTTGATTAAGCCTTAACTCAAATTAACATTCCCATCCTTGGTTTCAAATCCATACATGGCCTTTCCCCTCCATGTCTCTGTATTTTCCACTAGCCCTCCAGACTTACACTTATTTGTGCTTCTCCATGCTACAACTATATAAAATTTTAACTGAGCCATAGCTGGAATACTATGTGCAGTTCCATGCCACACTTTTGGAACGATATGATTAAACTGAAGAGGAGATTCACCAGGATATTGTTTGGGATTGAGGATTTCAACAGTGAGAAGAGACTTAATTGACTAGGTTTGTTCACCATGGAGCAGAGAATGCTAAGGGGGTAACCTGATCAAATATGCAATGGTATTAGTGGCATATGTGGGGTAGATAGTGAGATACTTCTTCTCTGAGCAGTGCAGCCTATAAGCAGACTTAAGGTAAGGGGTAGAAGATTTAGAGAGGATTTGAAGATTATCTTTTTTCACCCAGATAGTGGTTGAAATCTGGGCTGGTGGTGGAGGCAAATGCTCTCAATACATTTAAGAAGTATTTAGATGAGCATTTGAAATGTCATGGCATAGTACTGGATGAGTACTGGAAAATGGGATTAGTATAGATGGGTACTTAGTGGCCAACATGGACAGGATGGGCTGAAGGGCCTGTATCCATGTTGTATGATACAATGATTCTGAGACTCCAATTGTAGTGCATCCCCAATATTACTTGCTCCAGAGCTGTCTAGGTCCTGAGCTCTGGAAACCCTTCCCCTGCCATTTCTACCCTTCTCTTTCCTCTTTCAGCCACCTCTTTCACCAACAATTTATATCTATGCCAATATGTCCATAAATAGCTTGGTGCTAAATTTTGTTTTGAGAGTACTCCTGGAGCATTTTTTAAAATGTTAACAGAGCTGTTAAAAAAATTCTCTTACTTATGTTAAAAGATTAAGAAAAACATTGATATGCTAAATTTCCGTTGTGTTTTAAACATACAAAAAGAAGCTTGCCTTCAGGCCAATTGATTGATGAATTGATTGCATCGCTTGAAAGGCAGTAGCTGTGATACAGCAATGTCCCATGAAACTAGGGTCATAACCCATGTGGTGCAAGACGCTGTGAATGTTGGCTCACTAAGAGCTTGCTTATCTTGATAAATTTAATGAAAACAAAAGAAACTGCAGTTTCTAGAATCTGGAACAAAACAAGAAGACACTGGAAGAACTCAGCAGGTCAAGCAGCATCTGTGGACGTTTCATGTCAAGACCCTACATCAGGACTGAAAGCAGAGAGGAAAGATACCAGTATAGAGAAGAACGAGGGATTGATAGGACAAAGGCTGATAGGTGATAGGTGGAACCAGATAACAGGGGGTGGGGGATGATGGGCAGATGGAACCAGGTGGGGAAGGGATGGGAAGGATAAACAAAGGAAGAAGAAACCTAGGTGGACGGGTGAGTGTGTGTGTGGGGGAGAAGAACACTGGGGGGTGGTGGGTTACCTGAAATTGGAAAATCCAATGTTCATGCCATTGGGTTGTAAGCTACTGATGTGGAATGTGAGATGTTGTTGTTCCAATTTGTGTATAGCCTCACCGTAGCAAAGGGGAAGGCTGAGGACAGACAGATTGATGAGGGAGTGGGAAAGAGAGTTGGAATGATACATAATCAGAAGCTTGAGAAGGCCATTATGGACAGAGAATACGCACTCTGCAAAGCGGTTATCTAGTCTATGCTTGGTTTCACCAATGTAGAAAATACCCCTGGTGTTCCTCTCCCACACACTCAGATTTCTTCTCCTTTGTTCATCTGGGCCATTCCTCCCTCATACTTCTGTATACTGACAATCTTTCCTCTCCACTCTCATTCCTGATGCAGGTTCTTGACCCGAAACGTTGACACATACCTTTTGCCTACACGGATGCTGCATGACCTGCTGAGTTCTTCAAGCATTCTGTTTTTTGATAAATTACCTATCACTTTTGATTTTTAAGGTACATGTAACTGTCCTTTTTTAGGAATCTGGGCATCACTGCCAAGGTGCATCCTGAGCAGTGTGCAGGAACAGAGGGATCTTGGAGTCCAAGTCCATAGATCTCTTAAAGTTGCCGTGCAAGTTGGTAGGGTGGTTAAGAAGGCGTATGGTGTGCTGGCCTACATTAGTCGGGGTATTGAGTTCAAGAGCCATGAGATAATGTTGCAGCTCTATAAAACTCTAGTTAGACCACACTTAGAGTATTGTGTTCAGTTCTGGTCACTTCATTACAGGAAGGATGTGGAAGCTTTAGAGAGTGTTCAAAGGAGATTTACCAGGATGCTGCCTGGATTAGAGAACATGTCTTATGAGGAAAGGTTAAGCAAACTAGGGCTTTTCTCTTTGGAGCGACGCAGGATGAGAGGTGACTTGATAGAGGTGTATAAGATTATGAGGGGCATAGATAGAGTGGACAGCCAGCACTTTTTCCCCAGGGCAATAATATCAAATACCAGAGGACACCCGTTTAAGGTCAGAGGAGGAATGTTCAGGGGAGATGTCAAAGGTAGGTTCCTTACACAGAGAGTGGTGGGTGCCTGAAACACACTGCCGGGGGTGGTTGTAGAGGCAGGTATAATAGGGACATTTAAAAGGCTCTTATATAGGCACATGGAAGTAAGAAAAATGGAGGGTTATGGGCTGTGCAGGAGGGAAGGGTTAGATTGATTATGGAGGAGGTGTTCATATAGTTTGACACAACATCGTGGGCCAAAGGGCCCGTACTGTGCTGTACTGTTCTATGTTCTATTTATTGCCCATCCCTAACAGCCCTTGAGAAGGTGGTGGTGAGCAGCCTCATTGAACCACTGCAATTCTTCAGATGAGGATACTCTAATGTCTTGTTTGGATTCATGTAATTTTCCTATTAACCATGCTGGTTGTTTCAATCCTTTTGAGCTGTGATAATATTTGGAAAATAGATTTAAAAAATCAATAAAGTAGATTCAGATATTCCAACACAGAAGTATGTAACAACTCAGAGTTCACCAGCAGTTCTAGTCAAGAGACCAATATATAAGAAGCAAATTCCACTTCTAAGGAAAGATGATGGCAATTATGCCTCAGAATACTTGATGGTTACTTTGTGCTTTGGATCTTAAAAGATGTTGTTTACTTTGTTATTTCAGTCAATGTCAACTACTGCTGACTATCAGTTATAGATAATGAAGTATGCAGAGTACACTAGATAATTGCACCCTAATGAAGTTTCAACAATCTATTTCTGTCCAAATACCTATTTAACATGCTGTAAGCTGCAACTTTGTAATTGAGCATTATAGAAGTTTAACGATTTTTGGCTGACCTAACAATTGCCAGAACGAGATGTAGTGTTTTAAGTAGTAATGGTTGTATTAAAATCCCAAGATACAAATAGTTAAAAAGATAAATCTGGAATAAGGAACAGGAAAATAACACATACATATTACAAAGATTACTGGTTGGGTTAAAGTTAATGGACTGAAACCATGTAGGAAAGCAATGAAAGGTTTCCATTGATGCTATGCAAATAGTGCGTTGGGAAAATATGAAAAAAACATTTTTTGTTATCATTGTATGAACACAGAAGGAAGCCAGAAACAAAAACAGAAAATACTGGAAACACTCAGCAAGTCAAGCAGCATCAATGGAAAGAAAAACAGAATTAGCATTTAAGTTGAAGACAATTAATTCTGTTTTCTCCTTTTTGCAGATGTTGCCTGACCTGCTGAGTGTTTCCAGCATTTTTGTTCTTGTTTCAGATTTCCAGCCTATGCAGTTTTTTTTATTTTCCTTCACTACCGAAGGATTTCATGGATGCCCATACACCACTGGCAGGAACCTGGAAAATGATCTACTAGGTCCTGGTCCACTGTTATTTTCCAGACCTTCATTAATGTTATTTTATTTTAAGAAATCAGTTTCTTCTGAAAATATAAAAGCAGATTTTTGTTCCTTCCTGGTCATTTTTGGTAGGGCATTCCATGTCATATTAGTATTCGGTATGGAAGAAAATCTTCAACCTCTCCTTATTTATATCCTTTATGCATTGATTCAGAGATCAGTAGTCATTGAGGTTCTCTTTTTAATTATTGATAAATTTTGTGGGAAGTCATAAATTTAGACAGTTGCAAATCAACAAAGGAACATAGGCAGACTAAGTGAACAGGCACAACTATGAAAATAAATGCTGGCTAAATGAAAAATCAAATCTTTACAAATCATTGAATACACCTCAGCTTAGGTATTGGGTCCAGTTCTGAGAACCACATTTTTAGAAGTTTAAAGTGAATAAGCCTCCTGTCATCTATTTTGAATCTGTGAAAAACAATTCTGAATAATTTGATAGTAGTGAGAGCTGAGGAGCTTTGAGGAGCCGGAGACTTGTTTGTTCGTGTACAGGATTGTACAAGAATTACATAAAGCTAGTGTACAGAGAGAAAATACATCAAAAACAAATGCATTTTGATGACCTTGATCTCAAAGTGGATAAATGCAAAAGTGACAATATGTTATTTCACTTTTCCAGAGCCTTAGTCATTCCCCAACTGAATTCAATTTAGGACACAACATCTCAGGAATGAGGTAAAGGTTTACCTAGGTAAAGGTATTCAGGAGTATGTAGGTGAACGTAACTGAGGTAGATGTCAGTAATGATCAAACAGGCTAAAGAGGCTGAATACCTTTCTCCTCTTTATATGTTTCTGTTTAGTTTGAAGTGGGAGGAAATAGATATCAACATCTTTGTATGTAGAGTTGAAGGTGTTCACAGTTTCTATCCCACCATTTATGAGTTCATAAGTCTGGGAAAATAACTATCCACATTGGATCCCTAGAGGCAATAGGAATGTATTGTTATTATTTGGCAATATATGGGAGATACCCCCAAGATCCCCAGCAATCTCAGGAAGCTATTAATGAGATCAGATGTGGATTTAAGAATTTCTTGAAACTAAATACATATCCAAAAAACAAAGGAAATTGAATTCCCACATGCACTGAATAATTTCCAATTCCTTGGATCAAATGTGAAATTCACCAAGAGCCAAAGAGCCTGAGGATTAATTCCAAAAACACTGTAGATAGCACAGAGCTTCATGTAAGAAAGAATGCAGTGCTGGAAGGGACTATTTGGGTTTTGGCGTACTGCTGTCAACGGCTGCATTCCACGTGTTAATCTGTCCTCTATAGTCTCTTCAATTCTGATGTGCACAGCTCTGGAAAATAATTCTACTTGGCAGCCAGAACCTTCAGTTAAGCTCCATTTGGATATGAAAATGACAGAAAGTTAATAAAATAGAATTGAAAACAAGGATGGTTGTAAGTTCTCACTATTTCTTATTAAGTAGAAATAAGTTATCATATGAGCACATTGTACTTTTTAGTAATATATTAATATTGTGAGTACATTGTGATAATTCTGAAAGAGATAAAAGAACAGAAAAGAACAGGTACTGTACTGAGTAGTTCCTTCAGTACAGTACCTGTTCCATCATTTAGTAAGATGATAAACTTAGAAATTATATTATTTTTTAAACTGATAACATGGGAAATATCTGACAGTTCCATGAGCAATCTCAAGTAAAGATGAACAAATTATACAATAATACAATGGTATTCGGTTAAGTGGAATAGGTCTTGAGAATCATTAACAGTGACTCCAGATCCCATGAAGTCTCACGGTATCAGGTCAAATATGACCAAGGTAAACCTGGTAATTACCACAGGGCATTCTTCCTCAACCATTGAATAAGTACACTATTATGTTGAAAATGAGTGAAGTGCAGAGGGATCAAGGTGTTCCAGTGCATGAATTACAAAACAGGTAGGTCCAACAAGTAGTTAAGAAAGCAAGTGGTATTTTGGCCTTTATTGTGAAGGGGTAGAGTTTAAGAATAGGGAGGTTTTGTTGCAATGGTATAAGGTGTTGATGAGGCCTCACCTGGAATATTACATACAGTTTTGGTCCCCTGTCTTAAAAAAAATATGGTATTATTGGAGGCAGTACAAAGCAGGTTCACCAGGGTAATTCCTGAGGTTAGAAGGCTGTCCAATTCAGAGAGACTAACTGGTTTGGGCCAGTATTCCTTGAAGATTAGAAGAAAGAGGAATGAACTTATTCAAACATATGAGATCCTAAAGAAGCTTGACAGGGCAGATGTTGGGATGTTTTCACTAATGTCATAGTCTTGAGCATGGGGACATAATATAGAACATAGAACAGTATAGCACATGAATAGACCCTTCGGCCCACAATGTCTGTTCCAACCATCCCCTGTCTGTTTGGTGCCTGTCTAAATGCCTCTTAAACGTTGTTATCATATCTGCTTCCACCACTTCCCCTGGCTGTGTGTTCCAGGCACCTACCACTCTGTGTAAAATACTTGTCTCACAAATCTTTAAACTTTCCCCCTCTCACATTAAACTTATTCCCTCTAGATTTGGAAATTTCCCATCTGAGAAAAATCTACCCTATCTATGCCTCACATAATTTTCTATATTTCTATCAGGTTCCCCCTCAGCCTCTAACACTCTAGAGAAAGTAATCTAAGTTTGTCCAACCTTTGCTTATTGCACATACCTGTAATCCAGGCAACATCCTGGTGAACCACTTCTGGACCCTTTCCAAAGTGTCCACATTCTTCCTACCAGAAATGCACACAATACTCCAAATGTGGCCTAACCAAAATTTTATACAGTTGCAACTTGACTTCCTGACTTTTATACTCAATGCCCCGACCAGTAAAGGCAAGTTTGCCACATGCTTTCTTCACCATACTGTCTACCAGTGTTGCCACTTTCAGGGAGCTATGGACTTGCACCCCAAGATCCCTCCGTACATCAATATTTGTAATGGTCTTGCCATTTACTATATATTTCCTTTTCCATTTGACCTCCCGAAGTGCAACACTTCACGTTTGTCTGGATTAAACTCCATCTGCCATTTCTCTGCCCATATTTCCAACTGGTCTATATCCTGCTGAATCCTTTGACAACCTTCCTCTCTATCCACAGCTCCACCAATTTTTGTGTCTTCTGCAAACTTATTAATCAGCTCACCAATATTTTTGTCCAAAATCATTTATATATGTCTCAGACAACAGAGGCCCCAGCACTGATCCTTGTGCCAAACCTCCAGTCAGAATAATAGAATTTACCAAGTTACCGTGGATCCCATGTGCTTTAATCATTTGGATCAGCCTACCATGAAGAACCTTGTTGAACACTTTACTAAAGTCCATGTATACAAATCCACTGCCCTATCCTCATCAACCATCTTTGTTACCTCCCCAAAAGACATGACCTCCCTCGGCCCCACACCTAGCCATGGTGATTGTCACTAACAAGTCTATGTTTTTCCACATAGGAGTAGATCCTTTCCCTCAGAATATTCTGCAATAATTTCCCTACCACTGATGTAGGGCTCACCAGCTCATAATTTCCTTGTTTGTCCCTATTGTTCTTCTTAAACAGAGAAACAACATTGGCTATTCTCCTGTCCTCTGGGACCTCACCTGTGGCTAAAGAGGACACAAAGATCTCTGTCAAAGCCCCAGCATTCTCCTCTCTTTCCCCTATCAATAACCTGGGATGGATCCCATCAGGTCCTGGGAATTTATCCATCTTAATGTTTTTAAATGTATCCGACACCTCCTCCTTCTTGATACCAACATTCCCTAGAATTGCAGTATACACCTGCAAGATAAGGAGCCAGTCATTTAAAACTGCAGAGAGTAGTGAACTCTGCCCAATACATCACTGGCACACCCCTCCCACCATTGGCAGTATCTACAGGAAGCACTGCCTCAAAAAGGCAACATCCATCATCAAAGATCCCCACCATTCAGGCCATGACATCTTTTCTCAGCTGAGATGAGATGAGATTGATGAGATTTCTTTCTTAGTCACATGTACATTGAAACACACAGTGAAATGCATCTTTTGCGTCGTGTGTTCTGGAGGCAGCCCACAAGTGTCGCCACGCTTCCGGTGCCAACATAGCATGCCCGCAAATTCCTAACCCGTACATCTTTGGAATGTGGGAGGAAACCAGAGCACCCGGAGGAAACCCACACAGTCATGGGGAGAACGTACAAACTCCTTACAGACAGCGGCCGGAATTGAACCAGGGTCGCTGGCACCGTAATAGCGTTATGCTAACCGCTACACTACCATGCCTGCCGTAACTGTTATTGGGCAGGGCGTACAGAAGCCTGAAGTCCCACATACTAGGTTCAAGAACAGCTGCTTCCCTTCAAACATTTGGTTCTTGAAGCAACTGGCAAAACCCTAATCACTACAGTTTAGCAACACTATGATCACTTTGGTCACTTTGCACTAAAATGGACTTTATTTTCTTTTTGTTCTAATTGTGCTTTCTTGTAAAAATTGTGTATAATTTATGTTTAAGTTATGCTTTTTTGTGAATGTTGCTTATATGTGCCTGTGTGTCTGTGATGCTGCTGCAAGTAAGTTTCTTATTACACCTGTACGTGCATGTAGCAACACACAAAATGCTGGAGGAACTCAGCAGGTCAGGCAGCATCCATGGAGGGAAGTAAACAATCGACATTTCAGGTCGAAACCCTTCATCAGGACATGTGTAGGGTCTCAACCCAAACCGTCGACTGTTTATTTCCCTCCATAGATGCTGCCTGACCTGTTGAGTTCCTCCAGCATTTTGTGTGCGTCGCTCCAGATTCCAGCATCTGTAGAATCTTTTTTGTCTCCAGGAGAGGACAATGGGCTATGGAATAAAAGGAAGTAGGTAGGGAAGAAGAGGGAGGAAGGTGTGGGTGATGGGCTGATCGTGAGGAGTGGTTACCGGATCGATGTTGATTCCATCAAGTTGGAGACTACCAAGATGGAATATGAGGTGTTGTTCCTCTAATCCGCACCTGGCCTCAACTTGGCAGCAGACATGTCAGTGTGGGAATGAGAAGCGGAATTAAAATTGCTGGCCACTGGGAGATCTTGGCTGTTATGTCAGGTGGAGTGAAGGTGCTCAAAAAAAGTGATCCCCACATGTACTTGTACATATGACAATAATCTCGTCTTTGATGTAGAAATTTCTTCTCGCGAAGGGTAATAAATTACTCTGGTGGAAGCTGGGTTATTAGAAGTATTTAAAATGGAAATGGATAAAGATTTGATAGATCAAGGAATAGCGGGGCATGAAGAAATGGCACAGAGGAGGAGCTGAGGTCAGCGTAGGTCAGCCATGATCATCTGAAATGCGGGCAGGTGTGAAGGGGCTGATGCCTTCCTCCTGCTCCTACTTCCTTGTGTTCTTGTGTTGAACCTCACATGAAAATAGCATCGTGCCTCTGCCATGTCTCGCAATTTACTGCTCCACTGCACTGTAGAAGTCACCCAGGGACAGTATTCCTGGACAAATTATGTCAATGAAAGATAATGAGTGTGGGCAGTCATACTTCTCAGACTGGTGTCTGCCAGTTTTCAGAAGCTGCATTCACTGAGCGTGGATCCATTGTGATCTGTACAAGTCCTGTTTTAGTACATTTCTGAATATAAACCACTCCAATTCCATTCCAAATGTCACTTCGATCAAATTTTTAAAAAATTTGTTGGGGACTGGAGTGGGCAGTGGTGCAAAGTGAAATATCGGTTTAGCAACACAAAAATAGTGAAACACAATTTCTAGGTAAGAAAGTACTCTGGGTGAGGGATGCTGATATCTATAACCAAGAGTAGCTTGGTGGCATCACCACTGACTGAGCTGGCCAAGTCCTGAAGGACAGAACGGCTTGACCAGGCCTGCAGCGAGCCACCATGAGGGAGCAATTGAGCTGCCTTTATCATCGCTAGTCCACCTATCACAGATCGGCCTGTTCATGACAATGTTCATAGGGGTGGCCATCACACAGGCCCCAGGGAGACAAAGTCACACTGAGGATGCACTCAGACACATTATCACACTTCAAATGAGATAAAAGAACATCTAGCATTTCACAATAGCCTTCACGAGTCTCCGTGGACCATCAACAACAGCAGAATTATACTCCACCTCTTATTACCCAGTATATCATTTGGCTTACCTTAGGTGCAAACAGGTAAGAGAATATTCAGTAAATGGGAGGAGAACAGAGCTTCCTTGGAGTGCGGATCCATTGAACCTTAAGTGTAATAGGACAAGGTGGTAAGGTGGTTAGAAGGCATGCAGGATATTTTCCCTGATTATAAGAGCTGGGAGTTTGCACTAGATCCCTAGTAAGCACCGCTGGTTCTGGGAAGATAGGTCACAATTATCTTCTCAAGTGCATTAAGGAATGAACAGTAAATGTCGGGCTTTGCAGAAAATGCCTACGTCGGGTGACTGAACAAGACAAGAACAATAATTTACCTTTATGTAATGTCAACAAGTATTCAAAGTAACTTGCACAGAGATACTGACACTGAATTTGGCACTGAATTTGCAATCGGGTGAGCTGTTTGTGTCACTTCTCACACTTACCGATGATCACTGCACAGAAAAGAATTTACCCAATCGGAAATTTCCCAGTGGGAAATTATGATTCAGAATTGTTTGATCCCTCATGACATGACCCTCTGCACTGATGAGATCGAGCAGGGGCTGCCATAGGAAGTTGTGCCCCAGAGTTACAGATCTGGCTTAAGCATTTGCCAAATACTATAAATGCTTATGAATGGTTCAAAAACTACAATCTTTTTAAACAAATCAAAAAATTAAAAATCTTTAAAATTCTTCAATACTTAAAATAATTTTAAAGCACTCAAACAATTTACAAATGTTTAAGCCAACAGTAACCTTGGTCTCTAAGTCACTCCCCTCCATTGAATTATACGTGGAAGCACTCGTTGCTGCAGACCTAGTCTGGTGCATGATGTGCATGACGATTGGTGGGGAATACTGAAAATCCCCTGAGGGATGGAGTGTCAGAATGCATTCAGAAAAGCAGCAGTGAACTACTGGCCACAAGTTCAGGGACTTCCACAGCTTCCTGTAAATCCTGAAGTTTCTTACAGTTATTTAAGGAAATTTCAGCAGTTGAATGGAGAATTGTTGACTTGTCCCTAGAAAATCTTGTCTGGTAGGATGGATAACTAGAAACCTGTGGGAAAATGGGAATTAAGGCTAGCCGAAATGCAACAGAAGGAGATAGAGATGCACAAGGGTATAGTGTGGGAGTTACAGAACTGTGGGAGGTGTTGTGGTGAATGAGTGTGGTGAAGGGAAATGGGTGGGGTTTGGTCAAGAGCCTATTGTCAGAACAAAAGAGAGCCTGTGAGAAACATTTGCAGTGCTGGTGGAGGCTACAGAGTTAGGGTAAAGAACATTAAAGCACTTAAATGTGGATATTTTAAAATTGAGACATGATGGGATCAGGAGCCAAAACAAAATCACTTGAGAAATGAAAGGAAAATGGTGTCTGGGCTAAAATAAATAGCTGCAATAGTGAAGAGGAAATGAAAGAAAATTGAATCTTGAAGATTGTGGACACAGTATGCAGAAAGGAGGGAAGAGAATTCAAAAATTAAAAGAAAAATGAAAGAAAAAGAGATGCAAGGACCCTAAGTAAAAAGAAACTTCAATCAGGTATGGATCAAAATTGTAACTTCACAGAAAATATGATAAGATCAGATATGTGACACCTTAATTCCCCATCTCACTCCCACTCTGACCCTTCTGTCTCTAACATCCTGCACTGTAACAAGACGCAAACACAAACTCAAGAAACAACACCTCAGCTTCCATCTGGGCACTTTGCAGCCTTCTCGATTCAATATCGAATTCTCCAAACTTAGATAATTTGTTCTTTCTTCCTCTCTATATAAGAGCCATTTATACCTGCTATCTGTTTTCTTTACCTCTATGCCTATCGCCTGACCTGCTAGACATGTCCCAATAGGCCAGAATCATGTTAGTAACATATTACACAGCCACAATAACTTAATCTGATCCTACCTGTTCCATGACTTGACCCTACCAGACAAATCTCCTTTGTTTCACCCATCACCCTTGATTAGTTTCTCTGTTACCTGGACCAACTTTTTTTCTCTCTTTCTCAGGTCTGATGAAGGATTCTTCATTTGAAATATTGACAGTTTCTCTTTCCACAGATGCTGCCTGACCTGCTGAGTTTTTCCAGCATTTTCCATTTTCTGTATCATGTTCAGCTTTCCTTTTCCTATTCACTTAAGTCTGGCTGCTGGGCAGGTCCCACATCCTTACCATTAATAACAAACTACATTGACCAAGCTTAATGCACTGGTAACTACACCTACTAAGTCTTATCAACTCATCCTGTCACAGACATTCCTTTTGCTCTATACACAACTCCTCCACATTCTCTTCTGCTGAAAACTAACTTGTATTTCTCTCTTTTCCAGTCCTGACTAAAGGACTCAGAGCCAAAAGTTGACAGTTTCACGTTCCACAGATGCTGCCTGACTGTTGAGTATTACCAGCATTTTCTGTTTTTATTTCTCACTTCTTTTGAACTGAGTGGTTTTCAAGGGGCAGTTCAACAGCAGCTAAGAATGAAACACATCTAGCCAACTGGAATAGGAAAGCAGCTTTTCTTCCTTAAAGGACTTTAGTGAACCAAATGGTTATTCACAATAATCCCATGGATCTATTATGAACAGTAGATAATTAGAATATTTATTTTAACCTAACGTGTTTCTAGTTCT
The DNA here is from genome assembly GCF_009764475.1 of Pristis pectinata. Lineage (NCBI taxonomy): Eukaryota > Metazoa > Chordata > Chondrichthyes > Rhinopristiformes > Pristidae > Pristis > Pristis pectinata. Next base: position 26,824,768 of record NC_067414.1, on the reverse strand, counting down.
TCAGACCAGGCCTCTCAATTATTGGTCCAATAATACAAAGATTATGTTGCCATCTCCAGATAGCATAACATATGTACAATTTATTATGAGCTGGACACAAGGGATGTCACCGAGTCAATGATTACTATAAATGCCCACACCTATTTTCACTCTTATCTCAGTCCCTCCCCTGCCAAGATCTTCAATGAAGATTGAGTCCTTTCCCTCGTCCCCACCTCACCCTAGTCCCAGCTCTAGAGCCTGACATCTGCCATGCAGAAAATGGCCCTCATCCATAGGATCCATCTTCTCACAGCTCCACTAGTGTCTGTGAATCAAAAGCAACTTTGCTCTTCATTTTTGAATCCTACATGGTCTTCCCCATTTCTTAGGAAAAAGTTCACAAGGAAATTTGAGAAACCTTCTACTTCACCACACATCAGTCAAGGTGTGATTTAAGCAATGCAAATAAAAGTTGCCCTGTGTCTGAATCTAAATGGACATTTTTCATTCATCCATCACAATAGAGTTCGATGTGTCAGCATTATGCTTCTGATCTTTAGACCTCCTTCCCCTGATGCCTCTTCTTGAAAATCAAAGCATCCATGGAGGGAGAAATATATTCAATTCCGAAATGTTAATTCAGTTTCCCTCTCCAAAGGTGCTACCTGACCTGCCATGTATTTCCAGCATTTTCTGTTTTTATTTCAGATGTCCATCGTTCATCATCTACAGTCTTTTGTTCTTGCTTTTCAATGAAAAACCAAAATGTTCCTTTCCTTAGCACTCAGGATCTTCCTCCTCCAAACCTTAGCTTCTTTACTTCACATTAATGTCCACTTCATCTCTGGGCAGATCTCACAGACATTCATCTGGAGAAGTACTTCACTGATGCATGTTGTTGTTAAAATATTCCACCTTTTATTTTACAATTTGAACTTCAAAAATATATAAAAATTCCAGCTTCTGATTAATTATTGTTTGTGTCATTAATCAATTACTAACTGATTAAAATAATATCATATTCCTTGCATACTTAGCCATTGGAAAATGATATGAAACACAAGGACTCTTTATTAACCTAATGTAAAGCATCCTAGCTGCAGCTGGTTTCAATATATAATGGAATTCACAGAGATATTATGGTTCTTAGAACTGTACCTTTTGAGCTTTTTCAATATATCACAAGAGCACGTGTTGACAGCTGCAATGTCTGATCTGATTCCAGCATAACTGTTCCCATTTATTTGTGAGACAATTTCATTTAACCCCTTCATTTTTAGTTCCCTTGGGTTCTTTTTTATTAAGATATTTGGTTAATCTACAATAAATTGAAGTTAGAATAATTTTGGATCAGTTCATCTATAATCCTACAGAGAAATACTGGGGGGTAAAAAAAGAGTTTGTTTATAAGTCTTGACTTGAGCTCGAAACAGATTGCCCTATCTTATACATTTTTATTTGGGACTGTTTTGCATCAATGGCTCCAATCAAACATGCCCACCAACAAGGCTCGAGGAAGTCAACAGTTATATAAAAGGACACAATCTAATAAAGTTTTACACAACTGCAATCTTCAAAAGAGATAAATGTAAATTCCTGAGTGAATTTATTACCTGTAAAGTGGCCCATGAAATTTCACTCATGCACTTGATCCAATCCTGAGGCCACCAAGGTTTCCAGAGTCAACTTGATTTACATACTCAGCAGAGACACCTGTTGGGACTATTGTGTCTGGCTGGGAGCATGCACGGGGGGATAGCATGGCTCAGCAGTACAAGATTTATCTCCCTGCAACAGCTGTATATGCCAGCTAACATCAAAGAACATTAGTTTTGGAAAGAAGAATTGCAAATCGTGTTTCCACTTTCATTCCTGTTTTTAATGTGGGAAGGGTCGAGAACCAAAGGACACAGATTAAAGATGTTTGGAGAAAGAAGTGGGGTGAAATGAGGAAAACCTTCTTCACACAGTGAGTGGTGATGATCTGGAATTCACTCTTTGGATTTTGGTGGAAGCAGATCCAATTTAGCTTTTGTAAAAGACTTAAATACTGGAAAGAAAAAGATTCAGGGATGGGCAATGGGACCAACTAGATTGTGCTGGCAAAAGGTTGGCACAGGCTTGATAAAGGAACGAATGACTTCCCAGGAAAGATTGCATCATTAGTTTCCCAAATGATGCTTCAATGAACTGAAATGTTTAATCTGAAAAGGAAAATGAGATAAAAACAATGAAAATCAAAAATGGCAGATGCTGGAAATCTGACATAAAAATAGAAAATGTGAAAACATTGAGCAGATCAGGGAGCATCTGCAGGAAGACAAACCGAGTTAACATTTCAGGTCAAAAGTCTTTTGGCAGGTTACCACTGTTTCTGTTTCGGTACATGCTGTCTACCTGCTGAGGGTTTCCAGCATTTTCTGAGATAAAGATACATTAGTTTAATGCAAAATAAGGAAAAAAATAGAATTTTAAATGACTCACTCACAGAAAAATGTCATAAATAAGTCCAAGTATGGTGGGATAATGTCCTCTATCTAGACTGTTTCAATCTCTGATTCTTTGGAGTGTTTGAGCATCCTTTACTTCAGTTTTTCTATCTTCCTGCAGGTTGTTGAAATGCAAACTTGCTTGAAATTAGCTCAAATTGTGATTTTATTTTGAGCCTTCATGATGCCTTAAGATATGTTTCCCCTTCTGCCACTAGGTTATTCAATTAAGTCATGCATTACCAACCTGCCAGCTGATCGACCAGCCTAGCATATGAAAATGATGGTTTGACAAGGCAGTCGTTTGAAAGCAGAGTCCGAATCATTTAGGATCTCAATTGTAAAATTGTCATCCTTATCTCTCCTCCTCTCCCCAATTGATTGCACTACAGCCTCTTCCATCACAACAATCCTTCTCGATCTCTGCACAGCTCCAATTTTGGTCTCTTGTATTTTCTTGATTGTTATCACTCTTACATTGTCAGTTGTGTATAAGTTTTGTGCCTGGCTCGAAGCTCTGGAATTCCCTCCATAAGACTCATTGTCTCTTTATTTTTGTCCTTTTTAGTATTATCTTTAAAACTGCTGTGACTCGTTCTGCAGCTTGGTTTCAAATTTGCCAAACTATCGTTTGGCAATGCATCTGTTTCATTTGAGGCACCACACAGATGTGTATAGTCATTGAAGAAGAGTAAAATGATTTCCATGCCTGAACCTTCCTCCAAAAATGAAACTTTCAAAAAGAACCTTTGGAGAACTAATGGGTACTTTAGAAACTGTTACTTTTAGATCAAAGTTCCACCTGGCTTTTTAGAGAATATAGTACTAGTTGAGGTTCGCAGTATATTGGTTTGTCACCAGCTTTGATGTGTTTGTATGCCTTACAGCCAATGATACCTGTGTGGATATCTTTAAAGATCTCATTGTAGTTATACAACAGTGATTCCAAGTGTGATTTACATCCACATGGAAATATTCTTCGACTTGTGCTTTTATCTGGGTAGCCAATCTTTGCCTCATAATATCAATCATTCAGTATGGCCAGCTATGTCAAAAGGCAGTTGATTGTTGACCTTTATAATACATTGTATTCTCCCCAGTGATTCAATAGATAGATAGATAGATAGATAGATAGATAGATAGATAGATAGATAGATAGATAGATAGATAGATAGATAGATAGATAGATAGATAGATAGATAGATAGATAGATAGATAGATAGATAGATAGATAGATAGATAGATAGATAGATAGATAGATATCTTGATCAGTCACATGTACATGGAAACACACAGTGAAATGCATCATGCATCTTTTGCGTAGAGTGTTCTGGGAGCAGCCCGCAAGTGTCGCCATGCTTCCGGCACCAACATAGCATGCCCACAACTTCCTAACACGTACGTCTTTGGAATGTGGGAGGAAACTGGAGCACCCGGAGGAAACCCACGCAGACACGGGGAGAACATACAAACTCCTTACAGACAGAGGCCAGAATTGAGCCCAGGTCACTGGCGCTGTAAAGTGTTACGCTAACAGCTACGCTACTGTGCCTGCCTGCACTACCTTGTACTTCACCCAACTAGGTCTAAGACTGACTGCGCTTTCTGCTAAAAGTAGATGGCCAATTTCTTTTTGCTGTCAGTATCTCTCCTATGATGGACCAATCCACCACTTTGTCAAACTGCCTTTCCACCTGCTTACCATTGATAGGCCCTGTGACTTTAAAATGCTGCTGATCCTCACCATAGTGGAATGGGTGACATACAAAGTAAATCCTGTATTATTTGCTGCAATTTTGATGACACACAAACTCTCTGACTATATTTTCTCGTTGGAGAATTTCCCTCTCTCCAGGGCTTGCATTTGTGACAATGCTCCTGGTTTTGTTGCTCTTTTTAATTTGCGCTCTGTTGCTCTATGCCCTTTTTATAACATTGTAGCATTGTAGCACTTTTGTATCCTCAAATGAACAGGCATGTGGTGAATGGCTATCATTATATCTGTAATGAGAATCGACATCACTACCCATGTGGTGCAAACCCTTTCCCTAGATTGGAACTTTCTCCATTGCTATTTCAGTGTAGGTTACCATTGTGCTTGTAGCTGGTGATGTATAAATTCTTTGGCATCTTTCATTGCCACTTTAATTGAGGTTACAATCTTGCCAGCCAAATCATTTGTGAGGTTCTTTGTCCCTAATAACTAATACCTAATGATCCATTCATCATTTAAGTTCCTTTTGAATCCTTCCCCCTCGCCTTGGGCCTGTCTTTCTTTATTAGTCACATGTACATTGAAACAAACAGTGAAATGCATCTTTTGCGTAGAATGTTCTGCGAGTAGCCTGCAAGTGTCGCCTCGCTTCCGGCTCCAACATAGCATGCCCACAACTTCCTAACCTGTATGTCTTTGGAACGTGGGAGGAAACCGGAGCACCCGAGGGAAACCCCCACAGACACAGGGAGAATGTACAAACTCCTTACAGACAGCAGCGGGAAGGAGTTTGTGCCCTCTGGTTTTAGTCTCCCCTACCCTGGGAGATAAATTGTGACTTTGTGTACACCTCTCATGATTTTGTGAACCTCTGTGGGGTCAGCCCTCGGCCTCCTGTGCTCCAGGGGAAGGGATCCCAAAATATTGAACCTCTCTCTATAGCTGAAGCCCTCCAGTCCCGGTGACATCCCTGTGAATCTTTTCTGCACCCTCTCCAGCTTGGTGACATCGTTCCTGTGGCTGGGTGACTAGAGCTGCACACAGTTCTCCAAGTGTGGTCTCACCCAACTTCTTGTACCACCGTAGCGTGATGTCCCAACTCCTGTACTCCATGCCCTGACCGATGAAGGCAAGACCAATGGGTAGTGTAGTGGTTAGCGTAACATTATTACAGCGCCAGCAACCCAGATTCAATTCTGGCCACAGTCTGTAAAGAGTTTGTACATTCTCCCCGTGTCCGCGTGGGTCTCCTCCGCGTGCTCCGGTTTCCTCCCACATTCCAAAGACGTACGGGTTAGGAAGTTGCGGGCACGCTATGTTGGCACCGAAATGTGGCGACACTTGCAGGCTGTCCCCAGAACACTCTATGCAAAAGATGCATTTCACTGTGTGCTTCAATGTACATGTGACTAATAAAGATATCTTATCTTACATAAATCTCTCCTACATTGTCTGGTTCAAAAACTCACCAAAGGTGCAGTGTCATAATATGTCGCAAACAATTTCTCCCATTCTCTGATTCCATATGCCAAATTTATACCTCACTGCTATCTCAAGTGGCTGTGGGTTGAAGTAATCCTCCAGTTTCTGTACTGCTATGGTGAAAGAAACATCTTTAGCTTTTTATGAGGCTATTGGATTAATAAGTATGTGTTGGATCGCAGAGCCAAACTCTGCCAAGAAAATCACTTTCTTGCATTATCTCACAGCAGCATTCACTCACTGCACATTTTCAACTTGATCGTTCACTTCAAGGATATCGTTAATCAGAAAATAACACTTCCACCCTTCCCATGCAGGAAATGAATGATTCACATGCTCACTTAGACAGCCCTAGGCTGCTTTTCTTCAATTTCATATTCAGCTCTTATAACCTCTGGATCATGTCCACCAGAATCAGAAGATTTGTCCTTCTGTGCTCAGGGCAATCAACAGATCATCTTAATTACACAATCAATGATCCATTCCTTGATTTTATCTATGGTGCCCAGCATAATCTTAGGTAAAGACCTGACCACATAATGCAAGTGGATGGTCAGGTACTTTTGGCTGTCTTTGACAACATTCAGTTGTATGTAAACACAGAAGAGGTCCAATTTTGTGAATATCTTCGAGCTTGCTGATTCCAGGTACAAGTCTTACAAGATGTAGAGCAGATAGTGTTCATCACCCCTATAGTCTGATCTAGTGGGACATTGTATCTTCCACACAGTCATACATTTTCATCTGCCTTAGCATGGCCACCATTGGTGTGGTCTCTTCACTCTAGTTGGTTGTCATTAGGCTATCCGTTCCAGGCTATCCATTTTATTCTAGGCTATCCATCTTCTTCTCAAGTTAATTGGTCTGGGCTTCCAATAGACTAGTTTTGCGTCTTGACTGATGGGAATGTACACATTGTTACCTCTTACACCAGCTCTTTGAACAATTCATCAAACTTTTCCGGCAAAAGTGCACTCTTGAAGTGTCAATGCTGAAAACATTCCTCCAATCTAGCTTGAGTTCTCTCAACCAGTCCTTCCCCATTAAAGTTGGTGTTGGTATTGGTTTACTATTGTCACTTGTACTGAGGTACAGTGAAAAACTTGTCTTGCATACCAATTGTACAGGTCAATTCATTACACAGTGCAGCTACTTTGAGTTAGTACAGAGTGCATTGAGGTAGTACAGGTAAAAGCAATAACAGTACAGAGTAAAGTGTCACAGCTACAGATAAAGTGCAGTGCAATAAGGTGCAAGGTCACAACAAGGTAGATCATGAGATCATAGTCCAGCTCATCCTATAAGGGAACCGTTCAATAGTCTTATCACAGTGGCGTAGAAGCTGTCCTTAAGTCTGGTGGCACATGCCCTCAGGCTCCTGTATCTTCTACCTGACGGAAGAAGAGAGAAGAGAGAATGACCTGGGTTGGTGGGGTCTTTGATTATTCTGGCTGCTTCACCAAGACAGCGAGAGGTAAAGACAGAGTCCAAAGAGGGGAGGCTGGTCTCCGTGATGCACTGGGCTGTGTCCACAGCTCTCTGCAGTTTCTTGTGGTCCTAGGCAGAGCAGTTACCATACCAAGCCATGATGCATCCAGATAGAATGCCTTCTATGGTGCATCAATAAAAGTTGGTGAAAGTCAAAGGGGACAAACCAAATTTCTTTAGCATCCTGAGGAAGTAGAGGTGCTGGTGAGCTTCATAGTTTGCTTTAATTATGAGTAGTATACCCTTGGACTGTGTACCACATGTCTGTAAAACCTCAGTCTTCAGTGTGGCAGTGTTTCCTGTCAACAGCAGTTGGCTGAACTAAATGGAGTAAGTGTATCAACTTACTATCAAACTGTCTGTGGCAGTAACAGTTTACACATCAATGTGCTGGGTGCTAGTCAACAACTTTACTTGAAAGTCTGTCTGTATGCTGCCATTACTGTTTGTGGCAATGATATTATATGATCTCAGTTCCTCAATATTTGACAGACCTCCAAGCAATAGAGGTCTCCTTTCTGTTGTCAATTTAAATTACCACTGAAATTGTTTTGGCTGCTTTTGCATCTGTGGGCTGTCAAAATGTGATCTTTCTTTTAATAAATGAAACACCAGGTGGTTCTAAAGCAACAAGACAATGGTGAGTGACTGATAGTGTAGTGATAACTGCTGACTGAATTATTCTCAGCAGAAACTTCAATTCAGTTTCATAGCTTGGACTTTTCTGCAGCTCTCTGACTGGTGATTGCAGCTATTCCAGTCACTGTGTTTGACAAAATTCTCTGGAATTCATGGATTCATTGACGCAGCAATTTTACACACAAGTCCTAATGTCAGATTGTGTGTGCCTGATCTTTCAAAAACGTATCTACCTCTTCTTTAAATATCTCCACTGATTTAGCCTCCACCACTCTCTGGGGTAGGGATTCCTTGAGATTCACCACCCTTTGTGAGAAGAAATTCCTACATCCTCTTGCTCTGTAACTACGTCCCCTCCTTCGAGATTCAGCCACTTGTGGAAACATCCCAACATCTGCCTTGTCACATTCTCCTTGAATCTTATCTGTTTCATTATGGTTATCCTCTATTCTTCAAGACTCCAAGGAATACAAGGACAAATTTTTAGAGACACAAGAGACTGTAGATGCTGGAATCTGGAGCAAAACTCTAACAGCTAGAGGAACTCAGCAGGTCAGGCAGCATCTGTGGAGGGAAATCTACAAGTCCAGATGAAGGGTCTTGTCCTGAAACATTGACTGTCCATTTCCCTCCACAGATGCTGCCTGACCTGCTGAGTTACTCCAGCAGTATGTTTTTTGTGCCAGATTTTTTTGGTTGTTTGAGAAGGGACAGCCTCTCATTCCAGGAGTTAGCCTGGTAAATCTCTTTCTTAAATTAGATTTTTTTTTGTGTTTCCTGCATAAGGATGAGCTATGAGGAAAGGTTGGACAAACTCGGGTTGTTCTCCCTAGAGCGTCGGCGGCTGAGGGGAGACCTGATGAAGGTTTTTAAAATTATGAGAGGCATAGCTAGGGTAGACAGTCAGAATCTTTTCCCCAGGGTAGAAATACCAAATAACATGCTTTTAAGGTTACGGGGGGGATGTTTAAAGGCGACGTGAGGGCAAGTTTTTTTATGCAGAGAGTGGTAGGCTCCTGGAATGGGTTACCAGGGGTAGTAGTGGAATCAGGCAGTTTGGTGGAGTTTAAGAGGCTTTTAGATGGACACATGAACATGAAGGGAATGGAGGGATATGGATGATACACAGGAGGACATTTAGTATAAATTGGCATCAAGGTTGACACAACATCAGGGGCCAAATGGCCTGTCCAGTGCCGTGTGTTCTATGTTCTGTGATACCTAGGGCCCCCTGTACTCCACTCTTCTGCAGTGTCTTTCCACTTAGATTGTAGTTTTGATTCCTTCTGCCAAAGTGCATGACCTTACACCTTTCTACATTAAATCCCATTCACTCAACCTATACCCTGTTGCAGAGTCCAAATATCCTCATCGCAGCATGCACTACTGGACATTTTAGAGTCAATTTTTTAAAAAATGAAACAATATACCTATTTTTGTGCCAAATTTTAAAATGAAACAATGTGTCTATTATTTGCTTTACCCTACTTTTGGCTTATTGTCTCAAATTTATAGATTTCAGCCATTTCTAATGGTTTTGGATTAATCTTCCAATTTCTGCACAATATCTTTAAACAAGACACCTATCACTCAAGACTTGTCAGAGTGCTGTTTGCTCTTTCGCCATCAGGAGTGTGGGTTCTTAATGTTTGCATATCACATTGGCTTGGGCTCTCAGGATACCACCTTCTCCTTCAACCTTCACTATACTGCTTGCTTTAAAGTCCTTTTCATTCCATATGCAAGTTGAATGGTTCTTAATCTTGCCCAAACAATGTTGGCCCAACCCTATTCAGCAGTGACATAGCAAAACTTGGTGTGTGTTCTAGTTCAGTGATAAGTTAACACTGCTGTCTCTCACCATTCCAACTTGTTGTGCTGTGCATTCTCAACCGTACGTGCTGTAGCCTTCAAGAAATGAAATACCATGCAAAAAGTCAATCTTGGTGTTGCAAACTCATCCAAAACATGCCGAGGAGCACTTTCAATGGTTCCAAAGAGAGGCTACCATGCATATCATCTTTCAACATCTTTCAACGGTCCCGAAGAGAGGCTACCATGCATATCATCAACTTGCCATGTCTTTATAAAGCATTATGATTCAGAATACCTATTATCCAAAGTGGTAATGGTTTATTTTAAAAGGCAGCACTCTTACAATATTTACTTATTCAGACTTTGAACTGCCAGACTGAATCCCTGTAACATAGTTAAGTTGCTGGAAAGCAGGAACTCCAGATTGTTTTCCTGTCCAATCAAGATCACAGAATAAGCACACACTTTAGAACACAGAGAATAAATGGTCCGTGCGTAACGATCTACCTCAGGGCAATTGGAGAGTCCGGGGCAGGGGCATGGTATCGGGGTGTGAAATTAGTGGGTGAGTTGAGGATCAGTGTCATGGCAGGGGACTGGGAGAGGAGGTAAGTAAAGAAACCTACCTGAGTAGGTAAGATGAAAAACCAAGGGTGGAACTTAGCTCTAAATGTCTGGTGGAGGAAGCGAGTTTCTAATCAGCACCTATATGAGAATCTGCACCATGGCGGCATTCATCTAAACTAAGATAAATTGTCGTCATGGTTAATGATGTATATTTGAAAGGGTTACTCTACTGATAACAATAAGAATAGATAAACAGAATATACTGGAGGTGCCTACAGTTGACGGCTGTTACTCTCACAACCTTTGGTGGTATCAACTGAAGGCACATTTTTTGTATTTATTTATTCCTTTTCCAGGATCAGGTATCATTGCCAGTCAGCATTTATTGCCCATCCTGAATTGCCCTTGAACTGAATGGCTTTGCTACATTAATTGAGAAGGACATTAGTGAACCAGATAGGTTCTCCTGACAATCTGAGAGATTTTTATGTAAATTCCAGATTATTAACTGAATTTGAATTCTACAGATTTTTACTCAAGTCCCTGGACTGTTAATTGAGGCCTCAGGATTACTAGTGCTGCACTACTACTATATATGTATAAATATATATTATTCTGATGAACTAGATGCCCATCAACTGTTCTTGTACATATACATGTATATATACTGTATATATGGACCTAGAAGTTCACATAAACAATAAAAATTGTGTTTTCACATTTTAAAGCAATTTTGCTCACATTTTTATGTGTCCTACTGCTGGTGCTATAGTCATATGCTTATTTTTGGTTGAAATTTTCATGTTGCCTGCACTTTTTTTCTGGCATCAAACTCACTCAAATGATGCCAACAATAAAGCAAAACTCAAAATTCATAGTTTTCAGCTACATTGTTCACTCAGAGAAGAACCAACTTTTCCAGAGACTGAAGGCCTAAGAACAATGTTACGTACAGGGTCAATCACATCTGTAGCCAGAGTGCATGCCTGTCTACATGGTCAAACCTTACCCTGGACACTCTCCACGATGAAGATCAATGCTGATGCTTAAGCACAACCTCTTCCCATTGTGTATTTGCCTAGAACTAATAAAACTCTCTAACAGCAATTGCACCCATGGGGATTCCATTGCAGGAGGTATACAAGGGTTCAACTTCCAACAGTTTATCGACACAGCTTCACAGCGATCACACTCTTATTAACACTTCTCAGAGGAGCAGTATCCATGTTTTGCAAGGTGGTTTCACCCATATTAGTGACCTCATAAAACCTCCACTACTAGTTTACATATGCTTGGACAACTCCCACAGTGGAAGTCAAGGTCACCTTCACTCTTGGCTTCCTAGCTTCATGGTCATTCAAGCCCTCATCTGCAAATAGATGCCACATATAGTTTTCTGATCACCACCGCGTCAAAGAGGGCAATGAAATTCTCTGCTCCACAAGATCAAACATCATGTACTTCTCCATTAGCCCAATGGAGCAGACAAACCAGCCACTAGCAATTACTGCCAGTACAGGCTTCCCCAAAGTGCAGGTATCCATTGACTACACTGTCCTTCAGGAGACTTCACTGGAAACTCCCTGCCAACCTGTTGCGGTCCTTGTCTGTAAATCTGAGATTCCCTCGCTGTCCTCAGGAATCACTGGATCAGTCATGGTGAGGGAAACAGCAGTACCTAGTAACAGGAAGAGTGATGGCAGTGTTGTGAATGTATGCATTTCAAGGCTAACTGATGAAAGAGCAGGCAGTTGTAAGAAACATGACTGGAGCATTTCAGCAATGTCCTTTACTTCTGAGTCATTGTGCCATTACACAAGGGTGCATGGCAGTGCTCTTCTTAAGTGGAGCTGTTGAATTTTGGCATCTTTTCACTGTTTAAAACAATGCTGGGGATACAGACAACATCAAAAAATGGCACAGACTAATTTGTAGGTCATTATTAATAGAATGTATGAATATTTTCCAGGTTTCTGAGTGACTATCGGGTAGATAGTCAGAGGCTTTTTCCCAGGGCTGAAATGGTTGCCACACGAGGGTACAGGTTTAAGGTGCTGGGGAGTAGGTACAGAGGAGATGTCAGGGGTAAGTTTTTTAATCAGTGGGTGGTGAGTACGTGGAATGGGCTGCTGGCAACGGTGGTGGAGGCGGATACGATAGGGTCTTTTAAGAGACTGTTGGATTGGTACATGGAGCTGAGAAAAATAGAGGGCTATGGGTAAGCCTAGTAATTTCTAGGATAGGGACATGTTCGGCACAGCTTTGTGGACTGAAGGGCCTGAATTGTGCTGTAGTTTTTCTATGTTTCTATGTTTCTAACAAAGACTAAGATTCCCAAAGCATCTTCTGTTTTTCACAAGCCTGACACAAGGCAAGAAAAATAAACAAGGTTTGGATGAGAACTTAACCAAAGATAGCAGAAAGGATTATAGTCTTTGTTCTATTGCCACAGATGTAATGACCTTAACCTTTGGAAGTTGAAATATGAAGTAGCTTTACTCACAACCACTCGGCAGTGTTGGACTAGGATGAGCCACAGTTTAAAGCCTTGATAGATGGCTAGTTATTGGAAGCTAGCTGCAGCAGCCAAGTTAGCTGGGACAGAGCAGTCTGTTTATTCTTTTGCCAGATGTACTGCCCCAGTAAACCTTTCTTTTTCCACATTAGTACTTGAATTGAATTATTTATGATTTATTGACACAGATGTTTTTTTTTGGAGGCAGGTCTGACTGACCATACTCAGATATTAACTGCTCTGAAATATATTCACCTGCTTTCTTGTGGCTTGACTTATGTTGTTCATCAATCATACAGTATATTCTAACTTAACTTTTCCAAAATCATGGTTTAGCAGATGTGTAGTGAAATAGAAACTTCTTGTTCTTCTCTGTATTGTTGAAAACATTTTGGATATGCCATTTCCTGTTTTATGATAAATCTTGATGCCTCTTTTTGGCCAATGTCACAATTACAAACTAATTTGCCTTCACGAAAGCTGTTAGGTATCATCAGCAGGAAACATATTAAGGGTTACAGACATTATAAAAGGATTTGCAGTGAATGTTTTAAATTAATGAAAGTCAAACAGTATAAATCGTATTTAGTGATGGATAATGGCTACAAATTCAATGGCATTCTGAATCAGAATGACAACCATGAAATCATTTAGGCTTTAGATTGAATATTGTTTGATTGGATATTGATTCGTTTCTCACATTCAACACCCAATATTCTCAATTTAGACTGGATGATGACATACTGTCTTATTTTTCCTATGACATCCAGTTTCTGAATCTGCCTCCTCCCACCTGCTGTTCTAAGGCAGCATCAAAGAAAGGTTTGACAAAGGTGGTGTTTCTAGTGTCACAGTTGCCCGTGGTTCTTGTCATGTAATTGTGCAGCCAGCAGAATGATGGACTTGCAGTTAGCAATAGACATATCAGCATCAGGGTGAAACATGTAAAGGTTCACAGAATCTGGCAGCTCCATCCAACAAAGCTGGGAAAGGTGGCAAGGATCAACCTCACATAATTGTTGAATTCTTTTGCCTCTGATAGTTGTGTCTTCTTCTGAAGAGGTGAGTCAGCAGAAGGATTATTCACTGAATGGGCAAAGTGATTTCTAGGTTGCATTAGTAAGACACTCTATAATGATCAATGTCCCTGTTTTCATGGAAGGACTTGATATTATTTGTAGTTTCAATAAAAATAAGAACATAAAAACTAAGGAGGACATAATGTCATTTATGTTCCTTTGAAAACTCTAATTCTTATTCATTCAAATGGGTTAGCCTAAATAATTCAATAATGAGGTGTTTCAAAAACTGTAGTAAAAGTGACTGTCAGTCTCAAGACTATCACTTATTTACACCACAAAGGAAACAGTTTTCTACGTTTACCTCTCACTTCCACAATTGTCATTTCCAATTTGCATGCAGGAACCCCAATTATCACATAATGTCAGAAAAACAAAGAACTGCAGATGCTGGAATCTGGATGAAGACCACAATGATGCTGGAGGAAATCAGCAGGCCAGGCAGCATCAGTGGAGAAAAGCAGGCAGTCAACGTTTCAGGTCAGTACCCTTCTTCAGGCCCCGAAACGTTGACCTCCTGCTTTTCTCCAAGGATGCTGCCTGGCCTGCTGAGTTCCTCCAGCATCATAGTGTTTTTCATCACATAATGTCATCTCATTGGAGTTGCCATACCCTAATTATTTGAACCAATCACTCACACATTGATGACACTGTGGACTCAGCTAGGGGATAAGCCATGTTTACCCTGTCCCAGAGTAACTGTTCGCTTGTGAACAAAATCCTTCCCACACAGGGGCCTTAATTCCTTGGTGGAAGGGATGATCATTCTGAGTCACATGACCTTGTTGCTCGAATTGTCAATCACAGTTAGGCCAACTTCTGCTCACTTTCTTTTACTCTTCCCCACCTACATCCTTTTTCCCTTCCCAGGCTTCCATTTTAATTTGTCTCATGGGGTAAAACATCCCCTTTCCATTTCATTCACAACTCTGCTTTCAAAATCCCATTCTACAGCTTTTAACCCTCCATGAACTAGAGCATTTCTACAGGCATCGTTCTACTCTCTTACAGCTTCAAATCTCAATTTGTTGCCCAAATCCCCAACAAAACCATCATTTTCTCTCACCCTTGTTATTCTCCCCTGTACAGGTCACAACTCTGCTCCTCTAATTCCAAGGGACAGACACTTGACTGGATATAGACTTGCCAATATATCATTGTAGCTATAAAACCCAGCATGTCAGGCAGCATCCATGGAGAAATGAGCTAAAATAATGATTCTGGTTGACGACCTTTCATTAGCCTAAAACATTAACTCTGTTTTTCGCTTCATGGGTGTTGGCTGACCTGCTAAATCTCCATGAGTAGTCAATCACTACCAGATCTGTTTCGACCAGATAAAGCACTTTTTACTTGTCTACCAATACTGCTCATTTATTCCAGAATCACCCTGGAAAGCAAAGCAAAGCTACAATTCAGTTTCTTTGTTGTAAGCTGCCTTCTGGATTGTCTAACGCTTGCTTCCTTCAGCTTCAACACCTACTGCAAGAGGTTCAAATGTTTCTCATCATTAAGAATGAGAACATCTAATCAGCTGCCTCTGTGGCTTCCCTTATTTACTCCAGATGAACATTACAGACGTACTTTGAGAAATTTCTTTTGCCCTCACCTTGAACTCAGATCTTCCTCTTCCTTCACATTTCTGAAACCCACTCTTGAATCCCTTTTATTCATAGATTCATGAAGTTATACAGCATAGAAACAACCTTTGGCCCAACTCGGCCATGCCAACCAAGTTGCCTGTCTAAGCTAATCCCATTTATTTACATTTGGCCCGCATCTCCCTCAGCTTTTCCTATCCATATAGCTGTCCAAATGCTTTTTAAACATTGTAATTGTACTCACCTCCACCACCTCATCTGGCAGCTCATTCCAGAAACCCATAACCTCTATGTGAAAAAAAAATCCTCTTTAAACCTCCTCCCTCTCACCTTAAACCTTTGCCCTCTAGTTCTAGACCCTCTTATCAAGGGAAACAGATTCTGGCCACCTACGTTGTCTATAATTATATATATATTGTCATGTCACCTCGCAGTTTCATTTGTTCCAGGGTCAACAGAGTTGTTGAACAGACAGATCCACGGGTACAAGTGCATAGTTCCCCAAAAGTGGCAGCATAGGTAGACAGGGCGATGAACAAGGCATATGGCATGCTTGCCTTCATCAGCTGAAGCATTGAGAGTTGGGATGTCAGGTTACAGTTGTACAAAACATTGGTTAGGCCGCACTTGAAGTATACAGTTCTGGTCACCGCACAAAGATGTCATTAAGCTAGAGAGGGTGCAGAAAAGATTCACAAGGATATTACCTGGATTGGAGGACTTGAATTATGAGGAGAGATTGGATAAGATGGGTCAGTTTTCTCTGGAGCAAAGGAGGCTGAGAGGTGACATGATAGAGGCATACAAAATTATGAGAGGCATACATAGGGTAGATAGATAGTCTATTTTCCATGCTAGGGTTGTCCAAAACTAGAGTGCATAGGTTTAAGGCGAGAGGGAGGAGATTTAAAAGAAATCTGAGAGGTAAATGTTTCACACAGAGGGGTGGGTATCTGGAATGAGCTGCCAGAGAAGCTGGTGGAGATAGGAGCAGTAACAACATTTAAGAGGTATCTGGACAGGTACTTGAATGAGCAGGAGATAGAGGGAATTAATGCAGGCAAGTGGGATTAGTGTAGATTGGCATCATGGTCAGCATAGATGCAGTGGGCAGGGGGGCCTGTTTCTATGCCGTTCAGCTCTATTACTCGACGTAATCCTGTGTTCCAGCTTCTGGTCGGCACCTCAGCTTTAGTTATGCTTCCAGTATGCATGTCTACATTCTTCATTGAATCAGTCATAGAATCATCGAATCATGCAACACAGAAGAAGGCCCTTCAGCCCACCATGTCCATACTGACCATCAAATACCCATTTCTAATAATGCCATTTAACAGCATTTGGTCCATAGCCTTCTATGCCTTGACAATTCAAGTGTTTGTCCAGATACTTTTTAAACGTTGTGAGAGTACCTGCTTCCACCACCTTCTAAGACAGTGCATTGCAGATTGCTTTCCACACTCTGTGTGAAAAAATGTTTTCCTCAGATCCTCCCTAATTACCTTACTCCTCACCTTAAACCTATACCCTCTGGTATAAGCAATCTTCACAATATACCTTATCTATACTTCTCATAATTATGTACATCTCTATCAGGTCTTCCCTCAACCTGCTCCACTCCAAGCAAAACAAACCCAATCTCTCCAATCTCTCCTCATAACTAAAACATTCCATCCCAGGCAACATCCTGGTGAATGTCCTTTGTACCCCCTACAGTGCATTCACTAGAGCGCCATGATTAATTTGACACTTTAGTGAAATCTGAAGGAGTAAGGGAATTGGAGACTGAAGAAGTGCTGCACTATCAGAGATGCTATCTTCTGAATATGACATTAAATTGAGGACTCACCTGGTGTCTCAGGTGGTTATAATAGATTGTAAGGTAATATTTCAAAGAAAATCAATGAAGCTATCCTCAGGGTAAGGCCAATATTTATTCCTCACTCAAAGTTGCCAACAAATTATTTTTTTTCACACTGCTGACCATTATAACAAGATAATTGTGAAAAATAATTCCTATGTTTTCTACATTACAACAGTAGCTAAATTTAATTGTTTATCTGCTCTGGGATGTCCTGAAAGACACATGAGCAGCACTGCATTAATGCAGGTCTTTCTTCTATCATCCACATGCCGTCAGTCTGATATGGAAAAATCCAGCTTGGCCTTCCTGCAGTGCTTGATTGAGTGGGTGCTATTAACAGAGTAGGCTTATATAATATATACATCCCATAGTAAGTTGACTAAAAATTACTTGCTATTTTACCTATGTACAAATAACTGAAATATTATAGGCTGAAGAGTCTCAAAGAAAAATAAAAATGTTTTGACAAAAATGTTTTATTTTCCGCAAGTAGCAATTCAAGCACAAAGTCTGGACTATGTCATTGTCTCTGGACAGTCCTTTGCAAATACTCAGGAATGCGAAAATAACACTGGAGGCACCACTTTCAAAGCTTAAAGTTAGCTTTGACGTAACATATTTCCTGATGCATCAAAATGCAAACAACTACATCTCAAACCAATTTGGAAGCAAGGGAAACACACAGATTTATTAGGAACTGGCATGGGGAAATGGGTTAAGGTCTGTCTCCACTGGAGCAGGAGAAGCATGTAATTAACAATGAAAGGATGGCAAAGTAAAAAGTGAATTGCTTTGAGTGATTTGTAACATGAGGACATGTATTTATTCTATTAGCATAAATGCTAAAGTTAAAATAATCTTCAATAGAATATATACTACTGAAAACGATTACTTCAACCATCAATGTTTATATCTTATTATACTAAAGAATATCAGATAATAATTTAAAGAAGAAATATATTAAGAGCAACAGAAACAAAGAAGGGAAATGGTACCTCTTTGTTCTGTGGAACTAGTTCTGGCTTAATTTCAATTGGCTTAATTATGTCCTTCAATCCTAAACTTTACCTAATTCTATATGGTAATAGAGCCATTTGAAGTTTACTTAAGGTGGAATATATATTACGCATTCACTGCATTGCACCCATTTATCACACTGAAAAGAGATCAGATAATTTATTGATTTCATTCTGGGTCAATCAAAAACAATGTAATAATTCTTTTCTAGTTTCTGTGCATTTCATATATAGAGCAGTTTTCATTTAAGATGTTTTAAATGGCGAGCACAAGAAGTATAGGATCCATGTTGTACAAAAATAATGGTAACTTTTGACAATTCAAAATGAATCTGAGCTGTTTGTCCTCCTGGCTGAGTAATTCCCCAAATCCTGGGACTTGATGTAAATTGGGGGCATTGATTCACAGTTAGCCATCACTAAAATTTGTCTCTGTTACACACAATCACATAAGTTCAAATAGATGCTAATTAAAGGCACATCAGATTTTTAAAAAACAACCCTTGCCAGCCAGAGTATTCTTCTGAGATTGAAGGTAAAACACATGACAGGGATGGAGAAGAAAAAACTTCATTTTGAAGGGGGTTGTTGCCAGAAATCGTCTGTGCAATTATCAATCCCTTTGTTGAACATAACAATTTATTAAAAATAAAAATGTTAAGTTTTCAAAAGCCTATTTTTCTATACAATAACAATAGCTTGCATTTATAAAGTACTTCATCAAAGAAAGTGATCTGTGTGCAAAACAATAATTTACTTTTCTGTAAAACAGCTTACTAATGGCCTAATCAGCTTCAAACAAATCAGTAAAATAAGATCAAACACATGTAAAGTACATTATTAATTGAAGCAGTGGGTTTATTTTCTGTTCCTTGTAACCACAGGAAAATTGCTTTCTCTCTGCTTTTCTCTGTAAGTGAAGACAATTTATTAAGATATTGGTTTAATTCCAGTCAGTAACTGAGATTTACTTTGAATAGGTTTTCTTTCCATTCAAAATTCTTAACATTATTTGACAGAATCCAAAATCAGAATTCTTTTGGTTACCTAAACAAGAACATAAGTGAGGTCTTTGCACAGTCCTGTAGCAGTTAGTGTAATACTATTACAACACCAGCGAGCCCGGTTCAATTCCGGCCACTGTCTGTAAGGAGTTTGTACGTCCTCCCCGTGTCTGCATGGGTTTTCTCTGGGTGCTCAGTTTTCCTCCCACATTCCAAAGACGTACAGGTTAGGAAGTTGTGGGCATGCTACGTTGGTGCTGGAAGTGTGGCAACACTTGCAGGCTGCCCCGACATGTGACTAATAAAGATATCTTATCCAATTTATCTTATCTTATAAATCTTTATTGTTATCTTCAATTCTTAGTTAATTGGTTTCAATACAAACTCCAGCTATTTCTTCATCTTGTTTAATTCACAGGAAAGTGCTAATAGTTGTATTGGCAACAATCAGAGAAACGTTACTTTAATCTGATTGCCATACTTCGGTAATTGGGATAAAAAGAACAGATTGATAAGGGATAATTAAATTAGTTTATTTTATTATTTTTAATTAACTTGTTCATTCAATGTATGCCTTCTGATAAAGATGAATATTGCTGTTGAAGTTCCAGGTAAATATCAAACAGTTTGTCTAACAACTGTTGTAGGAAAAATCCTGATATCTTTTCATCGTCCTGATAGAAAAGCATCTTAAAAATATACTGTACAACGGAAAAGTCAGCATTGATTTCAAACCTAAGAATTATACCTGCCCAACATTATTGCTCTTTGAAGCCTTCAGCTTGTGTAATGTATACAGTTCTGATCACCATACTATTAAGAATGAAGTAATTGTACTGAAGATGGTACAGGGGAGATTTGCAAGGATATCGTCAGGGCTGGGACATTGCAGCTACATGGAAAGAATAGAAGAGCTGGGGTCGTTTTCTTTGGAACAGGGCATGTTGATGGAAGACAGCTGAGATATATAAATTTAAGAGGGACTTGGATAGAAAGTAAGGACCTTTCTCCCTGAGCAGAGGGGTCAAAGTTTTAAAGAAATGGTTAGTAGCATTGAAAGTGAGATAAGGAAAGTCTGGATTTCACTGCCTGAAAGGATAATAGAGGCAGAAATTCTCATCACATTCAATGCACTTGGTTGTATACTTGAAGGGCTATGAAGTCCAGGGCTATGGACCTAGTGTTGGAATTAGTCTGATAATACCTCTTGACCAGCATTGACGTGATGGGATGAATACCTCCTGTTATGTATTTTCTATGATTCTTTGTATGGTGGAAGGAAGCATATGCGGGACCGTTGTTCTGGTTAGCCCTTTTTTAAGCTGCTAATTCTGTAAACATTTTTGTTACACATTTTAAAATTGTGAAATCTAGCTGAAAGGGTCAATGTGTTAAATGCAGAATGAGACAAGGGTCCAAAATGTAGAAGGTAAGACAAAATAGTTTAAAATGTATGGGCTTACCTGTGTCAGGTCATACAATCCTTCTTAGATCTTGAAATGCATTGCCACATTTTGAAAGGTAACTGGCCTTAGATTTTTAGCTGCAACATACTAGCTAACTGACTAAAATAGCAACTCACTAAAATTAGAAGTGTTTCTTTTCCTTAAGCATTTTTTTAGGGTTCAACTCAAAAAGTATTTTAAAGCCAAGATGTGGTATTTATTAGCAGCACATGTTTGGAAAATAAATGATATCAAACCCTTTGAACACAGCTGCATTGCAGCCCATGCTGTGGCCTGGCATTTAAAATTTACTGTTTTTAAAATACGCGTGTTCAGCATTCACAAACACACTTTGTACGAAGAATTTAGTGAAATCATGCAGGGTTATTGGATGCATGGAAGATCACATAATAGTCCTCAAGGCTAGAGAGAGTAGCCTTGATCTGTTACTGCAACAACCTGGCTATATTCTGAACAGTCAGTCACTCAGGAACAGAGGTCCTAAACTTCCAAAAACAATGCCTTTTCTTTTAGCCTCTAGCCATCGTTATCTTTCATGGTAATTTTTTTTAGTTTTCCATCAGTTCACTGTGATAAAAATCTTTTTCCAGAAACTGGATAAAAAAAAAAATCATTATTTGGTGATCTGTTTTGAGTCTTTCACGTTCTCCCTGTTTAGCTATAGCTAACGTGTTAAAAGACACCTGAATAAATATGTGTATGAAGTTAAGGTCTATGTTTCTCATTACTTCCATTTTCAATTCACAATGATATCTTTGTTAAAGGTGTCATAAGTATTACACATAGAGGAAAATAATCCCCTAATTCTTGAAATAAAATCAACCCTCCACCCACTTCGTCCCTCGAATGATATTACTCATCAGGGAAGGTCAGCTGCTGGTTAAGGTCAGTACTAGTCACAAGTCTCACCTGCTTATTTCTGAGTAACAACAGAACTCAGAATAGAAAGCAGGATATGGCATCAAGTTCTATAGGTAAACTGCAAAATTAAGCTATATCATGTCAACCCGGGACGTATGGTTTTGTGGTTAGTAAAGAGAAAATTACATCAAAAAATCATCATGTTCTGATTTATTCTGTATCTATTGCACAAAAGAAATTTACTAGTACTTTAGTGAAGGATAGGAAAGTTCTTATCATCCTACTGATTGATGGCCATCAAAGCTGCGAAATTGTGCTTTGAGTAGGATACAGTATATGGCAACAAGCCTGGCAGCTGAGCTACGATTTATCATAGAAAATCTAATCCCAAGTCTGGTATATTCTGTAGTCCAATAACTAGGGTGATCTGTAGGACACATGGTACCATGTCTATATAATGCTGTTGGATATGCTATGATTTGCTGTATAATATCACTGTAAATAGATATGAGGGCACCATCTATGCTATATGTCCTGTTATACAGGGCAGCTGGTTTTAAATCTGGCCATATTTATTATATGGTTATGAACTTTCAGCAGTTTATTTGGACCAATTGTCTTTACATTCTAATTGTTTTTTCATGTAAATAAGTTTATCTTTGATCATTTCCTTTTCTTTTTAATTCTGATTTTATGGTCACACTATTTCCTAAAGGCTCCTCTTTCTGCCACTTCCTCCACTTTATTCCTTTGAACAAGATTCTTAGCATTTATTTTTAATTGGATTGAAAACATACTGAATAGAGACACTGAAGAGAACCCTCCCACCCCCCTTTTCTCTTTATTTTCCTCCCCAATTGTAGCTGCGCTGAGGAGACAGTCAAGATTGATTGGACCAGTGTCACGTAAATGGCAGACAGAGGAAGGGTGTGTAAGGATTGGAAATTTCCTTCACATTAGTAAACCAGATGGGATTTTATGAAAATCTGTCAGTTGCATGATGAACATTATTGGCACTTGCTTTTTATTCCATATTTATTTAATTACCAGATTTAATTAATTACTTCAATATAATTTTCCATTATTTCTTTCCCACTGTTTAACTCTGTCAACAGAACAACTATTTTTATCTTATTCTACTCCCCTAATCAAATGGGCTCTGCTTTTCTACTATCATTCCAACTGCAGTAGAGCTTTAGATTAACTGGGGCACTCCTCCTCTCTCTTTTACTTTGTACTCAGGAAATTGGACTCTGCTTGGCAATATCCAACAAAAGCATTTTGCCTACAGATTTTATTTAAAATACTTGGTGTATCACTTGCATGCATTTCAATCCACCCTCCCTCCACCTCAATCTGTTTATTAGAAATAAAAGAAAGCCTTTCATTGACAGAGCATCATTGTTGA
Source organism: Pristis pectinata (assembly GCF_009764475.1). NCBI lineage: Eukaryota > Metazoa > Chordata > Chondrichthyes > Rhinopristiformes > Pristidae > Pristis > Pristis pectinata. Next base: position 26,801,778 of record NC_067414.1, on the reverse strand, counting down.
TGCCTAAAAATCATAGAATGATTTTAAATCATTGAAGTGTGGTCTTGTAAGAGAAAATGTATGCACAGCAAGCTTCCAAAAACATCAACATAATGTTGAGTGAGTAATCGGCTTTTAGTAATATTTTCGAGGGATAAATATTGGCCAAGGTCCAAGGACAATGCTCTTGCTTCTCTTTGAAATATCACCAGTGGATATATTACATCTGCTTGAGAGTGCAGACAAGAATTTGGTTAAATAGCACCTACCTCAGTAGTGCTTTGGAGATTTACACAAGATTTTTTTTGTGCAAGTCTTTGGAGTGAGATTTGCACAAAGAGCCTTTCATCTCAGAGGCCAGAGTGCCATCAACTGAGCCAGAACTGCCTCTCTGGACAATTTGATTATTGTTTTTCTCTCTCTCCTTTTTGGTATGTTTTTCCACTTTATCTTTCCTGCACATCTCTTGTCTCGTTTGCTTTCCTTTTTTGCTTCATTATCTAACTCTTCCTTCAGGTGCTGGAAAACCCATAGGCAAATAAAAATTCTGTAAGGGATCAATATGTGTCAAAGAAAACAAAGTTTTAATTTCCCCATGCATATAGAATCAATGGTAAAGGCAGTCAGAAGCTGAAACATAACTAAGCAGATATACAAAAGAAAATACTCGGATAACAACCAGTGCTGAGATGAAGAGATTTTGAATCTGATAACCTGCAAGTTAATTGTTTATAAAGGGACAGAATGGATTAAGCCAGGAGCAAAGATAATTTTCAAAAATGGAATGATCTTAAGTCAATTTACTTGTCAGAGAACTGACCTGGATTGGGTAAGCAGTTGGTTTAACAACCCCATTCACCAATTGAAGTCAACGGAGAGTAATCATGCGAATTTCCAGCAGGGAATTAGTTAAAAATACCCCAAATTTATTAAATAAAAGTAGCAATTATAGTCTAATTTGTTTCTTTTAATTAGGACTTATTTACACTGATAATGAAGATGGGAAGGTTGGGAATACTGTAATAAACGTGTAATAATAATGTCTGAGCTGAACCCTTTAAAGAACGAGAAATTTTATTTGAAGCATCTGATGATTGTCTGACTCAGTGTATTGCAGTTATATCTAGTCTAGCTTGATTGTGGGAATGTGCAAAGCAAATCATATTCAATCATATTTATAATTTACTTACAATGAATAATACCACTGCCTCTTGAGCTGACCTATTTCATACATAATCACAGTACTTTTAATATATATTTAATATATACTGTCCAATGCACAGATGTAACATAACTAGATTTGAAATCAGCTGTCTCATTCAGTACTGCAATGCTAAACTACATTTGACCGTTCAAGTTAACATAAGCAATGTTGTTTTCTGTGGGGCACTTTGTATCTAGTAAAATGATGCTGTGGTTATATGTGTTACTTCTCTTATCATAAATAGTTTTACTGTGGTTATATGAAGGAAGAAAATTACATGTAAACATATGGTTTTATGATTATGTATCAGGCTTTTCATAATGGCAATAGTATTTAATATAATAAATCGATCCTATTAAATTATGCACAGGAAAACACTGGATACAATATAACTTCTTATAGTCAGCATTGAAGAAATATTATAGTTCAATGAAGACCTGGCAGCAACATGCCAAACATCCCTTGATGCATTAAAAACATCAACCCTTTATTTACGTTTAAAAGTACAGTCCTTTTAAAAACGCTTTGTTAAGGATCCTTATCAATCTTATTAATTTGATAATTTCAGTCATGCTGATCATATACTTCATTACTTGATGTTAACAATTCTGCAACTACATCCACAGCTAACATTTAGTGTTTGGATTAGTAAAATTTGTATTGAAAAATCTGCCACGAGAAATGATTCTTGTTCAAAGGGAAATCTCTTGCAGCTCTGCAACCTGTAGTTTGAGACATGAAGCGTTGTGTTCTATATGTGCGTAGTGCTGAGATGATACTGTCATTTATTTCATATCTAGCTCTTGCAGTTTGTCTCTAAAGGACCCTGACCCACATAGGCAGGCATGTGATAAACTTTAATTTTAATACAGGATGAGCAGCTGCCTGCGTGGATTTTGTTTTCTGCTGCTACATCACTTAAGCAACAATTTTAAAATACTTGGGAGAAAAAGGCTCTTTAGGTCATGGTTGGTTGTTTTTGAACTTTTTGCTGTTCACCGAAAACAGAGAGTTCATTTTTCTTTAAGAAAAGCAAAGTTCCCTAAACAATGAAAAAGAAATTTGAACAACACAACTGTTTCAACTTTCAGCCCCAGGAATTGTTTTAAATTATATATGGATTTATCAGAAAAATCGACAGAAATGCTTATTTATAGACTGAAAATATGCCTTTGGATAATTGCATCTGTAATTGTTTTAAAATCTTCTATCTGCTACTTTAAAAGAAGCTTCAATCTGTGGGTTACTGAGGACATAACATCTTCTTCTGCTAGTTTCCACAATGTAATTTCAGGGCCAAAGAAATAATTTCTGAGAATTGTATTACATTCATTGGAAAGCCTTCCATGATTATAGATTTACTCACTGTCAGGTTTCACTGTTCCAGTTTTCCACACTGCAAGGATTCTTGAACCAGCATTTTGTCATTTGTATGGTTAAAGGTATGTTATAAAGGACACTGTATTGTTTTAGCAACTACCCTCTGATTTACCTTTTAACGTAAATAATTTACAGGAAACCGGCTTGCTTCTTTTTCTTGCATGCTGTTTATGCAATTCAGTTCTTGATCAAGTGCAGTACTCAAACGTAAATTGTTTAATCTTGGACGTTGGCAAGAGTTCAGAGTCAATTTATAGTATTGTCTTTGAGAGTTTGTCTTATGAAAAGAGATTGTGGGAAAGTAAGTACTGAATCATAAATCCTAATAATTGGTAGTGGTTTAATATCATGAACAATGTTTTTGTTGACATCATATAGCATTAGGAAAGGGTTCAGGGAATAATACAGCATATTCCATGTGGTAATGGAATAAAACAAAATTGTTGAAACACTGGGGTCCATTTTGATTAGGTTCAGAATTCATACTGTCAGAGTGGTGGCAATTGCTGTCCTCTGTCAGGGTGGCCAGATTAGCTGCTGCCTCTCTCATAATGGTGCAGTCTGAAGCCAGGTCTCGACCCACAGATGTTCAAGGTCACCCTCCAAGGTCGTTGGCAAACTCCTCGATGGAAGATCAGCAGTTTCCCTCACCAATGCTGCAGCCACTGAGGAAGCACTTCAGAGGAGCAGAAAAGAGTAAAGGCGCATGGGAAGCAGGTACCATGGGCAGGGTGAGTGGATGAATTGTACATGCATGAGTTATTGAGTCTGTTTATAAAATTAGAATGGACCACATATTCTGATGGTATTGGTATTGGTTTTATTCTTGTCACATGTACTGAGATACAGTGAAAAGCTTTTGTTTGTGTGCCTTCCGGTCAGATCATGCCATACATAAGTACATTGAGGTAGTAAAATGAAAAGCAGAATGCAGAATATAGTGTTGTAACTACAGAGAAAGTGCAGTGCAGATAGACAAATCAATTCCAAGCCCCATACGAGGTAGACTGGGAGATCAAGAGTTCATCCTCAGTATATGAGAGGTCCATTCAAGAGTCTGATAACAGCTGGATAGAAGCTGTCATTGAGTCTGGTGATACGTGCTTTCAAGCTTCTGTATCTTCTGCCCAACAAGAGAGGGGAGAAGAGAGAATGATCGGGGTTTGAGGGGTCCTTAATTATGGTGGCTGGTTTGTCAAAGCAGTGGGAAGTGTAGATGGAGTCAATGGAGGGGAGGCTGGTTTATGTGATGGACTGGGATGCATTCACAACTCTCTGCAATTTCTTGCGGTTTTGGGGAGAGCAGTTGCCGCACCAAGCTGTGATGCATCTCTATAGGATGCTTTTCATGGTGCATCTGTAAAAACTGGTAAGGTCCTTTGGGGACAAGTTTCCTTAGCCTTCTGATGAAGTAGTGGCATTGGTGTGCTTTCATAGCATCCATGTGGCTGGACCAGGGCAAATTGTTGGTGATATTTACACCTAGAAACTTGAAGCTCTCAACCATCTCCACCTCAGCACCATTGATACAGACAGGATATGTATTTCACCCCACTTCTTGAAGTCAATGACCAGTTCCTTCGATTTGCTGACATTGAAGGAAAGCTTGTTGTCTTAACACAATGCTACTAGGCTCTCTATTCATTTCTGCATTGTCAGAAGATGCAATATTAACAGTAGACAAAAGGGAATGTATGTGTGACAATAGAACATGGAGATGAAGCTAAACTTACTAGCATTACTCATGAATAATTTGATCCCATAGAGCCAACTGAAGGGGGTTCCACAACTATCAGGTTCTTCAACCTTCCTACACAACCCTAACCCTACCTCAGCAATGGAACACTGTGGTCCACCTCTTGCACTACTATGGACTTGTCTTTGATTGTGTCTTTGCTTTTTTTTGCACTATGGTCTTGGTTTTGCAGTCTTTTTTTCACTGTATGGTATAATTTTATGTATAATTTATGCATAAATGATATTCTGTTTTCTATACCTTATGTGCCTGTGATGCTGCTGCAAGCAAGTTTTCTTTGTACTGTACTTCACCGCACTTGTGTACTTGAGAATCAACTTGACTTGACTTGAACTTATCCATGGTGTTGCCCCCTCCCTTTTCAATTCCAATTACTTTTCCTCTTCCCTGCTCGCAAATTGCCTCCTGTTCCATGCCAGCTCCTCCCACCCCTCCACTTCCCAATGTTTCTGCTCCCTGTCTCACGGCCAGGTTGCACAGCATGCAGCACACCAACTTAAACACCTCTGTTCCCACACAGCTGAAAACTGCAGGATCCTTCAGAGCAGAATCGGTAGTGGAAGTGTTGCTAGAAGGTGCGGATCTAGATGTAGACCTGGTGTGCACAAGTACAAAGGTTCCTGACTGGAGTTATGTGCCTGGTCCTGTGAGGATAACTTTGTGGTGGGTCAAATACTGGTGGAGGAGAGGAATGCAGCAGAATAAAGGAATTATGATTCCTGCTGGGACTACAGGCATTTGCCTACATGATGTGCTGCCTGTGATCACACACCCACTGCATGTTACTGGAGTGGAATCCTTTTTTTTTGCCTGAAAGTAGCCAAATACACATGAACTGTAGACAAGACAAAAGTGTTTGCAGGCAAATCTATGGGTTCACAGGAGACACAAGAGACTGCAGGTGCTGGAATCTGGAGCAACACACAAAGCACTGGAGGAACTCAACGGGTCGCAGAGCCTGTGGAGGGAAGTAGACAGTCGACATTTTGGGTCCAGACCCTTCATCTAGACTGAAAGAAGGAGGGGAGGTAGCCAGAATAAAAAGGTGGAGGGAAGGGGTGGAGCAACCGCTGGCAGGTGATAGGTGGATCCAGGTGAGGGGGGGGGGGTGATAGGCAGATGAGGGAGGGAGGGAGAGTGGGAATGATGTCAGAAGCTGGGAGGTGATAGGTGGAAGTGACAAAGGGCCGAAGATGGTGAAATCTAATAGGAGAGAAAGGTGAGGTATGGAATAGAGGAAGGTGGGGAGGGGAACGGGTGGGAGGAGTGTGTGGGTGATGGGCAGATGGGGAGAGTGGGGGAGGGGAAAGAGAAGGGGCGATGGGTGCCAGTTGGGTAAAGAGGAGAGAGAAAAAAAAATGAAGAAAAGGGACAGAGGAGGAGCAGTTACCAGAGGTTTGAGCATTTGATGTTCATGCCGTCAGGTTGGAGACGACTGCCCAGGTGGAATATGAGGTGTTGTTCCTCTAATTTGCATTCAGCCTCGTTCTGGCAATGGAGGAGGCCGTGGACAGACATATCAGTGTGGGAATGAGAAGTGGAGTTAAAACGGCTGGCCACCGGGACGTCCCGGCTGGTGTGGGGCAGACAGAGCGAAGGTCCTCGACACAGCGGTCACCCGATCTGCACCCGGTCGCACTAATGCAGAGGAGGCCCCAACAGGAGCACCGGATGCAATAAGTAACACCAAGGGATTCATGCGTGAAGGGCTGCCTCACCTGGAAGGGCTGTTTAGGGCCCTGGATGGCGGTGAGGGAGGAGGTGTAGTGGCAGGTTTAACGCTTTGTGCAGTTATAGGGGTGAGTGCCTGGTGAAGGAGGGGGAATAAGTGAGGTCATTCTACTTACTTGTCCCTGTCAAGAGGAAATGAGATGGATGCATTTCTCTGGGTGTAGGTTACATCAGTGACATTCTTTTGGCAGTCTTGTACAGCAATCTGCATGATGTTACTTCTATCTTCAGCAGCCAACTGAAAGGAAATATGAATAATAATTAAGTGCCATTATTATCTTAACAGACACTGCCAATCCTGTTCTTGCCCTGCTCTGGGGGGCAGTAGTTATGGCTGGAACACTGGGCAGATTTAGGAAATGAACTTTTTTGTAAAGCAAAGATATTTCATGCATTATTTCTCATGAAGTGAATTACTTTCCCAGAGACTTACCCAGTCTCTTCATGCACACCCTTTATTCCCCTTCCTCTTCTTCCAGCAGTTTGTCCTGTTCCGCAAGGTTTCTCTTAATTTTTCCAGTCATGTTCAATTACCAGAGTAAGTATCATCAAAACACTCTACATCCGGAAGCTGCTTCTTTCATTGTCAAACATTTCATGACCAAAATTATGCTGCAAAATCTGCCAGACCCCTGCAGAGTACTCAGAGGATCAGAAAGATTCAAAAGCGCATACTATTGCACCAGCGAAAGTAATCCAGCAATTAAACTGCAAGAATTCTGTAGATTAATTCAGTCAATTGTTGAATCATTTCTGCAGACTGGAGGATGACAAATGTAACCCAAGTTGTATAAAAATAGAGAGAGAGAGAAAATAGGGAACGACAGGTTCCTCTTTTGCACTGTTTATTTATTTTTTGTAACTTATAGTAATTTTTATATCATACACTGCACTGTTGCTGCAAAACAACAAATTTAACGACATATGTCAGTGATTCGAAAGACGTACAGGTTAGGAGCTGCGGGCATGCTATGTTGGCGCCGGAAGAGTGGCGACACTTGAGGGCTGCCCCCAGCAATTCTCAGTAATGCAAAAAGACGCATTTCACTGTGTGTTTCGATGTACATGTGACTGATAAATAAAGATCTTATCTAATAAACCTAATTCTGATTCAATAGTGGGGGAAATTCTAGATTCTAATATAAAGGATGTGATGCTGGTCAATTAGAAAATATTAACAGCATTAGACAAAGTCAACATGGATTTATGAAAGGAAAATCATGCTTGGCAAACCAACTGTATGTTGTTGAAGATGTAGCTGACAGAATGGGAGAAGCTGTAGATGTGGCACATCTGGAATTTCAGAAGGCTTTTGATAAAGTCCCACCATAAGAAGTTTGTGTACAAACTTAAAGCACATGGGATTAGGCACGTAATACTGGCATGTATTAAAATTTGATTGACAGATATAGGCAGATATAGGTATTTTTTGGGGGTGGCAGGCAATGAATAGTGGGCTACTGCAGTGCTTAGGTCCCAATTATTCATCAATAATTTGGTTGAGGGAACTGAATGCAATATTGCTATGTTTGCTGATGACATGAGGCTGAGTGATATTGTGAGCTGTGAGGAGGACTTCAGAGAGGCTTTAACCATGTTGAGTGAGGGAACAAATATGTGGCAGATGCAGGAGAACATAGACAAATGTGAAGTTATCCACTTTGAAGGGAAAACCAGAAAGGCAGAGCATTATTTAAATGTTGATAGCTTGGGAAATGTTGATGTAGAAAGGGACCTGTGCACACTAGTCACTGAAAGCAAACATAAGGGTATTATGACAAGCAGTTAAGAAAGCAAACTTACATCAATCTTCATTGCAGGAGGTATTGAATACAGGAGCAAGGATGCCTTGCTGTAATTATACTTGGCTTGACAAGATGGCACCTGGAGTGTGTGTGCAGTTCTGGTCTCCCTACCTAAGAAGGGACATACTTGCCATAGAGGGACCACAGAGAAGGTTCATCTGACTGATTCCTGAGATGATGGAGCTGTCACATGAGGAGAGATGGTGCTGACTGTGCCTGTGTTCACTATTGTTTGAAGAACAAGAGGGGATTTCATTGAAACACACAGAATTCTAGTAGGCCTAGACACATTGGATGCAAGGAGGATGCTTCAACTTGCTGCCATGTCCAGAATGAAGCGTGACAGTCTCAGGATGAGGAGCAATTTCTGTACCCACAGGGTGGTGAACCTGTGGAGTTGTGTACCTCTGAAGATGGTGGAGACAAAGTCGCTGAATCTACTGAAAAAGGAAATAAATTTCTGGACACAGAAGACATCCAGGGGTATGAAGTGTGTCACGAACCAGCAACAAAAGAAACCCACTGAGCATGATTCAGTGTTAAAAACTATTTTATTAATCACTACTTATGACCACACGTAAAATAAAAGTAAAAATGTTAGTATGTTAGAATTCAAAAATGTTAAACCTTGAACATTAACCCCAAAACTAAACTCTTCGTGTGTGTGTGACAAAGTCCCAAACTCCACGTTCAGGAATGGTTCTTAAAGTTCAGTTCCACAAGCCATAAGGTGAAACATGAGCAAGGGCTTCTTCAACAACCACCGTTGTCTGAGGATAAGACGTAGATGTAGAGAAACAGAGAGAGAGTAATTACGAAGTCCAAGTGTTTCACGATGGAACCCAAACGACACTTCAGTGTTTACTCGGTAGTGACTTCCTCACCCCGAAAAGCATCCGAATCGTGGTCGTCCACACACAAATACCTGTTTCCTTCTACAGGTCAGCAACAAAGTGAACTCCACCGGATTACTTCCAATTTCCATACATGGATTTCAGTGGCAGACACAGTTATTGTTTCTCATCCATCGATAGAGAAAACTAGCAGGCTGGTGTCTCTCTCCCTTCTCTCTCTCTTCTTCTGACTTCAACAACGTCATTACATCCTTTATCTTCTATTGACGTAAGCACGCCACACACACACACACACACACACACACACACACACTCTATCTAAAAGGGACATTCACTGAGTCCGTAACAAGTGAGAGCGGGAATATGGTATTGAGATTAAAGATCAACTATGATCACAATGAATGATGGAACAGGCTAAAAAGGCAGAATGGCCAACTCTTGCTCTTATTTTCTGTTTCCACATTTTTAAGAGGTACATTATTCTTTAAATAGCATGTATCGGGGCTTCCTCTTATTATGTTCAATATTGCATCCAGCTGGACAGAACTAAAATGAGGCATTGACTTGAGTATGGATTTGGGAATGGCAGCCGTGTATTCAGGTCAGCATGACACACAGATTTCTACATTATCTGCCTGTTCTGCACAATGTCAGCAGCCATCAGCTCCACACACAAGCTCCCTTACATAGATGGTGTCCTGCATGTTTCCTATAGTGTGGATGTGCAGGCCAGGCCCCAGTTGTAAAGTCTTACTTCAATACGGAAACCTAAAGAAAACAGAATACATTTTATCCACTAATATGTCCCCACCATGAAGCTCTCAAAGTTTCTGGAGTGCAGAATAAAGATAATGATTGACATGCTTTTACTGGGCTAGAAATACATTTAAGGCAAATATTCCATGTAGCTGAAAAAAAGTCAGATGTCACCAGGAACAAGTGACATGGTGTCATGACAACAACCTTTCCTTCAATGTCAGCAATATAAAGGAGCTGGTCATTGACTTCAGGAAAGGGGGGCGGTGCACATGCACCTGTCTACATCAATGGTGCTGAGGTCGAGAGGGTTGAGAGCTTCAAATTCCCAGGAGTGAATATCACCAATAGCCTGTCCTGGTCCATACACATTGACGCAACGGCCAAGAAAGCTCACCAGCACCTCTACTTCCTCAGGAGGCTGAGGAAGTAGAGGTATGTCCTCTGACACTCACCAACTTTTATCAATGGACCATAGAAGGAATCCTATCTGGATGCATCACGGCTTGATATAGCAACTGCTCTGCCCGGGTTCGCAAGAAACTGCAGAGAGTTGCGGACACAGCCCAGCATATCACTGGAAACCAGCCTTCCCTCCATGGACTCTGCCTATACCCCTCGCTGTCTCGGTAAAGCAGCCAGCATTATCAAAGACCCCACCTACCTAGGACATTCTCTCTTCTCCCCTCTCCCATCAGGCAGAAGATACAAAAGCCTAAAAGCACATACCACCAGGCTCAAGGACAGCTACTAACCCACTGTTATAAGACTAATGAACGGTTCCCTAGTACAATAAGATGGACTCTTGACTTCACAATCTACCTCATTGTGACCTTGCACCTTATTTGTCTACCTGCACAGCACCCTCTCTGTAGCTGTGACACTTTATTCTGCATTCTGTATTGTTTTACCTTGTATTACCTCAATGCACCATTGAGGACATTTTCAAGAGGCGGTGCCTGAAGAAGGAGGAGGCATCCATCATTAAGGACCCTCACCATCCGGGACATGCCCTCTTTTCATTACTACCAGCAGGGAGGAGGTACAGGAGCCTGAAGTCCCACACTCAATGTTTCAGGAATGGCTTCTTCCCCTCTGCCATCAGATTTCTGAACAGTCCATGAACCCATGAACTCTACCTCGTTATTCCCCTTCTGCACTATTTTATTTATTTATATTTTGGTAACTTATGGTAACTTTTACGTCTTGCACTGTACTGCTGCTGTAAATCAACAAATTTCACGACATATGTCAGTGACAATAAATCTGCTTCTGATGCATTGTGTAATGAATTGATCTCTATGAATGGTATGCAAAACAAATTTTTCACTATACCTCGGTACAAGTGACAATAATAAATCAATTCCAATTCCATTTCCAATTATTTGAATGCAAAATCCTACTTACTTGTTCCTCTGTCCTCTATATTTCAGTCCTACAATCCCTTCCCTGAAACCACCACAGAGGCAGCCAGTACATCTGCCTTCATCAAGAATACGTCAAGTTTTTTTGCTCTGCGAAGTCACAGGAAACTCAAAGTTAGAGATTGTTACATCAGACCTCTCATCTCCCCTATTCACACCCTCCACATCGCGCCCCCCCCCCCCAACCACATCAATGGTGCTGTCTGGAGATGGAGTAGAATCATAAGACCATATAGGAGCAGAATTAGGCCATTCCACCTATCAAGTCTGCTCCACCATTCGATCATGGCTGATTTATTTTTCCCTCTTAACCCCATTCTCCTGCCTTCTCCCCGTAACCTTTGACGTCCTTACTAATCAAGAACCTATCAACCTCCACCTTAAATATCCCCAGTGACGTGGCCTCCGCAGCTGTCTGTGGCAATGAGTTCCACATATTCACCACCCTCTGGCTAAAGAAATTCCTCCTCATCTCTGTTCTAAAGGGACTTCCTTTTATTTTGAGGCTGTGCCCTCTGGTTCTAGACTCTCCCACTACTGGAAGACTCTCCCTCTCCACATACACTCTATGCAGGCCTTTCTATATTTGGTAGCTTTCAATGAAATCACCAGCCTTCCCTCCTTGGACTCTGTCTATACCTCTCACTGCCTTGGTGAAGCAGTGAGTATAATCAAAGACCCCTCCCACCCAGGTCATTCTCTCTTCTCTCCTCTCCCACCGGGCAGAAGATATAGGAGCCCGAGGGCACGTACCACCAGGCTCAAGGACAGCTTCTATCCCAAGGTGATAAGACTATTGAACGGTTCCCTTATATGATGAGGTGGACCCTTGACCTCACAATCTACCTTAGAACATAGAACATAGAACAGTACAGCACAGAATAGGCCCTTCAGCCCACAATGTTGTGCCGACATAGCTAATACCTCCTAGTTATAGAATGCCCATATCCCTCTATTTTCCTCTCATTCATGTGCCATCCAAGCCCAGCTTAAAAGCCCCCAAAGAATTTGCCTCCACCACCCTATTAGGCAACGCATTCCAGGCATCCACCACTCTCAGTAAAAAACGTACCTTTCATGTCTGTACTGAACCTACCCCCCTCACCTTAAATGCATGCCCTTTGGTACTGGATTGCTCAATAATGGGAAAAAGGTATTGCTTGTCCACCCTATCTATGCCCTTCATAATTTTATACACTTCCAACAGATCACCCCTCAGCCTCTGCCACTCCAGAGAAAAGATCCCAAGTTTGTCCAGCCTCTTCTGATAGCACATGTCCTCTAATCCAGGCAGCATCCTCGTAAAACACCTCTGCACCCTCTCTAAAGCCTCGACATCTTTCTTATAGTGAGGTGACCAGAATTGTTTGGCCTTGTTTGACCTTGCACTTTATTGTCTACCTGCAATGCACTTCCCTGTATCTGTGACACTTTACTCTGTATTCTGTTATTGTTTTTACCCTGTACTACCTCAATGCACTCTGTACTAACTCAATGTATCTGCACTGTGTATTGAACTGATCTGTACAAATGGTACGCAAGACAAGTTTTTCACTGTACCTCATTACAAGTGATAATAATAAACCAATACCATTCCCAATCCCCTCTCATCCTTCTAAACCCCAGCGAATACAGGCTCAGAGCCATCTAATGCTCCTCATACATTAACCCTTCCATTTCCGGGATCATTCTTGTAAACCTCCTCTGGACCCTCTTCAATGCCAGCACATCCCTCCTTACATAAGGGGCCCAAAACTGCCCAAAATACTCCAAATGTGGTCTGACCAACACCTTATAAAGCCTCAGCATTACATCCTTGCTTTTATATTCTAGTCCTCTCAAAATTAATGCTAACATTGCATTTGCCTTCCTTACTACCGACTCAACCTGCAAGTTAACCTTGAGGGAATCCTGCACTAGGACTCCCAAGACCCTTTTCACTTCCAATTTCTGAATTCGCTCCCTGTTTAGAAAATAGAACATTAGAACACTGGAGTACGAGAAAGCGACATAGGAAACCTGGGGCTGGGTGTTTTGGTGAACTCCAGGCATCGTTGCACCGGATGAAGATGTTCACCCAGAAATTTTTTATTTCACAAATCTGGACTGCTGATATTTTCGCTGCCAGTATCAGACACAGCAGCAGTTCATTAAATGCTGCTGCTTTATAGTCACTCATCATAGTGACATGTAGATTTCTTGGACATGATCCAACAGGGGGGGCCTGAATATTTCTTAAAATCCACAGTCGATGTGTTTACATGAAGGATGTGTTCTGTATTTCTAGTATTGGACCTGTTTAAACTATCAGCCCAAAGTCTGCAATCAATAAGAACAGAGATGAATCAATCAAACTTTTCTTCTCACTGTTCTATTTGTTTTTATTCATTTAGGGATTACCAGCCCTGAAATTGGATTTCATCTACTTTGATGCTCTTTAAATTTCAACAACAAATCAGGTTCCTCTCAAAAAACTCCTTCCATTGGTCACAGACAATTTTGAGACTCAAGAGACTGCAGATGCTCGAAATCTGGAGCAACACACAAAGTGCTGGAGGAACTCAACGGCTCAGGCAGCATCTGTGGAGGGAAATGGACAGTCGACGTTTTGGCTCAAGGCCCTTCATCTGGGCTGGGTTTGGACAATTTTGAGACAACTTTTGAAGGATTCATATGCAGAAAGAAGCCATAAGCAGGGTCTACACAGATTCAGTAAGGACCAGGTTCAATTCTACGCAGTTGTTGATGCTTTGTTTCACAGTAATTAGAGAAGGGCATCGGCCCTTAAAGTCACAATCCCAATGACAGCCAGGGAACAGGAACACATGCATGGCTGCTATTGGAGGAGGTAGGGGAGAGGGACAGAGCTACTAGAAGTACAGATAGGGCAGAAGTCTTGCTTGATGGCGGGAGAAAGGACTTGTGCACCAGATGTGCAGGAGTTGCACAAGGGCCACCATTAGTGATCCTGCCAGGAGGTAACTGAAGGCGTCTTCTCCAGGAGTCTGGTGCCTCAGCAGGCTGAAAGGGGACTCAAATGGATCATGAGCAGAAGGAAGATGAACAGAAGGTAAGTTCACTACCAGGGATTCATTGTCGTTACTACATCCCTTTGATGAAGGGGTGAATGGAAGGGGAGGAATTGGAAGGAGCTGCTGATGATGCTGAAGACCAGAGTGTGGCATGGCACCTGACACACCACCTTAGACACCGACATTGGAAGGGATGAGCAGAATAGGTAGACGAGCACACATTACAGTGTGGTACACCAGGGTCTGGCATGAGGTGCAGTGGATCACATGTGGGGCGATTGCCAGAAGGCAGCCATATGGATGGTCCCTTCCAGCCGGGTGAAGCACCACACTCTGGAGGACTCAGGTGCCAACCATAATGGAGATGCTTTCATGACAAGGCTAATGTGGACGTATATTGATTAAGTGAGTGAACTGAGGCCTGCCTAGCTTAATGCAGGAGGTGACAATGAGGAGCAGGCCATGGCCATACTTCACGGGACATGGAGCTAAGAGACCATGACTTTGGAGGTGAGGTGTGCTTCTTTGCAGGGGCTCGGCGACAAGCTTCATGGAGGCACATCGAGTTCATGCAGTCTCACCCTGAGCAGCTTGAAGCACAAAAGGGAAAATTGATTTGCCACACAGAACCAGCTTGGTAACTAGTAACTGGTAATTGGGTTATTATTGTCACCTCTACCGAGACAGAGTGAAAAGCTTTTGTTGGCATGCCATCCATTCTATACATAGTACAGGGAGGTAGTACAAAAAGGAATAAAAGAATGTAAAAGATCATGTTACAGTTAAAGAGAAAGTGCAGTGCAGGTAGATTATAACATGGCACCTAGAGCGTAAGTCTAATTACTTCACAATTATGTGGTTCATTTTGGTGGGGCTGTAATTTTTAATGAAAAAACTCCAGTCAATGTTGTCACATAGAATCATAAAGTCACAGTTACACATCACGGAAACAGGCCCTTCAGCCCAACTCATCCATGCTGACCAAGTTGCCTTCCTGAGCTAGTCCCATTTACCTGCATTTGGCCCATATCCCTCTCAACCTTTCCTATCCATGAACATGTTGAAATGTCTTCTAAACATTTAAATTGTACCTGCCCCTACCACTTCCTCCAACGGTTTGTTCCATATACCCACCACCCTCTGTGTGATAAACTTACCTCTTGGGTCCCCTTTAAGTGTTTCCCCTCTCACCTTAAACCTATGCTCCCCTACCTAGGAAAAAGACTGACCATCCACCATGCAAGGGCCACGATGAGGTAAAATGAGAGATCAAGAGTTCATCTTTAGCGTATAAGAGGTCCGATAAAGAGTCTGATAACAGTGGGATAAAAGCTGTGCTTGAACCTGGTGCAAGCTGTCCTTGAGCTTGATGACTTCACTGCACAGGGAGCTGCCACTCATGAGGAGATCATTGTTCTTGGTGGTCAATCAGTGACCAATCATGTGCAGATTTTTGCTCTCCCAAGACAAAGGGATGCAACCCACGCACTGTTTCCAGTTCTCCAAGGGATGCATCAGATCTGCTGCCAGCTGCTCTCTGTGGACAGGGAGTTGCAGCCCATCAGCAGATTGTTTTCCTACATGTGCAGAGAGATGCCGCTCATGAGCAGATCGGTCTCCAACTCGGAGAAGTGACACAATCCCATTCCTTCCCCCTCCCCCTGACTCACCCACCTCTTCATCATGATGAATGTCCTGCTCACATTGGGTGGATGGCTAACTGAGGGGAAGAGTGAAGGCAGCTCCGAATCTTGTGGGTGAAACAACGGCAGTGCATTCTGAGGGCCAACAGACAGCCATTCCATTGTCTATGCAGCTCTCATGAGGACAACAAGACACCTCTCACCACTGCCTTTAGGCAATATGTTCATCTGTGCAGCAAGCCATCGCAGACTACTTCTTCGTTTGGCTAGTGCCAGATGTTGGAAGCCAACCCATCTTGGGTAAGAGTTCCTTATGATTTGTGGGCAGCTTCTAGCAGCTGGGTTCAATGGGTCAAGCAGCATCTCTGGGGAGAAAGGAATTGTCAACATTTCAGGTTGAGACCCTGCATCAGGACTCATACAAACGAAGGAAATGGAAAACACAAAGTTGTAGGAAATGTCCAGCAGGTCCTGCCATACTAATAAGAGGTGAATGTGAATGTGTTTGAACAAAACTTCAGATGTGACTTGGTTCTGATCACCACTATAGGAAGGATGTGATTAAGCTGGAGAGTGTGCAAACAAAAATTCACAAGGATGTTGCCAGGACTGGAGAGCTTGAGTTATGAGGAGAGACTAGATAGGCTGGGGCTGTTTTTCCTGGAGCGAATGAGGCTGAGGGGTGACCTCACATAAAAACTTGAGGGGCACATATGGTGGATGGTCAGTCTTTTTCCTAGGTAGAGGAGCCTAGCTTTAAGGAGAAAAATTTAAAGGGGACCCAAGAGGTAAGTTTATCACACAGAGGGTGGTGGATATATGGAACGAACCGTTAAAAGAAGTGGTAGAGGCAGGTATAATTTAAACGTTTAAAAGATATTTCAATATGTTCATGGATAAGAAAGGTTTAGAAGGATATGAGTCAAATGCAGGTAAATGGGACTAGCTCAGGAAGGCACCTTGGTCAGCATGGACGAGTTGGGCCTAAGGGCCTGATTCCGTGATGTGTAACTATGTCTTTATGACTCTACATGACCAGACATTAAATGGAGCTTTTTCATTAAAAATTATAGCCCCACCAAAATGAACCACATAATTGTGAAGTAATTAGACTTACGCTATAGTTACCATGTTATTCTGGCAACAATTGCAGACAACCTCCAAAGTACAGTAGGTTACTATCTCATGAGTCTAATCCATGCTTGTTCACAATAATGCCAATCTGATCAATATGTTTTTTGTGCAATACTTTTACCTGCCATGGCTACAATGCTGACAAGTCATCATTAACATTGACTTCAAAGGATTCAAGATTTCCAACAAGATTTCCGACAGAGTGGAGCTGATTTAGGGGAAGTTCAGCTCAAATCAGAGTTTCTGAACTGATTGGGAGCAACCGGGAAATACAAAGATTTTGCAGCAAACCAGTTAATTTGTAAGATTGCAGAACATTTCAATGAAGTCTATGTTCAGTGCAAGTGGACCAGAGCAGCAGGATGTGGGTAAAGTTTTTTGTCTCGCAGGCCTTCCCAACTGATTATTGGTGTATTATGTTAGTTTTGAGTATTGTAATGTAGAGAGAGTCAATTGATTTGCATTAGAAACTGATTTTTCAGGTTCCCTATGAAATCTGTTTTTCTGTGAAAGACTCCCACAGAATGTCTCAATGCTAGATGCATTAGAAATCCTGAATCCTTTGTTCATCAGAAAGGTTCAGGTAGGGTGTGATGTCTCTGAAGACTACCTGGGAGCAGGGTCTTCTAGTAATGGATTAGTTCCTGTAATAGAGTGCTGCCAGTGGTGTCACTACAGAGGGATACATGGACAGAGTATCTCAGAATCTAAATGCTGGAGGAAGTAATCACTGTTAGGTATGGAACATTCTGTGAACTTTGGAAGACGTTTCACCAGCCAGCAGTGTTTTTGGAAGCTATCCAGTCAGGTGTCTGGAATACAAAAAAAATGCAAGAAAAAAACTAGATTGTTGAGCTGCTAGTTGGATTGAAACTGTACTTTGGTGGTGGTAGTGTGGAGCCTTTAGCTCCCATGTTTGTCAGCATTGGTCAAATGGAAGTCATTAGAGGCAATCCTGACACTGTGAAAAGGTCAGATGCGCTTACATGCATTGTGACTTGAAATGCCTGGGCAAACTTCGCGATTGACATGATTTCATACAGAGCTGATCGCTAATCCAATCTGATCTAGGCAAAATTGGTTTGTGCTTGAATAAACAATGCAACATGTTCCAAATATTGTCTATCCCAGATTACCCTGGAGAAAGTGGCGGAAAGACCGCCTCTAGAACAATTGCATTGAAGATACTCCCACATGCTTTTGGGTCGGGAGTTCCAGGAGCTTTTCCCTGGACTACAGATCTATAAAACTGAGGAAGAATGCTGCTCTGGTCATTCAAATGGGTAGAAGTTGCGGATTTGGTGGGTACCTACTAGTATTTCATAAATGACACACTCTTGGCTGCAATGTCCCAGTGGTAAAGGGAGTGAATGTTTAAAGTGAACCTGAGGGCCTCCCAAACAAGCTGTTTTGTCCTGGTTGCACCAAGCTTCTTTTGTGCATACTCACTCATCCAGAGAAGTGGAGCGTATTCCATCACACATCTGGCTTGTGCCCCGTACATGGCAGAAAGGCTTTGGTGAATTGGAAGGCAAGTCACTAACTGCAGGTCACTCAACCCCTTTCTGGCTCTTTTACCCACAGCATTTAAGTTGCTGGTCCAGCTAATTTCTCGTTAATAGTGATCTCCAGAAAGTTGAGCGTAACGGATAATTTATATTAAAAGAAGCTTGCAAGCAGGGTCGTACATGAGGTTGGTAGGAGCAAGCAGATACAGTCCCCTACCCTTCCCCAATAATAGATTAAAAATAAATTCTTCCTTGAGATTATGAAGGCATGTTCTCAAAATTCATCCAAAGCTAGTGGACTTAAATTCTGCCCACAACTAGAAGCTCAACTTTATCTTGTGTTGCATTAATGCTATTTTCTACTTGTCTGATCCTGAATGTTCTCCAAGTCTTCCTCCATGAGGGATGAACTATTACATTATTTAAGGAGGTGATTGCAGGGTAAAAGTAGGCTTTAAGGGCTAGTTTAAGGACCATTGCTCACTGGACAATCATCAGCCAGCATCTGACCTTACAATGAAGAGAAAGTCATTGATAAAATAACTAAGCCTATGCCAAGGAACTCCAGAAACTATATCTTTCCTTTTTCTTTTTCATATCCTGAAGACACTGGCATAACATTGTCACGGAGTAAAGCTGTATAGTAGCGTGTGTGTGGTGTGTGTGTGTGTGTGTGTGTGTGTGTGTGTGTGTGTGTGTGTGTGTGTGTGTGTGTGTGTGTGTGCACCCACTGAGTATCAGCATGCCTTCATAATCTGGTGTATATTGCCCTCAAGCCTACCCATGTCTCTGGCCAAAATCTGTTCACATTTCTTCTTGCTAAGAAGCATAGGGCAGCACCCTCTGTTCTTTAACAAGAGGGTTGAGAGTATTCATTGCTCCATTACAGTTCTATGGGCTGAATTCAGCCTACACTGCATTAATCAGGATTGAAATCTTCGGGTCAGTTTGTTTCAGTACCACATCGTGTATTCTAATGCCAACTGAATCATCTGGAGTTGCTCAGCCTACATGCTGTCTTCAATATCTGATGCATTTTTCACCTCACTCAGTATAAGAGATGTCAGTGCTGAGCAATGAAATATTTTACCAGTGTAATCAGAATATTAAGATCACTCACATCTGCCCCAGAGTCGTCCTCAAGTTCAAACTCTAAATAGTCTCCAAATGCTCCAGTTTGATTTTTCTACTCTCCCTTATCACCAGATTATGATCCCCCTAATGATGATTTAATGGTCATTTAGGCTGAATTATGTGTAACTTTACATCTCACTGCATCAATAAAAAAATAATTCTGCAAATTCTGGAAATACACATCTGGTCCAGCAGCATCTTCAAATAGAAAAGACAAGTTCATATTTCTGGTGCAGATGTTCTGAAGTAACCAAAAATCTAAGCTCTCTTCACTTTTCACAGATGTTGATGGACCTTTTACTGAATCACTTTGCTCTGGATGAGGACTCAGGTCCCCAATGTACAGTAACAGAGTACTAATTCATTAGCTACACAGCCTCCATATATATCTCAGCAGAGTTATTTCTGGAGTCCAATATAATCTTGTCCTGAGAATGCCTGTCATAAATTCCCAAAGCACTGCTTCTTCCATTTATGATGTCATGTGGATTCCTTAATTCATCTTCAGCCTCATTCACTGCCAGGTGTCCATTCTCCAGACGTATTGCAGCTGTTATCATGTTTCTGCACCATCAAGCCAACAGCTGCAAGAAATGGCACTACTTTCCTCTACATCTCCCAGCTCCAGCAACCATCCTTCGTTTTTCCAGTAAGGCATTTGCCTTGCTATACGTAAGGGTCTTTGGGTTTAACAGATAGTTGGGGAAAAGAGTGTGAAAGAATTCAAAAGATGTTAGTGCAAAGGAATTAAGTATTTTACCGGCGTAATCACAGATAACGTTAAGGTCAGTCACATCCACCCCAAATTCTTCCTTAAGTGCAAACCTGGAATAGTCTCCAAATACACCATTTTGATTTTTTCACTCTCCCTTATCACAATATTATGATTTTTCTAATGATGATTTACAATTTAATGGTAACTTGCTTTATTATTGTCACGTATACCGAAGTACAGTGAAAAACTTTCTTTTGCATGCCATCCATACAGATCATTTCATCACATCAGTACATTGAGGTAGTAGAAGGGAAAACAATAACAGAATGCAGAATAAAGTGTTACAGTTACAGAGAAAGTGCACTGCAGGCAGACAATAAGATGCAAGGCCATAACAAGGTAGACTGTGAGGTCAAGAGACCATCTTACCATACTAAGGGGCCATTCAATAGTCTTATAATAGCGGGATAGAAGTTCTCCTTGAGTCTGGTGGTGCATGCTTTCATGCTTTTGTATCTTCTGCGGGATGGGAGGGATTCTGCCAAATGTCTGGGGTGGGTGGGGTCTTTGATTATGCTGGCTGCTTTACCAAAGCAGAGAGAAGTGCAGACAGAGTCCATGGAGGGGAGGCTGGTTTCCGTGAGGTGCTGAGCTGTGTCCGCAGCTCTCTGCAGTTTCTTGCAGTCTTGAACAGAGCAGTTGCCATACCAAGCCAAATTAGGCTGAATTATGTGTAACTTTGCAACTAACTGAATCAATAAAAAATAATTCTTCTGCAAACTCTGGAAATACACATCTGTTCCAGCAGCACCTGCATGTAACAAAACAGTTACATTGATAATAGGCTATTCCAGTTTACAGAGTGAACTGCTTATTTTTTAACTAATCAACAAGCATTTGGTTAATTCATGAAATTGGACCTTGGTGAACTATATTTAACTCCTTAGCTCTAATGGCATATCGATTTAAATTAATTGAAAGGATGCCATCTTGAGACTTCAAAACAGTCAGAAATATGATTAGTTTCAGGTCTGCAAAATGAGCCATTAATGTAGAGCCAAAGAAGATATCGATAAAAATCTTATAAATAGGGAAACAGAGTTAACATTTCAGAACCAGTGACATTTCATCTTGTGTTGAGTCTGAAAGCACCAACACATAAGTGTCACCAGAATGTTGGAATAGGTTGATGGGGGTATGGGAGTAAACATGAATGGATGAATTCCACTGTGGGCTCCTATGCATTGAGTGGAACTGAAAGGTAGTGGTCCTCTCTCAATGTAAAGATTTGAGTGTGAGAGCAGAGTTCAGAAGTTTCCGGAAACACGATTCACAGCTCTACAAGAGTAAAGACATCCATAAGCATTCTTTGCAAATTTCTGCTCAAATGCTGTAATCTATTAAATCTTAAACATTCCAAATTTTGCTAGTTTTTGATGTCAATGCCACCCTCTACTGTTCACAGAGCTAAAAGCTGCTTAACCTTTTGTAAAATTATCTTGGAAGTTGTACTATTCTAAGCATTTTAAGCAATGGCCTGGATTTTCTGAGGAAACATCTGTAGTTCTGCGAGGAGTAAATACATTTCCTCATGTAAATAGCAGAAGCTTTGGAATTCCTGCATGAATGTGTAAATCCTGAACTGGGGTTTGCTGGGGTTTTTGCCAATTATGCTCCACCATGGAGTCCAAAACCAGAGTGCAAACTTACTGCAATTCCCCACCACTTATATTGGAGAACCGGCCCCCGCTGAACATGTGTAATGTTAGACCTTGTACAAGAATAGTGCCTCCATCCCTTTTGATAAGCATAGTAGATGCATGCAAGGTGTGTATAGGTAATTCAGATTTTATTTACTTAATTTAGTTCTTGAAGTGCTGTCAAGCTTTTTCAGTGCCTTGAAATTCATCCCCAGATAATAGTATATATTGAAAAACACGATGACACTGGAGGAACTCAGCAGGCCAGGCAGTATCTGTGGAGAAAAGCAGGCGGTCAACGTTTCGGGTCAGGACCCTCCTTCAGGACTTAAGATAGGAAAAGGGGAAGCCCAATATATAAGAGGGAAAAGCAGAGCAGTGATAGGTGGACAAAAGAGGGGAGGCGGGGTGGGCACAAGGTGGTGATAGGTGGATGCAACTAAGAGATAGTGATAGGCAGGTGCGGGGGAGGAGATCCGGGGGGGATGGGTCAACGTTAAGGAGAGAAAAAAAAGGTAGAAAAAAAGCTAGGAAAGGGAAGAGGAGAAGAAGCATGGTGGGGAGGGAGGGGGGATGGTTGTGGAGAATGGGGGTTGGGGATTACCTAAAGTGGAAGAATTCGATGTTCATGCCATTAGGCTGCAAGGTTCCAAGACGGAAAATGAGGTGCTGTTCCTCCAGTTTGTACTTGAAACCCATGATGAGGCTTTCCACTCCAGGACATTTGAGATGTCCAACTTTTTTTCTAACTGGGTCTTCCTTTCGTCTGTGGTCGAGAGAGCTTGCACCCATATCTCTGCCATTTCCCACGCCTCCGCTCTCACCCCCACCCCTCCCAGACCCAACAGGGATAGGGTCCCCCTTGTCCTCACATTTCATCCCACCAGCCTACCCCTCTCTTAGTGCTATATATTGCCTAGTAAGGTTGTTAACTCTTCCTTCAAAATTATAGGATCACAGAATCACATGCTGCCCCCAGCACATTCTACGCAAAAACGTGTATTTCACTGGGTGTTTCAATGTACATGTGACTAATAAAGATACCTTACCTTATCTTATCTTATCACAGATCAGTAACAGCACAGCTACAGGCCATTCAGCCCACTGAGTCTGTACTGGCTCTTTGTAAGACCATGTGTTATTCCCTTGCCACTAAATTGAATTTTAAAAGCGGGGTACAGAAGTGCCCTGTGACTGTATCACACAGGTAGTGTAATTCTTTTGAAATAGTTTGATTTTCAATGGTTTTTGAATATTTCTAAAAGTCAGAGGCCATCCAGCAATGTTTTTGATCGTTTTAACAGTTGGTTTAGACATGAATATGACTCAGGTGGCTGTCAAAGTTTCTCAGCATTTCAGAAGGCTTAAACAGCACAGGGCCCAGACAATGAACATCAGGATGACTTCTGCAAAGAAACTCCCATGGGAGGCCCATTCATGGTGGGTAAGTAAGTGAGCATTGGTCATAGGTAGCCAGGAAATTATGGTGCAGTGACCTTTTAACAAGAGAATTGCAGTTTTGAGCTTGTTTGTTCTTTTCTCTATGAGCATATGCATTATTTTCAGAGTATTTGAATTACCAGTATGGTGTCAGATTCAGGCAGTTGGCGTGTCCAAGAATGCCAATAAAAGGTGGCAAGCCCATTAACTTGTAGTTCCTGTTCTGTGGCATATTTGGTGTAAGTGAGGTCCTAGGATTGACATGGCTGAAAGCCCAACCATTTCAGGAGGAGAATGCTCAAGGAAGCACAGGCTATTGCAGCTTACCAGTAGTACAAAACACCATCGCAACTGAAATGGTCTGGGGAAGCCTGACCAAGATCTGCCTGAGAAATTTAGCATGGTTTCTGATCAGTCTGGATGAGGACTCATACCAGAAGGGACAGGATGGATTCAGAGATCAAAGAGTCTGCATGAAATTAAATATTAGAGATGGCCCATTAACAACAGTAAGGTCACATAAAGCCGAGAAGGCCCGAGATCAGAAAATTGAAGCAGATTTGCCAGGTCAGTTTGGTTAATCTAGAGGGAAAATTATAATGAATGGTAATGAAAGAAAAACATCGTTAAACTGGACACGAAACATACTGGTGCTGAGATAATGACACTTGGTGGAAGAATTCCTAAGAGAAAAGCTATTTAAATATCACACAAAAAGCTGAAGGAAATCAACAGGTCAGGCAGCATCAATGGAGGGGAATGGACAGTTAATGTTTCAGGTTGTGACCCTTCATCTGGACTGAAGGATAGAGGGGAGATAGCCAGTATAAAGAGGTGGAGAGAAGGGGTGGAGCAAGAGCTGACAGCCTATGAAACTTCCAGTGCCAGGCAGGATTTGCCATGAAAGAATACAGAGAGCAGCAACATTTATGGTAAGTAATAACTTTAGATTCATTACGGCTTTTGATCTTTGCAGCTTTAGACGAAAAGTCATCGACCTGAAGTGTTAACTCTGATTTTCTCTCCACAATATCGTCTGACCTGCTGTGTTTTAACAGAAGTGGCTGGTACCTTTTTTCATTTCAGAATTCTACATCTGAAGTACTTTAGCTTTGTTTCCTATTATTGTGTGAATGAATAAAGGGTGTATGTTGCTGTTGCTCAGTGAGTTCATTTCCATCTGAGATTGTATACATGGAACTAGGAAAAAAATTTTGGATAATATTTTATGTTAAAGCAGGTGACATAAATTTACTCTGACAAGAGCTTACTTGTGAAACCATAATCAACATTTTATTTTCCTTGGATTGTGGCTAAAAATTGCTATTGGTTTAAGGAATTCAAATTATAATGAGTGTTCTTAAATTAATTTGAATGTTTACATAGCATTCCTTTCAAGTCCAACACTGGCTCCTCAGTCACGTCCAAAAGATGCACAAGTAGAAAGTTACCAGTAAATGTAAATTGAATTGATCGAAGAAGCACTGAAGTAATCTATGCTAGAATGATGAAGGAGAGCAAGGAAGGAGACTGTCTATTTTGTTACAAGTTGAGGGATTATTTTGTTCTCAATTCGTATAACTCTGCAGCAACTCTATGGATGCATGAAGGCGCCCACAAGCTGTGGGAATCTTTGGGTAAAATGTAAAAGGTTTTGTTTGAGTGTGAAAACTAATATTTGTGCCAATTATATTCAGTTTTCTATTGTCATTTGGAAAGCGACCCTGTACAGCAGGAAAAAGATGACCCAAATTGCCAGGTTTTCTGTAAAGCAAAACATTTTTTTATTGTTTGGTTTAATAAAATATTGGCGACACAAGACTGCAGATGCAGGACTCTAAAGCAATAAACAATCTACTGGAGGAACAGCGGTCGAATAGCAGCTGTGGGAGGTAAGGAATTCTCCTGAAGCAGGGTTTCGATCCAAGACATTGACAATTGAGTCACATCTCAATGACTAAATTACTACAGATACTTGGCCTTTTAGCTCTTCCCTTACCATCATCCATGGACCCAAGCAGTATTTCCAGGTAAAGAAGCAATCCACTTGTACTACTTCCAAACAGTTGTACTGCATTCAATATTCACAGTGTGGTCTCCTCTTCATTGGAGAAACCAAATGCAGATTGGGTGATAAGCTTGTGGAGCACTTGAATACAGTCTGCATGAATGACCCTGAGCCTCTTGTTGCTTGCCACTTTAATTCACCACCCCACTCTCACTCTAGTCTCCTGCCCTGTTATAACAAGATCTGATGCAAGTTTGAGGAACAGCACCTTATCCATCGCCTGGGCACATTGCAGCTTTCCTGATTCAGTATTGAGTTCTCCGACTTAAGGTAACTTGCTTTCTTTCTCTGGATCAAAACTGATCACTTTTGCTATTAAGTCATCCATCTGTGAAATTGGTTCTGTTTTTTCTCTTTCCATCAGTATAATCTGCCCTGCTGATCATGTCCCACAGTCCTGCTACCAGCAAAGTGACACTTCTTTGTTTGTATTATCAGCCTCCCATTAACTCATTTGACCAGAGGACGCCTTTATCCTACCCCCATGGTAACCCTACTCTCAATCTATCACACCAATTTTTTGCCTTATTCATTCCTCCCATCTCCTCTGTAACTTAAAAACCAAACTGCTTTTTTTTTCTCTTTCCCAACTCTGACAAAGGGCCACAGCCTGGAAACATTAATTCTGTTTCTCTTTCCACAGATGCTGCTTGACCTGCTGAGTGTTTCCAGCATTTTCTGTTTTTAATTAGAATAAAAATTTGGTAACATTTGTGTATTTTTTTATTAATGTTCTGAGAACTGGAGGTCAAATTCACTGGCAGTAGAATCCCCTCAAAACAATAATCCAGATCATGCTGACTGATAGCTGGTATCTCCAAAGGGAAGCCCCTGCCATCAGCTGCTCACAGCTCAGCATGTCTCGGGTGATTCCAAGTGTGCAGCGAAAGGTGAAGTTTCAATATAAGCTGGAGGTCAAATGCTGGCACATGTGGCTGTCTGCTCCACCGCTGGACTTACCACTGAGCCCACAGCTGTTCAGCACTGTGGCAAGTTCAAACTAGGCAGATGTGCTGATCAATATGTGGACCAACAGTGAATCCGAGTGGAAGACAGAGACATTATCCATGTACTGGGAGACTTTGACCTAAGTATGCAAAATACCTGGGATCGTCACACTTCTTATACCCTCGTCTTTCCTGATGGACTCAGAAACAAGCTCGATGCAATACAGAGATGAGAGAGAGGAAAGAAGGCACCCTTGACTGACTGAAGATTTGATCGAGAAGCTGTCTCTTTCCCTCCTACTGATGAGAACTGTGATACTGTAGTCTGCATACAAATCCTCTCCTGAAACCCCACCATATCCATCTGCCATATTGAGTGAAAGGCCTTCTCCTGGGTCAAGCTGACAAGGCAAGTGTTCATCCCCTGTCTTGCAGATAGCCAATCATATCTCTGAGTAATGCAAGACTGTCAGAGTTCTTCCAGCCAGGTATGGCATGGGTCTGCTCCAGATGAACTCACTGGGCCTGGAACAGATAAGACTCAATTGGCACTGAGCTTGGGCAGAATCTTGTAATCCACATTAAACAATCTGATTTCCTACCTTTCCCCTTTCTACTTGTAGATGTGGGTGATGATTCCCTTCCTCGTGGATTGTTTTCCTGGGATGGTGCTCCGAGAGATTCCTGGAGCTGCATTACTAGGGTTACTGCTCCCAGGCGCTGGAGCTGGGATATTGGGGTGCTGCTCCCGGATTCCTGGAGCTGTGGTATTGAGTGTGCTGCTCCTGGATACCCAGAGCTAGAGTACTGGGGTTACTGCACCAAGTCTGGTTTCCCATTGTTGATGAGTTTTGGCTTTGCCTTAACCTGGAGGTGGATACCCCACTGCCCCCAGCACTTTGCTTCCTGCCTTGGCTCATTTTTCTTTGGTCTCCCACTGTCAGCATCAGCCTCTTTGCCTTCCACAATGTGCCATTTTTCTGCTGGCCTCTTTGTCCCTCTTCAGACACTGTTGGTCTGTGGGATCTCTTATTGCCTAGGGTGCTGACCCCCTTGGGTTTGCGGGCTTTTCCTTTCCTTCCTTGAATGATCAGGTCCACCCCAGCCTCTGGGTCACTTTCAATTTCCTCTGTAGCCTCTGGAATGGGTTCAGACGTGGCTGTCGGAGATTTGCAGCAGACCTCTTCCCAGCTCTTATTGTTCAGTGATCTTCTCCTTCTCTTCCTCCTCAACCCAATGCTTCTCATGTGAGATAATGGTGGGGTAGGAGTTTTGATTCCTATGGAAGCAGGTGTGACTGCTGCTTTCCACTTCTGAGTTTTTTCTTGTCTTATTGCCTGGGCATGGTGGGGTTTTGGTTTGTACAAGTCTTCTACCAGTGACCAGGCTCCACACACATCACAGAATTTGGGTCCTGGTCGTCCTCCTTTCTGCAATTGCAGCTCACAATGACTTTGCAGGGAAGGTGATTCCTGGCCAGGTTTGTCACAGGCTGAGCACACCCTGGGCTGAGTATATAAGCCACATGGCTGTGCATTGTACCAAGGAGAAAACAATAGGGCAGGTGGATGACATTGCCATCCTTGTCTGTCCCCATCTTGGCTTCATACCTTCTCTTGTTCACATGCCACACCCATTCTTGATTCACTGCCTCTTTGATGTGCCTTCTGAGAAACATGAGAGTATCAAGAACATGTGGTTTTAACATGGGGATGAGGGCTCACTCCTATTCTTGTGAGGGTGGGAAGGAAGCATCCAAACTCAGCAATGACAAAGGGTGATTCCTTGCTCTCCTCCTCATTGGATTTCTGTGTTCTCCAGCAGCCACCCACTTTGGTATTGGTATTGGTTCACTATTGCCACTTGCTCCAAGGTACAGTGAAAAACTTGTCTTGCATACCAATCGTACAGGTCAATTCATTACACACTGCAGTTACATTGAGTTAGTACAGAGTGCATTGAGGTAGTACAGGTAAAAACAATAACAGTATAGAGTAAAGTGTCACAGCAACAGAGGAAGTGCAGCGCAGGTAGACAATAAGGTGCAATGTCACAACAAGGTAGATTGTGAGGTCAGGGTCCATCTCATCGTATAAGGGAACCATTCAATAGTCTTATCATAGTGGAGTAGAAGCTGTCCTTAAGCCTGGTGGTACGTGCCCTCAGGCTCCTGTATCTTCTGCCTGATGGAAGAGGAGAGAAGAAAGAATGACCCAGGTGGGTCTTTGATTATGCTGGCTGCTTCATCGAGGCAGCAAGAGGTAAAGACAGAGTCCAAGGAGGGGAGGCTGGTTTCCGTGACACGCTGAGCTGTGTCCACAACTCTCTCTTTCCAAAAGGTTACACTGAAAAAGCCACTGCAAAGGAAATCTTACAGAGGAAAAATCTTCTTGGGTCTGAAGCCACACCACTCTGTGGCTTCTGTGTAAAGGTTCCTCACTTGCAAAGTGCTGAAGCTTCAGCAGGCTTTATGAAGATGTGAATGGTGCTCCTTGTACCACACTCCAGCCAAGTAGCTCTCATTGCCCTGGCAACGTAAGATTAGAATCTCTCCTTGTCACCTTAGTACAGTTTTTGAAAGAACTATCAAACCCCTGGTAGTTGGTCTCCTTCCAGGTGGAGCAGTGATGTGCTGGGAAGTGAAGCCAGATCCAAATCACATCCAGACGTCAACACAGGCCCAGGAGGGCTGGTGGGTGTACCGGAACCCCTTTCAAGTGCATGTGGTCACCCACCCTGTGGAAAAGATAGATGCCTGATATCTTACTATGTGTTAATACTGTAAACTGTTTCAATGAAAATTTACTTTTTAGGTTCTTTCATTTCTCTATCAGAGACATCTAAAAACCGTTAAGAAGCCTTTGATAGCAGGTGAGTTGGCAAAGCTCAATTTCAGGATGCCCTGCCTGAGGCCTGCCCATTGCTCAGATCCCCCTCCACCCTGCGAGATGCCTGCTGGGTGCAGACAGTCAGCTCATTTAGCCCTCCACATCCAGAAAAAGAAAGTGTGGGCGGCCCAGGACCGCAGGCAGTGGAACTGGGCAAAGAGCCTGTCCCAATAACTTCCAGCTGCACTCCTGAATGAGAGCATATAATGTCATCTCCTACTTCAGTGCAGTACTGAGGGGGAGCTGACTTGTTGGGGTGCTTGCTTTCAAAGGACAATGAAACTGAGGTTCTGCCTGTCTGCATGGCATACTATATCCCATGGTTATATTTGAAAAGAGCAGGAGAGTTCTCCCAGACAATATAATTTCTTCAGTCAAAAAAGAAGCTAACTGGTCATTTTTCTCATTGCTATGTGCAAGCTGAATGTTGTGTTTTTCTACTAAAACAATTGTAATGTTACTTCAAAGGTAACCTATGGCTATTAAATGTTTTAGGATGTCCTGAGACTGCAAGATGTGCTCTGTAAGTGCAAGTTTCCCTTTCCTTTTTCTCTGTCTCTGGAGGCTAATAGCCCACTTATTTATCCTGAGCCATGACCAAGTCACTCAAAACTATTGGAACTCCTTTATTTTTCAAGAAAATGTACAAGCAGGAAAATCAGATGAATTAGCACTCCATTGGGTTATTAAATCTGAGAGAAAGAGAGATTTGTGTGTGATCGGATTGCCCACTAATAGGTTCCAGATGTTCTTCCATTGGCACTGGCTAAGTAAATCAGAGGCTCACTCCAAGTCCTTATGGAAAAGAATGCCTCTTGGAAAGAACAACCTCTCAGCTTCAGGAGCTCAATTAATCCAATTGGGTCAACACATTGAGAGAGAACTCTGGCATTGGTTGCCAGTGCAAAATATCTGCAAGATTATCGGCTGCTGATTGTACTCAGTTCCACTAATTCAGTTCCATTGTGGTCAATGGAACTAAGTGTTCAGAGTGCAACTGTTGACCAACTGGAGGCTCCATCCAATGGAACTGAATTTCAGAAGTGGAGTACAACACACAGCCACCACTATATGGTGCATTTAGCACCTCTATACTACTCTATGTTCAGAAAAAAATCACTAAAAGCTGTTAACTCCAGTATCCTGGGTATGTTTCTCAGTAACGAGTAGAAACTTTAGATTCTGAGACCCCTGGGTACTTAAAAACAAAGTTTGCACATGATGATTTAGAACCTCATCACCAACTCTGCTTCATCTGTGATCTTACAATCTGAACACAGGCACTGACAAACAAGTGAATGAATGGAACTACCCGTGCAGAAGTAAATAGAACCAGAGACAGATGCTTGTGCATACATTGAGCACTGACAACTCAAGATAAATTTCTTTACCTAGAACTTCACAAACATAACAACAGGCAATTCAACCCTTCGAACACAAAGTAATAAGGTCAGATTTCCCCATGTGCATCTCCAAATGCCATACATTCACCCACTTGTTCAGCCCATCTCTGTATCTTCGTGCTTTATGCCTATATCTCACCTTCCATGTCTGAGAAAAGAAGAACATGCCTTGGCTCTTCAAAAATGCCATAATCCTAACTCTGGAAGGAGACAAATCTGATTGTTATACTGACAGATGGCCAACCTTCGAATTTGTGAAAATTCTCCCATTTCTGTGTTGTCACATCAGAGGAAATAGATTCTTTATATCTTCCCTATTGAAACCCTTCAACAAATTAACAACCAGATCATCCCCTTAGCCATGTAAACTTCAGCAAATGACAGTCACCCAGGTTTTATAATTTAGCCCTTTGAACCCTGATATTATTCTGGAAAACTTGTCTTTCCAACTACCCCATACTCAATACTGTCTTTCAGAAGGAAACAGAAGTCTGATACAAATCAAGACCTACATGCTTGACTTCCAGCATCCTTGAGGCAAAATTTCCTTATCCTTTTTGGTTATTTTTTGTATGTGTGTTCCAGCAATCAGTGTTTTGTGCACAGAGAGAGCAAAACCTTTGCTGCTCCATTGCTCCAAGAGTCTCACTATTCACAACAGATTCTGGTTTGTCTTGTTCATATCAAAATAATTTCCTCACATAGAACCCTCAATGCAATAGTTGCCTCCATTTGCTTATCCCAGCTTTGCATTCTCCTGATCCTGTCCTTAGTTCTTAAATGGCATCAGCTGCAAATTTTGGATAAATAACTTATGCAATATATATTCATAAATATATATAAAAACACATTCATGCAATGAAATGCAAAGATGCCTAGAGAACATTCTCCCTGTCACTGAATGAACGTTTAATCTTTACTCCATCTCCTACCTTTCAATCAATTACGAAACCACATTAAATTCTGTGCACTAACAATTTCTTCTGTGGAACTTATCCAGTGACTTCTGGTAGGCCATATAAACATCATCTGGAGATACTCTTATCCACCAGGCCAATGACCTCATAAAACACAAGTCAATTTGTCAGACGTAACCCTTCCTAGACAAATCTACCCTAACTACCTTTGATCAGCTCATACTGTTTAGTCACTCTCTCCCTCTGTCTCTGATGATGGATTCTCCTAGCTTCCCTCCAGTTGAATTAAACTGACAGCTCTGTGGTTACCTGTTTTTTCCCACTCCTCTTTCTTAAATAATGGAGAGACAACTGCAATTTTCCAATCCAATGGCATAAATTCTGAATCTAGAGAGTTTTGGAAGGCAGTTACTCATACATCTGCATTTTCCCCATCTGATTCATAGAGGACAGGTTGCCCTTGTCAAGAATTGATTTTTAGCTTTTTTTTGGATTGAGCAATTACTCCAGAATGCTGTAATGCTTTTTTGCAAACTGTTGGTTGGGCTAAAGCTTTCCATTGAACTTGTTTACACAAAAACCAATTTGAAAGAAGGAGAAGTGAAACACAAAGAGAGCCATTGACAGATTTTCTCCTGTCCCCCTCTGGAGTAACATTGACTGCTTCACTACAAAGGCCATCAATTGAGCTACCACTCTTGGTACAATAGCTCACAATCTATACATCTAATTTGAGAATCTTCGTCAAATCCACACTAATCTTCCCAACAGTAGAAAAATTATAAAACCACATAAATTCTATGCTTTAATACAGGATAATCCTTATGTTACTGTCTACTTTTTATCCTGAGTGTGCTTTCCTCTGATCCATTTTTTCAATGTCATTGTCTCATTTTCTCCCGGGGTTTGGTCAATTCACACAACAAATGACTGGGCAAGATGCAAGCACTGTTCCTCTAGCACTTGATGCAGGGCACAAGTTAGCCTTCAAACCCTCCGAGTGCCAATCCCAGGAAGATGCATCTTCAGACCGTAAATAATGCAGTCCTGGAGACAGCAGTAGCCAGCCTGTCCATTGGCTCTGAAGCAATCATGTGTGAAAGGCAGAGGAGAAATGTGAAGGTTACATTACATTGGTAATTAGTTTATTATTGTCACATGTACCGAGATACAGTGAAAAGATTTGTTTTGCATGCCATCCAGACAGATCATTTCAGACATAAGTACACCAAGGTAGCACAAAAGAAAAAACAATAACAGAAAAATGAAAAATTATTCACTTTGTCAAAATGAGAAAGAAGCTTATTATCTAAATGATGAGAGATTGCAGAGCTCCGAGATGTAGAGGGATCTGGATGTATATGCATGATTATGATTCTAATGTGCAGATGCATAAATGATTTGGAAAGCTAACAGAATACTCTTTTTTTATTGCTGGGAGAATCAAATACCAAAGTAGGGGAGGTTATGCTTTAGTTATATAGGATGTTGTTGAGACCACATCAGGAGAACTTACTACAGTATAACTCTCCTTATTTAAGGAAGGATGCTAATGCATTTAAAGCAGTCAAAGCAATTTTACTTGATTAATACCTAGAAATGATGGGTTGTCTTATGAAGACAGCATAGGTTTGTATCCACTGGAGTTTAATAACGTGAGATGGGATTTGGATGATAGGGGCAAGGTATGGGATGCATGTTTTCCTTTGTTGGAGAATCAAGAACTGAGGAGTTATTGTTTCAAAATAAGGGATTCCCCCATGTAAGGCAGAGATGAGGTGAAAATGTTTCTCTCAAAATGTTGTGGGGCTTTAGAATTTTCTTCCTCAAAGGGCGATGGAAGCAGAATCTATGAATATTGTTAAGGTAGAGTTAGATTGACACTTGATAGGCAAAGGAGTGAAAGGTTAGCATGGGTACAGGGGAATGTAGAGTTGAATTGGATCAGCCCTGATGATTAAGGGTCTGAATTGTGTACTCTTGCCGCTAATTCATATGTTCGTATGATTTCAGTTCTATCCATCATCAGCCTGAATAATAGCCAGGAGGGTGAATTTCTCCATGACAGGTGGCCATGGTCATAACACCCAGCGAAGTGATGAGGAAGGGGAAAAGGTTCTGTATGGGATTGGGAGGAGGGGAGGAACCTAAGGCAGGCAAGTTGCAGAGCTTCTTCGTGAGGTTTGGAGGAGCAATGCAGCTTATCATGACCCATCTGGGAATCTTGAATTACCTTCCTGTCTGGCATCTTATGGCTCACAGTCTACAATACAGCTAATCTAGCCTAATGGGGAAGCGAT
Source organism: Pristis pectinata (assembly GCF_009764475.1). Taxonomy (NCBI): domain Eukaryota; kingdom Metazoa; phylum Chordata; class Chondrichthyes; order Rhinopristiformes; family Pristidae; genus Pristis; species Pristis pectinata. Next base: position 26,768,060 of record NC_067414.1, on the reverse strand, counting down.
TACTGTTTCTGTCCCAGAACATTCAATAAAATTACAGGATGGGATCTCTCTGTATATTTAAAAAGGGACCCCACTGCCCTCCTGCGTGATCCACAGAGCTGGTTAGCAATGGGACATGGTGGGTTTGGACAGAACAGGTGAGCTGCTCTTCATCGCCACACACTGCCCTGGTTTTGCAGGCAGTTTAGAGGTTACATAAATGGGGAGTGAATATAATGTAATGGAGACACCGGATAATACATGCAAACTACTCTGTGTGCAGCCTGCAGGAGCTTACTGTAGACATTTGGTACTTCAAATTACCACATGATAATGAGGCCCTTTATGTTCTACACCCAATGAGATGTGAGACAGGATCACCATTGCTGTGCACAAGGCCAAAACTCCAAGGCTACAGATTAGAAACAGGATCCCCGCAGATAAAGTCACCTCATCAGTGATTTTAGAAATGATTATCTTATCGGCCCAAGTTATTAAATCAGCAAGAAGCAAGCTGTTATCTTTCTATTTAATTTCCTGTAGCCTTTTGAGCTATGTGTATGTTTCTTTGGTGTTTTCACTTGGAGCAGCTTTCAGAATTGAAATTAGCACTGTAACAATTTTTGTTTCTATTTAAAGAATGAGAATTCTGTAACTGAGCAATAAAGAACAGGAAATTAATTTTTTGAGGACTTAATTTTTGAAGTTACCTTTGTTGAGCAAGGCTTAATTCTAAGAGCTGTGAAATGAATTGCAATATGGAACCTTTGAGCACTGACAGTGCAGCCTATATATAAAAAGTAAATTGATTTTAGCCTCCTTTCAGGAACAGGAACCCATTTGATCAACGTCCTTGTTTTTCTGTGTTAGATCAAGGCAGTCTTCCTACCTAGAGTCTGTTTTCTCTCGTTCTAATCAGTTTGCCAGAATACTTCAATTGTTTGCCTGCTACTTTGTAGCACAAATTTATTAAGCATTTCCTCCTCTGTGTAAAGAAATTGTGAGTTCAACTGTAACTCAGTTAAAAATGGGACCAGTTAAATAAAGCAGGGAGGGACTTGCCCATTAACTTGCCATCCCATTCTGTCCATTTGCAAACTGCTGTTAGTAAGGCCAGTCATTGCACACTGACAGAGTCCTCTATGTGAAAGTGAATCAGAGAAATTGTGGGCCCATCAGTAATGTTAACCTTTGGACCAAGTGGAGGCCACACCTGCCAGGAACCGTAGACAAAAAAGGAACCAATGGGGTATCGGTCCCTGAAAATGACCACACAAGTTGATAGGGTGGTAAAGAAAGCATATGGCATACTTGCCTTTATTAGTCGAGGCAGTGAGTTCAAGAGTTAGGAAGTTACTTTGCAGCTTTATAAAACTCTAGTTAGGCAGTATCTGGGGTATTGCATTCAATTTGGATTGCCCCATTCCAGGAAGGATGTGGAGGCTTTGGAAAGGGTGTAGAAGAGGTTTACCAGGATGCTGCCTGGATTAAAGGGAATGTGCTATGACGAGAGGTTAGACACACTTGGGTTGCTTTCTCTGGAGCGGCAGAGACTGAGCGGAGACCTGATAAAAGTTTATAAAATTAGGAGAGGCATGGACAAAGTAAACAGCCAGTATCCTTTTCCCAGGGTCAAAATGTCTTATACTAGAGGGCATTCATTTAAGGTGAGGGGGGAGAGTTCAAAGGAGATGTGCAGGGCAAGTTTTTTCACAGAGAGTGGTGGTGCCTGGAATGCACTGCCAGGGGTGGTAGTGGAAGCAGATACTAAAAGAGGCATTTAAGAGGCTCTTAGATAGGCTCCTGAATATGCCGAGAATGGAGGCATATGGACCGTGTGCAGGCAGAATGCTGTACTGTTCTATTTTCTATGTTTTGAGTGTGAGCTGAAATTCTCCACATGCTTCTGACCGATAATAATGCACAACTTAGTATTTTGCATCAATTCTGTATTTTCATGATCATCATTACTGATACTCACTTTTGCTCCAGATTTACTTAATTACTTGAATTTAAATTCCCCTCCTCTCATGAGATTTGTGCTTCAATTCATGAGGCAAACTATGTTTCTTGGAATGGTATTTTGACAATATTCCTTGGAACAATATTCTGTTGATCATATTTCTTTTTTTACATTAATACAGTTGGAGCTTGATGTTTAAATTGGTTTCAGAAATCAGGAACTACATATTGTTAACTGGTATCTGTGGATGTCCCTCATGAGGTTAGTGCAAGACTGAGGCCAGAAGCTTGTCTCACCTGATTCGTCTGGGCTATGTAATACTGCCATTAAGGCAGTTGCTCATTAGTCTTGTGTAGCTGAATGAGGTCTGCACCATCACAGAAGCCACTCATAAACAAATTTAATTCACTCCACATGATATTGAATACAGCAAACACTATGGATTCAGATTAGATATCAGCAGTAGTTCTGAAGACTTGGTCCAGAACTAGCCATGCCTCTGGTCAAGGTGTTCCGTGCAGTAACTGCACTGGCATCCCTGAGACAGTATGGCAAATTGCTCAGGTGTTTCTTGTCCACAGAAACCAGGAGAAATCTAATCCTGCTAATTACTACCCAACTAGTTTGTTCTTAATCAACAGTGAAGAGATGGAAACCATTTTTGATAGTGCTATCAAGTGGCACTTACAGGTTTTGCCTGGACCACTATGTTCTAGACCACACACAATAATTGTACAAAAGTGGACCAAATAGCTGAATTCCATTGGTGAAGGGAATGTGTCTGCCCTTGACATCAAGGCAACATTTAACTGTGTTTGGCTTCAAGGTACCCTGGTAAAACTGAAGTCAATGGCATCAAGAGGAATACACTCCCGTGTTTGGAGTTGCATCTTGCATCAGGGAAGATAGTTGTCATTGTTGGCGGTCAATTATCCCAGCCCCAAACAATCATTGCAGGAGTTCTTCAGGACAGTGTTCTTAGCTCACCCAGCTTCAGCTGCTTCCTTCCATCATAAGGTCAGAAGTGGGAATGTTTACTGATGATTACACATTGTTCAATTTTATCTGCAACCCTTCTGCAAATAAAGCAGCCCATGCCTGTATGCAGCACGATCCAGACAAAATTCAGGCATGCGCTGATAATTGGCAAGTAACATTCATGCCATACAAGTGGCAGAGAATAACAATCTCCAGAGAATCTAAGCATTTACCCCTGACATTCAATGGCATTAACATTACTGAATCATTCTTAGGTGAGTACCCAGCTTCTGACCTGTATCCTGCAGTGACTGACTCCTGACGTCCTTAAGCAAAAATAGGAGACATTAAGCAAAATGGTCTTATATTCTCATGAGCTTAGAAAAATGGGTGGTGATCGTATTGAAATGTACAAAGTTCTTGATCACCCAGAATAAATGATCACCCATCCAAAACAAAGATGGGAAGAAAGTTCTGCACTTAACTTCAATGGCAATAAGTAATCAACTGATCAACAAGCTAATTGAGGATACTTTCTCCAGTGGGTTACCTCAAGAAAGTTAAACTAACTGTAAAATGTTTGAACTCCTCAAACTGCATTTTTGGCTGAACTATGAAGGGTTTATATTTAATGATACACGGTTTCCAGATCCTCTTCCATACTAACCTCTACAGATCTCCTTCAGCTACACAAGATTAATGAGCAACCATCTTAATGGCAGTGTCACCAAGCCCAGATGAACCAAGATGAGACAAGCTTCTGGCCTCAGTCTTGCACTGACCCTATGATGGAATCTATGGATACTGCTTAACAATTCCTGATTTCTGAAAACAATTTAAAAAGCAAGCTCCAACTATATCAATGTAAAAGAAGAAACATGATCAACAGAATTTTGTTCCAAGGAATATTATCAAAATACTTTCCAAGAAACTTACTTAGCCTCCTGAAGTCAAAGCACAAATCCCACGAGAGATGTGGAAGCTGAGATGGATCAACAACTCAGCAGTTCCGCTGAATGTAGTTGAAAATGTTTCAGCACTGTTCTTATCACTCATTTTCTGGGCATCACCATTATGGAAAATGTTCTTGGAACCTCCTCCTCCTACTGGTAGCTGTTTAACTATTCAACTCCATTCATGCCAAAACATGGCAGAACTGCAGAACTTCGATCTGATCTATTATTTGCATGCCGTTTTGCTGTTTAGTATTCATGAGGTTCTGCGTTACAGGTATGCCTAATGTTGTTCTCAGCATGTACTTATGTACTCTTCATTGAACCAAGGTTGATCTCATGCTTTGATTATAACAGAAGAGGGATGGACATGCTGGCAATTTTTTACCCATTCTCAAAGGATGAGATTCCTTGAACAATTTGGTATGAACGTATATAATCTTTCTGTTCATTTTTCATGAACAATTGAGAAAACCCAGTCACTGGGGATTTTCGATTCCATTGCCTGATGAAAACTTAACACTTCAGCTTTGACCTCCTCTTAACCCTCAAGCAAAGGCATACTGTTCATCTCTTTGCCACATGTTCAGTCTACCAGTTAATTGAGTCTGATCTATTTGGCAGATATACTCCATGGGATAAGCTGTTGTCAGTCCAGAGCATCAAACCAGGAACTGGAATACAGAAGCAGGGATGCTGATTCTTTATATTGCCTTCCCACTGCATGAGGTTTGGCTTCAGCAGCACTAAGTTGTTCAATTTTCCTCTGTATGTAATTCGACAATATTAATTTATATGACAAAACTGATAGATTATCATTATCTTACCTCCAGACCACACTGCCAAGGTGGAAGGATCCTTCACTCTTTCAGTGCAGCCAATTGAGCATAAAATGCATTACAGCCAGCAGCATGATCCAAATGCACTAACAAATTGCCAAATTCCAAATGATTTCAGCTTGAGTTTTACCATGCCGAGATTTGCTAAACTTTCCTTACACAGTCCACTGGAGTATTCTTTCATTCCCACACTGCTATCTCTGTAATGAGAACCCTATATACATCACTGGTGTAGCCAGTCACATTCATTGACCAAGAAACTGATCAGTTAGTGCCTCATTCCCACTTTGCTATCTCTGTAATGAGAATACTATATACATCACTGGTATAGCCAGTCACATTCATTGATCAAGAAACTGATCAGTTAGTGCCTGTGTTTTTTTATGCACAAATTGTTGGATGGTTCTTGCAATCATTTCCTTGAAGAAACCATGCCCATCAAGAAATTAGACTGGGCCCTTCTGTACGTTATTCACATTACTATGTTTGGTGCTTATTCAACATTATTTTGTAGCTAATCACACCATTTTTGATGCAACATTCATTTCCACCCGTACATATATAAATTGGATGAATGGTCACAGTTCAGCTAGGAGAACATCTCTCTACCTTGCTTCATTTCTCAATATTTAAAGGAAAACTCTGCTAATGTTAGGGGACTTGACCAGGCAGCTGCAGAACTGACTGTGAGCTCCAAAGTAGACAGGATGTGCTCAAACTAATAAAGAATGCTATCTCCAGCATTTAGCTGCTGATATACTCATTCAATGTGTGCCTCAGTAGACACCATCTAGGATAATCCCTTGATTGGTACTCCATCCACCCCCCTAAACACTCATTCCCTTCACAGTTGCTGATCATTGGCTATAGTCTGTGCCATGAACAGAACGCACTGCAGTTACTCAACCGTGCTACTCCAACAGCACCTCTCAAACCCATGACCTCTACCACCATGAAGGAGAAAAGCAGCAGGTGCAGGGGAACACCACCACCTGCAGATTCCATTCCAAGCCGCATCATCGTTCATCCTCACTGGAATGTCTTCTCTGGTAGCATTGTGGGAGTACCTTCTCCAGAAGGATTGCAGCTTTTCAAGGTGACAGCTCTTTCTCAAAGGCAATCATAAATGGCCAATAAATGCTTGCCTTGCCAATTTTGCCCAGATTCTGAAGAAATAACAAACATTTCTGGCAACAGTATACTATTGGAGGCCCTACCGAGAGGGTCTGAGACCTCAGGGTGTGACGATATTGAGTGTATCATCCAAGAGCTCTAAATTTAAGTCAATTTCTATCTGGCATAAGTATCTACAAGTACCCTTACTATAGAGAGATTATACTGTATCAACCTACACTACAAGGACTAGGTTACTTCACTACTTTAGTCTCTATGGAAAAGTCTAGCTGTCAATAATCACTATTTTAGGTGGTGGGTCCCTCTTTCCAACCAAGAAGATACTTCCAGCTAACAAAGCAGTTTAAACACAGTTTATTTTATTTTAAGTGAGAGACGTTTAATTTTAATAAGTAATTCTTAACAACAACTTGTAACTTACAAAGGATTTCCAAATACAAGTCCAATTCTTTCAAGCTAAAAAGGCATACCAACAAGTTGCAGACAAATGGGTTGTCCATCGCAAAAACCAAAGGCTGAGGAATGAATTCTAGGTCTTACTGTAACCCCTTCTCTCTGTCATTCTCCCCAACCCTGACTGCTTTCTAACATTTATAATGTTTTTTCACTTAGTTGACATCATTGGCATGCGATGTTTTTTTCAACCACATTTTCAGGCCAGGTGACTGAAGGGTTTAATTAAGTAAACATAGATCCCATTGTTCGCTTGTTTATGTTAAGAGGCTGAGCAGGGAATATTGGTTAGAAGTTTAACTTAGCAAACAACAAACATCTTGAGCTTTGGACAATTTCTGCTGTTTTTGCAAAAGGGATTTTAGCTTAATGAGCAACCACATCTTCACCTTTGGACAGCTGTGATAAAAAGCTGAGGTTAGCGATAAGCCTTTTTGGAACCGGGAAAGTGAATGTCCATCACAAGGGCAGGAGCTGAAGATGTATCCATTTGCGAAACGCCTACTCCCATTGAGTCCTCAGGGACACCACTTTCTGCTTGGACCTCCATGACATATTCACAGGTTCAGGTTTTCCAAGACTCTCATTACTGACATTCTGTGACAATCTGTGCAAAGGTCTTTGGCTGCAATCTTGTGCCTGATCAGCTTTCTCTGTAGGGGTCAAGGCTACCTAGACTGTAAACTTCTTCAACACAAGATCTTTCCAACCATCCACAGCAGCTCTCCACCATGTCTCACAGTGTGCTGCTCACAGCTGCATCAGAGAGGTCACGCACGCACTGTGTTTATGGAGAAACAATTTTATCTACTTTCATTTCAGTGACGAGCAGGAGGCACCTTTGGTATTGGGAGTAGTCAGCATCACACTGGGAGTAGTCAGCATCTCACTGGCTTCCCATGAGAGCAGGGGGTCATTGACTGTACTCATGTGTCCATTAGGTCTCCAATTAGGAATCTGGACCTTTTCTTCAATAAAAAATGTTTCCACTCCGCCACTATTCAGGTAGTTGTAGATCATCAGGAGAACAACTTCTTTGTCAATGCCATGTTTCTTGGAATCACGAAGTATGCCTTCAACCTCAGGGAGACCAAATGGCCAGCAAAACCAAAGGGGACATGAACTCTTCTGTGCTTCCCTGGATCCTCACACCATTGGGTCATAGACTTATAGAGTCATACAGCACAGAAGCATGCCCTCAGCCCCACCAGTCCATGCCACTCATTGTACCTACCTACACCAATCCTACTTACCCGCACTGGCGATTCAAGTACATGTCTAGATGCTACTTAAATGTTGTGAGAGTCTCTGCCTCCACCACCTTTTCAGGAAGCACATTCCACACTCCAACCAACATCTGTGTGAAAGAGTTCCTCCTTGAATCCCTTCTAAACCTCCCATTTCTCACCTTAAGCATATGGCCTCTTGTCTTAGACACACCCACCATGGTTAAAAGATTTTTACTCTCCACCCTACCTATCCCCCTCAAAATTTTGTATACCTCTTTCTGATCACCCCTCTGCCTCCTCCACTCTAGAGAAATCAAACCCAGTTTCTCCTAGTCAGGCAACATTTTAGTGAATCTCCTCTGCACCCTCTCCAGTGCACTTTGCAGTCATAGAGTCATAGGTTCATGGAGAGATACAGCACAGAAACAGGCCCTCTGGCCACCTGAGTCCACACCGACCTTTGACCACCCATTCACACTAATCCGACATTGATCCCCTTGTTTATTCTCCCCACATTCCCATCAACTCCTCCCAGATTCTCCCACTCACCTACACACTGGGTGCAATTTACAGTGGCCAAGTAATCTACCAACCTGCATGTCCTTCTGTTGTGGAAGGAAACCAAAGCACCCAGAGGAAACCCAAGTGGTCACAGGGAAGAACGTGAAAACTCCACACAGACAGTACCTGAGGTCAGGATTTAACCTGGATCTCTGGCACTGTGAGGCAGCATCTCTACTATCTGCGCCACTGTGCTGCCCACAACAGTCCTACAATGTCTCCTGAATGCAGACAGAATGAAAGCCACACAAGTACTCGAATTATAGAAAATGCCAGTGGTCTTCTGAAAATTAGATTCTTGAGTCTGTATCAATCCTGAAGTGCTCTGCAATACAAACACCAAACAGGTGCGGAGACTTTAGCTTTATGTACTGCATACTCCAGAACCCATTCAACCAAAGACTCCAATGGATGCTGACGGAGGAGCAGCATGCAGAGCCAAATTGAAGTTTGGGAAGATACAGGAGCCTGAGGGCACATACCACCAGACTTAAGGACAGCTTCTACCCCACTGTGATAAGACTATTTAACGGTTCCCTTATACAATGAGATGGACTATGACCTCACGATCTACCTTGTTGTGACCTTGCACCTTATTGCACTGCACTTTCTCTGTAGCTGTGACACTTTACTCTGTACTGTTATTGTTTTTACCTGTACTACATCAATGGACTCTGTACTAACTCAATGTAACTGCACTGTGTAATGAATTGACCTGTACGATCGGTTTGTAAGGCAAGTTTTTCACTGTACCTCGGTACAAGTGACGGTAATAAACCAATACCAACGCCAACACCAAATGGATTATATTCACAAGGCCCATCATTAGGAATCCCTGGGAGCTTACTTAAAGTCAAAGATAAGAGTGTATATTTCTAAAGCTGAAAATATCCACGCACTGGTGGAGGTTAAAAGTCCATCAGGATCCATGTGTCACATATGTGAATCAGGCAAGCACATCACAAACCTAAATATTCTTTGGAGCTTTATAAACAGACACACTCCCTTTCTTCCAGTAGAATTAAGCTAATCCATAGAAACTTTAATTTACCTATTGTGCAGCAGAGCTTTCTTTTCAACTCGTGTCTAAATGAGGTACAGCTTGTCATCTGCATGTTCTGATGTAAGACCAACACCACCACCCACATACACCAGCGCACTCTGTGACAGCCACTCAGCCCGAAGACCACAGCCTATCAACACCCGCCACACCATTCCCTGTACACATTTGCAACTTAAAACAACTGCAGGAAGCACCATTGCTCATACATTCTCTGCAAGAGCCTGGAGAAATTACCTGCAATTAACCTGCTGATCCCTTCAAGTAGTCCTGTTGGGGTTGGCCATAGGGGGTGGTGAGGAGGGGGTGGTGGGGGCATGGGGGAGTTGCTGTCCTTCATGTTGCTGAGCAACTGCCAACCATATATATTAAGAGAGAACATCTGCTAGAGTATTGAACTCCAAAACATGAGTGCTAAGGCCATTGTAGAGCTGCATGCTATGTATTGGCATTGGTATTGGTTTATTATTGTCACTTGTACTGAGGCACAGTGGAAATCTTATCTTGCATACCAATCATACAGGTCAATTCATTACACAGTGCAGTTACATTGGGTTAGTACAGAGTGCATTGATGTAGTACAGGTAAAAACCATAACAGAGTAGAGAGCAAAGTGTCACAGGTACAGGGAAGTGCAGTGCAGTAAGGTGCAAGGTCACAACAAGGTAGATCGTGAGGTCACAGTCCATCTCACCACATAAGGGAACCATTCAATTGTCTTATCACAGTGGGGTAGAAGCTGTCCTTAAGTCTGGTGGTACATGCCCTCAGGCTCCTGTATCTTCTACCTGATGGAAGAAGAGAGAAGAGAGAATGTCCTGGGTGGGTGGGGACTTTGATTATTCTCCATTCCTCTGGTAAATGTCATGTGTGCATGGAATAACACCCTCAGCAATATGGTGCCTGACGCAACTTGCACCTCTAATATGTGTGCATGCAGCAAAATTCTCATTCTTCGACACTCAGAGGAACCAATAGTCAATGGTATGGGTCACCAAGTTTTGTGCCGGATATTAGGAAATACTGCTTCCTGCTGGGCAAAACTTCTTCACTTACCAATAAATGGAGAGTGTACATGTGAAAGCCAGGGGAAAGATGGAATTCTGCTGCTGTTAACTTTTATTATGGCAGCAGCACTGATGATTGGTTCCATGCCAACAATAGGCGTGGTGGCTTTGAACAATGTGCCAAATCCAACACATAGCTTTTCATTGCAGCCCTGGACATCACTTGGAATAGCAAATGATATTTTGGTTTAAAATAAAGTAATAGGCTATATAGTATTACAGCAATATCAGGGGTCATTACCTTGGTTAAAATAGCAGCCAGAAGAATGTCATATAAACTCATTTGCACTTGCTTGGCAGTGCTGCTAACAGTAACTTCTAGCCTAATAACCCCCAAACATGAAAATCCTGAACTAATTATGTTGGAGGACATAGATCCATCCCATGGTCATCATCAAGACCAGTCGCTCTGCATATTGTGACATAAGGACGGTACTGTATTTTCCCAAGCTCCAGATGTTTGTATTTGTTTGCAATATGTGATATCACTGGCAAGGCCAGCATTTGTTACCTATCCTCAAACGCTCCCTGAACTAAGTGGCTTACTATGTTTGAATCATGAGCAACCATGATTCAATCACCTCATTGGGGCTGGAGTCACATATTGAGTGAATTGGGGCAGGATGGCAGATTTCCTTCCCAGAAGAATCTGAGTGAACAAGATGTTTTGTTTTTACAGCAATCACACAGCACAGTCACTGTTACTGAGACTAGCTTTTTATTCCAGATTTTCTTTAATTACTTGAAATTAAATGCCCAGCAGTAGTGGTGAGTTTTGAGTTCATGTCTCCAGATATATAGTCCAGATTTCTAGATACTACTCCAGTAATATAACACCAGGCTATAAAGCTCTGCCTTATAAGTGTGCCTAAATCTCAAATAAGTCACATATTTTTGATGCTTAACAGTTCCCCTAATGTTGCAAATAGTCAATTAATTACAAGCCGCCCCCAGGTAATGAACGGTTTTACAGACGTCCGTAAGTCGATTTTGTCTGTAACTTGAAAAGTACCTAAGAATCATTCGATATGGTAATCATACCTCCACAGTATTGTAATGAGTGGCATCCGAAGCATATAAGACTGATAAGAAAGAACAATTACTGAAAGTGAAGTGAGAGAGGAAACTCGTTCTGGAAGTGAATAAAAGAGAGAGAGACCATATTCTTCCCATGAGAGAAGGTTGCAACTAAATGTTTTCCCTTCCTGATGCTGGCATTAGGATTGTTGCTTTTTGCAGTCTTCGATGAGTGTTGGGAGAATCATGCATGAGTTTGTATTTGTGTAAATATTAGGAATGTGGAAGAGGACAAATCCATGCTGACTTAGATGCACTGGGGAAATGCACCAAATTCTGGCAAATTCCACTTCACCCCCTCAATAAGTATGGTACTATAACTGAGTTATGGGTGTTGGGGAAATTGTGCATGTTCAAGTGAGAATTTGTTTGAATGTTAGAAGTATTAAAGGAAACAACTCACTGTGGATTTAATTCTGGGCACCATACCTGAGGAAGGATATATTGACCCTGGAAAAAATGCAGATTACATTTACCAGCATAATACTTGGGATCCAGGGGAATTTACACAAACTAATGTTGTATCCCATGGACTTTAGAAGATTAAGGGATGCTACCAAGCTACTAAGGAGAACTGATGGGTGAAAAGAGAGAGAATCATCAATGAGGAACCTTCTATTCTTGATACAGCTGATTTCTGCATCCATATCTGGAAGGGCATTTGACTGCAATGCTGGGATTCCAAACCCACAGCATTCATAGAAGACAGTCATGTCCTTACAGACAACTAGAAGCCTTTGAAGCCTCCTCCATGATACAATGAGATCACAACCATTCTGATTGTAATCTCAACAATGCATTCCCATCTGTGGTAACCTTTCATCCCCTTGCTTATTAAATATCTATCTACCTTTGTCTTAAAAATATTCAAAGACTCTGCTCACACTGCCCATAGAGGAAAGGAGTCCCAAAGACTCATAGCTCTTACCTGAAATGCCTTACCTGACTCTTAAATGGCTCCCATACAGAACAGAAATGGGCCCTTCTGGTCCAACTGGTCCATGCTGACCAGGACACCCATCTAAGCTAGTCCCATTTGCCTGCTTTTGGCCCATATCCCTCTAAACCTTTCCGAACCATGTACCTGTCCAAATACCTTTCAAATGTTGCAAATGTACCTGCCTCAACCACTTCCTCTGACAGCTCATTCCATATACTGACCATCTTCTGGGTGAAAAGGTTGCCCCACAGGTTTGTATTAAATCTCTCCCCTCAACTTATAGCTATGCCTGCAAGTTTTTGATTTCCTCAACCATGGGAAAAAGCCTATGTGCAAGACTATATGCCCCTCATGATTTTATACACCTCTATAAGATCACCCCTCATTCTCCCTCACGCCAATGAAAAAAGTCCCAGCCTGCTCAACCTCCCTCCATAACTCAGTTGCTTGAGTCCTGGCAGCATTCTTATAAATCTCCTCTGCACTCTTTCCAACTTAATGGCATCTTTCCTTTAGCAGGGTGACCAAAACTGAATACAATACTCCAAATGCGGCCTCACCAACATCTTGCACAACTGCAACATAACATCCCAACTTCTATACTCAATGCCCTGACTGAAGGTCAAAGTGCCAAAGGCCTTCTTCACTAACCTGTCTGTCTGCAACGCCACTTTCAGGGAACCATGTACTTGTACTCCTAGGTACCTCTGTTCTACAGCACTCCCCAGGGTCTTAATGTTTACTGTGAAAGTCTTACCCTCATTTGTCTTCGCAATATGCAACCACTTGCATTTATCCAGATTAAACTCCATTTGCCATTCCTTGGCCCACTTACCCAGCTGATCAAGTATCCCCCAGTTTTGTTTTGTCCCAGAAGATGAAACATCCTATTTTCATCCTCAAGGTCTTCTATGTTTCAGTCAAGTCCTCTGTCACTCTTCTAAACTCTGGTGAACACAACCCTAACATGTCCAATCATCCCTTATAAGACAACCCATGCATTCCAGGTATAAGTTCCAGTAAATCTTCTTTGAACAGCTTCCAATGGGTTAATATCTTCTCTTAAATAACAAGACCAATACTGCTCACTATTCTCCAGATGTGGTCTCATCAATACTCTATATAACTGAAACATGACCTTCCTAATGTTCTATTCAATTCCCCAAACAATAAGTTATAACATTCTATGGGCTTTCCCAATTTCTTACTGTACCAACATACCAGCCTTTTGTGAATCACACACCTGAGCTCTGCAATCTTTCACCATTTAGATAATATACTTTTTTGTTCTTCCTGCCAAAATAAACAATTCACATTTTCCCACATTATACTCCATTTTCCAGATCTTTGCCACTCATTGAACCCATCTGTATCCCCTTATAGCCTCCTTGAATCCTCTTCACTTTAGGGAGGTTGTTAATACTGTATTAATGATGGATAAACGGTCCTGAAGAATCTCTAGATCAATATCTCAGTTGTTATGCTTTCCATATCTGTATGTTATTAGATCTCTTCTGGGGAAGGTACGACCTGTACAAAAGGGATGGGCTACACCTGAACTGGAGGGGGACCAATATACTTGCGGGCAGGTTTGCTAGAGCTGTTGGGGAGGGTTTAAACTAGTTTGGCAGGGGGATGGGAACCAGAGTGATAGGTCAGAGCTTGGTGCAGCATATAGAAAGACTGTGAGGAAGGATAGGCAGTTGAAGGGGCAAAATTGCTGTCAGTTGGATGGGCTGAAGTGTGTCTAATGCAAGAAGTATCAGAAACAAGGGTGATTAACTTCGAGCGTGGGTAAGTACTGGAACTATGACGTGGTGGCCATTACAGAGACTTGGCTGTCACAAGGGCAGGAATGGCTGCTGGATATTCTGGGGTTTAGATGTTTCAAAAGAGACAGAGACAGAGGTCAAAGAGGTGGGGGAGTGGCTTTGCTGATCAGGGACAGTATCACAACTGTAGGAAGGGAGGACATCCTGGAGGCATCGTCTACTGAGTCAGTGTGGGTGTAAGTCAGAAACAGAAAAGGAGCGATCACTCTATAGGGAGTATTCTACAAACCCCCCAATCGCAGCAGAGACATTGAGGAGCAGATCGGGAGGCAGATTTTGGAGAGATGCAAAAATAACAGGGTTGTTGTCATGGGCGATTTTAACTTCTGTAACATTGATTGGCACCTTCTTAGTGTAAAGGGGATAGATGGGGCAGAGTTTGTTAGGTGTGTCCAGGAAGGACTCCTGACACAGTATGTGGACAGGCTGACTTGAGGAGAGGCCATTGTAGACCTGGTACTCGGTAATGAGCCAGCTCAGGTTTCAGACCTCTCAGTTGGAGAGCATTTTGGAGACAGTGACCATAACTCCTTGACCTTTACCATAGCCTTGGAGAGGGATAGGAGCAAACGATATGGGAAAGTATTTAATTGGGGGAGGGGGAATTATGATTCTATTAGGCAGGAACTTGGGAGTGTAAATTGGGAACAGATGTTCTTGGGGAAGTGCAGAGTGGAAATGTGGAGATTGTTTAGGGAGTACTTGCATGGAGCACTGGATCAGTTTGTCCCATTGAGGCAGGGTAAGGATGGTAGAGTGAAGAAACTGTGGTTGACACGAGATGTAGAATATCTTGTCAAGAGGAAGGAAGAAGCTTACCGAAGGTTTAGAAAGCATGGTTCAGACAGGGCTCTGGAGAGTTACAAGGTAGCCAGGATGGAGCTAGAAGGGGGCATGAGATGTCCTTGGCAAGTAGGATTAAGGAAACCCCAAGGCATTCTACACGTATGTGAAGAATAGGAGGATGACTGGAGGGAGGGTAGGACCGATCAGGGATAAAAGAGGAAACATGTGCCTGGAGTTGGAAGAGGTAGGGGAGGTCCTTAATGAATACTTTGCTTCAGTATTCACCAGTGAGAGAGACCTTGATGTGGTGTACATGGATTTTAGTAAGGCATTTGATAAGGTTCCTCAGGGAAGGCTCTTTCAGAAAGTCAGGAGGCATGGGATCCAGGGAAACCTGACCAGTGGTGTTCCGCAGGGATCTGTTTTGGGACCCCTGCTCTTTGTGATTTTTATTAATGACTTGGATGAGGATGTGGAAGGATGGGTTAGTAAGTTTGCTGATGACACAAAGGTTGATGGTGTTGTGGATAGTGTAGAAGGTTGCTGTAGATTACAACAGGATATTGATAGAATGCAGAGCTGGGCTGAGAAGTGGCAGGTGGAGTTCAACCCAGATAAGTGTGAAGTGATACACTTTGGAAGGTTGAATTTGAAGGCAGAATACAAGGTTAATGGCAGGACTCTTAGCAGTGTGGAGGAACAGAGGGATCTTGGGGTCCACATTCATAGATCCCTCAAGGTTGCTGCGCCAGTCGATAAGGTTGTTAAGAAGGTGTATGGAGTGTTGGCCTTCATTAGTCGGGGTATTAAGTTCAAGAGCTGTGAAGTGATGTTGCAGCTCTACAGAACTCTGGTTAGACCACACTTGGAGTATTGTGTTCAGTTCTGGTCGCCTCCTTATAGGAAAGATGTGGAAGCTCTAGAGAGGGTGCAGAGGAGATTTACCAGGATGCTGCCTGGATTGGAGAGCATGTCTCATGAGGATAGGTTGATTGAGCTGGGGCTTTTCATTTTGGAAAGAAGGAGGATGAGAGGTGACCTGATAGAGGTGTACAAGATGATAAAAGGCATAGATTGAGTGGACAGTCAGAGACTTTTTCCCAGGGCGAAAATGGCTAACATGAAGGGGCATAATTTTAAGTTGATTGAAGGAAGGTATAAGAGGGATGTCAGGGGTAAGTTTTTTACACAGAGAGTGGTGGGTGCATGGAATGCACTGCCAGCAGGGGTTGTGGGGGCAGATCATTAGGGACATTTAAGTGACTCTTAGATAGCCACATGAATGATAGAAAAATGGAGGGCTATGTGGGAGGGAAGGGTTAGATAGATCTTCAAGCAGGATAAGATGTTGGCACTACATTGTGGGCCAAAGGTCCTGTATTGTGCTGTAGTGTTCCATGTTCTATGTTCTATGATTCATTTAATAAAAATGTTACCATATAATTCCCCAACTCAACATCCTATATTTCATTGAGCTGTTTCCTTGACTGCTTAAAGGCATAAATAGTAAAATCTCATGTATTTGGTGAGGATTTTCACAAGGGAGAGTTTAACAAGGCAGTTAAATAGAAATATCCAACGTTTCAACAAGATGATGCTGTGCAGCTGTGCATAATGCACATTTAATGGTGACTTTTTCTTCTACGATGTAACAGATCACCTTTTGTCATACAAATGAGTTGGTATGCTTAACTTCCCATATCAGGCAACCACATGGGATAAAAGTTCACATATAAATGCATAGTACACTCTTGATATCTTTAGGTAAGTGCTAACACCCTTGCATTAAGCACATTATTACTTGGTAAAATAGGCCACACATGAATGTAGTATGGATTAAGTGTTCCAATCTGAAGTTCAACACCTGGGAGTTTTGACCTCCCTATATTAGGCATATATGTGAGCATCTGTGGGATTTCCTGTATCATACACAAAAGGCAAGCCCAAAGTAAATACATTGCAAAAAAATAAACAATTTATCATAATTCCCTCTGGTCTTGCAACCCTCCGCCAATTCTGCATTCCTCCAACTGTGGCCTCTTGTGCATCCTCCATTTCCCTGCATTCGTCGTTCATGTGTCTTCAGCTGCCCAAGGCCTAAGCTTTAGTATTTCCTCCTCAAGTCTCTCATCTTACTGATTCATGCTCCTTATTTGAAGTCTTACAAATGAAGTTAGAAGTTATCATCTTACTGATCTTACTGATTCACGCTCCTCATTTGAGAGGTTCTAAAAAGTTTGGTCACCTCTCCTTACTTCTCTTTCTTTGGCTCAATGTCTGATTATACCCCGGGAAAGGAACTTGGCATGTTTTACTGTGATAGCATTCTGAAGTGAATGCAAATTGTTGAATTAAAAATACAGAGGGAGGGCATAGGTTTCACAGGATGAGTCAGCCTTGAGCCCCAGTCTGTGCAAAACTTCTGCAATGGTGAAGACAAAGTTGACAAATGCAAATAATGTGCATGTGCTGACTTGGTCTGCCGTGTAAAATATTTCATTAAACCTTTCTAATTTGCCTTGTATATTCATCCCCAAACTGATGTCTTTTGAAGCATATGGGAACAGCTTTAATAGTGAGGCTCCACATGGTTGCATATTTAACATTTTTATACTGGATCTGTGACTAGATTTGCAAAAGTAATTGCTGAGAGCTGGAACATTGGTTCCAGTAAACTATGGTTTTCCAATTGCTTGTGGAATGTTCCACCAATTTGTGTTTGAGTGAGCGATGGTTAACTCTATATCCAAACCTCTGAATATAAGGCTTAGAATTCAGTCTGGAAGAGGTCCACATGCAAAAAAAGTAGAGTCTGACAATTTACTGCAAAACTCAGGATCACAAGACTTGTAGCTAGGGGAGCAACAGAAAGGATTCCCATCAGCAGTAATGGGGGGATTGCTTCAAACACAAAGTAGAAATTGGAATATAAGAAAATCAGCTGAAAAGGACACTGATTTAATAGTGGGCAGCCTGAGTTCAGTTTTGCCTCCGTTGTTAAAGCACTGGGCCCATTTTTAACAGTGCTTTAGCTGTTATTTAGGGGTCTTATGACTGTTGAAGGAACCATTTACACACTATGTCAATGAACTCTGTGTAGCTCAGGATTCTTCAACAGATTTCTTGACTCTTAGCTAGCTTTCAACTTTAGAAATAACTGTCCCTCCAAGTCAGGAAGGTCAGGAGCACTCCTGCCTGATTCCAAACTTGCACCACAGTCCACTCAACCACATTCCTGGGATCTTATTTTTGAGTGTCTCTGACAGTGAGTTGAGTGACTAAAAATCAAACCTTGATAAGGGCAAAATACCCGGTGTTATTAGATTGAAGAGCAAAAGGCTGTAGTTGCTTTACTGTTAGATGTTGGGCCGACACAAGAGATTCTGCAGATGCTGGAATCTGGAACAACACACACAAAATGCTGGAGGAACTCAGCAGGTCAGGCAGCATCTATGGAGGAAAATAAACAGTCGATGTTTCGGGTCAAGACCCTTCAGATGTTGGGCTGGCCTTGCGTCTCCAATAGACCCAAGTATCAAGTCTTACCCCAGAAACAGGATAACCATTTCCTTCTGCAAGATCTCCAGTGCTGCAAAGAAAAATTCTGAGAGGCTAAGCTCTTATCTAACAATAGTCCTCAGCCAGTTTGATTCGCCCCCTCCTCATGATATCAAGAAATAGCTGGGAGCACTGGAAACAGCAAAACACAAGTCCTGAAGACTTGGAGCCCAGGATTAGCTGCACCTAAAGCCAAGCTGTTTCAGCAGTTACAACCTGACAATGGGAAAAATTGCCCAGGTCTATCTTTTCACAAAAGGCATGACAAATCCAATCTGGCCAATTTCCCAAAAGCAAACTACTGCAACTGCAGAAAATCTAAAATAGAAACAGAAAATGCTGGAAATACTCAAAGGATAACGTACATCTGTGGACGCAGAAACAACATTAAACATTTCGGGTCAGTGGCCTTTCACCATAATTGGGGAAAGTTAGAAATAAAACAAATGTAATGTTGCTGAGAAAGCAAGGAGAGGCATCAAGCGCAAAATGGAAGGACTGTTACATTATAGAGACCAGGAGAGACTGTATGACAAAAGCGGTAATGGTGCTAGCTGAAAGAGGATGATGAAGGCAGGTGAATAACATAATGATGTCTAGGGAAGCATTAGTTGATGAAGACAAATGAAGTTAGAAGTTATCAGAAGAAAGAGAAAAACATAGAGTGCTGGAAATGTGGTTTGCAAGATTGAAATAGCTGAGTATCTGAAATCATTGACTTTAGTGTTGAGTCAAGAACATCTGGTGGGCTGTGTATGTTTTATTTCTTCTGGCCATGCCTGACATCTGTAACTCCTTGTGTTAGTCAGTCTCCTCCAATTTTACTCAACTTTGCTGCTGGCATATTTATAAAGTTTTCTAGGGATAATCCCATGCATGAATTCATTCGTTTACCAATTTACCAATTTTATCATCTCACACAGTCCAGCAGCAGAGATGGAGGTGGTGCCACCTTTCAGAAAGTGGCACGTGGCAGGGGAAGCAGCAGATTGGGAAGTAGGGCCAGGTGAGGCTTTCCTTGAGCTGAGATTGAATCACTGTATCCAAAGCCCTTCATGTTTTCTCCATCATTCAATAAAATCTTGGCCGATCTTTTATCTCAGCTCCTCTTTCCTGCACTAACTTCATGTTCCTTGATTCCTTCAAAATCTAAATATCTCTTGAATACACTCAGCAACTGAGCCCCCACATTTCCTTTGGGTAAAGAATTTCAAAGATTCACTATCCTCAGAGTGAAAAAAAATTTGTTCTCGTCTCAATTCTGAATGGTCTACTCCTTATTTAGATTCAATGACCCCTAGTTGTGGTTACCCCGTTCAGTGGAAACATCATCCATGCATCTATTTTGTCCAGACCTGTAAAAGTTTTGCATATTTCAACGAGATCACCTTTCATTCTTCAAAATTCCAGAGCGTATAGGTTCAGTCTGCTTAATTTCTCCCAAAAGAAAACCACTACCCACCCCCAACCCGTCACCCACCCTCACTCCATCCCAGAATCAATTTGGTGAACCTTTGTTGAACTCACTGTATCTCAAATATATCCTGCCTTCGATGGTCATTGCCTGGTACACTTGTGGTGGGAATGTTAGTTGACACTTATCAAACCACATCTCAATGGCGTCTTTGTCTTGCTGCTTGCAAGCACGGTCTGTTTCATTTGTGAATGGAATTCCATTTAAATCCTGGAGTCTTGATGGAGTGAAAGTGGAGGGGATGTTTCTTCTTGTAGAGGAACCTAGAACCAATGGTCTCTATTTAAATATAAGACAGTTGAGATATAATTTTTTTCTCTCAGAGAGTCCTCAGTCTTTAGATCTCTCTTTCTCAAAGAGTTTTGGAAGCAGGATCTTTGAATAGTTTAAAGGCAGAGGTAGAAATATTCTTGATAAGCATTGGGGGTAAAAAGTTACTGACTGCAGACAGGAATGTGGAAAAAAGTTTACAATCTGCTCAGACATGATCTTATGAAATGGCATAGCAAATGTGAGGGGTAAGAGACTCAATTCCTGACTTCCCAAACCCTTGCCATCATTTGCAAGACACAAGGCAGCAATGTGATGGTATATTCTCTATTACCATGGATCTTTGCTGCTTCAACAACACTCAGGGCAAAGCAGCCCACTTGTTTGGTTCTCAATCGACCGCCTTGAAGTACACACCTTCTAAAGAGGCTGCGGTGTACACCACCTAAGGCTGTTGAAAGTAACAGTAGACCCAGCTTTTTTGGGAATACTCTTCCACAAAGTATTGAAGTGATATGTTTATGATGATTGAACTGTGGTTACCAAGTCAACGAGGTGAATGCTTGCATCTGTAAGAAGTTTAATGTTTTTTGAGAGAGCACCAGTGTTCTTCTGCAGTATGATTTACTTTACAAACAAAGTTCCATTGCTATTGCTAAAAATCAAGTATTCTCAGAACTTAATAGTTCCAAAATCTGCCTTTCCTCTATTTCTTTTGGCTTTAGCTTTGACCACAATATTAAATATAACAATACACTAATAACCTCCAGGTGACTAACGAGCTACAGTGCATCACTCTAAGCACCAAAACCAATAAATCTTTGCTGTAGTAGCCTGTTTCACAATTTTTGGGAGCAAATGGACTCTGACAACTCCAGAAATTTGTGTGTGGCTGTCTCTTACATCACAACACACATGTTGGGTTTTGCATTAGACAGCATACTTTTCCCTTAAAGTGACTGGCCGAATTGAAGTCAAGCCTAAGTCATTTTTCCCCACCTATAGTCCGAAGCTTTAAATCTAGTTTGCTCAAATCCTAGTCCATTTATGGTTTTAACGACTCATCACATCTCAAAGGTGAAATTGTGTCAGCGTCACAATGCATTCAGACCAGCAGCATTGTGACAATTTAGACATTTCTTTCAGCATTTTCAAAAAGAGTATGATGGCAAGCAGCTATTTGTTTTTGGAAAATGAAAGCAGCCAAACCTCTTGTAATTCTTTTGATAAAATCCTCATGCTTGTTATTCCACTTCATTGAATTGTTTTATTTGGACTTATGACCAAGTAACTCTAAGATACATACTTTTGAGGAATGTTGTAAAAGAAAGTAAAAAATAAAGCCCTATCTTTTCCTCATAATTTTAAGGACCATCCTAAAGTGAGGATTTTAGTGTTGGTTTAACTCACCAGCACAGAATTAATTGGAAAATCTTTTCATGGTTATGAGAGCCATTAAGTAAGGAATTTGGTTATGATCATCTGTAAACTTTTCACTAGGTGCAAATGCTATTCTGGATCCAGCACACGATTTGCCAATAGAGAAAAGCTGGTCTTCTGAGGGAAAGAAAACTTTCCTTGCAGGTCACTATTGTATGGTTAGTACATCTCTCTGTATCTGTTTTTAGTGTTATAAATGCATGTAAATTGTTTGCCTGACACAGCAGGGGAACAAGTATGTGAGATCAGCTCAAGCTGTGTTTGTTGGGGTTGGGGGATTTGTTTGCCTTGTTTCTAGGATGAATAAAGGAGATATAGAAGTGCTTAATAACTCCTGTGTGTATGCCATATGTCTATATACTTTTGGGTCAGGCACTGCGGTTTCAGCAAGCAGGGAGGGGAAGGACTGTGCAATAAAAAGTGAAAAAAAATGTACACATGTCAAAATGTTTCAAGCTCTCAGTGGCTTTTGAAATTCAGATCCTTTTGTCTGGAACTGCTAAAGAACTTCAAGTGTGGGAGTGAAGCAACAGCTGAGGCAAGAGGTTTGTTTTCTTTCAAAAATTTACTTTATTTCAAAAAATATATACACAGGAAATACAATACAATCAGTACAACCTTCTTTACGTTCATTGTGCCATCAAACCAATACATTCTATTTACAATGCACCAAAGCCACTCATGTTTCCTCTTTAAATTTTTTTTATTCCAAAATAAACTTTACTCATCCTAAAAAAAACTATATACAACCATAAAGCAGTGCAAACCTTTACATTTGTGTAGGGATCAATCATTAGTGTTACCTTTCTTTAAAGAACCACAGCACCGATGCAACTCATGTAGCTTCCTGGGGTGATACCCCAATCCCATATTTACAATATTTAAGGGGCATCCTCCAGCAAAAGAGACTTGCTTCAGATGCGTGGTCTGAAACTGTGCTGAACTGGAAGCCTGTCACTAGAACGGACACACCGTAAGCTAACAATGATTGCTGAGAAAAGTTTGAATCTCTGTGATATAAAGTGGGTATCTTGCACCTTGGAATTTTAACACCTGCAATGTCCATTTAATTAAACCAATTTAATTTAAATGATAGCTGGTGGCACTAAAGCATGTCAATCAGAAAATCTTAAATTCCACTGCTCTGTTTTCAGGGAATAAACTTGATCTCTCAGGAAACAAGCTCGTAGCATATGGCAACACACTCCCTTTGCAAATTTTCTGGCAGATACAATTGAATTTAGAATGACAATCCTTGATGAAGTTCATAAAGTGGTCATTCTGCATGCAAAACCATATGCATTTTTCACAGAAGTATCAAAAATGTTAGTTGAATGTAAATCATCACCGCATGTGAGGGAGAGATGCTTTTTTTTAGATTCTTGGTTGAACTGCACCTGGAGTAATTTTACACAGCACCTTTAATGTAGAAAATAGGAGAAGAGTGGCCTCTCAAGCCTGCCTGGCCAATATGATCAGGTGAAGTGATGTATATGGACTTGGGCAACGTTATGGAGATGGAAATAAAGGACTTAGCAATGGATTTGTTGTGTGGCTGGAAGCTTAGCTTAATGTCAAAAGTGACACCATGTTTGGAAAATTTAATTTTCAGACAGTTGCTTGGAAGAGTATGAAGCTAGTAATTTGGAAACAGAGATTTGTGACATGGATAATAAACAATCTCATTGGTCTTCCCGATATTTAGTTGGAGGAAGCTTTAACCCAATCACTGTTGGATTATAGACTAAGAGTTTGACAGTGAAGGGCTTAATAGAGGTTGGTGTGAGGTGAAGCTACCTGTCATCAGTGTAGCTGTGGAAACTGCTTCTAGATGGGCCTACCGAAGGGTAGCATGTAGCTGAGAAATGGGAGTGAACGGAGATACCTTATCATTTTGGTGGAGGTGTGGTGGGTGGAAATCAGGGATAAAGAATAGGAATACAAAGTAAAGCCGTTGAAGTTGAGTATTTGGCTACAGATGAAGAATTGAGACTGGTACTAGGTGAGTGTGATTGAACGCAGATGGACAATAGTGGAGAGGCATTGGAATGGTTAGCAGGATGAGATAAGACCATAATTGGTCCAAGAAAAACAATGAGGGAATAGACAGTTACATGGGATATAATTTAGTGATTTTAATAAGCAACATTTTGGTACCGTGGGAAGTAGCTCAGGAAAGTTGTATTAAGATTTGTTAGATTGATTCAAGAGCTTAAAGAGTTAAATGATAAGAACATTGCACGACTTTAGTGAGTGTTCCCTTTCTTTTAATATATGATTAGTAGGATTCTAAAATTCCTGAGAGGTGTGGATTTTCCCTGAGTTGACAGCCACTCCAAAGAAAATAATCACAGATTCTAAGAGACTCCTGCCCAAATCAGCGATATACATGCAGGGCATTGAACACCATCAAACATGCCAAAAAGGGCAGTTTCCTCACACAAATCTTTCTCCTGTTTCTAACATGTTCACGGTAGCCCAGTATATATACATCAAAGGACGTGGTGGTTTATTTGCAAAACAAAATATATAACCTATGTAAATGTTGAGTTTTCAAGCTCCTGTTACAGATTGTGTGTTTCAGTCAGTGTCATTGTTACACTGTTACAAAGCACATTGCATGATTCTCCTAACCAATTAAATCACAGTATGTCCACACTCATGGCTACAAAGAACAGTTCATAGATATAGCGACACTACAACTCTTAGACTACCTGGTTATGGATATGAACTCAAATAAGGTTTTTTTTTTGTCAGTCTTGTTTCAATTTCATGCTTCAATTCATAAAGTGTCCAGTAGATCCAACCCAGACATGATGGCTTGGTTCAACATCCAGATTTAGTTCATCTTTAGCAGAGTTTGTTTAATTTTGTCACCAATTTCAGCCAATTCTCTCTTGATTCTGCAAACCTGTACTATACTTCATTGCTCCTCCTTTGAAAGCTTGACTTGATAAGTGGCTAAGAACATGAACCTGCTCATTTTGTTGGAAACGGCATTCCATCTGAATAGTGTCAAAGAGACATTTTTGACTCATCTTCCTCCGTTCAACTCTAGAAACCAAATTTGTTTGGCTAGGGCTCAAGTGTGTTCTCAGTCATCAAGACTTCTGCAGGTGTACAACTCCATGGTGGTGTGTGTTGCTCTATGCTTCAACAAAAAATTGGCTAGCTGGTGTTTCATGCTGAATACTGAAAATCTCTGCAATTCACTTGCCTCTTGAGAGTTTCTTTAATTTTTTTGACTGACCTCAGCTGTTCCATTTTAACCCAAATAATATGAAGGTATTGTGCTGTATTATGCTGTATTGTTCTATGTTCTATGGAACAAGAGTATTTTGACATTTGAACTTTGTGAAGTTTATGAACATAGCAGGTCAGAACTGGGAGTCATTTCAGAAGCAATCTCTTCAGATAAGCTATGCCATGTGCACATAGACCTTTGAGTCATCTATAATACATTCAGAAGTGGTACATAAATTCATGAGATTCAATTCAATCCACTTCAGGTGACTATCGGTCAGTGCCATGACATAGTCATTCCCCTTTTCACAAATATCTGCATGTACTCTTTAAAACAAAGATCTAGTAGGTCATGACCATAATGGCAAAATAAACTTGGATGTTCCTACATTTTGCAAAAACTGCATTTGCTTGTCAATAAATCAAGGTCACTGTCTAAATCGGGATGGAAGCAAATTTTCTTGCAATTGATTTCATACTCCTGTGTACTTGGTATTAAGTCTGGTGAAATCTTTCCTCTCAAAGTCAGATGAAGCGTTGCTCTATGAAGCTCTGCTCATATGACAACTCTTTGCAATGACTCTTGAGTGGTTCTAATTCCTTGTCTGTACGCCAGTCATATTCTGCCCATCCTTTCAATGTATTCTCAGAGATCATTTTCAGTACAGAGGGTCTGGGTCTTATCTAACATATCAGGTGCATTTGCTGGAAATTTTTCATGAACTGTAATTAAAGTGTAGTACCCACTTTCACTTTCAACATCAATGATAGTTTTGACAGCATATCATCAATGCCATTGTGCTTGGAACTATTGAAGCCCATTGTGTAGATGTACTGTGACTATACAGGGATTCTTAATTTTTACATCCGTACTGCCACTGTAGTAGTTTTTCTGAGTTGAGTTCTAATACCACTAGAAGAGGCTTATGACCTATTCCTTGCATAACAGTCTAGTAAAATTAATGGAATTTTTAAAATTGCAAATACTTTCTTCTCAATTTGTGCATAATTTTGATTACTCCTTGTGAGATTGCAAAGTGTGAAAGAGAAGGGTTTCCCTTCAGAATTTACAGAATAGGGACATTTAAGAGACTCTTAGATAGACACATGAATGATAGAAAAAAATAGGGGGCTATGTAGGAGGGAAGGGTTAGATAGATCTTAGAGCAGGATAAAATGTCAGCACAACATTGTGGGCCGAAGGGCCTGTACTGTGCTGTAGTGCTCTATGTTCTCCACTATATGATAATAGCCATGCGTCACTTATCAACTTCAACTCACACATTGCATTGTAATAAGCAAAGAAAGCTTCACTAACTTACATTTCTTGCATTCATCATGTGAACATTTTTGCTCCTTGTTCCACATCCATTTCACTTCCAGTAAGCACAGTCTCAAGATCCAGAAGGAACCATATGTAATACTTCACCATCCCTAGGAATGACTGACCACAGAAAAAGGAATTCTGATCTGTTGTTATTTATTAAATCCTGGATTGCATCCTTGTATAGTTGGTGGTAATTCAGTCTCAGCCCATCGTAAACAAAGGTAAGCATTTGAAAACACCAGTCTTACAGAGCTCACAATAGATTGGCTTTGCTTCATGTCTGACGAAAATGTACCTTTTGTGCCATTGTACTTGTCTGTGAATGCACAATTATTTCTTTCTAATATTGGAGCAGATTATGTTGACCTCAGCCTACATGCTACAGTCAACAGTTATGAAAGTCCTTCAACAATTCCATCCCTGTCCTCAATTTTTACTTCATTCTCAAAAGCATTATTATTGTTTTTATGACAAGTGTGATTTCACACTTGTTGAATTAGAATTGACATTATCTATGTAAGGAATAGATTCACATTACTATATACAGCATTTCAAGAATGCTGTGTAATCAATGACTGGAGAAAACAAACCCATAACATCGTGTTCTCTATGATAACCCGATGCTAATGGCCACTTCCTACAAGGAAATTCTTCAATATTTAAAAGCCAACATTTAATTTGCACCATTGAAAAGCCAACATTATCTTTCCAATAAAACCCATTGCTGGGTATATGTACTATATAATGTTAATAATGTTGTAAGTTTCATTTCCTCTATTGATTTCAGAGTAGATCAAAAGGACCTGAGTAACAGATGAGAAAAGAATAACTTTTAATATAATTGGGATGAGTCATGTTAAGTATATAAACATCAAACCACATGCTCTATTCTATGTTCTCTTGTGGGGGAAGACTACCAAGCAGACAGAGAAAAAAAAATCAAGAATGCATTCAATACTCGCTTGAAGAATTATACCATCTGCACTGACGTCTGGGAATCCCTGGACCATGACTGCTCAAAATTGACAAGGACCATTCAGGATGGTATTGAGAACCTTGAGGACATGGAAGCACTGCTTAAGAGGCAGAACCAATGCACCACCTCAGAAATTACCCATCCACCCCATTAGCCATCTCCTGCCCCACCTGTGGAAGAACCTGCAGTTCCCACATTGACCTCATTATTCACCTCATAGCCCACAAAACCAAAGTAGAAGCAAATCATTCCTGATACCAAGGGACTGCCTATGAAGAACATCAAATAAGGTAGTGAGTTATTTGCAAGACACAACGCTTAACCTATAAACAACTTGCATCTTCAGGCTCCTGCTGCACCTCAGGAATCTCCAAAAGGATCACATTATGTCTACACACGGAGATATACGCAGCAAATGGAATGTCCATGCATATTGATACATTGCAATGTTCCTGTCTTTCTATTATTAGACAACCAAAAATATCTACGGAAGATTGCACAAGAACTCACAAAGTCCTATTATTTCTGTCCTACCTCTTAATGGGAACTTGGTGTTGCAAGTGTTGTCATTAGTTCAGCTAAAAATACATCTACCACAAAAGCATTGATCAGTTATTTTGTCCCTCATCTAATTTGAACTTTTTACAGACTTTGAGGAAAAGAATAACTTTTAATATAATTACTTTGGGATGAATCATGTTAAGTAAGCCACTGAATCAGTCTTATTGTAACTAATCTCAGTGCAATTGCTTCATCCGAAATGTAAAATTTCTGTGTGTTTAAGGTGAATAAAACTCAAGTATAAATTGTTATTCTTCTTTCTCTGCTTTGCATTTTAAAGGTGGAAGTGGTCCAGTAAAAGAGCAGCCTTCCAACTCAGCTGCACTCCAGTGCATTCACTTTGGTATCTGTTACTCAGGTCCTTTCAATCTACTCTGAAATCAATAGAGGAAATAAAACTTACAGCATTATTAACATTAAATAGTATATATACCCAGCAATGGGTTTTATTGGAAAGATAATGTTGGCTTTTCAATGGTGCAAATTAAATGTTGGCTTTTAAATATTGAAGAATTTCCTAGTAGGAAGTGGCCATCAACATTGGGTTATCATAGAGAACATGATGTTATGGGTTTGTTTTCTCCAGTCATTGATTACACAGCATTCTTGAAATGATGTATATAGTAATGTGAATTTATTCTTCATATAGATAATGTCAATTCTAATTCAACAGGTGTGAAATCACACTTGTCATAAAAACAATGATAAATCCTATTGATATTAACTGTTTCTCTTCTGTGTAATCAATTATAGTAGAGATTCCACTGAAGAGAGTGCAGAGAAGTTCTATTTTTCTACTTCTAGCAAGGATATTGCTAGGAGTAGAAAAAAGTAGATAAAGATTGGATAATTGTCCTTCTTGTAACAGAGTAAGCTAATGGGAATCTCAAGTTTATAAAATTATGAGGGACTTAAGTATAGTAAATAGAAAGGCCTATTTTCCCTTAGAAAAGGGGTCAAAAACCTGGGGGGGGGAGGGGACATTGACAAAGTAATAACTAGAAAGGTAAGAGGGAAGATGGGAGATGAAGAACTTTTTTATTACCCTAGGGTAGTTGGGATCATTCCTGATACCAAGGGACTGATACAAGTGACTCACTGTCTGAAAGGGTAGTAGAGACAGAGACGTGATCACATTTAAAAACTGCCAGAACTTGAGCCATCATTTGCAGGCATAAGGTTGGGCAACTCTTTCTGTGTCTGCCTAATGACCTCTTCCATGCCATAAATTTTCTTTGATTCAATGTTTATGGATGACTGGATTATTGTATTAATTCTAATACACAAAACTGGCTCTGAAGTTCTGAATATCTCTCAATTTGTAACATATAAAATTATAAAAGTTATTGGGATTAGATAAATT
Organism: Pristis pectinata; assembly: GCF_009764475.1. Classification (NCBI taxonomy): domain Eukaryota; kingdom Metazoa; phylum Chordata; class Chondrichthyes; order Rhinopristiformes; family Pristidae; genus Pristis; species Pristis pectinata. The sequence continues at coordinate 26,738,997 of NC_067414.1, read as the reverse complement.
GGGCAGGATTCTGCAAGTTATTAGAACCAGGTTTGACATCTGGAATATATGATGAAACTTGAAATTTGGAATGCAAGATAACCCACAACTTTTTTTTTCCCAAGAGCCTGTAAGTTTATTGATCATTCTTTGTAGGACTGGAAGGTTTATTCTGATCTCTAGCTTCAGTAGCTTCAGTAAAGTCAGGTTTGTTTTCTGCTATAGAACAACAATCACATTCAAAGCTGATAAAAACCTTCCAACATCTCAATTCTTTTTCCCTCTGTGTAATGAAATTTGCCTCCGTCACTTCTTTCTTGCCTTTATTCTGGAATAAACAGGCTGAGCTGTCTGATTTTCTCTCTTAACATCTGTATGGCAAATGGAGAGTGCAGAATGGATCCAGTGCATATGGAATATATTATCAAAATACCCAGTGTAAAGGATAACAGACCAGTCTTTGTCCATTTGCTAGCCTGACATTTGTGTGCTTTGCAAATATTGCTGCACACCTCTCCGTTTGTTTGAGGTGAACTAAGAAAGCAGTTACTTTGATAAACTTGTTCATTCAGTTGTTTCACTTCACAGCCGGTGAATGTACAGAGCAGCAGATATGGTGGGATTCACTTCAATTTGATGTATATAATGATGTTCAATGACCGACACAATATGCCTTGCTGCATCAATGGGTTGCCCTGCTCAAATTAAACAATGTGACTCCTAACTACCTTCCTTCACACTAAACAACCAAGCCTAACCAACACTTTCCCTTGCAGTCTTCTGTTTAAAAATCTGGCAGCTTGCCTTTGACTCTCTTATTTTCCATTCTGCTCTCACAGCCAGAAAGCAAAAGCCTGCCAGGTCACCCCTGCTGACTTCCCAGGACCACAGCTTTTCCAATACAATGGATATGAGGTATTTATTAATTACTGCTAGCATATAACTTATTGTTTTTGCATGCTATGGGAAAACAGGAAACAACTGCATACCTGGCTTATTAGCATTTTAATGTCCTTTCATCTCAAGGTTTGCATTTGTAATTTATGTAACTGTACTTGGTTTCAAAACACACCATATGAATAACACAAAAACTAAAGTACCATAGGGTGCTGGAAATCTGTATAAAAAGCAGAAATGCTTAGCAGTGAGGCAGCATCTGTAAAGGGGAAAACAGCTAATGCTTCTGTTCCCTCCATTCTTTCTCTACAGATTTAAGTTTATCCAATATTTTTCGTTTTTATTTAAAATAATTCTTTTCGTTCAAGATCTTTTCTTTCAAGAAATTGACCCAAAACCAAGAAACCTGACAATACAGAACTTAGCTTCTTTCTGTTATGTTCCATTAACCATAGTCTAATGTTAACATTGTTGCCTCTGAGTCATAAGCTTGTGAGTTCAAGTCCCATTCCAGGCACAAGAACATAATGGTCTACACTGTGCTAATAGTGCAGAGATACCCTGTTAGCCCTGGTGCACATATTAATGTATTCCAGCCTTCCACACTGCCACACGGAAATACAGAACACACAGGAGGTCACATGGCAGTACCCTTAGCCTCACACCTTACTGCTGCACTCACCATTGAGTCCAGTGAAATCCATGTGCAAGGGAAATCACGCCTCATGAACTTGGTTGAATTTTTTGAAGAAGTGACCAAGATGATTGAAGAGGACAGTGCAGTAGTTATTGTCTACATGGACTTGAGCAAAGCCTTTGACCAGGTTCTGTATCGCAGGCCAGTCCAGAAAGTGAGATTACATGGGATCTAGGATGAGCTAACTAATTGGAAACAAATTTGGCTTGGTGGAAGGAGTCAGAGCGTGGTAATGCACGATTGGTTTTTAGATTGGAGGCCTGTGACCAGTGGTGTGCCACAGGGATCAGTGCTGGGTCCCCTGCTGTTTGTTATATATATATTAATGACTTGGATGAGAATGTAGGTGGCGTGATTATTAAGCTTGCGGATGACATCAACATTGGTGGTGTAGCGGACAGTGAAAAAGGTTGTCTCAGGTTGCAACAGGATATGGATCAACTGGGAAAGTGGGCAAATGAATGGCAGAGGGAATTTAATTCAAACAAATGTGAAGTGGGAAGTTAAACCAGGGCAGGACATACACAATGAACGGCAGAGCCCTGGAAAGTGATGTAAAACAGAGTGACCTAGGGGTACAGCTACATTGTTTCCTGAAAGTGGTGACATATTTGGACAGGGTGGTGAAGAAGGTATATGGTCTGTTTGTCTTCATCGGTTGGGGCATTGGGTACAAGAGTTGGGATGAGATGTTACAGCTACACAAGACATTGGCGAGACTGCACTTAGAGTACTGTGTGCAGTTCTGGTTGTCATACTGGAGGAAGGATGCCATTAAGCTGGAAAGGGTGCAGAAAAGAGTCACAAGAATGTGGTCAGGACTGGAGTTTTAAGGAGACAGCGGATAGGCTGGGACTGTTTTCCCTGGAGTGAAGGAGGCTGAGGGTTTACCTTATAGAGATAGATAAAGTCATGAGGGGCATAGATAAGATGAATTGTAACAGCCTTTTTCCCAGGACAGGGGAGTATCAGGGAAAAGGGTTAAGGTGAGAATGGAAGATTTAAAGGGGACCTGAGGGGCACATTATTCACACAGAGTGTGGTGGGCATATGGAACAAGCTGCCAGAGGAAATGTTAGAGGAATGAACAGTTACCATATTTAAAAGACATGTAGACATGTACATGGATAGGAAAGCTTGAGAGGGATATGGACCAAAGACAGGCAAATTGCATTAGCTCAGGTCGGTACTTTGATCGGCATAAGTGAGTTGGGCCGAAGGCCTGTTTCCATGCTGTATAACTCCATGACTCTAAAACCTGCAATCCCAAGGGGCAGGATACTCTTTGTATCTGACCCTTCAACAATGACTGGATGATCTAGCCTGGCCTCATCTGTTTGAATGCAGTCACTGACCTTCATAAAAATGTGAACCAAGATCAACAGTTCTAAGTGTCTGTGGGGCAGCTTCGGGTACCAAAGTGATACCAGAAGTGAGGCCAGAAGCTCCTTGGGAACCATGCAGCTGCAAAAGGTAAAGGCAACTGTGGGCATTCTGTGAGAGATAAATGCAAGGCACAGGCAAGGTAGAGTGCAATCCCAACTGCATGCACCAGACACTTCACTGTATTGTCAGGAAATGCACCATTGCTACTTATGTCAGCCTCTGGCCATGTTAAACAATGACCTCATCTGCTTTCTCTGGCAATTGTAAAGGATCCAAGGACAATATTTGAAGAAGGACAGGGGTGTTGTCCTGTTATACTGGGCAAAATATGTCCCTCAAACAAAGTAAATAAAAGTCAATTAGATCATTTGTCTCATTGCTATTTATGGAAGCTGGTGGAAGCTGCCTGCTGCATTCTTAACATTGCAACACCTCGAAAGGGATTTATTAGCTGAGAAGCATTTTGGGACATCCGAAGGTCATGAAAGATGCAATGTACATGTAAATGTTTCCTTACCCAGTGCAGAGTACTTTAATGGTTACATACTCAGCCAAACAACATAATAACAATGAGGGAGCACTTTTCCAGAAGCACTAAAGATGAAATTAAGCAGAGTTCTAGAAATTATTATTACATTAAGAAAGTTACTGAACTAATACCAACATAGGTTATCTTTATAAGACTTATAAGAGTACTTTATTAGTCACATGTACATCGAAACACACAGAGAAATGCTTCTTTGTGTAGAATGTGCTGGGGGCAGCCCACAAGTGTCACCACTCTTCCGGTGCCAATGTAGTATGCCCACAACTTCCTAACCTGTACGTCTTTGGAATGTGGGAGGAAACTGGAGCACCCAGAGGAAACCCACGCAGACACGGGGAGAATGTACAAACTCCTTACAAACAGTGGCCAAAATTGAACCCAGGTTGCTGGCGCTGTAATAGCATTACACTAACCATTACACTACCATGCCTGCCTGGCTTTAAGAACTACCTACAGTAAACTACTCAATTGTTAAAGGTACGTATAATTTTATTTTGTTTCTATATTTTCCTTACAACATTGAAGGAGGCCATACTGGCCCATCAAGTCTGTGCCAGCTGATGGAGCAATCCCATTTGCCCGCTCATCTCATGGTAATTCAGGCGTAACTCGAATTGCTTTCTTAATTGCAATGCACCAAACTTATATTCAAAACCTAAGAATGTCCATATTCTTCAACAAAATTAGACTAACTCTTTGTCTTCAATGTCATTGACAAGTCAACAACTGATGCAGCTGATACCTATGATGTGGGTAGAGCCTTCTAACTTTTGATTGGCTTTGTAGCCTGCCAGCAGTTTAATTTCATTTAGCATATTTTGCTTTTCTGAACATCTGCTGTGAATCATTATCTTTGGCCATCACTTCTTTCATTGTTTCCTTCTCATCCTGGCTTAATTATCTTTGCATGAGCATGTTTCTCAGCCTAACTAAGTTATTAGTAAATTCCTATTCTGTTGTCAGAAGCATCAGGTATGAAGTAAGATGATTCAAAGCCAGAAAATGCTGGGATATTCAGTGGGTCAGGCAGTATCTGTGGAGAGAGAAACAGAGTAGTGTTTCAGATCAATAACCCTTCATCAGAAGATTGTGATGAAGGGGTCTTGAAACATTGTTTCTCTCTCCTTAGATACTGTCTGACCTGCTGACAATCCCAGCTCTTTTTTATTTCAGACTGCCAGCATCTGCAGTTCCATGCTCTTAAATTCAGCGATTGTAAGCTTCACCTTTATTTTTATTTGATTTCACAATTTTATGCTTCACTCACCATCAACTCACCAAGTTAATTCAATGCACCTTACAATTTGCTGAGCTCTTGTACTACATTTTGGAAAATAGCAAGGTAACTTTTTTTTTCCCATAATCTCAATCATCAGTTCTTCCGTTTTAAATTTTAAATTTTAAATTTTATTTACAGTGTAGTAACAGGCCCTTCCGGCCCAACGAGTCTGCGCCGCCCTTTTTTTTAAAACCTGTAGCGGCTGCTACCGCGATGTGAAAGCAAGACGCTAGTCGGTGGGCTGCAGAACAAAAACCGATTTATTTTCCCGCCTTGTGCGGGCCTTTTAAGAGGAACGGTTCCCGCCCACTGAAAACGGAAATGAGGTATGCGCTACCTCATCAAACTTTTCCCGCGCAAGGGTTCTCCCCATCTTGGGCCTCGCCACTCCAACGACGCGCGACCCGACCGCCGAGCCGGTTTGCTTGCTTGGACGGTGAGTTCGCTACACAACTCTCCCCCCACCCCCCCAGAAACGGCGATACGGTCCCTAAGGTTCGCGGGCTGTGCTAGCCATTGCTTAGGAGGTCGGCCTCTGCGTCGCAGTGTTGGGACCTCAACCGGTTGTTGTAGATCTAAGTGGGCCATTTTGAGGCGGTCCTTTGTGAAGACCTCTTCCTTGCCCCCATTGTCCAAAATAAAGGTGGACCCATTATTCCTGATGACCCGGAACTGCCCCTCGTTTGGTCATTGCAACGGTGCCCAGGGTGTGCCCCTGCGAATGAAAATGAACTTACAGTCTTGTAGTTCCTTGGGCTCACAGGATGGGGCTTGACTATGCCACGAAGTGGGAATCGGTGCCAAGCTGCCGAGCCTCTCACGCAGTCTTTCCAGGACTGCTGCGGGTTGTTCCTCTTGGCCCCGAAGGGCGGGTATGAAATCCCCTGGGATAACCAGGGGTGCCCCATACATGATTTCAGCTGACAAAGCGTGGAGATCTTCCTTGGGGGCAGTGCGTATGCCGAGCAGGACCCAAGGCAGTTCGTTGACCCAGTTAGGACCCTTCAGGCGGGCCATCAGGGCTGATTTTAGATGGCAGTGGAAACATTCTACCAACCCGTTTGAATGAGGGTGGTAAGCCGTGGTGGTGTGCAGCTGTGTTCCTAGCATGTTCACTAATGCAGACCAGAGGCTGGAGGTAAACTGGGCGCCCCTGTCTGAAGTAATGTGGGCCGGAACACCAAAACGTGAGATCCAAGTTGTGAGCAGCGCCAGGGCGCAGGAATCAGTTGTGATGTCGGATAGAGGGGTTGCCTCTGGCCACCTCGTGAACCAGTCCACGATGGTAAGGAGGTACCATGCTCCTCTTGAAACTGGCAGGGGACCAACGAAGTCAACGTGGATGTGGTCGAACCTTCTACGGGTAGGCTAGAACTGCTGTGGCGGGACCTTGGTGTGTCGTTGGATTTTTGATGCCTGGCCGTGTGGACAAGTTCTGGCCCACTCACTGACCTGTTTGCGCAGGCCGTGCCAGGCAAACTTGTTGGCGACCAGTCGGACAGTTGATCTGATGGATGGGTGCACCAACCCGTGTACCAAGTCAAAAACGCGTTTCCGCCAGGCTGCAGGAACTATAGGGCGGGGTTGACCTGTTGCGATGTCGCAAAGGAGGGTCTGCTGACCTGGACTGACTAAGAAATCTTGGAGCTGCAAGCCAGAGACTGTGGTTCTGTAGCTGGGCAGCTCGTCGTCGGCTTGCTGTGCGTCAGCCAGGGCCGTGTAGTCAACACCCAGGGACAGGCTGTGGATGGTCGGTCTGGAAAGCGCATCAGCAACGACATTGTCCTCTCCGGAGACATGTTGGATATCCCTTGTGAATTCGGAAATGTAGGACAAATGTCGCTGCTGACGAGCTGACCAGGGATCGGAGACCTTGGAGAAGGTGAAGGACAAAGGCTTATGGTCAGTGAAAGCGGTGAAAGGCTGCCTTCTAAAAAGTACCGGAAATGCCGGACCACCAGGTACAGCGCTAGAAGTTCCCGATCAAAAGCGCTGTATTTCAGTTTGGGTGGTCTAAGGTGCCTGCTGAAAAATGCCAAGGGTTGCCAACGGCCTTCGATTAGTTGTTCCAGTACTCCACCAACCGCGGTGTTGGATGCGTCCACCTTGAGGGCGGTTGGGACGTCTGTCCTAGGGTGTACCAGCATCGCAGCATCTGCCAGGGTGTCCTTGGCCTTAACGAAGGCAGCTGCAGCCTTGTCATTCCAAGCGATGTCCTTGCCCTTGCCAGACATCAGCGAGAACAAAGGGCGCATGATACGGGCTGCTGCAGGGATGAACAGATGGTAAAAGTTGACCATCCCCAGGAATTCCTGCAGGTCTTCGACCATGTTGGGACAGGCAAAATGGCGGATAGCGTCTACCTTGGCGGGTAGGGGTGTTGCTCCTTCGCTGGCAACTCTGTGGCTGAGGAAATCGACAGAGTCAAGTCCGAATTGGCACTTGGCCGGGTTGATAGTGAGGCCGAAATCACAGAGACGGGAGTACAGTTGGCGGAGGTGGGAAAGGTGTTCTTGGCAGTCATGGCTGGTGATTAGTATGTCATCTAAGTAAATGAACACGAAGTCCAGGTCTCGGCCTACAGTGTCCATCAGCCGCTGGAAAGTCTGCGCGGCGTTCTTAAGGCCGAAAGGCATTCGAAGGAATTCAAAGAGGCCGAATGGAGTGCTAAGCGCAGTTTTGGGGACATCGTCAGGGTGGACCGGGATTTGGTGGTATCCCCGGAAGAGGTCCACCTTGGAGAAGATGTGGGCCCCATGTAGGTTCACCACAACGTTCTGGATGTGAGGGATGGGGTAGCAGTCTGGGGTGGTGGCATTATTCAGCCTGCGGTAGTCACCGCAGGGCCTCCACCCGCCGGTGGCTTTGGGGACCATGTGCAGAGGGGAGGCCCAGGGGCTGTCTGACCTGCAAATGATCCCCAGCTCTTCCATGCGGTAGAGCTCTTCCTTTGCCAGGCGGAGCTTGCCTGGAGGTAGTTGCTGTGCTCGGCCATGAAGGGGTGGCCCTGTGGTAATGATGTGGTGCTGCACCCTGTGTTTGGGCATAGAATTTGTAAACTGAGGAGCCAAAACCGATGGGAGCTCAGCTAGGAGTTTGATGAACTCACTGCCAGACAGGGAAACGGAGTCCAGGCGCGGGGCTGGTAGTCTGGCTTCTCCCAGGGGGTAGGTTTGGAAAGTTCCGGAGGGCACTAGCCACTTCCCTCGCAGGTCACCTGACAGGCTGTGGGCCTGACGGAAGTCGGCTCCCAGGAGTGGCCGGGTGACGATGGCAAGGGTAAAGTTCCAGGTAAAACGGCTGTCGCCGAATTGTAATTGAACTGTACGGGTACAGAAAGTCCGTATCGTTGTGCCATTTGCGGCATTGAGTACAGGACCTTGCTGCCTGCTACAAGTGTCGCGGCCAGTCGGGGGCAAAATACTGACCTCTGCTCCAGTATCAACAAGGAAATGACGCCCAGACTGCTTGTCCCAAATGAATAGGAGGCTGTGTTGGCGGTCAGCCGTCATAGCCATCAGCGGCGGCTGGCCCTGGCATTTCCCTGAAACTTGCAGGGTGGGCGGCATCGACGGGCCTCCGCACCCCACCTCTGATGGTAGAAACAGAGCTGGTCACCAGTGTCGTCGTCTGTGTTCCTGGGGTGTGGTCACTCGGTTGCTGGGACTGGTTTAGGTAGGCATTGGGCTCGCGGCCTGGCGACTTGGCCGACGCACGACCCACTCTCGCTCTTGACCTTCCACAGGACATCTGCCCAGGCAGCTACCTCACGTGGGTTGCCGAAATCAGCGTCGGCCAACAGCAGGTGAATGTCATCGGGTAGTTGTTCGAGGAAGGCCTGTTTGAACATTAGGCAAGGCTTGTGTCCCTGAGCCAAGGCCAGCATCTCGTTCATTAGGGCCGATGGGGATCTGTCCCCCAGGCCGTCGAGATGAAGCAGGTGGGCGGCGGGCAGCGCGCTTGCAACGGGAGAGTCCAAAGGTCCGAATAAGAAGGTCTTTGAAAGCTGGATACTTATCCTCCTCTGGAGGAGACTGGATGAAGTCTCCGACCTGGGGGGCTGTCTCCTGGTCCAGAGAGCTGACCACATGGTAGTACTTTGTGGAGTCGGAGGTGATCTGCCGAAGTTGGAATTGTGCTTCAGCCTGGTCGAACCAGACACTGGGCTGAAGTGTCCAAAAGGTGGGCAGCTTGAGTGCCACTGTGTTGGCTGCTGCGTTGTCGTCCATTGTGTGGGTCCAAAATCTGTTTGGACCGTCGGGGTTGCCAATGTAGCGGCTGCTACCGCAATGTGAAAGCAAGACACTAGTCGGTGGGCTGCAGAACAAAAATTGATCTATTTTTCCGCCTTGCGCGGGCCTTTTAAGAGGAACGGTTCCCGCCCACCGAAAACGGAAATGACGTATGCGCTACGTCATCAAACTTTTCCCACGCGCGGGTTCTCCCTGTCGCTCGGGGAAGACGAAGGCCCAACGCCATCTAGGGCCTCGCCGCTCTGACAACCCGCGACCCGACCGCTGAGCCGGTTCGCTTGCTCGGACAGTGAGTCGCTACAAACCCATATTAACCTACCCATATGTCTTTAGAATGTGGGAGGAAACCGGAGCACCCGGAAGAAACCCACGCAGACACAGGAGAATGTACAAATTCCTTACAAGCAGCGACAGGAATCGAACCCCGACCGCTGGCGCTGTAATAGCGTCGCGCTAACGGCTACACTACCGTGCCACCCAATTCCTTTTAATTTTAATTCCTTCTCTCTGCCTCATTTTACCAGGGTGGAGAAATTGAGGATTCAGCATAAAATAGAGGAATCAGCACAAGACCTTCATTTTCAGTGCAAAACCAACATGTTCTGCTATGTTTAAGGATGTTGGAGCTCCCCAATACCACACAAAAGAGTTCACAGATAATTAGAGTTCATCATGTTTGTGGCTCAGTCCATTACACTTTTCCCAGAAGTGTGGGCATTTGTTGCTATACTATGACGTTATGATGATAGTGTGCATGACAATAAAGTGTAATGAAGATAATTCATTTGTAATTAGCTTTAGCTCATGGCGAATATTTCCTTAAAGTATACCTCTGTCTATTTTGTAGCAGTGTCCACACTGAGCCAAAACACTTACCTTTCAGGTTTGTCATTTTTGGCCTAACCTGATTTCCATTTCCCTAAAGCATTGGTAATAATCCTTAAGTTTATTTGATAGTGCAATAATGTTGTTTAAGTAGCCATTTTCCTGTGGTTCGCATTACATCTGTAGCATCAGTGTAAAGTAATTTTGACATGTATCCACATACCAGTTATGATGTAAGTGCAGCATAAGTCTGGATGCAGAACTTGCTGTTGGAATACATTGCAATGACGGATAGATCTTTACTTCAGAGTCAGTTTATCCCTCGTAGTTTAAATGTACCCTTACAGCCTTACGGTCCAAACTGCTACTCTGGCCAAATGCGTTACAAAAAATATCAACATCATTTAGACTTCCCATATTGTGATATCCTGAATCTGGCCTACTTTTGTTTCACCAATAAAAGATGAAATTTAATTCAGCTGTAAAGTTTTTCTCACAGTTGAATGTAAAACCTGGAATAGATTGTGATTCTCTGTGAAAGTGTAAAATACACGATAGTAAGTCATTGGAAATAACAATCAGAGAGCTGCAAACTGAACTACCAACTCACTCTGAGGTTGGTGTCTTCATCTAACCTTCTGTATCAGCTCTTAAATCACAGTTGTTGCACAGAATAGATTCCTTGTGAAAGCAATTTGAGTTCAGTTCAATGGAAGATATTTCAGGCTCCCAGGGAAAAGACTCACAATAAAATTGAGGATTCTGGAAATCTTCAGCATATCAGGCACAGCAAATATAGAGAGGGAAACACTATTATTATTTCAGGCCGATGATTTTTCATCAGAACAGATAAGAGGATTGGTAGAAAAGCTTAAGTATAGGTTTGAATTAACTCCAATAATCCATCCCTTGTAATTATTTAGAACTATCAACAGGAAAATGAATAAGAAATATTGTCATGGTAAGCTTATAATATAGGTAATGAAGTTTAAAGGAAATGCTATTCATTCTTTATGGTTAAATACTGGTTTGAAGATTATACAGTCTATTAGAATAGTCGTTCTACTGTTTGGCTCTATTGTAGCTCTGCTTGAATGTCTTGGGCATTTAAAATTCATTGATCAGCAGCAATCCAAAGAGAAATTTACACTGGTGTCCACGTTGTGAATCACACCAGTTTTGTGTGAACTATTGAGTCAGTTAATCAACTGATAAGCACATAAAACCTGTAAAGTAGGCTCACCTGTTGAGTGTTTCCAGCATTTTCTGTTTTTACTTAAAATTTACAGAATGTGCATTTTTTTCATATTGAATGTATGAATATTTGGGATGGGTCTTGTGAAATGAGGTAATTCATAGGTGATGTGGTCCTGTTCTGTTTGGCTACCGGTTACCAGTGGTGTTCCGCGGGGTCGGTGTCGGGGCCACTTCATTTTACATTGTACATCAACGATTTGGATTATGGAGTCAATGGCTTTGTGGCTAAGTTTGCAGATGACACCAAGATAGGTGGAGGAGTAGGGAGTATTGAAGAAGCAGGAAGGATGCAGAGAGACTTAGATAGTTTAGGAGTATGGGCAAAGAAATGGCAGATGAGATTCAATGTTGAGAAATGTACGGTTGTACACTTTGGAAAAAGAAATAAATGGGCAGATTATTATCTAGATGGGGAGAAAATTCAAAGTACAGAAGTGCAAAGGGACTTGGGTGTCCTCGTGCAGGATACCCTAAAGGTTAACCACCAGGTCGGATCAGCGGTAAAAAAAGCAAATGCTATGTTGGCATTCATTTTGAGAGGTATAACGTACAAAAGTAAGGAAGTGTTGATGAGGCTCTATGGGGCACTGGTGAGGCCTCATTTGAAGTACTGTATGCAGTTTTGGGCCCCTTATCTTAGGAAGAATGTACCTTAGGAAGAGGGTTCAGGAAAGATTTACGAGGATGATTCCCTGAATGAAAGGGCTTACATACGATAAGTGTTCATCGGCACTTGGACTGTACTCACTGGAGTACAGAGGATGAGAGGGGACCTCATAGAAACATTTAGAATGTTGAAAGGACTAGACAGAGTAGATATGGCTAGGCTGTTTTCCTTGGTGAGTGAGTCCAGGACTAGAGGGCACAGTCTTAGAATTAAAGGGTACCGGTTTAAAACAGAAATGAGGAGAAATTTCTTTAGCCAGAGGGTGGTGAATTTGTGTAATTCTTTGCCACATACAGCTGTGGAGGCCCGATCATTGGGGGCATTTAAGGAGGAGATTGATAGGTATCTAATTAGTCAAGGTATCAAGGGATATAGGGATAAGGCCAGAAATTGGGGCTAGATAGGAATAGTTTTAGTTTAGCTCATGGAGCAGACTTGATGGGCTGAATGGCCTACTTCTGCTCCTTTGTCTTGTGATCTTGTGATGATCTTATGATGTGATGAACTGAGCAATGTCAAGGATCAGTAATGACATTGATAGGATAGAGCATTTGAGGGAGCATTCACCTACCTTGACCACTCAGATAAGGTCATTAAACTTCTTTTCACATTGTATCACTCAATGATTGACGCTTGATGTTGATATCCATGGAGATTTAGTCTCATTTGAAAATTCATTTGGTGGATATACTTGCTTTCTGCAGATATTGGGCACCTATCAAATTTGACTCCACCTCAGTCAAGGCTTCAAATGTAGCATCCACAAACCTTGAGCCCCTCCCTCCAATGCTGAGTCTTTCCTTGATGATTCTCAGGATAGATACACATTGAAAACCTCCAGTACCTGCTTCAGCCACATTGCATGTCCCCTTCAAGAAGAGCACACTTGCTTGAACTGGAGTACGCCACCTGTAATAATATGCCTCTGCTCTTGGCTCCAGTTAATCAATGGTACAGTTAGTTATGACTAGACACTGAAGTGATTCAAATGTTGGGGGGTGGGATCCGAACTGGAGTGACTGGGGAAGAAGTGTTTGGCTTTCAAATAGAGAAAGCTAATAGTAGGTACGAGAGGGAGGATAGGCTGGTGATAGAGAAGGGACGTGTTCAGACGGGTTTGAGATGTGTCTATTTTAATGCAAAGAGTATTGTGAACAAGGCGGATGAGCTTAGAGCTTGGATAAAAACTTGGAGCTATGATGTGGTGGCCATTACAGAGACTTGGATGGCTCAGGGACTGGCATGGTTGCTTCAAGTGCCGGGTTTTAGATGTTTCAGAAAGGACAAGGAGGGAGGCAAAAGAGGTGGGGGGGTGGCACTGTTGATCAGAGATAGTGTCACGGCTGCAGAAAAGGTGGACGTCATGGAGGGACTGTCTATGGAGTCTCTGTGGGTAGAGGTTAGGAACAGGAAAGGGTCAATAACTTTACTGGGTGTTTTTTATAGGCCGCCCAATAGTAACAGGGATATTGAGGAGCAGATAGGGAAGCAGATCCTAGAAATGTGTGATAATAACAGAGTTGTTGTGATGGGAGATCTTAATTTCCCAAACATTGATTGGCATCTCCAGACAGTAAGGGGTTTGGATGGGGTGGAGTTTGTTAAGTGTGTTCAGGAAGGGTTCTTGACACAATATGTAGATAGACCTACAAGAGGAGAGGCTGTGCTTGATTTGGTATTGGGAAATGAACCTGGTCAGGTGTCAGTCCTCTCAGAGGGTGAGCATTTTGGAGATAGTGATCATAATTCTATCTCCTTTACAATAGCACTGGAGAGAGATAGGAACAGACAGACTAGAAAGGCGTTTACTTGGAGTAAAGGGAATTATGAGGCTCTCAAGCAGGAAATTGGAAGATTAAATTGGAAACAGATGTTCTCATGGAAAAATACAGAAGAAATGTGGCAAATATTCAGGGGATATTTGTGTGGAGTTCTGCATAGGCGTGTTCCAATAAGACAGGGGAATCACGAGAGGATACAGGAACCGTGGTGTACAAAGGCTATAATAAATCTAGTCAAAAGGAAAAGAAAAGCTTACAAAAGGTACAGGGAGCTTGGTAATGTTAGAGATCTGAAAGAGTATAAGGCTAACAGGAAGGAGCTTAAGAAGGAAATTAGGAGAGCCAGGAGGGGACATGATAAGGCCTTGGTGGGCAGGATTAAGGAAAATCCCAAGGCATTCTACAAGTATGTGAAGAGCAAGAGGATAAGATGCGAAAGAATAGGGCCTATCAAGTGCAGCAGTGGGAAAGTGTGTATGGATCCGGAAGAAATAGCAGAGGTACTTAATGAATACTTTACATCAGTATTCACTATGCAAAAGATCTGGGGGATTGTAGTGAGGACTTGCAGCAGGCTGAAAGGCTTGAGCGTGTAGATATTAGGAAAGAGGAGGTGCTGGAACTTTTGGAGAGCATCAAGTTGGATAAGTTGCTGGGACCGGATGTTATGTACCCCAGGCTGCTGGGGAGGCGAGGGAGGAGATTGTGGAGCCTCTGACGATGATCTTTGCATCATCGATGGAGACGGGAGAGGTTCCAGAAGACTGGAGGGTTGCAGATGTTGTTCCCTTATTCAAGAAGGAGAGTAGGGATAGCCCAGGGAATTATAGACTGGTGAGTCTTACCTCAGTGGTTGGTTTACGAACATTTGGAGAGGTATAATATGATTAGGAATAGTCAACATGGCTTTGTCAAGGGCAGGTGCTGTCTTACGAGCCTGACTGAATTTTTTGAGGATGTGACTAAACACATTGATGAAGGGAGAGTAGTAGATGTAGTGTATATGGATTTCAGCAAGGCATTTGATAAAGTACCCCATGCAAGGCTTATTGAGAAAGTAAGGAGGCATGGGATCTAAGGGGACATTGCAATGTGGATCCAGAACTGGCTGGCCCACAGAAGGCAAAGAGTGGTTGTTGAAGGGTCATATTCTGCATGGAGGTCGGTGACCAATGGTGTATCTCAGGGATCTGTTCTGGGACCCTTACTCTTTGTGATTTTTATAAATGACCTGGATGAGGAAGTGGAGGGATGTGTTAGTAAGTTTGTGGATGACACAAAGGTTGGATGTGTTGTGGATAGTTTGGAGGGCTGTCAGAGGTTACAGCAGGACATAGATAGGATGCAAAGTTGGGCTGAGAAGTGGCAGATGCAGTTCAACCCAGATAAGTGTGAAGTGGTTCATTCTGGTAGATCAAATATGATGGCAGAATATAGTATTAATGGTAGGACTCTTGGCAGTGTGGAGGATCAGAGGGATCTTGGAGTCCAAGTCCATAGGACGCTCAAAGCGGCTGCGCAGGTTGACTCTGTGGTAAAGAAGGCATATGGTGTATTGTCCTTCATCAATCATGGAATTGAATTTAGGAGCTGGGAGGTATTGTTGCAGCTTTATAGGTCCCTGGTCAGACCCCACTTGGAGTACTGTGCTTAGTTCTGGTCGCCTCACTACAGGAAGGATATGGAAGCCATAGAAAGGGTGCAGAGAAGATTTACAAGGATGCTGCCTGGAATGCGGAGCATGCCTTATGAAAGCAGGTTGAGGGAACTCGGCCTTTTTCTCCTTGGAGCGACGGAGGATGAGGGGGGACCTGATAGAGGTATATAAGATGATGAGAGACATTGATCAGGTAGATAGTCAAAGGCTTTTCCCCAGGGCTGAAATGGTGGCCACAAGAGGACATAGGTTTAAGGTGCTGGGGAGTAAGTATAACGGAGATGTCAGGGGTAAGTTTTTTACTCAGAGTGGTGATTGTGTGAAAGGGGCTACTGGCAACGGTGGTGGAGGCGGATACGGTAGGGTCTTTTAAGAGACTGTTGGATAGGTACATGGAGATGAGAAAAATAGAGGGCTGTGATTAAGCCTAGTAATTTCTAGGGTAAGGACATGTTCAGCACAGCTTTGTGGGCCGAAGGGCCTGAATTGTGTTGTAGGTTTTTCTATGTTTCTATGTTTCTAATAGGCAACATTAACTAAATGGAACAGGTTATTTACACCTGTTTTCAAGAATCATCAGATGTAATCCCTACTACCCTCCACCATCCCCCCACCCCCCCCCCCCACCCCACACCTCCAAACTATCTTTTAGTCTACAAGAAAAGATATTAGTATGGAATTGTTGGAATATCATGAGCTAATGTAATTTCAAACTTGTATCTCATAAAGTAATAAAACCCAATGCCAAAAATAACAAGAAAACTACAGGATATCCAGATCTGGGGGAGCTGTGAGAAGAGCTTTTAGAAAGATTAAACGAACAAGAATGTAGAACAAAAGAGGGAAAAGTTAATGTTGAAAATTATCTTCATGAGCATATGCGGTATTTTACAAATACAAAAGGTTTGGACAGGCACAGTGGCCAGCATTTCATTTCATCCATTTTGACTTAGGGATCTATAATCCACAAAAAAAATTAGGAAAGTTTGTGTCATAAAGAAATGATTGGATATTTGAAGCTATTTCACATCCAAAAACAATTTTTACTCCAACTTATCAGAATGTGTTGAGTTGAAGTTTAACTGTTAAGTCACAGTTGGGGTCTGTACGCATTGGTTTATGAGTGAATGCAGTCATGGCTCTTTTTTTCCCAACACACTTCCAATCTCTGTTGGATTGTGATTGTTTTCTGAAGCAGCTCTCATTACCACACATTAAAACTTCGATCACTTACTCTCTGGCGTACAAAGGTAGTGCTGCCTGGGTCCAGCAATTGAGTTTTATTGTGTTATACTGGTGTAAGCCATCATGAGCTTTGTGATTATCCTGTCCTGTGTCAACTGTATATAAATTGTGTGCTTAGGACTGCAGATTGGAAGATGATGCAATTGCACAGATGAGTTCTTCAACAAAATGACAGAGATGTAAGAACTGTGGATGGCAGACTACAAGATGATGTAAGCTCCTTCTGCACCAGCATAGAAGGAGCCAGATGTGTAAGAACAATCACTTTGACATCCCTCGGAAAAAAACAGTCTGAGGTTGGAGGCATGGCTACAGCAGTTCGCAGTTGCCTTAGCCAGTGAAGTGTTCCAAACACAGGTCATCACTGAGCTTCAGCCAGGAGAACTGGGTGGATATGATCTCCTTCTGCCTGCTTACCCTGTTTATCTCTGGAAACAGGGTAGACACCATGGCCAAGAAAGCTCACCAGCACCTCTACTTCCTCAGGAGGCTAAAGAAATTTGGCATGTCCCTTTGACACTCACCAACTTTTATTGATGCACCATAGAAAGCATCCTATCTGGATACATCACGGCTTGGTATGACAACTGCTCTGCCCAGCACCGCAAGAAACTGCAGAGAGTTGTGGACACAGCCCAGTCTGTCGTGGAAACCAGCCCCCCCTCCATGGATTCTGTCTTTACCTCTCGCTGCCTTGGTGAAGCAGCCAGCATAATCAAAGACCCCACCCACCCGGGTCATTCTCTATTGTCTCCTCTCCCATCAGGCAGAAGATTCAGGAGCCTGAGGGTACATACTGAGGAGGTGTAGGGTTAATAAACTATAGAACCATAGAACCATAGAAAACTACAGCACAGAAAACAGGCCATTCGGCCCTTCTACTCTGTGCCAAAACATTATTCCGCTAGTCCCATTTACCTGCCTCCAGCCCATACCCCTCCAGCCCTCTCTCGTCCATGTATCTATCCAATTTACTCTTAAAAGTTAACAGCGAGCCTGCATTTACCACATCAGATGGCAGCCCATTCCACACTCCCACCACTCTTTGTGTGAAGAAGTTCCCTCTAATGTCCCCCCTAAACCTTTCCCCCTTCACCCTAAAGCCATGTCCTCTCGTACTTATCTCTCCTAATCTAGGTGGTAAGAGCCTACTTGCATTAACCCTGTCTATGCCCTTCATCATTTTATAAACTTCTATCATATCTCCCCTCATTCTTCTCCGCTCCAAGGAATAAAGTCCTAACATGCTCAATCTTTCCTTATAACTCAACTCCTGAAGACCCGGCAACATTCTTGTAAATCTCCTCTGCACTCTTTCAATCTTACTGACATCCTTATAACTGTATTCATACCTTAAGACGAATGAGAATTATGGCTGCTCGAAATACTGATTTAAAAAGTGTTCTTCAGGTCAGAACAGCCACACCACTGCTTTCCTGGGCTGGGTGCTGTGTGGTAATTGCTGTGTCTGGAACTTAATTGGATTCCCGTTATGTTTGACTATGGAGATGATGGTCAATCTTAACGGGAAATGAGAAGGCTGTCTCAAACAATGAAGGTGATACCTGCCTTTGTCTCACCCGATTGCAAAACGATTAGCTGAACCTGGGGTGTGAGGCTGCTCTTTGTCCATCTGCAGTAGCCCTTTGTCCGTTTCCTGCTCAACCAAGAACTCTGGCGCCTGACTCATTAAAGTGTGCATGACAATGTTTGTATAAATTACCGTCTGCCCCCTCTGTACCTCGGAGAACCCCGCTGCGGACTCTGCCTGAGAGTAAGGAGGTTTCTCCCTAGCAATATATTGCTAAATAAGCGCGTTTGAATTAACCTGTGGCACTGTGTGATTTACAGCAGACGGAAGTGGGACTTCAAAATCTGGTTAACAATACCACCGGGCTCAAGGACAGCTTCTATCCCATGGTGATAAGACTATTGAACTGTTCCCTTATATGATGAGATAGACTCTTGACCTCACAATCTACCTTGTGACCTTGCACCTTATTGTCTACCTGCAATGCACTTCCCCATACCTGTGACATCTTACTCTGTACTCTGGTATTGTTTTTCCTGTACTACCTCAATGCATTCTGTACTAACTCAATGTATCTGCACTGTGTAATGAATTGATCTGTACGATCGGTATGCAAGACAAGTTTTTCATTGTACCTCAGTACAAGTGACAATAATAAACAAATACCAATACCAAATATTATCTGCCCCTGCCTCAATTCATTTGTTCTTCAAATCCTTAGTTATTCCTTTGTTAACACCAGACTTGACCATTCCAACACCTTGTTTGTTGGTGTCTATATTCCACCCACTATACACCTGAAAGTAGAAAATGTAGATGTCTCACGCATTGTTTGTCACTGAGAAACATATCAGACATCTCTCCTTGAAGACCCTGAATGGACATAGAGTATTTCTGACAGTATTTTTGCACGCTCTTCCTCTCCCTCTTCCTGTGGCTTGTCCTGCTCTTCCTGTTCTCTGTTTATTATCCCAATCATGGTCAGTTACTCTGCTCCTGTAAACTACCCCAAAGTGGCAAAAGAATCAAGGGGTAGTTGATGGGCATGTGAGAGGATAAGTTGCAGGGTAACAGGGAAATAAGAAGAGGGGGAAAGTGCCCAATGGGATTGTTCTTCTAGGAGCTGGCATGGACCCAATGGGCTGAACAGCCTTCTGATGCAAGGTAATAAGTAAGAATGCTGCATGCCAAAGGGAATGTCCACCAATGCACCCTTGTCTGGAAGGACCTAACTTGTGCAGAAACAGGTTGTTTTTCAGACTGGAGACCCGTGACTAGTGGGGTTCCCCACGGGCCAGTGCTGGGCCCATTGTTATTTCTATTCTATATCAATGATTTGGATGAGAATGTACAAGACATGGTTAGTAAGTTTGCAGATGACATGAAAATAGGTGGTGTCATTGACAGTCCATTTAACATCAACTTCGCTACCAACTTCCACCCTACCCTCAAATTCACTTGGTCCGTCTCCAACACCTCTCTCCTCTTTCTTGATCTCTCTGTCTCCATTTCGGGAGACAGATTATCCACCGACATTTTCTTTAAACCCACTGACTCCCACAGTTACCTTGACTGCCCCTCTTCCCACCCTGCCACTTGCAAGGATGCTATTCCCTTCTCTCAGTTCCTCTGCCTCTGCTACATTTGTTCTCATGATGAGGCTTTGCTTTCTAGGACATCCGAGATGTCCTCTTTTTTTGGAAAACAGGGTTTCCCCCCCCACTACTATTGATGCAGCCCTCACCCATATCTTTTCTATTTCCCACACCCCATTACCCTTCCCCATCCTGCCAACTTAACAGGGATAGAGTTCCCCTTGTCCTCACCTACCACCCCCATCCAACATATCATTTTCCGCAAACTTCCGCTATCACCAATGCGATCGCACCACCAGGCACATCTTCCCTTCCCCTCCCCTCACCACTTTCTGCAGGGATCACTCTCTATGTGAATCCTTTGTCCACTCATCCTTTCCCACCAATCCCACTCCAGGCACTTATCCGTGCAACCATGCAAAGTGTCCCTACACCTCTTCCCTCACCACCATTCAAGGCCCTAAACTATCCTTCCAGGTGAGGCAGTCCTTCAGTTTTGAATCCATCAGTGTCATTTATTGTATCCGGTGCTTCTGGTACGGCCTCCTCTGCTGCCAAGTTGAGGCCAGGCACAGAGGCCAGGATCACTTCGTTGAGCACCTTCACTCTGTCTGCCGCAACAGCCAGGATCTCCCGTGACCAGCCATTTTAATTCCACTTGCCATTCCCACACTGATATGTCAATCCACGGCCTCCTCTACTGCCAAGTTGAGGCCAGGCACAGATTAGAGGAACAGCAGTTCATATTCCGCCTTGGTAGTCTCCAACCTGACAGCGTGAGCATCGATTTCTCCAACTCTTGGTAATCATTCCCCTGTTTTCTCTTATCCCACCGGCCCCTATACCCCTTCTCTTTTCCCTCCCCCACCCTCTCCATCTGCCATCACCCACACAATCCTCCCTTCTGTTTCCCTCCTCACCTCCTTCCCTTCATTCCATGGTGCACTGTCCTCTCCTATCAGATTACATCTTCTTCAGCCCTTTGTCACTTCTACCTATCATGTCCCAGCTTCTTACATGATTCCCACATCCCCCCTCCCCCACCTAATCTATATCCCCCCCCTCACCTGGATCCACCTATCACCTGCCAGCTCTCGCTCCATCCCCTCCCCGCATCTCCCCATCCCTTACAGAGGCTATCTCCTGTCTTTCTTTCCAGTCCTGATGAAGGGTCTTGACCCAAAACATCGACTGTCCATTTCCCTCCATAGATGCTGCTTGACCTGCTGAGTTCCTCCAGTATTTTGTGTGTCATGTTGGCAGTGAAGATGGTAGTCAGGATTTACAGAGGGATCTTGATCAGCTGGGTAAGTGGGCCTATTGGGTAAGTAGGAAAGATGCCATTAAGCTGGAAAGAGTGCAGAGGAGATTTATGAGGATGTTGTCGGGACTGAGGGACTGAGTTATGGGGGTTGAGTGAGTTGGGACTTTTTTCAGTGGAGCGTAGAAAAATGAGGGATAATCTTATAAAAGGCATATAAAGTCACAAGGGGCATAGACAGGTTCAATGAGCACAGTCTTTTTCCCAGGGTTGGGGAATCAGGAACTAGAGGGCATCGGTTTAAGGTGACATGGGAGAGATTTAATAGGAACCTGAGAGGCAACTTTTTCTTCCAGAGGGTGTCAGTCTATGGAATGAGCTGGCAGAGGAAGTGGTTAAGGCAGGTACATTAATAATACTTAAAAGGTATTTGGACAGGTACGTGGATAGGAAAAGCTTAGAGGGATATGGGCCAAGTGCAGGCAATGGGACTATTTAGATGGGAATCTCAGACAGCATGGACCACTTGGGCCAAAGGGCCCACTTCTATGCTGTATGCATTTATGTGGGTGTTGCCAGGACTAGAGGGCCTGGGTTATAGGGAGAGGTTAGCCAGGCTAGGTCTTTGTTCCTTGGAACATAGGAGAATGTGGGCAACCTTATAGAAATGTTTAAAGTTATGAGAGGCATAGATAAGGTGGATGGTAACAATCTTTTCCCCAGGGTAGGGGAGTCCAAAACTAGGGGGCATAGATTTAGGGTAAGAGAGGAAGTATTTAAAAGGGACCTTGAGAGGCAACTTTTTCACGTATGGGTTGGTGAGTATATGGAACAAGTTGCCAGAGGAAGTGGTTGAGGCAGGTACAATAGTATCACTTAAGAAGCACTTGGATGGGTACATGCAGGGACAGGTCTTAGAGGAATATGGGCTGAATGCAGGAAATTGGGACTAGCTGGGTGGGCACCATGCTTGGCATGGACTCAGTGGGCCAAAGGGCCTGTATCCATGCTGTATTGCTCTACGACTCGATATACCTTGAATTCAGCAAACGTTCTTCACAATAGTAGACGCAAAATGTAGATATTTACAACTTGGTAAAATTATGGAGAGCACCAGCTATAGAGTTGTGACAGCAGCCAGAAGAAATCACACAGTTGTTCCCACCTTTCCAGAAAGGAATGGGAATCACTGCTGCTCTAGAGACCATAAGCTTGGTCCAATTCCAATTTAATATAACTTTTCACGTATTTTGAACCATGAGACATATTTTCCCAATATCTGTGTGTATGTTCATATTGAGATCCTGCAAGGTCACATGGTGTGCCTACTTCTCATGCAACGCAAGAGCTTCTGGATAATCTGGAACTTCGAGTTTGCAGCAAAAGCTTAGAGATTCAACAAGTAAATAGTGAGCACGGTGCCTTGCAAAACAAAATACCGCTGTGGATTATCTCAATGCAATCAGGAGGAAATCATGTAATGATAATTTAACATCTACTTTTCTATCCAAATTTTGTGTTTTTGTAAAAAAGCTGTTGCTGAATTCTTCAACAATATTAATTTTACATTAAATCTAATCTTACATACATCACTTGCTTTCAGAAAGATACTGAAATTTTGCTATGTCCATGATTCCCTTAGGCTCTCTAATTTGCTTAAACAGGTTACTGTCTTTTCCTCTTGAGTTGGCAGTCAACCGAAGCAGCCAGTAATTATATTGCTGCTCTTATCATCAATAATCTTTATCTGTGACAGTTCTGCAAGCTCCTTTCAGTTGCTATTATGTCAGGATAATCTTTTGTAATAATGTTGCAGAGATGGGAGAGCATTCCAATTGAAGATCTGACACAGTAGTTGCCTCTAATACAGTAGATAGAAATTGAGATATCACGTTTCCTGCTTACCAATTGAGATTATTGCCTGGAAGGATTGCTCACGTAAATCTTTGGGCTGAAGCTTACTGAGAAATGCTTAGCAGTTCCACGTAGAACTGTCAACACTCCCATGTGCAATTGCCATCACATTTGGGATACTACATCAACAACTTGCTGGTTGCTCTTCACCTGTGATTTCCCAACTGCACCCCGATGTTTGGCTTCTGAAAGTGTTGAGAGGAGGACCCAACCTTCCTTGACACTACACAGCACTTTCCGCTGGAGTATCTGCCTGCTGAACTTGTGGCAGGTCAGACACGAAGAATAGCCTTTAGAGACAGGGCTAATAATTTGTGTAACTTACATTTTATTGAATTAATTAACCAATTAGGTGCAATGGTTTTTATGTTTTAATTTCTCTTTACTTTTTAGCAATGTAGTTTGTTTCATTGATTTTTACATGGTTTTTCAATGATCCTCAGTATTGGCAACATACAGAAATATTTAATTTTTATTTTAAAAAATTCAGCTAGCTAAGCCATTGGCATGGTGTAAACTGCAGTCAAAGTGTTCCAGTGGTTTTGAGGGTAGGGTTTGTTCTGATTCCCCCTTCTCCCCCATGACCAGTGCCACACACCCCAACCTGATGCTGTTACATCATGCATAGCTCTGTTAAATCACAGGGCTTTGCGTTGTAAGGTCAGTACAGCACTGACCATGCTTACACGACAGGCCAGCAATGAGCGTGAGCAGCGAATTCATGTGGGCTTGATGCTGGTGGCAAGTAATAGTTCACCTTACTTGTATGAAAACCTTACAAGCTCTAGTGAAGGGAAACAAATAAGTATCCAAATGTCCAGAACATAATAATCAATTAAACAGACTACAGTCCACCAGGAAGCATTTATTGATTCCAGTGACAGGTGAACTGACCATGGAAATCAAAGCCAAAATTGCCTTATGTGTCCCAGGTGGACTAGACTGCTTTCAATGGTATGGAACAAAACGAGAAAGTACTGGAAATACTCAGCAGGTCAGGCACAATCTGTGGATAGAGAAGAGTCAAAGTTTAGTATTAAGATTTTTTTCATCAGGACTGGATGAGTGAGAAAACAAGTGTGTTTTAATTTGTGGAGAAGGCAAAGAAAGGAGAGGGAATGTCTGTGATGGGATGGAGATCAGGTAACGGAATTGCTTTCATTGCCAGCAGTTAGAGAGAGAAAAGAAGCAAAAGAACAGGTTGGAACTTTTCTCCCTGTAACTTCCAGTGCCAACAGCAATTACTTGACCTGGACAAACATGGACTCCACTCTATCACAGACTTTCCCTCTCCACCCTTCAACTTCTCTGCAACTTGAAACACACTCCCTTTCTCATTTTTCCAGTGTTGATGAAGGGTTGGCTCTGTTTCCTTCTCCACAGATGCTGCCTGACCTGCTGAGTGTTTTGGCATTTTCTGTTATTGTTTCAGATTTCCAGTATCTGCAGCTTTCATTTGTCTCTCTGTCAGATTTCTGGTCAACATTTGAAAATCAAAAACATGTAGGTGCTGGAAGTCTGAATTAAAAACAGAAAATGCTGGAAACAGCAGGTCAAGCAGCATCTGTGTAAAGAGAACCAGAGTTAATATTTCAGTGCGTGACCATTCATCAGAACTAGGTTTGTTCTAATGAAGGGTCTTCTATTCCTCTCTCCATAGATGCTGCCTGACCCATTGAATGTTGTCAGTATTCTTTTCTGATCATCAATGAGCGATTTCCTGTGTGCCATGTTAAAAATCGATCTTTATAAAATGACTGCTGCTGGTGTTATTTTAAACTAGATCTCCACACTAGTTTCAATATCAACTGGACAGAGAGTCTTTTGGGAAAGCTTCATAGATCACATAGCTACAGAACCTGTTACATCTCAGACCAACAGACATGTTGATAGGAGCTCACCATTGCAGTGGAATGTTTGTGGCAGTCAGAGGGCAGTTCATTGGCTCTGCCGACAGCACAACATCCAACCCTTCAGACATTCAATGCTGTGTAAGCAGCAGTAGTGATGCCAGGAGGTAGACAGAGTCAGATGGTTAATAGACCAGCTAATCAATGTAAGAAGGGTTACATGATCTCACATACACACATGCACACTCTCCAAGTACACACACTCTCCCTACACATACACGTGCACGCACCATACACACACACTCTCACACGCACCCACTATACACACACACTCCATCACACAACACAAATACCAGACATAGACACTACGCACCTACACATCAAACATACATCACTCATACACACATCACATACAGTGCACACTCTACATACATGCGCACACAAATACACCATACACACACTATATATATGCACATGACACACATACATACACACTATATACATACATACCATACACACACATGCTATACACAAACATATCATGTCCAACCATCTTCATGCTACACAGAAACACACATATACCACACAAACACATACCGCACATATTATCGTTTTTCTTTTTTCAGGCTTGAGAATGGCTTACACTCCTGTTCTCAGGGTTCTGAGGTGGCTGAGACTCACAGACTCTGGCATAGGTGGAGCTGATGAGGCTGTTGGTGCTTGACTGGTGAGCTGTGGGGATTTTGTGTGATCTTTCTACTGTTTTTATCATCCTTCCTCTTGGAGAGCAAGGTTCTAAAAACATCATTCAACAGGCTTCTAGGTGGTTTTCACATATGAACAACACTTGTAAGAAGAGCCAACAGATTGAATGGAAAATAAAAGAGCTTAACACATTGACATTACCAAGGCAGCAAAATAACTAGCTAAATAAATCCAGGATTGCAACAGAGTGAAATGTTTTATTCAGCAGCAACAGTGAAAAATTTATGAAAAGATTAGTTCATGGAAATTTTGGGTTCAGCACAAACATCTGAAGTAGTACAGTCATAAAGTAATAAAGACCATAGAGTCATAGAGCATGGAAACACAGAGTCTGCACTGACCATTGAGCACTCACTTACACTATTTCTACACTAATCTGATGTAAAGTATGTTGATCATCATTTGGTAAAATCATAAGTGCACACAACAACAATATTTAAAGCCATAATCAATTACCAAGTTAGTTGCTGGTTAATTTGGGAATACAAGAACAGGAGTAAGGTATTTAGGCCCATGAATTTACACACCACTCATTGAGCTCTTGGCTTATTTGACATCATTCTGTCTGTTTACTCCCTATTTTGTTGAGAGAAATCTGTCAAACTCAGGTTTAAACTGCACAATTGACCAAATATCAAGTTCCATTTTTGAAAGAGAGATCCAATCTTCTAGTCCCATCTGCATATGGAAAGGTTTCTAACTTGAATCCTGAGTAGGGTGGTTCTAATGATCAAATGTCCTCATTTCTGGAATACTACAACCACAGGAAATAGTTCATTTTCTTCTAACCTATCATTTCTCCTTCCCATATGGAAGCCTTTGGTGAAACCACCTCTTAACTTTCTAATTCCCAGTAAGTATAACCTTACTTTGTATAATTCCTCCAGGTATAGTTTTCGTAAATTTATACTATGCTTTCTTCAAAGCCAATAAGTTCCCTCCAATGAGGCCTGTTCTCCTGTGCATGATGCCTCATGCCTCCACTTAGATCTGTCTTACAGTGCACAGTCCAGCTCTCACCCCCTGACATTCAATGGCATTACCATCACTGAATCTCCCACTCTGAATATATTGGGGGTTACCATTGACCAGAACCTGAATTGAAGAAGCCATTTACACAATGTGGCTACAAGAGCAAGTCAGGGGCTAGGAATCCTGCAGCGCGTAACTCACCTCCTAGCTCAACAAAGCCTGTCCACCATTTACAAGACTCAAGCCAGGGGTGTTGTAGAATACTCTGTACTTACCTGGATGAGTGCTTCTTCAATAACACTTAAAAGCACAGCACCATACGGACACAGCAGCCCGACTGATAGGTACCCCATCCACAACCATTCACTCACTCCACTACTGACCCACAGTAGCAGCAGGTTGTATTATCTGCAGGCAGCAATTCATCAAGATTGCACAGACAGCATCTTCCAACCCACAAGCCGCACCAGCTAGAAGAACAGAGCAGCAAAAGCATGGGGATGTCACTACATGGAAGTTGACCTCCAAGCCACACACCATCCCAACTTGGAAATACATCGCCGTTCCTTCACCGGCTCTGGCTCAAGATCCTGGAACTCTGTCCCTAACAGCATTGTTGGTGTACCCACACCTCAAGGACTGCAGCAGTTCAAGAAGGCAGCTCACCACCACCTCCTGAAAGACAATTAGGGATGAACAATAAATGCTGGTATTGCCTGCAATATCCATATTCTAACAGAGAAATTTTTAAAAATCCAACACTTGAAACATTGCTCCACACTGAGATTGCAATTTGTATCATCTACAAAATATTTCAGCAGTTCCCGAAGAAGAGTAATAGTAGCTGGTGCTCAGGAAAACCACCCAGTTTCAAGTACCCCTGCAAGTAACACGACAGCTTGATTTGTAAATATATTGCTGTTCTTTCATTGTTGTTGTGTCAAACGCCTGGGAATCTAGTTCAGGGAATGTGAAAACTGGAATGAGAACATCAGTACTGAGACTCTGATTAACTTAGAGCAAATATGGGCAGTGACCACAGGAGTGAGAGGTGAAAAGAACTTGGTCCAACTTAAGAAAGGAGCAGCAGTGTTTAGAAAGGCAGTTAGAATATGAGAGCATTGGAACAATCTAGAAGCTTGGATAAAGGTGACGAGAGGGTAACATCTTTTTATTCCACTTGCCAGAGATAAGCAGGGAGAGCAAGACTTACAGTGACTGCAGGGATTCTGATAGTGGAGGGTTTCTCTAACAACATGCACGTCACTTTGTGGACTTTAAGCCTCAAATCTGCCATGTATTGAAATGGAAAAGGGATGCCACTTCCTAATATTCAGCCTGGTACATGATGATGAGAAGCAGCTCACACATATCAAATCTTGGTGCCTGGGATGTCTTCCTTCTGCAGCAGCCCGCATTGGTGCATCAGCCTAGTTTTTTATACTCTTGTCTCTGGGGTGCAACTTAAACTCATGAACTTTTCTGTGTCAGAGGGAAGAACGTGGCTATGTGACAGCTGAAACTTAATACATCATTGATAATTCATGTTATTTGAAAAGGTATTGATAACAAATGAGAATAATAAGTCAGGCTTTGTGCAGAAATAGCATTATTCAGGTCCAAACCATAGATTACAATAAAAGTTTTGTGTTCTTAAACAGTATCCAGTGTTTCACATATGGTGACACTTGCGGGCTGCCCCCCAGAACACTCAACACAAAAGATGCATTTCACTGTGTGTTTCGATGTACATGTGACTAATCAAGATATCATATCTCTTATCTTATCTCTTATTAACTGTTACTTATATTTTCTGCAAAGTCAACCAGTAAATGACAAATTAAATAAAAATCTAAGCTGCAAATTCCAATTGGTCAATTTGTAATCTCTAGAAATAGCTCAGGAGTAACAAGGATAAAATTACTGAGCAAAACTGCCATAGTGCAACACATCTCAGATTGATGCAAGGTTTGACCCTGACTTAGCATCATAAAAGGACCTTTTCAATGGAGCAGAGAGAACAGGCATATAAGCTAAGGGACTGACAATCATGCTCGCCACTTCCAGAATCATTTGGTGTATTTAACATAGAAAGAGATGGTTAAAAAAAACAGACAGCATCAGTCAATTGCCCACAACATGCAATGCTAATGGGAGTTGGACCTGTGGGGATCCTGGCAAACTATATAATAAGACACTGCATCATATCTACTTTGGGATGGGTATTGGTTTATTATTCTCACTTGCACCGAGATACAGTGAAAAACTTGTCTTGCATACCGTTCATACAGATCAATTCATTACATGGTGCATTGAGGTAGTACAGGGTAAAATAATACAGAATGCAGAATAAAGTGTCACAGCTACAGAGAAAGTGCAGTGCAGATAGACAATAAGGTGCAAGGTCATAACAGGTAGATTGTGAGGTAAAGAATCCATTTTGTCATACTAGAGAACTGTTCAATAGTTTTATAACAGCAAGATAGAAGCTGTCTTTCAGCCTGGTGGTACGTGCTTTCAAGCTTTCGTATCTTCTGGCCAATGGGAGGGAGAAGAAGAGAGAATATCTGGGATGGGTGGGTCTTTGATTTATGCTGGCTATTTTACCGAGGCAGTGAGAAGTACAGACAGAGTCTATGGAGGGAAGGCTGGTTCCCGTGATGTGCAGAGCTGTGTCCACAATTCTCTGCAGTTTCTTGCGGTCCTGGCAGAGCAGTTGCCGTACCAAGCCGCGATACATCCAGATAGGATGCTTTCTATGGTGCATTGATAAAGATTGCTGAGTGTCAAAGGGGACATGCCAAATTTCTTTATCCTCCTGAAGAAGTGGAGGTGCTGGTGAGTTTTCTTGGCCGTGGCATCTACGTGGTTGGACCAGGACAGACTATCGGTAACAGTCACTCCTAGGGACTTGAAGCTCTCAACCCTCTCGACCTCAGCACCATTGATGTAGATAGAAGCATGTACACTGCCCCCTTTCCTGAAGTCACTGATCAGCTCTTTTGCTTTGCTGATATTGAGGGAAAGGCTGTTGTCATGAAACCACATTACTATTGGGTGAAGGAAGCAGATTCTGTCATAACTGACAACATTGTATCTTAAAAGGAAAAATCTGTAAGTAAAATTTGAAAGAAGGGGGACTGTCACAACTCTTTCCTCTTGTACTGGGTAAGGGCAGTCCATGCATTAGATATCACACTAAATCCAGTACCACAGACACTTATACAAAATATATTGACAAATAATGTTCTATAGTTGATGCACATAATTTACATATTATCCTGAGATTACCATTGTAAATTTTTAGAAAAATATAGCACCATAGAAAAAATTATGAAGATTTAATGTGTAATTTTCTTCAGTGACTATAGATTGTTACATAGCTTAATACATTCATCACAGTCTTTTTCATAATGGTTACAACATCTCCGTGAAAATAGCATTTTGAAAAAAGTGAAGCTTCTGTATCATGGGCAGTTAGCTTTATTTAAAATATTGAGCAATACTAGAGAGAAATATTATTTCAAAAATTATTATTATACCATAGAACCATAGAACAATACAGCACAATACAGGCCCTTCGGCCCACCATGTTGTGCTGCCTTTCAAACTACACCTAAGACTATCTAACCCCTTCCTCCCACATATCCCTCTATCTTAAATTCCTCCATATGCTTATCTAACAACCTCTTCAACTTGTCCAATGTATCAGCCTCCACCTCCACCCCAGGCAGCGCATTCCAAGCACCAACCACTCTCTGGGTGAAAAACCTCTGACATTATGCTATGTAGCCTTTACATTTGGGCAGACTGCTTAAGTATTCAATTCCAGCTTGATCCAGCTTCTAGCACTGGGAGCTCCAAACTGAACATGCTCAAGACATATACATCATATTTTATAAGATTGCCCAAGTAAAGACAAGTAGCTCAGATCTTTGTTCCAACACCTGTCAAACCTATTGCAGAGTGAACAAATAACACTGAGCTGATGGTGGAGTTGGAACAACACCAACAACTGTTGGCTCACATCTTGCAGCTTCACTTGACTCAAGTCTCATATAATGTTTCTTCGCTGATTTTTGATATCTAAAGGATACCTTACATTTTTTTTATTTTCAGTAAACAAATTCTTGTTGATAAACAGTGATTCCTGTATCACACTTTTCCATATCCGACAGTGGACTTCAGCACATTAGTTCATTTGATACCTCCATTATTGAGATCAAGCATCCACGATTAGATCAACATTACTCTCTCAATCATAGATTGCTGGATTCTCTAGACCAGACCTGTCTTCAATGGAAATCTTGGCTGTCTTGTTGTAATTATATTGGCAAATGTACTTCTTTGTATCCAAGGGATTAACTTTTGAATGGGGAAGATATCAGTTTCCTCACCAATGGTCAAGTACAAGAAAGAACCTGTATTCGAGTCTCAATTGCATAAAAAAGGAGCCAGAATAAACTATTTGGCCCTTCAAGCCGGCTCTGTCACTCAATAAGATTGCAGCTGATCTGATTTGGCTTCATCTCTACTCTCCCTGCCTAGTCTCCATATCCTCTAAAAGCAAGAACCTAAGTATCAGGAGTAAGCCAGTCGACCCTCGAGTGTGCTCCTATTCAATAAGATTATGACTAATCCAATTTTGCCCTCAACACCACCTTCCCGCTTTTTCCCCATAACCTCGTATACTTTAAATATCTGCCAGTCTCTCTGTTGAATATATTCAATAACTCTGCCTCCATAGTTTTTCTATGGTGGAGAATTCCTAAGTCATGTCTATCTGAGAGAAGAAATTCTTCCTCATCTGAGTGACCCCTTTTTCTGAAACTTTTCCCCTCGTTCTAGATAACCTCACTTTGGGAAATTTCCTCTCAGCATGCACCTTGTCAAGGCCCCTCAGAATCTTATATGTTTCAATAATTCACTTCTCATTCTTCTATACTCAAATAATATAGGCCCAACCCGTTGAAACTTTCTTCACAAGTCAACCACTTCATCCCAGGAATCAACCAAATGAACCTTCTCTGCAGTGCATCCATTCAAACACACTTTCCTTAGATGTGGAAAATATGGAGAACAAAATTATAAGGATATGAAGAACATAAATATGGAGAACATAATTGTGGAGTCCTCCAGGTGTGGTCTCACCAGTGTCCTGTAAAGTTGCATAAAAATTTCCTTACTTTTATATTCCATAACCTTTGTAATTAAGGCTACATTCCATTAGTCTTCCTAATTGCTTACTGTACCATTTGTGATCAGGAGGTCCCTTTGTCCTGCAACATTTTGTAGTCTCATTCCACTTAGATAATAATATTTTTCATTCTTCTC
The DNA here is from genome assembly GCF_009764475.1 of Pristis pectinata. Lineage (NCBI taxonomy): Eukaryota > Metazoa > Chordata > Chondrichthyes > Rhinopristiformes > Pristidae > Pristis > Pristis pectinata. Next base: position 26,707,305 of record NC_067414.1, on the reverse strand, counting down.
TCCACAGTGGATAACCTCACAGTTTCCCATGTTGTATCACATTTGCCAATTTCTTGCCTGCTGACTTCACCTATTTAGATCCCTTTTTTCTGACTCTTTGTGTCATCCTCACACCTTGCCAAGTCACCTACCTTTATATCATTAGAAATTTTGACTGTAGTAAACTCGGTCCCTTCACCTAAGTCACCAACAGAGATTATGAATTGTTGAGGCCCCAGTACTGATGTTTGTGGCAACCTACTATTTACTGATTGCCAATAGCATTCACCCAAGGTGTGAGAACATATACCCATACGTTCTTATGCAGTGACTCTCAATTCAGAAATTGACACAGATTTATTGTGTTCTGCATTTGTCTGAGATTGAAACTGGTCCATTGAAAGCTTGGTCTTTCATATACCAGCCTAATTCAAATTAAGAATTCCGATTTAAAGATTCAACTTCAGATCTTATTTTGGTGTTTATTCATAAATTCTTGATTTTTGATTTCAATTCTTGATCACCCACTTCATTACATTACCCAATATTTTTTCCTTATCACTTTTGTGTCTGCGCAACATACTATTTCAAGCCAAGTGCTATCACAAACCTGCACAACGCTGTTCTGAAACTAAGGATAGAAAGTGCATGAGAGAATCCAAGAAGAGCCTTTCTAATTCCAACCAAAAAACATTTATTTCTGTTCAGCACCTCCCTATAATAATAAACGAAGATATGGACCTTAGCAAGGGTAATTCCAAATGGCAATCCCATATCCCTCAATGCAACGTAATGCATTGAAATCTTAAGCACTGTTTCTAAAAGTCTGATTTCATTTCATTTCATTTCTTGTTCTTATGACCTTAATAGCACATATCAAGACAGAAATCATCTACAATGGCAGGTGAGCTAAATGTACTTTAAACAGCTGAATGAGGATGGAAGTGCCACCAACAAAGCTGGGAAGCAGATTGAAAAATCCATCCCACAGAGAGCTTCTCGCTCTAAATCAGCACTTCATCTTTTCATTACCCTTTTGTATTTAATGCCATATTGTATTGACCCACATTAATCTGGAAACTCAGGGGTGAATACAGCACCATTTTAACCTGTCGTCATCCAGTGCTGACAGTAACTGCCCTTGGCTTAAATGTTTAACTCTGGTTGCTTTGCAACTTACTGAGCAGTAAGAAGAGCTGCTGAAAGGGGAGCGGTTGGGGGGGCAGGGAGAGAGAGAGAGCGAGAGAGAGAGGTGGAGGGGGCAGGAAGAGAGAGAGGGAGAGAGAAAGTGAGTTGGTATGGGGAGAAATAAGAGAGAGGAAAGAATAAAGAAGGAAGGAGAGAAGAAAAGAGTGATAGATGTGGGGGAAAGAAAGTGAGTGAGATAGTAAGAGAGAGACAGAGAGAGAGCGAGAAAGAGAGAGATTGAGAGAGCAGGGGGAGTGAGAGAGAAGATTGACCAGACAGGGAAGAAATTATTGTTTCAAACAAAGGGAATCACCAGGTCTTTCACTAATGTAGCAACCCAAATTTACTTTAACAGTTAATATATTCTTAGTTTTCTCAATTACAATCCCTGGTTCACATTTGACTATGTAGAATTAAGACACCACAGAATATTGATTTTTATTGCATTACAGTCATGTATCAGATGCAGAATATTTTATAATGGATACACCGAATGTCAATTGTCTTTGTGTGGCCCTTGTGACACACTCAGAACTGAAAGTCTTAGGGCAAAGAGGTTGAGCAGCAGTGCACTAATGATATTACTCTGTTAGGCCAACTAGACTTTTTTTTACAGCTGTACATGTTCTAGAAGCAGATTACATTTGTGAAATATTGAAGTATTACCACATAGATCAGATTGGGACGAGCAAGAGAAAATGAAATCCTGAGATATGGATTGCTGTGGCAAAGAATTGTTAGCTAATTAATACATTGAAGTGAGAAAGTTATCAGAGAGTTCTGTAGCCCCTGGTGAACTTCAGCCACTGACCTCTTCTCAGATCTGTAGCCACTGTTCCCTGCTGAAAGTTTAAATCTATATCACAAAGAGCAAGGCAGTGCCAAGTTTTCACTGGGCTAGAATAAATGTTCAGTTGGATTCTCCACTACATCATACCTTCCCTGAGAGAAGAGAGGAATGCTCCGTGTCCAACAATGGAATTTTTTAATCCGTCGGTACCATAATCAACTTGTACAGCAATGTGACTAAAGGTGCACTCAACAGAAAGATGGTGAGGTCACTGAGACAAAACAGACTCAGCAGGGATAAATAAAAAAAAGTAAATAGATAGGGGAGAAAAAAGATAAAGGAAGAAAGATGAGCAGGATCCAGAGAACAGCGATCCTCATGGCTTACAGCTCCAAGAAACAAACAATGAGAGCATTGTTAGGGTGGCTTATTTGCCTTTACCAAAACTTTGTATAGTTGTAGATGGGGGAGCAATGCTATGGAGATGGACATGGGTATGCACCAAAACAGAGGGGACATTATGACCTTTTTCTGTTTCCCACTGAGCAATAATTGAATTAGTTGTTCCAGGAAAGGAACTGGAGTTGTAGGACCTCAGAGAATAACTATAATGAGCATGATAATGTGCCATCAGGTCCTGAGTTACCCCAAAGCAACACCTTAAGAAATCTGTCATCTAACATTGGAACACATGGTGTACCAAATAGCATTACAACTATACTTTCAGCTTACCACAACCACTTTAGGGAGATCAGGTGGGCTAAAATAAGAAGGGACAATGCTGGAATTGCACTGAAGCAGCAAAGATGCATTAAGCTTTTGGCTTTTTGTAGACTTCCAGAATTATCTGTTTTCAACTCAGTTTCTTTTTGGAAATAGGATAACCTTCCCTTCTTCACAATGGGAAATAAGAAAGAGCCTGTATAGCCAACAGTGAAACAAAGCAGTCCATATGAATCCAAGGAATATTTTCTCTAACCAGATTTCTGAGATTATAAATTTGGCGCACCAACATCTTTAGATAGAAATCAGACACCACCTTGGGAATATCATTTTGGGTCAGCAATTAAAACCACATTATTCTTTACAACAGCATGATTTTTTTGTCACTGATACAAACCCAAAGTTTACTTGTACTAGGAAAGTGCTCTTGTTCGATCAAAATCTAAACTCCTATATTTCATTAATTCCAAGATGACAGTCCAACTCTTATGGATGGAGTTCTTACCAAAAAAATGAAAATACTCAAAAAGATCAATCTGGATGTTCCAGAAGGCAGTGTTCTGTTCATTAATTATCTAATAAACAGCTCATTTTGGCCTATGGGTGAAACAATAAATAGGGATTGTCATTAGAAATAAACAAGTCTTCACAAGAAAAAAATTACTGTATAAAATCCCACCTCAATGCAAACAAAAACACACAAAAGTCAGGAAAAGATAATTAGATCTACTGAGCCAATTCTAACCCATGTGATGCACAATATTCATTCTATCAATAAATCAAACTGAGAGCATTAAGTTCACTTACTACTTATTTGGTCCAACCTCTGATTTTCCTTCACCATATACTGGTCATGGAACTTTAATATCTCATGAAATATAACCCTTAGGCCCCTCATCTGATAAGCTACCTTGATTAGCCAGCTTTGCATTTTGTCTAAGTGTCTGGAATAACTATGACCCAAGTTCAACACACGTTTAGTAAAGTGTGTTGAGCAGACATACCATGAATTCAGTCCCCATTATTGAATCCAAATCCATTTAGACTATAAGACATAGGAGCAGAATTAGGCCATTCACCCCATCGAATCTGCTCCGTCATTCGATCACGGCTGATTTATTTTTCCCTCTCAACCCCATTCTCCTGCCTTTTCTCTGTAACCTTGGATGCCCCTACTAATCAAGAACCTATCGACCTCTGCTTTAAGCATACCCAATGACTTGGCCTCTGTAGCCATCTGTGGCAAATGAATTCCACCGATTCACCATCATCTGGCCAAAGAAATTCCTCCTCATCTCTGTCCTAAAGGGACGTCCTTTTATTCTGAGGCTTTGCCCTCTGGTCCTAGACTCTCCCACAACTGGAAACATCCTTTTCACGTACACTCTATCCAGACCTTTCAATATTCGGTAGGTTTCAATGAGATCCCCGCTCATCCTTCTAAAGTCCAGTGAGTACAGGCCCAGAGCCATCAAATGCTCCTTGTACGTTAACCCTTTCATCCCTGGGATCATTCACATAAAGCTCCTTTGGACCCTTTCCAATGTCAGCACATCCTTCCTTACATATTGGGCCCAAAACTGCTCACAATACTCCAAATGTGGTCTGACCAACACCTTATAAAGCCTCAGCATTACATCCTTGCTTTTATATTCTAGTCCTCTCGAAATAAATGCTAACATTGCATTTGCTTTCCTTATTACTGAATCAACCTGGAAGTTAGCCTTCAGGGAATCCTGCACTAGGACTCCTAAGTCCCTTTGTACCTCTGATTTCCGAATTTGCTCGCTGTTTAGAAAATAGTCTACGTCTTTATCCCTTCTACGTTCATGACCATACACTTCCCTACACTGTATTCTATCTGCCACTTCTTTGCCCATTCTCCCAACCTGTCCAAGTCCTTCTGCAGACTGCCTGCTTCCTCAACACTACCTGCCCCTCCACCTATCTTTGTATCATTGGCAAACTTGGCCACAAAGTCATCAATTCCGTCATCCAGATCATATAACGTGAAAAGTAGCGGACCCAACACCTAACCCTGGGGAATACCACTAGTCACTGGCAGCCAACCAGAAAAGTCCCCCTTTATTCACACTCTTTGCCAGTCAGCCAACCTTCTATACATGCTAGTACCTTTCCTGTAATACCATGGGCTCCTATCTTGTTTAGCAGCTTCATGTGTGGTATCTTGTCAAATTGTCACGTACCAGCAACGAAAGAAACACACTGAGTCATGTGTGAGTGTTAAAACTATTTTGTTAATAACTACTTATGATAATAAGAAAAATAAAAGTAAAAATGTTAGAATGTTAGAAGTAAAAATGTTAGATCTTAAACATTAACCCCAAAACTAAACTCGAAGTATGTGTGTGGCAAATTCCCAAACTCCAAGTCCAGGAATAGTTCTCAAAGTTCAGTTCAGCAAGCCATAAAGTGAAACGTGAGCAAAGGCTTCTGCAAAACCACCGTTGACTGAAGAGGAAATGTAGAGAGAAAATAGAGAATAATTACGAAATCCAACTGTTCCACGATGGAACTCATACGACACCTCAGTCACTGATGATCTCCATTCCTTTGCTCTGAAGTACCTGCCACCCCGAAAGGCACTCGAGACATGGCCGTCCACACAAATACCTGTTTCCTTCTACAGGTTAACGACAAAGTGGACTCCACTGGATTATTCCAAAAATCCATACGTGGATTGTAGTGACAGACACAGTTATTGTTTTTCATCCATCGATACAGAGACCAGCAGGCAGGTGTTTCTCTCTCTCACTCTCTCTCTCTCTCTCTCTCTCTCTCTGACTGACTTGGACTGACTGCTCTAAAAACATCATCACATCCTTATCTCCTGTTCTTGTAATCACACCCCACACACACACACACACACACACACACACACACTACTGTGCTAGGCCTTAAAGGGGCATTCACCAATAGTGACCTAATCCGTAACAAAAGGCCTTCTGAAAATCCAAGTAAGCAACATTTACTGACTCTCCTTTGTCTATCCCGCCTGTTACTTCCTCAAAGAATTCCAACAGATTTGTCAGGCAAGATTTCCCCTTAAGGAAACCATGCTGGCTTCGGCCCATTTTATCATGTGCTTCTAAGTACCCCAAAACCTCATCCTTAATAATGGACTCTAACATCTTACCAACCACTGAAGTCAGGCTAACTGGCCTATAATTTCCTGTCTTTTATAAGATAAATTATCTTCATTAGTCACACGTACATCGAAACACACAGTGAAATGCATCTTTTGCGTAGAGCATTCTGGAAGCAGCCCACAAGTGTCGCCATGCTTTTGGCGCCAATATAGCATGTCCACAACTTTCTAACCTGTACGTCTTTGGAATGTGGGAGGAAACCGGAGCACCCGGAGGAAACCCACGCAGACACGAGGAGAACATAAAAACTCCTTACAGACAGTGGCCGGAATTGAATCCAGATTGCTGGAACTGTAATAGAGTTATGCTAACCACTATACTACAGTGCCTGTCTTTTGTCTCTCTCCCTTCTTAAAGAGTGGAGTGACATTTGCGATTTTCCAGTCCTCCGGAACAATTCCTGACTCTAGTGATCCTTGAAAGATCACTACTAATGCTTACACAATCTCTTCAACTACCTCTTTCAGAACCCTAGGGGGTAGTCCATCTGATCCAGGTGACTTATCCACTTTCAGACCTTTCAGCTTCCCAAGCACCTTTTCCTTAGTAATAGCGACTGCATTCACTTCTGTCCCCTGACTCTCTCAAATTTCTGGCATGTTGCTGGTGTCTTCCACAGTGAAAACTGACGCAAAATACTTATTCAGTTCATCCGCCATTTCTTTGTTCCCCATTACTACTTCTCCAGCATCATTTTCCAGTGGTCCAATGTCCACTCTTGCCTCTCTTTTCCTCTTCACTCCCACAAAACATTTGTTATCCTCTTTTATATTATTGGCTAGCTTACCTTCTCTCCCCTTACTGCTCTTACGTTGCCTTCTGTTGGTTTTTTAAAAACTTCCCAATCCTCTAGCTTCCCACTAGTTTTTGCAATATTATATGCCCTCTCTTTTGCTTTTATGCTGTCTTTGACTTCACTTGTCAGCCACAGTTGCCTCATCCTCCCCTTAGAATGCTTCTTCGTCTTTGGGATGAAATGATCCTGTGTCTTCCGAATTACTCCCAGAAACTCCTGCTATTGCTGCTCTATTGTCATCCCTGTTAGGGTCCCCTTCCAATCAACTTTGACCAGCTCCTTTCTCATGCCTCTCATGCCCCTTTAATCAACTGTAATACTGATACATCCGATTTTAGCTTCCCCCTCTCAAATTGCAGGGTGAATTCAGTGAGTTTCAATGAGATCACCTCTCATTCTTTGAAACTCAAGAGGATACAGGCCTATTCTGCTCGATCTTTCTTCATATGGCAAATCCAGCATTCATAGAGTCAGTCTAGTGAATCTTTGCAAAATTCCCTCCATGGCAACTGTATCCTTTTGTGAGTTAGAACACAAAACTATCCTTATACAGTGAGATGGACTCCTGACCTCACAATCTATCTTGTTTGACCTTGCACCTTATTGTCTACCTGCAATGCACTTCCCTGTAGCTGTGACACTTTACTTTGTATTCTGTTGTTGTTTTTACCCTGTACTACCTCAATGCACTGTGTAATGAATTGATCTGTACGAACGGTATACAAGACAAGTTTTTCACTGTACCTCAGTACAAGAGACAATAATAAACCAATACCAATACCAAAACTGTACACAATACTCCAGGTACAGTCTCATCATGTCCTAAGTAACTGCTGTATGATATCTTAATTCCTGAACTGAAACCCTCTCATAATAAAGGCTAACATATCATTTGTCTTTCTCCTCACGTGCTGCATCTGCATGTTGGCTTTCAGTGACTTGCGTCCCCAATCTCTTATCCATTGAAAAAATACTCTTCTTTTCTATTTTGGTCACCAAAGTGAATACATTTGCTTTTTTTCTATATTATATTGTACCTACCATGTTCTTGCTCACTCAGTCAGCATTTCTCTGTTCCTTTCGACTCTTCTTTCATCCTTCTCCCTATTCACTGGTTTTGTATCATAAGCAAACTTGGCAACATTACATTTGGTCCTCTTAACCAAGTGATTGTCAGAGGTTGTGAATAGCTGGGACCCAAGCATCAGCCCTGATGATAACTTCACTAGTCACAATATGACAACTTAAGAAAGATCTATTTATCAAGTAGCTTGGCAAACTAGATAGTATGGTAATATGATCATAACCGCAGCATGTTGAAAGTATGCAGAGTTGGCTAATGGTGACACCAAACCACATGTACTGACGAGTTCAATCCTGTCAAATTAGGCTCTAACAATCCACTGGGGCAACGTGTGACCCACATATAGGAAGGCTGGCCTTAGCTGCAGAGAAAACTCAACCTTACACTGGACTACTGACACTCCCTTATCGCAATGTTAGCTGTATTGTACAGATTTTTTGACGTTCTGACCCCATTTCTTGGAGTTCCTTTCTCAATTCTTTGAGATATGGAGAGGGTAAGGGTAGATGGTAGGGTGTTACTCGGGGATCAGTGGTGACGTGATATTCAATTCTTCAAAATTCTTCCATATGCATGTCCATCAACCCATCAAGGTCCTCAACTGATACATAGGACATGGGCAACCACAGAGCACATGGGGAACCGGCTCATGAGCTGCCTTTATGACTTAAGGAGCTTACTGTGGCAGAGACTGCAAGTACAACCAGTGCACAGGAGATTACAAGTAAGCAGATGAAAATGGTGAATAATCACACAGCTTACTTCCAGATCATCCAAGCTACCAACAGGCACGGTAGCATAGTGGTTAGCATAATGCTTTACAGAGCCAGTGACCCGGGTTCAAATCCGGCCACTGTCTGTAAGGAGTTTGTACGTTCTCCCCGTGTCTGTGTGGGTTGCCTCCGGGTGCTCCGGTTTCCTCCCACATTCCAAAGACGTACAGGTAAGGAAGTTATGGGCATGCTATGTTGGCGCCGGAAGTGTGGTGACACTTGCGGGCTGCCTCCCAAGTTGCTACGCAAAAGATGTATTTCACTGTGTGTTTTGATGTACATGTGACTAATAAAGAGATCTTATAGAAGGAACAGGGTTAATGCAGTTGGAGAACAAAAATAAAAGAATGAAAGCCAAAATGAAAGAAGGCTGTGGAGGAGACATGGACAACTACCTGATTAACAATGAGAAAAAATGCCCTGATGCAAATGATGCGCAGGCTCAACCATTGGGGAAGATAGACAAACCTAAAGTGAGAACATGTAGAGAACACATAGAGCCAGAGTGAAAAGACCGATATAACAAAAATGAAGCAAAAACATCTAAATCACAGAAGATGAGAAAGAGTCTTGGATCACACCATTTCTTCGAGCCATACATTAACACAAAGATACTGGATCTGGCAGTTGTCAGTGAAATGAAATTCACACCAGCATTAAGATCAGAGAAAGCATAAACAAACACTCAAAGATGAAATCAGATACAGGAACATAAATAACATTGTGCCACTTTGTTTATACCAAAATCTTTTCTGAAAACCTGATAGAAAATTTCAAACAAAATATCTTGAAGCATGCAGCAAATGGAAAAGCTAAAATTGCACAGCTTAGAATGGCCAAATCAGAGAAACACACAGAGTACAAAAGGTTGATTGCATGTTCTATGGCACGAAAAGTGAAGAACCTGCTATCTTGGCTTCAAGAATTGGCAAAATCTGCAATTTGTCACAGTAAAACATTGAAATGGGGAGATAACAAAAAAAATGAAAACAACATGCTGATTGAAGAAGCAAAACAAACCCGATCCAAATGTACTCTGAATGTTTTGATGAAATGCTGAAACATTTTGAAGAATTGAATATCACGTCACCACTGATCCCCAGGTAAAACCAGTGATACAGCAACCCTACCATCTACTCTTACCCCCTCCACACCTCGAAGAGTTGAGAAAGGAACTCCAAGAAATGAGGGGAGAATGGGGTCAGAAAGTCAGAAAATCTATACAATACAGTTAACATTGCTATAAGGGAGAAAATTAACAGAACGCCAAGGATATACCTGGACCCAGGAGACTCAAATCAAGCAAACCAAAGGACACCATCATTGATCTCCATCTCTCAAAGAAATTACACCAGTATTAGCAGAAAGTAAAGTTTTCAGCAAACAATGCCAGGAGTGGGCACTCTAATGTGCAGCTTGTTGGTGACTGTTCACTGTTAACTACACTTAACCATTAATAAATGATACTTATTCCAACATCTACCTTTTGGCCTAAAGATGTGTTTCAGAAGAAAGCGGATGAGGCTTACAGAAGATGGAAAGGAGCAGTGGACAAACAGATCTATGGATAGATGCCAAGGACATCACTATCATTTCCACAAGGTGAGGGAAAGAACCAAAAAGACTGAACTCCAGCTGAATGCTGATTAATGCAGCATGACTGAGAAAGAATGCCAGTTCTTCAGCAACGTATACCACCAGGCAGACTGAAGCCAAGTCCCAAAATATCACAGCTATGACTGAGATGGAAGCACCAAGGGACAATTAAGACATTTTCGAGGACTAATCAAATGCATGAATTCTTTCATTCCTTGCATGACAGAATATAGTGAAAACCTGAGAGAATGTTGATAGAGGCTGAATAATACCAGGCACAATCCCATAAAGAAGTGATTTTCACAGAAATATGGCAACAGGAAAAATAGCTGTCATTTCACAGATCCTGCTCTTTGTCCTTTGCCAGGCTTATTGGCTCCCAGCAAGTGTTCCTAAGCCTTTGTAAATACTTCTGCTAGCAATTACAGGAATGATCACTGTACTGTTCCTGCCCCAAGTCATGACTTCTGTCAGTACCAGCTTGCTTCAACTAGTGCCAGCCACTAAATTGCCCTGCATGGAGATGCACCAAAGTAATAAGTATCAGGGCTGACGCTGGTTAGACACTACAATCATGATACCAATGTGAGGCAACAAAATTAATGTGCATCTAACAATGGGTCAAAGTTAAGTTAATTGCACATCATGACTCTGGAACACATTTTGCAGAGCCCTCCAATATTTTCCCTAGTGGCTCCAGAATGTCTGTATCAAGCAGTCCACAAGGATGGGCAAGTGCCGATACCTCTATGACATTGTGTTTCTCTACAGCAACAGAGAATTCCTCTTACTACTCTTCAAGCAGTGTTACTCAGCTAACAAGGTGCTGCCTCCAGTTATAGTGCAGACGAATGGGTATGAGGGAACATGCATCCTACACATCTACACAAGCTAACTAGCTGTTGGCCTATACAGTTTTGATTTTGATCTTTGTAATGCTGGCTGCTAACTAATTGCTAACAGAGTTAGGGAATTATTATCTTCAAGAAAATACATTCCTTTGGGCAAATTTACTGCAAAATGATCCATTTTACAGAAGTATAAAACACTAGTTCCCCTCTCTCAATTGTTTTGTTTTGGCACTAAATATTCCTATTAATACTTGAGTTATTTTAACTACCATCTATATGCTTGGTTTGAGTTTTTTTCAAATCTAGTGGAACAGAGCACAATTGGATACAACTGTAACAAATGGAAAAATCAAAACAGAAATAAGTTGGCAGTCTAGTGCATATCAAAAGCAAAGGACCATTTAATCCATCAAACACAACACATCCTGATGCCATGCACCTCAACCCATTTCAGTTCCTACCTGACACCAGCATGCAATGCAAGCTCACGGGAGAAGCAAATATACAGTATAAACCTTCATAGGAAAGCTCTGGAAAATTTCTCCTCGGTGCATAAAGACAGTTAGACAAGCTCCAGGAGATTATTGATAATTTATATTGTTAGTTCCAGCTGGCCCTCATACCATCTTTAATTTCCCACAAGAATTTATTCTACTCTATGTTGAATACCTGCAGCAAATATCCGTTCAATGTGTATACTGCCTTTTTACCAGATATTGACAACTCATCAAGCAAGAATTGGTTCTGGCATCTAACCTAGTTCTTTGTTATTACAATTTGTGTAGCTCTCTGTTCATGTTTTAAAAACTTCAGTCATATGGCCTCAAAGTTTACCCTTGATAGAGTTCCCAGGACTGCAGAGATAACCAGGGGATCTTAAAGTTATTGATGTCACAGAATCACAGAGTTATACAGCACGAAAACAGGCCCTTTGACCCAACTGGTCCATGCAGACCAAAATGCCCCATCCAAGCTAGATCCATTTACCAGCATTTGGCCCATAACCTTTTAAACCTTTCCAATCCATGTACCTGTCCAACTGTCTTTTAAAAGTTATCACTGTACCTGGCTCAACCTCTTTCTGTGACAGCTCATTCCACATAGATAATACCCTTTGTATAAAAGAGATGCCCCTCAAGTTCCTATTAAATCTTTCTCCTGTCACCTTAAATCCATGCCCTCCAGCTCTTGATTCACCAACTTTGGGGAAAAGACTGAGTGCATTCACCCTATCTATACCCTTCATGATTTTATACCTCTGTAAGATCACCACTCAGTCTCCTACGCTCTAAGGAATAAAGTCCTAGCCTGTCCAACCTCTCCCTATAACTCAGTCCCTCAATATATTGGGCTTCCCCTTTTCCTATCCTCAGTACTGATGAAGGGTCCTGACCCAAAACGTTGACCGCCTGCTTTTCTCCACAGATGCTGCCTGGCCTGCTGAGTTCCTCCAGCATCATTGTGTTTTTCATCTAGATTCCAGCATCTGCAGTCCTTTGTTTCTTAGTCCCTCAATTCCTGATAACATCCTTTTCTGTACTCTTTCCAGTTTAATAACATCTTTCCTATGGTAGGGCAACCAAATCCGAACATGTCTCTGGAATAAAGAGCTGAATAGAGTAGCAATTATTCTTTAACACTTAACTGGCCAAACTATATTGCCAAAGTTAGTTTCTCTCTCCACAGACACCAGGCTTAGGCATTGACTTGCACACAAGATGCTAAAGGAACTCAGCGGGTCAAGCACCATCTATGGAGGGAATTGAACAGAACATTTTGTGTTGAGATCCTTCATCTGGACTGCAATCCACTTCCAGTCCTAATGAAGGGTCTTGACCCGAAATGTTGACTGTCCATTCCCCTCCATAGATGCTGCCTGACCCACTGAGTTCCTCCAGAGTTTAAGTGTTGTTCCAGATTCCAGCATCTGCAGTCTCTTGTGTCTCCATTACACATTGACTTCACCAACTGTCCCAAGATGCCACATTTATGGGAAAAGTAGAAGGCGTAAGAAAGCATGGGAACTTATGCTCCCAGTAACACGTAATATGGCAATTAGACAACAGAAAGGATAAATACTATGTTATGATGCCACAGCATAAGGATATAAATTTACCTTGCACAATATGTTGGTACAACTGTTACTCAGTTTCCTAAAGATCAAGATGCAATAAACCGGTGTATCATAGAAACATTGTTTGTATGACACTGCTGTGATGAAAATGACGATCTTCTATTCTCACTTTCCAGGGGTAAAGATGTTGACGTAAATAAGATTAGATAAGACAAGATAAGATAAGATATCTTTATTAGTCACAGGTATATTGAAACACACAGTGAAATGCATCTTTTTTGCATGGAATATTCTGGGGGCAGCCCGCAAGTGTCGTCATGCTTCCGGCACCAACATAGCATGCCCACAACTTCCTAACCTGCACGTCTTCGAAATGTGGGAGGAAACCGGAGCACCTGGAGGAAACCCATGCAGACACAGGGAGAACATACAAACTCCTTACAGACAGTGGCCAGAATTGAACTCGGGTCGCTGGCACTGTAAAGCATTACGCTAACCACTACACTAATCCCAGCACTTGGTTTGTGGGTCACTGAATGGTGGAACTTGCTGGCTAGTGAGCTGGTCATGCCTGCAAGAAGTTCTTTCCTGTATAAGGATGAAGCCACAAAGAAAGCACATCCGGTGGTGGTTTCTGAGTTTCCTGGAGCTGTCCACCCAGCATCAGACTCATGACCCTGGAACAAAGCAGCTTTGGAAGGGAGGAAAGCCTTCTTGGGAGCAGAGCAACCTAATGTGGCCCAGGTTGTCTTTGTAGAACACAGTTACTTCTGAGTTCCCCTTTGGCTGAACGTCCAGTGGAAATCATGGGGACTAAAAATTTAGAAGATGACATAAAAACAGAAGATGCTGGAAACACTCAGCAGATCAGACAGTAGCTGTGGAAGGCGAAACTGAGTTAATGTTCAAGTCACAGATCCTTTTTCAACTGTAGCACATGAATTCCAGGACTGTGTAGGAGATGGATTTCTAGAGAGTAGATGAGCAATCAATGAAGGAAGAAGCTATTTTAGGGCAGGCACAGTAGCATAGCAATTAGCATAATTCTATTACAGCTCAAGTGACCCGGGTTCAATTCTGGCCACTGTCTATAAGAAGTTTTTGCATTCTCCCTGTGTCTGCGTGGGTTTCCTCTGGGTGCTCTGGTTTCCTCCCACATTCCAAAGACGTACAGGTTAGGAAGTTGTGGGCATGCTATATTGGGGCCAGATGCGTGGCAACACTTGCGGGCTGCCCTCAGAACACTCTATGCAAAAGATGCATTTCACTGTGTGTTTCGATGTACATGTGACTGATAAAGATACCTTATCTCATTTTATATCCAGTACTGTGCAACAAGAAAGGGTGAATTAATAATGTTGTTGTAAATCTCCCCACTCCAAGGAAAGAGTGATCATAAAGCACAAAGGCAGAAGATGAAAAATGCTCCAACTGTGGATTATAGAAGAAATTAAAGATAGTATTAAATCTAAGGAAAAGGCTTATAAAGTTGCCAGAAAAAAAACGATAAGCCTGAGGATTGGAACTGTTTTGGAATTCAGCAATTGATGATCAAGAAGTTGATAGAAAAAGGGGATTATAGAATGTGAGAGTAAATAAGCGAGAACCATAAAAACAGACTGTAAAAACTTCTTTGTATATATAAAAAGGAAAAGACTAGTAAAGGATAATTTAGGTTTCTCACAGACAGAAGATGACACAAAAAAAACCTCCCAGAAGTATTGGAGAATAAAAAGTTCAACGCAAATGACGAAACGAAAAAAATTACTATAGATAAAAAAGTACTACCAGAGAAGATAAAGAGACTGAAAACTGATAAATCCCAAGGAACTGATTACCTACACTGCAGGTTTTTAAAGATGGCGATAGAGATGGTGGCACTCTGGTTATCATCTTCTAAAATCCTATTTTTTCTGGAATGGTTCCTACACATTGGAGAGAGCAAATGTGTCCCTACTACTTAAGAAAGGAAGGAAGGAGAAAGCAGGGAACTAACTATTGGTTAGCCTGATGTGGGAAAATCCAGGAATCTATAATAAAGAATATTAAATCAATACAATTGGAAAATAATATGATTGAGCAGAAACTAGGTAAATTATGTTTGATTTATAGGAGGATGCATTTAGTAGAATAGATGAGGAGGAACCAAGGGATGTGGTGTATTTGGCTATTCAGAGGGCATTCAAGATCACACATAGGAGGTTAGTGAACAAGGTTAGAGCACATAGAATTAGAATTAATACTGTTTCTTTTTCCACAGGTGCTGCCTGGCCTGCTGAGTGTTTCAGCTTTTTCTGTTTTTATCTCAACTTTCCAGGGATTTTTAAATTTTATTTTATATACTGATGTGTCTTAAGAGTTGGTTAACAAGTAGAAAGCAAAGAGTAAGAATAACAGGTTCTTCTCAGGTTAGCCACATGTGGCCGGAAAGGTTCCACAGGGATCGGTGTGTGGAGTCTATATTTTCATATTCCATATCAACAATTTGGCTGAGGCTGAGTGTAACCTTTCCAAGCTTGCTGATGTCACAAAGCTAAGTGAGAATGTGGATGGAGAAGAGGATGCACAGAAGTTTCAAGGGGATATAGACAAATGAATGGGCACCAACATGGAGTACGATGTGGGAAAATGTGCAGTTATCCGCTCTGTAGAGAAAACAGAAACACTGTGCTATTTATGGCCATGGAGAGACCTATAGCATTTACATTCTGTTGTGTCTCCACATCTGGAGTGTTGTCTATAATTTTGGTCTGCTTACATAAAAAATCATACTGCTAACAGGAGTGCAGCAAAGAATCACCAGACTAGTTTCTGAAGAGAGTTTGAGTATGCTAGGCCTCTATTCTCTAGAGTTTAGAGGAGCTAGAACTCATTGAAGCTCCTCAGGTATGGGCTGGATGTGTTCATTCAAAACTGAGCTGATAGATGTTGGTTATTAAATGAATCAATATGTGGATATTGCAGGAAAATGGTGCATGATATAGAAACCAGCTGTTATCTTGTTGAATGACAGTTCAGGATTAAGAGGCCAAATGGCCTACTACTCATAGAATCAGATAGTGCAGAACAGGTCCTTTGGTCCAATGAGTCTGACTATTAAATGCCCACTTACACAAATCCTAAACTAACCTCACTTTCCCTGAGTTCCTATCAACTCCCCCCAGATGCTACTATTTAGCTACATACTAGTTGTACTTTACAATGGCCAGGTAACATACCAATTAACACATCTTTGGACGTGGGAAGGACCCAGATGAAACCCACACAGATGCAGAGAGAATGTGCACACTCCACACAGACAGCTGGTAGAGCTGCTGTCTCACTGGAGCTGTGAGGGAGCAACTCGACTTGCTGCTCCACTGTGCCACCCTTCTGCTGTTAGATCCTGTTTCCTTATGTCCTTCTGTACATAAATTATGTGCTGCATTCAGTTGAATCCTAAAATTATGGCTGAGGTTCCATCTACATCAAAGAACATCGATTCAACAAACTATATGCAAATAAGAAAAATTTCCCACTGAAGTAAAGAATCAAAGGAATTGGGTGTTATCCTGGATCAGCCAGCCAAAGTCATAGAGTCATAGAGTCATACAGAATGGAAACAGGCCACTTGGTCCAACTTCTCCATGCTGATCATTGGACACCCTTCCATATTAATCCCATCACCCAATACTTAGTCCTTAGCCTTCCATGCCTAGGCCAATTCAAGTGCTCATTTAGACACTTCTGACAGCATCAACCAGCTTCAATCACTCTGTCAGGCAGTGTATTCCTGGTACTCACCACTCTCTGGGTGAAGAAGGTCCCCCTCATATCCTCACTAACTCTCTTCCCCCTTGCCCTAAATCTTGCTGCAGCCTAGGGCTACCTTCCACTATATCAAGAGAAAACATAAGAGACTGCAGCTGCTGGTATCTGGAGCAAAAGCAAACTGCTGGAGGAACTCAGCAGGTCAGGCAGCATCTGTAGAAGGCAATGGACAGTTAACAGTTTGGGTTGAGACCCTACATCTGGACCCTTCATGCTGCCTGACCCGCCGATTTCCTCCAGCAGTTTGTTTTCCACAATATCAACATCTCTGCCCTTCTTTGTGTCATATGTGAACTTACTGATCATGCGTCCCGCATCCACTTCCAAGTCATTCATGTACATTATAAATAGCTAGGTGACAAATTCAGTTATGGCACCAGAGGGTTAACCCAGCTCATTTATTTTTAGACTATTTCCTCTTGGCCAGGAGTACTCCGCATGGCCATGAACAACCCAGGACCTCCAAATTCTTCAGAGATTAAAAAGATCAAAGCAACTCAGTTTATTTCAGGCAAATGTTTGGAGAATTATTAATCAGAAACTTGCATTGTTTGCCAACTATATAATATGGATGCCAACCTGACATTGCCAAACATCAACAGAAATCAAATCCTCTTTGCTAAGAGCTGTAGGTGCAGATTTCAAGCCTACTCTCGTCTCTGACTTGACTGAAAACCATCTTGGAGAGCTTGGGAATTTTATAGAATTGCTTTTGAATAAACCCATAATAAATAATCAGAAATACATTAACACCTTGAAATTGGATGTCAGCTGGTTGTGCTGTGCTAGAGTATTGTTGCAGTTCACAACAGTGCATCAACCGAGTCTGACGAAAGTCATACGATTGATTAAAAAAAGATTTTCCAAACAGTGCCAGGATGATTTACACCCAGAATCAAACATTAACACAGGACCCGTATTGTTTCTGATGTGACCAGGCTCAAGTGAGTGCAGTTGATAACCGTTTCCTGCTTAGCATTGGCAAGAGCAGATCAGCCATTAAAGACTTCCCATGACAATCAGACAGCAGCCATTCACACCATGGTTGCTATGGAGGAGGGGGGCTGTAAGGGAAAAGGAATGAGCTCCCACATTTAACGAAAATCCTAACAAATTAAATACATATCAGAAAGAAGATCTTGTGTACCTATGAGTACAGTAGATGTGCCAGGACCAGTTAGAAGAGCCTGTCAGATGAAGGCTTAAGTTGTCTACCTCCAGCAGGAAGAAACCCCACGGCACGCAGCAATGTCAGATCTTACAGATTACATGAAGGAAGCTGCAGATCACCTCACGGTCTACCTTGTTGTGACCTCGTACCTTATTGCACTGCACTTTCTCTGTAGCTGTGACACTTCACTCTGTACTGTTATTGTTTTTACCTGTACTACATCAATGCACTCTGTACTAACTCAATGTCACTGCACTGTGTAATGAATTGACCTGTACGAGCAGTTTGTAAGACAAGCTTTTCCCTGTACTTCGGCACAAGTGACAATAGTAAACCAATACCAATACCAATACCAATATAGATACAGGCTTATCCAGGCAGGAGGCAGGTGTGCATGCAGACACACACATGCGCACACACACAAACATACACACACACACACACACACACACACACACACACAAAAAAACATGAAACATGCATATGCACACACACATTCTCCATCCACACCCACCTCACATCCCACCATCTCCCACACCATCCGTCATTCTCCATCCACCAAATGCGTTCCATCCCCTACAGTCCTCCAGTCAAGCCTCCCTATCTCCTATTCAGGCTGACAGCAAGGCTGGTTATTTCGACAGGAGGAGGTCCTCATGAGTGCAGCTTCTTGCAAGGCCGGAGGGGACCCTATTCCTCCTTATGGAAAGAAAGGTCACTGAGACAAGCTATCCCACAAGCAGAGGGGATGAAAAATCTATCTGGTATGCTCACTAACTGTTTCATTTTGATGACTATATCTCTTTGATTTTACCTACAATAGAGATTCATAATACTTCCTGAGTTACAGTACCACTAATATAACAGATGACCATCTTCTGTTTTGTCTTTGCAGGGCATCAAGAGCACCCCATGCTTTCCCTTTCATTATATGTCATAATTCAGAGCAGAAAGAGCAGGAGATGAAAGAGGGAAGAATGGAAGGAAAAGAGAGGAGGGATTTGATGGTGAATAAGGTGGACAAAGTTCATCACTGAGCCACACCACAAAAGGCCACCTCAAAGACAGGCACCATAAGGGATAAACTGATTAAGTTAGAGCGATGTGTGTCATAGTGATGACATGAAGGTTGGTGGTGTTGTGGATAGTGTAGAAGGTTGTTGTAGGTTACAACGGGACATTAATGGGATGCAGAGCTGGGATGAGAAGTGGCAAATGGAGTTCACCCTGCAAAAGCATGAAGTGATACACTTTGGACGATCAAATTTGAAGGCAGAATACAAGGTTAATGTCAGAATTCTTAGCAGTGCGAAGGAACAGAGGGATCTTGGGGTCCACGTCCATAGACCTCTCAAGGTTGCTGCACAAGTTGATAGGGTTGTTAAGAAGGCATCTGGTGTATTGGCCTTCATTAGTTGGGGCATTGAGTTCAAGAGCCGAGAGGTAATGTTGCAGCTCTATAAGACTCTGGTTAGACCACACTTGGAGTATTGTGTTCAGTCTGGTCGCCTCATTATAGGAAGGGTGTGGAAGCTTTAGAGAGGGTGCAGAGGAGATTTACCAGGATGCTGCCTGGATTGGAGAGTACGTCTTATGAGGATAGGTTGAGTGAGCTAGGGTTTTACCTTTGGAGAGAAGGAGGATGAGAGGTGACTTGATAGAGGTGTACAAGATGATAAGAGGCATAGATCAAGTGGACAGTCAGAGACTTTTTCCCGGGGTGACAATGGCTAACATGAAAGGGCATAATTTTAAGGTAATTGAAGGAAGGTATAGGGGGATGTCAGAGGTAAGTTTTTTACACAGAGGGTGGTGGGTGTGTGGAACGCACTGCTGGCGGAGGTGGTGGAGGCAGATACATAAGGGACATTTAAGAGACTCTTAGCTTGACACATGAATGATGGAAAAATGGAGGATTATGTGAGAGGGAAGGGTTGGATAGATCTTAGAGTAGAATAAAATATCGGCACAAAATTGTGGGCTGAAGGGCCTGTACTGTGCTGTAATATTCCAAGTTCTATCGGGCAGCAAATACTCTGGGGGATCAGGCGGGGTCTGGTAACAGGTAGTGTTGTAGTGGGAGAGATTCATACATACTGCCCCAGAGGACTTAGATCAGGACTATGCAGGGCATGTGTCCATCGCAAGGCTGATGAGGATCTGCACTGAGGCAGTAAGCGAGCTGTCAGTCCTGCCTGGCTGAATGCAGCATAGAGGTGTCCATCGGGCATTGTGCTGAGTCAAATGACTGAGATCTCCACTCTGGAGGACATGTGCACTCCTTTGGGGATTGGTGACAATGAAACCATACACCCCTTACTGGTGCTCTGGAGACTCAAATGGAGGCCAAAAAGTCTATCTGCCTCTATGCAATCTTGTCAGGATCCAGTCAGCTGGCAGTTGTGGCTTGAGTCTAAATATCTCACAGTCATGTGGCCCATTGCAGTGCAATAATTTTTAAAGGGAAAACACCACTCAGTGTCCAGTTGCAATTAAAGTTTAGCTGAAACACATTCGCATGAAATGCACAGTACGTAAGGCAAGAGTAGGGAGCAATGCTGACAGCTGCCAGTATGAATTATCTCTGCCCAATGAAATACATTATATGTCCTTTATGAGAAAATATTTCAACATTGCTTGTATCCCTAGAATACTTTGGAATAAAGGCAAATCAAATGGTAATGGTAAACCAGAACATTTTTCAGTAAAATGACACTCTGTGCCAAGCATGTGCCAGCCTCAAACTGTTTCCCAGGACCAACTGAAGGAGCAATCTGGGATAGTTGGCTGTGGGCCACCCGTCACTCGTGGCCATGGTAGGAGGTAAATTGGTGCCCTTGTGAAAGGGCAATGTCAATAGCCCAAACCTGCACAAAAGGTAAACTCTCGGCTGACAGGGTAAACAATGGTGCGACAATTTACTGGCACTCAGACCATTCCATCCTTTCAAGCTCTTGACATAGAGCTGAGCTACTGACATTTGCATAGTGTGCTCCTAGGTCAGCTGGGATTGTTCACTAACAGTCATATTGTGCAGCTTTCTGTTCCAATTTATGATGGTGTGGATGGATGTGGGCAATGCATGAATAGTGACATCATTTAGTGCATATCAGACACTAGATAAAGGTCAGGTGTTCTGATATGGATTGTGTACAGAAGTATTTGGTTTACTTTCACGGCTGGCACGATTTCACCTGAAAATAACCCCCAATGTGTTCTGAGCCAGATAAGATCAAAAGTGGATCTGAAACAGGCATGATCCAATTTCTAGATTTATTAAATCTGAGGAGAAAGTAGAGTGAATAATTAGCTTTGTGACCTTTCATCAGAAAAAGGAGATATTACAGATAAATCAGAACACAGTAATTACAGCATTTCATTTAATCTAAGCAGATAGTAACAACAAATTGTGTCTTTAAGCGTACGGAATAAACCCCTCACAATAAAAGGATAAGGTGATTAAGTGTTATTCCTGAACAACATAAGTAAATAAAAATAAGCCCCACACGAGGCTTGGCAGAAATGCAGGATCAACAGAAAAAAACCTTGCATTTCTCCAGTGCTTTATCACATTTCTCAAGATCGTCCCAAAATGGTTTAGTTGATAACGACAAACTGAGCCAATTGAGATTGTTTACTCCAAGCTAGAATTGGCCTTGATGAAAACGATTTGATGCTAATTTTAATTGTTTAGAATTCCAAATACTTTAAGCCTATTTATTATGGCAGGACAATGGAAAATGTAAAACGTGCTTAATGTGGATGACTCTGGAAGATGTGAATATTTAGGAAAACATCGGTGTATGAAAGGTCTCAAGGCAGATTCATTCATTTGATGGAGGTAATTTTAAGCCTCTGAAACAGAAAGGTTTGGTCGTGTGTGAAGATAAAATGTACTACACTCTGTAAAAGAGAATGAATGCAAGTCAAACTATATCTTCCAGCTTGAACTGAAGGCAGTGTCCAATTTGCTCTGAGTGGAAAGCTAGTCAATGCAACCTTTTATTCTTCTTGCTTCATGTTTACATTTTAACAATTTCCATTTTAACTCACATTGGGTGGATTTCCAGCAGGATAAGGGAATGAGATGGACCAGATCCTAAGGTCAGTGCATTTACGTTCTGGTTTAATGCCCAATAGGATCAGGAGTGTTCCCTCCAATACTCTAACCTGACATCAATGCCAAGACCACACCCAACATCCCCATCAACCCACCACCCTGAATCTGACTATTCTTCAATCTCTCCATTATGTTCAAGTTTCCCAACCTTTTCCAATAAATATATGTAAGGAGGCAATGGAAATAATGTGGGAAGTGAAGTACAATGCACAACTGCTTCTTTAGTGTTTACTTAGCTCAAGAAACAGCTCAAATTTCTATTCCCTTGTCTGATCATTACCAAATTATTGTTTGTAGGTCCTCCAGTGATTTCATTTCTCCTATATTCCAATAAAATTTCATGATCAGCTTATGCCGATTGTATATTTCATGCAAGGGCAATAGAGTAACTCCTTAACATACTGTATGAGTTTTTGCTATAACATTCTTTGGGTTACGTATCTGTGATTTGTGAAGTTATCTTTCAATCTAACATATTTTGCCCCACTCTCAGTGCTTAGGAATATGCTATGTTAAATTGCCCATCATGCATTTTACCAGCTTTTCAGTTTCCAAGATTTTGTTTAATGAACTGTATTCCAGGAACACATCCTTCATAAATTGAGGTATGCCAGTTAGTCATATAAACACTCAAAGACTGCAATTACGGTAAGTGTTTATGAGTAGTAATCTCACAAAAGAGAAACCAGTGAGGAATGTAGGAAACAGGCCTAATTAGACTGACAGCTCACACTAATTAATGGGTAAAATTATAACATCAAGTGTGCACCACCTGTCTGACCTTATATTTCTATTTACAGGGAGTTCTTTTGGGCAACTTCATTGGTCACAGAGAAAATATAGAAAAGGGGAATTATTACCAAAAAATCTCCCAGAATGCAATGCAGCAAGAAGAAGCTTTACTGATTGTGTGCAGTCATGGGCAGAAAGGCTGATATAACATGTTTGGTGGAAATTTTAATTTACTTTGAGAAATGCAAGGAGTCTGCGTGGGTTTCCTCCGAATGCTCCTGTTTCCTCCCGCATTCCGAAGACATGCGGGTTAGAAAGTTGTGGGCATGCTATGTTGGCGCTGGAAGTATGGCGACTCTTGCAGGCTTCCCGCAGCACAGCCCACACACAAAAAAATGCATTTCACTGTGTGTTTCGATGTACATGTGACTAATGAAGATATCTTATATCTTATCTTCTCTATTATATTTCACCTTATCAGAGCATCCAAATTGCCTCCTCACCAATGAAGTGTGCTGCATGTTGTAATATAGGTAAGTGCAGCAACCACCTCTCTTCCAGCAGGATTCACCAAAACCAGTGTGATAAATGATCATATAAACTATTTTCAATGGTTCTGGTTGAGCAATAGATGTCAGACAGAGCAAATCACTTGCTCTTTGAATATCGCCGTGGGACTATTTACATCCAGCTGAGAGTGTCGCAGTTTAATATTTCATTCAGAGGCATCATCTCTGACAGTGCAGCAGTGCTTTATAAATATAGATTACATGCTCCAACTTCTAGATTAGGTTTGAACTCATAACCTTCCAATTTATAGGCAGAGTGCTCCTACTAAGCCAAGACTACGTCAGAGTAAAGCAGTAAATTAATAGCAGCAATGAAACCAGATTTGTGTATCACATTATTTATAGCTAAGCAACAGTTTCTGAATCATTGTGTGGAATAATTATCAGACACTCAACATTAATTTAAACCTAGATGGAAAATTAGTGCAATGAAAATGAAGATTTATTATTGTGCAGGAGGTAGCTATGAAAGTGAATGCATAATGATATCCTGATGAATAAGGAGCCATCTGCAACAAAATAAAATCAAGGCAACTCCTTCAAAATAGAACTGTGTCTTAATGTAATTCATAAAGACAAAAGGCAAAATATTATCACCAGCAGAGAGATGACAGTGGGAGACATGACTAGAATCTTGTTGCAACAGATAGCTTTAAAGAAAGGCCGAAACTGAGTAACCCAGACTTCGGCAGCTGATTACATGGTCAACAGTGTAGAACAGAATCTGAGCACCTGCTTCAATCTGAGGTTCCCACCTGCTTTAAGAAGACCACTATCATCCCAGTGCCTAAGAAAAACAAGGTAAAATGCCTTAATGACTACCGCCCAGTGGCTTTGACATCCACCATCACGAAATGCTTTGAGAGGCTGGTCATGGCACGCATCAACTCCAGCCTCCCAGACAATCTCGACCCACTGCAATTTGCCTACCGCCAACACAGGTCTACAGCAGACGCCATCTCCCTGGCCCGACACTCATCTCTGGAGCATCTGGACAGTAAAGACACCTACGTTAGACCATTGTTTATTGACTACAGCTCCAAGTTCAGTACTGTAATTCCAAGCAAACTCATCACCAAACTCCTAGACTTGGGAATCAACACCTCCCTTTGCAACTGGATCCTTGACTTCCTTACCATGAGACCGTAATCAGTGAGGATAGGCAGCAACACCTCCGCCATGATTATTCTCAACACTGGTTCTCCACAAGTCTGCATCCTCATCCCCCTACTCTATTCCCTATACATTCACGACTGTGTGGCCAAATTCTGCTTTAACTCCATCTACAAGTTTGCAGATGATACCACCGTAGTGGGCCATATCTCAAATAACAATGAGTCAGAGTACAGGAAGAAGATAGAGAGTTTAGTAACATGGTGTCATGACAAAAACCTTTCCCTCAATATCAGCAAAACAAAAGAGCTGGTCATTGACTTCAGAAAGGGGGGGTGGTGCACATGCAACTGTCTACATCAATGGTGTTGAGGTTGAGAGGGTTGAGAGCTTCAAGTTCCTAGGAGTGAACACCACCAATAGCCTGTCCTGGTCCAACCACGTTGATGCCACAGCCAAGAAAGCTCACCAGCACCTCTAGTTCCGCAGGAGGCTAATGAAATTTGACATGTCCCCATCGACTCTCACCAGGTTTTATTAACGCACTATAGAAAGCATCCTATCTGGATGCATCATGGCTTGGTACGGTAACTGCTCTACCCAGGACATCAAAAAAATGCAGAGCGTTGTGGACACAGCTCAGCACATCATGGAAACCAGCCTCCCCTCCATGGACTCTGTCTATACTTCTCACTGCCTCAGTAAAGCAGCCAGCATAGTCAAAGACCCCATCCACCCAGAACATTCTCTCTTCTTCCCTCTCCCATTGGGCAGAAGATATAAAAGCCTAAAAGCTCACACCACCAGGCTCAGGAACAGTTTCTATCCCACTGTTATAAGACTATTGATTGGTTCGATAAGTACGATAAGATAAACGTTTCACCTCACAATCTACCTCATTATGACCTTGCACCTTATTGTCCACCTGCATTGCACTTTTTCTGTAGCTGTTACACTTTATTCTGCATTCTGTTATCATTTTACCTTGTACTACCTCAATGCACTGTGCAATGAATTGATCTGTACAAATGGTATGCAAGACAAGTTTTTCACTATCCCTCGGTACATGTGACAATAATAAACCAATATGAATTCCAAACAGAAGGAGAGACTGGAGTTAGATAACAGAGAATATAGGGGCATGAAAGCCAACGTGTTGGGGTTAGGGAATGGATAACCATAAAAAGTGATTTAAACATAAAGATAATAATTTTAAGCTTGAGGCTTTGGAGAATCAGAACAAATGTAGTTCAGTGGGAGCAAAGGTGATGTTTGAATGGGGCTTTAGTCATATGCAAGAAGAAATTTTGTATGGGTTAAGGTTATAGATGAAGACCAGCCAAGAGGCCTTGGGCTATTCAAGGCTGGAGTTGATGAGAAGCTATGAGAGCTTCAGCAAATGATGGCCAGAGGTGGGCATGGAAGTAGACAATATAATGGCAGTGGAAGCCCAGATGGATGATGGAGTGGTTATGGGATCTTTTAGCTTCTGTCAAGAGTAAATTGAATGGTATTAAACTAGCCACTTAATATACACCTCACCCAAGTTTTGCTTCCTTCAATCAGCACTTAGTTTCATCTTAATTCAGGTAATAATTTCATGTATTATTTACAAGAATAAGTTCAGAAGAACAAGAGAGGAACACGTAGAAATACTGGCAGATGGAGACAAGAAAGGCTTCAGAGGAGAGGAAGCGAGAGATGAGAGACAGATCACTATACAAGATCTTTTCTTGTATCCCTACTAATGGAGTAAAAGTGAACTTGCAGGTAAGACTGGATTAAGTGGGAGAGACATGGAACACCTGTTCAACACTAACACCAACCTGGCTCAGCTGGGTTAAACAGTAACCTATTTCTGTGTTGTATATTGTTAGTAATTCAACAGATCAAAAGGTCGCCTCTGCAGTGGGAAGTGTTTGAGTCTTGGGTGGACCAATTCTATTATTTGTTCAGGGGAAGGTAAAGTGTTTGGCCAAAAAGGTACATCAAGGAAATACAGGAGTTCTGTTAAAAGAGGAATGTCTAAAAATGTCACTGGAGATTAAAAGAATGAGAGATCTGATTGAAATGTATAATATTATTTCAGAGGTAGACAGACTAGATGCAGGAAGAAGTTTCCTCTGGCTGAGGGATCTTGAACCAGGGATCGCAGTCTCAGAATGCAGGTAAGAAACTTCAGACTGAGATGAGGAAAAATATCTTTGCTCAGGGGATGATAGAATGCTCTGCCACAGAGGGCTGTGGAGGCTAAGTCTTTGAATGTATTTAATTAGGACAGAGATAGATTTCTCAAAGCAAAATGCATCAAGGGGTTTGAGGAGAAAGCAGGAATATGGCATTGAGATAGAGGATCAGCCATGATCTCATCGAATGGCGGGGCAGGTTCAAAGGGCTGAACATCCTACTGCTGCTCCTATTTACTATATCAGTTGATAAGAATAAAAAGTAGAAGCATGAAATATGGTAACTGCTTATTCCACTTGCAAAAGACATGAAGCAATTGTCACATTCATTTCCACTGAGGTTTCCCTGGCTGTCTTTTTGTGCCTTCAGTGTAAGATTCATGGGAACCCCAAAGAAATATTCTTTCCATTTAGCTCCAGCAGACATTTTTACACCAGATGATCAGGAGAACTTACACAAGCAAGTACATTTATTGGAACTTAGAAGACTTGAACAAACCCAAGCATTGATGCCCTTTACTATTGATCCATCTGCACTATTTCTCCAGATGTCTTGTCAGTCTTCTGAAAGAACTTACAATAGCCTATCAGGAGAAACCTACAGGAGGCAAGGAATTTAGTTGCTCAACCATTAAAACACAGGCAACTGGAAAATCAATTGCAAGACAGAGAATACAATTGAATAATGAGCCAAGGGAATGATTGATGAGGGAAGACAGTGAGGATGAAGTCTTAAGGAAATCATAATTAAGGGAGGGGAAAGAATCAGGGAATGGATCATCTTTGACGGGGCAGATAGAATGATTTGAGAGAAACTTGAAGCCAAGTAAAACTGCCTAATGTCGGGCACTATGCAAAGCTTTGGGAAATGGAAATACAGAAAAAGATGATCCACCAAAGTATTCAAAAATAATAGTTTCAGAGATGGCCACAGGAGAGTGCAACAGCTGTGCTCAGCTCAATTGCATAATGCTAAAGGGTTTAAAGATTTTTATCACAATGTTACTGAAGTTACATTGATGTGCAGTGTTTTTCTAATAACTTGTATTGTAGTGAGAGCCTGCATGGATCAAGACACAATAATTTAAACTCAATAGACATCTGGAGCCCTGAGTAGATGGAAGTAGGATAAATTCGAAGAAATTTGCCTCTATTTATTTCTTAACATGATTTTGCAATGTCTGTGCTTTATTTTCTCATAGATCTCTCAGATTACTTTCTGTCATATTGTTTTTGTTCAAGATGTACAAAAATAGTTTTTTTCTAATGAGGGATTATTGATATTTGCGAAACCTTTTGTCCAAGAATAAAGAATTAAATAGGTCAGGGCAAATGAGGCAAAATCATGTCTGCCACTAACACGTCCTTACCTCTCAGCACTCATTCTTCCTACAGAAAGACATCCTGACAAATTCACCTGCTCGAGATGCAGGAATTTCAGGGTTGAGATTCCAGCAGTTGTGATCCTTCTACTCTCTCCACAGATCTTGGCTGCCCCTGCTGTGTCTTTTCAACATTTTCATGCTTTCATTTCATATTTCAACATCTGTTTCTTAAAAACAAAACCCCTCCATGTTCTGTTCTCTTGCATTTAGCATTGCTCATATTTCCCCATACCTGTTCACCATTGGTCATGGCATGAGTGATACATGTTGTCAACTCTAAGGCCATCCTAGAAGCCAGTAATTGCAGATGCTCCTGACAGAAGACTTCAGTGTCAGAAGCCTTTGGTAATTGCATTGCAAAGTAACACTGCTCCTTCAGGTGGCACCAAACCTGTGCTGATACTGTTATCACTCACCTGAACTCCAGTAGAGTAGTGGTTAGCATAATGCTATTACAGCACCAACGACCCGGGTTCAATTCCCGCCACTGTCTGTAAGGAGTTTGTATGTTTTCCCCATGTCTGCATGGGTTTTCTCTGGGTGCACCAGTTTCCTCCCACACTTCAAAGACCTACAGGTTAGGAAGTTATGGGCATGCTGTGTTGGCGCCGGAAGTGTGGTGACACTTGCAGGATGCCCCCAGAACACTCTACACAAAAGATGCATTTCACTGTGTATTTCGATGTACATGTGACTAATAAAGATATTTAATCTAATCAGTTGCTCCTGTGTTGTTGGAAGCCATTGTTCTCAGGATCTCCACTACTTTGTAAAAGACAACAGCATATTCCTTGCTGAGGCTCCTGTCCTTTCTTGTAAATGTTTCAACCTTCCTTTGACACCCCAAGCTATTCTTGCTAGTGCCTGTCAAATCTAGTTCTTCCACTTTTTTTCAAAATTATACAATTTTTATGTCCCCAGATGTCAGTTTATATTTCTACTATGGATGCTATTAGTGACGAACGTTTTTTCTAACATGCTGTCATTATTTGTTGGGTTCCTATGATGTTCTACCATACAAAATGTAAATGTAAATACTTTGAGATTCTTTCTTCTTAAAAACATAATTATCATTAGGGTATATTCACACAGTTCACTGTCAATATATTATTTGCAACAATAACCTGTCATATTCAAGCATCCATTTGTAATGTTTGGAGAAAAATGCACCAGTAAGAATTCTATTATTGTACCAATCTTTGTTCTGTGCTCAACTAATGATAATCTTCACTAACATCATTCTAGGACACTTAAGATTGCAAAAAGGATATGCTGCATTCCATGCACTCCAACAGGAATGGTAAGATTTGGGTTTCGATCAATATCAGCAGCCAGAGTTTAAGAACTCTGACCTTCTCACTTCATAGCTACTGTATATTGATGGCTGCTCAGAGGTGCTGGTAATTACACAGCATAAAAATTCAGGCTAGTGAATGCAGACTTGATTGCATGGCTTCTGAAAGTATGTGAGACTCAGATTAGGCTGGTACAAATCTTGATCAACCATCGGATTTTATTAACCATTGATAATCATGAAGAGAAAGAGGTATATTTTAACAATTACTACCAAATAGAGAAGAAGTAAATATTTGTGGATTAGCCATATTGTTGGGCTGATTATGAAAATGCCTGGAGTTCTAATTAAGCAGTTTAATGGTGTAGTCTTTAGATGTATTTGTTGGCAGAATTAAACAACAGAATTAATGACAGTATTGTTTGCTCTGTTTTGTTTACACAGGATATACACAACTGATGTATTCTTTAAAGTTGCTTTACTCTGAGGAAGTCAATCCTATGAACAAAATGAAAATGCAAGAAGGCAACCCATACAGAAAAAATAAGGTGTAATGCCTTTTGTGACCCCAGGTTAACCAAAGCACTTAAAAAACTTATCAAATTACTTTTGAATTACAGCCAATTTACATAGTAAAGGGTTCCACAAGCAACAGTAGAATAATGATCAGAATCTGCCTTTACTGATTAAGTTTGGAGGATAAATATTGGCCAGGACTTTAAAAATAGCTTTGCATTTTTTTGAATTAGAGTTACAAGATTTATTGGGTTGCACCCTGGTTTAATGTTCTATCAAAAGACGGCATTTCTGTCAGGATTCCTTCAATACTACATATAAGTCCAAGAATAGAGTATATGCTCAATTCTGTGGCTTGATCCCAATAACCTGACTCAGAAACAGGTCTGCTACTCACAGGACCACAGCTGACCCTTTGTGACCCAAAGAAGGCCCCAAACAGCTGAGGTTTTCACTTCAGAAGTTACTTAAAAAAAATTGGGTTATCCCTGGAGACTAGTCAAAATATTCCCTAAATATCCTTCTGTTTTCAACATTAGGTATGTACAAAAATTTCAAGTTGACTTACGGGTTTGTTGAATTTCTTGGCAACACACTATATGTGCCTGATCTGTGAATATCTAGTGCTTTTTTTATCTTTGTTTACCCTGAATTCAAATGTGAGGAGAGAACCTTTACGCAACAGAAGGGACTTGTGTATTGAGCCAGTGTGGAGATGCTGCTGGAAGTGTGACTGGCATCTCACTTCCTCACCTACATGCAGACTCTGCCATCAGGCTGCATGAATCCATACAAGAAGAAAGGACTCCTTAATTATTTCTTGTCTTTGAATAGCCTGGTGGAAGTCATACACAACTGAAACTTTTATTTTCTTTGTGCTTTCACTGCTGGGTGCCAGTATAAACTACAGCTTGACAAAATACATACTGCATCATCTCTGCCAAATATGAGTTCAACCTGGCATGCTAGAATAGCAAGATAAGATAGTCTGGGGAATTTGAAAAATACACAACAGAATATCTTCAGAGCTGGAACTTATTAGCACCAACTTCTGGTGATTTTTCCAATATGTGAATAATTCATAAAGTTAACTATTAGAGTACTCGTTAAAGTCCTGACTGTGCTCTGCCAACAAGTCATTTCCCATCCTTGTGATGTGTGGTCACAGTCACATGGAACAACTAAAATCTAAATGACTCAAAACTCTAAAATTAAACTAAGCAGAGTTAATGGCTGCAGCAACAAATAGTTTGGCGATTATTAATGTATGTAATTGCATAAAGGCAATGTTACTGCCTGTGGGAAATGGTCGATATTTGCAGCAATGTTTTTTTAATTATATCACAAAGCCTGAAAAATTCAGGTAGAAACTAAAACTTCATATATGGAATTATTTGTCATTATACTTAAGATCCTGAATTTAATCATCCATGCAATAGTCAAACAGTTGTGGTTGAATACTATGAAAAGACTGGTGAGGTGAACCTAAAGTTTATTTGTCTGCAAACTAATGGAAAAGTTGGTGACTTTGCAATGGAAATCACAATGAATCTGAATTCTAAGTCACTCAACAGGTTTATGCTGTTCAAGCCTGGGTAGTCAGCTCTCCTTAGTTAAACTTTATGCACATTTGGAAAACTATGGCTTAATTCGGGACAGTCAACAAAGTTCTGTGTGGAGCAATAGTCATATCTTACTAACTTGATTGAGTTTTTTGAGGAAGCGACAAAGGTGGTTGATGAGGATAGAGCTGTGGATGTTGTCTACATGGATTTTAGTAAGTCGTTTGACAAGGTTCCTCATGGTAGGCTCATCCAGAAGATTGAGATCCATGGGATCCACAGTGACTTGTCCATTTGGATTCAGAATTGACTTGCCCACAGAAGACAGATGGGACTTATTCTGGCTGGAAGTCGTGACTAGTGGTGTTCCCCAGGGATCTGTGCTGGGACATCTGCTGTTTATGATATATATGACTTGGATGAAAACGTGGATGGGTGGGTTAATATGTTCGCAGATGATACAAAGATTGGTGGCGTTGTGGATAATGTAGAAAATTGCCAGCGGGGTATTGATCAGTTGCAGATATGGGCAGAGAAATGTCAGATGGAGTTTAATCTGGCTAAATGTGAGGTGTTGCACTTTGGGAGATCAAATGTAGAGGGACAGTACACAGTTAATGGCAGTATCCTTAACAGTGTTGATGTACAGAGGGATCTAGGGATCCATGTCCATAGCTCCTTGAAAGTGGCTACACAGTTGATAGGGTGGTAAAGAAGGCGTATGGCATGCTTGCCTTCATTAGTCCAGACACTGAGTTATGTTGCAGCTTTATAAAACTCTGGATAGGCCACTTCTGGGGTATTGCATTCAATTCTAGTTGCCCCATTATAGGAGGGAAGTGGAGGCTTTGGAGAGGGTGCAGAAGAGGTTTACCAGGATGCTGCCTGGATTAGGGGGCATGTGCTATAAGGAGAGCTTAGACAAACTTGGGTTGTTTTCTCTGGAACAGTGAAGGCTGAGGGGAGACCTGATTGAAGTTTATAAGATTATGAGAGGTATACAGCAGGTATCTTTTCCCAGGATTGAAATATCTAATACTAGAGGGCATACATTTAAGGTGAGAGGGGGTAAAATCAAAGGAGATGTACATGGCAAGTTTTTTTACACAGAGTGGTGGGTGCCTGGAATGCACTGCCAGGATGTAGTAGAGGCAAATACGATAGAGGTGTTTAAGAGGCTCTTAGATAGGCTTATGAGTATTGCAGAGAATGGAGGCATATGGACCTTGTGTCAGTAGAAGGGACTTGTTTAGTTAGGCATTTAATTGCTAGTTTAATTAGTTCAACACAACGTCTTGGACCAAAGGGCCTGTTCCTGTGCTGTACTGTTCTATTTTCTGTGTAAACTCTTAAGTTGGTAAATACTAAGGATGTTTAGAAGAGAAACTGCTCTGTTTGCTACATGTAGCATAGAACTTTCACAATTTATCTACATTCCTGCTTCATATGTAAGAAGCAGTTGCTCTGTACAGTGAGACAAAACAGCATAGCATTCAGTGCACAACTGAAAATGAGCCACCATTAACAAACAGACTTTTTGGATTTAAGAAAAATAAAAGATGATTTCAATGAAACATATAAAATTCTGAGGGGGCTGGACAAGGTAGTTGCCATGAAGATTATTCATTTCGTGTAGGAATCTAGAACTAAGGAATCTGGTCCCAGGATAATGAGTTATTCCTGTAAAAGTGAGAGGAGGAGGACTTTCTTCTCCCTGAGGACTGCGAATCTTTAGAATTCTCCACCCCAGAAAGTTATGATGCTGAATCAATGTACTGAAATAGATGAAAATGGTTACCCGTCTGGGAGTAACCACACAGAAAAGAATTGTTCTGTTTCTCTCTGTAAATCCCTTTGTTAGTTTAACTCACCAGCTATTTTCCCGTATTCTCCAACATCTATAATCAATGCTTTGGATCAGATGACCAAATATTCCAAATTTCTTGGTGGAAATATTACATGGTAGATGAAATAGAATGTGGAAAAATATGGACTTATCCACTTTTGTGTAAAAAATAGAAAAGAAAGTTATTTCTAAATGGTGAGAGATAGAAAGGTGTTGGTGTTCAGAGGGAGTTTGGTGTTCAGAGGGAGTTTGGTGTTCTGCAATTTTATATATCCCTACCTAAGGAAGTATGTACTTGTGATAGAGAGAGTTCAATGAAGTTTCACTAGATTGATTCCTGAGATGGTAGGATTGTCCAAAGAGGAAAGATTAAACAGACTCCTGAGTTTAGAAGAATGAGAGGTAAAAAATTCTTACACGGCTGGAAAGAGAAGATGTTTCCCCTGGATGAGATCTCTAAAACCAGGGATCACAGTCTCAAAATAAGGGATCGATAATTTAAGTAGAGATGCGAAGAAATTTCTTCACCCAAAGAATACTGAATCTTTGGAATTCTCTACCCAAGGGGGCTGCAGATGTCCATTGGCTGAGCAGATTCAAAACAGAAATCAATAGATTTTGGGATAACAAAGGAATTATGGTGTATTAATGGATGAAAGTGCTGCTAAGGTAAAAGATCAGTCATGGTCCTATAGGGTAGCATGGTGGCGTAGCGGTTAGCATAATGTTATTACAGATCCAGCAACCCGGGTTCAATTCCGGCTGCTGTCTGTAAGGAATTTGTATGCTCTCCCCATGACTGCGTGAATTTCCTCTGGGTGCTTTGGTTGGCGCCGGAAACGTGGCGACACTTGCGAGCTGCCCCCAGAACACTCTACGCATAGATGCATTTCATTCTGTGTTTTGATGTACATGTGACTACTAAAGAAATCTTATGTTATCTTATTGAATGATGGAGCAGGGAGTGAGAATGAGTGGCCTACTCCAGCTTCTAAAGTTCATGTCAAAGTGATACTGATTTATTTTTATTAGTCAATTTACTCCTGATTAGTAACTGGTCTATTAGTAACTGGTTTATTATGACAACTGGTTTATTCATCTATCTCCTCCAGGATTGGTAATTGATCTAAGCTGAAAATTTAGGAAAGTTTTTAGAGCTCAGTTGGCCTCATGCCAACTCTCAGATCAACTTGAGGGCCAAGGAAGTCAATGCTAGTGGAATTTCCCAGGAAAACCTGAAAATTCCCACGAATGTATTTCTTGACTGGCAGGAATGGGAGCTATGGTGGAAGTGGTTGAGTAAGGATCTCCTCACAGGCCCTTGCAGGGAAATGATTGCATGCAAAAATGGTGCAGAATCCACAGAATTTGTTTGATATTTCTTCTGGAAGAATCATATCAAATTTATGACATTTAAATGCATTACCATCCCAAAATTCCAGCCTGGATTATGGAGAAATTTTGGCAACTGAAATTGTTGTATTTCTGTTAAACTGCTGCTGAGGTTATGGAAGCAGTGTGGGAGGGCTCTGGGGAAAGTATTGTGCCCAGTAGCATTTTTCCTTTGTTGGTTGATACAATGAGCTTTGACAAGACAAGACAAGACAAGATTTCTATATTAGTCACATGTACATCGAAACACACAGTGAAATGCATCTTTTCCGTAGTGTTCTGGGGGCAGCCCGCATGCCGCTCTTCCGGCGCCAACATAGCATGCCCACAACTTCCTAACCCGTACGTCTTTGGAATGTGGGAGGAAACTAAAAAGGAAGGATGAAATAAAATTAAACAAAATATAGATTTTTCTTCTTCTGAGGAAATTCCTTGAGGTTGAGAAAAGCTTTAATATATGGGTTAGCTTTAGTCAGAGAACTGTGAGAGTTTTTGAATGCCCTATTATAGAAATGTCATCAAGGACGTATATAATGTATAAAGCACCAGGACAATGCCAGTGGTGGAGAACTTCCAATATAAGGAGGAAGTGAACTAGGAGGGCAACTTGCACAGACGCTAAGAGGTAGAAGGGGATTTTATGATTTTTTTCAAATGGACGTAAGATTTTGATAGGGATTATTTCCTGTGGCTGAGGAACAATAATGAAAGGTTGTTATTAATGAGTATGAGGAGATACTTATTTATACAGAAGGTTTTTGGAGCTAAGTTCATCAGCCTGAAACAATATCTCTACTTCTCTCTCCACAGATGCAGCCTGACTTTCTGAGTATTCCCACTATTTGTTTTTACATTAAAGTTCCAGCACTTGCAGCATTTTGTGTTAGTATTCTTGGAACAAGAAATGATTTGCAAAGGGTGAGGCTGTGACTCAGATATCCATTTTTATGGAAAAGATGGATGAATATTTAAAACATGGTGAGATCTGTGAAGATACTGGGCCAGTGGGCTTTTGTTTAGGATTGCTTTAGCAAAGATTTGATGCTATCCTTCTGTAAATTATGTATTAATGCTTTCAACTCTCTGTTTGCATTCATCTCTATGGATGGTTATACAGTTACTATTCACTGTTCTGATGTAAGGCCATTGACCTGAAACATTTACCCTGTTTCTCTTTCCACAGTTGGTGCATGACCTGCTGAGTATTTACAACAGATTCTGCTGTATATTTCAGATGAAATGCAGGAACATTCTAAATCTGAAGCAAATAATAACGGCCTCAGATTCTTCAATGCCGGTGCTGAACATTTCCTTTTCTACTGCTCCAAAATGCCCATATGATAAAGGAAAGTTAAAGCTGCTGTGCTTGAAATTTAGTGACTAATATTAATTATTGGAAACATAGAAACATAGAAAACCTACAGCACAATACAGGCCCTTCGGCCCACAAAGTTGTGCTGAACATGTCCCTACCTTAGAAATTACTAGGCTTACCTATAGTCCTCTATTTTTCTAAGCTCCATGTACCTATCCAAAAGTCTCTTAAAAGACCCTATCGTATCCGCCTCCATCACATTGCCAGCAGCCCATTCCACGCACTCACCACTCTCCGAGTAAAAAACTTACTCCTGACATCTCTTCTGTACCTACTCCCCACCACCTTAAACCTGTGTCCTCTTGTGGCAATCATTTCAGCCCTGGGAAAATGCCTCTGACTATCCACACGATCAATGCCTCTTAACATCTTATACATTATTGGATACAGTTTTGGAGCAGTGCAATCAATTTGTCAATGCTTTCCAAAATCATTCAGTTATTCTAACAGCTGTTCCATGATGGGCTGGTGTAAAAGACATATGTTACAAAAATAATAGAACTCGTATTTCTGCTGAATGACTTTAGAGCAGTGTAATATTCCTCCAAGCTATTAATTTTAAAATGTTTCAATAACACAGTAATTTATTTTTCTGTATGAAAATGAAAAAAAGCATGAGGAAGAAGACTTTGCAGGAGAAATGGATTTTGCTAAACCCCAATATCTTCAGAGGGGTGATTTCCAGATTCCTGGTGTTACTTACAAAAACTGACTGTTTTTTATCTTTCTCTGGGGTGGTGAATACTCAAGGTCTCTGTCATCAACAGACATCAGTTTGTACAACCAACAGGATGCACTCCAGCATCTCAGTATTGGAGTTCATTGAGAGCATCTCTCTCCCTTTAGACTTTGGCCACAGAGAATGGCAAGGACAGCAATGCCATTGGCCTGCCATCACCTCCAAACTGGGACCTCTACCCTCAAGCTTAATCCCATGACCTCTGCTATATGGAAAGACAAATGCATCAGG
Organism: Pristis pectinata; assembly: GCF_009764475.1. Lineage (NCBI taxonomy): Eukaryota > Metazoa > Chordata > Chondrichthyes > Rhinopristiformes > Pristidae > Pristis > Pristis pectinata. The sequence goes on along the minus strand of NC_067414.1, from coordinate 26,670,240 downwards.
TCCATGAGAACACTATCACTTGCAAATTCCTCTCTAAGTCATAACCCATCACGTCTTGGAAAGGTGTCACCATTGCTTCATTGTCTCTGCCTCATAGTCCTGCAATTACCTACCTCATGCCACAGTGGGAGTCTTTCACAATAGATCAAATGCCAATTTGGCAAGATGTAGAATTTCATTTGAATCTGGTTGTTTTATAGGCTAATAGTAAATTACTACGATAATTATAAGGAACCCAACTGGGCCATTGACACACTTCCACAACCCTCCCTGCCTCCATGTGATTTCAGACAGAAAAATTGTGGTGGGATCTTGGGGTAAAATACAACCTCACTTATTCTTATGATGCCCTATGTCTGTGCCAGCTCCTGGGGGAGCAATCCCATGAGTCCCTGTCCCTCACCCTCTATTCTTGCAGCTTATTCCCTCTCACACATGTTCATCGACTTCTCTTTGATTCTTTTTTCCATTAGTCTACACAAAGGTTAATTTATAGTACCTAATTAAACCCCCACACGTTTACGATGTGGGAGGAGACCAGGGCAATCTGCAGGAATACCAGGCAGTCACAGAGAGAACATGCAAACTTCACACAGACAGCACTTGAGGTCAGGATGGAACCTGTCCACTTGGATCTGTGGGTCACCAGCACTAGCTGCTGGCCCACCATTGCAATCCCTTCAGCTCCACTGTGCTGCTCTTTGTGCTATGCATACACACATATTTATGTGTTATATTCCACTTCTGAAATTCAATTCTAGTTACTTCAATGGAGCTGAATTCTGGAAGCAGACTACAGTACACTGCTCCCACTAAATATAAACATTTACAGCAGGTAGCTAAGGATGAAAATAGTGCCCATTCTACTCAGGAATCATGCACCAACAGTATTATCTGAGTAAGAGGAACACAATTTCCAAAAATATATAAATACAGGTTGGTTTCAGAAAACTGTTACTTGTTAGAAACCATAATCATTGTGTAAACCCAGTCTCAAATCTTTGCTATATTTTCTGAAATGATAGAAAGTCACTCGCTATCCAGAGACATTTACAACACCACATATTCCTAACTAATAGTGAAACAATATTATCTATGTTAGATTAGAAGCAGCTAATTTAAGGAGATGGAGTCACCTTTAATTTGCCATTGACTGAGCTGTCATATTAACTACATTAGACTAGCAAGATCATTGTAATTGAATGTGATTAGCAGAGTGTGTATTAATAAATCGTCAAAGCCAGACAGCACTAAGCATGCTGGGAACATACACAGGGACACCATAACGAAGACCTTGGCAGACTTTTATTAATCAATGATGTAAGAAAACCAGTTCAAACTTGATAATATATTTATCCAGCATTTTTATGATTAATAATATCCATAACTTTTTTGATTTCTAAGATATTGCATGTGTTGAGAAATGTATAAATGTTTTTATCAATTTGAATTATTAACAGAATTACTCTGTGCAGGAGGAGGATGTTTCTCATTTAAAGAAATAGAATCATGTCTGTACTAGTTCTTTAAAGGATATTACTGTGATCCTGCAAATTTCTTTTCTTTTATACTATATATTCAACCGTATATATTTGAGATTGCAATTATCCCAAAAAGCCTGCAGAGTTTGTTGCAGTATCCAGCTTAAACCCAACCAGTGACTGGCTACCAGTAAACAGCAGGGATCTCCAAGAAAGCTCCACCCACCTCATAGAAGGCAAGTATTATGGGGCTGGAATGGAAGGAATGAAGGCAGGCTGGAAAAAGGAACACAAACTCCCCATATTGGTGAGTTCAACATTCCTGTCTCAATTCAGATGATCATATCTGGTGCACTGAATTAGATGAATCATGCTAGCCTTCAGATGGGTGAAAGGGAGCCCCACTCTCAGAGCAGTAGCCCAGGGTACGAAAACAGTGCAGAATATCTCCGTATTTCACCAACTCCCACCAAACACTGAGGCAACTTTAAAAAGAAATTGATGATTTGGTGATTCCCCTTACACTTGGGACCAAACTCTGAGGCCTTTGCAACTCTCCCACTAATAAGGAGCTGAGATTAGACGTTTATGTTTAATTAGCTTGACTGAGTTCTTTGAAAGTAATGGATAGGGTCGGTGGGTTATTGTATTTGATGCTGCATGCATTTTGTCAAAAGACAATTGGTGAGGCACCATATAATACACTTGTTAATAAAATAGAATCCCATAGGTTTAGAGGATAGTGGCTGCATGGGTATGAAATATGTTTAGGAGAAGAGACAGTAGAGGTAAATGGGTGCTTTTCTTACTGAGGTCCAATGACCTGTTTCTACCTTGTATCATTCTGTGATTCTGCAATACTACCTCAAGACTCACAAAGCTCTTTACAGCCAATGAAGCGTAGTCATTGCTGTAATGTAAGGACGTATAGAGCAAGGCTGAACAAATGGAAACAATTATCCTCAGCCAGTATCTTATTCAACCACAAGCTGTGTTCCTAAACCCATATTCTCTCCACCACAATGACTGCCTATGAGCATCAAAGTTATATTTTCAGCTACTGAAAATTTAGCTTTTATCCTTGTCACTTCTGAAAGCAACAATTCCAAAACGCTATTGGCTAACCTCCCATGCACTTGCACAATAAATTTCAGCTCATCCAAGACTATGCCACCTGTATCAGCAATCCTTTCCGGCTTGCTGATACTTATCTACATAGCCTTCTATAACATGCCCAGTTTTTTTTTATTGCTTCACCAATATACCTTCATGAGCATCCCTCCCTCTATTTGTCTGATGAATGGTATACAGGCCTCAGCCACACTCTGGAATTGCTTCTATAAGCCATTCAAACTCACCATCTTTTCCTGCATCTTTAAGATCCCCAATTCTCCAAGATTTGGTCTGCATTCCAAGTACCTCCTTCATTCCAGTATCTAGATATGTCAGAAAACAACTCCATGAAGACAGTTAGTGGATTTTGTTATGCTGAAGACACCGTATAATTCTGTTGTTGTTAGAATGATGGGCTTTTTTTTCTCTACTGAAGTGAATTGACTGATAAATATTAACCAAGAGAAGCTTCTTGAAAGTGACATTGATCTTTTACATTCACCTGACAGGGGAGACGAGGTCTTCATTTAACATCTCATCAGGAAGAAGACAGATCTCTGACAGTGAAACACTCCAGCCTTAGCACCAGACTGAAGCATCAGCCTTATTGTAGTGTTTATGTTCTGCGATGGACTTCATCTCTCAGTCTTCTCATACAAGGAGAGATCTACACTTGAGTTCAGGCTATCATTTGTACCAACCCAGAACTGCACTGGAGTCATCTGTGAAATCCACAGGTGGGCAAGAGATTTTCTTGTATATTCATTCATGGGATGTGCACACTGAGGGAAATGCTATTGTTTATTACCCCTGATCTGAGGAATTAGTTAAGAGTCAACTACATGGGTGGTTCTGGAGCCACACATGGACCAGACTAAGTAAGAATGGCTAGCTTCTTTCCGAAGAACATTAGTGAATTAGAGGGTTTTTACAACAACTCAGCAATTTCATGGCTACCATTAAATGCAGATAGATTTAATCATTCAGTTTAAATCACCACAGTTTCTGAGGTGGACTTGAGCTCATGTCACTGGATCAATGACTCAGACACCTAGCTAGATACTAGTCTAGTAATTTAGCTGCTATCCCACAGTATTGAAGGATAAATGCCAGGATCACATCCCAAGGATACTGGGGAAGATTGTTCTTGAAAGTCTACAGGTGCTCCACCTGCCCTAACCTGTGACAGAGACCTGGTGGAAACTTCAATGCACTCTTTGCAGCAAATATCGTAAACAGTTAGTAACAGTCCTTCTCTACTTCTTGGGTCCATAGGTTTTGACACAGGCTTAAAGTGAAAAGCTGAGAAGACTGCTGTGGAATTTTACAGCCACAGTGGGGGCTGTTTTAATCCAACCTGACCATTATGAAAGTAATAGGATTAGGTGTAAAACCAGTTTTAATGGCGAATACAATTGAGACAGGTTACTTAATCCAATTTTGTGGGCATCCCATCCCAGTGTATTAGTGTAAGGTTATGCTGTAAGTATGGTTGCAGTTTTTACATTGGTGCAACACACAATACAGCCCCTGGAGAAATAAAGCCCTGACCTGACTCCAAACAGGAAGCATCATAGTCAACAATTCCATCTACCAAAATAGATCATTCATTCACTTTTTCAAATCATTAATGCATGGTTGAGATCCAAGTGATGCCAAGGTAGATTTGCATGTTTGTTCACATTCTACCCAATTACTGCACTGCAGGCAAGGGTCCAGAATAAACTTAAAGCACTTTGACAGATGGCGATGCATGATGTTGTAAAAACAGATTATATTTTGAGTAATCAGTAACCATTAACTGGCAGGGCATTTGAGCAATGAAAATCAACAACCTGCGCCAAAACTCTCCTTGCTAAATGAAAATAGGCAAGCATACATTTTTAAATGTTCCCCACAATCAGAAAAATCGAACTTACTAGTTATCTTGGCTTTAATCCATGAGACACAGTTTCTATGTTTTGTTTTATTTACTTAAAGATCATATGATAATTAGTATTCAAGCATTCAGTTTAATGGCCATATTTTCTTTCATTAATCTTTTAATATACCCAGAATTATATGTACTGGTATGTCATTTACATTGTATCAGCAAACAGATTTGCTAAACCATGAAACAGCAGGGAAAAAGGTTCGAATGCCTCAGTTTTGCCCTCCAGCACTGATTCTACTCAAGTTTAAGTGGGTTAGCAAGAGAATCAAATTGGTATGGGGCAGGTGGTCATCAGAACCACATGAGAACTCTCTGGTATCTGCCACAGAAACTGAAGCGCCTGTCTCTCCTGGGTTGGAGGCAAGCAGGTTGATGAGGGTGGAGGTATTAGAGGAGTGGAGAAGGAGTTCAAGCCTCTTACCCCAGTCTGCTGTGCAAGATGGTTAATCAGCAACTATTAAAAATAAATTAGTGGAGGGATGGGTCTTTAGGTGATACATGCCACTACCTAATAGGAATTAAACTACAAGGGCACACAAATAAAACCGGTTTATCTTTATATTTTACATAAGCTGCCTTGACTGTAAAAATTCCTGGCTTGAGAAGCCCAGCCCCTTATCCGTTCTCCCAACACCACCCTTCTTGTGAGAGGTGGATGACCTTATGCCGTTCACAAGTTAATAATAAAACTGCCTGTAACATCTGACCTCTGAAGAGTAGTGACCGGTTTGGGGAGTGCTCATCTCTCAGCCTTATGCTCAAGTCCAGGCCAACAGTCCTGAAAATGATAGACAGAGCTGAATCTAGGAAGTGGTCCTAACAAAACTGAGGGAAAAGTTTGGATTGCAAAGATATCCTTTAAAGGCCATTTTCTGCCTGAAAGGTTTTGTTATTCCCAACAAATTCAAACCTTATGCTGTTTTAACTGGAAACATTATTTGCTTTTGTTCTATTAAACCGTTACCCTGTTCAGGAGCTCGCTCATAATTTGGCATCTGATTAGAACCTAATAGAAATAAATCCAGCACAGAAAGAGAAGAAAATTGAACAGGACACCTATAGTTCATATGAAGAGAGATACCTGTCCCTGCACCTACGCTAACATGGAACAAGTGCTCCAAAATCAAATTTTCCCATGGACTCACGTTCACCAGCAGTTGGCTTGAGACTGACCAACCACATTTCAATGAAAATACTGAAAGCTTCCACTAAATAAGAAGGCTTTCTTTTTTGCAGCAACAAACAATCTGCTGAAGGAACTCAAAGGGTCGGGCAGCATCTGTGGGAGGAAAGAAATTGTCAACGTTTCGGGTCCAAACCCTGCATTGGGACTGAGAGTGGAGAGGTGAGATGGCCAGTGTGAGAAGGGGAGTGGCGAGAAAGGATTCCAAGGTGATTGGTGGACTGAGGAGGAGCGTGAGTTGACAGGCAGGTGGTACCAGTTAGGGGAGGTGAATGGGGTTGGAGTTGGGAGACAGTGGCAGGTGAGTGATAGATGGAGGCAGAGAGAGAGGGAGGGGAAAATAAATAAACAACAGATGGAGCAAGGTGGGGGGAGGGGAGTGTGAAGATGGGAGACGGCTGCTGGAGGGAGATGAGCAGGAACACGAAGGGCTAGCAGAGCTGGATCCGAAGAAGTAAAGGAGGTGAGAATGGGAACAATTAGAGGAGAAGGGAGAGGTGAACGACAGTTGGAACCAGATGGGGATAGGGGTGACCTGTGAGGGCCTGTGTGTGAAGTGGGTGGATGAAGCCAAGAGGGGACAAAGATGGGTGAAGGGCGGTTGGGGGGAGGGTAGGAAGGTTTGGACCTATTTCAAACCTAAGTCCAGGAGGCAAAACAAAAGCAAATGATTGAACTAACAATACTACTCAATCCCTGGCATTCTGACTTTCTGGAGAATTTTCACATTAAAGGCCACGTGAGAAGCTAAGCCATTAATAACTTCATGTCCTCATGTATTACTTAACAAAAACTTCAGCCTATTTTGTTTTTATTCCTTAACCAGGATCCTGCAGTGGACTTGAGGATTTTCTGCTCTTCTACCGAACCCTGTGCATTTGGATCACGTATTTCAAGCAAGTGTTTGTGTGCAAATTATATCAGACTTTCTCTTATGTTAGACACAAGAGATTCTGCAGATACTGCAATCTGGAGCAACAGATACAAAGTACCGGAGGAACTCAGCAGGTCAGGCAGCATCTATGGAGAGATATGGATGTCCTCACCTACCACCCTTCTAGCCTCCGCATCCAACACATCATTCTCCACAACTTCCACCACTTCCAACAGGATCCCACCACCAGGCGCATCTTGCCCTTCCCCCCCCCCTCCACTTTCTGTAGGGATCGCTCTCTCCGCAACTCCCTTGTCCACTCATCCCTTCCCGCATATGACCCTCCTGGCACTTATTCCTGCAACTCCACTAAGTGCTACACCTGCCCCTACACCTCCTCCTACACTACCATTCAGGGCCCTAGACAGTCCTACTAAGTGAGGCAGTGCTTCACCTGTGAATCTGAAGGTGTCATTTATTGTATCCGATGTGGCCTCCTCTACATCAGTGAGACCAAACGCAAATTGGGTGACGGCTTAGTTGAGGACCTTTGCTCCGTCCACCGCAAAAGCAAGGATCTCCTGGTGGCCATCCACTTCAATTCTACATCCCACTCTCATATTGACATGTCTATCCACGGCCTCCTCTACTGCCACATTGAGGCCGTATGCCGGTTGGAGGAACAACACCTCATATTTCACCTTGGTAGTCTCCAACCTGATGGCCTCAACATCGATTTCTCTAACTTCCGGTAACCCCTCCCCTTTTCTACCCCCCTTCTCTATTTTTTTCTCCTTTGTCTTCCCTCATTCCTGTGGCCCCCTCCCCCTTCTCTTTCCCCTTCCCCCACCCTCATGACCTGCTATCTATTCCCCACCTCCTTCCCTTTATTCCATAGTCCACTGCACTCTCCTACCGGATTCCTTCTTCTTCAGCCCTTCACCTCTTCTACCAATCACCTCTCAGCTTGTTACATCTCCCGCCTCCCCCATCCCCACCCTCCTACCTCCCCCCTCTCACCTGGACTCACCTACCCCCTTCCTGTGTGTTCTCCTCCCCCTCCTCCAACTATTCCGGCTTCAGCCCTCTTCCTTTCCAGTCCTGATGAAGGGTCTCAACCCGAAACGTGGACTATTTACTTCCCTCCATAGATGCTGCCTGACCTGCTGAGTTCCTCCAGCATTTTGCATGTGTTTCTCTTCTGTTACTCTTTTTCTTCTCCCTTACTTTGGATCTTTTCCATTTATCAGACCATTTAATTGATCATTAATTTGGCTATTCTTTTTTTTGTAATTGATTTTATTCATTGCTTGCATCACCCCTCACCATGAACTCTTTACTCCTCCTCAGCCAGCCTGCTTTCAAGAACATTTGCAAATCAGCCAGGGCGGAAATACATAAAATAGCAGCTGGAATGATTATTTTGCAAGTCCCCTTCCATACTATTTGAGCAGTCCAAAATTCAGTTGGTTCAAAGCAGCGCAGCAAGACAATTGTTTGCCATTTGTGGGAAACATCTCTCTCTCTCTCTCTCTCTCTCTCTCTCTCTCTCTCTCTCTAGATTGTTTAGATTGCAAAAGGATGAATAACTAAAAATTCTGGTTTAAACATGATTAGAAATGACTGTGAGGGATGAAAAGGGTAGCTGCACAAATTTAGAGAGAACGTAATGGCAATGTAAAACTTACAGCTTAGCAGCTAAACCCATATTAATTAAAATAAAAGAGTGGGATGAATCAGGCTAATAAGGGTATATTACTTACTTAAAGTGGAGGAGGAGAAAGAAATGTGTAAGCATATATGTGAAACAATAATAATGGATGATCTTAACAAATAAACTGGCAAGAAGAGGGAACAAAAAATAATGGAACGGTTAAAGCAGGATGAAGTCACTCAGCTCATCAGGTCTCTGTCAGCTCCTAGTAGAACACTCCCGCCAGTCTCGTTCACTGGTCTTTCCCCATGACCCTGTAAACCATTCCCATTCTGCCCATCCAATTCCCATTTCAAAGTTTTGATTGCTTTTGTTTCCCTCATTCTTACTGATAGTGATTTTTTATCATAACTGTGCAATTTGTTTTCTAATATCTGCCTTGTATCTTTTACCCAAAAGTTTACGTCTGTATCTCTTGCAACCGTCTGGTAATGAGAGCAGCTTCTCTCTTTACACTGTCTTAAATTGTAATTTTGTACACCTCAGTCAAATTGGCTCTCAATCTTCTTTACTTCAAAGAGAATTACAGTAGGTTCTTCCATCTAACTGAAAACCCTCATCCCTGGAACCACTTTAGTAAATCTTTTCTGCAACCCTTCTAGGATGCTTAAATGTTTCTTTTTGCATGACAACCAGTATTCCACTTGTGAATCAAATCCAGATCAATGGAGCTGTGAGGCAGCAACACTAACTGCTGTACCACTGTGCCACCCATGAGAACTTTGGAACTAATGCCTGAAGTATCTATAATGTCCTCATTAACTTCCTAATTGCATTAACCTAAATGTGTTCCAGTCCTTGGCTCATTATTAATTTCCTTGGATGCTCCTCTTCCTTTCCTCTGAACACGAACATAAAATCTGCCATTTCCTTGCTTTCATTTGTCATATTTCCCCACAACGTTCACATTGAATATCTCTTTTCTTTTAATTTTGTCACGAACCAGCAACAAAAGAAACACACTGAGCATGATTCAGTGTTAAAAACTATTTTATTAATCACTACTTATGATAATACGTAAAATAAAAGTAAAAATGTTAGTATGTTAGAATTCAAAAATGTTAAACCTCGAACGTTAACCCCAAAACTAAACTCGTCGTGTGTGTGTGTGTGAGACAAAGTCCCAAACTCCAAGTTCCGGAATGGTTCTTAAAGTTCAGTTCCGCAAGCCATAAGGTGAAACATGAGCAAGGGCTTCTTCGACAACCACCGTTGTCAGAAGATAAGACGTAGACGTAGAGAAACATAGAGAGAGTAAATACGAAATCCAAATGTTCCACGATGGAACCCAAACGACACTTCAGGGTTTACTCGGTAGTGACTTCCTCACCCCGAAAAGCATCCGAATCGTGGTCGTCCACACACATATACCTGTTTCCTTCTACAGGTCAGCAACAAAGTGAACTCCACCGGATTACTTCCAACTTCCATACATGGATTTCAGTGGCAAACACAGTTATTGTTTCTCATCCATCGACAGAGAAAACAAGCAGGCTGGTGTCTCTCTCCCTTCTCTCCCTCTCTCTCTCTTCTTCTTCTTCTAACTTCTTCAACAACGTCATTACGTCCTTTATCTTCTATTAACGTAAGCACGCCCCACACACACATACACACACACACTCTATCTTAAAGGGACTTTCACTGAGTCCGTAACAATATGATGGTTAAAATATGTTATGTTGGTTCTGAGATCACCAGCAAATTCCTTTTTCTCCTCATTCTCTTTTTTGTCCTCACTTGCTGCTTTTTATGTCAATCCTTGTCCCCTGGATCTACATCATTTCCACTTTTGTATGTTCTTTCCTTGAGCTTTGTGATATCCCTTGTCTCTTCCTTCTTTTGTTAACTGGTTGTTTATTTTGGTTGGTATTGCCCTTTCCCCTCAGGGGTACATATTGATCCTGTAGTAAGCTGAATTTCTTTTTTAAACATTTCCATTATTTAATCACATACTTAAAATAGATTGTAAATGGACAGTTAATATTGTTAAAGGAAATTTTGTTTTCTAAAAGTCTTAATACAAGGTCTTTTTAACTTTATGAGAAGACGAAAATGACACAATTCGGACAAAAGAATCAAAATGAGCACAGAAAAGCCCCATCAAAGAACCTGCTGCTTAAAAACCATTCAAAACTACAAGATTAATTAAGTTTGTTGGAAAATCCACAAATTAATCTTTCACTTGGAACATATCAAGATGATTTCTTCTACTGTCGCAATAAGTTAGACACAGGCTTTCAGTTCTGAAACTTGGGTTTGCATCCAGATATGATGAAAGTCTGCTCTGTTCGTTGGCTCTAAGGATCCTTGTGAGCCTGGGTAGTCTGAGTGCAGTCCAAGTAGGTACTCAGCTCTGCCAGAAAACTGCCTTTCTTCAGCGTCAGACTGGCAACCTCAACCTCAGAGATCAATGGCTGAATGTTGCGGAAAATGGAAAAAGGAGACAGTGGTGTAGTCGGAGGTTGGGGTAAGGTATGGTGTTGTTTTGGGGCAAAGGAGAAATGAGCTTCACTCTGCATCAGGCTGTGTTATACCTGAGGTGGAGGTTCTTAATGCTAATGCTGAGAGCACAATCTGGGAAGTATTCCAGTGCACAGTATTAATTTGCCTCAGCTTGGTGAGCACAACAAAATATTAAAATAATGCTTACTTATCATACCTGTACTTCAATGTGACATTCTGTTGTAATTCAAAAAAAGGTGATTAGAAATCAATTGCTAATTTTACTCTTCATTCCTTTGATTTCACCGCTTCGCTCCTGCCATCTGTTGTCCCTTTTGAACTATGGAGAATGTTTGTATTTAATAAACTGCAGTTAATGTCACATCTTATTTCAAACAAATGGATGACATTTTAATGTCAGGTCTTATTTCAAACAAATGGGTGAACCTCACAACATATGGCAACAATAATTTCCTTTGAAGTGATCAACAATGTGGAAAGGTCATAGATTAGAGCTTTGAATAGGGCATGATCAACACCAAGGGTTTTTGAGCAAACTGTCATATAGGGATTCAGGTCTGGTTCTCAGGGAAGGTGAGAATGGTCTGTGATGGCAGTTCATCCAGACCATCATTATACATTTCCAAACAGGCATTGTAGCCCATTTAAGCACATTAATTTTGTTTCTTTTGGTGCAGGTATGAATTTTTTTTGTAATTGTTCATCTAACTAAACTGCTCTGCCTTTCACCATAAATGTTGTTATGGCAAATATAATTGTATGTTCCTTTCATATGACTGCACATTTTTAAGTTTATTGTATATTTTGCTTAGGGTAAAAGGCTCTGGGAACTAATATTTGTGATCTGCTTAATCAACCTAGATGCAAAATTAAGATATCTTTATTAGTCACATGTACATCGAAACACACAGTGAAATGCATCTTTTGCATAGTGTTCTGGGGGCAGCCCGCAAGTGTCACCACGCTTCCGGCGCCAACATAGCATGCCCACAACTTCCTAATCCGTATGTCTTTGGAATGTGGGAGGAAACTGGAGCACCAAGAGGAAACCAATGCAGACACGGGGAGAACGTACAAATTCCTTACAGACAGCGGCCAGAATTGAACCCAGGTCGCTGGCACTGTAATAGTGTTACACTAACTGCTACACTAGACCCTACCAAGCTATTAGCGACAGGTAAGTGTGGCCAGGACAATGGAGAAATATTAGCATAAGGTCCCTTTTGCTCACTTGAGAGGGCAAACAGAACCTCAATTATCATCTTATCCCAAAGATCTCACCTCCCAGAGTACAGCAATTCTCCAGTAAACACTGCAAACATTGATTTGTGTGCTCCAGTCTCTGCTTGAACCCGCACCATCTGATGCTGAGGTGAGAGTGCCAACAATAGAGCCACAGTTAACATAAGTGAAACTCTAACAACCAAAACAGATTATCTGTTCATTATCACATTGCCATTTCTTGGAACTTACTGCGGCAAATTTGGTATTGAGTTTCCTTTCTGACAACAGTGACTACAATTCATTGAACTTCATTGACCGTAAAGTGCTTTGAGATATTTCTTAGTCATACATAAACACAAGAGTTCCTTTCTTACTTTATCTGAAATTTGTTTAATTATAATTCTCATTTTTATCTGAACCTTTTCTAAAGTCCCATTCTTTCACCTTCCAATTTTGAGAAGCATAGTTTATAATAATTTAATTAACAGGTTATTATCAACACTATTTCAGCTAATGAATTGGAAGCGGGCAGGTGCCAGGAGTCCACTGTATAGTAAACAAGTCAATTTGCTCAGTGAGTGGTCGAGTTAAGGAGCAGAAGGAACAAACTACTCACAATAAAAGCCTAGTAATTTCTCCAAAGAATGAAATAACTAAAATATCATTACATATGTGCATAAAATCAAAGCTCAGTCACCTACAGCAAAGTGGCCACCAAGTTTGGTAACAATGCAATAGCCAGAATATCACCGTATTAATGTGGCATCTTTCATAATTGTTCCTTCCATTTACATAGAAGTGTGGTGCAGAGAAATCCCATTTTATCAAGCCTTTGAACTTAAGGCTTTTAATGCCGGGGAAGGTGGTACTTTAGCTGAATGGTTACTTAACATCACCTGAGGAGCCAATCTTGCCATTCAGTGTCAAGTCCATCATCTAACCATGAACCAAGGTGCCTGCTGCAATGGTTTAAGGAGCCATTCTAGTGCAAAGTAGTTTCTCTCCAGGGTCCCATTGAAAAAGCTAGCGTTTTTCAGGTTCTCAAAAGCAATGACCTTTGGATACTCTGAACTTTCCAATGCAATTTAGAATACAGTGAATGCAAGGTACATCAGTAATTACTTTAGAAATCACAAGCTGGTTTCTACTAAGCAAAATATTGGGGGATTGATAGAAAGTTTTGTTGTGAATTGAGGCAAAGTTTGAAGCTTTTATTTTGTTGTCTGATAGCTTTGACATCTGCTGGACAATAACTGATGCAGAAATCATTTCCTTCCTGTATAACTTGCAACTGAGCCTACAGAAGACGTAATTGAAGATGTGTCAGAACAGGAAATTGTCAATTTTGGCATAACAATGTAAAGAGGCTCTTAAATAATCAGAATCACATCAGAAGCAGTGTCTTATTTTCCCATTCTGTAATAAATATCCAACATCTGAAGTATATGTTTAGGTATTGTAGCCAAAAAGCTGATTTTTAGATCTTATGGAGAAAATTTAAGTTGTATCAGAAGTCTTTTTTGGTTATTTTATTAGTAGCATGTACATTGGATACTTCCTTCCACTGTTGTATCAAATCCAATGTACAATAGATGTATATTGTTGGAAAGAACAGGAGCATTTCTAGTCTTACTAATATAATGAACTTTATTGGCCATGAAGTTCCCATTGTAATTGTATTGGGGTTGATTACAAACCCCACTGATTCTTTGAATCAGGCTAACTTGATGCAGGGATCCCAGGGCCATCATGTCGCCCACCCTGAGTTGCATGGAAAGTAGGGTTGTTGAGGGAGAACTGAATGAAAATTAGTGCAGCATTTAGGATTATGAAAGGCTTAACTGAAGTTAAACATAATTTTACAACAGAAATATCTTTCCTTGTCTCCAGAATCACCTCACACAATCATTTTTAACCTGAATTCCTGTCTGTCCAATTGCCTGCCTCATCATCAATCACCTATAGACTGCTGTATTTGACATCTGTCTGGCAGTCGGTCCCCAGAATGGCAATATAATTTCAAGAGCAAAACATTTCCTGCTCCTGCCTGATCCAAAGCCATCCTAAAAATAGGATGTTATTTAGAAGAAATTTCAATGTTTTTTTACATATAACTGGAAAGATCATTAGAGAAAACAAACTGGACCAGTTTGGAAACCTAGAGGTTGTTTATTGTCATGCAACTGGATAAGTTTAAGGAAGAGTTTATGTTTTAATTTCTTCATGTCAGCTGACAAGTATTTTATGTGGGGATCATTGATTCTGGTTCTGGTGTTGACTGTAGAGGCCACATTTTTCTTCAACCAATGAGACAAACTATATAGCACATAAGGTAGCAAACTGCTGAAAGTAATTTGTTTGATAAGCTATTTATAGATGAACATCACCAGGACAAGGATATGGCTGCAGACCAGAAGGTCATGGATTTGCATTTCTTAATTATTATTGTTTTTATTGCAGCCTTATCAACTTGGGGTGTTTCCTTGGTTGAAAGCCTGAACTCCTATTTCTCCCTGTTCTGGTACTCATGCTGACTTGTCATACTTCACCCCCAGTTTTCCCGGATGATACTTTCAGTTGATAATACACTGTCAGCAACTCCCTCTGCAAGTATACAATAAACTTCCTTCAACATACCCAACTCCACCTCATGGTTCTCTGAGTCCAGTGCGTGGATGATACCCGACTAGTGCTATTCTATAATGTTGACCCCTTGCCCACCATTCTTAGAAACAGGCGCTTTCAATAGCAGCAACATGCAATCTTTTTTCCTTCAGCAGGTTCCCATGGTTGAGAATGATTTGCTTCAACTCTAGTTCTGGAGGGTGGAAGATGCCTGTGCATGAATTCTTTCACCTAGAGTGGTTATAGCACATCAGTTACCATATGCACCTGATAAAGCAAGTTCTTGACCCAATGGCAAGGAGGTCCAAAACAATTAGGGACCAAGGCAAGCACGTGTGCACGCACACACACACACACACACACACATGCACACACACACACGCGCACACACGCACACACACAGAAGTCATATGTCCTATTTGGTAGTAATTAAATTATTGAAGGTGAATAGCACACAACTTGTAGCAATGGCTGATATAACAATGCATTGTAAGTCATAATAAATGGTATACATGCTTCTTAAAGGTGCAGGTACACCCAATACACTGCAAAAACTCTTTCTACCTTCTTTCAGGTAGCACCAACACTTGAGTCATTCAATCTCTCTTGGTTTCCCCTCACTGCAACTTAAAATTTGTTCCCTTTCTGACCAAATGCAGTCAGTTACTTATTAGTCATTTGGTATTTGTTTTGTAAACTGAATTTGTTTCCAGTCATGTATTGGGAAATCTTGGTCTAGTAAACCAGGCTTCAGACAACTGCAGGGGAAATGTCCTGTAAATTCCCCAATATGTTCACAAAGTGGAACTTGAGCTTAATGATCATCAACCTGAAATATTAACTCTGTTTTTCTCTCTCCACGGATGCTGCCTGACCTGCTGAATATTTCCAGTATTTCGTTTTCATTTCAGGTATAAATAACCTCTTTTTACCTTTGCTGGATATGCTCAGTGCATGAGAAGTTAACCTGCTACATTTCCTAGGCAACGATTGCAACAGGATGCAAATTAAGGATATTCTGCATCCAATTATCAAATAGATTCTCCTTCTAGTGGAGACAAAGTGAATCTCTCAAGCAAGTTTTCACATACATTAGATTCAAAAGAACAAATCCTTTCCAACGTAATTAACCAGCCTGTGTGACGCACATGTCTGTAGGATTCACCTCCTTTGGTTTCAATCATTTAAAAAGGTCACGCAAGAATTCTGAAAGATGTTAAGTTAATAAGCCATGTATGATGAGTTCCAGGTTTACTCCTTACTTTCCAGCCTTCCTTTAATGGAGCATCCTACACAGGACCAGATAGGGTACAGCATATTTATGTCTTACTAATGAGGTATTCAATGAGTCAGTACTTAATGCTGGCTCTCTTATCACTGGTAAGGAATGTCCTGGTCAAATAAATCTTCCTTGCTTTAGCTAGTGTCTATTTCCAAGCATCTTGACTGATTTGTATTGGATACCATTAGGCTCAAGTTCCACTTTGTGAACATATTAGGGAACTTACAGGAAGTTTCCCCTGCAGTTGTCTGAAGCCTGGTTTACTAGACCAAGATTTCTCATTACATGACTGGAAACAAATTCAGTTTACAAAACAAATACTAAATGACTAATAAGTAACTGACTGCATTTAGGAAACCCAATTCTATCAGTGTTAAGAATTTCAGGAAATATAACAACCTAAGATGTGAAATTCCCAATAAAAGGAGGAGCAAGTAAATATAAACACGCAGGGCACCATTTCTTTTGTAATGACAATGTTGAAAGAAAAAGCTGTAAAAGGATTGCATGCATAAAAACAGTTAAGTAATTGTATGATTGTCCAAGACTTTAGTAAAACGCATCTAGAAGGTTGTGAAAAATTTACCTTCAAGTAATTAGACTAAATAGGTAAGAAAGCAACATTTGAGTTTTATAAGGCATCAGACAGACCTCATCTTGTGCACTCCACTCAATTTTGAGCATCACAACTTGGGAAAATCATATTTGCCTTGGAAAGACTATTGCACAAATTGTTGCAAAATGTGTTTTCTATTCCCTTGTGTTTGGAAGGATGAAGGTTGATCTAATCAAGATTTTTAAAATCAAGAAAGAATTTGCTAGGGTACACCTTGTACTCTCCATTAGAAATTCATTCCATTGAATTTGGGAGGCACTTATGTGACTATGTGACATGATTACTGATACCAGATTGCTTACAAATTTGGACTGTTTTCACTGAAACAGAGAAGGAACAGGGAAAGATTTTTAGAAAGATTTTTTTTAATTGTGGAAGGCCTTCAGAGGGGGAAGAATGAAAAATTGTGCTGAACAGGCTGTGTAGGCAGGGACCAAGTACAAAAACTTCAGATGCCGCAAACCTGAAATAAAAAAGGAAAATACTGGAAACACTCAGCAGGTCAGACAGCATCTGTGGGGGCGAGAAACGGAATTAACATTTCAGATCAATGACCTTTCATCAGACATAGGAAAGATTAGAAAGCAAAATTGTTTCAAGTTGCAGAGGAGGGAGAGGGGTGGAAAAAATGGAACATCTGTTACAGGGTAGAGAGCAACAGGCTCTGAATAATAGCTGAGAAAGAGTAGTGGAACCTGTTAATTGGAGCTAGGAAAGGATGCAGTTTTTGTTGCAAAACAAGGAAGTTTGAGTTTCCTCTCCCGTTGTGAAGTTTTGAGTGCACAGCTTTCTCTGCTTTGCTTTGACAGGTTTACCATCTAGATGGTGGCGTGATTGACAAGACCAGTTTCCATTCATTCAGGAAGTATTCCAGATAAGGCCAGAGACAGAGGCATATACAAACATGAACATGTAAATTAGGAGGAGTAGGTCATTCGACCCCTCAAGCCTGCTCTGCCATTTAGTAAAATAATAGTTATTCTGATTGTGATCTTAAATCTGCATTCCCATGGTAAACTATCACTCCAATGCTTAAAAAGTCTCTGTATCTGCCTTAAAAGTATTCTAAGACTTTGCTTCCACTGCCCTTGGATGAAAAGAGTTCCAAAGACTCTTGACTTCCTGAGAGAAAAACAAGTTCACCTCATCTCTACCTTGATCTTTAAACACTGATCCCCTAATTCTAAATTCTCCCACAAAAGGAAATAACCTCTCCACATCCTCTCCATAACCTTCAGAATCTTATATGTTTCAATCAGGTCTTCTCTCACTCTTTATAACAAGCCTATTCTGTCCATGCTTTCATCATGAGACAACCCACCTCTTACTTTGGTATAACTTCTCACTTTTGTTTACGATTTACATTAATGACCTGGAGGAAGGAACAATATGTAAGGTTTCCAATTTTGCCAATGAAAATAGGCGAAAGGGTATGTTGTGATAAGGATGCTGTGATCTTGCAATGGGATATAGATAGATTGAGTGAGTGGGCATAAGACTGGTAGATAGAGTTTAATGTGGAAAAGTGTGAGGTCATGCACTCCGGTGAGAGAAAGCAAAAGGCATCTTACTGTCCAGTGGAGAGAGACTGCAAGTGAGTGGCATTCAGAAGATGGTCGTGCATGTATCACATAACGTTAGCAGGTAGGTTCAACAAGTAGTTAAGGAGGCAAACTGCATTTTGGCCATTGCAAAGGGATTAGAGTTTAAAAATAGGGAGGATTGTAGAAGTTGTACAGAGTGTTGGTGAAGCTTCACTTGGAAAACTATGTACAGTTTTGGTCTCTTTACCTAAGAAAGATATATTAACATTGGAGGCAGTCCAAAGAAGATTCACCAGGCTAATTCGTGGGATGAAGGGTTGTCCTGCAAAGAGAGACTAAATAGTTTGGTCCTATGTTCTTTGGAGTTTAGAAGAATGATGGGTGCCATTATTCAAACATATAGAATCCTAAGGGGGTTTGGTAGGGCAAGCGTAGGGATATTTTCACTCATGGGAGAGTCTGGAACAAGGGGACATAACTACAAGATAAGGGGCCAGTCATTTAAAACTGAGGTATGTAGAGATTTCTCCTTGCAGAGGGTGGTTGAATCTTTGGATTCTTCTGCCCCGGTGGACGGTGGAAGCTGGATAATTAGAAGTATTTAAAGTGGAGGTGGATAAATATTTGATAGAACAAAGAACAGAAGGGTATGGAGAAATGGCACAGATGAGGAGCTGAGGCCAGCATAGTTCATCCATGATCATATTAATTTATGGGGCAGGCTTGTAGAGCCTATGGACTACACCTGTTCCTATTTTCTTAAGTGCTTGTGTTCTCTGAACTGCTTCCAACACAATAACATTGTTCTTTTGAGTAAATCCCCCGTTGTTGCTTTTGGGGTTATGAAGTACTGGAGAAGTCCATTCCCCAATGACTGGCAGGAGAGAGTTTGGGTACCTGGAACTTACCTCCTCTCTAAAGCTATCCTCGGCTTCCTTCAGATGTCAGGTTTCATTGTGGCTTAGAATTCCACAGCAGCCAGAGATAAACCTGCAAAGGTTAAATCAAAAACTACTAGCTTCATTCAATTATTTCAAACACTAACTTGTCCCCTGAGAATGGGTTGAAAGCCTATCAGAATCAGAATCAGAATCCTAGTCCTTTACTTGCCTATTTAAGCCACAAGGTGGATTTGGAGGTGGATTAAGGTCAGATTTGAAATTTTCAGTGTTTTATTTTCATTCAAAACAGTAATAAAGGGCTGCATTCTTACAATCATCACTAAGGGAGATCATTATGACATGAAATGTTTTACCACAAATACCTATTGACAGAAAGACAATAACAGTGTTTAAAATGGAATTGCATACACATTTGAAAAAGACTAAATGATACAGTTAAACCACAGGATAAAGTTAAAAGGCTTCAAGTGTCACCTGAAGCAGTGACTGATTGGACAGCAATATGAAATGGGGCAGGGCAAGGAAGGATCCATTTTATGGTTGGCCCATTTAATAACGTAGCTTTGTTGTGGTGCCAAGATATATCCCATCTTCCATCATCACAGCCTCATTTTCATTATGTCAGCACAACTGCAGCCAATGTTCCAAAGATAGAAATAGATATAAAGTGATATGTGCTTGAAAAGTACTATTGCTGTTCCATTTTTTGTTTTCTCTTATGCCATTTCCATGTGCTTTGCCATCTATCTTCGTGAATTTTACTGAAGGATTGATATGTACTGCCTCTTCCTAACAGGCAACCATTTGTTTCTCACTAAGCATTCACATCTGTTATTGCTTCTTAGAATAAAAATGTGCCACAGAAGGAAGCTTGGATGGTAAGTCTGTACCAAAAGTATATGGCACTCAGCCACTCATACATTTGCTCCAAGGTACAGAATTTAAGGAATTCCTATCTACACTTAATTGGGAACATTGGTGGAAAAAGCCATACTGTCCACAGGAAACAACTAATGGGTTTGATCTCCAGCTGACGTCTTCCACTCTGCCAATGGTTACTTCGATGCCAAGAGCTCTTCAGATTCCATCCCGGCTTCTTAAATCATTCCCACTCTCCTCCATCTCTCACCTGCCTATCACCCCCCCCTCACCTGGATCCACCTATCACCCGCTAGTTCTTGCTCCACCCCTTCCTGCCGGCTTTTTTTACTGGCTCTCTCCCTTCTTTCTTTCCAGTCCTGATGAAGGGTCTCAGACCAAAACGTTGACTGTTCATTTCCCTTCATAGGTGCTCCCTGACCCACTGAGTTCCTTCAGTGCTTTGTGTGTTGCTTTAGAGACTAACATATGGGATACCTGTTATAACAGTTGGATTGGAACTAAATTCCAGGTTAAATGGGAAACTGTTCAATTTATGACTCCTCCAATCTGGGATGAATGTCACCTCAACGTCAGTCCTTGAGCTGCAGCACAGATGGCATATGTGTAAGCACAAGTTAGTAAGTTGAGTTCCAAACCATCAACAGCTCCTTCTCTGAAGCATACAAGACAATCGGTCGAACGTTAAACAACCGTAAAAAACTAATCTTCAACCCATCTGTCTCCGTTGTACAACAGTGTCCTCTGACAGTGAATGTTCATAATGAAATCCCAGAAAACGTGGACTGCTTCCCATATCTTAGGAGCCAGCTCTCAATGAAGGCAGGCATAGATGGTAAAAATAGCCATCGTCTACAAAGTGGCAGGACTGCATTTGGTCGACTAAGGAGAAAGGTATTTCAAGATAAAGATCTCAAACTTGGGACAAAATTTGGGGTCTAAAACTAGAGGGCATAGATTTAAGGTGAGAGGGAAAGATTTAAAGGGGACCTGAGGAGCAAGTGGGTCTATGGAACGAGCTGCCGAAGGAAGTGGTATAAGTGAGTGCAAGTATAACATTTAAAAGACATTTAGACAGGTACGTGGATAGGAAAGGTTTAGAGGGAAATGGGCCAAATGCAGGTAAATTGCACAAGCTCAGGTGGGCACCTTGGTCGGCATGGAGTTGGGCCAAAAGGCCTGCTTCCATGCTGTATAACTCAATGACTCTATGACAAAGCTCATTATCTGCTAGGCAGCACAGATCTCTGCCCTCCTGTATGCATCTGAGACATGAACTACCAATAACAGGTACCTCAAATTTCTAGAGAGATAAGACCAAAGCTAGCTCTACAAAATCCTCCAAATCTTCTGGCACGATAAGTGAACAGATAAGATAAGATATCTTTATTTGTCACATGTACATTGAAACACACAGTGAAATACATCTTTTGCATAAAGTGTTCTGGGGGCAGCCCGCAAGTGTCGCCACGCTCCCAGCACCAACATAGCATGCCCACAACTTCCTAACCTGTATGTCTTTGGAATGTGGGAGGAAACCGGAGCACCCGGAGGAAACTCACGCAAACAGGGGGAGAACGTAAAAGCTCCTTACAGACAGCAGCTGGAATTGAACCTGGGTCGCTGACACTGTAATAGCATCATGCTAACCGCTATACTACTGCGCCTGCCCCACACTACCGTGCCTGCCCGCATTACCGTGCCTGCCCTCTCCCTGGCCAATATCCCCAGTACTGAAGCTCTAATTATACTTAGTTGGCTTCAATGGGCAGGTTATGATGATTGCATACCCAGCAACAGACTTTCAAGACCAACACTCCATTCCAAGTTCTGTCACTGCAAGAGATTACTTGATGGACCTGAGGGAAAGATTGAAGGATTGAAGTGTAACATCTCCACCAACACATGGGAATCCCTGACCTGTGACCACTAAAAATGGAAGAGGAAGATTTTGGATGATATTGACAACCTCGAGCCCACATTTTAGAAGCACACAAAAGCCCTGCATAAACAGCAGAAGGAGCACACTCTCTCCTAACCACCTGCCACTGGCACCATCAAGTCTGCGAGTCCCACACGGGCCTTATCAACCACCTCAGAACCCAAAGAACTGGAGTGGAAGCAACTCAGCCCCGACCCTTAGTGACTGCCTTCGAACATAAGCTTAACAGCTCTGCATGGATGCATTGAATTCATGGATATTTTCTCTTGGACAGCAGGTACATTAATTAATTTCTCCAGATAAGTAGAATCTGTAATGAGATGCCACAATTTTATTGAAAGGTGGAATTTCCCAAGACACATGGACTTGTGAAGGTTGTGAAGACGGTTCTGAGTTCTCCTCAATCAATGCCAGTATGTGCATGAAGAAGAACAGGTACAATTTTCTCAATCAACAGTTCCTTTCAGTCAACAGTTTGCCATCACACAAATGGGTCATTGCTTGCCAGTAAGCTGGAGTGAGATGCCTTTCTTTAGATGAGCTCCACCACGCCAGCACACTTTACCAATACCCACAATTTTCTTAGCTGATTATAAACAGCTATTTAAAAATAGGTTTATTCATTTCTTTCTCTCAAAAACAAAATATAACTCCAGATTGTTCACTCACCACAGGGTGTGGTGCAGAAGGAAATAAAGTTCCAAGTTAATTTTAAATTTTTAGTTTCTGTTCCAAAAGAACAGCCCTTCATTTCAGTTTTCAGTTTCAATTCTCTCAAGAGGTTGATTAGTTTCAGTCTCACTTTCTACTCCACAGTCCGTGGTTAGTTTAGTCTCAAATTTGTTTCCGTGGAGTCAATGGTTATTTTTGTTCATTATGTTGTTCTAATGTAGTCATGGTGACATGTTGATTGACATGACTTGTATTAACATACATAATATCATAATATTGAAAATATAAAATACAGAAGTTCAGAGTATAGAGACCATGGAAATCAATACTGAAAATTAATTGAACCTCGCTGTGCCCATTTTTCAGGTGCCAACCAGCTTGCTGAGGTAATAAAACAGGAAGGATAGTTGTGCTTCCAGGTGGCTGCATCAAAATTATAGAAATCAAGTTGCCCACATCGAAATTATCCAAAGGACAGGAAATGTTATTTAAGTTGGGGTGCACGTTTCTTGCCTGGGCACTTCACTGACCGTATGCTGAACTCCTTTCTGAAAGCAAGGCCCCATCACCAGTGACATTTATAGGAATCATCCAATGTCAATGAATCATACAATACGTGAGACCATTTGGCCCTATGTTCCTGTGCTGAAGCTTCCAATCAGTCACTCCATTCTGTTCTTTATCTATGGCCCTGTATTTCTTTTTTCCTTTTCCAGTATATGTCCAATTCCCTCTTGAATGTTACTATTGAATCTGCTTCTCCATACTTATCCCAAATAGTTATAATGTACTGTGCAAAAAAAAAAGTACTTGTAGGTTAGTGCCTGGTTTATTGTTTCAGGCTGTTGGTTAAAATTGTGGATATTTTTTGGTGCATTTTATCACACTGTAAAGTTCATTTAGTCTAGACTGAGCAAGTTTTTATTGGTCTTGCACTTTTCTTTTGGCTGCCTCACAGGTAGCTTGGCTGCAGCTGTGCAGTATCTGCCCTCAGGGCTGGAACAGCAGGGAGCTTGACAGGAGCAAAAAACAGGAAACTGGAGGAACTCAGGGGGTCAGGCAGTATCTGTGGAGGCAAATGGACAGTCCATGCTTTAGGCCGAGACTCTTCACCTGGACTGAAAGGTAGAGGAGAGATAGCCAGTACAAAGAGGTGAGGGAAAGGGGTGGAGCCAGAGCTAGGAAGCAATAGGTGGATCCAGGTGAGGAGTGGTGATTGGCAGATGGAGGAGGGGAGAGTGGAAATAGTGACAGAAGATGGGAGGCAATAGGGTGGAATCCACAGGACATGGAAGGAGAACCATTGGGAGAAGCAATGAATTGAGTGTGAATACCTGATACCTTGATGGGGCCGAACTGGGAGGCCTGGAAATTGAGCTGGAAGCCACACAGAACAAGATGGCAGTGGGGACAAGATGGCAGCAGAGATGTACCAAGGAAGGATACGTGGCTGTGGTAGCGAGTCTGGGTGAGATTGGCCACTGATGAGCTGGTCAAGTTCTTCAGGACATACGTACCCACAACTGCAGGATCAGTTCAAAACTTATGTGTGCATGGCGGGTAGAAATGCATATGACTTAGCCCAAACTTCATTCTGTCTGCTGGTGCAGAAAGATGCCCAGTAATATTCCTACATTTGGTTTTCCTTTCAACACATTCCTTCTGATAGAATTCATTCAGGAGTCATTGTCACAAGTCATTGTTACTGGTATTCTCACATTAACGTGGTTATTCTTCATACCTGAACCTAAAAATGAAGGTCACAGGCTATTGTACCAAATGGGAACACTACAATCAATGTTCATCTTACCCACAATCAATATCTGCATCAAAGGTAGGAGCATAGTAATAAAGTTCGAGCAGTGGAGAGGCACAGCAGAACCTCAGAAGTAAATCTAAGGCAGTCTAGGTTTGGCTCAGTACAATGACTTACATGTTCTAATTGTTCTTATAGAGTGTGAGGTACAAATTGATTGACTTGCAGGCTTAAATACATTTCAGAGGGCATGACATGGTGACCTTGACTGGGAAATAGCTGAACTACTGTCAAAATTGAGATTGAAATCAAACCATTCCAGTTTATATGAAAAGGAAGGATTTACAGATGCTGAAATTCTGAAATTCAGGTAGAAAATGCTGGGCTTACACAGCAGTTCAGACAGCATCTGTGCAGAAAGAAAAAATGGTGTTTACATTTTAGATCAAAGATCCTTCAATAGAACTTGAAAAGTGAGAAAGTAAGTGTGTTTTAAGTTATAGGAAGGGGAAGGGGTGGAGACAATAAAGGAAATGTCTGTGATAGGGTGAAATCCAAGTTTGTCCAGATGACATACTTGTTTTCCATGTTATTTTGGCACAGTTGCTGGAAAAGTGATTGATATTGAAATCATTAATTTCAGATAACCAGCCTCCCCTGTTTACATCAGAGCTGACCGTTATTACCAGCACCTGTTTCCTTCCAGATTTCCAGCGATTAAAGTATCCTCTGTACAAGGTCATATGATCTCCATGGAAGGAAGGTAGAATAGTTAGCTTGAGTGAATAGAAACAAATCAATTCATAGACAAAAGTGGATATAATTACAAGTAAGTAGGCAAAAGGAATATTATGCACAGAATTAAAAAATGGAAAGTTATTTAAGATTGTGGTGGCATGTTTGTGGGTCCCCTTGATAACAGCTGTGAAGTGGTAGAATGTGTAAATACAGATAGTATACACATAGCAAAGGAGCATAAAATAATGTTTTAATTTTTATGTAGATTGATATTAATAGAGTTAGTCAAAAAGAAAGTGAATTTTGTGTATGTTCATGATAGCTTTCTGGTGCTAGAACTAATAAAGAGAATCAGGGTGTAAGATATAGTCCCGAGCCATTCAGCCAAATCTAGTGAACAGCTTAATGGTGGTCAACATTTATCGTGTAATGATCAAAACATGATTGAGTTCAAATGAAAGGGAGAAACTCAAAGAAACTAACAAGAGTCTAGACTTAGATCTGACTGACATTATTGAATGCAATTAAGAAATAAATATAAGCAGGCATTGGCCACTCAGCTCCATGTGCTTGTCCTTCCATTCAATAAGATGATGGCTGATCTTTTACCTCTGCACAAGCTTGCTGCAGGAACCCCATATCCTTTGCTTTCCTTACTATTCAAAACTCATATCAAAATCTGACTTAACTATAGTGATTGAAGCTTCACAGTCCTCTTGGGTAGGATTCCAAAGATTTACAACTCTCTGGCTGAAGAAATTTATTCTTACCTCAGTTCTGAATGGATGACCCTTTAGCTTTGGACTGCAGTCCCTGTTAGGTGTTGGGAATGAATGAGAACTCTGCTTTTTTTTCAACCAACATCCAAATACATCATATCCATTGGTTTCCCTTTATCTACTTTGCCGTACAAACATCAAAAATTTCTAAAAGATTTGCCCAACATGATTTCCCTTTCATGAATCTGCCTAATCCTATTATTATTTTCCAAGTGCCCTGTTACTATTTCCTTAATAATAGATGTTGGCATTTTCCCTACTACTGATGTCAGACTTCCTAGCCTGTAATTCCCCATTTCTCTCACCTTCCTTCTCTAAAAGAAGGGCTATATTTGCATCCACTGTTTCTATAGTCACCTCATGTAAAACCATGGTATGCAAGTCATGGAGTCATAGAGAGTCACAGCATCACACAGCATGGAAACAGGCCCTCTGGCCCGACTGATCCATGCTGATGGGATGCCTATCTATGCTAATTCCATTTTCCCGCATTTGGTCCATATCTCTCTATTCCTTTCCTATGCAATCTGAGGTTCCCACCTGCTTTAAGAAGACCACTATCATCCCGGTACCGAAGAAAAATAAGGTAACATGCCTTAATGGCTACCGTCCGGTAGCTCTGACATCCACCATCATGAAGTGCTTCAAGAGGCTCCAGCCTCCCAGATAACATTGACCCAATGTTATTCACCTACCACCATCCCCCTGGCCCTACACTCATCTCTGGAGCATCTGGACAATAAGGGCACCTACGTTATTGACTACAGCTCCGCCTTCAGTACTATAATTCCAAGCAAACTCATTTCCAAACTCCTAGACCTAGGATTCAACACCTCCCTCTGCAACTGGATCCTTGACTCCCTGACCAACAGACCACAATCAGTAAGGATAGGCAGCAACACCTCTGCCATGGTTATCCTCAACACTGGTACCCCATGAGGCTGCATCCCCAGCCCCCTACTTTACTCCTTATACACTCAAGACTGCTTGGCCAGATTCTGCTCTAACTCCATCTACAAGTTTGTAGATGATACCACCATAGTGGGCCAAATCTCAAATAATGATGAGTCAGAGTACAGGAAGGAGATAGAAAGCCGACTGGTATGGTGTCATGACAATAACTTTTCCCTCAATGTCAGCAAAACAAAAGAGCTGATCATTGACTTCAGGAAGGGGGGCTGTGCACATGCTTCTGTTTACATCAATGGTGCTGAGGTCAAGAGGGTGCAGAGCTTCAAGTTCCCAGGAGTGAATATCACCAATAGCCTGTCCTGTTCCAACCACATAGACGCCACAGACAAGAAAGTGCACCAGCACCCCTACTTCCTCAGGAAGCTAAAGAAATTTGCCATGTCACCTTCGACCTTTACCAACTTATATAGATGCACCATAGAAAGTATCCTTTCCAGATGCATCACAGCTTAGTATGACAACTGCTCTGCCCAAGACTGCAAGAAACTGCAGAGAGCGTGGACACAGCTGAGCACATCATGGAAACCAGCCTCCCCTCCATGGACTCTGTCTACACTTCACGCTGCCTCAGTAAAGTAGCCAACATAAAGACCCCACGCACCCCAGACCCCAGCCTCTTCTCCCCCCAGCCATTGGGCAGAAGATACAAAAGCCTGAAAGTACATACCACCAGGTCAAGGACAGCTTCTATCCCACTGTTATAAGACTATAAAAAATCCCCTTGTTCAATAAGATGGACTCTTGACCTCACAATCTACCTTGTTATGACCTTGC
The DNA here is from genome assembly GCF_009764475.1 of Pristis pectinata. NCBI lineage: Eukaryota > Metazoa > Chordata > Chondrichthyes > Rhinopristiformes > Pristidae > Pristis > Pristis pectinata. Next base: position 26,642,774 of record NC_067414.1, on the reverse strand, counting down.
ACATTATTGTCTGTCTGCACTGCACTTTCTCTGTAACAGTAACACTGTATTCTGCATTCTGTTATTGTTTTCCCTTGTATTACCTCAATGCACTGATATGATGAAATAACCTGTATGGATGGCACGCAAAACAAAGTTTTTCACTGTACCTCGGTACATGTGACAATAATAAAACAATTTATCAATCTATGATGTACATTTTAAACACTTTTTAAATGCTGTGATTGCACCTGCCTCTACCAACTCCTTTGGCATCTTGTTCCATATACCACCCTCTGTGTGAAAATATTTCCCCTTAAGCCTATGCCCTCTAGTTTTAGGCTCCCTTACCCTTGAAAAAAGACTTTGACAATCCACTCTACCTATGCCCCTCAAAACTTCATAAACCTCTATAAGGTTATTTCTCAGCCTCCTGGACTCCAGTGAGAACAATCTCAGCCTCCCCAGTCTCTCCTTGTAATTAAACCTGTCATTCCAGGCAACATCCTCAGCTAAATTCCTTTTTCACTACCCTCTGCACCTGGATTGCCACTTTCAGACAGCTATGAACTTGCACTCCAAGGTTTCTCTGTACATCAACACTTCCTCCTTTCTGACACACACATGTTCCAGAATATCAGCATATACCTCCCTGAACTCTCCATCCTCCTCATCCTTCTTGATGAATACTGAATCAAAGTACTCATTCAGGACACCACACATAGAACATTAGAGCACTGTACAAGCCCTGAGGCCCACGATGTTGTGCCAATCACTTAACCTACTCTAAGATCAATCTAACCATTCCCTCCCACATACCCCTCCATTTTTCTATCATCCATGTGCCTGTCTAAGAGTCTCTTATGTATCTGCCTTTACCAGCACTCCTGGCAGCGCGCTCCACATATCCCCTGGCTCTGCCGAAAGACTTACCTTTTTGTCCCTGAGGAGACCTACTGTTTCCCGAACTAGTGTTTTGCTTCTAATTTATTTATATAAGGTTTTAGAATTCCCTTTAATTCTGTTGGCCAGGGCCATTTCATCTCCCCTTTTTGACCTCCTCCTTTATCTTTTATAAACCTCAAAGGACTCACATGATAACAATTTTCCATGCCTGACATATGCTTCCTTCCTTTTCCTGACCAAAACCCTCAACTTCCTTTGTTAACCAATATTCCCTAATCTTACCATCTTTGCTTCTTACTGTTTCAGGGATATGCTGGCTCTGAACTCTTACTATTTTGTATTTAAACACCTCCCACTTTTCGGATGTTGTTTTTCTCTCTAGCAGCTGCTCCCAATCTGCTTTTGCCAGGCCCTGTCTTACACTATTGAAGTCAACCCTCCCCCAATTTGAGACCTTAACTCTAGATCCAACCTTATCCTTTTCCATGACTACTTTAAGGATTATTGAATTGTGGTCACTGTTTACAAAGGCTTCCTCCACAGATATCAGGTCCTGGAGATTTATCATTTTCAGCCCCATTAATTTTTCAGAGACCTTTTATTTAAATCTGTTGCTAATTTCTGTCAGCTCTTGATTTAACTCTGGATCTGTGGTTCTCTGCTTTTTCTGGGAGGTTTCCATGTCTTCTGTTTAATTTCTCTGTCATTTCCTTATTCCCTGAAGTAATTCCTCTGGTTTCAGATTGTAAGGGTCCCACATTAGCTTCTGCTAATCCTTTCCTCTCAACATGTCTATAGAAGCTTTTACTCTACATTGTTCTCATATTCTATTTTCCCTTATCATTTTTTAAATCCTATTTATGCTGAATTTTGAAACTTTCCAAATCTTAGGCTTACTGTTCGTTTTGGTAACATTATAGCCTTTCTGTTTGATCTAGTAGATTTAATTTCCAAGGCTGTTACAACTGCCAAGGCTAGACAGCATTTCCTGTCGGTTTTTTGTCTAAAATAAATAAATGTTTATTAAATTATGTATTCATTTTTAAAGATTAGCCATTGGCATTGCATGCTTATTATCAAACTTTTTAATATCGTTTTGCAATCTACCACAGTCCATGGGTGAGTCCTTTCTTTCCCTCACCCGTGGTCTACTCACCATTCATAGCCTACTCCTCTCAATAAATTCTGTCCAGAGTGAAGCAGCAAATCATAGAAAGATCATTGAGAAAAGCGAGAACTTTACTCATCAAAATAGGTGACTAAAGATGCAAGAAACAACATGAGCTACAAGAAAAAACAATGGAAAAAAGCAGCACATCCTGGAAACTGGGAGTAAAACAACAACAAAAGGTGACACAACAATAGTAACTGTAAAAAAAAATGCAATTTAAAAAACTTGCAGATACTGGAAATCTGAAATTAAAATGGAAAATGCTGTAAACACTCAGCAAGTCAGGCAACATCCATGGAATGAGAAACAGAGTTAATGTTTCAGGTCAGAGAACCTTGGTCAGAACTGTAAAATAAGATTGCAAGAGATAGCAAAGTCAACACAAACTGTTTTAAAAATTATATCAGGAAAATTGGGGTTGTCAGAAACAATCTGGGACCTGTGAAATCTGATAATGTTGATATTGTAAATATAAAACAAGGAAATAGCAGATATGTCGAATATAAACATTTGTGTCAGTATCAACAATAGAGAAAGAGCAAATTGTGCCAACAGTTAAAGGAAACTAAGAATGAATAAAGATCAGGGATTCATTAGAATTAACTTAAGCAAAACAACAATATTTAAGGAAATACTGACCGAGTGGATTGCTCTGTCCTGACCCAGGCTACATGGTTGCCACACTAGCCCTGTGGCTACCCTACCTTTCTGTAGCCACATGCATCACAAAGCCTTCTCGGCCCGAAACGTCGACTGTTCATTTCCCACCATAGGCGCTGTCTGACCTGCTGAGTTCCTCTAGCATTTTGTGTCTTGCTCCAGATTTCCAGCATCTGCAGGCTTTCTTGTGTCTCCATAACTGGCAAAGCTGCTGAAGATGACACAAACACCTGATGACATTCTGGCAGCTTGTGCTTTCACCGTTTCCAAATCTCACTGGTCATCAGGGGCATTCAGAGACACTTGACATAAATTTTTAAGCAATCAAACAAAAATCACTTAAAACACTAATAATTAATTGGTATTATTATTGGTATTGGTTTATTATTGTCACTTGTACCGAGGTACAGTGAAAAACTTGTCTTGCATACCGATTGTACCAGTCAATTCATTACACAGTGCAGATGCATTGAGTTAGTACATCGTGCATTAAGGTAATATAGGTAAAAACAATAACAGAATACAGAGTAAAGTGTCACTGCTACAGCGAAATGCATTGCAGGTAGACAATAAGGTGCAAGGTCACAACAAGGTGGATTGTGAGGTCAAGAGTCCATCTCATCATATAAGGGAACCGTTCAATAGTCTTATCACAGTGGGAGAGAAGCTGTCCTTGAGCCTGGTGGTATGTGCCCTTAGGCTCCTGTATCTTCTGGAGAGGAGAGAAGAGAGAATGACCCGGGTGGGTGGGGTCTTTGATTATGCCGGCTGCTTCACCAAGGCAGCGAGAGGTATAGACAGAGTCCATGGAGGGGAGGCTGGTTTCCATGATGTGCTGGGCTGTGTCCACAACTTTCTTCTGTTCCTTGCAGTCCTGGGCAAAGCAGTTGCCATACCAAGCTGTGATGCATCCAGAGAGGATGCCATCTATGGCGCATCGATAAAAATTGGTGAATGTCAAAGGGGACATGCGAAATTTCTTTAGCCTCCTGAGGAAGTAGAGGCACTGGTGAGCTTTCTTGGCCGTGGCGTCTACGTGGTTGGACAAGGACAGGCTATTGGTGATGTACGCTCCTAGGAACTTGAAGCTCTCAACCCCAGCACTGTTGCTGTAGACAGGTGCATGTACACTGCCCCCTTTCTTGAAGCCAATGACCAGCTCTTCTGTTTTCCTGACATTGAGGGAAAGGTTGTTGTCATGACACCATGTCACTAAGCTCTCTATCTCCTTCCTGTACTCTGACTCATCATTATTTTAGATATGGCCTGCTACGGTGGTATCATCTTCAAACATGTAGATGGAGTTAGAGCAGAATCTGGCCACGCAGTCATAAGTATATAGGGAGTAGAGTAGAGGGCTGAGGGCACAGCCTTGTAGGGCACCAGTGTTGAGAATAATCATGCTGGAGGTGTTGCTGCCTATCCTCACTGATTGCAGTCTGTTGGTCAGAAAGTCAAGGATCCAGTTACCGAGGGAGGTGTTGAGTCACAGGTCTCAGAGTCTGGTGATGTAGGTTGATTAAAACACTAACAATAACCAAAATAAAATTTAAATGAATAAACCTTTTCAATGAAGTTCAACAGCCTCATACAATGGGGCTACACATGCTGCACCAGCAATGTTTAGAGTAAAGCTGAATGTCCAATGTAAAGAAAGTGAGTCTAGGAGTAAAGCAAGATGTCAAATATGCTTGCATCTGACCTCCAGCACACTCTATACTTCAACACCATAGTATACAGTCTCAATATTCTGGAAGTATAGAGCTAGCCCATGGACCAACTGGTTAGCTGCCAAAAGAACTGTCTCAATGGTGTTTCAGAGTAACGCACCCCTAAGTCCATATGGTTTCCACCTCAGTGTTTTAAATCAAATAGGTAAGAACATTACTGATCTAACTACAATGTTCAAAGTTCTCTCAATTTGGGAACTATGTCTTCAAGTTAGAAAATTATGCATGTCATTCCACACATAAAAAAGGTGAAAGGAAGGAAAAATAGTCACAAACCAGCTAGCCAGACATCTATTGTCACAAAATTTGTAGAACATAGAACAGTACAGCACAGGAACAGGCCCTTCGGCCCACGATGTTGTGCCGTACCAATTACATTAGTTATAAAATGCCCAACTAAACAAATCCCTTCTGCCTACACAATGTCCATATCCTACCATTTCCCTCACACTCATGTGCCTATCTAAAAGCTTCTTGAATGCCCCTATTGTATTTGCCTCCACCACCACCCTAGGCAGCACATTCCAGGCACTCACCACTCTCTGAGTAAAAAATTTGCCCAACACACCTCCTTTGAACTTACCCCCTCTCATCTTAAATGCATGCCCTCAGGTATAAGACATTTCAACCCTAGGGAAAAGATACTGGGTGTCTACTCTATCTATGCCTCTCATAATCTTATAAACCTCTATCAGATCTCCCTTCAGCCTCTGCCATTCCAGAGGGAACAACCCAGGTTTGTCCAACCTATCCTCATAGCACATGCCCTCTAATACAGGCAGCATCTTGGTAAACCTATTCTGCACCCTCTCCAAAGCTTCAACATCCTTCCTATAATGGGGTGACCAGAACTGAATGCAATACTCCAGATGTGGCCTAACTAGAGTTTTATAAAACTGAAGCATAAGTTCCTGACTCTTGAACTCTATGCCTCAATTAATGAAGGCAAGCATGCCATATGCATTTTTTACCACCCTATCAACCTATGTAGCCACTTTTAGGAAGCTATGAACTTGGACCCCAAGATCCCTCTGCTCATCGACACTGTTAAGGGTCTTGCCATTAACAGTGTACTGTCTCTTTACATTTGATCTCCCAAGGTGCAACACTTCGCATTTGGCCAGGTTGAACTCCATCTGCCATTTCCGCCCATATCTGCAACTGATCTATATCCTGCTGTATCCTTTACCAGTCTTCTACGCTATCCACAACACCAGCAATCTTTGCATCATCTGAAAACTTACTAACCCACGCATGTACATTTTCATTCAGGTCATTTACATACATCACAAACAGCAGAGGTCCCAATACAGATCCCTGAGGAACACCACTAGTCACAGACCTCCAGCCAGAATAAGTCCCATCGACCACTAGCCTCTGCCTTCTACGGGCAAGCCAGTTCTGAATCCAAACAGCCAATTCACCGTGGATCCCATGTACCTTAATCTTCTGGGTGAGCCTCCCATGACAGACCTTGTCAAACGCCTTACTAAAATCCATGTAGACAACATCCACAGCTCTACCTTCATCAATCACCCTCATCACCTTGTCAAAAAACTCAATCAAGTTAGTAAGGCACAACTTGCCCTGCACAAAGCCATGCTGACTCTTAGGCTATGGTTCTTAGCCTACTTAGACTATGGTTTTCCAAATGCTCATAAATCCTATCCCTAAGAATGCTCTCCAGAAACTTCCCTACCACTGACATGAGACTCACCAGTCTATAGTTACCAGGATTATCCCTGTTTCCCTTCTTGAATAATGGAACAACATTAGCTACTCACCAGACCTCCAGGACCTTGCCTGTGGCTAGAGAGGACACGAAGATATTAGTCAAGGCCCCAGCAATCTCATCTCTTGCCTCTCTCAATAACCTGGAGTATATCCCATCATGCCCGATGGTCTTATCCACCTTAATGCTCTTTAAGAGACTCAATACTACCTCCTCCTTTATCTTGAGTCTGTAATTATATATAAAATAACTATTATAACTGTGGTATGTGGATTTCAGTGCAGGCAAATGTGAGAACATTCACTTCGGACCTTAAAAGGATAAAACAACCTACCTCCTGAAGGATGTTAAGCTAGAAATTATAGAGTTCCTGTAAATAGATCATGAAAATCTCCCATACAGAAAATAATGAAAAAAGTTAGTTGAATGTTGGCTTTTATATCCAGAGGACTGGATTTACAAGAGGATAAATGTTATGTTGTAACCTTACAAAATTCTGGGCATTACATTCTAAGAGGAAGTGTATTGTGGCTTTATCATACTGATATTTGGATTCCAATGTTTAAACCATCAGGAGAGATTTGAAAAATAACATCACAGAATTCTGGAAATACTCCACAGATCAGACTCTATGGAGAGTAATGTAATTAATGTTTTACGTCGATGAGTGGTAATTACAACTGGAGATAACAAAAAAACAGATCGGAACTGAAATCACCAAAGAACTGGATTTCCGCTCCCTGGAATTAAAAAAGTGATTTGATCAAAATGTCATCAAGGGATGCTGATAGAGTGGATAGAAAGGAACTATGTCCATTGATTGGCAAATCTAGGATACTGCTTAACAAACTGAGCCACAGCTTTTAGGAGTGAAGTTTGGAAACCACTCCAAATGCTAAAGTAAGTTCATCAAACCTTGCAAGAAATAATGGGGCAAATTGAATACACAGTTCACAAATCAGCTTTCATCTCATGGCCTGTTGGAGTTTTTATGTCGCAAACATTTGATTACAATGTACATCCAGTTGAGTCTGCTGACAAATTCTCATCTGTTCTATTTTAATGGAGTCATGAGCCCATCTAAAATAAACAGGATGAAGCCTTTAAAATAGTAAAGAATTTGGTACAAGCCATACAACATATGCAGTGAGTTCACAGACAATCATTTCCAGGCAACACACACAGGATTGCCAAGGGCCAGATCTAGATTCATTAAATTCAAGAAAACAACCAATTATGTACTGCTGGACCACTAGAGGGCCAGTTATAAACATCATATTTTATTTTGAATATTTTTTATATTTATACATAGAGCACAGTATGGGCTCTTCAGCCCACAATGTGTGCCAACCTATATAAACCTTATCCCTATTCAACCTATTCTCCTCTCCACCTCCCATAATCCTCTATTTTTCTTTTGTCCATGTGCCTATCTAATAGTCTCTTAAATTACCCTATCGTATTGGCCCCTACCACCACCCCCGGCAGTGCATTCCAGGTGCCTACCACTCTCTGTGTAAAAAACCTACCTCTGGCATGTCACTGAACCTTCCTCCACACATCTTAAATGGGTGACCTCTGGTATTGGCCATTGCCACCCTGGGGAAAAGATACTGGCTGTCCACTCTGTCTATTCCTCTCATAATCTTACACAACTCTATCAAGTCTCCTCTCATCCTCCGTCACTCCAAAGAGAAAAGCCCTAACTCTCTCAACCTCTCCTCATAAGACATGACCTCCAACCCGAGTAGCATTCTTTTAAATCTCCTCTGCACCCTCTCCAAAGCTTCCACATCCTTCCTATAATGTGGTAACCAGAACTGAACACAACATTCCAAGTGTGGTCTAACCAGAGTCTTATAGAGCTGCAACCTTACCTCTTGGCTCTTGAACTCAATGAAGGCCAGTACACCATATGACTTCTTAACCACCCTATCCACTTGTGGGGCAACTTTGAGGGATCTATGTACTTGGACCCCAAGATCTCTCTGTTCTACCACACTGCTAAGAATCCTACCATTAACCCTGTACTCTGCAAGTTTGTTCCTCCAAAGTGTATCACTTCAAACTTCTCCAGGTTGAACTCCATCTGCCACTTCTCTGTCCAGCTCTACATTTTGTCTAAATCCCATTGCAACCTATGACAACCTTCTTCACTATCTACTACACCACCAGCCTTTGTGTCATCTGCAAACTTACCAACCCATCCTTCCACTTCTTAATCCAAGTCATTTATAAAAATCACAAAGAGCAGGGGTCCCAGAACAGATCCCTGCAGAACACCACTTGTCACCGACCTCCAGGTCGAATATTCCCCTTCTACAACCACCATCTGGCTTCTATGGGCAAGCCAATTCCAAACCCACATGGCCAATGTTCAATGGATCCCATACCTCATGACTTTCTGAATGAGCCTACTGTTATGTTTGTTCTTCATCAAGAGACAAACTTCGTGTGGGTTTAACATCTGAACATTTATTAAAACAACAACAACCACACAGACTGCAACAGACAGGATGGCTTGCTTTCCCGCTCTTTTACAGCCACTTCCTGTTCCCCCATGTGACCTCTTGCATTGCCTACTGGGAACTGTAGTTCTTTATTATAACTACATAACAACACATAATAACACACCTACCATGGGGAACCTTGTCAAATGCCTTGCTGAAATCCATATATACCACATCCATTGCACTACCTTCATCAATTTGTATTGCCACTTCCTCAAAAAACTCTGTTAGGCTCGTGAGGCACAACCTGCCCTTCACAAAGCCATGTTGACTATCCCTAATAAGACTATGCTTCTCTAAATGCTCATAAATCCTGTCCCTAAGAATCATCTCCAATAGTTTTCCTACCATTGATGTAAGACTCACTGGTCTATAATTCCCAGGATTATTTCTTTTACCTTCCTTGAACAATGGAACAACGTTTGCCATCCTCCAAACCTCCAGTACCACTCCTGTGGCCGGAGAGGACTCAAAGATCATCAGTAACGTTCCAGCAATCTCTTCCCTTGCTTCCCATAGTAACCTGGGGTATATCGTGTCCGACCCCAGGGACTTATCTATCCTAATGCTTTTTAGTAGCTCCAACACTGCTTCTTTCTTAAAAATTTCTTTTAATAAAATTGTAACTGCACTTCCAGCTACTTGGAGCAATGGCCACTCATGCCAATAAGAAACTGTTGGTAGACATCAGTGGCCATATTGGCCAACAGTGGCCATGAGGGCAGAGATCACACCACATGGAAGGCTTTATGGATAAAACTTTGCTCGTGTTTTCCCCTGGAATTGCCTGAGGATTGGGGTGGTGCACTGGTGCAGTAATCGAGGTTCAATCCCGAGCTCCAGTTCCATCCACGTTCTCCCTGTGACCACATGAGTCTCCTCCAGATGGTCCAATTTCCTCTCACACACCAGGGTTGGTAGGTTAATTGGCTACTGTAAATTGCCCCTGGCATGTAAGTGAGTGTTGGAATCTGGTGGGAATGCAGGAAGAATAAGTTACAGAAAAAAATTTATGAGGAAAGGGGATTTCTCTGTGAGCCAGTATATACTTGATGGGCCAAAATAGCCTCATTCTATGTTGTAAGAAAATATGGGTTAAAGTGAAGCAAAGATTCTGTGATGAAGTGTGAGTTTTCCTGAACCTTTCCCTCTCTTCCAGAAAGCCCATTTGTGGAGTAATATGTTTTACTTGCTCTTATGCTGAAGTTACAGATGAGGGCACTGGCTTTTTTGAAGGAAATTTACTCCCATTAATATTTTCTTGAAGGCATTTATACTTAAGAATTTAAACTGTGTTAAATATAGCCATTTGGTGAAATAACAAAAAATGATCCAATTCAGTTTAAAAGTTTTTACTATTAATTAGTGCCCAACCTTTTCCAAAATCACATGTGGGTTTCTGTTATTATCTACAAATAGCACAAGCTTAAATCTAAATGTTATTTCACTGGTTGGGTGTGCAAACATTGAAACTATATAAATGTAAGACCGGTCCTTTTAATGTGAGAGAGAAGTGAGCCATTGCAGGCCACTGAGGTGTTGCTCTTTTTTGCACAAAGGGGCTTATTACAGGTTAATAAATACGACATTGTGGCAATCACTGAGTCATGGCTTTAAGACGGATGTGATTAGGAACTGAATGTCCAGGGGTACACAGTGTATAGGAAGGATAGGCGGGTAGGCAGAAGGGGATGTGTGGCCATGATGGTTAGTAATGATATGAAATCAATAGAAAGGAAGGACATTGGGTCAGAAGAGGCAGAATCCTTATTGTTGGAGCTAAGAAATAGCAAGGGTAAAAGGACAATAGTAGCAGTTATATATAGGCCCCCTAACAGCGGTCAGGAAGTGGACCATAAGTTGCAGTTTGAAATAAAAAAAGTGTGCCAGAGTGACAATGTGAAGATAATTATGGGGGATTTTACCATGAAGGTGGACTGGGAAATCCAGCAAGGCAGTAGATCTCAGGAGAGTGAGTTTGTGGAATGTCTACGGGACGGTTTTTTGGAGCGACTTGTTGATGAGCCCACCAGGGGATTGGCTGTTTTGGATTGGGTGCTGTGTAATGAACCGGAGGTGATTAGGGAACTAAAGGTAAAGGAACCATTGGGAACTAGTGATCACAATATGATTGAGTTCAGTTTCAAATTAGAGAAGGAGAAGCTGATAACTGGTGTGTTGATATTTCAGTGGAACAAAGGAAATTACAGTGGTATGAGAGAGGAGTTGGCCCATATTGATTGGAAGAGTAAGCTAGCTGGAGGGACGGCGGAGCAGAAATGGAAGGAATTTCTACAAGTAATAAGGAAAATGCAGGATAGATATATTCCAAGAAAAAAGGTTTTGAATGGAAAAAAGGCACAAATGTGGATAACAAGAGAGGTGAAGGCTAAAATAAAAGCAAAAGGGAGGGAACTAAATGAGTATTTTGCATCGGTCTTCACTGTGGAGGACATCAGCAATATATCGGTTAGTCAGGGGTCTCACGGAATGGAACTGAGTTCAGTTAAGATTACTAGAGAGAAGGTGCTAGGAAAACTAACTGGGCTAAAGACTGATAAGTCTCCCAGACCAGATGAGGTGCATCCCTGGGTTCTGAGGGCGGTGGCTTTAGAGATAGCGGAGGCATTAGTGATAATTTTCTAGGAATCAATAGACTCCTGCATGGTTCTGGAGGACTGGAGGGTCGCAAATGTAGTTCTGCTGTATAAGAAAGGTGGGAGGCAGCATAAAGGAGATTACAGACCTATTAGTCTGACATCAGTGGTGGGAAAGTTATTGGAATCGATCCTCAAGGATGGGGTTACTGGAATACCTAGAGGTGCAAGGCAAGATAGGTTCTAGCCAACATGGTTTTGTGAAGGGAATATCCTGCCTGACCAACCTATTGGAGTTTTTTGAAGAAATCACAGGTAGGGTGGATAAGGGAGAGGTGGTAGATGTTGTGTATTTAGACTTTCAAAAGGCCTTCGACAAGGTGCCGCATAAGAGACTGATTAATAAGATGAGAGGTCATGTAATTACAGGTAGGATAACAGAATGGGTGGAGCATTGGCTGGTTGGCAGGAAGCAAAGGGTGGGAATACAAGGATCTTGTTCTGGTTGGCTACCGGTTACTAGCGGTGTTCCGCAAGGGTCGGTGTTGGGGCCACTTCTTTTTACCTTGTACATTAACGATTTGGATGATGAAGTAAATGGTTTTGTGGCTAAGTTTGCAGATGACACCAAGATAGGTGGATGAGTAGAGAGTATTGAGGAGACAGGAAGGTTGCAGAGAGACCTAGATAGTTTAGGAGAATGGGCAAGGAAGTGGCAGATGAGATTCAATGTTGAGAAGTGTGCAGTTGTACACTTTGGAAACAGAAATAAACGGGCAGATTATTATCTAGAAGGAGAAAAATTCAAAGTACAGAAGGACAAAGGAACTTGGGGGTACTCGTGCAGGATATCCTAAAGGTTAACCACCAGGTTGGATCGGTGGTAAAGAAAGCAAGTGCTATGTTGGCATTTATTTCGAGAGGTATAGTGCATAAAAGTAAGGAAGTGTTGATGAGGCTCTATGGGGCACTAGTGAGGCCTCATTTGGAATACTGTGCACAGTTTTGGGCCCCATATCTTAGGAAAGATGTGCTGATGTTGGAGAGGGTTCAGAGGAGATTTACGAGGATGATTCCCAGAATGAAAGGGCTTAGGTATGATGAGCATTTGTCGGCTCTTGGACTGTACTCACTGGAGTACAGAAGAATGAGAGGGGACCTCATAGAGACATTTAAAATGTTGAAAGGACTGGACAGAGTAGATGTGGTCAAGCTGTTTGCCTTGGTGGGTGAGTCCAGGACCAGAGGGCACAATCTTAGAATTAGAGGGTACAGGTTTAAAACAGAGATGAGGAGAAATTTCTTTAGCCAGAGGGTGGTGAATTTGTGGAATCCCTTGCCACATACAGCAGTGGAGGCCAGATCATTGGAGGCATTTAAGGAAGAGATAAATAGATATCTAAATAGTCAGGGTATCAAGGGATATGGGGATAAGGCCGGAAATTGGGGTTAGATGTTTTTTTTGTCCCCCCCCCCCCCCGCAATTTCTCATTTCTTTTTCTTTTTTCCTTTTCTTTGGAGCAGACTTGATGGGCCGAATGGCCTACTTCTGCTCCCTTGTCTTGTGACCTTGTGATCTTTCAACGTTGGACAGGGATCGGACCACATTGAAAGCTATACAGATAAAATTCGGTCCATGTATTCCCCTGGAATTGGTTTGATTGATCGAAAAAATTTGGGAGGAATTTTCTACAGTACTTTTGCCCTTATTGATCTTGAATCTTACTCTGCATTTTCACCTTTCCCCGGAATTAGGCAATGAGATCTATTAGCTGTTTTATGAGAGGTATGAGTGGCTGTAAAATGCCCACGCAGCATGCACACCCATCGTGTCAGACACCATCTTGGTAAAGGGTTAGTACATGTACAGTTAATGTGTGCCAAAGTCTGTAAAACAGGCAGATCATGACTTAAGCCAGCATGCAAGCTTGATCTGAAAATCAAAAAACTGCAGATGTTGGAAATCTAAAATAAAGACAAAAACTGCCAATCTGCTGAAAGAGAAAGAGAACTAATGTTTCAGGTCAACACAAAATATTAAAGGGTTGAAACATTAAAGCCACTGAGGTGATGAAAAATTTCTTCTCCTGGTAGGTAGTGATCCTATGGAATTCTCCACCACAGAAAGCAATTGAAGCCAAACCATTACATATATTCATGAAGGAAATAGATATTGTTCCTAGGACGGGAAGGATGAAGGAATACAGGAAGAAAGTTGGAACAGGTCGCATTGGGGAATGCCCACTATATTTAGGATGATCAGCCATGATTATATTGAATGATGGAGCAGGCTTGAAGGGCCAAACGGCCTACCCCTGATACTGTTTCTGCTTTTTATGTTAATTCTGTTCCTCTATCCACAGATACTGCCTGATTTTATGAGTGTTTCCAGCATTTTCTGTTTTTATTGCAAGTTTGATTTGATGTCAACATTGCTGGTATTTGGAGCACAGTGTTCCAGCCAATGCCTTCTCTTGGCATTGTGTGGTCGCTCACACAATCAACAACATGAAGGACAAACCCTCTCCTCTTCCTCCCACCTCCCAGAACCCATGCTGTTTAAAAGGATCTTCAGCTATTTGCAGAGTGATCCCCAGTTGATTTTTTCCAGCTAATGTTATGTTTCTACAAATGTTTATTTACTTTCTAGGGTTGGTTCAAGTTGTAAAAGTCTACAGTAAGTCGTACTAAAGGAAGTTTTGCTGACACTGAACCAAACAGTTGCCCCTAAATATGGTGGGCATTCCTCAACAGGACAGGACAAAAGAGCATAGGGCTCAGAGAGCAGTATGTTCTGCTGAGAGGGGGAAGGATGAAGTCTCTCAGCGAGAAGTCATCTCCTCCCAGTGAATTTTTTTTGTATATACATATCGGGTTGATATTTTCACCGGTAAAACAAGGAATTATTAGGCAGGGAGTAATTCTCCTATCCAGTTCTCAGCAAAGAAAAATATGTGAGGAGTCTGTTGTATATGACACCTAGCATGGCAGCCTAATGAGATTCACAGCCAGTTAAGTACTTTGGAGGTGTAGGAGACACGACAGCCAATCTGCTCACAGCAGGCTCCCGCAAACAGCAGCACAGTAACTATCAGATAACCTGCTTTTAGTGATTTTGATTGAGAGATGAATATTAACAAGGACAACAGAGAAAATTCCTCATTACTCACAATTTATTCATTTTTTCAAGGTGTGGGCAACACTGACAAGACCTTCAAATATCATCCATCCCAAATAATCCCAGAATCATGCAGCTTGCTTGGCCATTTCAGAGGTAGTTTTTAAGAGTCAACCATAGTGCTATGGGTCTGGAGTTATATATATGCGCAATATCAGGTACGGATAGCAGATTCTCTCCCGGGGACTATGAAAAGGGTGAGTTCTTACAACAATCTGATAGTTTCATGCTCATCATTTCTAAGACTGTTCTGTTGTTTAAATTCCAGTTTATGAACTGAAATTAAATTCTGCAGCAGTCCACTGGATTGTCAATCCAGACCTCTGGAATATTATCCCAGTAAGTTAACTGCTGTACCACAACTGCATCCTTTGGAACTTTTACATTTGCCTGAGAGAGACCAGATTAGGTCCTAGTTTAGCTTCTCAACTAGTAGGCAACAACCACAACAGTATATATGTACGTATGTATCTCTCAACTAGTAGGCAACAACCACAACAGTATATATGTACGTATGTATATATATATATCTCTGTCTCTCTGTGCAACAGCCAGTACGCTCCAGTTATAGTCTTTTTTTCACTTGCCGAAGTCAGACAACACCACACACACACACACACACACACACACACACACACACACACACACACACACACACTACTACACTACTGTCCAGGTGCCTTAAAGGGACATTCACCAAGTAGCAACCTGGCTTGTAACACAAGTGAAGCAGATGGAGACAGTCAGCTCCTCCAGGGACAGTAGCTGATCCAGACTCTCCTGCTTGCTGTTATCTAACACCTCCATGATAGAGGACAGGAAATTCTGGAAGGATGTGCCTTCTGTGGACCCACTGTCATACAGACCGGCATAAAAGGATCTGCAGATCCTCAGTATGTCTGTCTGTGAGGATGTTACTGAGCCGTCTTCTTCATTATGGCTGTGGATCACAGAGCTCCCCTTGTGAACCTTTTGGAAGAAGAAGTGTGAGCATGTCTCATCCTGTTCCACATAGCAGACTCTCAATCTGAAGATGATCTTGGAGAATTCAGAGGCAAAGAGCACAGCTTGCTGGCTCTTCACCTCTTGGACATTCACCCCCCCTCGATGCAGAAGGAGTTCTAGAGTTCACACAATTTCTTCTGACTTTGTCTTGCTTTCTGAACATCTTTGAGGATGAAAAACCTCTTGATGTTATCCTTGGTTGCTTCCCACCAGTGAATTGGAGAGTCAAAGAGGGACTTCATGGTTCTCCAACCTGTAATCCCTCTTTGGTTCCTCAATGTTCTCTGGGGTCAGCAGCTTGATGTTCAACTTCCACATCCCCCTGCCTGCCTTCTGGTCCTCCTGCAGGTGACAGGAGTCTTATAGGAGGCAGAGGTCAGAGAAGAACACCGGCCTGACGTCGGTGGATCTGACCGTGACTGCCTTTGACAAAAAGAGGAAATCTATCTGGGACTGTACTGAGCCATCCAGTCTCAACCGCGTGTGTTGCGGTTGTGCTCCACCTGCAGGGGTGCTGAAGATGTCCCACAACTTGGCAGCTTCAACCGTTGCCATCAGGAGTCTTAGAGCTGCTGTCCAGTCTCCTGTTGGCACTGCCAGATTGTCCAGCCGCATCGATGATGCAGTTGAAGTCACCGGCCAGAATGACTGGTTGGGACGTCACTAGTGGCGGTGGGAGCTGCTGGAGGATAGCCAGCCGCTCGCTCAGCACGGGCGAGGCATTCACATTGATTAACCGGAGAGGAGTGTTATGGCACTTTATGTCTGCCACGAGGAGATGCCCACCAACCACCTCTTTGACTTCAGTGATTGAGAAGTTGCCTCCATGCAGTAGAATACCCAGGCCAGACTCGTGACTATTGCTCCCTCCCAACCATATAGACAATCCATGGGACCACCATCGTGACCACCTCCGATAGTTGTGAAGATGTGGCAGCCCACACTCCTATAGAAGAGTTACATCTGCCTTGACCTTGGTGAGGTATTGCAAGGCATTAACACATCGCATAGTGCTCTTCACACTATGCACATTGAGTGAGGCCAGTTTTACCTCCATAGTTATGTTTGGAGTTCAGGGCTCACAAATACAGTCCATTTTCAATCAGCCTGACCCCTCATGCCGACCTTGGTGAACTGCTGCACTGGTTCCCTGCTCAGGTACTGGGAATGGTCTTCCCCAGGGTGTGGGGTCCCAGGCAGTGATGCAGTTGGTGTTACTGGGGGGAGATCAGTCTGTGATCCCGTTCCGGCCTCTGACTCTGACTCTGTTCAGTCCCCTCCATCTCCTGGAGCGGGGAGACAACAGCCTCTGTGCTGCTTCCGGTCTCCCGGAGGTGGGGTGCATTGGATACTGTGCTGCTCCTGGTCTCCCAGTACTGGGGTGTGTTGGATACTGTGCTGCTCCCAGTCTCCCAGTGCTGGGATACATTGGATATTGTGCTGCTCCTAGTCTCCTGGAGCTTGGGGTGGTGGGCTCATTTCTTCCCTCGCCTGTGTTTGTCTGTAAATTCCCCTCCTCCTCTTTGTCACCTCCATTTTGAAGCTTTCTCTGCCTGCGTCGTCGATTTCCCATATTTGCTTCATCCTCCAACGAGGAGAGATTGCTGGCATCTGTCTGTTACGTGGCCCTTTTCTTCCTATTACTCTTACACTCAGTGGCCCATTTTCTCTTGGGAAATGTCTTCTTTTTCACCACTTGTCATTCCCCCTCTTGTCCCTCAGCCATTCCCTCTTCCATTGACTCCTCATCTTGCGGAGGGGCCTTTGGGAGTTTGTGGCTGGCGTTCGTGAGCTCGAGGTGGTTTGCCTTTCCTCATTCTTAGTCTCAGTCTCTGCCAGGGCCTCTGTACCGGTAGGGGGGTGTGTCGGCATTCCTCTGGGGGTCGTTGGTGCCAGCTCCCCCTCTTATTGCCTGGGCATGGTTACAGGCACGTTTTAGGCAGGCCTGCATCCCTGCACAGTTGCAACTTTTACTTTCCCTGCAGTCCTTGGTCTGGTGGCCTTCCTGCCTGCAGTTCTTGCAGACGACTGCGCTGCATTGGGTCGCCATATGTCCAGGTTTGCCACAGTTATGACAGTCTGGGTTGTTCTGCATACACTATGTATCCTGGGTTCCCTCTGATGGCAAACACTGAGGGAGGGTGGGTGGGTAATGGCTCCCTTATCATCCACCCTTGGCTTGACCTTCACCTGGTGTTTACTGATCCAGATCCCAAATAGGTCCTTGATCTCCACACAGGTTCCTGCTCCCTCGACGTAACGAGCAAGAAAGGTGAGGACATCCACAAAGGGCACACATGGGTTAAACACGTGCACCGTTATCATACGGACCTTCTGGATGGGGAGGGTGAAGAGTGGCTGCACCTTCAACAGTGAAAGTCCTGCAGCATCTTCTGCCATCCCTCCAGGTACTTGAAGGTAACAAAGTACCCGTTACCTGGGAAGTCCTGGAGGCAGTAGATGTCCTTCACTTCAAACTTGAGAACTTCATCAGGACCTTCTTGGTGAAGAGGTCCCGGGTGAATGGGTTCCCCGTGCTGAGATCCTTCACTGTTACACTGACAGTATTTCTTTTTTATTATTCCAAAATAAACTTTATTCATCATAAAAAAACAAACTATATACTCCCTGACAGTATTGCAAATCATGGGCTGATGTATAACTTCCCGCAATTTCTAAGCCTGATGGCAACTAACAAAGAGAATGGGATGTAATCAGCTCTCCTTAAACTACAAGTGGCAAATGGTAAGATGTAAAAATCTCTGGGCAAAGAGGGGAGGGAGAAGAGGGCAGACACGTGAAAATCCCTGCACCAATCCAGAGGAGCTGAGTAGGCCTTTGCAGAGTAGTTGCCAAAATTTTGTTGCACAACCTCATTACCATGAGAACCCAGCACTCGTCACCAGCTATATGGCAAGCAATTGTTGATAAATAACATAAAGAGGGGGAAGGATGAAAATGGTACAGGTGTCCCTTTTCTGCTTCAGCTGTCCTTCAAGTACAATATCTACACCTTCTGCCAAGGACTCCACTGCAATATCCAAAATCTTTGCAGACGGAAGAGACTGCCTATCACCCACCATTGCTGCCTCTAAATCCACCCCTCCACCTGCCCATCATCCCCTGCTCACCTGGTTCCACCTATTGCCTGCCAGCCCCTGCCTCACCCCTCCCTATACTGGCTCTCTCCACTCTCAGTCCCGAAGCAGGGTCTCAACCCAAAACGTCGACCACTCCTCACCTTCACAGATGCTGGCTGGCCCGCTGAGTTCCTCCAACAGTTTGTTTTTTGCTCCAAAAATGTTGTCATCCACTCTGTCCTGTGTTATTCCATTTTTCATGTTGCCCAGGTCAGTATCGGTAGTACAACAGCTGCCAACTCCTGCTCTTCTTGCCTCCCCCTTTGAGCAAGGTAGGCTAGATTTAAGAAATACAATGGGCTTTAACTGGGCCTGTGCCTCTTGGTGACGAGACCAGCTAATCAGCAGCCCTGTTAGCTGAACACTGAAATCTTTATCATGAGAAAACCACACAAAGGTGTCTTCATCCCATTCATTGTATATGATAAATGCCCCGTGAAGGCAGCATAATGAAGCAGCAGATGGTGCTGCCTCCTCACGACTCCAGTGGCCTGCCTTTGATCCTGACCACCAATGCTGTCTGTCCAGAGTTTACACGTTCTCCCTATAAGCATGTGGGTTTCCCCCACGTGCTCCAGTTTCCTCCCACATCCCAAAGACATGCTGCGTGGTAGGTTAATTGACCACTGTGAATTACCCCTAGTGCAGGTAATATTTGTTTCATTAGAAAGAGCTAGGTGTTGTCCCAGTATGAAGTGAATAATTTCACTCTTTGATTACCTCCCAATCTAAACTATGATGGACTTTATGGGTTGATCCACAACAAATAATATCTGAGCAGTCCTCAGGAGCTTGGACACAGTTGGCAATCTTGCTGCTAAGAAAAGAACAAGTATAATTTTTCTTTGTAACACCCGTGACATCCTGTCAAATGTGTTTATTTTTTAAGTAAATTATTTTGTGATTTTTGAACTTTCTTCAGATGTACATTTATCCTCAGTTTCCTTCCATGGCCTCCCAAGTTCAGTTCTCCAGCTGAGAGAATAGCCAGGCAGCCATGAATGTGTTTTTAGTTTCTGTCAAAGACACTTTATGGGCAAGCAGTAAAGGTAACTGAAGTGCAACACATACTGGAAGTTTATCAACCCCCTGCTGAATTTCGTTTCCTTCTCTATTGGCTGGGAACTTTGCCTCAGCTCAGTGCCTGACAATCTGGCCAAAACTGATAGCTTGCCATCTGGGAAAAGTCTGAGTGTACATGTCAGCTGAGGGAAAGGATTGAACTTGGATTCCCTGGGTTATGGCAAACTGCACCAATAAGGAACATCTGAATTTTATTCAGAGCTCATGAACTCACCTCAGTAAGGTCTTAAATTGTACCTGGCCTATTCTTGAGCTGTGGGCAATCCGAAAAATATTGCCTCTCATCGCAGTTACAGATCTCTGATATTGCAGAGTATCCCATTTCAACATGTCAATTCTTGACCAGCTGACATGGAAGCAGAGGCTTTCCACATGGTCCATTACGTCTCTGACCCTGGAAGAAGCTGCTTAGTTACCCTGATGCCTATGTTAATCTCACTGCCAAGGTCTGAGAGTATGACTCCATGGTTGTCTGTACCGTCATAAAGAATCTCCTGGGCAATTTCATATGTTTTTTCTTGGAGTGTTGTGACAATGTAGAAGCAGTCTGACATCCTCTCCTTGCCATTTTCTGTCTCCTTGGCTGGCCACAGCTCTCCGGATATCTGCTAATATGATTCTAGCAAAGATGTACAAGCTGTTGGCTTTCATTGGCTTAAAGCAGCGAGTGATGATTCTGCAGCTGTCATTCAGCACTAGGTCAACTTTTTTTGTATGAGCAGAATATTCTCATACTCAGTGCTGAAATAGTGAAGGGCAATTGCCGAGATTTCAATCATTCTTGCTGGTGTCTCCCATTTTGTGTTTGTAAGTTTACAGACATTATTGTTTCAAGTACTGGCTTTTCTCAACGTGGCTTTTGTATGGGCCTTACTTAACGCTACCTGCCAACTTGCTGATAAATCAACGTCCAGTCATTAAAATTATGTGGATCAGAAGCCCCATTGAAGCAGTCCTCTGCATCTGGTATCTCAGAGCACCTTGGCAGTGTAATTCCAGTTGCAGGGTCACAGTGGAAACTCAGGGCAGAGAGTACATAACCTTCTCTTTGACTTGGAGAGGCACCATTGCTCTGCTTTGGTAGTCAAACTCCAGAGATAGGGCTGGAACCAAAACTATGCAGTTAAGGAAGAATCACTCCAGATTTGGAGTTATAAGGCAAAGATAATCAATGTCTATATAGATCTAAATCCAATGCCTTGTTTCTAATGATACAGCAAATCTAATCATAGTAAACAATTTTTATTGGTTCACCTACAACTATCCCTGAGGTACTGTAAGGAAATCCTCCCAGTAGTGGAAAGTTTTGGGGTCCAAGGATCCAAAGTCTGTTCATCCCATGTAAGTTATTACATGTTGGCCTAGAAATTGAATGGTTAAGGGCCCATTTCTCATGCGCAAATTGCAATAAAAATTGAATTAATCCAGTGATTATTTCCAAGTGAAGTAGTGCTGATGGAGAAATTGGACCAGGCACTTTCATACACTGTTCACATTGGGGCAGCTGTGGCTTTTCCAGTGTGAGGTGCACACCTAATGGTGCTACTATTTGCACAACCCCTGTTTCCACCCTCAGCGACTTAAATTCAGTCCCACGGTTCAGCCTATGACCTTTGTGGAACAGTCTCTATAAGTATCTGAAGCCTCTTTAGTGCTGCTGCTTAATAAATCAAATAATAGAGGTACAGATACTGGCAAAATAATCAACTTCCATTTAATAGCAGTGGCTGGTACAACAATGTATCGAAGGTTATACCATGTAGTATACTTAATTCTTAAAAGTACACTAATTCTCATTGAGTAATCTAATATAATAAAGGCATAAAAGCTTTCAGCTATTTACATACATAAATTATAACATCACTTAACCATTTGCAGATATAATATTATACAATTAGTAATTATTTGCAGAGATATACACACACAGAGTTATAAAACTGAACCAAACATATATTTACTTGGTTTCTTTGTCCTTAATGTCTCTGCAATATCCAGACCAGGCATTAGTAATTCCAATGGATCACTTCTCCAGATATGCTTCTCACATTTTGTGCAATAATAGTTATCTTAACCAAGTTGTTTCCATTCACAACGTTACAGCAGGTACCTCACAGGTTTAGTGGCCCAGGTTCAATCTTGACCTTCGGTAACATCTGTGGAGTTTGCACGTTCTCTTTGTATCTGCATGGGATCTAGGCACTGTAGTTCCCTCACATATCCCATAGATGAACCAATTGGTAGGTCAATTACACCAAGTGCAGGTAAGTGGTAGGAGAATCAAGGCTGATGGGCATGTGAAAGAATACAACAGAGAGAATTGAGTAGTTTGGTGGGATTGCTCAGAGAGTTGGCATCGGCTCAATGGGCTGAATGGTCTCTTTCTATCCTGTATAAAAATATTAAAATAATTATGTTTAACTATAAATATATTATACCTTATGCTTTCTAAATATCAGCCACTAGCATTAAACGTACCACAGGTTGATAACACTTATTAACGACTACAAGAGCTACAATAATGTATTGTAAGAAAAACAGTAAATGCTGGAACTCTCGACAGCTCATGGTGGACCTGTAGAAAGGGAACAGAGTTAACATTTCAGGTTGCAAGATCTGTTCTAGAATTAGAAAAAGTGAGAGAACAAGTTAGTTATAAGTTGCAGAGGGGGTAGAGGAAGTATGGATTGGACAAAGGGCATATCTCCATTAGGGTGAGGCCCCAGTTGCTGGGATGGTATGTTGTCATTGAAGCCTTATGGTTAATAGGTTAAAGAGGACAGTTAGAAAGAGACAATACAAACAAAGTGATTGCAAAAGCTATGAAATGCACAACAGGTCAGGCTGTGCAAATGGAGAGAGATAAACTGAGTTCCTATTGTAGATGGATGATTTATAGAAGAACTGGCCAGTTTGGATACAAACAGAGAAAGCAAGTTACCTGAAGTTGCAGAATTGAATAGTGAGTCCAGAAGGTTGCAACGTACCCAGACAAAAAAAAGAGATGCTGTTGCTCAGGCTCAGAGTGGGCCACATTATATCAGTAAAGGAGGCCACAGGCAGATCGGTCAGATGCAGGAAATGGGAGAATGGAATGGGTTCCTTACAAGAAGCAGGGTGGGAGGAAGTATAGCTGTGGGAGATCCCAGGCTTGTAATGGAAGTTTGTCACTAATCTATCCTCTGAGAAGGAGGTAGAGAGATCCAGAACGAGAAAGCAAGACTTAGGGATGGATCAAGTGAAGGTGACAATGGGGTGGAAATTAGTATCAAAATAATGACCATTTCAAGTTCTGTATGAGTGCAGGAAACAGCACTAACATAGTCAGCAGATTTAAACTAATTGGTAAAAGGATTAGAGGGGAGCTGAGGAAAGATATTTTCACTCAAAGGGGGTGGAATTCATGTGGGTGTGGAATTCACTGTCTGAAAGTATGTACTGAAAAAAAGAGTTGAGGGATAGGACTGAGACAAAGATTATTCCAATTATTCCACGAAAAGACAGGCAAAGCTTGGGCCCATGCGAGTTCCAGTAGTTATAGCTTTGAATTACACATAACATTTTGGTATGTTATTAGATACCATGTTCTAGATTACAACTATTTCTACTTTGGTTGTTTCTAAAGGCTCTGCACCTTGGTTTCTCTGCTCTCACTCTCTCATATCACAATGTCTGCTATCTGTCACAATGTTGAGCGAAGAGCAAGCTCACAGAGAACCCAAATGCAGCACACTGTTACGAGACTGGAGTCAGGATGCCTCATCAGAGCCAAACACAGGCAGCAACTGGAAGGAATCTTGCCTCAGGGATCTGAGGTGGAGTCCCAACACAAAAACTGGATATCCTAAGAGGAACAGTGAAACCAGGACTGCTCTAGAGCTGACAACTCTAAGCAGCCAGAAGACAAAGTATACCCAAAGATTGACCAATACTCTGGCAACTAGTGCTAGAGAAACCCGGGTACTTATGCTAGGCCCCTGATGGGGCTCAGGTGTGTGTCATTATGCACTTAGTCGAGCATGGAATCCAGGTGCTGTACGACAAGGCACCATCAATGGAGCCAAATCGAGGGCCAGTACTTGGAACCCTGACACTGACTCCAGATGGAGAGAGGGAGAAAAATAGAGAAAGGGAGAGAGATGGGGAGGGGGAGAGACAGAGAGAGAGAGACTCACATGCAAAGAGAGAGGACAAATGTGAAACAATTCAACTTCCCCTGCAATGTGTCCCCAACCTCAGTCATTGAGCTGTAATCTGCAAATGACACCTGCATATGCATTCTGTATTGTTTTTACCCTGTACTACCTCAATGCACAGTGTAATCAATTGATATGTACAAATGGTATGCAAGATAAGTTTTTCACTGTACCTCAGTACAAGTGACAATAGTAAACCAATTCAATTCAATGTTTAGAGGCCAAGCTTCCAGTTACCAACAATTGATTCATTAATGCATATAGGAGAATGGACTTTACATTTAGCCACTGCAAAATAAAGGCCCTATGCCAACCTGTCCTTCAACAATAAAGGTTCAAAAAGAGAAAACATGGACCACTTTAGAGCCATCACTCAAAGGCAGAGGTGAATGTTGAAATTCATAATTGCCAGCACAGCTTTTGAGGAAAAGTGTGTTTGAAGATCAGGAGCTCAAACACAGCACAAAACTTATGGCCAACTGGGCAGCAATGATCCCTGCCATCCTGTATGCTTTTGAGATATAAGATAAGATAAGATAAGATAAGATAAGATAAGATAAGATAAGATAAGATAAGATTTCTTTATTGGTCATATGTACATCGAAACACATAGTGAAGTGCATCTTTTTTCTGGCACCAACATAGCATGCCCACAACTTCCTAACCCATACGTCTTTGGAATGTGGGAGGAAACCGGACCGCGCGGAGGAAACCCATGCAGACACAGGGAAAAGGTACAAACTCCTTACAGACAGTGGCCAGAATTGAACTCGGGTTGCTGGCGCTGTAAAGCGTTATGCTAACTGCTACACCACCGTGCCTGCTGTAGATATGGATTATGCAACCTTTATTTTCTTTGTAAAATCCTCCAAGTCCACTGGCAGCATAAATGAACCAATGTCAGTGTCCACACCCAGGCAACCATTCTCATCATTGAGGAACTAGTTACATTCAGTTGCTTCTCTGGGCAAGTCATGTTGTTTACTTACCCAACACCAGAATCCGGAAACAGAGGCACAAGAGACTGCAGATGCTGGAATCTGGAGCAAAAAAACAAACTACTGGAGGAAGTCAGCTCGTCAGGTAGCATCTGTGGAGGGAAATGGACAGTAACTGTTTTGGGTCGAGACCCTTCATCTGGACTGAAAGCGTCGAAGGGTTATCTTTCAGGGTCCGACACGAAACATCGACTATCCATTTTCCTCCAAGGATGCTGCCTAACCTGTTGAGTTCCTCCAGTAGTTTGTTTTTTGCTCCTGAAACAGACTCCACATTCTGAGTTCCCTCTTGACAAGAGATTACCAGCAGAGAGAAAAGGCTTCAATAATGTTTTCAAAAATTTCCATCAACTCATGCAAATCCCTTGCACATTTCTACTTAAAATAGGGAAGGAATATTCAAGATGCCATTGAGATCCTCATATCCATGCATCAGGAACACACAGAGTCCAGGGTAACATCTCACTGGCAGAGGACCTTAATAAGTTCTTTGCCCGCTTTGACAAGGAGAACTACAGCAAGGAAATGGTTAGACTGCCTCAAGATCCTTATGGACTGGTACTTGATACTAATGAGGTCAGTAGGATACTACACAGTGTCAATGCAAGGAAAGCAGCCGGACCTGATGGTGTACCAGGACGTGTGCTTCAGGTATGCACTAACCAATTAGCTGGGGTTTTCACTAACATCTTCAATCTCTCCCTGACATATGCTGTTGTCCCTATGTGTTTTAAATCAACAATCATTGTGCCCACTCCTAAGCAAAAAAATGTGCGCTGCCTGAATGATTATCGTCCGATTGCACTTACACTGATCATAGCCAAATGCTTCGAGAGACTGATTTTGAAGCACATTAACCGTGCTATCCCTGCCACCGTGGACCAGCACCAGTTTGCCTAGCAGGCAAATAGATCAACAGAGGATGCAATTAGTCTCGCCCTCTGTACTGCTGTGGCGCACCTGGAAAAACCGGACATGTATGTCAGGATTCTCTTTTTGCACTTCATTTCAGCCTTTAACACAATTATTCCCCGCAGACTAGTGTCCAAACTCCACAGCCTGGGCCTGAATACAACAATCTGTAATTGGATTATGGACTTTCTGACCAATCGTCCACAGACTGTCAGGTTAGGAGGGCACATATCTTCCACTCTCACCCTGAATACTGGTGTTCCCCAGGGGTGTGTGCTGAGTCCCTTCCTGTATGCCCTTTTTACTCATGACTGTTCATCCGTCCATGAAACAAACACCATCATAAAGTTTGCAGATAACACGACCATCATTGGCCTGATCATGGACAATAATGAATTGGCATACAGGGATGAGGTACAAAACCTGACAGCCTGGTGTTCCGCCAACAGTCTCATTCTCAACACCCAAAAGATTAAAGAGATTGTGGTGGATTTCAGGAAGTCAAGGAAGATAGATCTTGGTCCAGTGTTCATTGGTGGCGAGGCTGTGGAGAGAGTCTCCAGTTTTAAATTCCTGGGGGCATACATCACCGAGGACTTTTCCTGGGCAATACACACCTCAGCTGTCATTAGGAAGGCACAGCAACGCCTCTATATTTTAAGGAAATTGAGGAGAGCCAGACTGTCTCAGAACATTCTGGTGAACTTCTACCGGTGTGCGGTGGAGAGCATCCTGACATACAGCATTATTGCTTGGTATGCCAGCTGCACTAGGAAGGAGCAGAAGGCTCTGCAGAGGGTCATCAAGACGGCCCAAAACATCATTGGTACTCAGTTACCAGTGATGGAGGACATTTATCAGGCTCGATGTTGGAGCAGGGCTTTAAACATCATTCAAGAACCAACTCACCCTGCTCACTACCTTTTTAAACTACTCCCCTCTGGTAGGCGATACAGGACAATACATGCACACACTACAAGACTGAAACACAGCTTTTTTCCCAAAGCTGTTAAATTGTTGAGCATGGACTGACACCTCCTATACATACATACATACACATACTATGTCTTCCCCCCTTTACTGGCTGGACTCATCATGGTGTTATTTAATATATTGATATTGATATGCTGCTGATTATCATTATTATTATCATGGTTCATTTGCACGCTGCCTTTTTATATTCTCTTTATACTTTATACTTGTGTAAGCATGTTTGTTTTATTTTATAGTTATAATTGCTCTTATCAATTTACTGTTTTGGTTTTTATTAGGCAAGGGAGTGCCATCGTAATCTCGTTCTGTTGTTGTTGCAACAGTACAATGATAGATAGATAGATAGATAGATAGATAGATAGATAGATAGATAGATAGATAGATAGATAGATAGATAGATAGATAGATAGATAGATAGATAGATAGATAGATAGATAGATAGATAGATAGATAGATAGATAGATAGATAGATAGATAGATAGATAGATAGATAGATAGATAGATAGATAGATAGATAGATAGAAGTGAATGGTGGGAGGAGTGTATGACATCACAAACTACTCACCTACCTGCCTCAACAGGCACATCTTGCCCTGCCTGTGCAGGTCCTACACTGGCCTCAGTCACCTAAGAATCCATGAAACTGGAGTGAAAGTAAATCTTCCTCAAACCCAAGTGACTGCCTGAGAACGTCAAATCGTCTGAGGAGCACTGATTGATGTCAACAGTCTGCTTCTTTGCCTGAGTGAATTAGGGTTTCATTTTACAGCTCATTTCCTTTGTAGTGCCAGCATCATAATAAATTAAACTCATTACTAGCCTGATCTTTTAGGCCACATCCAGGGGGAAATAACAAGCAAGCCATCAATCAAAGTTCTCTCATAAGACTCTCTAATGATCCTCACCTATGACTTCTTTGGTCTGCATGTGGTAAGATTTCTTTACCTGGTGCCAATCCAGACAAATGCAAGTTTCTTGGCATGATTCTGAAAACTTGCTAATTGAATCGTCAGTTCTGCATTCACCATCAGACACAATGTGGGTTTTAACAAAGTGAAGCCAGTTGAAATTCCATGGCTTCATTCTCTGTGGGCCCTTCATCATACTGTAGTGTGTGTCCAGGTTACATAGGAAAACCAATTATAGCAATCGAAAAAAATATCTGAGCAAGTTACTCTCGGCTACTTTAGCCAAAAAATTATTGGAATAAGTTGCTTTGTTTTCTTGATTAAACAACATACCTCTCTATAAATGCCTTAATGTAAATATTAAGGATAGAAATGCCCCAAAGATAACACGAACTGATGACAGGTGATGGTCAATGCAGGGTGGGTGGGATTATGTGTGGTAAACTTTCCACTTTCTGGAATATAAAGAGTATAACCTGGAAATTACTCTTTTTGTTCTAATAAATGATATCTGAGACATCTGAAACAAAACCTTCAAAATGCTGACAACAAACCAACACACATGAAAAGAAGGGGCATGTTCCCATAATGAAGAAGGGTCCTGAAGAAGGGCCTTGACCCAAAATGGCGACTGTCCATTTCCCTCCATAGATGCTGCCTGACCCGCTGAGTTCCTCCAGCATTTTGTATTTCTCCAGATTTCCAGCATCTGCAGTCTCTCTTGTGTTCCCATAATGAGTCTGGGCCCTTTGCTGAAATGAAACAAAGAAAACTGTCATCATCCAAATAAGAATCAAGTAAAGGTTGAGTGGGAAAGTTCACACAATAGGGAGAATGATTTGAAATGAGATTGAGGTCTTAATTAAACTGAA
Organism: Pristis pectinata; assembly: GCF_009764475.1. NCBI lineage: Eukaryota > Metazoa > Chordata > Chondrichthyes > Rhinopristiformes > Pristidae > Pristis > Pristis pectinata. The sequence continues at coordinate 26,614,207 of NC_067414.1, read as the reverse complement.
AGGGTTTGAAATGATAGCTCTAAAGGGTTAAGTGGCACTTCTCTGCACATTATCATCAGAGGCCTTCAAGGAAATACTAACAAGGGAGGTATTGGTAATCTCCAGGGAGGACTACTAATGTGGTACTCATATTAAATCAATTAACAAAGATACAGGCAAATAGAGACTTATTTCAGTTCTATGTAAAATAAAGAAAATAATGAAGACATGGACCAAATGTAGCCTAAAATGGAGCCCTTGGCTGTAGAGTTTCAAACATAGATCACACAGAAGTTTATTGATCTTCATCTTGAATTTATTCAGTGACTGAGCACCAAAAGATTAGTAAACCCTTGAGCGAAGAAATTTCACATCATCTTAGTTGTAAAAAGCTGATCCTTTATCCTGAGTCACTTTAGAGTTAGGATATCAAGGAATTTGGGGTTAGGCTGGGAAGGTGTTGAGACATCAGTTATACTATATCACATGGTGAAGCATGCTCAGAGGATTGAATGGCCTTTTTCTATTTGTCATAATTTTGTTTTTTCCAGGAGTAAGGAAGGACTCACATCCATTATCCAAACTAACAAGAGTTTGGATGAAAATGAGCCTGCCTGACCAAACCTTAATACTGCATGGAATTTCATCCAGTTTGATGTTAAGTATTATAAAGGAAAGAAAAATGGGCAATGTATGCGGCATGAATGAAGAGGAAAGGGATCTAGGTGTTATGGTAGACTTAACATTAAATGGAGTACTTTTCACCCTCATAGTGGCAAACTGAACTGAACAACTCATTGCCCATTTTAATAGAATGGTGACTAGTTAGTTTCTATATCTGGCTGGCCATTTATCTGGTCAGATTATTGTTCAAGGTATGGTGAAAATTACCCCAACCAATACATAACAAAGCCAAAAAACTCAGTAACAGTCAGAAGAGTAGACTGCAAGTCAACAGAGATTATTAGCAAATTTACCACAGAGTTCAGCTTGACTTTGCATGAAATATTTTATCTCTCCAGATTTTTATTCTTATTTTCATTAAAGTTGGAAGAAATAACATTTGTGAATGTAAGGAGGCTCTCCATTCATAATTGCCCATTTTATACTAATGTACATTCACTGGTCCACAAATATTGAGTACATTTCTGGCGACAGAAATATAAAGAGATTGAAACACTGAAAGCAATGCAGAGAGGACCCATAAGATTCACCACTATCAGAATCAGATTTATTATCACTGACTTATTTGACATGAAATTTGTTGTTTTGTGACAGCATTACAGTGCAAAGACATAAAGTTACTATAATTTACAAAAATAAATAAATAGTGCAAAGAAAGGAATAACAAGGTAGTGTTCATGGGTTCATGGACCGTTCAGAAATCTGATGGCAGAGGGGAAGAAGTTGTTCCTGAATCATCGAGTGAGAGGCTTCAGGCTCCTGTACCTCCTCCTTGATGGTAGTAACGAGAAGAGGGCATGTCCCAGATGGCAAGGGTCCTTAGTGACAGATGCCACCTCCTGAGACACCGCCTCTTGGAGATGTCCTCGATGGTGGGGAGGATTGTGCCTGTGATGGAGCAAGCTGAGTCTACAACCCTGGTTCAAGAACAGTTACTTCCCTTCAACCACTCGATTCTTGAACCAACTGGCACAACCTTAATCACTACAGTTTAGCAACACTATGACCACTTTGCACTAAAATGGACTTTTTTTTGTTCTAATTGTGTTTTCTCCTGTTAAAAATTGTGCATAATTTATGTTTAATTTATGTTTTTCTTGTGAATGCTGCTTATATGATGCTATGTGCTTGTGAATCTGACAATAAACTTGACTTTGACTTTGGTATTTCCACTTCACTCAAATGAACATTAATCATCTCAATAAACCCATCCCATGCTTTATCATACTAAGGCTAATTCAGAAGCATGTAACAGGAAGAAGATAAATATATGCAGTTCTGCATTATTAATACTTAGGCCTAAGATGAAGTACTGCAAGCATTCACTATAAATTCTAACACTAATTTCAAGATATTTACATAACAACATAAAAGGTACATTTCCTACTGAAGAGTAAATACTTAGAATCCTTGAAATGACAGAAGGTAATTCTCTTCGAGTGGTGACGGGTACTCCACCATAGTAACTGTGCTGAAGAAATTTGAGAAACTCTTGTTTAAGTGAATAAATAAGGACTCCACCAAATTTCTGGTGAAGTTTTGCCAGCAGAATGGTCCAAGTCTCAAGGAATTCCCAAGTGATTGTCTACTATCATCACAACCTCTAAATGCTCAAGGGAAATATTGGATCTGATTTTAGTTAAGATGCAGCTGCAAAAAGAAAGCTCCTTTTTACTGTTAACTATTATTCAAAGGATCAGCATACGTGTGTATGTGCTTGTGTACTTATATGATGTCAAAAAAATGTCAAAAGCATTTCAAAAATAAAAATTGCTTCCCAAAAATACTTTCAAATTTTAAGCACAGCTGGGCATTAATAAACAATTGTAAACCTGGAAGAGAAACCAATAGCTTCTCATTCTTAGCCTCTAATTGACCCCAGGAAGTGCCTGTTTAACAGCTGTTAGGTTTTGTTGTCTTAAAGGTATAGGCCAATTACACACTGATCCACTTTAATGACATAGTGATACTACTGTCCTTATAATAACACACCTCTGACCCAATAGCACCACACAGATTTCACTGATAGGAATCTATAGTGATTGTGACAGAAGACAAGATTATTTACTAAAAATCTAGCATATCATAAAACTATCATTTATATTGCACCATATATTTTCTGCTTATACTGTGTTATATATACACTTTATATTCTTATTGATACCCCACATACAGTGAAGAACACACAGTTGATATTGTGGCACATTCCATTAATATCATGACATCTTGTTTTCTCATTTGAAGAGATTCCAGATGTTGGAATCTGGAACAAAAAAAACAGAATGCTGGAAGAATTTATCAGGTCAAGCAGCATCTATGGAAGGAAAAGGTGTAAGTCTGACAGAAGGTGCTTGAACCACTGAATTCTTTCAGTGTTCTGTTTCTGTTTTCTCATTTGCAGAGTTCTAATGAAGAGCCCTCAACCTGAAATATTAACCTTCCTCAAATGCCACTTGTCATGAGGGTTTTCAGCAATTTCTGCTTTTTTTAAAATTTCAAAATCATTTAGGACCTGTTCAGACATTAGAATAAGGTTTAAAAATATTTTAATTGTTAAGGAAATTCAAGTTAATCAACTTAAAATGCGCATACACACTTAAAAAGGTTCACATTCTATTCTCCCAACAGCTGGTTTGTTCCATTCATTTCCAGCACAAGTGTCCAGCAGCCAAGATTCTACTGAGCAGAAGGCTGTGATACAGCCTCTGCTTGGGAATGGCTCAGTTACAGGCATATCTAGCTGTAGATCTATGTGGACCTCAGAAGATCATCCATCTTCAATGCTATTATTCCACTAACACTGCAGGAGGTAGGTTTTATTGATTAACACTAACAGTTCCAAATGAAACCACAAGTTACCTTTTAAATGGAAGCATGTCCAGTAACAGAACTGCTATTGGACCTGGCAAAGTATCTATGATCCCATTCATTTCAATGGGGGTTGTAAAGCTGTAGATAAGAAGAAAATAGGGGAATATTTTGTTAAATAATTATATTTTGAAAGAAATCAATGAAGAAAATTAGCTAAAATTATGATAATAAAAACATAATTATTTAACAAAATATGAGCTAATTTTCTTCAATGCTTTCTTTTACAATATCTTTCAAAAACATAAATTATTTATTTCACTTTTAAATGTCAGGGACATTCAAAGACATTTAAAATCCCTCAAGGCTACAACAAGTTTGTCTACCAGCACTGCACTTTCTCTGTAACTGTAACACTATTTTCTGCCTTCTGTTTTGTTTTCCTTTTGTACTATCTCGATGCACTTAGACACGGAATGATCTGTCTGGATGACATGCAAACAAAAGCTTTTCACAGTTTCATGGTACATGTGACAAGAACAAACCAGTTACGAGGTGTGAAGGTTTCTTGGCTGTGAAAGCTTTTGGGAACACTCTGGGCTGAGGCTTCCTCCAAGAACCACTGTGGGCCTTGCTTGGGGCCCTTCAGGCCAGTGACAAAGGTTCTCCATATCTGGCACAGGTAAGCATGTTCATGGGGTAAATCTTAGCACCGATTACAAACAGAGGGCCAGTGCCAGTGAAGGCTGAGCTGGTGATTTTCATGATCCTGGTAAATATCAAAGGTTCTAAATGGTTCTAAATTCATTTGAGTAATTTCATTTATTTTTGACATATTTAAACAATGAACAAGTCATATTCATTATTAGCTCTAGTTAGAAGTAAGCTATCACTCTCAGACTTAAAAATATCAGCTGGTCAAGCCACTCCTGGCATTCTCAGAAACAAAGTTCCAAATCTCTAAAATCCTTTAGATGTGCAAAGTGTTCCTTAACTTTACTCCTGAAAATTTTGAGTTTATAGTGGTTAGCGTAACCCTATTACAGCACCAGCGACCTTGGTTCAATTCCGGCCGCTGTCTGTAAGGAGATTGTACGTTCTCCCCATGTCTGCGTGGGTTTCCTCCAGGTGATCCGGTTTCCTCTATGCAAAAGATACATTTCACTGCGTGTTTCGATGTACATGTGACTAATAAAGATATTTTATCTTATAATTTTCAGCCAATACCTTCTAGACTAATCCAACAGCATCTGACAAACCAGCAACTTTTACTACCAAGAGGGACAGATGGAACATCAACACTAAATCACAAACCATCCTGATCTAGAAATATTTCATCATCCCTTCATTGTCACTGGGTCTAACTTCTGGAACTCCCTCCCCAACAGCATTGTGAAAGTATCTTCATCAGAAGGACTTTAGTGGTTCAAGAAGTGTATTCTAACTTGCCCCTTCTAAAGTGCAATTAGAATGAGCAATAAACGCTGGTATTACTCGCAATGCCTACATCCCAAACAAAGAATAAGCAAAAAGGAGTTTCAGATTCCTGAACAAGCAAGAAGAATTTCTGTTACTTTCTCTTAGTATCTCAAAAACTTCAGTCGAGTCACAGAACATAAATCAGTACAGCAGAGGAATAGGCCCTTCGACCAATAATGTCAATGCCAACCATACCAATGAAAATTTCACCCTTGATTTTCTAAATACTAGGTGTTAGAATAAAGTTATAGAAAATTGCACACAATTGTTTTCAGATGTGGTTATAATTTGTATACTTACACTGAACTACAGTGAAGATTAAAAGATGAACTGGCCTGAATCTACAGGTTAAGAAGTCACTGTCATCAATGTTATTATACTTACTGCACAGGTACTAATAATTATATTCTAAGAGGCCCAATGTAATTTAAAATAATGGGATAATGGCTTAAGTATGGTGCCCATTTGATATGGACATTATACTTTAGGAAGATTGGCCTCAGAAATTAATGAAGAGTACAACTAGTGATGTGCCATAGGTATCAGTGTTTGAGCCTCAACGTTTTACAGTTTACATAGTGACTTGGAGGAAGGCACAACAGGTATAGTTACTAAATTTGTTGATGACGCAGAGATAAATAGGAAAATAAGTTGTGAAGAGGACATAAGGAGGGTACAAAATAATATAGATAGGTTAAGTGAACGTGTAAAGTTCTGGAAAATGGAGCATAAAGTGGAAAAATGTGAAGTTGTCCATTATGGCAGAAAAAGTAAAAAGAAGCTTATTATCTAGATGATGAGAGATGGCGGAACACTGAGATGTAGAGGGGCCTGTGTGTCCTAGAGCGTGGTTTGCAAAAGACTAGTTTGCAGATACAGCAAGTAATTAGGGAAGATAACAGAATGTTATTGTTTATTGCCAAGAGAATTATATACAGGGAGGTTATGCTTCGGTTATCTAAGGCTTTGGTGAGACCACATCTGAGACAGGGAGTGAAAGTTGCTGTGGGTAGACGGGAATGCAAAGTTGAGGTGAGAATCTGATCAGCCAACACCTTAGTAAGTAGCAAAGCAGGCCTAAGGGGCCAAGGGCCAACTCCGCTGCTAACTCATATTTGTATGTTGAAGAGTAAAGTTAGGAAGAAACACATAGGAGAAATTTGGAACTTTTTTTCTCCAAAGATCAGTCAATGCTAGATCAGTAGTTAATTTCAAATCTGAGACCAAAAGATTTTAACCAAAAACATAGGGAGAGGGTGGGTACAGAAATTAGGTCACTGATTAGCTATGACCAAATTGAAAGGCAAAATAGTGCAAGGGTGTAAACCACCTTTCCTCTGTTCCAAAGGCAAAATATGTTTACGATGATACCCACTATCAAAGGACTTTAATTTAATCCATCACAAGGCCTGAAAGTAATTTTTATCTTTATTGAAAATTGAGAGTTCTCGTTTAAAGGCATGTGGAATTAAAGCCATTTTCTTGCAGATAATTTATCATGATATAAGTGTCCCTGACAGAACACATCATTTGTTATCAGTAATGGTCTATGTTTTAATTGGATTCAGCAATGTAAAATTTGCCATTCATAACTGTGGTTGAAGGGAGTCACATTTGTGAGTTTTGGGATCAAAGTACATTGCTGAGTTCTGTCAGAGATCTCAACATGAATACATATAACTAATTACCATGCTGTAGCCTGGCAACAATTAATCGAATATTGGATGAGCAAATTCCAAGACATGTCCCAGTTTTATCAACAGCTGACACTGATGTTAACTTTCAGCACAGTGCCATAAATATCCATCAATGCTCAACGTTCTGCCTACAGAAGGCAGAGGGTGTTTGTAGAAGGGGAGTATTCAACCTGGAGGTCGGTGACTAGTGGTGTTCTGCAGGGATCTGTTCTGGGACCTCTGATCTTTGTGATGTTTATAAATGACTTGGATGAAGAAGTGGAAGGGTGAATTGATAAGTTTGCAGATGATACAAAGGTTAGTGGTGTAGTAGATAGTGCAGAAGGTTGTCATAGGTTGCAATGGGATTTAGACAGGATACAGAGCTGGGCAGAGAAGTGGCAGATGGAGTTCAATCCAAAGAAGTGTGAAGTGAATCACTTTGGAATATCTAACTTGAAGGCAGAGTACATGGTTAATGACAGGATTCTTAGCAGTGTGGAGGAACAGAGAGATCTTGGAGTTCTAGTACATAGATTCCTCAAAGTTGTCATGCAAGTTGATAGAGAGGTTAAAAAGGCATATGGCGTGCTGGTCTTCATTAGCTGGAGGATTGAGTTCAAGAGCAGTGAGGTAATGTTGCAGCTCTATAAGACCCTGTTTAGACCACATCTGGAATATTGTGTTCAGTTCTGGTCACCACATTATAGGAAGGATGTGGAAACTTTGGAGAGGGTGCAGAGGAGATTTACAAGAATGCTGCCTGGATTGGAGAGCATGTCTTATGAGGAGAGGCTGAGCAAGTTAGGGCTCTTCTCCTTGGAGAGATGGAGGATGAGAGGAGACTTGACAGAGATTTATAAGATTATAAGAAGCATAGACAGAGAAGACAGCCAGCATCTTTTCCCCAGGGTGGCAATGGCCAATACTGGAGGTTACCCATTTAAGGTGCATGGAGGAAAGTTCAGGGCGGATGTCAGAGGTAGGTTTTTTACACGTGGAGTGGCGGGTGCCTGGAATGCCACCGGGTGGTGGGGGGGGGGGTGGTAGGGGCTGATACAATAGGGCCATTTAAGAGACTCTTAGATAGGCACATGGATGAAAGAAAAATAGAGGGTTATGGGGGGGTGAAGTAGAGAGGGGGTAGATAGAATGTGGATAAGGTTTATATAAGTTTGCACAACATCGTGGGCCAAAGGGCCTGTACTGTGCTGTACTGTTCTATGTTCTAAGTTCTTAACGTTCAATAATTCCTAACTTGAGGCATATGACAAACCTCTCACTAATTGTTCACTGGGGAGACCTGCTATTGATGGGCATGGTGCAGAAAACTTATCCCAAAAGAAGCTGCTCTATGTGACTCAATGGACACATTTCAATAACTACAGGCAGGTGACAATCAGAGATGAGTGAATTTTGTACTGTTGAATTTGAGTCTATAATCTTTTGATCAATGTCCATGGGATTTTACTGGCAGATCTCCCATTCATCTGCTGATTGTACGGTGCAAACTGAGTTACTCTATATATAAACAAGCTCTGGGCAAGCAATAGCACAGGTAATCAATTTCCTTGGGTAGGTTTTCTTCTTCATTTACACATTTTCTGATGTACCTTTATGGGGAACAAGAGGAAAATTTTGTGGGAATCTCTTGTGTTGATTTATATTACCCCTTTCCATTAATGATTAATGTCTGTTCATCTTGCATACTACATCAGGTGTATGACATGTTCATCTGAGATAAAATGATGTACCTGACAGAACTGTGTCATCAATCACATTTCCAATCATCTCTGCCATAGCAGCATGCGTTGATAGAAACAACACAAGTTAGGAATAATAACACCCAGCATTGAATTAAGCACTGGATTCAGATATAACACAGATACACCCAACCCAGTCGACCCTGCAGAATCCTCCTCATCTGGGAACCTGCCTAAGTTAAGCAAGCAGCAAGACAAATTAGTCACAGTGAAGGTCCCAGCCTCCTGTATTATCATCACTGGGGTCATCCCATGCTATTGGCAAAAATTGATCCAGAGGCAGTGGCACTAAAATTACATTTGGTGGAGAGTGGACTTCAACATTGACATCAAATGTATTCAAGACATCTCCTCCCGATTACTGCCTACTGCCTGAATTCAACTGTGGAATCAGGAGTCCTCCATATGGAATGCCACTTGGAAGAAACACTGGAGTGCGCAGAGCTCAGGATCCACTCTTGGTAGGGATCTTCAATGTCCGTCACCAAAAATGGGTTAGTGACCGAGCCGGATGAGTCCTGAAGGACAGAGTTCCCAGTAATTGGAAAGACTGTGGATGCTGGCAATAAGAAATAAAAATGGGAAATTCTGAAAATACTCAGCAGGTTAGGAAGCAATTATGAAGAGGGAAATGCAGCTAACGTTTCAAGTCAATGGTCATTTATCAGTCTGGATCTGTGGCAGGTGATGAATGAACCAGCATGGACTTCATCCTTACCAATCTTTTAGAAAACAAACAAACCTGCAGATGCTGAAAGCTGAAACAAAAACAAATGCTGGAAGAACTCAATCTGTCAAACAACATTTGAAGAAAGAGAAACCAGTAAGGGTCTTCAACCTGAAACATATACAGGTTTCTCTATCCACAGATGCTGCTCAACTCACCAAGCTTTTACTGCAGGTACATCATAACCATGATATTATTGAAAGGACTGATAACTGCTCAGCATCCTTGTAGTCAGAAATTCCCACCTTCACCTGGCGCACGCCCTCCATTATGTTGTGTGGCACCACCATCATGATAAGTAAGCGAGATCTAAACCAGACAAATGCTCTGAACTGAGCATTCAAGTGCTGTGGGCTATTGGCAGCAGCAGCAAGGTATTACTCTACAAGTTGTAACCTCTGAGCCCAGCATATCATTTACTCCACTACTTTCATCAAACAAAGGTTCAACCCTGGTTTAAATAGCAGAGTAAAGTGCAGAAGCTTTTCTAACTCTCTTCAGTCAGAAACTTTCAGTGGATGATCCATTTCAACCCCTCCACCAATATAGATGCAAGTCTTTAATCAATTTGATTCACTCTACAGGATATCAAGAAAGGGATGAGTCCACTAGATAAAACAAAGGCTACAGAGCAACAAACCCCCCAGCTGTACATTGAAGATGTATTTCATGTCTCCCCCTGCCTCTAGCCAATCTGGTCCAGTAACAAATGCAACACCGACATTAACCGATGATATGAAAAATCATCAATGTACGTTCTGGCTAAAATGCAAGACAAATCTAAATTGGTGAATTACTACCCACATCAAGTAAGCATCAAGAACTTTTATCTAAACAACAAAGGTCTAATGGAAGGTCACTGACGTGGAATATTATCTCAGCTTCTCTCCAGAGATGCTGCTTGACCTGCTGAGGTTCTCTGTTTAATTTCAGATTTACACTAGCTGCAGTGATTTATCTGAGACCCAGGTATACAGAACCAGCAGAGCAGCAAAACACAAGGCACTTCACAGGAGGGTTATCATACAAAAATTAACTCTCAGGTACATTGACATTTTTACAACAAAATTATCAAAATCTTGGTGAAGAATGGAAGTTTCAGGAGTATCTTGAAGGTGGAAGGAGAGGTTGCAAAGCCAAGAAGCTCAGGGAGAGAATTTAAAAGCTCACGATCTTGGCAGCTAAAGGCACACTCCACAATGGTGGAGCCACTACATTTGATTCCATAAACACTATCTCATTGTTCCTTTTTATTTTGCACTATTTATTTATTTTTGTAATTTATAGATTTTTGTGTCTTTGCACTGTACTGCTGTCTCAAAACAACAAATTTTACATCATATGTCAGTGATAATAAATCTGATTCTGATTCTGAATTAGAACACAGATATCTCGGAAACTTACAGGACAAGAGATCAGAAAAAAGAACAATAGGTAGTTTGAAATGAGCGGTGAGAATTTTTAACTCAAGCCATTGCTTGACCTGAAGACAAATTACATGAGCAAGCACTGAGATGAGGAGTGATTGAGATGGTATGAGGTTCATTGTGGGCAGCAGAGATCTGGATAACCTCAAGGTTATAGAAAGTAGAACAAGGGAAGCCATGGAGAAGTGAAACAGACTGGTCAAATCCATGGGGAACGAAGGAATAGCTGAGGGCTTTAGCAGTGTTTGAGTTGAGGCAGAAGCAAAGTCTTTTCTCAGTGTTAAGTCCAGTGAGGTGTCACCGAGTGATGACACATATACATGTTCAGTATAGATTTTGCAAGGGCTTCTCAGCTCCAGGTACCTCTGCAGCCTTTTGCCAGGGATGAGATGAGAGGGACTGCCCTTTATATTGAGGGACCATTTTGCTGAGTGTGGAATTATGGATCCTTGTAGACAGTGGTAAAATTTATCATGGACTTGAGTTAGACTTAGCACAGAGGAAGATGATTGTTATTTTTGAAGATGAATCATCTCAGTCCCAGGACAGTGTTGCAGGAGTTCCATGAGGCAGTATCATCTTTGACCTTCCCTATATCATAACTGAGAACATTTGCCAATGATTCAATTTCATTTGGTACTCCCCAGGTAATGAAGTAGTTGCTGCCCACATGCAGCAAGAGCTGGATGTGCTTCAGGCAGAGGCTAATGTGACATTTGCTCCACGTACATGTAGGCAGTCCGGTCTCCAAGATGTGAGAATCTCATCCCCTTGCTATTTAACAGCCGAAACCCTCACCGTGTACATTTTGAGAGTGTACATTGACAAGAAATGTAACAACCAGCCACATAAATACTATGGCAACAAGAGCAGGACAGAGTCTGGGTATCCTCACAAAATGATTCACCTCCCAACTCCGGAAAGCATTTCCACCATCTACACAAGTCCGGAGTGGGATGGAATACGCTCTACACACCTGAATAAATGGAACTTAAGAAAAAACTGACACAATCCCAGGACAAAGTAGCATGCTCGATTTCACCCCATTCATCAGTTGAAACATTCATTCCCTCAATTTCTGGCACCCCATTATCATTCACAGTGTGCACTACTGAGGTTCACTGTAGTCAGATATCTTTGGTAAGAAATGCTTAACTCGTGGTTAACAAAAATTGACCAGAAATTGCCGAGAAAATTCTACCCACTATAATGTGTGAAACCTGGGGCAGTGCTGAACTTTTTAAAACAGACTATGAGCTGAAAGGAAATCCTAAAGCATTTGTCTATACAAACACAAACTTTTCTTCTGCACACCTCCCCACACCATATGATAATATCACCAACCTTTTCAAGGTATTGCTAAATAACAGCCTGGCTCCAATGTTTCTGCTTCTCCCCATCAGTTTTCCCAAAGTGAGAAAATAGATTAAAATTCATTCACAACCTTTCAAAATGCTGATCTCAAGCTTTTTCCCCCATTGAGGTATGTTTGTTGCGATAATGGTTGGTATCAAACATAGCCATATCAGATGGTTCATGATCTTATAGCAGGCGTACAGGATGAAGATATTACAATCAAAGCAGAAGGTTCTGTTAATCAAACTGTGGATGTGGCTAAATTGGTACATTGGTTTATTATTGTCACATGTACCGAAGTTCAGTGAAAAATCTATCTTGTATACTGTCCATTCTCATCAATTCATTATAACAGTCCATTGAGGTAGTACGAAGTAAAACAGTGTTTTACCTTTAGTATTATAAAGTAAGGAGGGTTCTGGGCAAACTTTGGTAGCTTTCAGGAAGCTGTGGATAGAACCCTTTTGCATCATGAGTGATCACTGATGTGAATTATGTCCAAAATCCAAAATCATCTACAAGTTACACTTAAAGTTATAGAACAGCTTGCAAGGAAACTGTGGAAAGAGTTGATCATCTGTACAGACTGGTAAAATCTGTGTAAGGTACAGAATACAGAAGGCATTTTAGCATAGACTTTTGTATTTTACATCATAGCTTTATAACTTCAGATAACAACTTTGTAGTGTTTGATATTATATTATTGGCACTGTTTGCTCCATTTTAATACACGTTTAAATAGTTCTAGATTAGGCTGCACTGAGGCTTGACCAGTTTTACCCCACCCAGATGGGTTCAGGCCAAGATAGGTGCATGAGTAAGCTTCCTACATCACTAAGGCTTCTCTAACAGCCCTTCCCAAAACAATATCATCTATTAACCACCACCCCCATCATTCTCTCCCTTTGCCTTCCTTATTTCATTTTTAACTTCCACTTTGAACTCTGAGTAATCACTTAACAACCCAGCATTATTTTTCTTTGCTTTTTTTCCCCCTGAACTATCTAATACTCTTTTTGGTCATCCAGGGATCTCTACCTTTAATTTTCCAACCCTTCTCCCTCACAGCAATCTACCCAAGCTGTAGATGAAATACTGTAGTTCTACCCTACAGGGCTTCATTGTCAATGGGTTAAATTAGGGGAACCTTCATCTTCTGAAAGGCAATTAGATCAGAGTTGGTCTTGCCAGTGAATTCATGTCTGTTAACTAATGAAGGAAAATAATCCAGTTTTGCTAAAGCATGTAATTAGGGGATTCAAACTTTAAAGGTTAAGCTTGTTACCAGCAATTAATTACAGCAGTCAAGGTTAGAGATTTAAATCTTAAAAGAAATGCCCATTTTGGGTATGTGAATAGAATTCCCAAATTGTCAAAATCAAGTCACGGTAAAGACTGAAGTATAAATTATATTTTATTTCATTGCCTTTATGTGAGAGGGAGTGTTGTTCTGCTCATTAGCTATAACCTAATTAAAAGGTTCTTCTTGAGTGCATTTACAAGGTTGCTACATGCTGTGACCAGAACAAATGATCCCAACAATTATTTTTATGCATCTTTAGTGGCATTACCAAAATTCTACTGTTCTGCTATTTTAAAAAAAGAAAGTCAAAAATTTTCCAAAGTTGAGACTTGGACCAATGTACATAAACTTCCTTGAGAATCATTTAAATTATGAGATAAATTAGCTTTTAATAAGTGGCAACCGTCCAAAGTACTGTGTTGATAATCACAGCTGCTGTTGCATTGCACCAATGAAACACATTGGACAGCATGATCTTTAGCATTTTTTCCTCTAATTTGACATTGAACTTCTGTTATAAAACTCTGCAGTTAAGGTCAATTACAGGAATACAATCAGTTACTAAACCAGGACTCTACAAATATAAAATATGCACAAGTAACCAGGTACGTTTTATTCGAAATGTGAGGAATCTAACATGCAAGCCATATCTCATTGTTAATCAACTGTTTTCCCTGTGTATCCCAAGTAATTACAATGTATTAATTTTGCACAGCTCCTCACCAGCATGCCAGAACAGTTAAATGTCTGCGAAACAAACATAGTTGTGGCATCACAACCTTCAGGGTGAAGCTTATTGTAAATTGCTTAATATTAGGAGGGCAATTTTCACCTTCAGTGCCTTGGTGGGGATCTGGCACAGCATATGCCGACTTATTTCTAGGAACTGCCTGATAGGGCAGTCACTGTAGTGTACAGCGCCAGCGACCCGGGTTCAATTCCCACCGCTGTCTGTGAGGAGTTTGTATGTTTTCCCCGTGACTGCATGGGTTTCCTCTGGGTGCTCCAGTTTCCTCCCACATTCCAAAAGACATATGGGTTAGGAAGTTGTGGCCACGTTATGCTGGAGCCGGAAGCGTAGCAACACTTGCGGGCTGCCCCAGCACACTCTACGCAAAAAGATGCATTTCACTGTGTGTTCGATGCACACATGACTAATAAAGATACCTTACCTTATCTTATATCCATCTCTGAAAATCTGGATCTGTCCCACAACATCATGAAAGGTAACAATTACTCACTGAAATGCAGTGTTTCTTTTCCTGGTTATGGAAATAAAATAGGAAGATAATACACTTAATATTGTGTACAATTTTATACATATGTTGATCCACAAGTAACGTTTGAAATTGTAGGAAACTTGGTAGTTTCACTCTTCACCGTGTGTTTATAGCATTCACAATGAACAGCTAAACTCTCCCTACTTATGGCTCCTATTCCTTGCTACCTTATAATTTCCATATTTCTTTATGACAGAGTCATTCAGCCCATCAAGCATATGCTGCCTCACATCACAATCCCATCAACTGAGTTGCCCCAGTTATTTCCTTGTAACCAAACCTCTCACACATGCCTTTTACCATTCCCCAATTCTCCTACCAACCACCTATACTAGGGCAACTTAGTGGCCCATTAAGCTAACAAATGGCACACCTTTGGAATATTGGAGGAAACTCAGGCTCCTGTGGAAACACACACAGTCACAGGGAGAATATGTAAACTCCACGCTGACTGCATCAGAGATCAGAATCAGACCTGGGTAACTGAAGCTTTAGTAAGACACCTATACCACCTGCAGTGCCACAGTACTACCCATTAATGAAAAATTGTTCCAACTTCTTACATCACTTTAAGTACTTCCCCCAGTTCCTCACTCAGCCATACTTCCTTTCCATTCTTCTATATTCCTTTCTATATTCCTAGTAAATATCTACACACCGGTTCAGGTTACTTTACTATCTAGGAAAACCATTTCCAGCAGTCCTGAAAGTGTAAAATAAAATCAGATCTATACATCCTTTGGGGACTTTGCTGTTCCTCCCCTTTCAACCACAATCTTCCCTCCAATTCTTTTAAGAACTGAAGCTAGCTTGACTAATATCAATATTGGGCAATTTGTCAATTGTATAATTACTGTAAGATCAAGTGAGAATTTCATGCATGTTGTGGCAGAGCAAAAGAATCATCAACAAATCTGTTTTCAGGTTAAACAGAAGCATTTATTCAAATAAACTCTTCTGCAGGAAAGAGAGGGGTCCAAATCACCTTATAGGTGAAGTACACTCTCCCTGATTGTACATAGCATTGAAATTTACACACATTTTGGAAGTAAGGTGCAATTCATCCAATGTGTAGAGATTCAGTTATCATCTCCTAACAAATCCAAAGCAAAGTGGTACATGATCACTTTTCCCCACATGACTGTCAAGTTCCTTGAAAATGCCTACCTCTGATCTGATTTACAGATCATCTCCATGCATTTCTGCAGTGATTCTGCAGGAACAGGATGAGTCCGTTATTATCCCATAAGACTATTTATCTCATGAAAGACGCATTAACTTTTCCATATTCTATTAGGCATTATTGCAGAAGTATGTCATTCTAAGTCTTCATCTGTGTTGCCCTGTGTGTATTTATGCCAACACAGGTTCCTGATTGCTGTGGAGTTGATATAAGTACTATTCTAATTGTGTGGCCTCTGGCAAGGAGAGGTTATCTTTCAGAAAATATTCCAATCTACTACTTATTCCATGCTTGCCAACTAGCTTAGCTTTACAAACCAAATCTAACTTGTGGAACAAAATATGCTCTTGTCTTCCATTTTTACATTCTGATATGCAAGCTAATCCTACACTCCTACATATGTTGTATTGAATTGTCCAACTATTAATCAAATTAATTATTTTTGCATGTGGAATGAGACATCCCACCAGAGACATATCCAGAAAATTACTGTAGTGTTATCTTGCATTCAGCTTTTAATACATACACTTTATTTTCATTTCCCCTCCAGCTTTCCACCTTAGTTCTGAGGCATTGAAATCCCCACAATTATCCTATTTTCTGTACCCTCCTTCACACACAATTGTTTGTAGTCCACTTGTTAGGGCTTACAGCCAAATACACAGTCACCTTTCATTTATTTCACCACCTATTGCTACTAATTGTGTCCATTATTTTTGTAGTCTCCCCTTCTATTATTTCCAGTCTTTCTATGTCTTTTCTCATTCCTTGCTGATAGTGGTACATCTCTTACTAATGTAAATAAGTTATTTTGTGAACCATTATTTTTTAGCCTCATCTCACACAAAGGGCTGAATGGCCTTCAGAAAAGCACACAATAAACCTTGTCTCCTTGTAGTTTACTTGGTTGTATCTGCAGCCTCAGGCAGTACATGGATGAACTCTGTAGAAAACTTGACATTTCTGCCTAACCATCCAAGTGCCTGGAGTTCTAAGAATACATTATTAGCATGAAGAAGAATATAAATTTAATAATAGCATTAACATTATTGCATTATACAAAGCGGTGGAGCCACAAATGCAAGATGTCAACCAAGAACTTCTGCCCTCTTCCTTTCTAGCCCTGATGAAGAGTCTTGACCTGAAACATTGACAATTTATTTCCCTCCATAGATGCTGCCTGACCTGCTGAGTTCCTCCAGCATTTTGTGTGTGTTGCTCCAGATTCCAGCATCTTCAGAATCTCTTGTGTCTCTGTTTTGCTGCTCCACTGCAAAGTCATTTTTAGGTTTTCTTTCTCCATTCCTCCTCTGAGTCTCTAGAAAAGGGCCATCTATCATTAAAGAAGGATAGACATGATACCGTGGTTTGAAAATGCATCCCCTTAAGCATCCTGCAGGTGAATTTGTGCCTGAACACTTGCAACATCATTGTTCCATTATTTAAGTGAATGCCTGATGTGAAACGCAACAGCAGAAGATAGGATGCCCCAGTAAAGCCTGGAACAACAGCTAAAGAACACATTGGCACATTGACCTGCTTGAACCTTGCCTTTCTGTTTGTGCTTCCGCACAAGCTTCCTTCAAAGCTGCAAATTAATCAGTATTCACCACCAAATTGTTAACTATTTTTCTTTCAGAGTAAATCAAACAGTGGCCGATTCAACTTCAGGAGTGATGCACAAGCTCACCTTTTCTCAGTTCAAAAGGAAACCCGAACATCCTCTTAAAAAATATTAAAATGGTTCTCACTGCACCTTTATTTAGGGTGCCTTGATACTGAACAGGAAAGCAAGTCGGTCCTCTGCTGAAAGTTGACATGTTCTTGTGACCATTTTTTGAAAGGTGCCAAACCTTTCACAGAATAATGTCCTGTGGTGGAACTGATATAAAAACAAAAAATGTTGGGAATACTCAGCAAGTCCGGCAGCATCTGTGGAGAGAGGAAGTTACCATTTCAGGTTGATGATCTACCATAGAACCATAGAACAATACGGCACAATACAGGCCCTTCGGTCCACCATGTTGTGCCGCCCTTCAAACCACACCTAAGACTATCTAACCCCTTCCTCCCACATAACCTTCTAATTTAAATTCCTCCATATGCTTATCTAACAATCTCTTGAACTTGTCCAACGTATCAGCCTCCACCACCACCCCAGGCAGCACATTCCATGCACCAACTACTCTCTGGGTGAAAAACCTCCCTCTGACATCTCCCTTGAACTTCCCACCCAATACCTGAAAGCCATGTCCTCTTGTATTGAGTTTTGGCGCCCTGGGAAAGAGGCGCTGGCTGTCCACTCTATCTATTCCTCTCAATATCTTGTGTACCTCTATCATGTCTCCCCTCATCCTCCTTCTCTCCAATGAGAACAGCCCTAGCTCCTTTAGTCTCTCCTCATAATCCATACTCTCTAATCCAGGCAGCATCCTGGTAAATCTCCTCTGCACCCTTTCCAATGCCTCCACATCCTTCCTATAATGAGGCGACCAGAAATGGACACAGTACTCTAAGTGTGGCCTAACCAGAGTTTTGTAAAGCTGCATCATCACTTCTCAGCTCTTAAACTCGATCCCCCGACTTATGAAAGCTAACATCCCATAAGCTTTCTTAACTACCCTATCCACCTGCGAGGCAACTTTCAGTGATCTGTGGATATAAACCCCCAGATATGATTCCTGTGGACCCAATCAGTGACATCCTGGACCCTGGCACCTGGGAGGCAACAAACCATCCGGGATTCATGCTCACTGCCACAGAACCTCCTATCTGTTTCCCTGACTATCAAGTCCTCTATCACTACTGCCTTCCTCTTCTCCTCCCTTCCCTTCTGAGCAGCAGGACCGGGCCCAGTGCCAGGGACCTGGCTACTGCTGCTAGGCCCCGGCAGGTCATCTCCTTCAACAGTCTTCAAAGCGGAAAACCTGTTACTGAGGGGAACAGCCTCCGGGGTCCTCTGCTCTATCTGCCCGTTCATTTTCTTTTTCCTTTTCCGTCCCCTGACAATCACCCTTCTACCTACTTCCTGGACTCCAGAATTACCTGCTCTAAGGGGGATCTGGTGGATCTGGTGGATCTGGTGGATTCTATCTGGATTAGAACAGCTCCTTTTGAACCTCCATACTTGGAGTGGAAATTCACCCAGGGTTTCATCCACCTTACTGTAAAAGGTGGATTGCAATATCAGCTTGTTACTTACAGATACACCTATTCCATTCTACCTGCCCCCAGATAACTGCTGAACTCCCTTCTTACAGGCGTCTACCATTACTTTAAAGCTTCTATATGCTCTACAAGGAATGGAACAATATTTTGTCCCAGACAAGGCTAATGCCAGCAAAGGGATGGAGTTACTGTGAACCTACATTTACATGTCACCTTTACTGCAGCTCCACTATGTGCTTGACAAGGTCTTTGTCGGACTGTGACACCAATAGGAAGCATTTGAAACAATTAGTTCTTTTTTTCTCTGATAATAGTCTTGTAAGATGCTTAGGAATGTTTCACTACATTAAAGGACCAGATAAATCCATATTGTTATGTTGTAATTGTAATTGCCTGCTCTGGGGATAGTGCTGCTTGATTGGTCCATCTCTCCAGATTGGAGTAGATAGCTGGTTCATGTAACAAAGGTCACTTTGCAGCCAAAGGAGACTGGCCATGCAATTTCTGATATATCTGCAACTTACATATTTTCTTTGAGAATGCCAGAGGCACCAAATGAAGCACTCATCCTGTGATGTCATCTTCAGAAATCCTATTGGCGATTTTAACTGTTTGGTGGCTGCAATTAAAATCCTGTCTGCCCCTCAGCAGATTGAAAATACAATGATTTAATTGAAAGTCAGTAACATGTCATCGTTTTACTTTCCATCCATATCCTACCTGGATCAGGTGGGAAGCTATTGTTTGCCTTTGGGGGAGGGGCAGGGTGAAATCAGGCAACCCTTTCTGTCCACTGGTCATTTGGCATTAAATTAATCGAGTGTTTTATGCTGGGTCCCATCACAACAATTTGACCGAAGCAAAAACAAAACCAAATTTAAACCCAAACTTGTCTTTTCAATCAAATGCCTTGCTTTCCTATATTCACATTAACTTTGGATCTGTCACTGTAGTTATGCTACAAAACATAGTTACAACTGTGCTGATTCACACCTGTTTGTGATAATTCTCTCTCCAGAACTGAATTGTTGCATTAAATAGGTTTTTAAGTTAGGGAAGCTCATTTACAATTAACTTTCACCAGCCATGGTAGCGCCACAGGCAGTCAAAATAAGTTTGTCAATTTAAGATGAAATTTGTGATTGATAAGATCTGTCAAAAATTTACATACTGAAATTGGATGCAGTACAAATAAGTGATTATATCTTTTGGAATGCAGAAATGCTGGATTACAAAAATAAACAACATTTATTACAATACACTTCCCTATCAAGGCTGCAAGTCAAATTTATCAAAAAAATTCAAGTTTGAGATTATCATCGTGTGGAAAATGATAGGCCTGGAAGTTCTTAATGAGATTTGCTAATCTAATGCATGATAGCTTTGGAGGAAGATTGGAAAAACAGCTTTTCCAGCCATCATCAGGCTTTCTGCTGATCATTCCCTGAAGTCAGGCACGGATGTGGGAAGCAGAGTACGGAACCACACCCCCCCCCCACGCCCCCAATCATTAAGTACCTTCAGAACGTGTGCACATGTGTGCAAAATGTACAGATGCTCCTCCAAAACATGTACCCTCTCCTGCCTGAAGTTACGATGGAAATTTTACCTTCATAGTTTATTCTGGGTATGGAACATCTGAAGAATTAATAACAGGACAAGTTGTGCTTTAAGTAATTTTATGGATTATTTGTCATATTTTGACTGAGTGGTCAAAACCTACGTGGCCTGAATTTGCAAATAGAGGAATGACCAGTAATCTTACGGTAATCTTAAACTGGGCTTTAAAATCCCATTGGAAAGCAAGGCAGAAAATTGCCCCAATACCAATACCAGCAAATCAGCAGCAAAGGGCACCACATTAGCTAAAGCCAATGAAAAGCTATTCCCCCCAGGTACCACCTTTACCACATCCAACAAGTACAATTTAGTTAATGTCGCTAGGTGTATGCCATGAACCCACAGTCCTTACACACAACAGGTCCAATGTCCAAATTTAGCACACAAGACTATGACCATGGATTTTGAATAATTATAAAATAGTTTGAGGTAGAAAAACAATATTTAAAAATATATATATTCTTCCTGTAGTATGCTTCCAAAGCAAGGACAGGTCAATTTTGGAAGATGGGAGAGAAAGTGGCTTTCCACCATAAACAAAGCAACAAAGGCTAGAGAACAAGGAAGCCAAACTTTCAGAAATGTCAGGTTTTTGGATGATAGATTTTGAATATCAGACCTATACAAAAAGGACTGAGACACTGATAACTAACATACAGAAGAAGTAAGCAACATGAAAGACAAACGATACATTGACATTTTTTTTAAGTTGACAAGATTGAGTAAAGGTGTCTTATCACAACAATTTAGGCCCTTGGTGAGACGGAGGTATTGTGTACTGGTTGTTACTTTTCAGTTTTTCAAGCAAAGAAAACATTCTTCCCTTCCTTGTGCTTGTTTTATTCTTATGTCATTAGAGTTGCAAAGGTGCAAATATCTTTAATATTAACAGGACGGAAGGTAATATGATGAAAGATCATTGAACTGAAATGTAAATAATGTTTCCTTCACTACAGATGCTGCTTGACCAGACGAGCATTTCCAGCATTTGCTTTTTGATCAGCTTTTCAGCAGCTTCAGCTTTTACTCCGAGGATAATGAACAGATAATGAACTTGGTGCTCAGGAAAAAAGGAAAATAGAAAGGATTAGTATTAATAGAATCATAGAGTCATACAGCATAGATACAGGCCTTTCAGCCCAAATCATCCATGCCGACTGTGTTGCCAAGAGAACTCGTCCCACCTGCCCACATTTAGCCCATAGCCCTTTAAACATCTCCTATCCATGTACTTATCTAGATGGCTTTTAAATGTTGATAATGTGCCTGCCTCAACCACTATTTCTGGCAGCTCATTCCAAACTACGCACCACCCTTTGCGTGAAGAAACTGCCCCTGAGGTCTCTCACCTCTGACCTTAAACCTATGGCCTCTTATTTTTAGCACCTCCTCCCTGGGAAAAAGACTACGAGCTTTCACCTTGTCTATTCCCCTCATGATCTTATACACCTCCATCATTTCACCCCTTTATCACCTACATTCTGGGGCATAAAGTCCCAGTCTATGCAAACTGTTCTTGTAACTCAGGGCCTCAAGTCCAGGCAATATCCTGCTAAATCCTTTCTGCACTCTTTCTAATTTAATAACATCTTTCCTATAACAGGTTGACCAAAACTGTACACAATACTCCAAATGAGGCCTCACCTACGCCTTGTATGACTGCAACATAACTTCCCAACTCCTATATTCAATGCCCCAACCAATGAAGCATGCCAAACGCCTTCTTCACCACCCTATCTACCTGTGACACCACCTTCAGCGAACTATGCACGTGCATTCCTAGGTCCTTCTTTTCCATAACACTCCCTGGTGCCCTACCATTCACTGTACAAGTCCTACCCTGCTTTGATCTCCCAAAGTGCAAAACCTCACATTTACCTAGCTGATCAAAGTCCCCCAGTAATTTTTCATAACCTCCTACTATTTACAATACCAGCTATTTTAGTATCATCTGCGAACTTACTAACCATGCCTTGTACATTTACATCCAAATTATTTATATAAATTAGAAACAAAGGTCCCAGCACCGACCCCTGTGGCACACCACTAGACAAAGGCCTCCAGTCCAGAGAAACAACCCTCGACCATCACCCTCTGCTTCCTACTACTGAGCCAATAATGAATCCAGTCAGCTATCTCCCCTGGATCCCATGTGATCTAACCTTCCAGACTAGCCTGCCATGAGGGACCTTGTCAAGTCAAGTCAAGTTGAGTTTATTGTCATATGAACAAGTACATTTATGCACAGGTACAATGAAAAACTTACTTGCAGCAGCATCACAGGCACATATAAGCAGCAGTCACAAGAAAAATATAAATTAAACATAAATTATACACAATTTTTACAAGGAAGAACACAATTAGAATAAAAAGTTCACTTTAGTGCAAAGTGATCATAGTGTTGCTAAACTAGAGTGATTAGGGTTTTGCCAGTTGCTTCAAGAACTGAATGGTTGAAGGGAAGTAGATATTCTTGAACCTGGTTGTGTGGGACTTCAGGCTTCTGTACCTCCTGCCTGATGATGACTTCAAAAAGACAGCATGGCCCAGATGATGGGGATCTTTGATGATCAAAATTGCCTTCTTGAGGCAGCGCCTCCTGTAGATACTACAGATGGTGGGGAAGGATATGTCCATGATGTATTGGGCAGAGTCCACTACTCTCTGCAGCTTCTTATTTTGAATTGCCATACCAGACCATGATGCTACCAGTCAGGATACTTTCAACTGTACATCTGCAGAAATTTGTTAAGGAGGTTCAGTGTCAAGCCGAATCTCCTTAACCTCCTAAGAAAGTAAAGATGCTGGTGTACTTTCCTCATGATTGCATCTCTGTGTTGGGCCCAGGACAGGTCATCCAACATGTTAACACCCAGGAATTTAAAGCTGTTGACTGTCTCCATCACTGTTGATTCCCCAATGTAGACTGGTGCATGTTCGCCCTCCTTCCCCTTCCTAAAGTCAACAATCAGTTCTTTAGTTTTGCTGATGTTGTGCATGAAGTTGTTGTTGCAGCACCGGTCAACCAGGTGTCCTATCTCGCTCCGGTGAGCCGACTCATCGCCACCTGGGATTCATCCAACAACAGTAGTGTTGTTGGCGAATTTGAAGATGGCATTGGAGCTGTGCTTAGACACACAGTCATGTGTGTATGGAGAGTAGAGCAGGGGGCCAATACCTCCTCCCTGCTCATTCAAATGTGGTCCAAGACATCATCACTCATTTCCCTCATTTTCTCCACAGCAAAAACTGAAGAGAAATATTCATTAAAAATCTCTCCCATTTCTTTTGGTTCCACACACAGACAGCCATGCCGATCTTTAAGGGGACCTATTCTCTCCCAAGCTACCCTTTTACTCTTAATATACCTACAATAAAATAACCAAATCAAAGCAAGATAGTAACAAGGCAGCAATAGCACAGATTCATAATAACTCATTGCTGAAGCCCAAGTATCTTACAGTAGGAATCAGTCACATTTAGATTTCTTTATGTTGCAAACATTAAGTATAGGAAGTTATCCCTGGGTTTTTAATGTGGCATACCAACTACTTAAATTAAAACAAAATACAGTAAAATGAATTCCAACTTCTGACCATCTTAACAAGGCAAATCTTACATAACTGCATTGCTCTAATACCCATCCCAATGTTTTCATTTTAACAAATGAATGAAAAATTATTAAACAACACCAACCAAATATTGACCCTGCGGAATTGTGGTGGAGTGACAGAGGTCTGTATTTTGTAACAGGAACTGGATTCACCTCCAAGATCCAAACACATACTGACAAAAGCATATTGTCCTTCTGACTGCTACTTAAACCATCCCCATTAACTCATTTGAGAGATAGAGATATTCCTTTTTGTTCTGCTCATACCTCCCTTCTCCACTACCAAAAAGCAACTTATTTTCCTCTTTCCCAGTTCTGACAAAGGGTCCTGTACCTGAAGCATTTACTCTGCTTTTCATTCAGGTGTTGCCTAACCTGCTGAGCATAGTTTTTATTCCTAGATTCACCCAATTTCCATTCTGGTGTTATGGGCAGCTATCCTCCATTCTCGAGGGAGAATTCCTGGCACTTCTGTCCACCCAACTCACTTAAAAACTGACACATTGTGAGCTTATGTCTGGTGAGCTCTTCCCAGTTTCCTTCATAAGCACAGAGGATAGAAGCACTGGTCAGCATGAGCAATGGTACCCTGCTTAACATAACCCTGCAAATCACCATCTTGTAATAGCACTGTTGGTCCTGGAAAAATAAGCACTAAAAAATAAAATAAAACACACATAAAATTGAAAAAATTTGTCAGAACTTAATAGCTGACCAACTAGCTGAATTAGTCCTGACAGCTTATAAAATACAGCCATCCTTGTTGATCTTCATTAAGGCAATGAGAGCACAGTATGCTATCTGATGTTAGGTGAATGAGAGTACAGCATACAAATTTGCATTCAGCCAATTAGAGTGTGGTCAATGAGAATTCAGTGATATATTTTGTGAAGCATTGAAACAGTCCCTGTTACTTTAATAGGGGACAGAAGAGGAGGAGGAAGGAGAAGAAGTTATACTCTTCAGTCAGAACTTAACAACACTTGCCGATAGTTTTGATCTGCATAATACATTCACGTTAAATAGAGTACAAAGTACAAAATAAGTTTATGTGCAAAATTATCAGCATTGACCTAAGTGATGAAGTCAGAGCTGGGAAGAAGACTGGGCAGACTGAAAGGTACTGATGTATACAGAGAATTTGCTTAAGTTCAAAATATGTGGATCTGGAGAGGGTGGGTGAGGAAAAACAAATGAAGATAACTAAAAGACCCAAAGATAAAAGCTACCCACTTTTAACTGGAGATACAAGAGACATCAGATGGTGGAATCTGGAGCAACAAACAATCTGCTGGAGGAACTCAGCAGATCGAGCAGCATCTGTAGGAAGAAAGGAATTGTCAATGTTTCGGGTCAAAACCCTGCATCAGGACTGCATCAATCCTGATGCAGGGTTTCGACCCGAAAAGTCAGCAATTCCTTTCCTCCCACAGGTGCTGCTTGACCCACTGAGTTCCTCCAGCAGATTGTTTGTTGCTCCATCTTTAATTGGAACTGGTAATTCTTGCTTGTCCAGTGAGAATGCAGTAACATATTGTGTTGTGTTTACCAGTGTTTCATGAGCTGCAGTGGTTTTATGAAGGGACATCACATCACATCTGGATAAAAGTCAGCAGGTGATACAGTAAAGTTCCAATAATCTGGTATGCTTGGGGTTTTGGTGATGTTGGACAGCAGATTTTCTGGAATATTCGTGGTCTTTCACATTAAATGCCAACACATTTTTCATTCACTTTAGTTAGATGTTACATGGTATTATAATAAATTTCCCAGTGAACCCATTAAGTTTAGATTGAGAGTGAGAAACAGGACCCTGATCAGTTTAAAGGGCGCGTGGGAACTGAGGTACTTTTCCACATTGAAGAAGAGAAAAATGGACAGTCAACCCCAGTCACTCTGGTTCATCTCTTTGCACACAGTTAATATCAGTTAACAGAGGGATGAGAGCTACTTTCCATTCCACTCTTATGGTTAACCAAACAGAAATTTCATCTGCACCATCCAACATGAACAGTAAACAGGAAATATGGATTGTCCACTTAAGATAGTATAATTTCCTGTAACTTCAAGTGAGTTACTCTCTTTATTCTTGCAAAAAAATGTTTCAGAAAGACTCCCAATATGAACATACTGCTCAAAGGGGAGACTATTTATAATTTTAGATATGTCCATCATTTAATCTGACCTTCTTCTTAGCAGTTGAATAAATCTTACTCATCTAAAGCATTCAGAGTCAAATTTTGCAGTAGTGGGCCCATCATTACTAATATGTAATTCCTACAGCAATTTCCTCCATATGTCTGCAGTTAAGTACATCAGGAAGTTATTTACAAGAGACCTGCCTATCCAGGAAGTCAGATGGTATTTTGTTAAGAGACTCGCCATTGAACCACATGGAACAGCACAATGTTACTGTACCTACCTGATATATAATAACAAGAAGATGTTAAGGCTTCTCCTTTCCAGTGGAACCTCTCCCTTTCTCCCAAACTTCCTCTCTAGCTCTGAAAATTGAATTCACCAAACATGACATCTCATTCCCTGAAATTGTAAATTTATTGGTGATTTTAAAATGTAATTTAACTTTCTCTAAATCTCGTCATTTGTTCCTTCTCTTTATATCACATTCTGAGCCTGTGTTATATATTCCAACACTTTCTGCTTCAGACACTGAGCTGACCATTAAAGATTCTTCAATCTTATTGGTTAAGAAGATGCATAGTTCCTTGCCTTGCTCACAGATCCCAGATGCATTATAGATACTTCAATATTTCAATAATTTGATGACAGGAATTTATGGCACAAAGCTCCTAAGAAAGTCCAAGGGAAAGTAAGGTGGAATGAGCAACATAAAATTGGTCCAATGTATCCAATGACACAAAGGCATTTCTGTTGTCTGAATAAGCATGCCTTTAAAGCAAGATCTAGTTTCCATTATTTTATGCTTAGGAGATCAAGAATCCCCTGAGATCTGTATGCTTTGCTGAAGATGGTTTGAGATCGTAGGGCCGGTTGATCCAATGTACATAGTTGAAACAGCTTGCTTGACTGAGCACCAGTCAACAAGTTATTATGAATAGCTTCAGGCTCCTAGAGTATTTAGTAGCTATGGAAAGAATTATTAACCTTAACTGCCATGCAATATATGTTACATACTGACAGCAGGACAGTACATTCCAAAATCATTGAAAGGAGCTTCTAACTTCTCTTCAACTAGTATAGCCAACACTTAATGCAACATCACAGTTGATTGACTCCAGTACACATTCCTGGAATAAATAAAAGCGAAAATCCTTGGGCCTTTTGGCACATTAAACCTCATCTCCATCAGGAATGCAGTAGAAGGGTCAGAAAGCGGGCCAGGCCCCAGGCATGCTGACTCTTAACAATGCACATGTCATCACATACTGTCTTGTAAAGGGTAAAGCCACTGCCCACCACTTGCAGCTTGGCTGAAATTGGGATTCAGAAACACAGGAATTTGGCAAATTAAAACCAGCACACATGTGTCTGGAATATCAATCTTCTTAATACTGCCCATTTTCAGATTTTGAAGTCCATCTTGCCACAGCAACAATCACAGCTAATGCTGGAAATATGAAATGAAAAAAGAAAATAATGGAGACCTTGAGCATCTATGGAGAAAGAAACAAAATTAATGGTTCAGGTCAATGCTCCTTCAGGTGTTTTTGAGAATTTCCTGCATCTCCTTTTTCTATAATAAACACAGCAAAATTGCTTCATCCAGTTTTTGTATACTACTTGGATTATAGACTGACGGTGGATGTTTAAAATAACTTTCCCACAAAAAAGCTGTGCTAAACTTTGTGACAGGTTCCTTTGTGAATTCCAGATTACATAAAGACAAGGCAACAAACCTATCAAAACATCATTGTCTAGGTCAGATTCAATTTTTATATCTTTTATCCAGGGCACCAGAATTTTGCCTTTTTGGCTTTCCTGTTATTCATTGTTTCAAAGAAAAGCATTTCCTCTTCATACATGTCAATTTGAGGCACATCTTTAGCCTGAGGTTCCTAGCTGAAATCAATACAATGAACATTGCATATTAATGGGAGAATCAGTTCTTTTGATTCTCTGGTGCCATGGTATGGCCTTGAGCTTTTTGTTGTTTCTCCCTGTGGGTAGATTCCATTTTATTATCGGCATTTGGCCATCCTACAGCAAATTGCTTTAACTAATGTTTATTTTTGCCACACCTCTCATATGGCTGGGTGACAACTTACACTGGAATTACAAAGTTCTGCCATATGTAACTGGCCTGCCCATTCAGCAGCATTCTCTTTTCCAAATGCTATTCCGAGATCACCATCTGATGAGGGTTAATCTTCTGTCCACAGTTTCCTCTGTGTTGATATTTCGCTTAAACCTCAAGCAAAGTGGGCTCTCATTCATCAATTGAAAACAATCCCTAAGTAATTTAAGTAGAGTCCTCAATACTTGCGTAAACTGAGGAACACTGTCATCATCCCTTCACTGCTAGGAACATCAAGCACTTTCAGAAGAAAACAAACTGCTGGAGAAACTCAGAGGGTCAGGCAGCATCTATGGCGGGAAATACACAGCCAATGTTTCAGCTCAAGGCACTTCATCTGGGCTGAAAGAGTAGAGGGGAGATAGCCAGTATAAAGAGCTGAGTGGGAGTGGTGGGGGGAAGAGCTGACAAGTGATAGCTAGATCCAGGGTCCACTTATCACTTGCCGGCTAGCTACCTCCCCTCTACTCTTTCAGTCCGGATGAAGGGTCTCAACCCAAAATGTTGATTGTCCATTTCCTTCCACAGATGCTCCCTGACTCACTGAGTTCCCCCAGCAGTTTGTTTTTTGCTCCAGATTCTGGCATCTGCAGTCTCTTGTGTCTCCATCAAACATTTTCACTTTAGCTTCATCTTTTCTGAAAATAAGGGTGCTTCTTAACAGTAGTCTGGCAATAAATTATGCAAGGAGGCAATGCTCTTCTTATTGCAGTAAGGCCACTCATGGGATGGGGATATCATTTAATAGATTCCACCAACTCCATCTGTTACATCTATTGGGATGCTGCGGTGTGGTTCCTACACAACTAATTGATTCCCCCTGAAGCTTGTGACTATACTCACCACAGGGCTTTGAGCATGAATGCTGCTCTGCTCTGCTGTCATCAAATATACAGCAGAGCAGCATTCACCAAAACAATGGGAGGTGTCAGGCAAGAGTGTGGATAGACTCCAAGAGCAAAAGAAAGAAAACAGTGATGGAGAATTATTTATTTCTGCTCAATGTATGAAAAAGTCACTCAAGGCCAAGGAAAACCAAAGCAACAGGGGAAAAATGTACAGGAGCTCAAAAGTTCCAGATTCCCAAATGCTACTGTTTTTGAAACTGGCCAGTTACCAATTTCATTATGTGGATGCTGCTGTGATTATCCAGGCCTGTAGCAATTTCCACTCCATTGAAAATGGTGTATTATACCAATTGCTTCAGATGAGGAGCATTTTTTTCCATTACCGTGATGAAGTTTACTATTTGTGAGCCATATTATCCTTCAAGCATGTAGCACTGGGCTGCCAGCTGCAGTGATTCATTCTACCCACAACTTAGAGCCTGAACGAAGGTTCCAAAGAAGCAATGTTTCATTGGTGCTTACAGCAGCCTTGCCTTTTAGAAGCTTTTACTGGAATACCAACTTCACTCAAAACAAATTATCCCATCACTCGTCTCATCATTGATTGTGGAATATTACTGTGCACACTTTAGCTGCTATGTTTTCCACATTATAACTCCAAAAGTACCTAATGGCTTTAAAGGATTTTGAGATGCTTTGAGACTTTGGAAGGTACTATAAAATTCAGAGACCATTTCGTTTATGTATTCCTGCTGTTTTTAGAGGGACAATAAACCAGCTAGATCAGGGATAAGAGATTCAAAATGAATTTAGTAAACACCTGAAATCCAACAGTATAAAAGGAAACACATTGAGATTTTCCTCAAATCTCTGCCACTGTAGCTCTGCTGGAAGATCAGCAGAAGTCATTGCTGCAAGGCATCTAACAAAGTTAAAGTGATGGAGCAGGAGCAGGCCTTGCTATCAAGACAGCATTTAACCAAGTGTGGCATCAAGACAGCTTTTTAAAACTAAAAGCATCCCTAAGGGAATTCCCAGTTCATGAATGATCTAGTATTACATACGCACAAGTGTAATCAAAAACAAATATCAGTGTGTGGATTACGTTAGTAAACTGAAATATAGATTTTTTAACTTTAGCACCATCTTGTGTTAAATCCTCGAGAACTTACAAAAGGTGGCAGGCAATACAGGACGGATTAAATCCATGGACTCTTTCCCTACCCCATCACCCACCCAATGAAGTTGCAGGTGATATGTAAATGAAAGTTTGTGCAGTGGGGATCCAAACTAGCATTCTTTTCACAGCAGTTTGTTTTCTGTTTTTTGTTTTATCCTTTTCTAACATTTTATTGCAGAAGTAAATGCATATTCAAAGACTTAATGCAAAATAAATTAGATAAATACAGGGCTTAGAAGTTTAAACACGTATATGTCAGGCATGGGCAACCAACAAAGTCTGAGCCCAGGTTAGGCCATTGTGTAAATTAAGAGATATGTATTTATTTGCAGGATAGTGTCAACAGTAACTGCTCTAAATCCAAATGGCTTGCTAGGCCATTTCAGAGAACAGTTGTCGACACTGCTTTGGTTCTAGAATCACAAGGCCAGATCAAGTAATGACTGTCAATTTGCTTCCCTAAAAGAGATTCAGTAAATCACTTTAAATCACTTTGGTTTGGTAGTTTCTTTGTCACCATTTCTGTTACTAGACATGTATTTTAGAATTGCTTAATTAACTTAAATTCCCTACTGCCATGAATGACTTATCTATTGTTCCCCTCAATATAGAAAAACATGCATTTCATAGATTCATAGACTCACTGAGCTAAACATCATGGAAGCTAGGGTCTTCAGCCCAGCTCAGCCATGCTGACCAAGATGCCCACCTAAGCTAATCCCATTTGCCTGCATTTGACCCATATCCTTCTAAATCTTTCCTATCCCTGCAGCTGTCCAAATGTCCAAATTTTAATCATTGTATTTGTACCCACTTCTACTACTTCCTTTGGCAGCTCCTTTCATATATTCACCACCTTCTGTGTGAAAAATTTGCCCCTCAGGTCCCCTTTAAACCTATCCCCCTCACCCTAAACATATGCCCTCTAGTTTTAGACTCCCCTACCCTGAGAAAAGGACTTTGACCATACACCATAAGTATGCCCCTCATGATTTTACAAACCTCTATAAGGTCAGCCTCCTACACTCCAGGGAAAGGTGCTCCAGCCTATCTAATCTCCCCCTATAGTTCAAGCCCTCCAGTCCTGGCAACATCCTTGTGAACCTTATTCTAGAGCCCTCTCTAGCTAAATCACATCCTTCCTATGGTGACCAGAACCGCACCCAATACTCCAAGTGTGGTGTCACCTATATTTTGTCCAGCTATAACATGACGCCCCAACTCTTGTACTCAGTGCCACAACGAATGAAGACAAGTGTGCCATATGCTTTCTTCACTACCCTGTCTACCTGTGTTGCCACTTTCAGGGAGCTATGTACTTGTACCCAAGGTCTCTTGTTCTGCAACATCCCCGGAGCCCTGCCATTCACTGTGTTTGTCCTGCCTGGTTTAACTTTCTGAAACTTTGCATTTGCCGAAGTTAAATTTCATCTGCCATTCCTTAGCCCACTTTCCCAGTTTATCAATATCCTTTTACAACCTTTTTCACTGTCCACTATATCACCAGTTTTAGTGTCAACTGCAAACTTACTAATCACACCACTTACATTCTCATCCAAGTCATTAATATATATGACAAACAACAGGTGACCCAGCGCTGATCCCTGTGGCACACCATGGGTCACAGACCTCAATTCTGAAACACAAGCCTCCACTACCAGCCTCTGCCTTCTACCTCCAAGCCAATTTTGTATCCAGTTGGCTAATACACCCTGGATCTCATGTGCTCTAACATTCCAGAACAAGTGGGACCTTGTTAACAGGCTTGCTAAAGTCCATGCAGATGTCTACCACTCTGCCTCATCATCCTGTTGGTCACCTCTTCAAAAAACTTGTGAGATATGATTTCTCACACACAATACCATGCTGGCTATCCTTCATCAGTCCTTGCCTTTCCAAGTGCAAATAAATGCTGTCTCTCAGAATGCTTTCCAGTAACTTTCTCACTACTGATCACAAATGAGATCAAACAAGAATTGTGATTCTAGTGGGAAAATACCATAATACAAATGGACATATCTGGAATTATTTTATTGTGACTCTAATGTCAAGTCTGGAATTGGTAAGTTTTGATGGGTGTTAGTTCTTTAGTACCTTTTCCAGGACAAACCCGATATAATCAGGCACAGTAGATGCATTGAAAAATAAATAATGTCTGAAATCGTACATATTGAGTGGCTTCCAGCCACCTAAATACTGTGCATTCCTGTTTCAAACCTGAATCGCCAATTGTTTGGGATGAACATCTGTTGATTTTGTTGCAGATCAGCCATCAGTCAATATTTAACCCACTGCCCACAACCTTCTTAGTTTTACAGATTTACAAATTAACCCTGGAATATCACAGAAATAAATTTGGATATATATTTGTGCTTTGCAAATGTCCAATTTGAGAAATTGTTACAAAAATGCTTTTATTTACATTTCAATCAAAGCCAAGCACAACAAAATAGCTTTAATAAACAGTTTTAAACAAAATTGAAAACATTAAGACAGGTTTCGAAATATTTCTCCTATAACCAAGGGTCCAGGCCAAATTACACACAGTCACATTCTGTTTAATATTTGACATGGTTTCCTGACAACTATTTTTGGGCTTGATACCAAACTACACAAAGTTAAAGATATCACTATATTGTACCTGCCAACTTTAACTGAATACTGGTGGTCCCTTCTTCTACCATCAAGACATGATTGATATGAATGTTGGTGACTCTGAATCTCCTTATTATCAAAAACCATTTGCACTGTCATATTGTTGCAATGCTTTAAAAAAGATTGAAGAGACATGCATTTTGCACATTATAATGTGTGCCATTGAATGCACTGATGATCCTCAACGACTGTGATAGCAGCCCATCCAAACCTATGGCATTATTCGAATAAAAGCATCATAAGAGACCCTGCTCCCAGGAATTTCCTGCACTCACACCACAACAGCACTCCGGGCAAGTTAATCCTCTCAAGTGCCAGTATCTTCAAAGTCACCTGATTCAGAGAAGAGAATGTTGTGCTCAAACTTTACTGATTTCAGGCTTCCTGAACAATGTTGTGCTCGAACTTTACTGATTTCAGGCTTCCTAAACTTCTTTAACTCCTTTATTTCACAACATAGCTCACCGAATCTACTTTCAATCCTGTTGTCTCCATTGCTTAATCATTACATGCAATATCTAGAAGTTTTTGGTGCTTCTTGCCTCCCTCATCTCCCACCACGCCACCCAACTCCTCTCTAGATACTTGGAATAATTCTAGAAAATACGTGGCATTTCCTTTTGGACCATGACAGAGGAAGAGAAACAGGAAAAATGAGAAGAACCAGGCAGCATGGCAAGCAACACAGCTCCTTTCAAATGAACTTTCTGCTCTAAGAATAGCGCAACATCATTGCACATCTCTGTGGCCTTGTTACAAAGATCTTCCACAGCTGAGAAGTATTGTCTATTAATAGGAAAGTGAATTGTTTTTGAATTCCCTACTCTGGATCACAGCCTCACCCTTCATTCAATCCCTCTTCCAAGAGAGCTTCCAGATCTTCCTGTGAAAAATTCAAAACTTTTTTTTAAACAAGATGATGCCTGTCATGGTGGCTCTTGGGCTCAGTTGTTCTGTGACAACTCTTAGTTCTGGAAGGTGGCACTTCAAACCAAGGTGGATGCTGGTGCCAAGGAGAGGAAAAAACAGTCACTGCCAGCTTGTTTTGCTGTCTCTCAGCCCACTATTTTCTCAAGATGAGGGTGTTTCTAGCTGGCATCATTGTTCCACAGTAGTTCCACTACCTGTGGCATGTAGAGCTTCTGTAATAAAGTTTGCTGAATGTCAGCCACTCTCTGAACTTTAAGAATACAATTATACCAGAAGATCAATGACAAGATAGCATAATCAAGGATCTTGCACAAATTTCCCCACAGAAAAAAATATGTAACTGAGCATCACACAAATCCAAGACCTTGGTTTTACAAATATAATCTCTGGAATTTAATGGTAATTTACCTGGAATTACATAGAACTTACATTTAGTGTAAAGAGATCTTTGCCAGTTTTAAGCTTCACTTATTAGCTTCCCCTTAAAAACATTGTAGATTGCCAAACAGTGGCAATACAAATTGTTCAGTTTGCAGTACTGGTTCTGATCAGCCAATATAATGTTGTCATAAAGAGGAATGAATGCATCTATACGTAGGATGAGTTTTTCCTTCTTCAGCGATCTCTGTGCATACAAATGGCTTTCTTCTATAAAGAAACCACAATGATTTACACAGCCAAACCCTTTGATCTTACTGTATTGGGTTGTTTATGTGCCATATGTGTAAATACATTTTAGAAAATGATAATTTATATGTCTGAAATAACACTTAAGTCAACAGAAGCTTAAGATGTTCTAGAATTTATTTAAAGAATTACTTGAGGCTTCCCCACACCCACAGGATAAATAGAATAACTCACCAGTTGCACGTCCTCTTTCAAACCTGCCTACAATATTTATGAATTGGAGTGAAAGAAATGTTCCAGTTCACCACAGCCACTGTTGTTTCCCAGACATTCTTTCATAACTGAACCTTGAAAGGCTATAACGATATAGAAACATCAATTGATTTTTTACACAAACTGCGACAGCTTTTGTTTTATGTAGGTATTCCTGTTCTGTTAAAAATTGAAAAATATTTTAATCTAAATTATTTAAGCTGATTTAAATTTGGTTCAAAAAAATTCTCAGCACTACTAAGTGAAAATCACTGTTTTTTCCCCTGACAGTCAATCTCAAGATGTAGGTGTGTCTGGGAAAACTGAAATTTATTGTCCATTTGTAGTTACCCACCAGAGATGGTGGTGAAATTGTTCATGAATCACAATGATTTCCTGGGTCATATCACTGGCCAGTTTAGAATCAACTATGCTCAATTAGGACTGGAGTCACATATAGACAAGGCACTGAAATGAATAGTAGATGTTCTGCCTATTTTTGCCAATAGCCAGGGTTTCACTTTCAGATTTTATTTTCCTAACTGAATTTAAATCCCTTTGGTGGGATTTTAACACATGGTCATCAAGGCTAATAATCCAGTCATTTGCATTACTAATCCAGTGACATGACTACAATCATCCATACCCCTATACCACCAGCTGTGGGTCAAAAGTAGAATACAAAAAGAAGAAAGAATTACATTTTTATAATGTCCTTCACACCTGTAGCTTCTCTCAAATTGGCTTGACTAATGGTCATTGTCCTACCTTAGGGAAATGAGGATAAATTTCATCCTTCCAGTTAAGGGACTGTATAAACATGGAGATGAACCAGGCTTTTCATATTATCATTAAAGCAGTTTCAAGTTAGTCTGTGGTGGTTCACTTTGATGGAAGGTAATTTTCATTTCATGGTCTGCTGCAGCTGAAGAAAATTGCTTCAGAACAGTATTACACATTTATATTAATGTCAAAAATGTTGCAAGATAATTCAAAAAGCTTCCATGCACAAGACAATAACAGTAGCATGGAGAGAGGTAGTACCTAGGAAGAGACAGAATAGTGCAGAGGCTTCCGAAGATAGGAAGCAGATTTGAGGTATGGTGCCTAGAAGAAGTGTTCCAGAGTGCAGAGCCATCAAAGATCACTCAAATACCTGTTACCAATGATAGAACAAGGGGCATACAAAGAGTGACAAAAATCAAGAAGTGCACCTTGAAATGTAGTAAGTCGAGGGTGAAAGTAGTCACCTTAAGGCAGCTGCTTGCTGAAAACTCAGAACAATTGAAAGAATTTTACATGAAGATAACAAAGGCAAAGCTAGGTATAAGTATTCAATGTAATCTATTGTGTGATCCAATAAACACTGGTTTAACAAGTGTTTTTAGTGCTACATTTAAATTTCTGCATGCAAATCACAAAGGTGCAAATGACTGCAATATATGGGATTTCTACAAACACCAGAGCAAGTTCCAAATAAAGGAAGCTATTTCTGGGATGTCATAAATCACCTGGTGCTTTGGCACAAGACAGCATTATTTGGAGACTGCAAAAAGGTCATCTGTCAGCCATACTTATACAATCAGAAAGCATGAGGAGAAAGTACAAGGGCCCACACAAGTAGAGGGGCTTTAAACCCAAACAAGAAGTAGAAAAACAAAAATTGTTTAGGTAGTTTCTCTACATGGCCAAAACGTTAGGCAAAGCTGGACTAGCTATTTCTCATCAGTACCTTTCTGTATTTGTTATTTGATCTGTCACTGATGGTTGCTAGGATACATTCTCCCCAGGCTTTTCTCACTCTCTATTTCATTCCCTCCTGAGTCCACTGAAACATTGGGTTATTAGATTAAAGACTTCTCCTTGACTTCTGACGTTGTGCAGTCTGAACATTTCTTAGAATAAGAAGAGCAATTTTTGTCTCCCAGAGGCAAATAAACCTCAATTACTACAGCTCACATTCTTAAACTGACTGTCTCTTTGAAGAGCTCACTGGCATCTCCTTCTCAGAGAGCCCAGCTCAGTGTGTTGATGATAGTCAACATGTCTGTCCAGATGAAATACAAGCAAGTAGCGGCCCCAGTCACAGACAAATTATAAGCGGCATTTTCTCCTGGTAAGCCACCCATACAGGGTAAAAGAAAGTAAGCATTATAGTGCGGTACACAAAAACTCTTTATACAAAGAAAAGCAATTTTAATACTATCTGGTTCCTTGGCTTTCTTAAGTTTAAACAGGGAGCAGCACTTGTTTCTGTTGGAAGTAGGCTGTAATGTTTTCCATCATGCACCATTCCATGGAAAAAAGTCAAGTGGAATGTTGTAAAAATCATTAGAAATGTGCACATGTGCCTTTCTGTACAAAGCAGCAGCTTCTAACATAGCAAATCCATCCATTTGAGTAGTTATAATAAACAATGAGGAGAAAAGTACTGTCAGCACTGATCTATCTTTGCTACGTGGAAGGCAGCTTGGACAGCATTGAACAAAAAAGCTACCAGAATGTAATTTGTCTAAAATTGCTGCATGCTTGCTGATTTAAATCTTCACTTTAGTCTCCACCATTCAAGACAACAGATATTTTTTCTCATTTTCTTTATTTTTCTTATTTTCTTTTCTCATGACATACAAGGATGCTATTGGGCCTGTTATGTTTAGACAGCTCTCAGAGCAACCCCTCAGTTCTGTTCTCCCACTTTTTGTCCTGTAACCTGTTTTCTCTCAGATACTCGTCAACTGACTCCTGAGTCTCCTGACACCCACTCTATGCCATGGGTAATTTACAGTGGCCAATTAGTAAACCAGCACATTCTGGGATATAGGAGAAAACAGTCGCAGGGAGATCGTGCAAACTCTACACAGGCAGCAGCCAAGGTCAGGATTAAACCTTGAGCCATGTGACAGCAGCACCAACTGCTGTGCCACAGTGCAACACTTTTTTCAAAAGTATACAGTCAAACATATCATGTTAAAGTTAATAAACCATCATCTAGAGACTTTCAAGGAATTTATTTACAAAGCATCCGAACTTGCTTGCATATTTGCTAAAATTCACTGAAAGGTGAATGGACAACAGACAACAAATAATGAAGCAGATGGGTCTCAAGCTAAAATATTTTGTACAAAAACAAATTGGGGATGGTAGAGTAGTGCTAATATGTCTGGACCAGTAACTTAGAGATTTGAACTAATGATGCAGAATTGTCTGCATCCACCACACAGCTTGGGCAATTTAATTGAATGAATTTATAATAAAGCCAGAAGGAAAAAGTCTATAATCATGAAAGTGGTTGTCATGAAACTGGAGAAACAAAGGACTGCAGATGCTGGAATCTAGATGAAAAACACAATGATGCTGGAGGAACTCAGCAGGCCAGGCAGCATCCGTGGAGAAAAGCAGGCGGTCAACGTTTCAGGTCAGCACCCTTCTTCAGGACTGAAGATAGGAAAAGGGGAAGCCCGATATAGGAGGGAAAAACAGAGCAGTGATAGGTGGACCAAAGAGGGGCCCAGGCAGGTGATAGGTCGATGGAGGTAAGAGATAGTGATAGGCAGGTGCGGGGGAGGGGTGTGCAGATCCACCAGGGGATGGGTGAAAGGTAAGAAGAGAGAGGGAAAAAAACGGGCTAGGAAAGTGAAGAAGAGAAGAAGCATGGTGGGAGGAGAGAGGGCAGGGGTAGGGGGATTACCTAAAGTGGGATCATGAAACCGCTGGGTTGCTGTAAAAAAAATATGGTACTCTAATGTACTTCCGGGAAGGAAATTTGCTATCTGCCCTATATGTGACTCCCAACTCATGGCAACGTGGTTGACATCATAAGTAATGGAGCAGGCCGCTCAGTTCATCCCCACTTTGGTTTGGGCAATAAATGTGCTGTGTAGACAGCAGTGGCCATATCTCCTGAATGAACTAAATTTAAAAAAATACAATTTACATTTATATGGTGTCCTTACCAGAGAATAAGGCACTTCACACCACAAAAAAGTGAACAGCTAGACCAAGGAAATGTTGGATAACAGTTCTGGGCAAACAAAAGGATTAGTAAGGATGGCAATAGGTCTGAATAATAGATGTGAGTGCTCTGAAAAAGTAGCTGGCACTAAGTTCTGTGAAAGCACAGGGCACTGAATCTCACTATAAAGAATTACAAGGTTTTCCTTTCTGGCAAGTTTCACAAGGCTCTAGATAGTACAGCAGGAAACCGAGATCTATTTGGGAGAAACTGGGGCCACACAGTTGGAAATCATTTCAACATCAACGGTATGGATTTCCCTGGTGTGCTGAACCATAAGAAAAATCTCCTACAGTCCTTGCATGAGACAAAAATCATCAGAAAATGAACAAGCTAAGGAAATGTCGATCAAAAGCCGAATCAGACGATTGAATTTTAAACAATCCCTTATAAACAGGTCAAAGATAAAGGAACATATCAGTATATAAAGTCTATGTGGCAAAAATATGGTCACCTGAGACAAGGCAAAGGGAAGGTGCACTGCACAGGAAGCCAGAGTTAGAAAAAGAAAGTTGAGAGAGAGAGAGAGAGAGATTATAGAACTGGCGTTAGTTACAGAAATATATGAGATGGATGTCAGTGGTGGGCATAGGTAAGGTCATAAATGAATTTGAACACAAGAATAAGAATTTTAGAAGAACATGAGGTCAGTGATGATCCTACTGAGCAGTGAAGCAGGCATAAGGGGCTGAATGGCCTACTCCTGTACCTGCATCTTGTAGTCTTAGATGCTACACATAAAAACATAAGGAGTAGGACTTGGAATGTAGCCCCTTGAACACACTCTGCCATTCAGTAAGATCATGGCCTATCTGATCTTTGACTTCAATTCCACCTTCCTGGCTGATCTCCATAACCCTCATTTCCACTGAAATTTAAATATCTGTCAGCCATGAATATACTTAATGGTTCAGCATCCACAGTTCTCTGGGAAGAGAATTTCAAAGATACAGAACTCTCTGAGGGAAGTGATTCTTCCTCACCTTTGTTTTAAATGGATGACCCTTCATTCTAAAAACATGCTCCTTAGTTGTAGATCCCCCACAGGGGAAACATCCTCTCAGCAACCACCTGTCAATCACCATCTGCATCTTTTATGCTTTAACAAGCTTACCTCTCATTCTTCTAAACCCTGGAGAGTACAGGCCCAATATACTTGTAAAACATCCCTTTCATCCCAGGATTTAATCTAGTGAATCTAATCTGTATTACCTTGAAAGCAAAAATGTCCTTCCTTAAACATGGAGACCAAACTGTTCTCCAGGTGTGATGTTGTACAGCTGCAGCAGGATTTTCCCACTTTTGTACTTTTTCCTTCAAGGTCAACATTATTTCTGAATTTAAAAATAAAACATTGGAAATACACACCTGGAAATACAGCAGCTTGGAGAGACAATGAAGAATTAACACTTCAGGTTAATGAATCTTCATCAGAAATTAATTGGAACAACAATCCCATAAAAACTATTAGTCCCATCTCACAGCAACACCCTTTTATCAGGAGGAAGCAAGTGGGGTTAAGAGAGATCACCGTGGGAACAAGTGCAGTCAGGCAGAGAATGGCAACTTTGGATTGTATCTTTGGGCAGCAAAGTGGTACAACAGTTAGTGCTGCTGCCACACATCTCCAGCAACCCAGGTTCAATCCTGATGTTGGGTTTGTGTAGGGTTTGCACATTCCCCCTGACCACATGGGTATCCCTGGACACTCCAGTTTCCTCTCACATCCCAAAAATCTGTTGGTAAGTTAATTGGCTACTGGATATTGTCACTGGTGTAGGTGGCAGCAGGAGAATTGGGGGGAGCTGACGGGTATTTGAGAGGGTATAAATTATAGGGAAACAAGTGGGGTAATGGGACAAATGGGAATTCTTTCAGAGCCAGCATGGACTCAATAGGCCAAGTGGCTTCTTCCTCTGGGAGTCCTGATGCAGGGTTTCAACGCGAACCATCGACAATTCCTTCTCCCTCCCCCCCCCCACCCCCCACAGATGCTGCTCAACCCCCTGAGCTCCCCCAGCAGATTGTTTGTTGCTCCAGATTCCGGCATCTGCAGTCTCTTGTATCTCCTGGCTTCTTCCTATGTTGTATGAAATTATTTAGGTCACACACAATGAAAATAGACAGATTGGGGCCAGAATATCTGTAGCTGTTAAAGTATTGGATGGAATTGGAGGAGTCATAAACGTTGTTGTTTAGATTGGCCAAGAGCGGTAACAGTAACAAGGAGTTGATCAATTTCACAGATGCAGCCAACCTGGGAAAGTTGACTCTTCCCAAGCAAAGTTGTGGGATCCTGTGAAAACAAAGGAAGAGAATGACTTGAAAAGGAGCAACTTCTTATTCTTCCTGAAAAATAAAAGCCTCTTCCCAAGTTTCTGTGAGAGGCCAGGTTGTCATGTTTACAGAAGGGACCTCTTGCTTTGTAATTTTCATATGCAGTATTCATATATTATAAAAAGATTAAAACTATTATTCTCCACCTTTATAAATGCTAATGTGCTCATGGTCCTTCTGATCAGACTAAGTTAACACTCCTTTACTGTCAATAACTAGGCAGTTTAAATATAATACTCAAAGCTTAGACAACACTATTGGTGTGGGTATAAATAGCCCTTTCTCAGGATACAGTGACTTTTTTTAAATCACAGTTTCTCCCCTTAGGATGTCTCCAAATAAGTGTTAGTAACTATGAAGTTGTTACACATTTTGGAGTATCCTGGGACTGAACATTATGGTCCAATACTATCGCCAGGGAGCACACACATCTACTGTGATGAGGTGCTTCAAGAGGCTGGTTATGGCTTGAATTAACTCCTGCCTGAGCAAGGACCTAGACCCACTGCAATTTGCCTACCGCCACAACAGGTCTATAGCAGCTTTGGAGCATCTAGACCAGAGGTTTTCAGATGGTCCGCAAGCAACCCAAGAAAAAAATGGAAAAGCGACCTGTTACAAAGACGTAGCTTACTTGCTTGCTCCAGTTTTCCACTATTCAGAAAATCGGCCATATCTATTCTATCTGTTATAGGCGACAATCTTAGAGACTTAGACCGTGTTCCCTTCTGGTAAACTGCCTCTTAATATTCAATTTGCATAGTCAGAGTAGTCAGTAGTGTTCACTACTCACTACTATTCTGTTGTGCACTGTAGTGTTAGCGAGACTGAGTGACATTGTTGGTGTGCCTTAATAATATTGCTTACTTACCGTGCATTTACGCCACAGTGACATCACTGTTAAATGAAAAGTGTGCAAGTGTGTAAATTTTAGATTAGTTTTGATAATTTTGTTTATCAGTAATAGTAATTAAACTGTCCAGCGTGTATTGCTGAGTATGGAGAAATTTCTGAAGAGAAAAGCTGACCAGAAACCAGAAGATTGTGATAACGAAAGGGATAAGGGTGACCGAAAGAGAAAACAACACAAGTACAATCCAGAATACATTTCACATGGCTTCATCACAGTGCGGAGCAACCCCTCTGTGTTGTGTGTTTGCAAACACTGTCCAACGATGCAATGCAACCATTGAAATTGAAGCGCCATTTAACAACAGTGCATCCAGATATTGCCAATAAGCCGACGGAATATTTTGAGCGGCAAAAGGAGCTGTACCTCAAGCAGAAAGGCAAAATGACAGCCTGCGCCACTGTACGTGAGAAGGCTCTTCACGCATCATATTTGGTAGCATTACGAATAGCACGTTCCAGAAAGCCTCACATAATTGCAGAAGAGCTTATACTGCCTGCAGCAGTAGATATGTGCGAAGTTGTACTGGGAAATGAATTCAGTCAAAAACTGAAAGCCATTCCACTGTCTGATAACACAATAAGCAGAAGAATTGGCGATATGGCAGAAGATATACAGAGCCAGCTGATAGCACGTCTTCAGCAAGTCAGATTTGCGATTCAGCTTGATGAAAGTACTGATGTTGCCAGTGCTGCGCAGTTGTTGGTTTATGTTCAATATTGCTGGGAAGGAGAGGCTTTGGAAGACTTTTTGTTTTGCAACGCGCTCCCAGGGCATACAACTGGTGAAGAACTTTTCCGTGTGCTTGACACTTTTTTGTACAATCGACATTGGTGTGGACACACTGTATTGGAGTATGCACGGATGGTGCTGCAGCAATGACGGGACAGAAGTCGGGTCTAGTCGCACGAGTGAAAGAAGTAGCTCCACATGTAGCAGCAACCCACTGCATGACTCACTGTGAGGCTTTGGCTGCAAAGGATATGGATGAAAATCTTGCGGATGTGTTTTCCACGTGCATTAAAATTGTTAACTTTATCAAAGCTAGGCCGCTCAATCATCATTTGTTTGAAAATATATGCCGTGAAATGGAAGCCGAGCATGAGCATTTGTTGCTACATACAGAAGTCAGATGGCTGTCACGAGGTCGCGTTGTGCAGTGTGTATATGAATTGCGAGATGAACTGCTCATTTTTCTAAATGAGCGTAATGGATCATTGGCACAGTTCTTGACAGATGAGACGTGGGTTGCCAGATTAGCTTATCTTGCAGATATTTTCAACATTTTGAACAGCTTAAATCTATCATTGCAAGGACCTGGCTCAAATGTTCTGAAAACACATGACAAAATCAATGCCTTGCAGAAAAAACTCCGTATCTGGAAGGGAAGATGTGAGCAAGGTGTCTATGATATGTTTCTGTTGCTGGCTGACTTTCTGACAGTAAACGAGACTAAGACAGAGGCCATTGTGAGCACCGTTTTGAACCATATTTAACAGCTGTCACATTATTTCCATGAGTATTTTGGTGACGATGACACGAGCATGTTTGATTGGATTCGAAATCCGTTTGAATGCACACTTACTGATTTAACTGGACGTGAACAAGAAGAATTGGCTGAACTGTCATCTGACAGGACTTTGCGCTTGCAGTTCAACCGAATGTCACTGTTGTCATTCTGGATAGCATGTTCCCAGGAGTATCCACTGCTGTCCGGCAAAGCTGTCAATGTTCTGTTACCATTTGCAACCACTTACTTGTGCGAAATAGCATTTTCTGCAGTCACTGCCATGAAAACCAAATACAGATCAAGACCGAATATTGAGGATAACATACGCGTATGTTTGTCGCACATACCACCACGTTTGGACAAACTCTGCAGTGCAAAACAGGCACAACCTTCACATTGAACTGAACACTGAAAGACACCACTGGTAATTATCGGTGATTGAAATAGTCACTATTTCAATAGGGTCTATGTGCAGTAATTTAAGTGTTGTATGCATGAATTATCGATTGTTTGATTTTGTGAGCTTTGAGGGTCCACCATCTAACAAAGACATGTTCTTGGGGTCCGCAGCATGAAAAAGGTTGAAAACCACTGATCTAGACAACAGCAGGACATACACCAGGCTGCTGTTTATCAATTACAATTCGGTGTTCAACACCATCATTCTCTCAGTACTAATAACCAAGCTTCAAAACCTGGCCTCTGTACCTCCTTCTGCAACTGGATCCTCGACTTCCTTATTGGGAGACCACAGTCAGTATGGATCAGCAATAACGTCTCCTCCTCGCTGACAATCAACACAGGCACACCTCAAGGATGCGTGCTTAGCCCACTGTTCT
Organism: Pristis pectinata; assembly: GCF_009764475.1. Lineage (NCBI taxonomy): Eukaryota > Metazoa > Chordata > Chondrichthyes > Rhinopristiformes > Pristidae > Pristis > Pristis pectinata. Next base: position 26,569,765 of record NC_067414.1, on the reverse strand, counting down.
GCTCTCTCTACACTCATGACTGTGTAGCTAGGCACAGCTCAAACACCATCTATAAATTCGCCAATGATACCACTATTGTTGGTAGAATCTCAGATAGCAATGACAAGGCTTACAGGAGCAACATAGATCAGCTGGTTGAGTAGTGACACAACAACAATCTCACACTCAAAGTCAGCAGGAACAAGGAACTGATTGTGGACTTCAGAAAGGAGAAGTCGGGAGAACACACACCGGTCCTCATTGTGGGGTCAATGGTGGAAAGGGTGAGCAGCTTCAAGATCCTGGGTGTCAACATCTCTGAGGATCTATCCTGGGCCCAAAACATTGATGCAATCACGAAGAAGGCACACAAGCGGCTCTACTTCATTAGGAGTTTGAGGAGATTTGGCATGTCACCAAAGACTCTTAAAAATTTCTATAGATACACGGTGGAGAGCTTCCTGACTGGTTGCATCACAGCGTAGTATGGAGCCTCCAATGCACAGGATTGCAAGAGGCTGCAGAGGGTTATAGACTCAGCCCGCTCCATCATGGGTACAACCCTCCCCACCATCAAGGGCATCTTCAAGAGGCAGTGCCTCAAGAAGGTGGCATCCATCATTAAGGACCCTCACCATACAGGACATGCCCTCTTCTCGTTACTCTCATCAGGAGAGGAGGTACAGGAGCCTAAAGTCCCACACTCAATGATTCAGGAACAGCTTCTTCCCCTCCGCCATCAGATTTCTGAACAATCCATGAACCCATGAACACTACCTCATTATTCTTTTTCTTTTGCAATATTTATTTATTTCTGTAATTTATAGATTTTTATACCTTTGCACTGTACTGCTGCTGCAAAACAACAAATTTCATGTCATATGTCAGTGATAATAAATCTGATTCTGGTCTTGAACTTATACCTGCCATATACATTTCATTCATTGGCTGAAGATATGTTGCCAATACCTTATTGCTCCTGAAACAGTAGTCTTGAACCAACTTTTTGCACCACAGAGTCATGAAGATAAGTCCACAGTGGCATAGACACTATGATGTAATGATGTCCAAGTTGGCAGTTATCATGTGTCGATATAACTGCCCTTTACCCTACCAGGTGGTACATAGAATCATCCAGAAAGACAATTCACCTCTTCCAGGAAATTTTGCCTTTCAATGTGTTCATGACTGATCTGTGACCTACACAAAAGAACTACGCAAAACTCAAAATGCTCTCCATCAAAGAATTCAACTTAATCAAACTTACTTTCTTTTCTCAATTCTGTGATAGTTGTCATTTGTTAACCCATATTTTTACAAGTGACTTTATTGTATCTGAAATATTTCCCACTACCAGTTTATCACTCTCCCTATTTTAAACATGGATGTTATATTTGCAATCTTTTCTGTTTTCTAACACTGTTCTAAGTAGGACTTGAAGAATACTTAGACCACAAACTCAGGTGCATTCCTTCTGAAACCGTGTTCTCTTCCACTCTGAGCACTGTTAGCCTTTACAACATTGACATCTTTTTCCAAAGACGTAAGGGTTAGGAAGTTGTGGGCATGCTATGTTGGCGCCGGAAGCGTGGCGACACTTGCGGGCTGCCCCCTGAACACTCTACGCAAAAGATGCATTTCACTGTGTGTTTCGATGTACATGTGACTAATAAAGATCTTATCTTATCATTTCCAAACATCCCTTTATACCTGCGGTTATCAAAATCTATATATTTCTGACTGAACAGTAACAACTACCCCAATATTAATTTTTGGGGGCAAACGACTTGCCCAAGTCTCTACCATGCTCTATGTGTAGAACAGTTTCTTAACTTCACTCCTGAAAGGCCTGATGCTAATTTTCAGACCAATCTCCCATCTTACCTCCCTAACCAGGAGAAATATTTTCTTTTCCATCTCTTCTTATTATCCAATATCTTCACCCCTTAAACTCCTAAACTTCAGAAAGTACAAGCCTGGTTTCTGGAGTACAAATGCAAAATACTGTAAATAATGGAAATCAAAAATAAACACAAAAAGTACTGGAATACTCAGCAGATCAGGCTGAACCTTTCAGGTGAATGACCTATCGTTAGAAACTAGAAATTGGATTCCCCCCATTTTTCATGTGCTGGATGTGTGCTAAGATTAGGGCTGATGCCAAATCAAAAGTCACTAATAAAAGTTGTGGAAGTAGAACACCCTTGCTTTAAGAAAGCCTTACCTTGATTAAAGAGCCTTAGGACATATTAATACCCAACCTGAACATTTCACGCACACTCCCGCTTGCCAGGCTGACAGCAGAAGAGATATTTGCTTACTGCTTCATGGAAAACGGGGCACTGCTGCTAAAGTCCCTTCAGGACAGTTTCAGAGGAAGTCATATTGAGTTTGGCAGGGGCTGGGGAAGGGACTGAGAAGCAAACTATAGTGGGGACAATCACAATAACCAAGGATGGGAGGGGGAATATGGGATGGGAGAAGAGGGATATATGTGCACTGGTCTCCATCAACAGATCCCTCGTTGAAGATGGAAGAGTTGGCTGTGTCCCATGGCTGCTGTTGGTCTCAAGCTTCCACCATCAATGGCAGCATCGAGTTATAGATCAAGGGGTCTGTAGTTATTCACAGAAACCTCAGTTTGTACCGAGGGCCAATGGTAATGACACTTAATAGAAATGTGCGACATAAAAAAGGGAGACACTTTAAATCGTATGGGTCTTGTAACTCTCACCATAATTACACTTGGTTGAACTGTGTACTAATTATGCCAGCTGTAAATGCAAACTTTCTGATCCAATTCCTGACCTTAGGTCAGTAACACATGCTGCTTACTTTGAGGACCCATCGATACTCTACGTGTGCAAACTATGGCAGATTAATGGCATCAGCTTTAACATGAATGACGACAGAAGGTGACAGGTCAAATTTCCCGCAGAAGGAGACTTCATCGGGAAAAGTGTGCAATCACTGCAAAATGCTGTGCAGCTCTGAGAGAATTGATCTGCCAGTAGTTGGCATGTCTGAATGGCCTCCCTCTGTGACATGAGAGTTCAATGGCCTTTACACTCTCTTACTTTGCCATAGCTATTTAGTTCAGGTCACTGAAATAAACTGCCAGATAATAGAGTGTGCAGCATTCAGGAAGGTAGCAATGAATGGTTTGTACAACTGTTTTCAGGTTCCATGGGTATGCTTTATAATAAAGTTGATTGTGGTATCAGTTTTATTGCACCTAAACCATCTATGTGGTTGCCATTTTTATAGACTTGGTCTCCCTACCTATCCATACCCATAAAATGGTGCAGATTATGACATTAAAGTAATAGAATATAGATTAATATTGTATATAATCATCATCAAATCTGCACTATTTGAGTCATCCAACCTATTCCTACTCACGGTTCACCACTCATGTATTTAATTTTCCTTTCTGGCAACTGCATATTTAATTCCCTTCTAAAAGCAAGAGTCTGTGATGGCAAATTCCAAAGGTTAAGGTCATTATTTTGCATTCTCCCTGTTTAGTCTGCTGAAACACCAAATGCTATTAAACAAACATTTGGTAAAGGTCCAGCATTACTTCTTTGCTTTTCTATTTTGTATTTGCAGGTAGTGAGACAAGCACTTCATTTGAGCTGTTCACTTCCACTCTCATGATTAATGATTTGTGAACAATACGTCAAAGTCTTTCTGCTTCTTCATCCCACTTAAAATTGCTTTATGTCCTTTCCATATCCATCATTCCAAAATGGATCACCACTTTTTTCTATGTTAAACTTTATTTAGCCTGTATCTGATCATATTACTATCAGCATTCGACTGGAATTTTTCCAAATCCAACCAAATTCATATCCACTGGTAGTGCCTCAGTAGATTTTAACACAGTTCCTTCAATTCCTGTCAATACAACACTCTTGCCTCTTTTGTGTTAGTACATCTTTGCTTTGCCACATTTATGGTTCTGTACACTAGGAAATCTGTTTCCTTCCTAAAAATTGCGTACGAGCCTAGCAGGAATTTCTACCAAAGTCTTGTGACCAGTTGTAGGAATGCTTGTTGAAATTCCCAGAGCAGTTCACTATCCCTTCCCTTACAATCTATACAGTGCCACAAACTATTACTTTTACTATGAGTCCTTTATATGGTGCCTTATTAAATGCCTTTCAAAACCTTTATAAATTACATCCACAGGGTTTTCTTCCCAACTCCATATTTTTCTGAAGCATTTCTGAGGGCGGTTAAGTATTAATCTATTTTTCAGAAATCTGAGTATACCAGCCCTGATTGTTTCATATGTTTCCCAAGTGCTTCGTAATTTGGTCTCAAAGAATTTACCAACCAACCAATGAAGAATAACCAAATGACCTAAATGTCTCTAGCTTGTTTGTTTCTTCCTGGTCCTTCACTATTCACTTCATCATTCACCTTCACTATTGCTGTAACACAATGTTGCTTTGCATAGGAATATAAAGATGAAAGCAAGAAATTCAACAAACCAGGCACCATTTTTAACAGGTCAAATAAACGTCGGATTTTGTGTTGTGATGCGTTGTACTTGAATTGGACTGAAAAGCAACTTAAAATATACAGAGACCAGGAATCACAGAAGATGTCTGACACTAGAGGGCATGCATTAAGGGGGAGAGGGGCTAAGTTCAAAGGAGATGTGCGGGGCAAGTTTTTTTTAGACAGAGAGTGGTGGGTACCTGGAATGTGCTGCCTGGGGTGGTGGTGGAGGCAAATATGATAGAGGCATTCAAGACGCTCTTTGATAGGAACATGAATGTGCAGGAAATGGAGGGATATGGACAATGTGTAGGCGAAAGGGATTAGTTTAGTTGGGCATTTGATTACTAATTTAATTAGTTCGGCACAACATTGTGGGCCAGAGCCTGTTCCTGTGCTGTACTGTTCTATGTTCTATGTTCTAAGATGGTCAATGGTTCATTTTTCTTTATTTGGAGCACTGCCAGAATGTTGCAGGACTCATATTTTTAGGTACACCCAAGCCAATATTTCAGGTCAAGACCCTGCATCAGGAAAGAGAGTGCAGAGGGAAGATAGCCAGTATTAAGAGAGGGGGAGGAGTGAGACAGGTGCCAGTTAACAACAACACGTGGGTAGTCTACAACCCAAAGCTATGAACATTGCATTTTCCAGTTTCAGGTAACCTTTACCTCCTTGTTTGTTTCTTTCTTTCTCTCTCTCTCTCTCTTTAATAATTCATTGACTAATTAAGAGCAGCCAATACAAAGAAGGTAGTGTCAAGCAGTGTGGCCATTTTGGAGTGGACAAATGTTAGAGTGGAGGTCTGTGGCTTTGGCTCAAGAGGCTTCGGCTCGAGAGGCTTCAGTGAGAGGAGGCAGAGGCTAAGGTAAGTCCCTGGTAAGATTCTTTCTTTCTCTGATTTTTCCCTTTAGTGCCAGGCTAGAGTAGTTAAGATGGCTTCAGGGCCAGTGATGTGTTCATCTTGTGAGATGTGGGAGTTCTGGGAGACCTCCACTCTCCCTGATAGCTACGTCTACACGAGGTGCATCCAGCTGCAGCTCCTTATAGACCATGTTAGGGAACTGGAGCTGCAGCTGGATGACTTTTGGCTCCTATGGGAGAATGAGGAGTACATAGATACGAGCTACAGGGAGGCAGTCATTCCTAAGCTGCAGGAGGCAGGTAGCTGGGTGACTGTCAGGAGAAGAAAGGGAGGCAGATAGTGCATAGTACCCTGTGGCTCTTCCCCTGAATAACAGGTATACCGCTTTGGATACTGTTGGGGGGATGACCTACCAGGGGAAAGCAAAAGTGGCCTGATCTCTGGCACTGAGCCTGGTTGTGTGGTGCCGAAGGGAAGTGAGGAGAAGAGGACAGCAGTAGTGAAAGGGGATTCAATAGTAAGGGGGGCAGACAGGAGGTTCTGTGGAAGTGAAAGAGACTCCCAGATGGTATGTTGCCTCCTGGGTGCCAGGATCAGGGATGTCTCGGATCGGGCCCACAGTATTCTGAAGGGGGAGGGCAAACAGCCAGATTTCGCGGTACATATTGGTACCAATGACATACAGTATGTAGGAAAAGAGATGAGGTCCTAAAGAGGGAATATAGTGAGCTAGGTAGGAAGCTGAAAAGCAGGACCTCCAGGGTAGTAATCTCTGGCTTGCTGCCTGTGCCACACGCCAGTGAGGGTAAGAACAGGTTGATTTGGCCGATGAATGTGTGGCTGAGGAGTTGGTGCAGAGGGCAGGGTTTCAGATTTGTGCATCATTGTCTGTAATGAGTTTGTATGTTCTCCCCGTGTCTACGTGGGTTTCCTCCCGGTGCTCCAGTTTCCTCCCACATTCCAAAGATGCACAAGTTAGGAAGTTGTGGGCATGCTATGTTGGTGCCAGAAGCATGGCGACACTTGCGGGCTGCCCCCAGAACACTCGATGCAAAAGGTGCATTTCACTGTGTTTCAATGTACATGTGACTAATACAGGGATTAAAATATCTAAAATCTAAAGGTAGCAATGTCTGGATTGCTGCCTGTGCCACACACCAATGAGGGTAAGAATAGGTTGATTTGGCAGATGAATGTGTGGCTGAGGAGTTGGTGCAGGGGGCAGGGTTTCAGAGATGTGGATCATTGGGATCTCTTCTGGGGAAGGTATGACCTGTACAAAAGGGATGGGTGACACCTGAACTGGAGGGGGACCAATAGTCTTGCAGGCAGATTTGATAGAGCTGTTGGGGAGGGTTTAAACTAGTTTGGCAGGGGGATGGGAACCAGAGTGATAGGTTAGAGACTGGTGCATTCAGTGTACAAGTAGATGCAGTGTGTAGAATGTCTGTGAGGAAGGACAGGCATTTGAAAGGGCAAAATTGCAGTTAGTTGAATGGGCTGAAGTGTGTCTACTTTAATACGAGAAGTTTTAGGAACAAGAGTGATGAACTTAGAGCATGGGTAAATACATGGAACTACGACATTGTAGCCATTACAGAGACTTGGCTGTCATAAGGGCAGGAATGGCTGCTGGATATTCTGCGGTTTAAATGTTTCAAAACAGACAGGGACAGAGGGAAAAGTGGTGGGGGAGCAGCTTTGCTGATCAGGGACAGTACCACAGCTGTAGAAAGGGAGGACGTCCTGGAGGAATCATCGACTGAGTCAGTGTGGGTGGAAGTCAGAAACAGGAAGGGAGCGATTACTCCATTCAGAATATTCTACAGACCCCCCAGTAGCAGCAGAGACACTGAGGAGCAGATCAAGAGGCGGATTTTGGAGAGATGCAAAAATAACAGGGTTGTTGTCATGGGTGATTTCAACTTCCCTAATATTGATTGACACCTCCTTAGTGTAAAGGGGATAGATGGGGCAGAGTTTGTTAGGTGTGTCCAGGAAGGATTCCTGACACAGTATGTGGCCAGGCCGACTAGAGGAGAGGCCATACTGGACCTGGTACTAGGTAATGAGCCTGATCAGGTTTCAGATCTCTCGGTGGGAGAGCATTTTGGAGACAGTGACCATAATTCCTTGACCTTTACCATAGCCTTGGAGAGGGATAGGAGCAGACAATATGGGAAAGTATTTAATTGGGGGGAGGGGGAATTATGATGCTATTAGGCAGGAACTTGAGAGTGTAAATTGGGAACAGATGTTCTTGGAAGTGCACAATAGAAATGTGGAGGTTGTTTAGGGAGTACTTGCATGGGGTTCTGGATAAGTTTGTCCCATTGAGGCAGGGTAAGGATGGTAGAGTGAAGGAACCGTGGTTGACAAAAGACATCGAATATCTTGTCAAGAGAAAGAAAGAAGCTTACCTAAGGTTTAGATAGCAAGGATCAGACAGGGCTCTGGAGAGTTACAAGGTAGCCAGGAGGGAGCTTAAGAATGGACTTAAGAGAGCTAGAAGGGGATATGAGAAGGCCTTGGCAAGTAGGATTAAGGAAAACCCCAAGGAAGTTTACACATATATGAAGAATAGGAGCATGACTGGAGTGAGGGTAGGACTGATCAGGGATAAAAGAGGAAACATGTGCCTAAAGTTGGAAGAGATGGGGAGGTCCTTAATGAATACTTTGCTTCAGTATTCACCAATGAGAGAGACCTTGACATTTGAGAGGATGGCGTACAACAGGCTGATACGCTGGGGCATGTCAACGTGAGGAAAGAGGATGTGCTGGAACTTTTGAAAAACATTAGGATAGACAAGTCACCGGAGCCAAACGGGGTATACTGTATCCAAGGTTATTATGGGAAGTGAGGGAAAAGATTGCTGCACCTTTGTCGATGATCTTTGCATCCTCGCTGGCCACAGGAGTAGTGCCAGATGATTGAAGGGTGGCAAATGTTGTTCCTTTGTTCAAGAAAGGGAGTAGGGATAACCTACCCTGGGAATTACAGGCCAGTGAGGCTTACTTCAGTGGTGGGCAAATTACTGGAGAAGATTCTTAGAGACAGGATTTATGGGTGTTTGGAGAAGCATAGGCTGATTAGGGACAGTCAGCATGGCTTTGTGAGGGGCTGGTCATGCCTCACAAGACTGATTGAATTCTTTGAGGATATGACAAAGCACATTGAAGGTCGAGCAGTGGATGTGGTATACATGGATTTTAATAAGGGGCTTGATAAGGTTCCTCATGGAAGGCTCATTCAGAAAGTCAGGAGGCATGGGATCCAGGGAAACTCGGCTGTGTGGATTCAGAATTGGCTCGCCCATAGAAGACAGAGTGGTTGTAGATGGAGAGTATTCTGCCTGGAGGTCAGTGACCAGTCATTTTCCACAGGGATCTGTTCTGGGACCCCTGCTCTTTGTGATTTTTTTTATATATAAATGACTTGGATGAGAATGTGGAAGGGTGGGTTAGTAAGTTTGTAGATGACACGAAGTTTGGTGGTGTTGTGGATAGTGAAGAACATTGTTGTAGGTTACAACAAGACATTTATAGGATGCAGAGCTGGGCTGAGAAGTGGCAGATGGATCTCAACCCAGATAAGTGTGAAGTGATACACTTTGGAAGATTGAATTTGTAGACAGAATACAAGGTTAATGGCATGTTACGGACTCAGTGAACGTCCCTTTAAGATAGAGAGTGTGTGTGTATGTGTGTGTGGGGCATGCTTACGTCAATAGAAGATAAAGGACGTAATGACGTTGTTGAAGAAGTTAGAAAAAGAAGAAGAGAGGGAGAGAGAGAGAGAGAAGGGAGAGAGACACCAGCCTGCTAGTTTTCTCTATCGATGGATGAGAAACAATAACTGTGTTTGCCACTGAAATCCATGTATGGAAGTTGGAAGTAATCCGGTGGAGTTCACTTTGTTGCTGACCTGTAGAAGGAAACAGGTATTTGTGTGTGGACAACCACGATTCGGATGCTTTTCGGGGTGAGGAAGTCACTACCGAGTAAACGCTGGAGTGTCGTTTGGGTTCTATCATGGAACATTTGGATTTCGTATTTACTCTCCCTATGTTTCTCTACGTCTACGTCTTATCTTCAGACAACGGTGGTTGTTGAAGAAGCCCTTGCTCATGTTTCACCTTATGGCTTGCGGAACTGAACTTTAAGAACCATTCCGGAACTGGGAGTTTTGGACTTTGCCACACACACACACGACGAGTTTAGTTTTGAGGTTAACGTTCGAGGTTTAACATTTTTGAATTCTAACATATTAACATTTTTACTTTTATTTTACGTATTATCATAAGTAGTAATTAATAAAATAGTTTTTAACACTGAATCATGCTCAGTGTGTTTCTTTTGTTGCTGGTTCGTGACAGGCAGGACTCTTAGCAGTGTGGAGGAACAGAGGGATCTTGGGGTCCACATCCATAGACCCCTGAAGATTGCCGCCCAGGTCGATAGGGTTGTTAAGAAGGCATATGGCGTGTTGGGCTTCATTAGTCAGGGTACTGAGTTCAAGTGTCCTGAGGTAATGTGGCAGCTCTATAAAACTCTGGTTAGACCACTCTTGGAGTATTGTGTTCAGTTCTGGTCGCCTCATTGTAGGAAGGATGTGGAAGATCTAGAGAGGGTGCAGAGGAGATTTACCAGGACGCTGCCTGGATTGGAAAGTATGTCTTATGAGGATAGATTGAGTAAGCTAGGGCTGTTCTCTTTGGAGAGAAGGAGGATGAGAAGTGACTTAATAGAGGTGTACAAGATGATCAGAGGCATAGATCGAGCGGATAGTCAGAGACTTTTTCCCAGGGCAAAAATGGCTAACATGAGGGGACATAAGTTTAAGGTGATTGGAGGAAAGTATAGGGGGGATATCAGAGGCGAGTCTTTTTACACAGAGAGTGGTGGGTGCATGGAATGCACTGCCGGCAGAGGTGGTGGAGGCAGATACATTAGGGACATTTAAGAGACTCTTAGATAGCCGCATGAGTGATAGAAAAATGGAGGGCTATGTGGGAGGGAAGGGTTAGATAGATCTTAGAGTAGGATAAAATGTCTGCACAACATCGTGGACTGAAGGTCCTGTACTGTGGTGTAATGTTCTATGTTCCCATAACTCCCCTTCCAGTCTCGCCATCCAGTCTTCCCATCATCTCTTCTCATCCCCATCCCCCTTGTGATTCCATCCACCTCCTACCCACACATTTCACCCACCAGAATCCCACTCCCATCTGGTTCCATCTGCCTATCATCCTTCTTCCTTCCTCGGTCCACCAATCACCCACTGGCCCCTGTCTCACCCCTCCACCTCCCCTCTTCATACTGGCTGTCTTCCCTCTCCAAACTGCATCCTGATGCAGGGTCTCCATCTGAAACATCAACAATTCCTTTCACTCACCCCCCCCCCCCCCCAACCACAGATGCTGCTCGACCCACTGAGTTCCTCCAGCAGTTCATTCTTTGCTCCATATTCCAGCATCTGCAGTCTCTTGTGTCTTCAGACATTTCAACGAAACTCTTATTTGGATGAAATTACTAAAGCTTTCAGTAATTCCACAAACTAATTTAAAAGCAGCGCGTTAATTGTTTTATCCATTTGCATCACAGCATCATATTTAAGAGAAAATGTTGAATGCCTTTCGGTGGTGTTGTGAAGCCATACTGACACAGAGATATTGAAATATGAGAGTGTACATTCAGTAAGGTTAATTGGATCAGGTTCGGTTATTGCCTAATAATGGTACTTCACCAGCAGTAAACACCTGGGAGCTGACTGGTTTCTCCTTCCCCCACATGAAAGAGAGTTGGAAAGAGCATTGCTAAATATGCGGAAAGCAAAACCTCAAGCATCTCCAGGTTCAGGTAACTCCTATGGCATAAGAAAACACAGCTGCACTCACAGCCTGAAATTAGACACACAGGAGACATTTGCTATTGCATGCATTAAGTAGCATAGAGTCAAGTTCCACAGAGTACCAAACTCAGGAATTTGTTATGGAAAGAGTGCATTGAGTGGCAGAAACACTGTCTTAGCAACTTCTTTTTGCTTTCTGAACTGTGGTGGTGGGGGGGAGGAGGTAGTTGGCAGTGGAATGGGAAGCTGAGTGTAGACTTAGAAGGGAGAAAAGCAGAACCAGAAATGGAAGGCAGAAAATTGAGAGACAGTTTTGAAAGGTAAAGCAAACAAAGGTTAGAAAATAGACGTAAAAGGATTCTGTCTTTGCTTAATGGTATTTCCTACATGCAAAGAATATAGTGAAGAGGGCAGATTAAGCTGTAAGTGCTGAGAGACAGGTTGAAGTATAAAAGTTTAACTATTGCTGAAACATGGCTTAAAAAGGGACTGGTTCTATGACTAAACATTAATAGGGTTTATATATGACATAGAGGTAGAAATGAAAAAGGAGGCAGTGTAACAATATTGGTTAAGGAAACAATCGCAGCTGTGAAAAGGGATGATGTATTGGAATCACAATCAAATGACAAATGGGTTGAATTAAAGAACAAAAGTTGGTAATCATACTTTTTAGGAGTGACCCAAAGGGCTCCAAACAGTCAGAAGCTGAAGAACAAACAGGGGGGCAAATTTCTACAAGTGTAAAAGCATCCAGGCAGTAAAAGTTCGGCATTTCATTTAACCATATAATAACTGGGATACTGTCTGTGTATAACGTACAGAGGGCACAGAATTCCAACGTTCTATTCAAGTAGATGTTTTTAGTAAATCCTTTGCATGGAGTCACAGGCAGAGACACACAGCATGGATGCAGATCTTCAGCCCACCAACTCCAGACCAGCTATCGAAAACTCATCAACAATAGTCCCATTTTCCAGCACTCTGCTTGACTCATTCCTTGCCTTGGTGATTCAAGTGGTCATCTAAATACTACTTAAATGTTGTGAGAGGACTGGCCTCCACCACACCTTCAGGTAGTGTGTTCCAGACTTCAAGCAGCCTCCGGATGAAAAATATTCTTCCTCAAGTGTCTTCTATTTTTCTAGACCTTGCCCTAAACTCAAGCTCTCTGGTTATAGACTCCACTGCTAAGGGAAAATATCTGTTCCATCTACTCCCCTCAATTTTGTATACCTCAATCAGGTCACCCCTCAGCATTCTCCCCTCCCAAGAAAACAAACCTTAGCTTGTCCAGCTTCTCATAATTGAAACGTTCCATTCCAGGCAATAACCTGGCGAAACTGCTCTGCAACCTATCCAGTGCAATCACATCCTTCCAATGGTGTGATGACCAGGACTGCACACTGTACTTCAGTGGCAGCTTAACTAATGTTCTGTATGTTTTGTATAGTTGTACCATAATCTCTGGAATTCACAACTCCAGACTTTTTCCCAGAGCGAAAATGGCTCACACGAGGGGGCAAATTTTAAGGTGATTGGAGGAAGGCATAGGGGGGATGCCAGAGGCAAGTCTTTTTACACAGAGTGGTGGGTGCGTGGAACGCACTGCCAGCAGAGGTAGTGGGGGCAGATACGTTAGGGACATTTAAGAGACTCTTAGATAATCACATGGATGATAGAAAAATGGAGGGCAATGTGGGAGGGAAGGGTTAGATGGATTTTAGAGTAGGATAAAATGTTGGCACAACATCGTGGGCCGAAGGGCCTGTACTGTGCCGTAATGTTTTGTGTTCTATGTACTCCAGAGGGTTGTGAAGGCTAGAGTATTGGGGATACTTAAAGAGGAAATAGATAAATTTTTGAAAGATCAGGGAGTTGAGTGCTTTGGGGAAATGGCACAAAAAAGATGAGGCCTGGGGCAGACCAAATCAGCAATGATCAAATTGAATGACGGGCAGGCTTGAGGGGCTAAGTGGCCTACTCCTGTTCCTATTTCCTTATGTTCTAATGTTCTCCCTGCTATTACGTTCTCTGCCTCAGCTAATGAACTCGAGTATTCTATGTGCCATTTTAACCGCTTTATCAATCTGTGCTGCTGCGTTCAAGGATCATTAGACTTGTACACAAAGGTCCTTCAGAGGGGAGGGAAGGCTATTCCTAATTTAATTTTCAGGAATAAGCTGGGCAGACATTAGCAGTATCAGTGGTAGAGTGGTTTTATCAGAGTGGTCATACTTCAAACAGATGAAGCATTGTTATGGAAAAGGTGAAATAGGAAAACAGCTTCCGATCAGGTGTACGGCTAATATTACCAGCCTGAGAAATGATCTGGCAGAAGTGGACTGGGTCCAGCACCTTGGTGATAAATCAGTCTTGGAGTAATGGGAGTTACCTAAAGTTGGAGAATTAGATATCAAGTCCAGAAAGCTACAACATGCCCAAACAGAAGATGAGGTGTTGTTATGTTGGGTTTCATTGTAATTGCCTTTCTGGGTGAAGCAGAATTCACCTGCACTTCTTCGATTCTCGTGGACAGCTTTCAGTGTTCATAATATGGTCTCCTCTGCTGCAGAACCAAAAAGCAGATTGGGTGATCACTTTGTAGATCACTTGCATTCAGTGGCAGGGACAGGCCTGACCTTCCTGTGGCCTGCCACTTTAATTCTCCATCTGACTCCCACTCTGACCTATCTGTCTGTTGCCACCTACACTTTCAAAACAAGACCCGCTGTTTCTTTCTCTTTGTATCAGAAATGGCCATTTCTACCCATCATCTGTGATGCTTGTTTGGCTTTTCTCTCCCCATTAGCATAACATGCCCTGCTGAGCATGCTAATAGAAGACATAACACAGACAAAGAAGCCTTTGACTACCACATAAACCCATTTGGTCTCATCCTAACATAGCTATTACCTTTATGCTACCCATCCCTTCCAGTCTTTTCTGCTATTTAAAAGTAACTTGTGTTCTCTCTCCCAGTCCTGATGAAGGTTTGCAGACCTAAAACATTAACTCTGTTTCTCTTTCCATAAATGACTGTTTACAGCATTTTCTGTCCTTCTGGAAAATTGTCTGAGGAAAGCTTAGAAAAACTGGAGTTGTTTTCTTTGGAACAGAAGAAGCTGAATGAAGCCCTAATTGAAAATAGAATTATGAGATGTCTGGTCAAAGTAAACAGTAAAGACTTACTTCCCTCAGAGGTCAATAATCAGTGGAGCACTGATTTAGAGTTATAAGTAGAAAGATCAGAGAGGAAATGGCATGGTAGGGGGTTTGGAACTAATTGCCTATCTGAGTGGTAGAGCAGAAACTCTCATCACATTTAAACGGTATGTAGGTGTGCACTTGAAGAGCGATGACCAGCAGGGCTACAGTCCTAGTAACTCAGACACATTGACAACACATCACCACTTTGAGTGATGTACAATAGGCAGGAAACAGCCGGATTAAAGAGCATACAGAAGCCCTGCATAAATGGCAGAAGGAGTTGATCACCTCACAAGCCATCTACATTTGCACTCTCTCTTGTCCCATCTGTGGTAGAGTCTGAGATTCCTACACTTGTCTCTTCAGTCACCTCGTAACCCATGAACATGGAAGCAAGTAACCCTCAATCACAAGAGACTGTCTAAGAAGAAGAACTTTGACCTGGAAGGTGGAATTGGACTGGGAAGCACAGACACCATGGGCAGAAAAGCCTTCTATTGTTGTAAGTCTTCCATGATTTCATGATTCTCTGTTGCATAGCCAATAAGAAAGGAAATTTTGTGTGTCTGTTGAAGACCTTTAAGACTTACAACAACTTTAAGACAATGCTTGTTTGGGAAGAGCAATGACTGGTTGACATTTAGGAAATGCAGGAAAATTTGCCTGGAATCCCACTTTTATATACAGTGAACACCTCCAACTTGCATGAGTTGATCATTTTCATATTGCTGCTTGTAGAATACGCTTTGCATTAATCGGCTGCTGTGCTTCTTCCAGTATAGTAAAGGCAATAGTTCAAAAATCAATTATTAGCTGTGAAGCGCTCGGGAACAGACACCCCATGAAGGCAATTTGGTTCTTCATGTGTTTTCCCATCTCCTACCTCTGAGTCTGAGCTCTCAATTTCAAGGCCTGCTTCTCAAGGTAAGATGGCAACGCCATCTCTGCTAATGGACCTCTGTCTCTCATTGGGTGGTCCTTTCCTTGCTGGCCACTTTAATTCTCCTTCCCATTCCCACATCATGTCTGTCCTCGGCCTCCTCCATTGCCAAGTCAAGGCTAAACACAAGTTAGAGGAATAGCACCCTATATTCCCCCTGGCTAGGCTACAACCTGGCAGCATGAACATTGAATTCTCCAAATTCTAGTAGCCGCTCCCCACCTGTCCCTTTTCTCTCTGCTCATGATCCACCTGGTCCCTGTCACCATGTCTCTTACCCCTCCTCCACCACCTCCATCTGCCCATCACTGACACACTCCTCTCACTGGTTCCCTTCCCCACCTCCCTACCTTTATTTCATGCTCCACCTTCCTCTCCTATCAGATTCGATCATTTTCAGCCTTTTTTAACTTCCACCTCCCAGCCTCTGGAGCCATTCCCACTCTCCCCTCCCACATCTGCCTATCACCGCTCCTCACCCAGATCCACCTATCACCTGCCAGCTCTTGCTCCACCCCTTGCCTCCACCTTTTTACGCTGGCTATCTCCCCTCTATCTTCCAGTCCAGATGAATGGTCTCAACTTGAAGCATACATGGACTGTACATTTCCCTCCATAGATGCTGTCTGTCCTGCTGAGTTCCTCCAGCTTTTTGTGTACTCCCTCTACAGTTATGCTAAACTCTGATTATCTGACATTGGTGCAGGAAATTCTCCAACGTCTTTACGCTAAGAGAACCTTGAACTACCGGGAAAATAGTAGCAGGCAGCATTCAGAACCTAGGCATGGAAAGAACTGGCAGTGGGTTTGTGGTATAGGAGATGTTATAGGGAAAGCAGACAGTGGAAAGCACACAATACAACTTCAAAGGCATTTGCGTTAGATCAGAGATAAGCAATGAATGAAAGCGATCATGCCAATAGGAATCAGTGCAATTAGTAAATGGATATTGTGGCAACCACTCTGCCGCATTGGCTGAGGTTGTGGGTTGCCTTCTGGCACAGCAGCCACGTCTCCTGAATAATGCTGCTCCCGTCAACTGTTTTCTCTCCCTCACTGCAGTGATCTTTCCCCATGGTTTACTGACCACCCCCCCCCCACCCCCGGCCAGTTTAAGGCAGAGGTTGTCAAAAAATATCATTTCCAAGAAAGGGTTTTTTCTTCTTCGTGCCCAGCAGCTGGACAAGATTTGACCAAGTTCTAAAACCTGATTTACAGCTTTAAGATGTTGCAGGCCTTAAGAACATACTGGAAGAGCACAAACTTTCTCCTCCTAATGGCTGCAATTTATACCCAGCACATTCCCACTGCATCTAGATTACTGGAAATACAGGCAACTGCAGGTGCTCCTTTAAAAAGGGAGGTAAGTATATATGAAGCATTCAGATAAAGAACTTCAATCTGATAAACATCTCAAAGAAATGCAATGTATATTGAAATGCAACTCCTTAGCAGATATAAATCATGTTTTCTTAACACAAACTAGAAAGGCCCTGTAATTTTAATTATTTTTCATTATAAATCTCCAAATGACACGCAAGAGTTTCAGCGATTGATAAATAAAATGTGCCTTACTGTTAAACCTTTGAGGACAGAAGTATGTGCTGCCTAATTTTGTGCAAGAGCATTAAGGAAGCCAAACAAACTGCCCCAATGGTTGGTCTTAACATTGAAACTAATCAAATTAATCTGGGCCTGCACTTGGTGTCTGGTGCATCTTCTTAAACAGTTTGTCTAATTAGGGAATCGAACTTTAGAGGGAACTAGAAGAGCTGGAATGAGAACAGAGGGAAAGTGTGAGGGGATAGGATACCAAAACACAAGCTTATGGTGGCCATCAGCATGCCTCTGAAACTGGAAGATAGTTTCTGCTCTCCTAGGCTAACTGAGAAGGGTTTTGAAAACCAACTTATCCTTACTTGGCAGCCGCTAGTTAGATGACAGCAGTCACTCAGGAAACCTGTACGTGTAAGGCTTGACCCAGGTCTATTAATCATAGCCCTGTACCAGTGAGGAGACCTAAAGGAGGCACTAGGCCTCATTCACACATGGGAGGACCAGCCAGTTGCCTTAACAGGAAGTCAGGAGAAATTGACACAAACCAGTTTTAGGTATTACACTTTGTAAACATTCTTGGAACGTGGGACATGAGTCATTAAAGTTGGGCCTCATCATGCCAATTCAAATTCCGCTGAAAAACGCACTTTAAACTGGTGACGCACAGGCATCTCCTGCATGTCTGTGCATTGGACCCAAGCTGTCACCTATATTACACTGTCACGCAAAGACAAGATCTAAACAGAAAGTGTCAGGGGAATTCAGAGAGTAGACATACTTTCTGCTTACACATACAATGCCAGAGGGTTGCCATAAAGCAAATGTTAAAGTATAGTGCTGACCTTTCCATCATTTAAAAATGTTCTTGTCCTAAGAGAGCAGATAAAATATGCCTTGCTGTATTTCAATTATTATACATTACTCAGCTAAATCACATGATAATTGTTTAAAATTATAGCCCAGAGAACAATTGCGGTATGAAAATGTAATAGCATTCTTTTCAATTGTTAAACTGTATTGGCCTCTTAATGTTCATTTATAGAATGACACTCAGATCTGTTCATTAACAAAATATACACAATAACCAGTGTAAGTTTGCCCCAGCTCCTTATAATTGTGAAGACACAAAGTCTTCTCACTCTGTAGCATACAACACAGTTATTGTCTGAGGTTAATTAAGAGAAGGTTGCCACCAAGTCACTCCATGAGTGCTAATCACGGTGCAGTCAGAACACAATATTCAATTGCCATAATTTAGTTCTATGTCATGATTTCACAGTAATTAACCTGTGATATCTCAAATGTCTCACATTTATGTTATAAATGACTGATATGCAATTTAAACCTGACATTTAAGATTTTGGAGAAAGTTTCTCTCTGCAAAACCTTTGATCTTTATTCATGAGAATAACTTTTGCTAGTGTTTAAAGCATGGCTTGGATTCTATTATAGAGACAATGCCTACGGTTTCTCAGAAATAAGTTGTAGCCTTCCTGGAATTAGAAGGTTTTTTTGAATACCACATAAGCATTAATAAATCAGATAATCATTTATTTCGAAACTGTCAATTTGCAGAACAGGCAGTTCAGATGCTGAAATAAAAGGAGGCCAGGCATAAGATAAGGTCTTTATTAGTCACATGTACATCAAAACACACAGTGAAATGCATCTTTTGCCTAGAGTGTTCTGGGGGCATCCCACAAGTGTCACCACGCTTCTGGCACCAACATAGCATGCCCACAGCTTCCTAACCCGTACACCTTTGGAATGTGGGAGGAAACCGGAGCACCCGGAGGAAACCCACGCAGACACAGGGAGGATGTACAAACTCCTTACAGACAGCGGCTGGAATTGAACCCGGATCTCTGGCACTGTAAAGCGTTATGCTAACCACTACACTACCGTGCCTGCCCATCAAACCAGCAAATGTAAAAGACTAAAGATATTATCTGAAATCAGCACAAGGCATGTTCAGTCCATTAAACAAGGGCAGCAATTGAATTACATATCCAAAAGCAAAATACTGCAGATGCTGAATATCTGAAATTATATCAGAAAATTTTGTTTGCTCCACAGATGCTGTCTGACCTGTTATGTATTATGGGCATTTCTGTTCTTTTTAAAAATGAAATAGTTAGAAATGTTGATTTAGAAATGGAACTAAAATAAAGGACTTTGGGTGTGCCCAGTGATTAGCCAGATTGATTACTGTGCAGCTCTGCTTGTAATAGACGCAGGGAGAGCTAAAGTTGATTGGTCATAGCAGGAACACAAGCAGAAGTAGGTTGGAGAAACAGAACCATCTCTCAAAGTTGGATAGCATCTCGTCTTGCTTGTCTGAATTCACTCTCTGCCTCTCTTCTCTTGATCTCTCCCTCCGTCATTCACCACCATTTCCTTGACCACGTCATCTTGCTGTTCTAATCATTCTCCAACCATGTCTCCCTTCCATAGAACATAGAACACTACAGCACAGTGCAGGCCCTTTGGCCCAAAATATTGTGCTGACATTTTATCCAGTTCTAATATCTACCTAACTCTTCTCTCCCAAATGTTAACCCTTCCCCTCCATTTCTCCATCATTCATGTGTCATGTATCTTCAGCAGTGTGTTCCATGCACCCACTACTTTCTGTGTAAAGAAAAAACAACTTACCTCTGACATCCCCCTATACCTTCCTCCAATCACCTTAAAATTATAACCCCTTCTGTTAGCCATTTTTGCCCTGAGAAAAAGTCTCCAACTGTCCACTCAATCTATGCCTCTTATCATCTTGTAGACTTCTATCAAGTCACCGCTTATTCTCCTTCTCTCCAAAGAGAAAAGCCCTAACTCACTAAATCTATCATTATAAGACCTGCTCTCCAATCCAGGCAGCATCCTGGTAAATCTCCTCTGCACACTCTCTAAAGCTTCCACATCCTTCCTATAAGGAGGCAACCAGAATTAAACACAATACTCCAACCCTATAGACCTGCATGGCAACCTTGAGGGATCTATGAATGTGGACCCCAAGATCCCTCTGTTCCTCCACACTGCTAAGAGTCCTGCCATTAACCTTGCATTCTGCCTTCAAATTCAATCTTCCAAAGTGTATCATTTCACACTTTTACGGGTTGAACTCCATCTGCCACTTCTCAGCCCAGCTCTGTGTTCTATCAATATCCTGTTGTAAACTACAGCAACCTTCTACACTATCCACTATGCCACCAACCTTCGTGTCATCAGCAAACTTACTAACCCATCCTTCCACATCCTCATCCAAGTCATTTATAAAAATCACAAAGAGCAGGTGTCCCAGAACAGATCCCTTCTACCACTACCCTCTGTCGTCTATGGGCAAGCCATATCTGAATCCACACAGCCAAGTTTCCATGGATCCCATGCCCCCTGACTTTCTGAATGAACCTACCATGACGAGCCTTATCAAACACCTTACTAAAATCCATGTACACCACATCCACTGCTCTACCTTCATCAATGTGCTTTGTCACATCCTTAAAGAATGTAATCAGGCTCATGAGGCATGACGTGCCCCTCGCAAAACCATGCTGACTGTCCCTAATCAGCCTATGTTTCTCCAAATGCTCATAAATCCTGTCTCTAAGAATCTCCTCCAGTAATTTGCCCACCACTGAAGTAAGACTCACTCGCCTGTAATTCCCAGGGTTATCCCTACTCCCTTTCTTAAACAAAAGAACAACATTTGCCACCCTCCAATCATCTGGCACTACTCCTGTGGCCAGTGAGGATGCAAAGGTCATTGCCAAAGGTGCAACAATCTCCTCTCTCACTTCCCGTAATAAACTTGGATATATCCTGTCCAGCCCTGGTGACTTAAATATCCTAATGTTTTTCAAAAGTTCCAGCGCATCCTCTTTCCTCACGTCGACATGCCCCAGCATATCAGCCTGTTGTACGCCATCCTCACAAATATCAAGGTCTCTCTCACTGGTGAATACTGAAGCAAAGTATTCATTAAGGACCTCCCGTACCTCTTCCGACTCCAGGCACATGTTTCCTCTCTTATCCCTGTTTGGTCCTACCCTCAGCCTAGTCATCCTCCTATGCTTCTCATACGTGTAGAACACCTTGGGGTTTTCCTTAATCCTACTATTTCCCATTCATCCATTCTTTCCCCCTTATCCTCTTCCACCTACATATTCAAAATCCTGACTGCCTAACCTTTAGCTCTCTCTTCACTACAATGTTTCTACAGTTACCTTCCCTCCCTCCTTGACAGCCTAGTTCTCAGTGAAACCATCGGTGTCCCTCACCCAGCTATTCAGCTATTCCCTTGCTAAGGCTCTCACCTCTTCTTTCAAAGAAATGCAGGTGTAAGCACGTGTTGAACCAATTGGTTTAACTGGTCACAAGCAAATCTGCCTGCAGCACACAGAGCATTATCAAGTGCTGTTCCATTCTGTCAGAGTCATACAAGAATCCAAACATAACCCCCATTTCCATTCCCCTCCCTCAAATCCTCTCTCCTGGTCTCTTCCAAAGCAAGTGAGAGGAGATTATGGAATCTTTGTTACTAAGAACAAAACCCCCCCACACCCCAATCAGTCCCTGGGTCATGCTAGTCAAATTCCCTCTGGTTCTCCCTGCCCTTGCACTGAACTCATATCTTTCTCCTATTTCTCTGCTGTCTCCTTTCTTGCTTTCACTAACACCATTTTTTTTTCAAGGGCCATACCTCCATCTCCTCTCTGAACTGCTGAGCACACAGTTTTTCTTCCAGCACTGCAATGGTAAACGTTCCTTGCTCCTCAGATGTTGTCCCCAAATCTGTTGCCACCACCCCTCTCCTTCCTCCCAAAAATAGCTAAAACATGATGGCAAGGTCCCATACTGCTGCCATACTCCAAAGTGCTGAATGAGCTGTCACCTTTCAAATCAATGTCACCCTGTCCTGCATTCCTTGTTTGATTCCCTCCAATCAGCTTTGCAGAACACTGAAATGGGTCTCACAAAAGTTGCGAGGGAGAGCCTGGGTGACTGGGACCAAGCTGAGTTCACCTCCCTCAACTTGTATCCAGCTTCTGTAATGGTCGATCATACCATCCTCCATCACACCTCTCCCACTGTGGTTCACTTGCTGGGATTGCCCTCAGCTAGTTCTATGCTTATCTATCCAGTTGTAGACAGAGGATCACCTGAAGTATCTTCTCTTCCCACGCCAATACTATTAACTCTGGTGTCTCCAAAAAGTCTATGCCTGGATCTCTCCATTCCCTATCTATTTACAGCCCCTTGGCAGTATCATTCAAATGTACAGGCAATTTTCTTATGTATCCTGACATCTCCAGGTCAGCCACATCAACACCTCTCTCAACACATGTACCATCTCTAAGTTGTCAAACTGTTCATCCAATATTCAGTAGTTGGTATGGAGAAGTTTCTTCTACTTAGGTATTGCAAAGACTAAAGCATCACCTTTGGACCCCACCATGAATCTATGCAATCATAGAGTCAGACCCACACAACACAGGAAAAGACCTTTCGGCTCAATCGGTCCATGCTGACCAAGATGCCCATCTAAGCTAGTACCATTTGCCTGCGTTTGGTCCATATCCCTCTAAACCTTTCCTATCTGTGTACCTCTCCAAATGCCTTTTAAAGGTTGTTAATGTACCTGCCATCAACTCTACCCCAAGTGCCTGAGTCTAAATGAGATGGCTTTCAAACTTGGCATCATATTGGGACTTCAGATGATCTACTGAACCCTGATACTTAGCATTGCTAATATCATCTATTTCTACCTTCAGAAGTTGGCTGAGTTCTTATCACATCTCATCTTGTCTATTGCTGAAACCCTCATCTGTATCCTTGTCAGCTCTAGGTGTGACCATTCCAAGCTGGCAGCTATCACTTCACTCGCTGTAAACACAAAATCATGCAGAACTCTGCTGGCTCTGTCCTAATTGGCACTGTCCTGTTTACCCATCACACTTGCACTTACTGATCAACATGGTCTCCAAGTTAAGCAACACCTTGATTTTAAAGTTCTCATTCCTGTTCTCAAATCACTTCATGACTTTGTTCCTTCCTTTCTACTTTAGGTGGCTCTGTGCCAAATTTAGTTCAAGAAGCTCCTGTGAAGTGCCTCAGGGTAGTTCCTTCCTTTCTACTTTAGGTGGCTCTGTGCCAAATTTAGTTCGAGAAGCTCCTGTGAAGTGCCTCAGGGTAATTTCCTAAGTTAAAGGTGCTATTTAAATTTAGCTTTTTAGTGACACTATGTGGCGATCCTTCACTCAGCACGTGACTCACTGATCACTAAAGTATAATAGGTGCCACATTTATTTGGACAAGTAACCCCATTCTGAAGTATACGAATGCACTATAGATCAAACTTTGCTCATGTCCAATAACATAACTGGCAGACAACACTGATATGCAGTATTTATCATTTTTATCAATCTACTTACATCCAATTTTGGAATTAAAAAGAACATTAATGTATATGTTGTAAATTTGTTATTTTTGTTAAAGTGTTACTGCACATCTACAGCTGGTGACAGCTGGGCAAGTTTCTTTTACAATGCGACACATGCTCAGGATGACCATCGCCTCATGTTTGGACAATGCCTCAAGTTAACTTGTAAATTGCCATTGTATCTATAAGGAAAGCTATCTTGGAAGCAAGTACGTAGAAGATGTGCAGTTTGAATTGATATCCTGTTGCCGACCAGGATATCAATTCAAACTGCACATCTTCCTGCACATGGTTCATATCTCTTCATTTCCTGCCTGTTCATATGTCTCACAAAGTACTGGAGAAACTCAACAGGTCAGGCACCATCTATAGAGGGCTTGAGACCCTTCATCCGGAATGAAAGATAGAGGAGCAATAGCCAATATAAAAAGATGGAGGGAAGGGGTGGAGCAAGGCTGGCAGGAGATTGGTGGATCCAGGTGAGGAGGGGTGATAGGCAGATAGAGGAGGGGAGAGGAGAAATGCTTACATATGCTTCCTTTTTCATTTTTGACTAAATTTGCAATTTATCCAAGCTTCCTGAACCTTGGCATCCCTGCCTTTCTTCCTCATGGGAAGATGTTGCTCCTGAATTCTGACCAGCTAATCTTTAAACGACTCTGACATGTCAGTTGTGGACTTACCCAATGACAGTGACTCCCAATCTGCTGTCCCCAGCTCCTGCCTAATACTGTTGTAATTAGCCTTTCCCAAATTTAGCACTTCCCCCCCCCCACCGAGATACAGTCTTATCCATACACATAGCTATCTGAATATGATCACTGTTCCCAAAATGCTCCCTCACTGAAAATTCGATCACCTGTTCAAGATCATTTCTTATATGGCCCCTTTCCCAGTTGGATTATCTACATACTGTGTCAAGAAACCCTCCTGGAAGCACCTAACAAGTTCTGGCCCATCTAAGCATCTGGCACTAAGGAAGTCCCAAGTAATATTCAAAGTTTACAGAAAATATTATTTAGTGTGCAAATCAGTGGTTAAAGAAAGTTAAGTAAATATTGGGTGGGAGACAAAAGCTAGTCCAAGATTATCATCCTGGGATTTTTGTCATTTGTTTAGAACTTACAATCTTAGTCAATCTTACTCAACGATACTTATAGCTGCAGCATTCTCAGCACTGAGAAGAAATAGAGTCAGGGCAAGAGATCTCCAGGAAAAGAAATACAACAAGGACTAAACAACTAAAATAATACAAACTCCTCTGGTGATATAACCATAACAGGAAAATATACGATTGTTTGCTTTAGATCATGCCAAAATCAGTTTGAGAATTGTAATTATCTGATCACATGCAAACAGTTCAGTAACTATAAAGAAAAATATTGCATACTGAGTGTATTCATTGAGGAAAAATAGAAACTTGCAGAAGGAAACTAATTCTGTAAAATGGATGAATACAGGAAAGATATATTAAATGCTGCTTTCCTTTGACAACAATTTTTGATATAATTACATTTGTGTTTGTAATAAAATGTTTATTACTGTATTACATAATGTTACAGTCTTTAAGTTGTCAGACTATTTATCCAACATTTTGTACTGAATGAAGTTGAACTTTCCTCCAACTAACCATTGATTCCAACTCTCTCCTTGGCAAATGTCTCTGAATCTAAGTGGGATGGTTACAAACTTGGCATTTTATGTGAGCCTCAGATGAGCTACTGCCCCATACCCTCATCATCACTCACATCATCTAGTTCCACCTTCACAACATGACTGAAGTCTGCACATCTCTGCTCCCTACTTCATGTTTCAAATCTCTTCATGACTTTCCCACTCCCTTTAATCAGTAATCATCCCCAGACCTGCAGCCATCTGAAATATCTGTATCTCCAACTTTAGCTTCTTGGGCATCACTGATTTCAATTGCTCCACCATAGGAGGACAGAATTTCAGCTGCCAGGTTCCTAAAGTATGGAGTTCCCTACTTCAGTACCTCTTTTTCCTTTATTTTTTTTTCTTTTTTTTAAAAAAAGCTCGAGTCTTCCTTCCTTCACCTCGTCCACCCCTAAAACAATAAATATTCAAAAAATAACCACAGCATATGCCTTATTTTTGTCGGCACACTGTATTGGGTGGTGGGCGTAGTGCATTTAAGTATTTTTTTTGTGAAACTCCTTATAGCCTACCTCTTTGTCATTTGCCTTGACATCTTGTTATGTAGAATAATCCCCAGATATTTCATAAGGGTGTAACCAGACAAAAACAGATACTGGCTGAAGGGCTACGAAATGGGGAAACTGGAGGTGGGAATTTAAGTAGTGGAGGGAAGAAGTGAGATGGGTGGCAATTACAAAGAGTTTGGTGAAGAGGCAGGAATCAAGAATAGGTCATAAAGATCGGAGGTAGGAGACGTGAAGGGGCTTAGCAAGGAAATTCCAGGTCATGCTGTTTAGTCAGCCTTTGGCATAGATGCTATTAGACGGATAAATGGCTGAGGAAATGTTTTCTGGTCACACTCACGGAATGGGGTGTTCTTCAGAAACAAAAGGGATAGAGGTTGTACAGGTTGTACAGAGAGGTTGCACATTCTCCTACAGAGAAGAGTAGGAGAAGACCATTTAAACAAAACAATGGGAATTTCAAACTGTGTGATGGGGATCAAGTTTAGGTCAGCAAGGGCAGAAGTCCTGGGTCTTTGGAATGGGATATGCCGAAAGAATGTGCAGAAGCGAGAACGTATGAGAATGGTGAAGACAGCATTGGGAACATCAAGTTTCAAGTGTGTAAGTAACTTAAATTTCTTACCACTATGACTGCGTCACTAACTTTGCCAATTTAACCCATTTATACTGACTGTGTCAGCCACCTGGCTTACTTTCAACTCAGAACGGCAGCAACATAAGGAGGAGGCTGGGGAGGAGAAGATAGGATAAAATTGTAAAGATAGAGAGAGAGAATATTTTGAATATGATTATCAGATCGGGATTGACTCAGATGTTTTACTAGCAGAGGACAATAGAATTGCTTTTCATCTATGAGCTCTGGTCACAGGAACCAAAGGCAATGTCCTACAAATTGCACCATGCTGTGTTTTCTTTATGGTATTGAATGGTTGGTGTAATGATTAATCTTAGAACATAGAACATGGAACATTACAGCAAAGTACAGGCCCTTCAGCCCATGATGTTGCGCTGACATTTTATCCTGCTCTAAGATCTATCTAACCCTTCCCTCCTACATAGCCCCCCATTTCTTTATCATTCATGTGTCTATCTAAGAGTCTCTTAAACGTCCCTAATGTATCTGCCCCCACAACCTCTGCCAGCAGTGCGTTCCACGCACCCACCACTCTCTGTGTAAAAAAACTTAACTCTGACGTTCCCCTTGTACCTTCCTCCAATCACCTTAAAATTATGCCCCCTCATATTAGCCATTTTCACCCTGGGATAAAGTCTCTGACTGTCCACTTGATCTGTGCCTCTTATTATCTTGTACATCTCTATCAAGTCGCCTCTCACCCTCCTTCTCTCCAAAGAGAAAAGCCCTAGCTCAGTCAACCTATTCTCATAAAACATGCTCTCCAATCCAGGCAACATACTGGTAAATCTCCTCTGCACTCTTTCTAAAGCTTCCACATCCTTCCTATAATGAGGTGACCAGAACCGAACACAATACTCCAATTGTGGTCTGACCAGAGCTCTTAATCTTTAAGAGACTTTACAGGTAAGAGGCTGTGAGAACTTTTCCAGGCACCAATGTTAAAGAAGGAGAGAGCTGGAAGCCAAAAGGGGAATAAGGCCAATGAGAGAAGCAAGGATTGGATCAGAGATCACGATGTCCATGACGACCCTGGGAGATGGTAGGTCAAGGGGAATACTGTGAGTTTCATGGATGATACTAAGGAAAGAAAAAAATGTTATGAAATCAGCAATTGATGATGGAACTGCAAATCACTAAGGACAGGAGTCACATGTTTCAAAGGCTCAAGAAGGAAAGGTGTAAGGAGACAGAGGCAGGGAGGTGGACAGTGGAGAGACAATGGAGGGGTGAGGTGGATTGAACAAGGTTAGGAGCACAAAAGAGAAGGCACCAGAGGAGAAGAGGGAGAGATTTAGGGGTGGCAGCATAAAGGATATGCTGCAGTTTGGGCAGGGCAGGTGATGAGATCCAGCCTGCTGGGAAGCATTGTGCAAATCTGTGAATAATCAGGAGTCCAAAGCCTTGGCAGGGGCAAAATCATTCTCAATGTCTGAGAGAAGAAACATGACACTGAACTTGCAGGGATACATCATGTTAAATAAGATCACAGTTGCTGCAAAATGTCTGATAATAGGAGAGAAAGAAATGAGGAAAGCCAAACCAAATATTTTTCATTTTGCAGGTTCCCACAGAAAGGACCAGAAATCAGTGCCAAACAAGTAATGGAAACAGACATGCTGAAAGCTACTAGTGATGAGACATATATATGGCAGCATCACCCCCTCCCCCCACCCCCACCCCCCCCCCCCCCCCCACACACACACACACACACACACACAAGCCACCATGGGATTTAAAGTCATTTTCCAATGTGACCAGGGAAAGCAATCTGAACTTAAATTATTCGTACAGTGAGTATCAATTAGAGCACAGACAACAATTTAAAATATATCTCCTATGGCAAGAATTAGATCAATCTGAGACATGAACTACCATATATTGAAACCAGGATGCTTTCATTGGAAATATCCTTATAGTAAATGGTCTTCTTAGATCGCCACACCCCACAGCACCTACCAAAACTCATACAATATAGTCAGGAAAGTTTTTGCTGGGTTCTCCACCAATAGCCAACCAGTTTTACCCAAGTTAATCCAAGAGAGAGAAGGAGGGAGTGAGAATAAGAGTGGAATAAGGGAGAGAGTGAGAACGTGAGAGTGAAAAAGAGGGAGAGGGAGAGAGTAAAGAGAGAGAAACAGAGGGCAGAGGGTGGGAGAGGCTTTGTGATTGGAGTGGGAAATAATTGTGCTCAGTGGAAGGGGAAAATGTGGCAGTCGAGGGGGAAACCCCAATGTTGTGGAGAGCAAGTTGGTAGTATTGGAGACTGTGTTGCAATTGGAAGGAAAAATGGGTTTGCTGAACATCATGGTGGTGATCAGACAATAGCAGACAGGGAAGGAGCTAAACATGAGGAAGCATGCAGGACCAGGAAGGAATAGCTTCAGTAGTAAAGGCACCGCCTTATGATTCCCTGCCCTTCTCCCCCTTTTACCTACTGGGTTTTAAAGTTTTTAAAGTGGATACCTGCAATACACACAAAAGCTCTAAGTGGAAATTGCACCCAATTTCCACATAAGAGCATGTTGATTACACCTTACTTCCCTTCTGATTCACCTCCATACAAACAGAAGTGGGTGAGCTCCAGTCCACTATGAGACTTTTTGATTTTTTACTTCTCTCCTGACTGATCTCCACCTGCTCTTGGGGATAAAGATTCTCCCTGTGGGAACAGATAATAACATACTAATAACAATCAAATCAACAAGTTTGGAACAAGGTTCTTAAAAAGACTTTTATCAAGACATTTTGCTTTTACTTTGGTCATGAATTCTGTTTGCTGAAGAGCATTATTGCTCTGTTTAATAGATTTTTTTTAGGAACATACGAACACAGGAAGCAGGAGGAAGAGCATAACATGAGTCTGCTCTACCATTCAATAAGATCTTGGATGATCTGGTCTTTGGCCTCAGCTCCACTTTCCTGCTCTGTCTCGATAACCCTTGGTTTTTCATATAATGTGAATTCTCTGAACTACCCTGTGGTTCAGAACTCTCAGCCTTGAATATACAAAATGACTCAGTCTCCATAGCATCCACAGCTCTCTGGAGCACAAAGGGAAAATCCTCAGAGTATTTACCTTACCAAGCTCCCTCAAAATATTATATGTTTCAGTCTGATGATTTCTTGGTTTTCTAAACACAAGACAGTCTAGGCCTATTCTGATCAATCTTTCCTTGCAGAGTAATACCCTCATCCCAGGAAACAATTTTGTAAACATTCTCTGTGCTGCCTCCAAGATAAGTATATCCTTCCTTAAATGAGGAGACCGAAACAATATGTGGCATGTAGGTCTAGTCACACCAAAGTCCTACAGATTTGCGCATGATTTCTTTACTCTGATTTTTGTGATTTACTGTGATTTTGTATCAATGGATTCTGTTTTTGAGTGCACAGACTGTTCACTGCAATGGGCTGTTTAAATAGAAACTGTTTGTTATTTGGTCCTACCCTTTCTCTCTCCAACTCATTAGTTCCCACAGTGATAAGAATACTTACTTTGAACATTGACTGTGCTACTTCATGTTTCTGAATATACAAATGTGCAAAAAATAATTTAAGACTACCCAAACAATAAAAACATTTTAAAATAATTAACATATTCTTTAAAATATAAAGACCATCCACATTTAAGAATCATAAAACAATTAAAACATTTAAACCCAAATAAATAAAAAAGTCTCAAAATACTACAACATAATCTACTTTCTCACAGCCATTCTTGTCTTATGAAAGAGAGAGCAGATTCTGCACCGTAAGTGGTAGAGAATGGTTGCTACATTGCACCCTCATGCTGTGTCACTGTGTAGTCCTGAAAACACTGACAAAACACTCAGCAAGTTCAGACCTTTTATCTTTTGCACGCATGCAGGGCAATCCTGAACTAACTGACCCCAGTGCAGGAAATGCCAGAAGTTACATGCAGAATTGTTGGCATCATCACAGATAAAGTTACATATTATTTAACATAAGTATTGAAACCTCCGATTTTCTTTAATAAACATAAAAGAAATATCAACATTTGTGATGATGATTCAGCTGCTTCCTCGGGAAAACACATTCTAGTTGTATGTAGCTCCCAAGGTAGCAGATTTATCAGTTGTAATGGGAAAATGTCAGCCTATCATAACATGTTGGTAATAAGGAACTTTCAATGTCTTACTAGTGGCTAATGAGCCATTTAACTGGTATAAATGAAGAAAAGCTTATTTGTCCAGCTGCAGTAGAGAATGGATGAGTGACAGAATAGGTAATTAACCCATAAACTGTTCATGCCCTTAACCTCAGACAGGCAGCCCTGTCTTTCCCACTCAACAATAATTTGAAAAGCAGCACTAAATGCGATATTGGTCATAAAATTCTGACAGTACTTTCTGACGTTTGGATTGAAGGTAGAGAAGCTCGATTTTAGGCATTGGCACTGGCTGCGCTCTTAATTGTGGCATCAAAATCTTAAGGAGACTGTGCAAATACATCCTCCAAACCCTGCTGTGTCAGAATATGGAAGGGGGCAGGCGTGGGAGTTTCAATAGGTCTGGAAGAGATGGAGGCCAAGAAATACCTGGATGATGGCCTGGGATGAAGGAAGAATGGAAATGGGGCACCGTGAGAGGGCAGGGTATGGAAGGGCAGGCAGTGGAGTGAAAGGGGTGGTGTAGAAGATGGAAATATTTTTAGGAGAGGCAAGAGACTTGGTTTAGGGTCATGGAAACACAAGAGACTGCAGATGCTGGAATTTGTAGTCACCCCCCCCCCCCCCACCCCCGTCACCCCACAGATGCTGTTCAAACTCCAGAAGTTTGTTTTTTGTTTTGGTTTCGGGTCATAGTTAAAGGGAGATACCACACGGGAATAGTCCTTGGGCACATCAAGTCTGTGCTGAGCATCAATTGTCCATTTACACTAATTCTACATAAATGGATAGGAAAGGTTTAGAGGGATACAGGCTAAGCGCAGGCAAATGGGACTAGGTCAGTTAGGCAACTTGGTTGGCATGGAAGGGTTGGGCCAAAGAGCCTGTTTTCTGTGCTGCAGAGCTCTATGACTCTAATCCCCACATTCTCATCAATTGCCCTACACACTACAGACAATTTACAGTGTCCAATTAACCTACCAATTTGCACATCTTTGGGATGTGGGATGAAACCAGAGTACCTGTTGGAAACCCACATACTCACAGGGAGGATGTGCAAACTCCACACAGGCCATGCAGTTCAGCAGAGAGTATTCAGTCTGTGGCTGCTAAAAGAAGCATTGGCAGCAAAGTGGCAAATTGGCAAAGGTGCAATGAATGTGTGTCGACCTAGCTTTGGTAGAAGCCTAGTTGCTGTTTAATAACATTCTTTCAAAGCACCTGGGGTGGGAAGGTGGGCAGGAGGAAGGGTTGAGTAGGGTGGGATAATTTACTATAGTAAAGATGCTATCTGAATGCAATTTCTTGTTGAAATTTCCATCTACAGTCTCACACATCATTATTAATAATAGCACAGACACCAAATTCAAGCCCCAAGATTCACATTATTTACAAACCAAGCTGTTAACTGCTAAAACTCTTGAAGTTATCAAGCAAGATCCTGGAATCAATTCTTGCCAGCTTTGTTGAAATGAACACTTGAACTTAACATAAGGAATATCCTCCTTGCATTTACCCTGCCACAGACACAGCCATACAGCTTTTCTTCTTTGTCTGTGGGATTATGATGTCTGAAGTCCGAGTCCACAGATAATGACTTTGCTTTCATCCACCAAACCCCGTCAACTAAAGCAGATAACTGAGTGAGTGGGGAGATTATGGAACTCATCACCAAGGTTAGCATGATTAGTACATTAAATTTCAGGGAATACAACCCTAGTTGTGTAAGCCTTCTTGAGCCTTCTGTGGTTTAATCATTGGAATCTGGGTATAATTCTAGTAAATCTACATGGCACTCCCTCTAAAGCCAACAGATCTTCCCTAAAATGTGATGCCCAAAACTGAACATAGAACACCATGCGTGGTCTACTCAAAGCTTTGTATAGCTGAAGCCAGAAATGCAATCCCTTGTAGTCTAGATCATTAGACATAAAGGCCAACATTCTATTAGACTATTGATTATTTTCTTGCACCTCTCCATGTCACGTTAGTGATCTATACATATGGATCTCAAAATGTCTTTGGACCACAGTGCTTCTAGTATTTCACAATTTAGAAAGTTTGCTATTCTGTCATTTTTAAGTTCCAAGTAAGTGATCTCACACTTGCCTATATTGAAATCTTATTACCCCACCATTTTGGCATTTGTTTCCTCTAATAAAGATGCTTTGTAACTTTATGCTTCAATGTCCATTGTTTATCACCAACTTCATCTACCTTTGCAGCATTGGTAGACGAGGGGTGGCACGGTAGTGTAGCGGTTAGCGTGATGCTATTACAGCGCCAGCGACCCATGTTCAATTCCCGCCGCTCTCTGTAAGGAGTTTGTACGTTCTCCCCATGACTGTGTGGGTTTTCTCCAGGTGCTCCGGTTTCCTCCCACATTCCAAAGACATACGGGTTAGGGGTTGTGGGCATGCTATGTTGGCACTGGAAGAGCGGCGACGCTTGCGGGCGGCCCTCCAGCACATTCTCATTAATGCAAAAAGATGCATTTCACTGTATGTTTTGATGTACATGTGACTAATAAATAAATATCTATCTATCTATCTATCTTGGAGATATGGCTCTTTATCCAATCATCTAGATCACTATAGAATAATGGTAACCCCATCTAGGATGCTAGTAATCACATCCTTGTAATTTGGGTACCAGCCTACCATCCCAGTACTGTTCCCCAGTGCCCAGACAATATCTGAAACTCATCAATCATTTACCCTCAAATGCAATGAGCTTCATCTTGTTCATGACCTAACAGTCTCTTAAGACAAATATTATCACACTGCTTTTGGAATTCTATATAAAATCCAGAACTTTAGTTAAATCTTCAAAATAATCAAATATATGATCGACAAAGGAACAGGAGTTAATTCTGATAGAAGTCAGATCGGACAAGAGGACATTCAGGTGGAACGTAAATCCCACATTGACTGGTTGGGTAGAATGGCCTCCTTCTGTGCTATATTTTTTTGTAATTCACTGCAATTGCTGATAATGGGAAGTTGCAGTGCACAACTTTGCTGCCACATTTTCTTCATTGACCTCACCTTCTTCATTGGAAGTGAAAGGGGCTTTATAAATACAAGTCTTCCTCTAAGAAGAGGAGAATATGAGTGTATGTTCAGGATGTTCAGGATAAGTACAATGCAAGTACCTTCTGCATCCTTGCAATTTTGTCACTTGCTTTAACATTTTCATGAGGAGGAATATGAGGAACTTTGGCGGGCTACCGTCGAGATTAACCTGCAGCAAATTTCACTCGCCCACGATGTCCTTCCATCCATACTTACAGGAAGGATCACACCTATCAGCCAATGCTTTTGTGGAAATAAATGCTCTGGCTTTGGATAAAAAAAGAGCCAGGGGCAGGTCTGTGCCATCTGCTGAAAAGATATGAACCATCAAGGTTTTCTCCTTTTCCTACGGCCAACAGAACAATCCTAGGCAGAGGCATGGGGACCTTTCTCCTCACAAACCCTCATTTTTCAGGATTTAATTCACCAACCATCAAACTTCACTCTATTGCTGGGCCACAGGCACTGCTTCCTAGTTTACATTTTCTCTGCCTGGCATTTTAAACAACCCTCCATACAAAGTTAATGTTTCAGATCAACAAAGACTTAAGAAATTGAAAGTGCTTTAAATTCCAGAGAAAGGAGAGGGGTGTAGAGAATAAAGGGAATTTCTGTGGTAGGATGGAGATCAACAAAGATTGATTAACACAAGTGAGAGAAAGCTTTGAAGACTTGTTCATTGAAACTGATCTACCTGGTATCATAAACAAAAGGCAAGGTGGATGAGTGGAGAAGGAAGCTGTGCATAGAATGGTTACTACAGAATGCTAAAAAGAGAGGGAAAATGAAGAGTTTTCTGTTAAAGTCATCACTCTGGTGGAAATTACAATTGTGTGCAATTCTGGATGTCCCATTGCAGGAAGGATGTGATGGCTTTAGAAGGGTGCAGAAGAGGTTTACCAGCATGCTGCCTGGATTAAAGGTACGAGTTATGAGTCTGGG
Source organism: Pristis pectinata (assembly GCF_009764475.1). Lineage (NCBI taxonomy): Eukaryota > Metazoa > Chordata > Chondrichthyes > Rhinopristiformes > Pristidae > Pristis > Pristis pectinata. The sequence goes on along the minus strand of NC_067414.1, from coordinate 26,535,445 downwards.
CAAACTTGGGTCATTTTCTCTGGAGCATCAGAGGCCGATAGGAGGCCTGATAGAAGTTTATAAAATTATGAGATGCATACAGGTAGACAGTCAGAGCCTTTTTCCCAGGGTAGAAATGTCAAGTACTAGAGGGCATGCATTTAAGGTGAGAGGGGGAAAGTTAAAAGGAGATGTGTAGGGACACAAGAGATTCTGCAGGTGCTGGAATCTGGAACTCCACACACAAAATGCTGGAGGAACTCAGCAGGTCAGGCAGCATCTATGGAGGGAAATAAACTGTCAACAATTCAGGTCGAGACCCTTCATCAGGACTGGAAAGGAGGAGGGCAGAAGTCAGAATGAAAAGGTCAGGGGAGGGGGAGGAGCACAAGCTGGCAGGTGATAGGTGAGTCCAGTTCAGAGGGGGAAGGTTTGTGGGTGGGGAAGGGGGATGAAAGGGAGTAATGTAAGAAGCTGAGAGGTGATAGGTAGAAGAGGCAAAGGGCTGAAGAAGAAGGAATCCAGTTGGAGAGGGCAGTGGACCATGGAATAAAGGGAAGGAGGTGGGGAATAGATGGGCAGGTCATAAGGGCAGGGGAAGGGAAAGAGAAGAGGTGAGGGGGCCACAGGAATGAAGGAAAACAAAGGGGCAAGTTTTGTACACAGAATGGAACAGGCTGCTGGGGGTTGTGGTGGAAGCAGATACCATAGAGACATTTAAGAGACTATTCAACTGACACATGAATATGCAGGGAATAAATGGATATGGATCATATACAGGCAGAAAAGATTTAGTTTGATTCGCCGTCATGTTCCGCGCAGACATCATGGGCTGAAAGGCCTGTTCTGTTCCATGTTCTGTATGTTCTATGTACAAAGTTGATCAATTGAATGTGGCAGATGCGACCCTATCTTTGATTTGTATGGGAGGAAAGAGGAGAGAGCAGATCCAGGAAATGGAACAGGCACAGCTGGAAATCCTGCTCATGATGTGGTCTCTTCCACATTGGAGAAACCAAACACAGGTTGGGTGATCATTTGCACAATACCTTCATTCAATCTGCACAGGCAACCCTGAGCTTCCAGTCACCTGTCACTCTAATTCCCCCCACCGTCCCTCTGACCTCTGTCATCGACCTCCTACATTGCTCCAGCAATGTCCTATGTAAGCTCAAGGAATAGCTCCTCATCTTCCATCTGTAAGAGTTGAAGCACTTGTGACTTAATATTGAATTCAACGAATTGAGGTAACCACTCAATATTGTCTCTACAGATGTATCTGTACTTTTCTGTTTCAAGTTGTTCCTTTTATTTCCTTTCTGTCTCCAATTTCTGTTTTTTTTTAATGACTGTTACTCTAACAACTTTGGTTATACACTATCACAGAGATTCTCTCAGTTCCTTCCAGTACTCTCTCCTTTCATCTTAATGAGGGTTCTTGACATGGAAGCGATAACTCTAGAGCTTCTGAAAACCATTAGGATAGATAAGTCCCCAGGGCCGGATGAGATATACCCCAGGTTACTACGGGAAGTGAGGGAAGAGATTGCTGGGGCATTGACCATGATCTTTGCATCCTCGCTGGCCACAGGAGTGGTACTGGAGGATTGGAGGATGGCAAATATTGTTCCCTTATTCAAGGAAGGTCATAGGGACAATCCTGGGAATTATAGATGAGTGAGTCTTACATAAGTTGTGGGCAAACTATTGGAGTGGATTCTTAGGGACAGGATTTATGAGCATTTGAAGAAGCATAGTCTTATTAGGGATAGTCAGCATGGCTTTGTGAGGGGAAAGATGCCTCACAAGCCTAATTGAGTTTTTCTAGGAGGTGACAAAACAAATTGATGAAGGTAGAGAGGTGGATGTGGTGTATATGGATCTTAGTAAGGCACTTGACAAGGTTTCCCATGGTAGGTTCATCCAGAAAGTCATGAGGCATGGGATCCATAGAAACTTGGCTGCATGGATTCAGAATTGGCTTGCCCACAGAAAGCAGAGGGTGGTAATAGATGGAGAGTATTCTGCCTGGAGGACGTTGACCAGTGGTGTCCCACGGGGATCTGTTCTGGGACCACTGCTGTTTGTGATTTTTATAAATGACTTAGATGAGGGAGTGGAGGGGTGGGTTTGCAGATGACATGAAGGTTGGAGATGTTGTGGGTAGTGTAGAAGGCTGTCGTAGGTTACAGCGGGATATAAACAGGAAGCAGAGTGGGGCGGAAAAGTGGCAGATGGAGTTCAATCTGGAAAAGTGTGAAGTGATACACTTTGGAAGATTGAACTTGAAGACAGAGCACAAGGTTAATGGCAGAATTCTTAGCAGTGTGGAGGAACAGAGGGATCTTAGGGTCTAAGTCCATAGATCCCTCAAAGTTGCCACACAAATCGATGGGGTGGTTAAGAAGGTGTATGATGTGCTAGCCATCATTAGTTGAGGAATTAAGTTCAAAAGCCACGAGGCAAAGTTGCAGCTCTATAAAACCCTGGTTTGACCACACTTAGAGTATTGTGTTCAGTTCTGGTCACCTCATTATAGGAAGGATGTGGAATCTTTAGAGAGGGTGCAGAGGAGATTTACCAGGATGCTGCCAGGATTAGTCCTATGAGGAAAGGTTGAGTGATCTAGGGCTTTTCTCTTTGGAGTGATGCAGGATGAGAGGTGACTTGGCAGAGGTGTATAAGATTACGAGAGGCCTAGATAGAGTGGACAGCCAGCACCTTTTACCCAGAGCAGCAAAAATGGCCAATACCAGAGGACGTCCATTTAAGATGAGTGGAGGAAAGTTTAAGGGAGATGTCAGAGGTAGGCTTTTTAAACAGAGAGTGGTGGGAGCCTGGAACACACTGCTGGGGGAGATGGTAGAGGCTGATACAGTAGGGACATTTAAAAGACTGTTCGGCACATGGTTGTAAGAAAATTGGAGAGAGATGGGCTGTATAGGAGGGAAGGGTTAGATGATCATGGAGGAGGTATTCACATAGTTCGGCACAACATCGTGGGCCAAAGGGCTCATACTGTACTGTTCTATGTTCTATGAAACATCAACTCTGTTTCTCTCCCCACTAATGCTGCCTGCCCTGCTGAGCCCCTCTGATTCTTACATAAATACAACCTACCACACAAAATCTGATCATGCAACTGTTAGTAAAACTCCATATGAAAAACAGTCAGAGGGCAGATCAAATCATTTACCCCTAAGGCGTCCTGAATCTGCCCACAGTGAATTGTACCCAGGTTAGCTATAGAAGAGTGAGCATCTGGACGTTGTGGGCTGGGAGTGAGGGAGTCAAATGTCACATCTTTAATTCAACTGATCAGATTTTTTGCTGTTTAGGCCAACAGAATGAAAATGAGTTGTCATCCTCTGCAGCTATGCTGCCAGCGAACGGGTAAGCTGAGTATTTTCCTTTTCACGGTCCTAATGGTTGTGTTGTGAGACTATGCCCACTGTCCTCGAGTTCCTCACGACGAGGAATATTCTCCTCGCATTTGCCCCATCAAGCCTCCTAATAATCATCTCTCTCCTCTCACAGATGTTGCTCAATCCACTGAGTTCCTCCAGCAGATTGTCTGTTGCTCCAGATACCAGCATCGGGAGTGTCTTGTGTCTTCACTAATTCTCTGATGATGGGAATGGTATTTAGTGGGATGTTCATAGATTCTTCTATTGTAAAGACTGATACAAAATGCTTTTTCTACCATTTCCTTGTTCCCCATAGCTATTTCCTCATTCTCTCTTCCTTTTTATGTACTTAAACTACATATGTCAATTTTTATAATTCACACAGTTTGCCTGCATAGTTTATCATCTCTTTCTTTTCATATAGACCTCTTCTGCTGGATTCTGAATTTATCCCAATCTTTGTGCCCACCACAAATTTTTGCAACTTATATGTTTTCCCTTTCAGCTTAATACTGTCCTTAACTTCCTGGGTTAGCTATGGTCAATTCCTGAAGTTCAAACTCATATGACTCACAGTTGAAACTAAACTATTTAACAGACTGAGATTTAGTGAGAGGGAAGTGAAAGTCCAACAGTAAAGTATTAGTCAAAACTGCCATTGGTTCTAAAGGTGACAAGATCTCCACAGCAATGTTCATATCAATGTCAAATATTCTTTTAAGGAGCCTCAAGCTTCCTATATGGTTCACATTAACTTGTTATAAATCGATTATAGAGAAAGGATAGTGTTATAACAAGTATTGTCAATCAGTGAATGACTGTGTCAAGCACTTAGTTTCATAGAGATAATCCTTTAATCCTTTACCTTCTGGTGAGGTTGTCACTGAGTAACTCTTATTACATTATTCAATATATAGAATCCACAATAATTAATGTTTTTAAGTGAATATACCTCCATAGAAACTGGTTAGCAGGAAGTATCATTGATATTCTTAAAAGATACCCCCGTCTCTTACTTACTTATACGTAGAACCAAAGGAGAAGTAGAGATTAATGAAAGGATAGAATAAACATCAGGGGCATTAAAAATAATAACTTCATAGTTTCCTTTTGAAAGGAAAAAGAAATCACAAATTTAACACGAATTGAGAGGGTTTTAGTTTTAATTTGCCAAAGTTAAAACATCAGTACGTTACTAGGAGAGAGGAAAATGGTTTCTTTGATTGAATTGAATTGAATAATTTATTGAATATTAATTTTATTTTTAAATGGTGTCTACGAGCTTTGTGAAATAAGCAAAAAATTAACTTTTTATATTTGTAACATTTGTGCAAGATGACTTTTGAAAAGCTGTAACAATAATCAGCTTGCCTCAATAAGGACCACTGTCAGCCCCGAGTCAGAAAGTTGTAGGTTCAAGTTCTACTCCAGCTGAACAAATAATCTACACTTACACAGCAGTGCATTAATGAGGGAATAATATATTGTCAGTGGCACCACATTTTAGCTGAAACAAACTTAGCTGACAGATCACACTAAATTATTTGAGAAAGAGCAAGTCATTCCACCAGTATTCTGGCCAATATTCCTTCTTTAACACCACCTGCTCATTACCTATTCATGGGCTTTGCTGTGGCTATATTGAATGCTGTTGCTATCTTTGCCTACATAACAATAACTGTTCTTCAGTCTGAGGTGTTTTGATAAATCCATAAACAGTACAGTCTTAAGGGAGCCATTTAATCTAATGCATTGAATGGATTCCAAAGGATCAGCTGTGATCTCAGTGCTGCAGGATATAAAACCAGTGTTGCAACTTATATACAAGCCCTTAACATAATAAAATGCTGGCGGGCTCCTCACAGGAGTGTCATTAAAATAAATTTGATACCTAACCACAGCAAGAGATATTGTACCCTGAGCAAAAGCTTTGTCAAAAGGATAGAGGGGTAGATGTGTGGAGAAATAAGAGAGGCCCTTATTTTTGATGTCTAATTGCAATCCATATGCAAATGGTCTGAGCATGTGCCAGGTTTTCTGAGTCTCGTGTGGCTAAACCCACTCTCCTTAAAGGGCCAGCTGGAGAGCACTCAGAAAAACTGTTTTTTATTACAAGTTACATTTCTGTAAAGGCAGGGGAAACAGGAGGGCTCCTTGCAGCCTCCTTAACAGTCACCAGGTCTCAGAAGCAGCTGAACTTGCCTTGTGAGCAGCATTGTGGCAGGCATTCATTTAACACAAAGGAAACCTGCAGCCATATATCGATCAGGTCTGATGGTGCCAAACCACTACTTAACTATATTGCCAATCATTCTGGGAGTAGCTAATTTCTCAGCCCCATTCACTCACTCATTGATAACTTTAACATTGCAAGAATAGTGTAAAACAGTAAATAGCAACTGAGCATTAATCTGAATAAGAGAGACTCAAGAGACAGCAGATGCTGGAGTCTGGAGCAACACACAAAATGCTGGAGGAACTCAGCAGGTCAGGCAGCATCTAAAGAGGGACTGTGCTGCATTAATCTGAATGTCTGTTCCATGCAGTTGTGGCTGTGTGATTAATGCTTGTTAGAGATGTATCTATGTCCTTTAATCTACTTAAACTTCATAAAACATTGGAAGCAGTTTGCATCAAATTTATTTTCCAGCTACAGTGGATAATAGTCAAATACTGAAGAAAGAATTTGCATTTATAAGGCATCATTCATGTCTTCCAGATGAGCTAAAGTGCCTTACAAACAAGAAGCAGCAGTCATTACATAAGAACATATGATAAAGAGTGAAATACTGTACCCAATCAGCACACATGAAGTTCCCACATTCAGTAATGTGAAAATGACCACATAATCTGTCTTCCTGATGTTGGCTGCAGGGTTAACATTACTGGGGATAATTCTCCTTCTGCTCCGGTTAGCATAACACTATTACAGCACCAGCGACCCAGGATCAATTCCGGCCGCTGTCTGTAAGGACTTTGAACGTTCTCCCCGTGACTGCGTGGGTTCCCTCCGGGTGCTCCAGTTTCCTCCCACATTCCAAAGACGTACGGGTTAGGAAGTTGTGGGCATGCTATGTTGGCGCCGAAAATGTGGTGACACTTGCAGGCTGCCCCCAACACTCTATGCAAAAGATGCATTTCACTGTGTGTTTCAATGCCCATGTGACTAGTAAAGAAATCTTATCTTACCTTAAATAGCATCACAGAATATTTTATATCCATCTGAGTGATCACAGTTTTAAGAATAATTTCATGTCTTATCTCCCTCAGAATTGAACTACAGCATAAATCTAGATTCTGAAGAGAGATTTGAACGCATAACCTTCAGACTCAGAGGTGTGATTATAACTAACTGACCCAATCCCAATAGCAATAAGATCTGATCTGATTGACCCTGATTAAGGCATTGGTTTTCACAATCAAAGTTTACAGAAGGCTTTTTAATGAAAAAAAACTGCACTCATTTACATAACAGCAGAAGTATGAATTTGGGAAATACTAAGTTGCAAGTTTTGCCAATCAAACATTTTTATATGAGACTTTTAGAAATCCTTATCCAAGCATAACATTCCTTGGCAAATCAGTTATGTGTTTTTCAAATTTTAAGAGTCCTGGATTGAAAACTAAGGATGACAGCAAATCCAAGGTGGAAGTCTGTACTAACCAGACTCAGCGAGGCAGATCCAAGGCATGGCTTTTCTCATTCAAGACTGGATAAGCTTGTTTATCTTAAGCTCATCTTAACATATCTGGAAGCACTTTTAAATGGAATTTCCTTTTCCTACTGTAAAAGATGTCAAACATACGCTTAAGCTATCAGATTTTACCTGAATTCCACATCTAACTGTGCTATAGTGAACTATCTTGCTTGATGTTAGCCACTTAATGGAAAAGAATGCTTCCTTAAGCAGCACAACTCCCATTGCTGGTAACTCAAAACAGCAACCTAAATGTATGTTACCAAAAGGAATAGATAAGTAATGTGTTAATTGAATGATCAAGTAAATTTGCATAATAGGAAATTTGGTTGAATACATTTTTAATCATGGAATTTGAATTCATGCTTATATATTCTGAAACCTAAACATCGTCTTTGATATAATTTAGTGAATTCATACATCTAGTCAAATAGCCTAAGTTGAATGTGTCATATGGTGATATTAGCATAAATTCAATAAAATTGTCTTTATTATGTGGAGGTCTACAAATGCAGAGTGATCCATGAGCAAAAATTGGTGAGGGCAGCAGAGGAGCATGAAAGCATGGAGCATTTAAAGCAGACGGAGGAATTTCTATAAGCTGTAAATAGTGAGAAGTGGGAACAGTTAGGAAAGAGAGAAAAATTTTGATTATAATATATATATATATGAAGAAGAATAGTGAAGACAATTATAGGTCCCCCAGAGACAGAAATGGGGGAAGTTGTAATTGGGAACAAACAAAAGGCAGAACAATTAAATACATAAATCCAGAAGATGCTAGAAATACCTCGCAGGCAACATCCCTGGAAAGAGAAACGGTTAACACGTCAGGTCCAAGAACCTTTGTCAGACTGGAAAGTGAGAACAACAAGTTAGTTTTCAGTAAAAGAGAAGGTGGGAAAGGATGGATCAAACAATGGAAATATTACTGATATGGTGAGATAAAATGGGTTAATGGGAGCAGTTATAGAGACATAGAGTCATACAGCACGGAAACAGGTCCTTTGGCACAGCTGGTCCATGCCCACCAAGATGCCCACCTAAACTAATCCGATTTGCCTGCATTTGTCCTTTCCTATCCATGTACCTGTCCAAGTACCTTTTAAATGTTGTTATTGTACCAGCCTCAACCACTTCCCTTGGCAGCTCATTCCATACACAGACCACCCTCTGGGTGAAAATGTTGCCCCTCAGGTTCCTATTAAATCTCTCCCCTCTTACCTTAAACCTATGCCCTCTAGTTCTTGATTCCCCAACACCAGCACTCTAAGCTTCATTATCTGTGCAGGTTTTATAGGTGGCAAGGTTGTGGGAAGAAACTCAGTGCAAGCTTTAGCAACAGCACTTCATCTTCAGCCTTGTGGACTCAATGTGCATTAGCAGGCCTGACTACATGAATAAGATAAACTGAGTCAAAATGATGAGAAGCAGAAATGGTCAGTTCTGATCCAGATAGAAAGAAAGGGTGAACTACCTAAGATTGGAAAATTCAGTACTGAATATCTAAAATGCCCATCCCTTCACCAGCAACAAAATGTCATGCGGGAGCAGTGACTAATGGGGTGCACAGGGAGCAGTTTTGGGGACCTGGCTACTCACAAAATATATATCAATAATTTAGATGAAGGAATTAAATGTAACATTTCTAAGTTTGCAGTCAACACAAAGCTGGTTAGGGGGGTATATGAGGTTATGAACTGTGAGGTGGATTATAAAATGCTACAATGTGATTTAGCCAGGTTGAGTAAGTAGGTAAGTGCTTGGCAGCTGTAATTTTATATGGATATATGTGAGGTTATCAACACTGATTCTAAAAATTGTAATGAAATGATCTGTATGGATGACATGCAAAACAAAGTTTTTCTTTGTACCTTGGTACATGTGACAATAATAAACCAATTTATCAATTTACCAAATGACAGGGCAGTTTATTATCTGAATGGTGATAGAATTGGTAAATGGGGAGACACAACGACACTTGGGTGACATTTTGCATGTCATTGAAGGCAAGCACTCAGGTACAGCAAGCAATTGGGAAGGCAAATGACAAGGTTTACTTCATTGCAAGAGGATTTGATGACAAGTGCAAGGATGTCTTGTTGCAGCTGAACAGGGCCTTGGTAAGAGCCCGTGTGGAATTTTGTGCACATTTTGGTCTCCCAGTCTGAAGAAGGATATTCTTGCCATTGAGGGAATGCAATAGAGGTTTACTAAACCAATCCCTGGGATGGCAGTACTAGTATAAGAGGACAGATTAGATGAGTTAGGCCTATATTCTCTGGAGTATGAAAAAATGCAAGGGGATCTCATAGAAACCTACAAAAATTCGCATATTCTCATATTCTCTCAGAGCAATCCCATCAATCCAATTCCTCTACTTATTTCCCTGTAGCCTATTCTCTCTCACATGTCTGTCAACTCCATCCTTATTCTCCACCTACCAAGGGGATTTTACAGTAGCTAATTAACCAACCAACCAGGACATCTTAGAGATATGCGAGGAAACCAGAGCACACAGAGGAAACCCAAATGGTCACAGGGACACAGTGCAAACTCTAAACAGACAGCAGTGGAGATCAGGATCGAACCTGGGTCACTGGAGCTGTGAGGCAGGAGCACTACCTGCTGCATTATGGTGCTACCCCAACCGAATCAGACAGAAAAATGCAAGAAGTACTCCTGATGACTGAAGAGTTAAGAACTCAGGGATACCATCTCAGAATACAGGATATGCCATTTAGAATGAAGATCAGCAGAAACTTCTCGCCCAGAAGATGATGAACCTTGGTAGCAGGGCAGTAGATGGTGTGCATAAATATATTCATCAAGGAAGCAGATAGATTTCTTAATGCCAAAGTGATCAAGGGATATGGGGAGAAGGCCAGAACAGGATTCTGAAGTCAATGATTAGCCACGATCATTTTAATGATGGAACAGATCCAAAGGGCTGAATAACCTATTCTTGCTCCTATTTTCAATATTTCTCTGCAAGTGATAGGGAGATCAAACAAACACCCAGCAAGTAAAAGTGAAAGCAGTAACTGATATCAGTTATGCAGCAGGAACTAATTTAGAGATAGCTACAGTTAATAGCTGATTGGGTTCTGGTGAAGTTTTAACATAGCATCATCATCAGTATATAGGCAAGTGGGAGCTGAAAGTCTGGTGTATGATGGTGGCATATTGGTTAAAATACTGATCTAGTGATCCAGAGGCCTGAACTGGCAACCCAGAGATCTCAGTTCAAATCCCAGCAGCTCAAATATGAAATTTAAATTAAGTTAATAATTTTTTTAAAACCTTAAACTTTATTTATACAGCACGGTAACAGGCCCTCTGGCCCAACAAGCCCTCATCACCCATTTTAAACCCATGTTAACCTACCAACCTGGACGTCTTTGGAATGTGGGAGGAAACCAGAGCACCCGAAGGAAACCCATGCAGTCACGGGGAGAAAGTACAAACTCCTTACAGGCAGCAATGGGAATTGAACCCCGATCGCTGGCACTGTAATAGTGTTACGCTAACTGCTACGCTACCATGCCGCAATTTGGAAGAAGCATCAATAAAGTTCAGTTATGATGACCACAAAAAATAGCAGATTGCCATACAAACCTTCCCAGTTCACTAACCTCCTTCAGAGAAGGAAATCTGCCATCCTTACCCAGTTTGTCCTATACATGGCTTCAGGCTCACCCCATGTAGCTGAGTATTAACCCTTCGAGAGGGCCCAGCAAGTCACACTAAATGCTGGCCTTGCCAGTGATGCCCAGATCCCAAAAAATGAATTAAAAAAATTACAACCTAAGCCTTTGTAACATTTAAAATAGTTAAGACATGTGATATATACATAAATGACCGGGATGAAAATGTAGATGGGTGGTAGTAAGTTCACAGACAATACAAATGTTGGTAGTGTTGTGGATAGTGTAGCCAAAGGATACAGCAGGATATAGATAAGTTGCAGATATGGGCAAAGAAATAGCAGATAAAAATTTAATCCAGCCAAATGTAAGGTATTGCACTTTGGGAGATCAAATATACGCTGTTAACAGCAAAACCCTCAACAATGTTGATGTACAGAGGGATCTTGAGGTCCAAGTCCATAGCTCCCTGAAAGTGGCTACACAGGTTGATAGGGCGGTAAAGAAGGCGTATGCATGCTTGCCTTTATTAGTCAAGGCATTGAGTTCAAGAGTCAGGAAGTTATGCTGCAGCTTTATAACACTCTAGTTAAGTCACGTCTGTTATATTGCATTCAGTTCTGGTCGCACCATTATAAGGAGGATGTGGAGACTTTGGAGAAGGCGCAGAAGAGATTTACCAGGATGCTGCCTGGATTAGAGGGCATGTGCTAAAAGGAGAGGTTGGACAAACTTGGGTTGTTTTCTCTGGAGCGGTAGAGACTGAGGGGAGAACTGATGGAGGTTTATAAAATTATACGAGGCAGAGATAAAGTAGACAGCTGGTATCTTTTTACCAAGGTCGAAATGTCTAATACTAGAGGGTACTTAAGGTGAGAGGGGATAAGTTCAAAGGAGATATGTGGGGCAAGTTTTTTTTACACAGAGAGTGGTGTGTGCCTGGAATGTGCTGCTGCCTTGGGGTGGTGGTGGAGGCAGATATGTTAGAGGTGTTTAAGAGGCTTTTAGATAGGCACATGAATGTGCAGAGAATGGAGGGATATGGACACTGTGTAGGCAGAAGGGATCAGTTTAGTTATGCATTTAATTCCTAGATTATTTAGTTTGGCACAACATCATGGGCCAAAGGGCCTGTCCTGTGCTGTACTGTTCTATGTTCTATCTCTAGACTGTTAGTCAGGGGCACAAGTATCTTTCTGTAATCTGTATTACCATGATTCTGTGGATCAATGGAACAACCGGATAAATTGCACATCCACATTCTTTTTATTTTTCCCTTTGAGTGCTATTTAAATAAAAACAAGGAGAAACTATTGGCTTATATTGTGATAGTTTATTACAATGTTTTTTTCTGTAATTTTCCACATGTAAAAATGCATTCTGTTGTGTAAATGACATAGCAAAAATACATTATAGCTGATGCTTGTGTTTCAGGCATATGTAAGTTATTAAAAGGATGTCTCTTATGCAAAACTAAGTTTATTAGTGTTTTAAATGTCTGACAAAAGAAAATTGAATACAAGTGGGACTTTGGTCAATGGAAATTCTGAGGTTAAATCGCTGAGCTGACAATTTTCACCCAGAAAACTGAAGTGGATCCAAACTGTTGAACTATAGTGTTACCAAAACAGAGTTTCTGATACTGCACTGGAAGTTTGGTTAACCAAGTTTGGCAAGAGTTCCCATTAAGGTTTGAAATGTCTCATCTATTTAGAAGTTTTGATTTATGGGTGAGGTGGAAGCACCTTCTTCACTACCCAACAGCTTCATTGGGCATCAATCTGTGCCAAGCTGTGCCAAGGTGAACCAAGCTGTGCTCCAAAACTGCTCCCCAGTGCCTCTTGACTGCTGGTGAAGGGATACAGCTTAGAGCACATGCTTGTATGGCAACACTTAGACATATGAGAAAAAAGTCTTTGTGGTGTAGTTTTAACCAAACAGTGGCTGGTAACTGGGCCGCTGAAAGTTGACGGTCCACACAGCTCCAGTGAGAATGAGGTTCATAGAAGAAAGATATCAATAATGTCTTTTATCTATTGGAGCTACTTATTGATATTCCTGCAGTAAACTGGGAAACTGTTGTGTTCAGTTCTGGTCGCCTCATTATAGGAAGAACGTGGAAGCTTTAGAGAGGGTGCAGAGGATATTTACCAGGATGCTGCCTGGATTGGAGAGCATGTCTCATGAGGATAGGTTGAGTGAACTAGGGCTTTTCTCTATGGAGAGAAGAAGGACGAAAGGTGACTTGATAGAGGTGTACAAGATGATAAGAGGCATGGATCAAGTGGACAGTCATAGACTTTTTCCTAGGGCGACAATGGCTAATACAAAGGGGCATAATTTTAAGGTGATTGGAGGAAGGTATAAGGGGGATGTCAGGGGTAAGTTTTTTTACACAGAAAGTGGTGGGTGTGTGGAACACACCACCGGTAGAGGTTGTGGGGCAGATACATTAGGGACATTTAAGAGACTCTTAGATAGACACATGAATGATAAAGAAATAGAGGGCTATGTGGGAGGGAAGGGTTAGATAGACCTTAGAGCAGGATAAAATGTCGGCACAACATCATGGGCTGAAGGGCCTGTACTGTGCTGTAGTGTTCTATGTTCTGTTGTCATTCTCTCTCCTGAGAGGAATTGACCATCCATGGTGAATGCCTTGATATCAGGAATAATCAGCAGGTCCTTGTTTCCAGCAAAAAACAAACTGCTGGAGGATCCTAGCAGGTCAAACAGCATCCATGGAAGCAAAGGGATGGTCGGTGTTTTGGGTTGAGACCCTGCAGCAGGACAGGTCAGCCATCCCTTTGCCTCCACAGATTCTGCTTGACCCATTGAGTTGCTCCAGCAGTTTGGTTTTTGCTCCAGATTCAAGCATCTGCAGTCTCTTGTGTCTCCTTGTTTCCAGCAGTTTGTATTTAACTAATTGGACCTCATTAAAAAAAATCAAAATCAATTTGTATTGTTTAGACTCTTATTCATCTCAAAGAGCCTAACAATGTGAATTAGTATTATTTACCAAATTATCTCAACTTTGCAAAATGCCTTACCTTTTAAAGCAAATCTTAAGTATAGCTGTTACAAATCCAGTATCCAATGCATTGCCTTCACCTGCATGGTCTGTTATTTCCTTAGAAAAATCAACTTCACATCACTTGTCATTTTTTGATTCTTGTTTGCTTTCTCCAATATGGTCACATTAATTTCATGGAGCTTTAAGGAAGCTGGTTGGACATTTATCTACCTTTACACTGTCAGTGGGGTTCGTACCTTTCTCATAGACTTAATGTATTTTTAAGTGCCATTAAATGAATGGGGCGAATATCATGTACAAAATGCTCCAGAATTTCAAACACTTGACTACAGTGATCTAAGTAAATCTTCCATTTTGGCCAAAATCTCCCATTTTAATGTCAAAACCTCAAAATTCCCTTACCACTTGTAATGCCTATAGTTCTCGCCTGACACTTTTGCCACCATTTAGTAGAATATGATATGATTTTTAAAGATTTTGATTCCAAAGTGAGGCTTGGGCTATGGGCCACATATATTGAAGGTCCACATGTACGCTGCATACATTTTTCTGACTTTTAAGCCAAATAGTTGAAAAATGTGCACAGTGTGTTCTTGAATCTCCAGTCAGCTAGTGAGGCTCCCAGCTGGAAACATAAAGTCAGAAAATGCTCCCAAAATATACTCTTACTGAAATAATAAATCCATTATTAATATTTAACAAAGTTACAGAGAAGTTCTGTCAAGGCAGAGTCATCGGAGAAACAAAATCTTTTCTGTGGCTATAATTGTGTCCTTACTTTAAGACTGTCCTTCTCTTCAACTATAATCATTATTAGGAATATCAGGGTAGCTTTTTTTCTCTGTACTGACTACAACAGAGAGGTAAATGTAAAAAAAACACATTGTAGATTCTATCATATTCTACTTTCATTTTATGCTTCCATTAAATTAATAAACACAAGATAGTCTGCTTTGCTATATGACCCTCCTCACCTCTTCATTTTCTATACTACTTCCAGACAACATTTCATGATCCTGAGATGCAAATTTTCTCTTACCTTAAGCCAATTTATCTACTTACAGCATATTAATATATTTGCCTTTACATTACTTAATACCTTTATCCTATTAAAGTAGCCTATCCTTCAATTTTTCCATGAGCAAATTCCTAGGACAGTTATTTGTTGGCATGAAACTTTATCTTGCAAGTGCCATGAAACACACATCAGTTACTACATATAATGTATCCTCTCGTTGATGAAGTGTTTCCTTTGATGTTGACTTATGATTAAACTATGGTTTGCTTCCAGGTTTTTGCCATCTCAAGGAGTCATAGGAGTGCAGCCTATTGATTACAGAAAAGCATTGGCTCCACAGGTTAATGGGGTGGACATCAGCAACAAGACTTTGGGAAAGACATACTGATCGGTATCATAACATAACAGACACATTCGTGTCAGAAAATTCCTTTCAAACAGAAAATTCACTCTTAAAGGAAGCAACTGCCTGCAACTAAATAAATTCCAACCTTGATCCGAACCTCACCTGTTTCCACACAGACCAATGCAGGCACAATGTAAAGAAAACTCCTTACACAAGTGCAGCCTGGATACTCATGTGGCATATGGATTCATATCAGATTGAAAAGGGATACTAATCCCTTTGAATGAACACGTTAAAAGAGAAACTTTCAATGTTGCTGTGGCAAAAATGTGTAAACTAAAACAAAAACACAAACATTTCATTAAACACTGCAAAGAGGGTCAGGAATCAATAAATAAAACAATGGCAATGGGTACACAATGAAGGCATGCTAAAACATAAGAGGGAATTTAACTTGAAAATATATAATGTATCAAAACAAAAATGGTAACCAACAAATCTAAGAATTGAAAATAAAACTGTGACTGTTTAACATTTTCACCAGTGTATGTACTGCAGGACAATTTATACACTGGGGCTTCTTTTCACTAAATTAATACAAATTCACTTCCTTTAAAGTTTTACTGGATTAGGAGGAAGTTGTATAACCCAGGACACAGTAACATTTTGCTATTTAGGGAACTAGTAAATTTACAGTACATATCTCCATTAGGACAAATTCCAATGTCAAAGAGCAATCCAACTAATGGTTATCATCATGTAATATGATAGGATGGGTGAAACATCAGAGTCTTCTATCAGGTAAACATTCTCAGCACTGATGTTCTGATCATTGTCAGCCAGCTCCAGTGGTTGAGGCGGGTTTGTGTGATGTAGTGAAGTGGGGAGGGGTGGGTGTAGTTGGGAGGGGATAAATCATCCACATGCCTGATTAAGAATTCTGAAGTAAGTCCGTACTCACCAGCACAAGCAACTTCCAGGACAGCAGAGAAAGCCTCCTTGGAAAAAATGCAACACCTTCACAAACTCATGGAATCCTTTGCCCAAGACAGCATAGCAGTATCGGGGAAAGCACTGAGTTTTGAATCTCACTCATGAGACCACATGGAGGCCAAGTACAAATAGTGAAAGAAGTGCATTACGTTCTAAACAACTCCATCAAAATCCACCTGCCCCTGTCTGTGACATCATCGACCCTGAGGGATAGCCTAAAAGATGCAATGTTTTATCAATGCCTTTTAATACACCTTCCTGTAATTTTGTTTGTGTTTGCAAATAAAAGAAAGAACTCATCTTCATGTTATGAATTTCCTGTCCTCAGATCACCCCAAATTGCCTTGTGGCCATGAATAGTCATTGAAGTGCTACCTCTGTTGTTGCAGTGGTAGCTTTGGTAACCAAACCACACCCAGTACTTTCATACATGGCTCAGCTTTTCATCATATAAGAGTTGACTGATGAATAAATGTTTGTTAACAGAGTTCTTCTTTGAATAGTTCCATGACACCTTTCATGGGAGAGCTGACAGCGTTCCCTCAGTGCAGCACTGATGTGTGAGCCTGCATTTTGTGCCTGCTCAGGTAGTCAAAGTGGGACTTGGACTCACAGCCTCCTGATGAACAGGTGAGGGCACAGGCACTAATCACGTTGTTAAATGATTGTTTTGTGTCAGGTATGTTTCCATGAAAAAGTTGTCAAACTTTAAGCCAGTTAATAGCAAGTGTCATACCTACGTCAGTTTTAGAACATAGAACACTAAAGCACAGTACAGGCCCTTCAGCCCATAATGTTGTGCCAACGTTTTATCCTGCTCTAAGATCTATCTAACCCTTCCCTCCCTCCCTCATAGCCCCCTGTTTTTCTATCATTCATGTGTCTTTTATATTTGAGGCATTTCTCCCATAGGGAATTGGTGTCACATCTAAGCCCTTTGTCTGAAACCAACCAATTAGAGTGTTTCTACTCAACAAGCACAGAACAAGCTACAATAGAACAAAATAGAGATAATAAAGTGAGAGGATCAAGATGGGTATTTATTTAGTTTGTCTGCTCTGATTTGCTCCAGGTATTCTGTTCATACTCTATTCAGAGCAGATGTATAGAATCTTAAAGAAGAGAGAGACTTGTTAGATATTATTGTTCCTGTTCAGTGGGAGACTGAGAATTGGAAGTTATGTGACCAGTGACAAGCTGGGACTAAATATCAGCTCTGGCACCAGGCCAGGTTGATATTATTGAAAGTCAAGGCTTCACATGACTTTGTAACACTGCAATGTCAGAAATGAAAAATTGGAGCAAATAAAAATAAATAAAAACAAGAAGTGAATTGAGTGTTTGTTATTTCGGCATTGATTACTTTTGCTGTTTTTTATTTCTTGAATACCAGCCCATAACCTTGAGGGCAGCAGTCGCTCTGGCGTTTGATCATTTTGGGCCTGAATGTGACTGTGATTTGTTAATTCCAACAGGATTGAAATAAACTGTTGGGTATAATCTACAATTCATGTACCCAGCACAGAAAGCAGAAGTTGCACTAAAATTGGAAACTGAACTGATATCAAAAGTAGGAGCATAAAGACATACGAATTAGAAGCAAGAGCAAGCTACACATTTACTGGAGTCTGATTTGCCATTCGACGTAATATTTTTGTACAGAACAATACCCCAACTCAAGAAATTGATCTAGAAGTGAGCATTGCTTCAAGTTCCAGAAGTCCTCTCTTTCTCGTGGATACAGATGTAAATACTAAGGATGAAAAATACGGAACAGTCTGGATTTTGAACAGGTATCTGGCATCAAAAGGCATTAGTCCACCAGGATAATGAGATGGCCTCAAATAACATAAATTGTAGAGGTAGAGAGGCTGACAAAAGAACTGGATCTCAGCATGGCATTTTACAAATTTGGAACCAATTCACTCCCTACTTGAGTCATTAAAAATTAAATTGGCTTAAGTTTTCCCATCTCACTGTCTGGTACAAACTTAATAAATGCATTATTAAAGATAAATTGTTGCAATATTTCATTTAGCTGTCAGCTCTTTAGAATTGTACACTTTGTCTATGGGGAACACAAAATATTTATCCGCTGTACTCCTCCTCCTCCATCTCCCAGTTTTTCTAATGTGGTGTTATACAAATGTCTGAAAAAAGGCCAAGCAAACAAGTTATTGGTACAAAATTGAAACTTAGGGATGTTACTGTTTGTGTTCAATAAGCACAATTCTAAAAAGGACAACATTCACACTCTCACTAGATACTGATAAGAATCTTTTTCCCATGGTAGGCATATCAAAAACAAAGGGGCGTAAGGCTAAGATGAGAGGAAGCAGTTCTAAAGGGGATTTGTGAAAATTTTTACACAGGAAGAGGTTGATATCTGGAACTCTGCCAAAGGAGGTGGTGGGGTCAAATATGATCACTATGTTTAAGAGGCATTTAGACAGGCACTTAAATAGACAAGGCGTGGAAAGATATGGCCCTCATGTGGGCAAATAGGATTAGAGTAGATTAGCGTGACCTTCACACTTGAAAATTTGGTTTCCCAATAGTTTCATGGAGACTTAGAGAGATACAGCACAGAAGGCCCTTTGGCCCTATGACTCTGCACCAACAATCAACCATCCTTTTACATTAATCACATCAATTCCACCCCCCCCCCCCACCCCAGATTCTACCACTCACCCATACATTGGGGGCAATTTACAGAGGCCAGGAGCTCTGGTTTCCTCCTACATCCCAAACCCACCAGCGTGTCTTTTGGATGTAGAAAGAAGCCAGTGCACCTGGAGGAAACCCACATGGTCACAGGGAGAACATGCAAACCACACAGACAGCACCCAAGGTCAGGATTGAACGGGCTGTCAGGTGCTGTGAGGATGTGGCCATACTAGCAGTGCCACTGCACAACCCACAATAATTTCAGCCAAAACTGAATTTTTACTGCCCAATTTTAGGAAAATAATTGATTTTCTTTGTAGTTACCTTTATATACTGAGGCAGAAATCCTCCAAAGTTTAAAGACAGTTTCAGGTGATGGTGGGCTTACTATCGTCTTCAGACAAATGATTACATTGCAGGGACTCCCAGATTTGTATTACTGAGGATCCCCACACATGTGGTGAAATTGTAAGATCCACAGACATGCAAGGTTTTTTCAGTGGTCCACAGACAAATTATGTCATTGCAGTGTGTCATTGCAGTGTGTCCCCAGGGATTGACAGTGTAGGGATCTATAGACATGTGATAATAATGTGGTGGTGTCCCCAAGCTTGTGCTGACATTGCAGGGAGTCCCCAGACATGTGATGACCTTGCGAGGACCTTCAGATATACAATAGAATTACAGGATTCCCCAGGCATGTGATGACTTCACAGGGGATTGCCAGGCATCTAATGACATGGCAGGATGTCCCTAGATATGTGATGACACTGCAGAATGTACCCAGGCATGTCATGATGTGGCAGGGATTCCCTGAGAATGCAATGACATTGCAGGAGATCTCCAAGCATGCAAAGACATGCAAAGACATTGCAAGTGGTCAACGCACAACTGGCATCTTTGAAGGGGCTCCTCACAAATGTGATGACATTGCAGGGGACATCAGAATCGTGATTATGTCACAGGGAATCCCCAGAAATGCGATGGCATCATAAGGGATCCCCAGACATGTGATGACTTTGTAGGGGATCCCTAAATATGTGGGGGCATAGAAGTGGGACCCCAAGTATGTAATGACATTGTAGGATATCCCTAGGTATGTGATGATATTGCAGTGGGTCCCCAGACATGTGAAGGCAATACAGGGAATTTCCACGCTCATGACATTGCAGTATTTTGTCAGACATGTTAGATAAGATAAGATAAGATATCTTTATCAGTCACATGTACGTCAAAACACACAGTGAAATGAATCTTTGCGTAGAATGTGCTGGGGCGGCTCGCAGGTGTCGCCACGCTTCCGGCATGTTGCAGTCATGGAAATCCTCTTGCAATGTTATTGCATTTCTGGGGAACCCATGCATCCCTCAGTTGTTGCAAAGGAGTTCCACCATTGTTAAAAACCACAATTCCAGGGAAACTGTACTAAATATTATTAAGCAATAACAATTCCCAAGTTCATTTGCAGTATGTGCAATACAGAGTGATGGCTATTTTGTTTGTAATCGCAAGTTTCAATGATACTTCTCGACAGACATCAAAAAATTTGCCACTTGTTCAACAAGTTTTTCCCGTACATATGGGCAAGCTATGTTTATCTTGACATCGTTTGAATAACACTCTTAACTTCCTATCACAACAAAGTAAAACATTTATGCATTTCTTGCCTCTCCAGCCTCCTGTGTCTTAAGGCTGAAGCTGCGAAATGCAATGGAATATAATTGAAACCATTTCAGTGGGTCTTCGTAATTTCTTGTTAATGAGTTTCCTCTTTATACTGGTCCAGAACAAATTGAACAATATTACTTGAATATTTTTCCCTGCTCCTCTGGTATCTGTCGCAGCTTGAAGTTAATTTGGCACATACTCAGCTATTCACAGCACATAAAGTAGCTCCCACTCATTTTTTTATGTTGCTGCCAAAATTGTGGATTTACCTTTCCTTCACCCACAGCTCTGGATAATTGGAACCATGTTGCTTGGATTCCTGTTAATGTCAGCATCTCACATTCTCTGACCAACAATGGGCTTCGCAAAGTGCTGAAGGTTCCCTGATACCGAATTACTGCTTTGGGTTTCTGGATTTAAAAAAAAATCATTCTACAAGCAATTTTTTGTTGGAAGCCTTGTAACATTTGTCATCACTTTTCTTGGAAATGGTCACCCAGAAACATGGAACAAAAAAAATATAATGCTGCTTCACAAATGATCCAGACTCAGAAGCTCAGTGCAATGTGCCTGCCTAGAAATTTCTGCCCAGGTGGACATCAAGGGAATGAACTTCAGAGGCAGAGTACAATTCACCAGCACTACTGTATTTATCACTACTGATCACAGATGTATTTCAATAGGTGGTAAGGTCTGTGACAATTGTTGTGCAGGAGGACCAAAATATAATCTCAGCAAACACAAGAATAAAGTGGGCAAAATATGTGAGAGATTAATGGCAGATAAAATACAATATGTGGAAATTCCAAAACCAGGGGCCATGAAAATTTTTTTAAAACTGCAGATGCTGTAAATCTGAAATAAAAACAGAAGATGTTGGAAATATTCAGCAGGTCAGGTGTCATCTATGGAAAGAGAAATAGTTAACAATTTAGATCAGATTAAGCTTCTTTGTGTCATATTTACTCATGATAAAGATCTGGGATACACCTTGCAGGTCTGACTATACAAAAAAAAGAAAAAAATACTGGGCCAAAATGATAGCAGGTGAAAATGGCCAGGTTTGATAGAAACAGAAAGAAAGACTGAATTATCTACAGCTATAGAATATGATATTGAGTCTTGCAAGCTGCAATGTGCCCACATAGAAGGTGAAGTGGTGTTCCTCAAGCATTCATTGGGTCTTGCTGTAACACTGTAGGAGACCACAGACAGAGAGGTCAGAGACATTAAAAAGACAAAGAAGCTTAATCTGGTTTTAACTGTTCCTTAACTGTCACGAGGTAATCCAGTCTCACCCAATCGGAGATATTCCCCTTGTTCCACACATCCCCCTCTCCCACCTTCTCTGTTACCTAAACTAGAGACACAAGAGACTGCAGATGCTAGAATATGAAGCAAAAAAAAAATGAACTGCTGGAGGAACAGAGCAGATCAGGCAGCATCTGTAGAGAGAAATGGACAGTCGAATGGACACTTCATCTGGACTGCTGAGTTCCTCCAGCTGCTTGTTTTTTTCTGCTGTTACCTAAACTAACTTGTTTCTCTCTTTCCCATTCTGATGAAGAGTCCCAGACCTGAAATATTAACTGTTTCTCTTTCCACATATGTTGCCTGACCTGCTGAATGTTTTAATAGTTTTCTGTTTTTATTGTAGGCTATAAATATAGGATGGTCACCAATAAATCCAGCATTAGACACTTCATTACCCAAAACAGTCCTGAGAGTATGGTTCAGATGTACTACCCCTAAAACAGATAACTTCATGATGAAGGAAAGAAAAGGAAACATTGATATAGACAGATCAGGTGGAAGGAAACAGCTTTCCTGGGCATGAACCATTTGGGGCAAGTAGTGTGTTTCTGTAATGTAAATTCCAAGTAATTCTACACTAAACAATAAACACAGGAAGAAAACGAAACTGCATGCGAACACTTGGATGGTTACACTAGGGAGGAAATGGAAAGTGACCTTAGCAATGTTAATGTTAAAGTGTTGCAGCACAAACTCAGTAGAACATTAACCTACAAAATTTACATTATTCCATC
The DNA here is from genome assembly GCF_009764475.1 of Pristis pectinata. Classification (NCBI taxonomy): domain Eukaryota; kingdom Metazoa; phylum Chordata; class Chondrichthyes; order Rhinopristiformes; family Pristidae; genus Pristis; species Pristis pectinata. Next base: position 26,512,940 of record NC_067414.1, on the reverse strand, counting down.
AATCCCATGTCCACTTTTGGTTGACAAGCAACAAAGAAGACATTCATAGAACATAAAACACTACAGCACAGTACAAGCCCTTTGGCCCATTATATTGTGCCGACATTTTATCCTGCTCTAAGATCTATCTAACCCTACCCTTCCACATAGCCCCCTATTTTTCTATCATTTATGTGTCTAAGAGTACCTTAAATGTCCCTAATGTATCTGGCCCCACAACCTCTGCAGGCAGTGCGTTCCACGCACCCACCACTCTCTGTGTGAAAAAACTTACCCCTGACATCCCCCTTATACTTCCCTCCAATCACCTTAAAATTATGTCCTCTCGTGTTAGCCATTGTCGCCCTGGGAAAAAGGTGCTGGTGAGTTTGCAGAGAGTCAGGAGTATAATCATCCATGTCAGAGGTCAAGAGTTATGAAGAAGAAAGTTCCTCATTTGTAATTACCTTCTGATTTTGTGAGTAGAAGTCAGGGCACTGGCTTTGCGGAAAAATATTTGTACACTTTATTCACAGAGGAGAAATATACTGCTGAACCATGCATTATTTTCATTTCTAAGTGAACCAGCACTGATTGTGTGGATCCAGGATGTTGCTTTTATGTGGTCTATGTTGTTTCACTGGTTTGTTACAAAAACAAAAATCAGGTTTGCTGAAAGCATTGAGAACAAAACTCATCTAACAAGTTCATTGGGCTATGTAATTCAACATTCCATTGTTCTTTTTGATGGCAGCCCTCACTGGATGGTTTCCATCTTGCATTATTTAATTATAAACTGAAATCAGTGGTGTGTAATATTAGGCAGTGAGTAAAGCTCTGTGCCACTCAATCCTATGGGTTTCCCACCCACCAGTGTAAGTTTCCCTTTATCATTGCGCCTTTGAATTAGTGTTTGAAAGAGCCACAGTAGTATTACAGTCAGCAGCAAGGTGAGGACACTTACTGTCAATCTTAAAGAAGGTTACCAACAAAAATCCAGCAACCTATCAATGTGGATTTCACTATATCTGCATTGAATTCACTCCACTATCAGGAGGGGAGACAACAGTGATTTCATCAGATAAGAAGTCAAGCAGGGCGAAAAACACTCAGATAACAAATCAGGAAGCAAAATGCTTTTATTTTGAACTAACTTTTTAAATATTTTACAAAGAACAACATACAGAAACACACTTTATGATCTTTTATAAATATACTTTAAAAACATAAATTTTAAAAATCCAGATAAATCTGGAAGAATTTACAAAAGAGATTTACAATCCACACTGAAAATGAGCTTTACAGGTCAAGAGAGATTATTCAGCTATAATTACAACACAGTACACCACTAAAAACTTAATTACACCTCATTCAATAATGTGTAACATTTTCATTGTTTTTTTTAAACACAACACAAGTGGTTTGATAGAATATTGAAGTCCTCGTTACCCTTGTGAGTTTTGCTGAGAAGTCCTTAGTGGCTCCTCTTGTGGAAGAACATGGAATCACATAGCAGTGTGACAATTTCCTGGTTGACCTGTGCACTTGTAAGCTCCTGTGTTGTCAAATTCACTCCATTATATAAGTCAACACCAATAACCTCACAGGTATTTTTGCTGCAAATTCTGGGCAGTGTTTCTAAAGAGTAGCACCTTCCCGTCTGTGTATTTCTCAGGGAGATGAAGGGATAAAGAAAGACAGACACATTTCCCTCTCCTCAGAAAACTACTGACAAATATTTCTGCCGTGCCTGAAACCAACTCAGCAATATGTTTTTGTTTTTCTATTTTAATTAGCTTCTCGAGACACAGTAAAAGCAAAAATAAAGCCTTTGGAACACAAGTAGGCTCAATCCAATTGTCACAGCATGAAGCTAATGTTGTTTATTTTGCTTAACAAATACAAGATGAGATTTGAGTTTTATAGTTAATATATCATTTAATAACTTAAAAAGTGGAATCTGACACATTCGTGCATTATAAGGTTAAATAGTTTAAGTATCTTTTTCCCAGCACCATGCACACAGAATTACAGTAGATAGCATTGATATATTTGTGATGCTATAATGTCCCTGGATCATGTAATGCATCTGGTCTGAAAATATACACTAGTCTTAAAGTAATATGATCTTGCATTTATTAAGAATTTTCACAACAGCAGGCGATCCCAATGCTCTTCACAACAAATGACATGCTTTTGAAATGTAGCCGCTGTAATATAGCAGAAACAGGAATTAATTTGTGCACAGCAAGGTCCCAAAATCAGCAGTGAAGCAATGTGAGATCAACTGCTTTTTTTGTTGTTGGTTGAATGATAAACATGAATCAGATTGCATTCATCTTTTAAAAGTCTCATGGGAAATCTTGAATTCACCAGAGAAATTCTCAGCCTAAGACATCTCCTTTAATAGCCTACACTGCCAAATCCCTCACTACTGAAGTGTCAGACTGGATTATGTGCTCACGTCTCTGGGGCAAGACTTGAACCTTCTGACTCAGAGGCGAGAGTGGTGCCCACTGAGCCATGGCTGGCACTGCTTGAAAATGAGCATAAAAGCACAAAGACAGAATTTTCCATACTTTGCACTGCAGCATATAAAACATCTGATGGAATGTACGTTGAACCCAGTGTGACAGTTGTGAAACAAACTTCCCAGAGTGGGCTGATCCTGGCAGTCAGGAACTGAGCAAGTCCGCAAATAGCACAAAACTATACAACTTGCCTTTTAGACAGATTCCGTAATTCTCTGAAGTCACAGCTGTGTTTGGTGGATCTTTCTATTGGATCCTCTGTTGGTAACTTCTGTTTAATTTCAAATGCAGTTTCCTAAAGGTGCGGGGAGAAAAGAAGATCTAAACAAAATATCCTCATTTCACTTTAAGAATAAAAGGTGAATTTTAACCATTGCCACAGGAAAATGTAGAAAATATGTTATCATTTAATTCATTTCTTGGATGGGGTCCAACTGTTATGAGAAAGAAGGATTTAGACACATTGAAGATTGGTGGTGGTGGGGGTCCATGTACCTGCTACCATTCACTTTTAAAATGGGAGTGATTACAAGTTTGGGAGTTGTTGGCGAAGAAAGTCGGGCATGTTAACACAGCACATCTTAAAGATGGTGTGGTCTTCAGCGAAGCTGTACCATGGCAGAGTGGATGAATGCTTCAGCTGGTGAATTGGGTTCTGATCATTCGGGTTGCTTTGTCCTGGATGGTACTGAGGCTCTTGAGTGCTGCTGGAGCTGCAATCATTTTGGTCACTGGAGAGCATTCCATCCCACTCCTGACTTGTTTCTTGTGGAAGGTGGATAATCAATCTATAATCTGATATGGCCATATCCCTTGGAGAGGGATAGGAGCAGACGATGTGGGGAAGTATTTAACTGGGGGAGGGGGAATTATGATGCTATTAGGCAGGAACTTGGGAGCATAAATTGGGAACAGATGTTCTTGGGGAAGCACACAGCGGAAATGTGGAGGTTGTTTAGGGAGTACTTGCATGGGGTTCTGGATAGGTTTGTCCCATTGAGGCAGGGTAAGGATGGTAGAGTGAAGGAACCATGGTTAACAAGAGACATAGAATATGTTGTCAAGAGGAAGAAAGAAGCTTACCTAAGGTTTAGAAAGCATGGATCAGACAGGCCTCTGGGGAGTTACAAGATAGCTAGGAGGGAGCTTAACAATGGACTTAGGAGAGCTAGAAGGGGGCATGAGAAGGCCTTGGTGAGTAGGATTAAGGAAAACCCCAAGGCATTCTACACTTATATGAAGAATAGGAGGATGAGTAGAGTGAGGGTAGGACTGATCAGGGATAAAAGAGGAAACATGTACTTGGAGTCAGAAGAGACAGGGTAGGTCTTTAATGAATACTTTGCCTCAGTATTCACCAGTGAGAGAGACCTTGACGTTTGTGAGGATGGCATACGACACACTGATATGCTAGAGCATGTTGACGTGAGGACAGAGGATGTGCTTGTAAGAAGGTGTATGGTGTATTGGCCTTCATTAGTCAGGGTATTAAGTTCAAGAGCCACCAAGTAATGTTGCAGATCTATAGAACTCTGGTTAGACCACACTTGGAGTATTGTGTTCAGTTCTGGTCACCTCATAAAAGGAAGGATGTGGAAGCTTTAGAGAGTGTGCAGCGGAGATTTACCAGGATACTGCCTGGATTGGAGAGCATGTCTTATGAGCATTACTGAGTGAACTAAGGCTTTTCTCTTTGGAGAGAAGGAGGATGAGAGGTGACTTGATAGAGGTGTACAAGATGATAAGAAGCATAGATCGAGTGGACAGTCAGAGACTTTTTCCCAGGGCAAAAATAGCTAACATGAGAGGGCATAATTTTAAAGTGATTGGAGGAAGATATAAGAGGGATGTCAGGGGTAAGTTTTTTTTTTTACACAGAGAGTGGTGGGTTCATGGAACACACTGCTGGCAGAGGTTGTGGGGACAGATGCATTAGGAACAATTAAGAGACTCTTAGATTGGCACATGAATGATAGAGAAATGGAGGGCTATGTGGAAGGGAAGGATTAGATAGATCTTAGAGCAGGATAAAATGTCAGCACAACATTGTGGGCCAAAGGGCTTGTACTGTGCTGTAGTGTTCTATGTTCTATTGAGGTGGCTACTTGAGCCAGTGGTGACTATAAAGCTGTTCATAATGAGAGATTCCATGATGAGATTGCTGGTGAATGCAAAAGGTAGGAGGTGGCTAAACCCTCCTTTGTTTCAGGTGGTCATTTCCTGGCATCCTTGTGATGTGGTGGTACTTGCCACTTATCAGCCTGTGCCTGAATGATCTTCCTGTGTACAAGCACAGGCGGCTTCAAAGTCACAGCTAGAATTGAACATCGTGCAATCTTCAGCAAACATTCCCACTTCTGAACATATCATTGTGCAATCTTCAGTGAATATCCTCATATCTAACCTTATGATGGAAGCAGCTGGTGAAGATTAGGCTTAGGAAACTGTTAAAATGACGTCCCGGGACTGAAAAGATGGGTGTATTTCCTTTTGTGCTTTGTATAACTGCAGTCAATGGGAAGTTTTCCCTTAGATTTCCACTGTCTTTATTTGTTAAACTGGCACCAAGGCTCCTTGATACCACCACCCTTGATCTCCTACTGTTCTTGATGATACCTTTGATCTACTGTTGCTGTTTAAAATTCAGCTTCTTTGCCCATATTTATAATAATGTCCAGAATCTTTGACTTGTAATCCAGTCAAAAATTCTTAAATGAAGGAGGCAGGTTATTCACAACCTGGTTATCTGAAGCCCACCTGCCACCATTTTCACTTGAACCCACGTTCCAGGCTGAAGCAAGTGGAATACCATTCAATAACACTGCTTAGGTTCCCTTGTTGGTTATGGGCCTCCTGCCCATGATAAGAACATAAGAAATAAGATCAGAAGTAGGACATTTAGCAATTTCAAGCTTACTCTGTCATCCATCATATCATGGCTGATCTGATCTTGGCTTCCACTCCACTTTCCTGCCTGTTTCCATTGCCTGCATCCAAACATCCGTCTCTCTTGGCCTAGAATATATTCAATAATTCAGTTTCCACTACCCTCTGGTGTAGAGAATTCTGAAGATTTACAATCCTCTGAGATAAGATATTCCTTTTCATTTCTGTCTCAATTTCCAAGAATGAATGAATAGAACATGAACAGCACATGCTCTGACCAAAGACAACATATCTTGTCTCCACAACTGTCCTTGGATCACAAGCAGCAGCCGCTCACACACAGCCATTAAGAATGTTTCCACGTATCATCGTTCCTCCTGGAGCCACATATCATTGCAATAGTGCTCAGCAGAGCCCTTTCCCTCTCCCATTCTCGCCTCAACACAAGAACAAAAAAATAAGTGCAGAAGTAGGCCATTTGGCCCCCATGTCTGCTCCACTATGATTGTGTGCCATTTTTCTGCATTAAGCCACGTCCCTTGATGTCCTTAACATCTAAAAACTTATCAGTCTCTTTCTTGAATATAGTCAGTGGCTGAGATCCACAGTCCTTTCAAGTCGTGAATTCCACAGATGCATCACCATCTGATTGAACAAATTTCTTCTCGTCTCAGTCTGGAATGGCCAACCCCTTATCTCTAGACTGTTTCCCTTGGTTCTAGATACCTCAGCCAACAGAAACATCACAGATACCCTGACAAGCCCCTTAAGAATTTTGTAGGTCTCAATGAGATCATATTCTTCTAAACTCATGAGAACACATTTAGTCTGCTTAACCCTGCCTTATATGACAAATCTGCCAATCCAGAAATTGAGGCAACACACAAGATGCTGGAAGAACTCAACGGGTCAGGCAGCATCTCTGGAGGGAAATGGACAGTCGACATTTCGGGCCGACATCTGGAGCAGAAATAGATCTGGTGAACCTTTCCTACATGTCTTTAATCACAAGTATATCATGTCTTAGATAGAACATAGAACACTACAGCACAGTACAGGCCCTTCGGCCACAATGTTGTGCCGACATTTTATCCTGCTCTAAGATCTATCTAACCCTTCCCTCCTACATAGCCCCCCCATTTCTCTGTCATTCATGTGTCTAAGAGTCTCTTATATGTCCCTAATGTATCTGCCCCAACAATCTCTGCCAGCAGTGCATTCCACGCACCCACCATTCTCTGTGAAAGAAACTTAACCCTGACATCCCCCTTATACATTCCTCCAATCACCTTAAAATTATGTCCCCTCGTGTTAGCCATTGTCACCCTGGGAAAAAGGAAAAAGGTAGGGAGACTAGACCTGGCAACAATATTCCAGGTGAACTTTCACCAGCGACCTATATAATTGGAGCAAGATATTTATATTCCTCATACTTTGCACTTCTTCTTCCTTGGATCTGCTTGGATTTCCTCCCTGCCTGGATTGGTGGTGATCCCATCTGCATCCATTGAGCTCTCGATCGAACACAAATATAACACCCAAATCTGAAGGTGTTTCAGACCTCACACTATTGGGTATCAGGTGAGGAGATGGAACTGTCCCACTCACTGCATGACCACCATGTGCAGATGCAGAAAACCATCCCCATGCCACATTTATTGATAGAATTAGGATGTAAAAGGTTTTCAGGGCTTCCGTTTTAGAAAGCCCAGCTATACAAACATGTGGTGACTGCACGCTCCAGAGCGGAAAACTGAGAGGCTCCAATGGGGCTTTCAAAATACCATCAAAGTCAGCCTTCTGTCTTCACCACTCTTTGGGAGGCACTATATACAGCTCTGTTTCAGGAGGCAGATTAAATAAAATGACCACACACCTGCTAGGGTTTGAGAGGGTGGTCAATAGTTCATTTTCCCCAAGAATTAGATCAGGCTTGATAATTAGGCCACGGGGAGGACAAAGGAGCAAATTACAGAACTTTCAACAAATAAGAAACTCAGGCTGCTAAATCTTTCCACCTTTTATCGCAGATTATGAATTATTGCGGCGAGGAGGAGATGTGGTGGGTTGTTTCAACAGATGGAACTTTAGGGAGTTCATGTGGCAATAAACGGCTGTCAAAAACAGCTGTAAGTATAATCTGAAGACGTTCCTCTTGCTACTGAAATGAATAAGAGGTGCAGCCACATCCGCTTTGGCAAGCTGGAAAATGGATGAATCTACCAGATTCCTGCTATGAATGATAAACATGCAAGTTGGTGCAAAAAATTTAATAGAACTCCTTACTTCAAACTCTCTGGAAAAATCTCTTAAACAAGAATATAGGTGGAGCCTGGGATTAAATTGCCTCAGGAATCTTGGTGATGTCTGGAGACTTCAGTGATCAATTCAGGCAGTATGCACACAGGGGCAGAAGTTCCAGACACACAGACATTACTAACGTCTGTGGCAGTGTTAGGACTGTGGAAGGTATTCTACTGCCTGAGGCAAGTCTCACCAGTAATTGGGGTCTGGGCTCATGACCAGTGAATGGTGTTTAATTGGGCAAAGTACAATATTATGCAAGTGGACACAGAGACAGCCAGGAAGGGAGATCACTGGGGGGGAGGCCAAGAAATAAAGAGATCTGGGGGTTCTAGTGTGTAGTCTCTAAGGATTCATTTGGTGAAGTTAGAATCCAAAAATTCCAGAAGCTCAACTCATCATGGCCATTTTTTACAGAGGCCTCTCTAAACTGGTTCTGCGAGACAAGAGCATGACTCTGTGCTTAATGAGGTAGGAGCCTCAGAGCCACAGTCCTCCTTTCAACTGTTGATACTAAATGGCTTTTCCTTCTAAAAAGAATACAGGAACCTTATTTACATATATTGGATCCAATTACAGCTTTCGTCGTACTAAGTGCTTTTTCATCCTCTCGGACATGAACTTTAATGTAAAAGTTATCACAGCCACAAACTCCCAGTCCTGCCTCTGGCTCCTCCTGCATAAGGCAGCTCACAGATGGATTGATTGTCAGGGCATTCATGTGCCAGTGACATTAGCAACCAGAATGAGTGGCTTCCTGCATTCTCCACTCTGACTGACTTCCCACACATATGGGATGCCACAATTTACCTCTACAGCAATTAAAGCACACCACTGCAACCAGCAGACTTTAATAACTGCAGAGAATTTTGTTACATCAATATACAGTTGATGTGCAACCACAAGTATAGATTCAAGCATGTGTGGGCCTGATTTCTTGGGAGCAGTCCCGTAAAAAAATAAAGAGCTAGTTCATAGGGGACAAGGAATTTCCCTTTCATCCCTGTGTGGGGGTAGAGGGGACATTGTCTCCACAAGGATGACTAAATTGATTCAGATTAGTTCATTGTCATATACACCAGGGTGCAATGAAATTCCTTGCTCACATGAAGCTCACAGAGTAAGCTGTATACATGGTAATAATAAATACAACAATAAATACAATAACAAGCACAAAACAATGGAATGGTGCAAAGTATAGTGCAAACTGAGGTAGTGTAAAAAAGAATTGGTAAAGTGGCAATAACAGAAGAGGTAGAATTAAGGGTTCATGAACATGGCAGCACCACTGGGAAAGGGATGTGAGAAAGGTGATGGGTTCAGAAGTCTGATAGCAGTGGGGAAGAAACTGTTCCTGAGTCTGGTCATCTGGGTTTTCAAGCTCCCGTATCTTCTGCTAGAAGGTAGAAGAGAGAAAAGGGAATGGCCAGGGTGGCAGGCATCCACAAGAACAAGTGATCGGTATGATAAAGATGAGCTTCTGATGTCTGGATAGGTCTGCAGATAGATCTTCCTTCACAACACCTCTGTTGCTTTTGACTTTCCTAGTATGAACATCACCACTGACCACCACCAAAGGCTGCTGGACGACTTTGATTTGTAAGGTTGCCAGCAAAAGAATGTTAAACTCAATAATCAAAGCGGAGGAAAAGGGGATCAAATGGTGAAGAGAAAGAATTCAACAAGGTGCTGCCTGAAATTGTTCAGCTGGAACCTGAGTACAATTCAGGTTCTGTGATCTATGACTGTTTCCTCAACACAATCAAGGGAAGAGCATTCAAACATTGGAAGCAGTGCTAGGAAAGTCACTAAGATATTCCCTGATATCAAAGTTTGGGGATATAGGAGAGGTCAAAAACCCGACCTTTCAACCTTGAAAGAAGGTTATATGATAGTGTGTGCAAAATGGAGGTAAATGCAGAAAACTACTTTAAAGTCTAATCATAACAAGGGACATCAAGCTTATCAAGTCTGTACCAGTTCTCAGATCATTTCCATCAATCCCATTCCCCCACTTATTTCCCTGGTCATTGGGTATATTTAAGGCAGAGATTGATACGTTCTTGATTGGTAAAGGGGTTATGGGGAGAAGACAGAAGAATGGGGTTGAAAAAAATCAGCCATGATTGAATGGCAGGGCAGACTCGATGGACCAAATGGCCTAATTCTGCTCCTATATCTTATGGTCTTATGGTCTAATCAGGAAGTTTTTCGTACTGAGTAAATGAACTTCCCAGTGGATTAGAAAAGGTAACAACCCTGGGACTAGTTAAGAGCTGATTGGCCATTGCAATAAGAGGACTGACAGGTATCACTGGGTGGATGAATTAAATGTGTTGACAATCCTCTCAACTCTGTAATCATCATATGGTTTTGAGTGGCCCAGACTCCCTCTGACCCCCGATTCCCAAAGAAATTAAAACGGATATTTATTTTTTACCATTTTCCTCAGTGCAATAGAAACAAAATCTAGAAGAGCTTTAAATGTGGTTGGCACTCTTATTTGTTACTCTTGAAAGTTTAAAATATTTTCAAAAGTTACTTAAAATCAAGGAGGTAGAATCTATCCCACATCTGGGTAGTTTGACCTTTCTGTAGATTTGTGGTGCTGGATAGAAATGTGATTTTCAACAGAATACATATATATTGAGAATGCTCTGTTTGAGTTTACCAGCATGTGATACGTAGATTGTTGTCGGGCAATGGGAGATGTGTGCTAGAGACTTTTGGTGATCATCAATCTGATACTTAACGATGACAGCGTAACAAAGTAATGCCCAGTTACTCTGTAATGCTGGATGTTAGTTGAAAGATCAAAGTCTGGAAATTGGATGCACTCTTTCCACTTGCATTTATCCAGGGCTGTGATTTGCACTGATGGCCATTTGGGTCTCCCTCAAAAGGTCATAAAATTGGCCTAAAGCAGTAAGTGGTTTACACCCAGAAACATGAATTAAAGCCTCATCTGCACGGCTCCTAATAGGAGCACATTCGACTGAGTGCGCCAATCTGAGGAGTTGTGGAGGAAATCACTATAAGAACATTACCCATTGCAACCAGAAGATAGCATCACACACCATGGCTGCTATGGAGGAGAGAGGCTGCACGGGAGAATGGGAAAGTTTGCAAATTAAGTGAAAGAGACCTGGACAATCTCCTTAGTGACATACATGTTGGGAGGAGCTCCAGCGCACCAAGGGGACTATGATAAGAGCCCGGAGACACAAGAGACTGCAGATGCTGGAATCCGAAGCAACAAAAGAGCTGCTGGAGGAACTCAGTGGCTCAGACAGCATCTGTGGAGAGAAATGGACAGTTGACATTCCAGGTTGAGATGCTTCGTCTGGACTGATAAGAGCCTGGCTAGAGATGACTCCAGTTGTCTCCTCCAGGAATGAGAATCCCCGTAAAACAGCTATGCACAAACTAAGTTTGTGCTCTCACAAAAACACCAGGGCAAGCTGCAGACCACTGTGAACAATTGTAACAAGCAATTTCAGTAACTGGATCAGAGATTCATTTATTGGTGTTTTGTAATCAGTGCAGGTGGACCTGCAAAGCAATTTGCGAGGGAATAGTAAGTCCTATTTGGACTCTTCTGCCTGATTATGGGTGTACCATATTGTTGGTAACCATTGGTGAGTGGAGAGCGTCAGTGGGTCTGCATCTCATTACAAGAAACACCTCTCCATCAGGGGATCCTTATCTTCCTTACAGCTAGTGGCTGTCTCTTCTGCTCAGCTGGAAAATGAGGCTATTGATGCTGATAAGTGTAGAAGTGGGTATTGTGTAAAAAGTGATGTTATTGGGCACATGGCTGACACCAGAAACTCATCAAGCTTCCTAACATGAATATTGCATGGGAGAGTTTGGTTCATTTTCAAGACAGGCACAATTTCACCAAAAAATGATGAACACCTAGTGTACATGAAACTACTTATAATTTGCACCTAAAAATGGCAGCTACTCAATCCAATATTTGCACTGGACTTGCCTGTAGAGTACATATGGGCTCTTATTCTAACTGCACATCATGTCAGGAATATAACAAATCATTAAGAAATAGGGAAAACTGCTAAAACACACTGATCTTGATTATTTCACTCTCCACCCACAGTGCTCATGCGAGCATATACAGTAATATACATTTGCATAGACTAAATTCCCTATTTGTTGTGTTTTAGGGTAGCCAGCCATTTTTTTCTGAAAAAGTTTCAAAAATTCTACTGATAACATCTTTTAAAGTAGAAGTCCAGTCTTTCTGGCTTAGATTTGATGCAGAGCCATTCATTATTACAGTGTTTAATGAACTTCCATCATAAAAACACATAAACACAAAATCACACACACACACACACACACACACACACACACACACACACACACACACACACACACACACAAAAGTACTCACACTCACTCATATAATCGTAGCAATATCCCCTTGCTGTTTATAAGGATTCCATTGCAAGAATCAGGTAAGTACTTGGTCAGAATGGTTACAATGCCATTAACATTACATCACTTTGAATAAATCACTGAATGTTAGGCAAGGCAACGGTGGAATTTGGAAAACTGTGTGAACATGACATCACATCACTATCATCAAATTGACAGAATAAACTTTTGCATCTGGAGGTAGTTTCCTGGCATCCTCCTTTCTCTGAATCTGGCCCAAATATAGCCCAGAACAAAACACAATGAACTAAAGGTTGGCAGCCAGATAAAGACCAAAACCAGCCACATGCTGGTAGTTGTCAATGCACCTATGTTCCATATGCCAGGCCCATGTAATATTAACAGCCTTAAGTCTTTTGACCATTTAATGTCATCATCTATTTTCCACTGACTTACCAGAGACTTGAAACTTTGAGGTGTCCATTAGAGGAAGGGAAGTAATGAAATAACACTATTTCTTTGCAGGGACTAATCCACAAGTGTGCCATGGCTTCAAAGCACAGGTCATCATTGAAAAGCAATTGCTCCAGATTCAGTGTCAGGTCTGAGGGGACTACTCAAAAGGGAAAGGTTTTAAATCTTTTACATTACACTGAAATCAGCAAGAGGAAGGATTTAGTCAAGGTGCTGAACCCAATGTGTGTAACAACTTGTACTGAGTCCCCAGCAGCCAATCATTGCTTGATTATGTATAAAATTCAGATTGACAGGAAATGGTTATCTCTGCTTTGATCAATCACTTTGATTAATTAGGTTTTATCCCCAGAGATACATGAGGATCAATTGCCAAGTAAATGGGTAAGATGTAGCAGGAAATAGTGCAAATGCTCAACATGCTTCAGCGAAGTTATACACCATCCCACAGGTATTTGACTCAAATCACACTCTTATGACAATGTCAGTGAAAAGGTTAATAGGCTGTGAGCAAACTGGATCATTTGTTTGCACAGTTGGTAATGTCTGGCTCTGTTGATTTATAACACACAGAAAATATTATTGGGGTTAGGCCTGGTGGTTTCCTGTGGAGTGTCCTCAGATGACAATTCATTCCATATAGTATTGTCAATGGTTAGGACACATTTTATCAATGTTAATTAAGGATTCATTTCTATTGCAACTTTCAATACAAATATTAATCTTATGTAACTACATTGGTTTTTCTTGTCTCTTCCCATTCCCTATGAACAGAAATTGGCTGGAGATTTTCTCCAGCTGTGTCTGCAGCACCAGTACATCTGGTAACTTTATTGTATGGCAAAGTACCCTCCCATTACAGAGAAAAAAGGCAGCATTCTGACTGAGGTTAATATTATTAACAATATTTAACTAGAAATTGGACCATGTACATTGGTTTCTTTCAACATTGTGCAATCCAAAATTGGTCATACACACAGAGGGAATCACATTAACAATAATTTCTGGGTTAACTTGTGCCAAACACAAAACTAAACTGGGCCCTTCCAGTCACCATCCACATTAGGGTGCCAATGTTTTCCTTGCATTAGAATCAAACTTTATGACAACAATCATTAGGCAATGAGAGTCTCAGCCCATAGCAATAGAAGTTGGAGTTCAAAGCTGCAGAAAACACCTTTAGTGGAACAATGTCAGGAGAACTAGGAGTACAGTGCAGTACATGCTGCCTTACTTGTGATACCTTCAGGCATTGAGAGGTCTCACAGGACATCCTCTCAACTGATTGCAAGCTACTCAGACACCTCCTGAAGACCATAGAGAGTGCTCAAACAACCAGGGAGTTCTTGTTGCCTCAGTAGTGACACTGCTGGCAACACTCTATTACTAAAAGTTTCAGGATGGGGTGGCAGTTCACCCAAACAAGGTTGGGATCTCAGGACAAGAGACATAGACATGTCCATTTTGCAAGGATCCTGTTCCCAGACAGTCTTCAGAATCGACAATATGCCTAGATCTTTCTGAGGAGCAATTTCTTCACAGGTTCGGGTTTTCTGTAATAACCACAATATGTGACATGCTAAATGACCTCACTCAGCCCCTCTCTAACTCCTGTGGAGCTCAAAGTCATCGTGACTTTCAACTTCCCGCCCATTGGATCATTCAAGGGGGTGGCAGCCCATCTATGCCAAGTTCCACAGCTTGCTATTTACCCCAGCATTAGAAAAGTCACTAAGGGTCTTTATCCGTGTAGGTCAACAATGTTTTCTTAATTTTTGTGCAGAAAATGTTACATCTCTTGCTCTGTGGTTTACCAGCACTGTTGGACTCCCATGAGTCCAGGTCACCATTGACTGTTCATTATTAATAATTAAAGGTTTTCACTCCCTAAAAGGTCCAGGTGGCTGTGGAATGTGAGGGCAATTTTATGACGTCAAACATCATGGTAGCTCCCATGATTTTATGGAAGGGGTCCATATAGCCAGACACTTTCAGGGCCCTGAGGGATTGTCGTTGGTGACAAGAGCTATACTCTGCTTCTGTGGCTTCTGCTGCCTTCATCAGTCCGGAGGCACCATACTGGTTGTACTGACAATCTGCTGGGGGATCTCAGCGGCTCAAGCAGCATCTGTGAGAGGAAAGGAATTGTAAATGTTTTGGGTCGAAACCCTGCATCACTGGTCTGAAGACAGACTATATAGAGCAAGATTCCTTGTAGGTCATCAAAGATATATGTGCAGACTCAAAGAGAAAGGGAGGAGCCAGACTGCAACTGTAGAAGGGAACCATGATGTTGAGCAAAGATAACCAAACTCTGAAGTATCTAATTTGATGATTAAATGTTACCATTTTCTATTCATATGTTATTTACATCTCCTTACCCATTCCATGCCAAACCTATTCAATGTTTTGTAGTGTTCTTCATTCTCAGCTGCACTGGCTACAAGGGTGAAAGGCCACCTTTGACATTGAACAACAGGCCATTGTGTACAAGCTCTCAAACACATTTACACCGGCAAAGGGGAGTTCCATTGAGGAAAGCATGTTTTGCGTGGAGATCAGCATGCTTGAAGCAAGGTGCCATTCATCAGGAAGTACAGAGGTATTGCAACAAACCACAGCAGTCTTTGGATCTTCGGATGGCGCAACAAAATATTTTAAAATTCATTCCTTGTTCTTTCCTGATTCAGCAGCAAAAGGTATTTGCAAACAAAGGAGGCATGTTAAAGGTTATAGATACAACTTGATTAGAGTTATATAAAGAATAAAATACAGAAAGGAAGAAGAATACTTAAAATACAGAAGGAAGCAAAATAATACTTATCAACCAATCAATGAACTGATCCATATGATGCCGGAGGGAACCTCAGGTGTCCGACAGCCTTTCACGCAGCCTTCTCTCTGTGCCTTAGCACCAGTTGTGACCCAGCCTAAGGGAAGGTCCTGATTTGCACAAAGAAGGTGCCCCCTTTTAATACCCCTCAAAAACATAACTTTTACCCCAGTACTTTTCCGTTCTTTAGTGCTACCAGCCTGTACCTTCTTATCACTTGTGACCTTCAGCCTAAACACCTAACAGAGACAACAGGTCTGTAAAGAAGAAAACATTCTTCACCAATCTCAAGGATGTGCATCCGTAGTCCCGTAAGTTCTCAAAACATTCCCACATTCCAAGCTGGCACCATTTTGCGTTACACACTACTGCACATACTAAGGAGGAATCAGAAATTACCTTTGGCAAATTTAACTCCTTCCTTACAGATGGGTGAAGTTTTGCCTTGGAGGTGATCTGGTGCCCTCATGGTCAATGTCCTGACCCTGCACTTGAGGTGATCTCTCAAGGGACTGGATAGTCAATGGTACAATGGTCTGCTGGCACTCTGATTATTCCATCATCGTTTCAATTTTAAGTCATAGAGCTGAGCTGCTGATTGACACCGAATCATGTGTTTGTTCCCAGCTGGCTTCACTCTGCTCCCTGTTCTCAGTGCAGTTGAGAATGTCTCTGCTCCCGTTGTAGAGAAAACTACTCACACATGGCATCTCTTTGTTCATGGAGAACTGCTGGCAGTTCACATGTATCCCTTTGCTCCTGGGGTAAACTGCTCATGGGTGGCGCCCCTGACAGAAGTAACCTGCTCACAACCAGCACCTTTCCATTCACTGGGGATGTTGAGCTGCTCCCTAGGTTGTACATGATTGTCCTGAAAACCCACACTCAACATTTCAGGAACAGCTTCTTCCCCTCTGCCATCAGATTTCTGAAGGGTCCATGAACTCTACCTCATTATTCCTCTTTTGCACTATTTTGTTTGTTTATTTTTTGGTACCTTATAGTAATTTTTATGTCTTACACTGTACTGCTGCCACAAGACAACAAATTTCATGACGTATGTCAATGATAATAAACCTGATTCTGATTCTGATTCTCTTAGAGCTCCAAGCTGCTCGCATGTGGCTTCAACCAGACTTCTAACCTTGTCAAAAAACAAACTGCTGCAGGAACTCAGTGGGTCAGGCAGCATCTGTGAAGGGAAAAGGACAGTCAACATTTTGGGTTGAGACCTTTTATCTGGATTGCAGTCCAGATGAAGGGTCTCGACCCGAAGTATTAACCATCTATTTCCCTCCACAGATGCTGCCTGACCAACTGAGTTCCTCCAGAAGTTTGTCTTTTGCTCCAAATTCCAGCATCTGCAGTCTCCCGTGTCTCCTTTCTAACTGGATCAGCATGAAACTGCACAGAGGTAGAGAAAAAATCAAAACAACTGCTGAGGCTGTTTTCAGAGTTTATTGGAGGCAGAGAGACAAAGGGTATTTCCAAGCCCTTGCAAAGAAATGTATTTCATTTCCAGAGTAGATCACATGGTCTCCTAGCTCTGCACAACCTCCTGCATATGGACTCCTCATCTTCTTCTGTGTTTGGCCAGACAGTCCTGATAACATGCTCAATATCTCAGTGCACATCCACATCAGTCTTGTTATGAAAGGTTCTCCATTGTCCAGTCAAGTTTAATATCATGTACTCTGGAAAGAGTGCAGAAAATATTTGCAAGGATGTTGCCAGGACTTGAGGGACTGAGTTATAGGGAGAGGTTGGATAGGCTAGGACTTTATTCCTTAGGGCATAGCAGACTGAGAGGTGATCTTATAGAGGTGTATAAAATCATGAGGGGCATAGACAGGGTGAATGCACTCAGTCTTTTTCCCAGGGTTGGGGAATCAAGAACTAGAGGGCATGGGTTTAGGGTGAGAGGGGAAAGATTTAATCAGAACCTGAGTGGCAAGTGGTCTGTATGTGGAACAAGATGCCACAGGAAGTGTTTGAGGCATGTTCAATAACAACATTTAAAAGGCACTTAGACAGGTACATGGATAGGAAAGATTTAGAAGGTTATGGGCCAAACACTGGCAAATGGGACTAGCTTGGATGGGCATCTTGGTCAGTATGGACCAGTTAAGTTGAAGGGCCTGTTTCCATGCTGTTTGACTCTATGACTCTATATATACAAGTACGGTGAGGTACAGGTACAACGAGAAACCTGCTTGCAGCAGCATCACAGGCACGTGGGGACAGACAAAACACAGAATATTAACTATACATGAGTTATATATAAATTATATATGTCACAAACCAGCAACAAAAGAAACACACTGAGCATGATTCAGCGTTAAAAACTATTTTATTAATCACTACTTATGGTAATACGTAAAATAAAAGTAAAAATGTTAGTATGTTAGAATTCAAGAATGTTAAACCTCGAACGTTAACCCCAAAACTAAACTCTTCGTGTGTGTGTGTGTGACAATGTCCAAAACTCCCAGTTCCTGAATGGTTCTTAAAGTTCAGTTCCGCAAGCCATAAGGTGAAACATGAGCAAGGGCTTCTTCAACAACCACCGTTGTCTGAAGATAAGATGTAGATGTAGAAAAACTTAGAGAGAGTACATACGAAATCCAAATGTTCCACGATGGAACCCAAACGACACTTCAGTGTTTACTCGGTAGTGACTTCCTCACCCCAAAAAGCATCCGAACCGTGGTCGTCCACACACAAATACCTGTTTCCTTCTACAGGTCAGCAACAAAGTGAACTCCACCGGATTACTTCCAACTTCCATACATGGATTTCAGTGGCAAACACAGTTATTGTTTCTCATCCATCGATAGAGAAAACAAGCAGGCTGGTGTCTCTCTCCCTTCTCTCTCTCTCTTTCTTCTTCTAACTTCTTCAACAACGTCATTACGTCCTTTATCTTCTATTGACGTAAGCACGCCCCACACACACATACACACACACTCTCTATCTTAAAGGGACTTTCACTGAGTCCGTAACATATAAAACAGTGAATAGAGAGAGAAAAAAAGTGTGCAAAAACAAGACCTTAATGCAAAAAAATACACAATCCGATACAAGTCCATGGTAGTGCAAGAGGTGGTTGGTAGTGTTCCATTGCTGAGGTAGGATCAGAGTTGTGCAGATTGGTTCAAGAACTTCCTGAGCTCCCTGAGGAAGATGTAGATCCTCCCATCCTTTGAGCCCCCACACCAGATTCCCTATGCCTCATGCCAGCCTACAGCCTGCTGGTACATGGTATCCCTTGTCGCAATGCTCCTCCCTCTAACCCAATCTATTCATTCCTCATGGTGCCAGTCACTGAGTTAGTGCCATGGGGTGTCGGATGCAAAGACGTACAATGCTCTCCATCTTTTGTCAACAGCCTCCTCCACTCCTCTCCATCCATTCTTCCCTCCTGCTCTTCCACCTCCAATAACTTCTCATACTTCTCCAGCTCTGTGTCTGGATATTCCGGCGAGGGGGCAAAGGGAGCTCTCCATATCCCCGCAAAGATAAAACAGAAGAGAGTTGTGCTTGTAAGCTGTATCCAAAAGAACTTCATGGTGATTCAGCAGTACACAAAGTAATAAATGTCAATCATAGAGCAAATCGAAGGGAAGGTAGTAATCAGAATGAAGCATCGCTCATGAAGATGCCTGGTGGATTTCATTTAGCCTCTGTTTTTGAATCAGTTTGCACCTCTGCAGCCTCTCTACCCATGAGAAAGGGGATTACCTCCTTCGGCCTGGTGGGTTCTACACTTAAGAGGGTCCCCAACTACCTGGCTGGCCTTTATGATAATCCTCCGTGTTTTACATAAATGGACAAAAGTAGGGATTGTCACTTTCTCATTGCTGGAGGGAGCTGGGTTCATGGGAAGTATGGAAAGAATAGGAAAGTGCGGAGAGGAAGGTTTTTTTGTGCTGGAGGAGGGGGGTGCGAGTGTGTGCGTGTCTGCGTGTGTGTCTATGTCTATGTGTCAGTGTGTGAGTGCGTGTGTGTGTGAGTGTGTGTGTTTATGTGTGCATGCACATGCATGTGTCTGCATGTGGGAGTAGTGTTGTTATTACTCTACAGTTGACCTTGCTACATCTTGTGTGGTAATGAAAATTCTACTCCACTGTGCATGAATTCTCACCAAGTGAGCTTACTCTTTCCAGGTGACCCCCATGGTTTCCATGTCCCTTGCCCCACCACAGACACACACACACACACACACACACACACACACACACACACACACACACACACACGCACGCACGCACTTGCGCCCCCCTCACCACCACTCCTTCCCCCTCGTGGCATGTACCTCATTCACCAACATTTCAATAAATTTCTTAGTAAATGTGAAAGCATTTTCCCTCTCCTCTGTAGCCTCTGTCACACAGCCATTGTGTGTGTTGCTGCTGTCTGACTGTTTTTGCACACTTTTTTTCTCTCTCTATTCACTGTTTTATATAATTTATATATAACTCATGTATAGTTAATATTCTGTGTTTTGTCTGTCCCCACGT
Source organism: Pristis pectinata (assembly GCF_009764475.1). Taxonomy (NCBI): domain Eukaryota; kingdom Metazoa; phylum Chordata; class Chondrichthyes; order Rhinopristiformes; family Pristidae; genus Pristis; species Pristis pectinata. The sequence goes on along the minus strand of NC_067414.1, from coordinate 26,493,015 downwards.
GCCTGTGATGCTGCTGCAAGCAGGTTTCTCGTTGTACCTGTACCTCACCGTACTTGTATATATAGAGTCATAGAGTCAAACAGCATGGAAACAGGCCCTTCAACTTAACTGGTCCATACTGACCAAGATGCCCATCCAAGCTAGTCCCATTTGCCAGTGTTTGGCCCATAACCTTCTAAATCTTTCCTATCCATGTGCCTGTCTAATTCACTCTTTGCCATCTATCTCGGTGCCAGATGAATTGAATGTGGTCCCAATCATGCAGGTTGCTTCTTTCTGAATATAAAAGACCCTAAAGCTTTTGACCAATTTGGATTTTTTTTTCCAGGGGTCCCACTTTGCTGCTGGCACTGATGTTTCATTTTTATTTTCATGATATTTTAGCTCACCAAAAATAGATGCAGTCCAATTCCTAAGCAATTTTCTTTTTCCCAATGTACATACTCTCTCATGCTTCACTTAGCAGGTTACAGTCAAATGTTGGATAGCTTGAGTTGGACTGAGGGAGCAAACAGGGTTATTGTTTTGCTCTATTAATCAAAACCAGCTCTATCAAATCACAATAACAATAAGCATTACAAAGGTGACACCAATCATAACCTATTTCCATTTGTAGCAGATGCAGGTTATATTGTTTATAACATGTGAGGGAAAGAAAAGGTGTCTGCACAAACTGGTAACAAACTGGTAGCATTGCTCTTTGGATTTACAGTGCTGTTCTGGAGTTTTGAGATACATCAGGTTTGGTTGACTAGCACTCTGCACCAAGCTGCCAATTTGTCCAACAGATTTTTGTTGATGTCAGGATTGCCACTTTATATTTTGTTCACTCCTCTGATTAAAACATATAAATCTAACTGACTGATGGGAAATTGGTGGTCATCTGGGTCTGAATCAGGCCAGAGACGCAAGAGACTACGGATGCTGGAATCTGGAGCAAAAATATAAACTGCTGGAAGAACTTAGTAGGTCAAGCAGCACCTGTGGAGGTAAAGGGAAAGTTGACATTTCAGGTCGAGACCTTGAAACAGGACTGCATCCGTCTTAATGCAGGGTCTCGATCCACTGAGTTCTTCCAGCAGTTTATTTTTTGCTCTGGGTCAGCACAGCTCTCTATTTGCCATCCCACCTGACTTCACTGATAGCATTTTGCCTTACCGACACACCAAGTCAAGATCTTTTAAGGTAATCTTCAGGTACGTGGTAACACACTGTCAATACACGAAAGGCGGAGACAACAAATCCACTAGCAGCAGGGGCCAACTCTTCCAGGAATTGCAGAGCAGCTGCACAACAGGTGCATGCAAATATGGAAAAGCAGAGCTTGGAGATTAGAGGACTTGGCTCAAAATGCATAACACCCAATTAAAAATGAGCCTCAAGAGTGCTCTACATCTGCTCATCTTGACAAATGCATTCCTGGTTGTGACGGAACCAGACAGTGACAGGAACTCTGTAATTTATTGTGTAGATAATCTGTCAGACTTCAGAATAAGAACAGCAATGCTCCTCTAACTGTAGGGAGTTGGGATTGTTATTATCTGAGAATTTAAAAAAAAATAAAATGTATTTAGGTTTTGCTGCCTTACAATGGAATCCTTGCAGTAGACCAAAGTTTGATGAATAAACTTTCCAATATTCTGTGTATTTGTAAAGGTACTTGACATTTCAGAAGCAGTAAAATCAGCATGACTGCAAAGTGTCTGTATGAACCAAAGTTGCTTGGCTTTGTTTGCACGCATATCCCAGCTTGGGCCTCTTCCACAAACAACTGTATACATTCTTAAATCACAGACATATTACCATACATTAAACCTGTGTAATCTACAGAATTCCTTATTCAAAGTTAATTCTTGAAGCACAGAAAACTTCTGGCATTTTAAAATCTTAATTGCATTTATAATGACTATCATTACTGTATAAAAAAATTAGTTTCACAAAAGGTCAAAGTTAAAACCTTAAAATGTTAAAAGCCTGAAACAAAAGCAAAAACTTCTAGCTACACACGCCAGATCAATTAGTAAAGAGAAATCAAATAAATATTGGTAAGATCAAAGCTTTCAACACCAGTTCCTGTCAGATTCTTCCTTTCCTTTGGACTCTTTCCATCTCTCTTCCCGAATTTCCATATGAAATTGCATCAGACTATTTTCACCCTGTGATGAGCTTTGGACCATATGTCCATGCTAAAGCAATCACTGACTGTTACCAGTCCATCGTATGACCGAGGATTGGCCTCAGCTCATCTGCTGCTGAAAAGCTCATCCACGCACTTGCAACCGCTTGACTTGGTTATTCCAATGCTTTCTGGGCCAGCCTCACTTATCCTCATCTCTGCAATCCCAAACAATCCCTTTGTCCAAACTCACACCAACTCCATCCAACATTCTAGTGCTAGTTGCCCTGCATGGGCTCCCAGTTAAAGAACATTTTGTTTTCAAATTCCATTAATATCCCTCCATTCCCTATTTCTGTAATCCCCTCATCTAATAACCAACCAAGATACCCATCCTTTTCCAATAAGGCCTGTTGTTGATCATTCCTTTGATGGCATTCCTTTCATCTGGCAAGTCCAAAGCTCCAGAATTCTCTCCTGAAACTACCCTACCAGTTTCCCTCTCATTCTTCCTTTAAAATGCTGCTGTAAACTTTCTTGTTTATTTATTCATGTTTTGAGATCCGGGTGTTGCTGGCAAGGCCAGCATCTATTGCACATCTCTAATTACCCTTCAGAAGGTGGTGGTGAGTCACTTTCTTGAACCAATTAAGTCCTTCTGGTGAAGATATTCCCATAGTACAGCTGAGCAGGGAGCTCCAGGATTTAAACCCAGTGACGTTAAAGACGATACGTTTCAAAGTCAGGATGCTGTGTGACGGGGAGGGAACACACAGGTGGTGGTGTTTCTTTGAGCCTGTGGCCCTTGTCCTTCTTGGCACAGAGGTCACAGGTTTGAGAAGTGCTGTTGGGGTAGCCTAAGATAAGATATCTTTATTAGTCACATGTACATCGAAACACACAGTGAAATGCATCTTTTTGCATAGAGTCTTCTGGGGGCAGCCCGCAAGTGTCACCTTGCTTCCGGCGCCAACATAGCATGCCCACAACTTCCTAACCTGTACGTCTTTGGAATGTGGGAGGAGACCGGAGCACCCAGAGGAAACCCACACAGATGCGGGGAGAATGTACAAACTCCTTAATGACAGCAGCCGGAATTGAACCCGGGTTGCTGGCACTGTAATAGCGTTACGCTAACCGCTACATAAATGCAGATACACACTACAGACACTGTGTGCTGGGGATGGAGGGAGTGAATGTTCTGATGGCAGTTGGGGTGATAAGCAGGCTGTCTGGTCCTGGATGGTGTTGAGTACCATTGGTGCTGCATACATACATCAATGGAGGCTATTCCATCATGGCCTTGGCTTGTGCCTTGTGGAAAAGCTTTGGGGTGCCAGGAGGTGAGTCAGTTGTCCTGTTGTATCCAGCCGCTGACCTGCTCTTGTAGCCGTGGTATTACGTGGCTGATCTAGTTGCATTTCTGGTCAAAGGTGATGCCAATGGTGGGGGAATCAACAATATTAATGCCATTGAGATGGTTAGACTCCTTTTGGAGATGGCATTTCTGTGCCATAAATGTTAGTTGCCATTTATCAGACTCTGTCTGAAATTTATCTCAGTCTTGGTGGATGCAGGAATGTTTTGCTTTCATTTGATGAGGTGTTGGAACTGAACATTATGCAATCATCAACCAACATTCCCACTTCTGTTCTTGTGATAGGAGGAGGTTCACTGATGAACCAGCTGAAGGTGACTGGGCCCAGGACAATGCTCTGAGGAACTACTGCAATTATATCCTAGGGCTGGGATGATTGACTTCCAACCAAATGGGTGGCAGCTTCGTCTTTGAGCAAGTGATTAATCCAACCTTGGCATGTTTTTGCCTTAATGCTCATTGACTTATGTTTTATTAGGGCTCCTTGATGTCACACTCAATGTCAATTGCGGCCTTGATGTCAAGAGCAGTCACTCTCCCCTCACTATGGAATTCAGCTGTTTGGTCCATATTTGGAGCAAGGTTGTGATCCTTGTGATCCCTGGATCCCAGTGGTCCTGGCAAAACCCAAACCGGCCATCAGTGAGCAGACCATTGATGAGCAAGTGTTACCTAATAGCACTGCTGACAACAGCTTCCATCACTTTGTTAGTCACTGAGAGTGAACTAATTGGACATTTTGGACATGATACACGCTGCAGCCTCTGTCAACCAAGGATGCAGGGAATGAATATTTTGGTGGAGGATGGGGTGAATTGTCCTGCTTTTTCTTAACAGGATGTACCTGGGCATTATTTTTCTCATTGTTGAGAAGACGCCAATGATGTTGTAAATGGTCTGGAACAGTGTAGCTCGAGGTACAGCTAGTTTTGGACAACAGGTCTTCAATGCCACAGGTCTGATGTTGCCTGGTCCACTGTCTTTGCCATGGGTGCTCTCAGCAATTTCTTGGTTTAATGGGAAGTGAATTTGATTGGCTGGTAAATGGCGTGAATGAAGGTGGAATCTCAGGAGAATGGGGATTCACCAGGAAGCTGCCTGGATTAGAGACTATTAGCTATATGGAGACATTGGACAGAATTGGATTGTTTTCTCTGGAACGTTGGAGGCTGAGAGGAGACCTCATAGAAGTATATAAAATGATGAGGCATAAACATGGTGGATAGTCAGAGTCTCTCTCCCAGGGTAGAAATGACAAATACAGTACTTGAGCCCATAGGTTTAAGGTGAGCAGGGGAAAGTTTAAGGGAGATGTGCAGGGCAAGTTTTTTTTACAGAGAGGGTGGTAGGTGCTTGGAACATGCTGCCAGGGGTGGTGGTGGATGATAGTAATGAAGCACTTAGACAGACACATGAACATGAAGGGAATGGAGGGATATGGACCACGTGCAGGCAGATGGGATTAGTCTCATTTGGCATCACAGTTGGCACAGACATCGTGGGCCAAAGGGCCTGCTCCTCTACTGTACTGTTCTATGTTCTATGAAGCCGAGATGGATCATCAACTCCGGACTTCTGGCTGAATGTGGTTGTGAAGGATTCAGCCTTGTCTCACGTATTGGGCTCTGCCACCACTGAGGATGGGGATGTCCTTGAAGCCACCTCATGCTATTAGTTTTTTGTGGTAGGTCTGCAGTGATCTCATATTGGTTGTGAGATCACTTGGCTCTGTTGACAATATGTTGTTTTTTGTTGTTTGCTACACATGAAGTCCAGTGATGCAGCTTCTCTCAGCTGGCACCTAATCACTTTTAATTATCCATGGTCCTGCTTCCAGTAAGCTCATCTGCACTCCAGTCTGAACCAGGGCTGGTTCCTTGGCTTGATAGTAGTGGTAGAGTGAGGAATATCTCAAGCCACCAGGTTATAGATTGTGGCCCAAGACAGTCCTTCCAGGTGAGGCAGCGCTTCACCTGTGAATCCCAGGATGTCACTTATTGCATTCAGTTCCCCTGGTGCGGCCTCCTCTACATCAGTGAGACCCGAGGCAGATTTGGTGGCCACTTCATCGAGCACCTTCACTCCGTCTGCCTCAAAAGCCAAGATCTCCCGGTGGCCACCCACTTCAATTCCACATCCCACTCCCATACCAACATGTCTATCCATGGCCTCCTCTACTGCCACGGTGGAGGAACACCACCTCATATTCCACCTTGGGTGTCTCCAACCTGACAGTCTCAACATCAATTTCTCTAACTTCCAGTAACCCCTTCCCTCTTTCCCCCTTTATTTCCCTTCCTCCCCCTTTGTCTTCCCTCATTCCTGTGGATCCCTACCTCTTTCTCTTTCCTCTTTCCCTTTTCCCCACCCTCATGACCTTCCCGTCTATTCCCCACCTCCTTCCCTTTATTCCATGGTCCACTGCCCTCTCCTACCAGATTCCTCCTTCTTCAGCCCTTTGCCTCTTCTACCCATCACCTCTCAGCTTCTTACTTCTCCCCCCTCCCCCACCCATCTACCTTCCCCCTCTCACCTGGACCTATCACCCGAACTCACCTCTCACCTGCCTGCGTGTGCTCCTCCCCCTCCCCCCACCTTCTTATTCTGGCTTCTGCCCTCTTCCTTTCCTGTCCTGATGAAGGGTCTCAACCCGAAACGTCGACAGTTTATTTCCCTCCACAGATGCTGCCTGACCTGCTGAGTTCCTCCAGCATTTTGTGTGTATTGCTCCAGATTCCAGCATCTGCAGAATCTTTTGTGTCTCTATAGATTGTAGTGAGGTACATCTCTGCTGCAGCTGATTTTCCACAGTGTCTCATAGATGCCTAGTTTTGAGCTGCCCAATTTGTTCTGATTCTATCCCACCTGGTGCCTTTGTTGTGACCCTCAACATGATGGCTGATGTCCTCATCCTGGATGGCACTCCACAAGAATTGTGTTATGGTCACATCTGTCAAAGCTGTCATGGACAGATACACCTGCCACAGGTAGGTTGGTGAGAAGTAGATCAATATTGGTATTGGTATTGGTTTATTATTGTCACATGTACCGAGGTACAGTGAAAAACTTGTCTTGCATACCAATCGTACAGGTCAATTCATTACACAGTGCAGTTACACTGAGTTAGTACAGAGTGCATTGAGGTAGTACAGGTAAAAACAATAACAGTAGAGTAAAGTGTCACAGCTACAGAGAAAGTGCAGTGCAATGAGGTGCAAGGTCACAACAAGGTTGATCGTGAGGTCAGAGTCCATCTCATCGTATGAGGGAACTATTCAATACTCTTATCACAGTGGGATAGAAGCTGTCCTTAAGCCTGGTGGTATGTACCCTCAGGCTCCTGTATCTTCTACCTGATGGCAGAGGAGAGAAGAGAGAATGACCCAGGTGGGTGGGGTCTTTGATTATGCTGGTTGCTTCGCTAAGGCAGCGAGAGGTAAAGACAGAGTCCAAGGAGGGGAGGCTGGTTTCAATAGACTAGTCCCCTGTGTTAGTTCATCCACTCTCTGCTGCAGACCCAGTGTGGCAGCTGTGTCCTTCAGGACTCAGCCAGGGTGACCTGTAATGGTGTGACCAAGCCAATCTTGGCGATAAACAGAGTATATTTTGTCCCCTTACTACTTTCAGCGCTTCTTCCAAGTGTTGTTAGGAGTCAACAGGGGACAGTAATCAGGAGGAGGTTTCATTGCCCATGTTTGACCTGATATTGAGGACTCCCAGGGCTACTCCTTTCCCCTTGTTTGCCCCAGTGCCATTGCCTCCGGTGGGCCTGTCCTTTTGCCGGGACAGGACATATCCAGGGATTGTGATTGGACTAGTCTGCCATGTTAACCCTTAGGTATGACAGCTCTCCCACTATGGACAGCAGTCCCTAAATGTTTGTGAGAAGGACTTTGTAAGGTCAACAGGGTTGAGAGCAACTTTGCCATGTCCAAAATCAGTGCCGTGGGGTCTTGCCAGGTGAGTCACTGGGCTTTACTCTTTTTCTCTTTGAAGGTAGCAGTGATGATACAGTTGAATGACTTGTTAAGAAAATCCTGAAGGCATTTAAATGCCAAGCATGAGGAGTGTCTGGAGTCATATGTAGGCCAGAGCAGGTAAGTATGGGAGATGTATTCCCCTGAAAGACATTAGTATAACAGAGAACCTTTGACAATACTTCAGTAGTTGTTGGGTACATCATTAATAGGACTGGTCGTTGTTTTTCAAAATTCCAGAATATTAACCATCTAAATTCCACAGCTGCCATGATGGGATTTGAACTCAGATTTCTGGATTGCTCTGGATTACTCATCTGTCCAGTTAACTGCTGTAACACTATATTGGCTTGCAGCCTAGGACAATAAGGGTAGGGGAAAGAACACCCATTCAATTCATTACTGCCATCTTACTGCAATTTTACTCGTAGATGACCACCAGACCACTGTCATTTACCAATACAGCATTTTAGCGCTAGGTAGCAGTGGTTTACTAACAGTTTTAACACCAATCTACCACCACATCACCACCTCTTTTTTGTGTTTGCAATAGTTTACCAGCACTTTATAGCAAATTTTGCTAGCACTTTTTGCCAGTATACCATCACTTAACAAATGATTCTATCAGTAGTTTACTGCCAGTTTACTATTTTTATAAGCCCCATGAAAATAAATCCCTTTTACCTTGCTTTTGATTCCCCTGCTAGCCCCTTCACCTCCCTTCCACTGCCCATGATCAATGTCAGAGGTATCCTCTCCTCCTCTTCCCCATAGTAGAGTGGTCTGAGATGTTCTTCTATACATGAGAATTCCTTTTCAAAGTAGGTACAAAGCATGGCTGTTAAACAATGCCAGAAGTTAGAAGATTGGAAATATCTTTCTGTACTCAGTGAGAGTGACTGGAGTGCTCTGTGAGGGATCCCATTTGCACTGCCCACTCAGCAAGTTGCTCCCCCCCCCAGCAGACTAAAGTGTATCCTATTGCTGATCATTTATCATTGCCTTGCAACTCACTGAAGAGACCCATGAGGACTGCATTTTGAATGGTTTACAACTGAAATATTCCTGCTAAGTGGAAGGTCATTTTGTCCTCACGTCCCCATTCACAATGGCAGGTGGAGTGAAGCCAAAATAGGCCAACGGGGTAGCTACTGTCAACAATGCACACAGACCTTGGCTGAAAATGTACGTACAAGAAGGAGCCTGACCTGAGGACATCTGTTGCGGATATGACCGCCACATATGGTTTCCACATCACCTGTTAAACTCTCAAATTCTTTCAAGCAAGCAGGTAAGGTTATTTAGCCCTTGGAGCAGGGTCAGTTTTAAACATGGCCATTGACAGGTTGGAGCAAACAAGTGGTTAAAATGATACCTGTGTTCTTCTAGCTACTTCAGCCATGTTATCACAAAAGCTTGAGTGATGTATCATTCTAATAAGTGGAATGTGTGATCTGTTCACCCCCTTGCTCTATGTGCTTATGTTGAAATGAAACAGCTTTTGATTTGAAAAACAAACTTTGCATTAATTCAATCTACTTTCAGAAAGACCAAAGAGATACATATGGAAAAGACACAAAGAGGCTGCATTTGTTACATCCCCAGGTTATGGTCTTGTTCAAGGAGATAAGAACAGCCCTCGAGCTGCTCAGCCATTCAACAAGATTATGCCTGAACTGTGCTCATTCTCAGTTCCACACTCCTGCCCTGTTGCCCACAACCCTTGACTCCTTTAATATCTAAATATTTATCTCAGCCTTGAATATATTCCATAACTCACATGCTCCAGAATTCCAAAGGTTTACAGGTCCAGAGGGCAGTGCCTTAGAGGGAGTGCAACCAAGATTCACCAGACTGGTGACTGGAATGGCAGGTTTGATGTATGAGGAGAGATTGAGTAGAATAGCTCTGTATTCACTTCGAAGGATGAAACAATATTCTTGCGAGGCTCAACAGAGTGGATGTAGGGAGGGTGTTTCCATCCATGGCTAAGGAACATAGAACCAGGGGTCAAAGCTTCAGAAAAAGGGTAAGTTATTTAGGACTGAGATGAAGAAAAGTTTCTTTGGAATTCTCTACCCTGGAGAGCTTCAGAGGCTCAGTCATTAGTACAGTCAAAACAGGGATCAACAGATTTCTGGATATTGAGGGACCAGAGGGATATGCCGATAGTGCAGGAAATAGTGTTGAGGAAGAAGGTCAGCCATGACCTTGAAGAAAGGGAGAACAGACTCAGTTGGCCTACTCCTGCTCCAAATCGTTATGTTCCTCTGAGGGAAGAAATTCTTCCTCACCTCATTCTTAAATGGGTGGCCCTTTCTCACCTTTCATATGTTCTCATATTTCCTTACAACATAAAATGAAGCCATTCGGTCCATCGAGTCTATGCTCAGAGCAATCCCATTCATCATATTTCCTTCTCTTACTTTCCTGTACCCTAATCTCACACACATGCCCATCAATTTTCCCCTAATCTTCTTGCCACTTAGCTACCCTAGGTGTAACTTACAATTAATCTACCAGCATGTCTTTGAGATGTGGGTACACCAGAGCACTGGGGAAAACTCACATTGTCACAGGCAGATCGTGCAAACTCCACACAGGTAGCAAAACTTGGTGTAAGTTATCTGAGCCTTATATATCTGATATTTTATTGAAACATTTAAGATTCAGGGGGTTGGGGCTAGACATGGCAGATGCTGAGAGGATGTTTCCCCTATGGGCAAATATAGAGTCAGGGGCATAATCTCAGGGTAAAGGGAAAGCCGTTTAAAATTGAGAGGAGGGGGATTTTTTTCTCTAAGCAGTTTTGAATCTTTGCAATTCTTTACCCCAGGGAGAAAAGAATACTCAATTACTTAGTATAGACAAGGATGAGATGGATATACTTTTGGACTACTGGAAAGTGAATGTTATAGGGATTGGGAAGAAAGCTGAATTGAGACCAAAAATTAGATCTGTCTTGATTTAATAGAAGGGGACTTCAGGCTCAAGTGAGAGTCATGTGACCTCTTCCTGCTATAAGGAGCTCACTGAATGCCATTAAAATGGTAATGAGTAACCAATGGGACTGCGGAACTGGATAGTAGTGTCGAAAAATAACTCAAGGCAATCTCAGCAAAATATCTTTGCCACCTTGGCACCAGACTCTGACCTTTACCGGTAGTACATAACAATGGGAACCAGTCAATTATAAAAGTAGATATTATTCCGAGTACAACCTGAGTATTATTTACTTAACTTTCATTCATCAGAGTTCAACAAGCAAACCAAAGCTGGTGCTTTTGTTTAATTAGAAAGGAAGATTTACAAGAAATGATAGGCAAGGAGCCAAATAGAACAGGTGTGGTTGGCATTGTAGACAGGAAGTAATGCACAGAAAAGATGGACCACAGTTCACACTGTCGAATTTCTGAAATGACCTTCATCAATGATTTACTTCGTACCAGGATTAACTGGAAGAGCAGTCTTCAGCAAGTTTACATCAGGAATCAAGGATTACATTTTATTGATCATGTCAGTGGAAAATAATTGTCATAGGGTAAGTCAGTACCATAAGCATCTTATGTCGAGCACTCATTCTGGTGCCGAGCACCCACTATAGTTCATTGCTTTCTGTCATACATGCTCTTACATAAGCATTTTTATCTTTTATATAATTCATACAATCTACATTAAAATTGCTACTTCTCCACTCATCTGAATTCTGGATAAATAATTGAGCAGAATTCTTGCCCCTTCATCTTTGTGCGAGGAACTGGCAGTACCTTTACAGTACATTGTTTGCTGCAACATACTGTTTATTCAGCTGAAAACTCGAATTAAAATAGACAATGTATTGCTTTTTAAATTTTGACCCAGAAAATCCAGTCATCCGTATAGCACAAGAACTTACTGGAACCTTTTCATTTCCTATTGCCCCATAGCTCCAATTAACTAGGCAAGTACATCAGTGTTAATGGAATAAAATGAAATCAAGTCAGCATTTAGGTCAAGCTGTGTGAATGAGGAAAGGTTACTAAATGGATCACTTGCCATTCCTCTCTGCAAAATCTCATGCTGAGCTTAAAGATGCTGTGCCGGAAATTAAGCCTACAGCCCAGATTTAGCAACTAGTTGTGAAGGAACAGTACCTGCCATTCAATACACTTCTGGTGCCCAGAGATTGCTGGTGGAACTAGTAACCTACTGGCATCAGGCATCAGTCCAGCATGGCGTCCCCTCTGGAGAATCTGTGGATAGTTGTAAATGGAATGGAAGGACAATGTGAGTCATCTTCATTTGTTCAGGTGAAGTTCCTCTGCCAGTCAGGTGAAAGAATCCTCACTGACCCATGCAGTGCTGCATGCTATAGTGCACGCACTTCCAGAGCAGAGCAGGTGGGGATGGACAGCACATGGGAAACCTGTAAATTTGCTAAGTATACCTGCCAGTGTCATTTTAAGACAGTCAGGTCATTACCATTTGGCCTCTGGCTCTCTCACACCGTTGCTCTCAGCAGGTGCAATGACCACTTGTATAACTTGATCATGACTTCAGTATTTAAAGGGACATCCCAAACATGCAGGTTGAACCATATGGAAGTGGGAAAGAGAGAGGAGTTGTGCAAAGGAATGAAGATACTCAGCGGCTGCTCCTCCCACTTCACTGACTCCTCCTGGAAGAACTGCTGGGAGCTGTAGGATCCAAGGCATGGATATACTCTTCCCCAACCATGGGAGGTAGAAGCTTGCTGGCCAAAGTATGGTTGGGTGCGGCACCAAATTTCAGCCACAGGAGCATCATGCCTTGTGTCTGGAACCCATGCAGGAGGTAGTTTAGTGACCTAAACAGGGCAAGGAAGTCGAGATCGATAACACTTTCACCTACATCCCGATTCCTTCACCCTGCCTTCCCAAACTTTCTCCAGCACATTGCCCCTCACACCAACGTGCCATGTGGTATTGTATTCAACAAACCTTTCCAGCAGTTTCATTAGATGGTCCAAACCTTCTCAAAGTCATTAGGGATGAGGACAAAAGCAACAGATGCTTGAGAACACCATCACCTGCAAGTTCTAAGTCACACGTCATCCTGACTTAGAAATATATTATCACAGATCAAAATCTAGGAAGACCCTACTTTACGGTAAAATTGGAATAATTTCTACATATGATCTTCATCAAATTCAGATTATTGTTATATACACCAGGGTGCAATGAAATTCCTTGCTTGCATGAAGCTCACAGAGTAAACAATATACATGGTAATAATAAATACAACAATGATGAGTGCAAAGCAGCAGAATGGTTCAAAATATAGTCATGAAAACTGAAGTAGTGCACAATGAAATGCTAAAATGACAATAACAGTATAACCGAGAGGGGTAGAATTAAGACTCTGAGAATGTGGCAGCACTACCTAGAAGGGGGTGTGAAAGAGGTGATTGGTTCAGAAGTCTGATAGCAGTGGGGAAGAAGTTGTTCAAGATGGTGTCTCATCACCTCCATTGCAAGAACAATCAGGGAACAGCAATAAATGCAAACTTTTCCAGCCAACCCTACATCTCACAAAAGACTGAAATAATTCACTGAGTGTGAGTGATGGAATTTTGGACCCTAAGGGAATCGTACAACCTGGACAAAAGCAAAGAAAAAGGAACTAGGGTTAGCCATGGTGTAATTAAATGCTGGAGTTTTCTGAGGAGATCAGATGAGTTACTCCTGCTCAAATTTCTTTTGTTCTTACTGATACCACCTCACCTATAGCAAAATGCTATGAGATATTTTTTAACCAGCAGAAGCTGATCCTATTAAGGACAAGATTGTAGCTTGCATCGGTTCAAGTCTCCTCATTAAAGGAAGATTACAAATCTGTGTTCAGTTTGGTGACTTATATTGTAAGCTCGTCAATGGCACAACACACCCTCTCCTGGCTGGAGAGATCTACCTGACCATGAACATCATTAGGTATATGGAGAATAATAAAATTAATAAATATGTACATTAATGCACCGACTACTGGTACATATTCAATCAACTACAAGGTGCTGACTGAAGAGTGCTTACTGCTGAAATTTCCTGAGGTATTCAACAAGAAGGTCGGATAAATTGGTGGAGCAAGTTCCCCAACCACCCAACAGATAACATGAAACTCCACGGCAATCTGACACTAAAGCCACACACATACCTGAGTGTTGGAGGTCTAGGAATCCACAATGTCCATGTCAAAGACTCATTACACCATAGAAAATGGTGCATCTGCAGGTCACACACATAAGACTGAAGACTCAGGTCCCCAATCTTTTAAGACCTGGAAACTTGAATGAAGGTTAATGTGCCTTTTGCAATAGCATATTCAGCTTCTGTTAAATTGTAGAATTCCACTGTGTTTATTTTTGTTGAAGTCTCATAGAACTACACATTGCATCTTTTCCCCATAAGGCAAAGACAGGATGCACAGTATTGACTGGCCACACACCTATGGCAGCTGTATGTTGTTACATGCCTTAAATGTGACTGTATCCCTCTGCTGTACTTTTGTGGCCATGACCTGGTTTACCGACTTGTGGAGCCCAGCACCGTCTGCTACAACTTGCAAATTTAATTATTATATACTAATAAAACTTTGACACTCTCTAAAACGCCATGCTCAACCACTCTCCAGTGAGGTAGCAACACAACAGCCTTTTAAACACATTCTCCACTTCACCATAAGAATAAGAATTGGATGGAACAGATCCACAAATGTAAGGAAACCCAATGATCTGGATCAATGGAATGTAGATCAGGCAAATTCCTTAAAGGCTAGGTGACTCGATCTGCCAAGACACTGCCCAGGCACTGAAGACATAAATTTATCACAGTTTGCCTTTCAAAGTAATTTCTTTTACACACAAACCAGAATTTCCAACCTCCTGAATACTGAAGAATTTTGTTTGAATGCGAACTTTTAATTGTGGCTTAATACAGCTTTAATTACAGAAAAGTTAATATGAAGCAATTTCAATATGGGGCTGTAACAGCCCTTGGCAAAAGTCGTTTTCAAGTTCTGTAATCGAACCTGCTTGAGATATTTGTCTTAAGCCTGCAGCCCTGGCCTGCCCTGAACACTGACCCATTATCAACGTAAGTCAAGGTTGGCTGGAAAACACAGACATAACTTTGTAGTCTTTTTTTTTCTCCCCCAGTACTTCCACCTTCCGCCATTCACACACAGCACTGTGTGCTGCTGGATCACATGCATTTTGCACAAGCCCTTGGAGAGATCCTCAGCCCCTGGGTCTTCAGCACAGAGAGTAGGTCTGTGCAGTAAACTGCAGTGGGCAAACAATCAGTGCCAGCCTGTGCTCCAAAACTAACTCTGTAGCCACTTTGGAGCCAATCACTGTTACTGTTTGGCTCAAACAGTTCCTTTAAATGGATAATTCGCTCTTTGACTGCAGAGACCCAGGTTGAAAATAAGACCAGTGATGGGCAGATGACAGTTAGCTGAATCATCAATCAAATAAGATGAAGAAAACCCCATCGGAACTGATTGGACACCGCAGTTACTTGCCAAGACTACTTGCCAAGACCCTCCCAAACCCATCAGCTCCATAACCTAGTGCAGGGCTTCTCAAATTATCTTCACGCAATCCCAGAAGTCCAAACAGCAATCAGGTGACATAACAACTGGCAAAGAGCAAGATCCCACAAGTAATAATATGATAAAATGATCAATGATGTTGATTAACTTAAGTCAGGTACTATAGAGAAAGGAATTTCTAAGTTGTTTCTTGGGATCTTTTCAGGCATCTGAGATGGCACTTCTAAGGACAAATTGATGCATAAGGGGACTAATTACAACAAGAGCAGTGAAAATGAAATTGAGATTTTGGAGGCAATGTTGTGTGTGTTGGATGTAATTCATGTCACAAATGACAGTGCAGTTGTCCCTCAGGCCTGCACTGGAGTTTCAGCTGCTATATTAATGCTCTAGCCTCTGAATCCACTATTTTCTGGCTCAGTGATGAGAATGCTGCCCCTGAGACCATACTTGGTATCATATGAATTTAACTAATCCTCACGCTGGGGCATTACAATTCCCAGCAACAGACACCCCAGCCTTGTCTCCCAGTCAATGAGTACCTTGGCTCCCAGTCAATGGGCAGGAAAGGCTGTGCAGGGACATTCTGAGAGGGAGGTAGGGAGAGAAGTGGACAATCTTTCTCTTTCAGTGGTTCACTGCCCAGGAGAACAGATAGATAAGCTTTTATTTTCTACCCTGCAATGTCACTGTTCTGATTCCCCTCCCACCCTTCTCTCCTCCTTCCATCTTTTCTCTCTTTCAGGATACCTTGCTGCCCGTCAGACCAGGTAGGGAGGCCAGTCAGGAAGACAGATAACAAAAACATGAACCAAAGGATCAGCAACAAATGAACTGAGCTGGCAGGACAGCTGTTCGATGTGGTGTGTGGAGGAATGAAACTGGGATCCAAAGCAGATCTCAGAGTCAAAAAAAACAATAAGCTTACCACAGTCTAGTTCAGAATCAATCTCTGCACTGTGTTTATTGCACCTTGCAATAGATTCACAAAAGGTAGTTATATGGGTCTTTATTTTGTTTGAAAACTTACTGGTCAGGCATTTGCAGTGACTAGCAAGGAGGCGCGGAAATCCAACATTGATTTACTAGGCTTACAGCCAACATTAGGAAGAATGGAGCAGTTTAAAGATCACGTGCACATGAAATATGGAGTAACTGAAAACTTTCAGAGATGTACATCACACAGCCAGATGCTTTGATGGCAATAGGGTCATTACTTTAGGACTTGTGAGAAATCTTTTCTGGTTGTCTGTGAATATGTCATAAACTTAAAGAAACCCCTGGGAAGTGGTTCCAATTAATGCCCTAGGAATTGAAGAGAAATTGATGCATAAGGGGACTAATTACAACAAGTGCAGTGAAAATGAAATTGAGATTTTGGAGGCAATGTTGTGTGTGTTGGATGTAATTCATGTCACAAATGACTAATTTGGGGATATGTGGAGCCCAGTTTCACTTTAACTTTGAGTGATCATGTTATGCACACAGATGGGGGAAGAAATTATTGGAAGGAAATAAAAAAAACAGCTCATTACAAACCATATGTCCGAGCAGTTAAGCGTATTTTCTATTTTTGTTCCAGTAATCAACAATGGAATCGATAATTGGGCTCTTTCCAGTCTGAACTTCACCTGGGTAAGTAGTGCAATGGTTCAAAGGCTCATGATGGGACTCCCTGAAAGCCATGAGGATCTCCTGGGCAGTGCTGGATCCCCAGGAGATCTTCACACTAAGTTTTCCCCCAACAAGAGGGCTCCTCTCCTGCTGTGTGATGTCACTGGCTGCTACTCCAAAGTGACCTTTGGCTTCAGGACAGGTTGAAACCTACCCGCACAGTCATGCTTGTGCATCATAGGGGGAGGTGGGAGGAGGTGGAAGTGGGATGTGTAGGATTGGAAAACCAGAGGCTGTATGGGGTTGACCTTATAGAGGTTCATTAAATTGCGAGGAGCAGAGATAGGATTGATAGTCAGAATCTTTTTTCCCAGAGCAGGGGAGTCTAGAACTAGAGGGCACAGGTTTAAGACAGTAGGGGTGAAATTTAAAGGAAATCTGAGAGAGAAGTTTTTCACACGGGGGAGGTGAATATCTGGAACGAGCTGCCAGGGGAGATGACAGATGCAGATACAGTTACAACATTTATAGGGCACTTGGAGAGGTACATAGATAAGAAAATGTAGAGGGATATGGGCTAAATGCGGGCGAATGGAATCAGTGGAGATAGGCGCCATGGTTGGCATGGACAAGCTGGGCCAAAAGGGCCCATTCCTGTGCTGCACGTGTCTATGATTCTGGGATTCCATTTCCCGAGGAAGTGACGACTGTGAATACCTGGGATAAAATAGCCCAAGGTTCAGTGGTGTGGTCATTACTTACTTATTACAGCACAGAAAACCATTCAGCCCACTTGGTCCATGCCAACTCCCAGCAGAGCAGTCCCACCACCCTCATTCCCTCTCCTTACTTCCCGGTAACCTTGTTTATTCTCTCTCACATGCCTATCAACTGCCCCTAGATCTTTTGCCATTAACCCCACACTAAGGAGTAATTTACATTAGCCAAATAATCTACCAAAATGTAAATGAAAAACACGATGATGCTGGAGCAACTCAGCAGGCCAGGCAGAATCCGTGGAGAAAAGTAGGCAGTCAACGTTTCAGGTCAGGACCCTTCTCCTGAAGAAGAAAGGTCCTGACCCGAAACGTTGACCGCCTGCTTTTCTCCATGGATGCTGCCTGGCCTGCGGAGTTCCTCCAGCATCATCGTGTTTTTAATCTAGTTTCCAGCATCTACAATCCTTCGTTTCTCATCTACCAAAATGTCTTTGGGTTGAAACCATAGCAGAAACCCACACAGTCACAAGGAGAACGTGCAAACTCCACATAGAGAGCACCTGAGGTCACGATTGAACCCATGTTCCTGGAGTGCCAACTCCTGGGTCACCGTGTCACCCTCGTCCATTGGGAGGTATAAGAATGTGTCTGAGAGCTGACAATTGGCTTCCATGAGGTAGCGGTCAGTTTGCCAAACCAATACTACTCTGCCCATGTCAGCAGATTTGCTGATGGTGTTGGGGTTGATCCTTAGCGATCGGAGTGCTGCAAGTTCAGAGGTGGGTAGGTTAGAGTGAGTGAGGGGAGTAGTGGAAAATATAGATGGTCAATGTCCCAACAGCAGTTAGTGAAGAGTGGATCTAGGGGATGTAAGAGGATGAAAGGAAAGATCCAGCTGGATTGGGAATTCCAGATATAGGAAAAAGGGACCAATGTGTGGTGTGAAGAATCTGAGCCAAAGAAATGGGTACAGCAGCAGAGGTGATGGAAGTAGAGTTCGCCACGCTGAATCAGAATTGCTTGAGACGATATGGGGGTTGAAGCCTTGCTGAGGATTGATCGGGATCAGAGAGGGAAAATTCAGAAGGGATAGTGAAAATGCAGTAGAGGATTGGAACTGGAGGGAAGGGAAGGGTCAGAGGAAAGTGAAGGAGGAGTATTGAGAATGTGCAACTGGAACCCCACTTGGAAGTAAACAGCATTTAACCCATCGAATCAGTGCAGGCAAAAAGATAAGTTTGCTGAAAAAGGTCCTTTGAATTGAAAGTGAATCTAGAAGGGCAGGGGAGCTGCAATACTGAAGAAAGATGCTGGTGTTTGATCGTTCTTTTCAGTGCAATCACTCCACAACAGCCTTTCTGATGAGTTTTCCTCTATCCCACAAGACTACAAGAAAATAGAAGCAGGAGAGGCCACAAGGTCCCTCAAGCCTGCCCCGGCATTCAGTATGATCATGGCTGATCTATAATGGCCTCAACTGTTCTTCTGTGCCAGTTTCCATACTCCACCTCAAATATATCTAATGATCTGGCCTCCACCATCCTCTAGGGCAGAGATTAGTTACCCTCTGATAGAAGAAATTTCTTGACACCTCACTTTTAAATGACTGACTCCTTATTTTGTAGCCATGTCTCATTGTTTGTGACCTCCCCCTCAATAAAAACATCTCAACATCTACCCTATCAAGCCCCCTTAGAATCTTATACATATGAATAAGGTTGCCCCTCATTTTTCTAAACTCTAAAGAATATAGACACAAACTGTCTAGCTTCTCTCAATAGCACAACCATCTCATCCCAGGAATTAGCCTGGTGAATCTCCTTTGGACTTCTTCCAACGTTAGTACATTTTTTTTTAGGTAACAGCACCAAAACTGTGCACAGTATTCTTGGTTGGCTTCAACAACACCCTCAACAACTATAACGCAATCTCCCTATTCTTAAACTCTAACCCCTTTATAATAAAGGCCAAAGTGCCCTTTGCCTTTTTAAATACTTGTTGGATCTACCTGCTAACTCTTTGTGATACATGCATTAGAGCACCTAGATCCCTCTGTACCTCACTCATTTATAGCCTCTCTCTATTTAAATAAAATATGCCTTTTGATTCCTTTTACTGAATTGCATGACCTCACACTTCCCCACATTAAACTCCATTTGCCAGGTTTCACCCAACCACTCAATCCCTCTACACCTCATTTCAGAATCACAATATCCTTATCACAATATGCCCTTCAACCTATTTTCGTATCATCGGCAAACTTCGAAACCTTACATTCCGTTCCCTTATCCAGGTCATTGATGTACGTAGTAACCAATAGAGGGCTAAGAACTGATCGCTGGGATACTCCACTAGTTACATCCCTCCAGCCTCCAACAGACCTATTTATTCCAACTGTTTTCTATGTGACAGCCAGTTTTCAATCCATGCTAACACACTTCCTCCAATACCTCAGGCTCTAAATATGGCACCTTGTCAAGTGCCTTTTGGAAATCCAAATACACTGCACTTACAGTTTCCTTCCTCCAAACCAGCTCCTCTCAAATCCCCTCCCATTCAGGAACTAGCTGACGGCCACTACGGGCAATGAAGCCAACCCAGCACCATCACTGTGGATCTGACAAGCAGCCTCTACATCATCAGCAGTAAGCTGGGAAGACCCAAGGCCTGACCTTGCTTCCAATTTCAGACACACGTTTACAGCATTTTGCTATTTAAGCCCACATCACCTGTGATTTTCAATAATTGGGTCTGTTTCTTTACCTCTCACAGCAATAACCAATGACCTATCATTTAATTTTAAAAGGTAAACTAGCTCAAGCATAAGTTTAAACTGTGCGAGTATTTACAGTTTTTTCACTGTCGTGTATTTTGCTCTTAATTTGAGTAATTATTGAAAAAAACTACAAGAAACATTAAATCTGCGCTGAATGATGGCTTAAATGCTGTTTATTTCCAAGTTGGTTTCTGTTTGCCAATTCTCAAAATGATACATTTCTAGAGGAGAGAGTGGAGTCAGTAAACCAACTCTAGTCTCATTGATACTGAGTAAATAAGTGGCTGCATTAGCATTCCTCAGGCAGAATTAATGTTGGCTTTGAATCCATCATGGTACAAGGCTTTCTCATCTCAGCAGCAGACGAGTACTGCCAGCAGGAGGGCCAGAGACCAACATTAATTGAAAGAAACAAAAATTGACTAAACAAATAACTTAAATTAGGCCTCAGTGGTAGACCATTTGATCTCTGTTTTCCTGCCTCCCTCCACAATAGTCTCCAATCCAACCCACGCAAGCTTTGACCACTAAACTGCACACTGGCAAAAAGATTTTTCATCTGACTCTGACAGCTGGTAATCACAGCACTGGAAGGGTGACTCCGCTTGTGTCACACAAGTGGAATCTGTATTGTAGGATGATCTCATTTAAAAATGAGCACTTTGCCCTGATCTTGGTTCTTAATTCAATACAGTGGGCTGAAAAGGTCTGTTCAGAATACTCAGTCACAAAGGAACATGAGTCAGAGAACAATTGGAAAGTCGCGTTAATGCAAAGCTAGTACTTTTTACCTGAAAAACTACCCACCATTTTTCATCAGTTTAAATAAAAAATGTTTCCTCAGACAATTAGTAAAAATGACATTATATTTCTTAGTTTTACTTATGATGCTGTAATGATCCCTATGCCATACCATCAAGTAGGTCATGCTTTGAAGGTGACTGTGATAGAGTGGTCAGCACTGGTCAGTGACTTGATTCTGTGGCTGGGTGATGACAAGATATCTGAATGTGAGATCAACTTTATTGCAGTTCATAGATCACAGAATCATTAGGACACGCAAGAGGCCATTCGGCCCACAGAGTCTATGGCAGCTCCTGGTTGAGCAATTCCTCCACTCCGATTTCCATACTCTTTCCTGCTGATCAAATTTGTTTTAGAAAGCAATCATTGATTTTGGTTCTGCCACCCCAGTCAGGAGGGAATTGTAGACTATTACTATGCTCTGAAGGGTAAAAGGTTCTTCCACACATCCCTATTTTACGTTTTGCCTAAAAATTTAAAACCATGTTCCCTGGACCCTAAACCACAGAATCATAGATTTGTACAGCACAGAAACAGGCCCTTCAGCCCACCACGTCCATGCTGACCTTTTTGCCCACCTACACTAATCCCATTAGAACTGTATTCTCCTTTACCTTGTCTATTCAAGTGTCTGTCTAAATGCCTCTTAAACATAGTGTTTGTATCTGATTCTACCACCTCCTGGTGGCAGTGCATTCCAGATATCAACCACTTGCTGTGTAAAAAACTTATCCCTCGGATTCCTTTCAAATCTTCTTCTTCTCACCTTAAACTATGCCTTCTTGTTTTTGATATCCCTATCACAGTTGAAAGATATTGACTATCTACCCTATCTATGCCTCTCATAATCTTATAAATTTCTTTCAGGTCACCGTTCAGCCTCCTTTGCTCCAAGGAAAACAAGCCCAGCCTATCCAATCTCTCCCCATAACTAAATATCTCTAATTCAGGCAACATCCTGGTGAATCTCTCTGCTAAAGGGAACAGATTCTCTCTACTTACCTTATCATAATACTTTAAGCAAATTAGAACAGCACAGTTGCACAATCAATAGATCTGATGCCTTACTGCTCCAGCAATTCAGTTCAATCCTGACTTCTGCTGCTGTTTGTGTGGAGTTTACATATTCATCCCGTGACAGCACTGGTTCTCTCCCTGATGCCAATGACATGTACATTGGTAGTTTAATTGGCCACTGTAACTTGCCCCTAGTGCACAGGTGAGTGGCAGAGCCTGAGCGGAGTCGATGGAAATATGGGGAGAATAGGTTACAGGGAAAATTAGTCGGGGAATGAGATTGCTCTGTGAGCTGGCATAGACTCAATGAGGCAAAATACCTCATTCCAGGTCATAAGGAAGATATATGGAGAAATATATGGAAAAGCAAAAACAAAACTGCAGATGCTGTAAATCTGAAATAAAAATAGAAAATGCTGGAAACACTCAGCAGATCAATCACCATCTGTGGAAAGAGACACAGTTAACCTTTCAGGCCATTAACCCTTCATCAGAAGCAGGATGAATTTAGAAATCAGACAGTGGTGGGGGGGGGGGGGGGAAGCGGGGAGGAGGAGGGCGAAAGGAAAGTCTGGGTTGGCATGGAGGCCAAGGGAGACTGGATGACATGGATTGGTGTCAAAGGGTGCAGAGGTTGGTTAATGGCAGCTGGTGTATCAGGAGCAGTGTAAACAGAGGAGAGAGAAACAAGAAATAAATAACATGCAGGAACTGTGAGATACAGAACACGGCAGTTGCTGGAAACCTGACATAGAGAAGAATGCTGGGGAAGCCCAGCAAGTCCAGCTGAAAATTCGATAACTGTTGCTGCCAATTTCCTACCTGCTCAAACTTTAACCGAGCTCATTTCTGACTTTTCCCTTTCCTAACTGTGGCAGAAATTGCAAAGGCAATTCTCACTTCTGGCTCTTTCCCAGTTCTGTCGAAGGGTCTTCACCCTGAAATGTTAACTCTGGTTTATTTTTCACTGATGCTGCCTGATCTACTGAGGGTTTCTCACATTTTCTGTTTTTATTTCAGATGATCAGCATCTGCAGTTTTAGATTTTCTTGTCGCTGACAGTACCTTTCTGTTTCAATTTGTTTGTATTTTTTCTCTCTATCTCCAACTATTGTTTTTTGTTTCCTTGACAACTTTGGTCTCACACTCTCTACAACTTAAAACACACTTGTCTTTTCACTTCACCAGTTCTGATGAAGGGTCCTTGACCCAAAACCTTGATTGCTTCTCTCCCCACTGTTGCTGAATGGCCAGCTGAGTCCTACCAGCAGTTTCTGTGTATTTTTTTGTTGTGGATTGGTAAATTGGTTTATTATTGTCACATGTACCAAGGTACAGTGAAATACTTTGTTTTGCATGCCATCCACACAGATCATTTCGTCACATCAATGCATTGAGGTAGTACAAGGGAAAACAATAACAGAATGCAAAATTAAGTGTTACAGTTACAGAGAAAGTGCAGTGCAGGCAGACAATAAAGTGCATGGCTATAACAAGCCAGATTGTGAGACCAAGAGACATCTTATCGTACTAAGGGGCCATTTAATATTTCAGCATCTCCAATTTTTGCTCCAGTTACATTTTTGATATTGGCTTAGTGTCAGCCTGGTCATCCAGTGCTGAGTATTGCACATGTTGGTTTCAGGCTAGGAGAAGGAAGTCTCTGGATAGAGCTTTTAATATGGTGAGGAGAGCAGCATACATGGTCTCATACCATTCACCACTTTGGGCATTGTGGCATCCATTGCATGCCTGGGAAACCAATGCGGCTGCAATAAACTTCCGCACCATCATTCCAGATGCAATCAGCAACTAAGGTAAGTAAATTCAAGATCTGATTAAACAAATTGGCATCACAGTCATAGTTCTTCCTACTTGCAATCCCTTTCTTTCTCTAATAAACATGACAGTGCGCAAGGCGAGATACCACGTCTATCACAAGCAGGGGAACTTGCTGTCCAAGGATTCCACACTGGAGCAACACCAAGTTAATCTTAGTCCTAATCATGAAGGGCTGCTGAGGAACAAGCAAACTGAAAACTCAATAGCTCAGAACATTGGCTTTTACATCTAAAGCTGAGGAATTACGAGTGAGTTGCCTCAGTCTGTCTCTATAATCATTACTAATAGCTTGCAAATTTAGTAAAGGGTTGGCTTGGAATGCAACTTCAGCAAGTTTAATATAAATGAAGAGACAGAAGAGTATGGGGCCAGGGAAAAGAGTATCATTCCAGTAACGAGCCAGAAATTCTACTTCTAAGGATGGCACAATTTGCTGAAATATTGACTCTGGAAACTGTGTTCCAATCCAACTTCCAACAGATGGAAGGAAAGGCTTCTCCTACAAGAAGTCTGTCTGCTCACTGTCACAGTAGAAAGTCTCTACCAGCCGCGGTCTCGGCTCCAGTTCACATTATTGTTGTCATTGGCAAGTAGGGGGAGAGACCATATGATAAAGCTTGAGAAATGGCACAGTATGGAGGTGGCACAGTTCTGAGGTTTTCCATTATTAAAACAATATTGTTGGAACAAAACCTATGAAGCTCAACAAGAGAAAAGGCCAGGATGCCAAAGTATAACATCTGAGCCTGATCAGTTCTAGTTATGACTGCAGCAGTATGATGAAGGGTGGAACAAATGTTTAAAGTCGTTGCAAAGGGTATCCAGTCGTGTGGTTTTAGATAAATTGGTGCCATTTTGCTTGACCTTATAATAAGCTGACAGTTGCACTTTTGTAAGATTCCTGAGCTTGTCTTTGCCACCAGTAGCCTAGCTGCCACATTGAATAAAAGCAGACAGCTGAAGTAACGGTGGTCTCGGGACAATTTAATGCAATTGCAATCAGCGGAAGGTCACAACACCATCAGTGGGCTCACCGTAGTACAGATCAAAACTTTCCCACTGTCCACAATTAACACGTAAATAAAGTGCTCCTAATAAATGAGATTTAACAAGAGCCTTTGATTCTAATCCCAAAACTTGACATCCCATTACAAGACACTACTTATCCCAACAAAATTTTAAAAAACTATTTATCCCAACAAAATAAAAGAAAACTATATGTAACTGATGCATCATGACAGAAGGGCACCTTCAAACCAAAAGCACATTTGGTTGACCACGCAAAGATACTGGTTAGCTTTCCCTGAATCACTGTTTTACTATGCAATATTCTTGGTGATTCAAGTGAAAGACTTCACAATTCCAACATAATTTGCTGTTTTAATATGATATGTACTATAAGTTGGTGACATGTGCTGTACACCAGTGAAAAACAAAATACACCAGATTAATTCATTGTAAGACCAAATATATAAGCAAAATGTAATTTATTTGATGGTATTTCTCACTGAAGGAGTATCTTCAACCAGATTTTTCCTAACTGCTAAAGAGCTATTTATTTTTTGTGAGGTTGCTGGAAAAATCAATGCTTGGTATAGTTGCCACCTGCCTATTGATTGTGTGGACATACATGCTCTACCTTCCACTCATGCTATTCACTCCCCGGTTTCAATGATCTTCCGTCACCTTTAATATGCCTCTTTACCCATTATGTATTATCTTTTCCACTCCAAGGTGATATAACAGACCTGCAGCAGAGCAAATATTGCACAAAGTGTGATTTGGAATCATTGGTTAGAAGGGATCTGTTAAATTGACTTAAGCAAAAATTGTTACAATCTGTAAGTCTGTGCGGTAGCTTCTAGAGAAAAGGAGCTAACAAATTATTTACACCAGTTCTGCTGAGCTCCCAACATGGAATTGATTGTAATAAAAAAGGAAAGTACCAGAGATGGAGATCTTCCATTTTTGTTTGCTCTTCAAAGTATATTCAAAGCTAACAATCCATTATTTCAGTTACCCAGTAAAGTGTTTAAGGATTATCAAATAAACAAGATTATCAATAGAAACTAAATCAGAAAACGATGTGAATGTAGAGTTAGGCAATCCATATTCTTAAACAGAATAAGTTCATAATGTGACAACAATTTGTTTTGTCTCACACTTGTAATGAAACAACAAATGATATTAGTTCACTGAGACTAAGCTCACCATTTAGCAGGTGACCTTTTAAGACATCAAGTTTATCTGATTTTTTGAGACACTTATAGCTACAAAAATAATTCAATACTTTTGGATAGCTCACAGTAGATCACTAGGGATTAACTGACCATGGAAGAGTTCAATGGAGTTTACAAATGGAGTTGACAGTTATCCCAGGGGAGAATTACTCAACATCTCCTCCTCCATACACAACAAAACAAGGGAATTTTGGACTGAAATGAATGGAAATTACACACAGAGTGGGAGGCAGGAGTTGAAAGTTCAGAGTATATGTTGCAGCATCCAACAACCATATTTTTTTCACAAACGTCTGCATGTATTTTTAATGTGGAGTTGCCAATGCTTCAAACATGGGCAAGCAGTCAAAGTGGACCAATTAGCAGATCAATGTTGTAGGGTGAGCTTTCTCAGTTGTTGCATATGTACCAAAAGACAGGAGATATAATCCAGATGACGTGATCTGTCTTATCATCCTGGACAATGAGAAGCATTTGGCAAGTAAAAACTTGAGCTAATATTTTCCACCTGGAACTTTTTATTAGTGCACAAGATCAAAAATATAAGTAAAACACTTCTCTCCACAAGAGAATCTAGATGATCTGGAAGTATTCAGAAGCGTAAAATAAGAAATAACTATAATATTCTGACTTTCTAAAGACAAAAAGATTTAGCACATGTTAACAGAGTGTGTATTTTTATTAAGCTTGGTTTGTGAATTTTAATGTATTCCTTTCTGAGGAAGCTAACGTGTTTTCAATAAAACTGATGTAGCAAGTGTGATAGTATATTATCCTGAATGCCCCAGAAGACAAACATACATAATATTATCTTGTTGTCTGTAATGTTACAGAACAGCACACATCTCTGACAACTTAGAGAAAGGGTGACTGGGAAAAAGCTGGAGTTAGAACATGAGAGCATAAGAAAATAGGAGCAGGATTAGGCCATTCAGCCCCTCATGCTTGCCCTATCATTCCGTATGATCGTGACTGGTCTGGCCCAGGCCTCATCTCTTCTGTGCCGGTTCCTCAATTCCCTGATCTTTCAAAAATTTCTATACTTTCTCCTTAAATACCTCCAATGATCTGGTCATTACAGCCCCCGGGGTAGAGAATTCCCAAGATTCAGCACCCTCTGCAAGAAGTTCTTACACACTTCATCTTTAAATGATCACCCCTAAACTTGTCCCCTCAATGGAGATTCTCCCATTAGTGAAATCATCTCAACATCGACCCTGCCGTGCCCCTAAGAAGTTTATATGTTTCAATAACATCCCCCTCTCATTCTTCCAAACTTTAAAGAATATAGGTCTGGTAAGAACAAAGTGCTTCTTGGAAAAAAAATTCTCCTCAGTGCTTAACCTTTGCATACATTAATAGCTCAGAGCTTGTGGATGTAATTAGAGCAAAACTGTCAGCACTCACTGAAGTTATTCTGTGAAACTGACAGCAATTTCTGGCAGCTGCAGAAGCACAGGTAAGTGTTGAAATCCAGAGGTTGCTGTCAGCAATACCTTCTCTCTGCTGGGTTTCATTCTTCACTGATGCAATCATTGAAGTGACTTGGACTTCCTCTTCTAATGTACCATTCTCACTGTAGTACTAGGGAAAACCTTGTTTTAACGCTCACAAAAATTAAGTAACTGCTGTACAATCTCTGTCTTGAAAAATTATTTTTTTATGTGTAGATTGCCATTACCTCAGAATAAGATTTTAGCACAAAATCCTTTTAAAAATGAGAGTTTACAACATACCTTTTAACACAACCTCGCAAGATTGTACCAGTCTTCACTTTTCCTTGTGTTTACAAAAATTATAAAAATGTTTTACTTTCTGGTTGGCCAGCAGTGAAAACTTAAGATCTGAAAGACTACTCAGCCAGCTCAGTGACATCATTGTTGCTCGATACCAGGGATCCCCATGAGGTCACTCCATTCCGCAAATCATGCCACAGAGTACGCTTGATCCAAGCCCTTTCCCTTCACCACTGACTAGGAGATATGAGCCACTCCCTCTTGTAGCTGATACTCATCTTCAATATAGGCACTTAGATGCGCAAATTGAATTTTTAATATAAAAACTGAAAGTGCCTGAAATACTCAGCAGGTCAGGCAGCACCTGTGGAGAGAGAAAAACTAATATTTTAGGTCGATGATCCTTGTTCAGAACGGA
Organism: Pristis pectinata; assembly: GCF_009764475.1. NCBI lineage: Eukaryota > Metazoa > Chordata > Chondrichthyes > Rhinopristiformes > Pristidae > Pristis > Pristis pectinata. The sequence continues at coordinate 26,464,812 of NC_067414.1, read as the reverse complement.
AATCTTTTGTTTATCACCTGAAAATAGCCGCCTAAAGGAAAAAAAAGACAACAGTCTATTTTTACCCATTCGTTGTCGACAATACTTTTTTACAGTTTGATTGAGACATATCCAAATAGTTTCCTGTTCTTGTTCCTTCTTTCTAATTTATTAGTTTTTAATCCAATCTGAGGTGTTATTAGCTTATCCTTCTATGTGTTCCAATCAGAGAATGTAAACACTGTCACGTGCAGGGTATCTTTTTAAGTTGAACTACAAACAAGACAGCTGAAACAAAGGGTCAACTCCTGTTTTAAATCTTGTGGTGCTAATCTGTTCAACATTGGTCCTGCTCTTAAATTAAACCAGACACAGAATATGATGGCTGGCTAATGTAGAATGTATGATTTTTTTTCCTCAAATTGACAAGTAGATCATTATGAAAAGATTACTGTGGTGTTAAATATCAACAATATGCCAGGAGCCAAGGCACTTCCAGGTCAAAATGTACAGCTGTCTGTTTCAATAGAGCTAAACCACAGTCAAATCTGTTGGGATATTGATCTCGAACAGAGTTTGATGACATCCTACAAGATTAAGCACAAATTCAAACTGAGCATAATCAAACTACATATTGGAATTTAAACCATTTGCCAAGCCTCTTGAGCAGATTTTCCAATAAGGAGAACTGTGGAAAGATCTCGATTCACAGGTTTATTCTATGTGCAGAAACTGCAAAGAAATTATACTCCCCTCTTGATAGCTTAGGTATTGGAATAAACAACCAGAAACTGTTTCTCAGAATTCCCTTCCCAAAGCTCTTTGCCTATGTGACAACAATCACTGCAGTTAACAAAATAAGTTGTTGTGTTTTGTTGGAATTAAGTTATTTTATGAAATGTTACCAAAGGTTATAATTGTTTTATATCTTAAGAAACATTTCTTCATAGATTTAAGATCACTTAACCGCTGAATGAATCTTCTGTTTTATCTTAACAGCTTTGGTGTTTGGCACTGCAAGTCTTGACCAAAAATCCATATTACCGGATTTAAAAATAGTGAGGTACCAGTACAAAATAGTCTGACCATTATTTCCTTTCAGGTGTTTGAATATGTTGACCTTGAGCAGTCAGACTGAGAGTGGCTGTCATCAAATTTGAAAAACCCAGCGCTTAGTAACGCTCCATTACAGAAAGTTCATAGCATGAGTTAGACAGGATGACAGTTACTTGAGGGTGGTTCCTAGGTTATAATCTCTTCTCTGGTCCAGATGGTAATTATTAACTGCTCAGGCGATTACATTATTGCCATGTAATTATTACCACGTGTTCATTGATCTCTGGTTAATGGGAAAAATATAGTCTTGAATTGGAAGAGATGTTCAGTAATTCCCATATTATTTCAGTGGGTTTCAGTCTTTTGAAAGCGGAGTTTCTGATTCTGTTGGACGGTATTCTCACAAGGACTACAACACTCTTTTATTACAAAAAAACATCATTAGTAACAAATACCTATCCATCCATTAATTTGCAGTAGACTTACTGTTGTAGACTAGAGCTGGACGAGACAAGAATTCAAGTCTGATTCCAGCTGATGTATTGTACTGAAGCTCGGTACCATACAATATTGTAAGCTATCTCAATCAATGCATGGTAGCGAAAAGATAAACAGAGAACAGTCTTAATGCTGAGCTCAGAAAGAGGACAAATCGGAAACTGACCTAACAAGGGATCAGGAAACAAGCTTCCAAGTGAACCACAAAAGAGACTTGTTAATGAACCAGAGGACAATGAGTAAGGAAACCTTAGAACTATGATAACATCAGACTGAGATCATTCAAAATTAATTTCATGTGGATGATGATAGTAAACTGCTGTTCACATAGCAATATTTATCACAAGACATGCATCATCAATACATGCAGGATAATATTAAGCTCATATCATAGCAGGTTTAAGATGAAGATGACCATATGTCCCATCTTAGATCATCCATACAAAAATACCTTACCATCATTGTTTCTTAAGTAATTCCAGATGTTTTGTCTATTCCATGATATCTGGAAATATATTCCACATAGCAATCAATCCTTTGTAGTGGCGATTTCAGGTACATAATGGGCACCATGTTGTGAACAACTGTTGGAGGCATCAGCCAATCAAAACTGCCTCTCCAGCTGCTTCCATGTGAAACCAATAAGAGTGTCCTAATGCTACCTGTTGATCGAAGCCTGCACCATACAGGGCTGGAGTGCAGATAGGTCCTGCAGGTTGGAGGAGGGAGAGAGGTAGAAGGTTGGGGAAGATGAACCTAGGTTTGCAACAGTCCTCAGTATATTTTTAGCAACTGCAGAAATGATTCAACTAAAAAAAGTGTGCCTATCTTTTTGTGCTAAACAGCTAAAGATTGAGAATGACTGGCTCAGCCCATTTGATAATTAATGTTGCCTTAGATTACTATAAATGTCATTAGTATCCCAACTGGTACTCATATTTGTATTTGAAGTTGGCAGATTCTACTTTATCAGCAGGTACACCACTGAATGGAATTAGGTGAAATTAAAAGCTGAAATGCCTCCACACTAAATTATTGACCAAAATACAATGGCAATGATATCCTGTTTCTCCTCTTCCTTCAAAGAACAATTTTGTAACATCAGTTCCAAATTACCTTTTACCTGCTGCAGATCTTTTCTCAAAGTCTACTTTGTATTATGTTCAGGATTTGCACTTTCCATACCATTTACAACTTTATGTACCTTAATAAGATTCCTTCTCATTTAACTCTTATCAATGGTGAGGAAGAGTTTCCCTATTTTCCTTCAAGGTGCCATCATCTGACTGTGTAATCTGCCTCATCATTGAACTGCATCCAGATCTAGAATATCTCCTTTGTAGCTCAGGAACAAGAGTTATTCTCAAGAAGTTGCCTGAACAAAACACTGCACGTTTTAAATATGAACTTAATATGTGCTAAACTGTATTTAATATAATTAAATACAGTTTAGCACATGGAAAATTGCTCAATAAGGTTTGGATATGCTGAGCTAAAGCCTATGAAGGCCAAAGTGTCTTTCAAACAAATCCACAGCCATTTGGATACTATTCGAGAAGGAGTTATTTGGCCCATTTTGTCTTCTTATGAGAACCACTTTATGTTTATCTGTATTAGATTCCATCTGCCATTTCTGCTTCCCACTTCATATTCTACAATTTATTTTGACAATGAGCTGTTTCCTCAGAATCAGCTGCTCCTAATTTAGTATCTTCTGTAAATTTAACCAGTGTTGAGATTTTGAATCCAAATTATTAATTTAAATTAAAAGCAGTGGGTGACTCAAGAGCCTCACCATCATAAATCTTGATGGCTGAGCAGAAACTGGAGTGGATGAGCCACATCAACATTATGAAACTGCCAGGTTAGATAACCAATTGGCAACCACAATAGAACTTTCCAAATGGAAGCTAGATCTTTTTCTGTCAATTGGAACATAAAGACAGTGACTTTGTTCAATTTCTTCTGAAGGATAGCACCTTGAACAGGACATTCACTTGCTGTTGCACTAAAAATGCCAACCTAGTTCACATACTTAAGTTTCTGGAGCAGGGCTTGAACCAAGGCAATATGACATAGCTTCCTCATCAGCAGTCTGGGAGTTAGGAAAGCAAACAATTTTTTTGTTCTGTGTTGCTCTGAGAGCTTTTGTTTTCGCAGTGCTCTGTGGAGATCGAGACAATGAAAGACAAAAACTCTTGATTGGGTGCCTATCTTCCATATACACTGAAGCTGTAAGTGATAACATATGTATTATGTTTTATTGATAAATTATTATCTTCAGAAGGGTTAAGAAATATCATGATTCACTCAATTTTTTAAAAAAATCTGAAGCACTATTTTCTCTGTCTTCCACAGCAGTTTTGCTGTTTTTTTACAAGCCTATATGCTCAGATAAAATAACATTAAAACCTTTTATGGAATCTACTTAATATAATTGTTTTGTTTTTGTAAGAGGGCAATGTGTAAAAAGGATTAATGCAGAATCAATTTTGGTACGTTTTCAAAAGTGAAATGTGACATGAAATCTTGCAGAAAATAAGAGATTAATACAGAACAAAAACAAGATACATGCAAAGAAATTGAATCCAATTGACATTGAAATGAGGCATATCTAAGTGGACAACTTTGTTACACCCTGAATGTATTTTTTTTCTTCCTTTCGAAGCTTTTAAAGTCAAAGTTTGATATCACCCAATCATTAGCTGCTTCTCCTTTACCATCCTATTCCAACCTACTGTTGTTCTGTATTGTGTGTCTTGGCCCTGTACCAAAGTTTTATGCAAGTACACTTACTGGTGTCGTACGGCAATATTCATAGAAAATAATCCCTGTGCCTGATCATTTCTAACATTTGCTTTCTGTTGCCGCTAGCATTCAGAGTGTATACTTCACATAGTTTGATGTTGTATCAACAGCTTGATTTTGCACTGCAGGCCACTTGCAGAATTGAAGAAATGATAGAAGAAGTGGGTACATTCAGTACACTCTACTCACTCAACAAATCAAAGGATTTTTATTCCTCTTTTGTCTGTTAATTTCTGTTTCCAATTTCTACTGAAGCACAATGCACATATGTGAATGATTGTTTGGAGTTATGATGCGAATTACATTTTTATGGGAAGAAAACAGTAGGTACCAGTGGGCTTTGAAAGTCAGCAGCTGCCTTATGGAGGTTACCAGCTGTACAAGGGAGAGAATTGGATGTAAAATAGTCCACGATAAAATATTACAACATAGCTAATTGCAACCCACACAAGCTACCCCAGAAAAATTATGCTGATTGTATTTGTTTTAATATATATTCATTTCACCAATGAAGCAGACAATAACAATAAGAATCTTATGGACTAATCACAGCACAATGTGAGTTCATAGCTAGTGCAGATATAAAACATGTCAAGTGAATTGAGAAAGAGAAGGAAATAGGTACAGACATTCAGGTATTGAGTACGATGCAGAGATTAATGGTGTACAGTGGAGGACTTGCAAAACCATAAAGGCAAAAAAGGGCAAGGTTACTCAGCGTAAGTGTTGCAAGCATGGTTGTAAATGGGATTCCTGTGAGCGCCAACATCTCAGGTAAGAGAAGAAAGCTGTAATAGTGAGTTCAGTTGCTACAGTTATCCAGAAAGTGCCCAAGGAGTTTGCGAGAAAGTTCATAGAGTTTCCCTCCAAATTGCTTCTCTCTCTTGTGAACAAGAAATCCAATGCTTACAATGCACTGATCAGTGTCCTGCCGTACGTTATCTGGATGACAAGTCGCTGCCACTCTAATCCCTAGGTCATGATCTCAGTTGCTGCAGTTTACTTTTTAAATTGGCCCTCTTTGAACATATAACAGTACAGCACAGGAACAGGCCCTTCGGCCCACCATGTCTGCATCGACCATGATGCCAATCAAAACTAATTTGATCTGCCTGAACATGGTCCATATCCCTCCATCCCATCTGTTCATCTGTCTGTCTAAATGCCTCTTAAATGTTGCTATCATATCTGCTTCTACCACCCCCCCCCCCGACAGTCCATTCCTACCACACCCTGTGTAAAAAAAACTTGTCTTGTAAACCTCCTTTAAACTTTCCCCCTCTCACCTTAAACCTATGCCCTCTTGTATTTTACATTTCCACCCCAGTAAAAAGATTCAATTTACCCTATCTATGCCTCTCATAATTTTATATACTTCCATCAGATTGACCCTCAGCCTCTGAGGCTCCAGATAAAACAGTCCAGGTTTGCCTAGTGTTTCCTTATAGCGAATACACTCCAATCCAGGTAACCTTCTCCAAACCCTCCATATCCTTCCTAATGTGTAGCAACCAAAACAACATGCAGAACTCAAAATGTGGCCTAATCAAAGTTTTATACAGCTGCAACATGACTTCCCAACTTCTATACTTAATGACCTGATTGATAAAGGCAAGCATGCCATATGCCTTCTTTACAACCCTATCCACTTGTGTTGCCAATTTCAGGGAGCTCTACACTGGCACCCCAAGATCCCTCTATACATTAATGCTCCAAAGGGTCTTGCCACTTTCCTCTTACATTTGTCCTCCTAAAATGCAACAGCTCACACCTGTCTGGATTGAACTTCATCTGCCATTTCTCCAGCCAAATTCCCAACTGATCTATACCCTGCTGCATCCTTTGACAACCATCCTTACCATCCACAAATCCACCAATTTTCATGTCTTCTTGGCCAAGGAAATGCATACGTATCATGGGTTGCAAATAGGAATTTCCTATTATGCAACAAATCTGAACACCCCATCCTTGCTACGTCTGCACCTGAAGAAGAGCTGGATGAAAAATAGCCATCAGTGGGGGAGAATGAACCCGGGGAGAGCTAGTGTCTCTTGAAATTGGGAGGCTATAGAGGAGAGTTCCTCTGAAAGGGAGAGAAGAACAACTCTGTAAATGGGACAGTGAAATGACAAATAGCTTTCCTGAAGTCTGTTCATTATCGATACATGAACAAGTCACTTGTATCAATAGTGATTTAAAAAGTGCTTGCATTAATGAAAATGCATAATGTTCATTACAATTTTTAATGGCGGGGGGCTAATCTTAATGGCATCATGCAGGAACTTTCAAAATTTGATTGGGAGAGGCTGTTTGCAAGTAACGGGACATCTGGCAAGTGGGAGGCTTTTGAAAGTGAGACAGGAAGAGTTCAGGGCCAGCATGTACCTGTTAGATTGCAGGGAAAAGCTGACAAGATTAGGAACCTTGGTTGACAAGGGATATTGAGGGCCTGGTCAGGAAAAAGGAGGCATATGTCAGGAAAAGACAGACGGGATCAAGTGAGTCCTTTGTGGAGCATAAGGGGTGTAGGAGGACACATAAGAAGGAAATTAGGAGTGAAAAAAGGAACTATGAGATATCCCTGACAGATAAGCTAGAGAGCCCCAAAAGATTCTATGTACATTAAAAGGATAGCCGGGTAGGTGCCCTTAGGGATCAATGTGGTAATCTATGTGTGGAACCACGGGAAATGAGGAAGGTATTAAGTGAATATTTCTCATCTGTATTTATTGTGGAGAACAACATGGAAGCTCATGAGTTTACATAGAACATTACAGCACAGTACAGGCCCTTTGGCCCATGATGTTGTGCCGACATTTTATCCTGCTCTAATATCCATCTAACCCTTCCATCCCACATTGCCCTCAATTTTTCTATCATTCATGTGGCTACCTAAGAGTTTCTTAAATGTCCCTAGTGTATCTGCCCCCACAACCTCTGCAGGCAGTGCATTCCACACACCCTCTACTCTCTGTATAAAAAACTTACCTCTGACATTCCCCCATACCTTCCTCCAATCATCTTAAAATTATGTCCCCACGTGTTAGCCATTGTTGCACTGGGATAAAGTCTCTGACTGTCCACTTGATCTATGCCTCTTATCATCCTGTACACCTCTATCAAGTCACCTCTCATGCTCCTTCTCTCCAAAGAGAGAAGCTCAAGCTCATTCAACCTATCCTCATAAGACATGCTCTCCAATCCAGGCAGCATCCTGGTAAATCTCCTTTGCACCCTCCCTAAAGCTTCCACATCCTTCCTATAATGAGGCGACCAGAACTGAACACAATACTCCAAGTGTGGTCTAACCAGAGTTCTATAGAGCTGCAACGTTACCTCGTGGCAGTTTAGGGGAGGGAATAATGACATCCTAGAGCATATGAACATTATGAAGGAGGGGATGTTGGGGGTCTTGAAACACATAAAGATGGATAAGTTCCCAGGGCCTGACCAGGTGTATCCAAGGATGTTGGTATTTCAGATCAGACTCTTCACCAATCCTTCTACATCACCGAGTCCTTTCATTAACACTTCTTCTCAATTCCAGATTCTAGGCTTTTTCCCAGTTCAGACAAATTGCCATGTCTCATTACCCTGATCCAATTGCCCTCAATCCTTCCCCATGCTTAGAACCTGACATTTGCATCTCCAGAAATATATGACTTCTCTTTCTCATCAGGGGAATGGAATATCCTGTCAAAATATTGCAGAACCCTGCAGCTCCATCCCACGAACTCCAGATCCAGGCCTTTTGCCCAATGCTTGCAGATCTCAGGGTCAATCCCATATGAATAAATGTATTGTTCTTACAAAATGTACTCGTCATCCTGAACAAGGAGGAATCTGGCAGGAGTTATTAAAAACACAACTCGCCTATTTCACCACAATACAATGAGACTTAAAAACCCGCTGGGCAATATAGAGATCATTGATCCATTGTTACTCTGAGTTCTAATTCATACAGATTGAGATGAAACACCAGGAAGCAGACTGGCTTGGCAAGCCACACCTTATTTTCCCTTTAGAACTGCTCCAGTTATCCCTGGAGCGAGTTCTTGTACTTTCATAAAACCACAACAGGTGTTTCTGACATTCAGTTTCCCCAGCATCCACCATCCCAACCCCGACTAGCATACCCACCAATCTCTCTCACCTGCTGCCTTCTCAACTTTCCAGGAGTTTGAACCAGAAAATAAACGTTTCTCATGTGTAACGGCAATGCAGAAAATTAATTGCAATTTTTTCAAAAAGACAAGGATGTAAACATCAGCTGACTGCATCTAATTATGTTAATTAATTTTCCTGTTCTGCAGACAAAACACCAAAACAATAAAGCTGCTCATTTTGCATACCTTATCAGTTATCTGCCCTACCTCATTCCCTAAGAGAAGGTCCAGTACTACACCCTCCTGAGTAGGGCCTTCTATATATTGACACAGGAAATTTTCCTGGACATAGGACCATAGAACACTACAGCACAGAAAACAGGCTATTCGGCCCTTCTAGTCTGTGCTGAAACGTTATTCCGCTAGTCCCATTGACCTGCACCTAGTCCATAACCCTCCAGACCTCTCCCCTCCATGCATCTATCCAATTTACTCTTAAAACTTGAGAGTGAGCCCGCACTTACCACGTCAGATGGCAGCTCGTTCCACACTTCCACCATTCTCTGAGTGAAGAAGTTCCCCCTAATGTTCCCCCTAAACCTTTCCCCTTTCACCCTAAAGCCATGTCCTCTCATATTTCTCTCTCCTAATCTAGGTGGAAAGAGCCTATTCGCATTAACTCTGTCTATACCCCTCATAATTTTCTAAACCTCTATCAAATCTTCCCTCATTCTTCTGCACTCCAAGGAATAAAGTCCTAACCTGTTCAATCTTTCCCTGTAACTCAACTCCTGAAGACCTGGCAACACTCTAGCAAATCTTCTCTGCACTCTTTCAATCTTACTGATATCCTTCCTATAGTTAAGTGACCAGAACTGCACGCAATACTCCAAATTTAGCCTCACCAATGTCTTATACAACCTCACCATAACATTCCAACTCCTATACTCAATACTTTCATTTATGAATGCCAGGATGCCAAAAGCCTTCTTTACAACCCTGTCTACCTGTGACGCCACTTTCAGGGAATTATGTATCTGAACTCTCAGATCCCTTTCTTCCTCTGCACTCCTCAGTGCCCTACCATTTACTGTGTATGTCCTACCTTGATTTGTCCTTCTAAAATGCAACACCTCACACTTGTCTGCATTAAATTCCATCTGCCATTTTCTGGCCCATTTTTCCAGTTGGTCCCAATCCCTCTGCAAGCTTTGAAAGCCTTCCTCGCTGTCTACAACGCCTCCAATCTTAGTGTCATCAGCAAACTTGCTGATCCAATTTACCACATTATCATTGGTATTGGTATCGGTATTGGTTTATTATTGTCACTTGTACCGAGGTACAGTGAAAAACTTGTCTTGCATACCGATCGTACAGGTCAATTCATTACACAGTGCAGTTACATTGAGTTAGTACAGAGTGCATTGATGTAGTACAGGTAAAAACAATAACAGTAAAGTGTCACAGCTACAGAGAAAGTGCAGTGCAATAAGGTGCAAGGTCACAACAAGGTATATCATGAAGTCATAGTCCATCTCATTGCATAAGGGAACCATTCAATAGTCTTATCACAGTGGGGTAGGAGCTGTCCCTAAGTCTGGTGGTACGTGCCCTCCTGTATCTTCTACCTGATGGAAGAGGAGAGACAACAATGGACCCAGCACAGATCCCTGAGGCACACCACTAGTCACAGGCCTCTAGTCTGAGAAACAATCATCCACTACCACTCTCTGTCTTCTCCCACACAGCTAATTTTGAATCCAGTTTACAACCTCTCCATGGATACCTAGTGTCTGAACCTTCTGAAGTAACCCCCCATGTGGGACTTTGTCAAAGGCCTTACTAAAGTCCATACACTTTTCACAAATTCCACCCCATCCAGGCCCTTAATACTCTGGGTAGTCAGTACAGGGAAAATTAAAATCTCCCACTGATACAACCCTATTATTCTTACAGAGACACAAGAGAGATTGCAGATGCTGTAAATCTGGAGCAACACACAAAATGCTGGAGGAACTCAGCGGGTCAGGCAGCATCTATGGAGGGGAATGAACAGTTGACGTTTTGGGCTGAGATCCTTCATTAGGACTGGAAAGAAAGAGCTCCTCCCCCTACCTTTTATTCTGGCTTCTGCCCTCTTTCTTTCCAGTCCTGATGAATGGTCTCAGCCCAAAACATTGACTGTTTACTTCCCTCCAGAGATGCTGCTTGACCTGCTGTGTTCCTCCAGCATTTTGTATGTTGCTCCTATTATTCTTACAACAATGAACAATTTCTCTACACACCTGCTCCTCAAGCTCCTGCTGACTACTAAGGGATCTGTAATACAGCCCCACTAGAGTAACCCTCCCTTTCTTGTTCTACCCATATGGCCTCACTGGACGATCACCCAAGAATGTCATCTCTAAGTACTGCTGCTGCGTTCTCCCTTAACATAAAGGCAACACCTCCTCCTCACTTATCTGTACCTCTGTCACGTCTGTAGCACCTGCATCCTGGAATAGTGAGCTGCCAGTCCAGCCTTCTCTCAGCCATGTTTCTGTTATGGCTATAACATCCCAGTCCTCAGAGCCAATCCACACTCTGTTCATCCACCTTACCTGTTAAACCTCGTGCATTGAAATAAATGCAGTTTAACTTGGATATTCCTTTTCCTGCCTTTACTGTGTCCCTGGCTATCCTGATTACTAAACTTGCTCTCGCTGGCTACTGCTTTATCCCATGACTTGTTCCTGCTCAGATTCCCACCACCCTGCCAATCTAGTTTAAACCCTCTCATGTATTAGCAAATTTTCCTGCTGGGATATTGGTCCCTCTCTGGTTCAAGTACAACCCATCCCTCTTGTACAGGTCGCCTGTACCCCAGACGAGATCCCAATAGTCCAAAAACCTGAATCCCTGCCTCTTGCACCAGGTCTTCAGCCATGCATTCATCTGACCTATCTTTCTATTTCTGAACTCGCGGGCACGTGGCACTGGGAGTGATCAGGAGATCAATACCCTTAAGGTCCTGCTTCTTAACTTCTTACCTAACTCCCTATATTCATTCTGCAGAACCTCATCCTTTGTTCTACCTATGTCATTTGTACCAACATATACAACGGCCTCTGGCTGTTTGCCCTCCCACTCGAGAATTTCCTGCAGCTGCTCATAGCTTTCACCTTGTGTCTCTAATACAAGTGTGAATTCAACTCAGCACTGTGAAGACAGGACTTTGTCTCCACAAGCACTAAGCACTAAGAACTGATGCATTTGACACAGGTAAATTGGCAAGGATTGAGGTCAATGAGGTTTATCCCTTGTATCAGAGACACAAGAGACTGTAGATGCTGGAATCTGGAGCAATACACAATCTGCTGGAGGAACTCAGCAGGTCGAGCAGCATCTGTGGGGGGTAAGGGTTCCAACCTGAAACATTGAACATTCCTTTCCCCCCCATAGACACTGCTTGACCCACTGAGTTCCTCCAGCAATTTGTGTGCCGCTGTTTATCCCTTATAAACAGTGAGTGGTGAGTGGTGGTTCACTCACCACCTTCCACAAACCCAGTCGATAATACTTAAGATTTGACCAGACTGTAGTATTGGTAAACAAGGTTCATATTCTGTTATTAGTGCAAATCTATTTAGTCCCTGACTCTGTTGTGTGACATTTTGTTTACTTATAAATATTTTATTGCATTCCCATTTTTGTTGTTTTACAGGCATTTAAAGCAAACTTCATGGCAGTTGTGGAAGCAAGACATTTACACATCAATAACAAAGGAATCAGGCAAACTAGAAAGGCCAAAGAGCAGAGTTCAGGCAGGTTTGTTAGGGTGGTTCAGGAAGGTTTAAACTAATTTGTGAGGGGGATGGGAACCAGAGGGGTAGGTCAGAGGAAGAAGTGGATGTGGAAAAGTCAGATCTAACATGTAGAGAGGCCTTAAGGAAGGAGAAGCAGAGTACAGGCTATAAAAGTGGAAAGGTGGATGGGCTAAAGTGCATTTACTTAAATGCAAGAAGTATCAGGAATAAGGGTGATGAACTGAGAGCTTGGGTAAGTACATGGGACTATGATATTGTGGTTCTTGCAGAGACTTGGCCGTCACCAGGGCAGGAATGGATATTGAATATTCCTGGATTTCAGTGTTTTAAAAGGGATAGGGAGGGGGGGAGAAGAGGAGGAGGGGTGGCGATACTGGTCAAGTCACTATTACAGCTGCAGAAAGGGTGGATAATGTAGAAGGATCCTCTCCAGAGTCAGTATGGGTAGAAGTTAGGAACAAGAAAGGAGCAGTTACTCTAGTGGGAGTATTCTATAGGCCCCCTGGTCGCAGCAGGGATACTGAAGAGCAGATTGGGAGGCAGATTTTGGAAAGGTGCAAGAATAACAGGGTTGTTATCATGGGAGACTTCAACTTCCCAAATATTGATTGGCACCTGTTTAGTGCCAAGGGTTTAGACGGGGCAGTTTGGTGGGTGTGTCCAGGATGGATTCCTGTCACAGTATGCTGACAGGCCAACTCGAGGGAATGCCATTTTAGATCTAGCATTAGGTAATGAACTGGGTCAGGTGACAGATCTCTTGGTGGCTGAGCATTTGGGAGACAGTGACCACCACTCCCTAATCTTTAGCATTGTCATGGACAAGGATAGGAGCAAAGAGGACAGGAAGATATTTAACTGGGGAAGGGCAAATTATGAGGCTATAAGGCTAGAACTTGAGAGTGTAAATTGGGATGACATTTTTGAAGGGAAATGTACTTTGAAGATGTGGCCATTGTTCAGGGATCTCTTGCAGGATGTTAAGGATATATTTGTCCTGGTGAGGCAGAGGAAGAATGGCAGGGTGAAGCAACCATGGGTGACAAGAGAGGTGGAACAACTAGTTAGGAAGAAGAAGGCAGCATCCATAAGGTGTAAGCAGCAAGGATCAGATAGGGCTCATGAGGAATATAGAGTAGCAAGGAAGGAACTTAAGAAGGGGCTGAGGGGAGCAAGAAGGGGACATGAAAAGGCTTTGGCGAGTAGGGTTAAGGAGAATCCCAAGGCTTCTTTCACGTATGTGAAGAGCAGAAGGATGATGAGAGTAAAGGTAGGACCGATTAGAGACAAAGGTGGGAAGATGTGCCTGGAAGCTGCAGAAGTAGGTGAGGTTCTCAATGAATACTTCTCTTCAGTATTCACCAAAGAGAGGGGTCTTGATGACGCTGAGGACATAGTTGGAAGCAAACTGTTGGAAAGGATTCTAAGAGTTAGGATCTATGAGCATTTAGAGAATCATGGACTGAATAGGGACATCCAGCATGGCTTTGTGAAGGGAAGATCATGTCTCACAAGCCTGATAAGTGTTCTTTGAGGAGGTGACCAGGAATATTGATGAGGGTAGTGCAGTAGATGTGGTCTACATGGATTTTAGTAAGGCGTTTGACAAGGTTCCACATGGTAGGCTTCTTCAGAAGGTCAGAGGGCATGGGATCAAGGGAGGCTTGGCCGTGTGGATTCAGAATTGGCTTGCCTGTAGAAAGCAGAGGGTTGTAGTGGAGGGAGTGCATTCAGGTTGGAGGGCTGTGACTAGTGGTGTCCCACAAGGATCGGTTCTGGGACCTCTACTTTCGTGATATTTATTAATGACTTGGATGGGTAGAAGGGTAGGTTAGCAAGTTTGCAGACGACACGAAGGTCAGTGGTGTTGTGGATAGTGTGGAGGACTGTCATAGCTTGCAGAGGGATATTGATAGGATGCAGAGCTGGGCTGAGAAGTGGCAGATGGAATTCAATCAGGAGAAGTGTGAGGTGGTACACTTTGGAAGGACAAACTCCAAGGCAGAATACAAGGTTAATGGCAGGATTCTGGGTAGTGTGGAGGAGCAGAGGGATCTGGGGGTTCATATCCACAGATCACTGAAAGTTGCCTCACAGGTGGGTAGGGTAGTTAAGAAAGCTTTTGGGATGTTAGCTTTCATAAGTTGTGGGATCGAGTTTAAGAGCCGCAAGGTAATGATGCAGCTCTACAAAACTCTGGTTAGACCACACCTAGAGTACTGTGTCTAGTTCTGGTCGCCTCATTATAGGAAGGATGTGGAAGTGTTGGAAAGAGTGCAGAGGAGATTTACCAGGACGCTGCCTGGATTGGAGATTATGAGGAGAGACTAAGGGAGCTAGGGCTTTATTCTTTGGAGAGAAGGAGGATGAGGGGAGACGTGATAGAGGTGTACAAAATATTAAGAGGAATACATTGGTCAAGTTCCAATGATTGCTAGATAAGCATATGGAGGAATTTAAAATAGGGGGATATGTGGGAGGAAGGGGTTAGATAGTCTTAGGCGTGGTTTAAAGGTTGGCACAACATGGTGGGCCAAAGGGCCTGTATTGTGCTGTACTGTTCTATGGTTCTATGGTTTAACAGAGACCTGACCTCTTTGCTAGAATGATTAGTGTTATTTTGAATCACCTTGCTACTTAAACAAATATGACTTAAATGTCATCAGGCATACATCTTCTTGCAATGGCAAGAATCTGATGTATGAAATTAAGTCTGCTACAGAGTATGTGACCCAGTACCATGTCCTTTCTTAGTTTCAAACAAGCTGGCTGATCTTAGTTTCAGAAAGTTAAATGAAATATAACTTGTTTGTGAATCTAAGTGAACCTCACCTACCAGAACCCTCTGCTTATCGTTCAGTGATTGATAGAACAGCCGATATCACTATCAGAACAACCATGCACTGATGAACAAAAAATGTGAACAGCAATAATTCCTTGTTGATGCCCTATTAGTTGAAGAATTCTGTGACAAAAATCTCAGTTTTCCTCTGCATCTAATTTACGTTCAGCAGATTGTGATTTCTATGAACCATCGATCTGCTTGTTTGCTTCATAGTATGCTTAGATTGATTTATTCACAGAAAAATGGAAATGGTTTGCACAACATTGGTTAGAGTCTTAAAATATGGTTATGTATCAAAGACTGGCAATGTACTTAATGCACTGAAGTATATTTACAAAAAGACAAGTTTAAACAGTGTAATTGAATCAGGATATCACATTTATTTTAATCTACTAAAGTGCCAGATAGCCATAAATCTTTTCACTTTAAGTGTCAATCACCCAAAGCCAAATACTGAATAAATTCAGAGTAGGATCATACTTAAGCTCCCTCAGCAATGTACCCTGTGCAGTGTTGAGTGTACAAGCTGTTTCGCACACTAAGAACTACAACAAAATTAACCAAACTCACTTTCAATGGAACACTCACAGCCGTCAGCAAAATGAGGTTTCCATTTCCACTATTCAGTTTACCCTGAATCTGTGGTATGTATTTCATTGAAGTATTTTAATTATAATGCCATCTTTATTAAAAAAGGCACAACAGTATAATGAGTTTATACTATATTGACTACTTGTCAATCTCTAATCTTACTTGACACTGTGCAATTATATGTATGATAAATGTCATGTGACATTTATAAAACAGCTCCATATTTACACAAGTTGATTTGATAAGTGAACTGTACAACTGCATCTTTATTCTCAAGAGACTTGAGGTAAAGAAATCAAATTATTGTAGAAACAATGTAAATACATATTATTTTTATTTTTGTACATGTTAAAAAAGCCACTTTTACTGTGTTTACATTAGATGGACGCTTTTAACATGAAAGAAGAACCATAATCAATTCCACAGACTCGATTACAATATTACATAGAGTATCAGATATTCTTTAGGTGATCAAAACAGAAGAACTTTGTATCTTGAGGCAAACCTGGTTTATCGCTCAATCTCTTCCCTTGTAGATTTAATAGAAAAGTATAAACATGGTCCATCTTCAGTCCGGACTTCCTGGAACGTTGCAGCTGGCAGCTAATCCTTTAGGCAACGAGAATTAGTCTGGATAAAATGCAACAGGGGAGCACTTTTCACCCTTTAGCCTCTATAAAGGAAAATCATTGACATAATCTACAGGCATCTCAATATAAGTCTTTAATTGACTGAGGATCATGTGCACAGTGATTGTCTCCTCATTTAAAGCTAATGCCATCTACAGGAGAAAAATAATCTTTTCAGAACATTTAAAAACACAGCATGTCCAATTCCACTGTTTTTCATGCAACATGGCAAGTGGACAGAATCAGCAAAATGAACTATACTTAAAATGCCAAAATACTTAGGAAAAGAGCTGTGACTACATGCAACTTAGTCACATTTAATTAAGTTTGTTCTCCTTTGTTCCTCTGACTGCCCTCATTAATCCATCAATCAGCTTACTTCATCAACATTTTATTCCTGGGGCAACCTTGACTTCACCCAAACAGAGATATTTCTTATCCATCCCTCCCCTACCATCTCTGGAACTTAAAACTAACTTGTCTTCTCTCTTTCCCAGTTCTGACAAAGGATCTTTGACCTAAAACATTAACTCTGTTTCTTTTCCCGTAGATGCTGCCTGACCAGCTGAGTCTTTCCAGCATTTCTGTTTTTAAGAGTTTCATCAACTGCAAATTTTTGATTTTTAGAAGATGAACACTGTGTAAGTGTGCATGCATGTGTGTGGGCTAATGGGGAGGAATATATTTATTGGAGCAATATTCTAACAATTGCGTTAAATAGATTTTGAAGAACAAAACTATGTATTAATCATATGACATTATGATACATCCTACAGATCTGATGCATATTTTCTGCCAAAGCATATGAGACTTTTCTACAAAATGGTCATGCACACAAAGTATTGTGATATGTGGCTCAGAATGGTTCTCAGTAGGTCCAATTAGGTGCTTAGATTAGCTGAAAGCTGGGGCATAGTCATCTTTTGGTTTCTATTCCCCTCAATGAGTGGAAGACACTTGAGGAATCTGGGTAGAATGTGGTAATATTTGACCAATGATTCTGAAGTGACTTTCTGGCACTCTGCCAAAAAAAGGTGTGTGCTTCTATATGCATCCCATTCCTGCTATTATCTGACTGCGCATTCCCATCACCAAACCCTTTTGGGGATCTTGGTGTTATCTGGTTGGCCAGCAAATATACTGCAGAGATTCAAAATTGATCTGGAGAGCTTTCTAATTTGAGGAGGTAGAAAGTATCAGAGAGGATAAGATTTATAATGGTTCATAATGGTATATTCACATTCACATTCCTAATTTACTGCCACATCCCTAAATTCATTTCTTTGACCAACATATAGTTACCTTCCCCCATTATATCCTTTGGTTCAATGTCTTTGTTATATTTGTCCCTCCCTGTCAAATGGCATGAGATTTTTCTGTTACATATAAGTGCAGGTTATTTTTAATTTTAGATAGGGGATCAGATCTTATAGCTATTTGTAAGGACTAAGACTCAGATTCATTTGGTGAATATAAAGCTGGGACTCAGCTATGTGAATGGATTACTGAAGTAATATTAAAGTATGGGTAGGTGTGTCAATATCCATGTCAATGGACGTGAAGTCAATCCAAGTATGGGCAGCAGATTTCCTTCTCTGAAGGATATTAATGAACCACATGGGTTTTTACAACAGCTAAGTAGGCAATCCATTACTGACATAATGATTCTTAAAAGATTTATGTAAAAACAGAAATTTAAATTCCTCAACTGGCATGGAGGAATTTGAATTCTTGTCTCCAGATCAACAATCCAACTTCCTTACTATGCTACTATATTCATGTATATCATAGATAAAGCAAGAAAGTAATGTTATTCATACTTGCAATGATTAACAAAAGCAAATGAATGCCACAATGCCTACCTTACTGTTTGAAACAACTTGAAGATTTCTAAATTGAGGTTTAACAAACATAAAGAATAATAAGTGAAGAAATAGAACAAATAAAGTAAGCAAGTTTGAACTGTTGAAAATGTTGTAATGCAGGGAAAATATAAGACATCATACAGTCTTACTGCAGAAATGTTTGAGCAACTCAGCTTAAACTGACTGTCCACCAGTAGCACACATAACTTTTATATTACATATGCACAAGTTTGTCATTTCAAGCAATCTTTTAGATTTTTTTGTAAAATTCTGTAGCAGTGACAAGGTGTTATATCATTTTCTGAACATTAGGTTCTGTGACAGCATAGAAGACAATCAGTTTCAAACTTTTAGTTCTCTCCTGTTGAAATGGAAACAGCACATTGTAACTTAATCCTAGCTAAATGTCAAAATAACAACTCATCACCTTCTCTGAATCACTCAATAGATTTTGATTCTATATGTATTTCAGATGTTAACTTGCATCCCTTTGAAACTTTGAAGACTCTTACCTGTTGCTTTTAATAATTTATCATTTTCCGCACAGCATCAAAGCACTTCCATTTGTCTGGTATATAAAAGGGTTCAAAGATATGCGGAAAAGGTGTATCATATCCACAGACTCTGCTGATTGGCGCCTCCAGGTTGAGAAAGCACTCTTCCTGTAAATTACAAGAAAAATTGTAATAGGAGCTACTGGATTCAGTGACAATCAGATTTTGTTTACTAAAATCAATCTGGGTGTTTGAGCAACACCCTATCAAGCACAAAGTATACTTTATTTAGCCCTTGCTTTATCTAGTGCAAGGTTGTGTGAGTAAAATCTGTTTTCAATATTGTGCATTGTGCTTTGAGTACTTCTGGCCCAGAATAGATGTGGTAACATCATATCAGCTAGTTTAGTTTTCACCGACTGACATTTCTTTTCTCTGTGATGCAAATTCTGCCATGTTCACTTATCTGCATAGCACCAACCTGGCTCTTGAAAGGGCAGATTGAGTTTACAGAGCAAAAAAATACATCAATACAATGACATTACTGTTCTTTTTTTTTGTGTGTTTAATGGGCCATATAATGAGAAAGGATTTACAAATTGTTTTCAATGATGCAAGAAACCTTCTCATTGGAACACTCAAAACACAGAGCTCCATGAAATAACATATGGACACAACTTCTTTCAATGAAAACTAACTTGTACAATTAACATTAACAAGTTTTTCATGATCAGAACATCAAGTTGACCTTAGGACATAACCTCAGAAATGTGTAGTCACATTTTCATACCAAAATTAGTGTTTAGAAATAGTCCGTCCTTGAAAATATTGTAATATGACATGGAGCAGAAATGTTCCATGGCCCTCTGTTCACAAGCAATCATCTTTTAAATGGAAGAGTTTACAGGGGATAAATGGCCATTTCCCTAAAATTTAGATGAAAATTAAAAGATGAATGAGAATCAAGGGCCCTCACCATGAGTAATGAAGCCAGTAATTTTCATTCCAGGCTCCTCTATGCATTTAATGTGGAAGATCCTGAAGAGTGTGGCATTCAATTACATGTGGCACACATATAGATGCCAATTCCTGGATTTCCATTTAGGTTGGAGAGCCTCACACAAGCCCCAGGCCAAACCTACAGGTATTCAAGAAGTTCTAAGGTTCTCTGTTGGTTGATCAGCAAGGATTCAAATTCAGGCAGTTAATTACAATGGAGAAAATATGTAAAATAACTGCCAAACAATATTTTAATAATGTAATAATTAAATCATAGAATTGAAACAGCATAGAAGGCAGACCGTCAAGACCATACCAACTCTCCGCAAGTGCAAGGCAAATGGCCCTGTTTCTTTTCCCGATAGTCCTGCAATTTCTTTTAAATACTGATCCAATTCCTTTTCTGAAAACCACCAGAGAATACATTGCAGATACTGACCACACACTGTCTTTGGTTGTGTTGCCTCAACTCTGGGCCATCTCATTCTCAACTCTTCCACTAGTGTGAAGAGTTTCTCTACCTACTTTTCCTAGACCACTCATGATTATGAACACCTCTGTCAAAATTCCTCTCAATCTAGCTTTTGTATTCTGAAATAAAACAGAAAATGCTGGAAATCCTAGCAGGTCAGGCAGCATCTCTGGAGAGAGAAACAGAGTTAACATTTCAGGTCAATGATCTTTCATCGGATAAAAGGTCACCAATCTAAAATATTACCCATTTCCCACCTCCAAGGATGCTATCAGCATGAAGATTAATCTGCCATATGTCCCCTTGGTTTATTATTGCCCTCTTACATTGTTTGAGACTCAGAGCTTGCTACCTATCTCTACTTCTCATCACAAAATAAATCATAATGTGTATTTTCAAAAAGCACCCTGATTCTGAGAGAAATAGCTGCTGTCTGGCATTTGTCCATAGCCCAGAGAGTTCAAACTGAAAGGTGGCAACCAGTGATTCACATCAGCACTGCCTATCTTCACTGATGCTGAGACTGGCAGATTCCATTGGGATACTAAGTTGCCACCAGAGTCGTTCACAACGCACGAACTCTGGCCAATCTTTCCAAGATTTCCTGCCCTTTTCTGGGCAAGAAGTGAGCAGCTCATCCTTTTGAAGACAGCTATAAAATTCAAGAAGGTGCCTCAATGCCACATTCTAAAGGGCAATTAAGGATGTGGCATTGAGGGATTTTCCCAGCCAGAGACACCCACATCCTGAAAAATGAACAAATGAGAGAAAATTACTGATATATTAATTGTCTGCTGCCTGTAGTTTTGCTACAGTCTTTGGTATGAGTGAATGGAAAGAAATTTTGAGCTCTAATTTGGACAATGAAACACAAAACTTATTAATAGCAAACAATGTAAAAGTAATAGAATAAAGCTCTGATAATCCGGCACACTTTGGACTTTGGTAGTGCAGGATATTATTCCAATTAATACCATAACGCACTTTTAACTCACTTTTTTTTAGATGTTACACGGTAAAATGATACATTTTCCAGCAAACCTGGTGAATTCAAAGGGAGTGTGGGAACTGAGGCCTTGGTGAGTTGAAAGAGAGAGCAGCAAACACCACCTGATAACTTATCAGGATTTCCAAATCGTTGGATTTTTTGCTTGCCAATGTTGCTCAACTGATACCATGCACAAAAATAGGTAACACTGATAACTTATCAAATCAAGTGTGAAGACTGCAACATGCTGTGCTCTCCAGTCATGGTTTTCATTGTCCTTTCTGGTGGAGCACTGGTTCAAATGACAAGTTGACGACTAGCCACTTATTTCACGTTAGTGAACTTTTCATGTACAGAAGAGTGCAGTAATTTACATGGCACAAAACTGCTCCGCAGTCGTCAAGTACAGCAAATTACTTTCAGTGTTATGACAATACCGCACTTCACCTCTAGCAGAGTAATGTGCCAATCTCGCATTTTTGCCCATGACCCCTGGAGTGGATTTGAATTTAGATTTATGCAGGCAAGATCAAAGAGAATTAAGCCACATTTTAACAAAATCTGCCTTACAATGGCGCAAATATATATTGCTCCTCTCCATACATTGGCCACTGCAAGCTGAAACCCACAAAGACTGTGATAAAAGGCTTGTTGATTGTTGCTAATATGGAAGTTATGTGATTCATACCAGCACTGCCTATCTTCACTGATGCTGAGAGTGGCAGATTCCATTGGGATACTAAGCTGCATGAAGAGCTCAGTAGCAACAGCAAAGGGGTCAGCAGAATATTGAGCACTCATATTGTACTAATTTGACCTAGATCTGTTATTTCCACTACATCATAATCCTATATGGTCATTTGCACCTGCAGCTCATCAACCTTACTGACACCACATTATATGATTAATTATATGTACAGTAAAGCTCTCTTAGATTCTCTCATTTCCCTCTTAGCCTGCTCCTGTGTAATGCTGTACCATGTCTTAATTTGATGTTGTCTGCCTTGTCCAGTCTTTTGTGCATAATGTTTCTCTTCTTCATATCCTGATTCTGATTTCCCTTCCAATTTCCCAACAATCAAAGCTCCCTGCAAGGATATTGGTCTGAGTCCTGTTGTGACTTACACAGATGTGTTGTCCCCAAGAACTGGTCGAAGTCTCTTAAATATCTCATCTTTCTTTATTTAGCATGTATTTCATCAATCCGGCATGTCAGGGGTTTTTGTCGAGCGTGAGTGTGTGGGGAGGGAGGGAGGAATGGATGGATGATTCAGAATATGCAAATAAGATTCCTCTTAATTGCTTGAGTGGCTTTTCAAACACTTTCCAGAATATTAGATATCAAACATGAACAGACAGTCTAGATCCATTAGACACAATTAACTTGCAAATGATCTTCTAGCACAATTATAAATGCCATCCATGTTCTATTAAAATAGTGTCAGCAATGATGCCAAAATCATGACAGCACATGATGATTTACCGAAATTAAAGAAATACAAGGAAGTGAGGGGATACTGATATTAAACCTTAGCTGGGACACTGCATTCGTTTCTGGGTTGCCACGCATTTAGATGGATGCCTTGGCATGGGTCTTAAGAAATATCTGAAACAGCTTTAGTTTCAGAGGATCATTGCCTAGAATTGCACCCTAAAGTTCATTGGTGAATACCTTCCTGGTACAATACTAAACAATGAAATCCATGGCTTCTTATTGAAAGTAATTGCATGTATATGTGATTGTCCATTTCTTATCAAAAGATGTGCATTAAATTTGTCTTTTACAAGAAGCAGTTGAAATTGTGTGTGTTGGGAAGAGCAATAATTCATAGGGAAAGGAAAAAAAACTATCACGAATCTTTCAGTGCTGCAACTCTTAGTCCATGATAATATGAGTCCACTTGGCCTGTGCATAGATATCAATCACCTGAGAAGGACTTTTCCCAAAATCTTTGAACTGTGGAAAAAGACAAAGCAAAGTTTTGCACTTGATTTTAATCTTGACTGAGTTTGTTTTTAAAATGCATTGTTTAAGATTGCAGAAAATAACAAAACTGAATGGTCTCTTGAAGCTGAAATACAACAGCCATTCAATATAAAAACACATACCATGACTATGCATCAGGGTGATTGCTTCTTTTCTCCTCTCCTGGGCAGTTATGCACAACCTCATGCCTCCTACCAGCCAAGTGATGATAACAGTCTAGACTTTGACTGTTTCACAACCAGTGCTATAATGCCTTTGGAATCAGGTATCAGAATCAATGAGCAATCCTCAAAATTATTATAAACAATATACTATATTATACATTACTACTTATGCATTATAGGGACCATCAAAATAATGGAAAATTAGTTCACAGAAGAAATAGTGTTATAGAGGAAGTTGCTCAAGTCATATTTTATAAAGTTTATTGAACACTTAACAGAGAACAGTACAGCACAGGAACAGGCCCTTTGGCCCACGATGTCTGTGCTGAACACAATGCTGAATTAAACTAATTCTCTTCTGCCTGCACATGATCCATATTTCTCCATTCCCTGCGTATTCATGTGTCTATCTAACAGCCTTTTAAATGCCACTATCATATCTGCTTCTTCTTAAATATTGAGTCCTGATAGCTGCAGTGTGTATAGATGGAAGGTGCTGTTCCTCGAGTTTACATTGGGTGTCATTGGAACAGTGTAGGAGGCCAAAGCCAGAGAGCTCAGAGCGGAAGTGGAATGGAGAATTAATGTGACAGGCAAATGAAAGCTCAGGATCAACTTCCTGGACAGAGCAAACTCAGCAAAGCAGTCACTTAATCTTTACTTAATTTCTGCAATGTAGAGGAGACCACATTGTGAGCAATGGATGCAGTTCTCAAGGCTGGAAGAAGTGCAAGTGAACTGCTACCTTACCTGGAAGAAGTGTTTGTGCCTCCGGACACAGGGAAGGGAAGAGACAAAGGAACAGGAACTGCATCTCCTGTGGTTGCATGGAAAATGCTATGAAAATTCTATGAATATTGGCCTAGATGGAAGAGACAAACAGAGAAGCACAGAAGGAACAGTCTCACTGGAACACTGAGAGGGGAGGGGAGGGGAGGATATGTCAGGCAGCGGCCTCTTGTTGAAGGTGGAATAAGGTATGGAGGACAATCCACTGACCATGGAGACATCGTGGTAGAAGGTGAAGACAAGTTGAACCATATCCTTTCACTGGGTGGGAAACTGAGAATATGCAGTTGAGAGCCCTGCCATCTATGGTGGAGAAGAGCCCAGATTAAGGATGAAGAAAAATATTTCAGAAACACTGGTGCAAAAAGTCTCATTGTCAGAAAAGATACAAAGGAAGCAGAGAAACAGGGATAATGGAGTCCAATCAGGAAGAAGGGTGGGAGGAGGTGTAATCATGAATATTAAAAGGACAGGCTGCAATTAATTCAGCTTTGAAGGAAAAATAAATGCTAATGTATCATTATCTATGAAAATAACGTTAACAAATATTGAATGTTGAGTAGCTAAAATAACTGTCCAACCTGCGGCAATCAAAAGCTTACTTACAAGTTTTCACAGGTCATACTTAGTTTGTGTGAGTGGTTTCAATTTATTGCTATAATTTTTGTTTTTTTCTTCTACTGGGCAGTGATGCAAACTTGCCAAATGATCCTACTTTAAACTATTTTACAACTGGTATTATGATGCCTTTGTAATCAGGCATGAAAGTAAGTGAGCTATCCTCAATTGCCTGAATCTTCAATAAGTTGCTCCACTATCATAAACTGCTCCACTCGGGATCTTAACTCAGAACTCACTAATTTTACCCACTGTAAATGAATCAGATATATCTCCCTAAAAATTCATGCACACAGACATTTACTTAATACATTAATAAAGTAAATATTTATTTTAGTATTTGGATGTTGAGAAACAAGCATATTTGCTAATATATATTTCTGCTTTATAGATATGGTTTTGACTATATTACAGACCAAACAAGAACAGGTTATTGACCAGCAATTGTGCTTTAATTCACAGTATAGTTTTAAATTATATTTATCAAGTACTCTACTTTAGGAGGTGGTGAGCAACTACAGTTGCTACATCATAGCAGATGGGGTACAATGTGGATTGATGTGACTATCCACATCAGTACAAAAAATAGAAATACTGAGTACTTTTTAAATGCTGACAGATTGGAAAAGGGTGATGTCCAAAAGGACCTGGGTGTCCTGAACATAAGTCATAGAGTGGTACAGCCCAGAAAAAGGCCCTTCAGCCCATTCATGTCCATGCCGACCAAGCTAATCCCATTTCCCAGCACTTGGCTCATATCCCTCTGAAATTCTGTCATCCATATACCTGTCCACATACTTTCTAAATGTATCTAATGTACCTGCCTCAACCACTTCCTCTGGCAGTTGGCTCCATATATCTACCGCCCACTGTGTAAAAAAAAGAGTTGCCCCTCAGGCTTTTATTAAACCTTTCGCCTCTAACCTTAAAACTATTTCCTCTAATTTTTGATTCCCCAACCCTGGAAAAAAGACCACCCACCCTATCTATGCCCCTCATGATTTTATCTACCTCCATGAGATCACTCTTCAGTCTCCCACACTCCAAAGAGTAAAGGCCCAGCCTGTCTAACCTCTCCCTATAACTCAGTCCCTCGAGTCCTGGCAACATCCTTGTAGATATTTTTTGCACGCTTTCCAGTTTAATCACATCCTTCCAATAACAGGGTGACCAAAACGGAACACAGTACCCCAAGTGTGGCCTCACTAACGTATTTTACAATTGCAACATAACCTCCCAACTTCTATATTCGGTGCCCCGAACGATGAAGGCAGCATGCCAAAAGCCTTCTTCATTGCCCTATTTCCCTGTGACTCCACTTTAATGGAACTATGCACCCATTCACCAAGGTCCCTCTGTTCTACAACAGCACCCAGGGCCTTTCCGTTCACTGTAAAAGTCCTACCTTGATAAGTCATTTAACACTAACATGCAGGCTGTTGTTTGGGTCTGTAATACAGTTAATACTATATCCTATAAACCACAAATATATATTAGCAAACATGCAGGTGCAGCAAGCAGTTAGGAAGTCAAATGACACTTAGGACTTTACTGCAAGAGGATTTTAGTAAAAGAGTAAAGATATGTAACTATTACATATGATCTTGGTGAGGCCACACCTAGTGTACTGTATACAATTTTGATCTCCTTACCTGAAAAATGTACTTGCTCTAGAGGAAGTGTTGCAAAGATTTACCTGACTAGTTGCATGGAGGCAACCTTGTCATACAGGAGAGATTGAGTAGAAAGGCCTCTTTGCTCCAGACTTTCGAAGAATGAGAAATAACCTCACTGAAATGTATAAAATTTTTAGTGGACCTGACAGGGTCGATGCAAGGAAAATGTTTCCCTACCTGAGGAATTTAGAACTAGGGGTCACAGCCTCAAAATAAGTGTTAGGCCATATAGGACTTTTCACTCATAGGGTTAGTCGATCTTTTAATTCTCTCTGCCAGGGGTCTGTGGTGGTGACGTCACTGACGAAATTCAATTCAGAGATTGTTAGATTTCTGGATATGAAAGGAATCAAAGAATATAGAGAGGCAGGAATATGATGTGAGATGTAAGATCAGCCAGGGCCAAATAGCTTTACTCCTGTTCTTATTAAAGGGTAGAACAAATCACACCAGCAGAATTTATCGAATCTCATTGGATCTATACTTCTGGACTCAAACCATAAAAACAATTATATGAATTGTAGCTCAAAATTAGTAGCACAATGACTAAATGTTTTCTTCAATTCTGTCTCCAGACTGGCTATAAAAATCCAACATGTTTTCTTCCAGTTCCAAGTAGGCTCGGTTTCACACCTCATAATCATTTAGGATGACTTGGCACTTAGTTATTAATTTTAGAGGAGAACTTATTAAAGGATGACTGGTGTGGGAATTTGCCCGAACATTAGGCTAAGGCTGTGTTACTAAGAGTGGAGGAAGTTTTATCTGGCCGTGCCTGTACCTGATGATTACACGGTGCCAAAACACAAAAGTTCGTCAATTATACAGCAAAAAAAGTAAAGATTCTGAAAAAATGTCAAATAGTACAAAAACTCTGCTGAGGCTAAACCAGTTGGACAGACTTAATATGTTTGAACCATGTGGCTGAGTCAGAAAATGTTATTTGCAATGGCGAACAAGTCCACAGGTCATAGAGATCTATGTAGGTGCAAATTATCCATTGGAATTTATAGTACTTGTTCCAAGCTTGCAGAGATCCAGTGAGTTCACAAAAGCAACAAAAGAAAAAATCCTTCAGCCCTTTGATTTCTTATATTTATTCAACCAGACACTTTGCTTGGTTCTTCAAACAAAATGATGTTATTATGCTCAGACACTTGCTGATTAATGATAATAATGCAGAATTTCTGACCAGTCACACAAATTGCAACAATGACAGACCACTTTGATCATTACAGGACTGAAATAATCTCTTTGAATTGCTTTCCCCAACACGAAATCTACAGACCTTGTACTAGACTAAATATTTGGATTGCCAAACACAGAAAACAAATAGCTCCCCATACAGCACAAACAGTAATTTCCAAAGCTATGTGCTAAATGGATTTGCACAGTACCTGAAATCTTTACAACTTAAGCCAAATAGGCTAAATTCAATAATCAGCAAATGAATCAATGACACTGTTGAAGCCAATCTTCTGCTGCTATCAGGAAAAGGCAATTATTATACTTCCATGCATTAACATTTCTGAAAATTCTGAAACTCTCCCCAATAACCCTGTATATGCTGTCAAATGACCTCCTACTCGTTCAATATTGTATGACATGTGGAATAAGCTCTCCTAAACTGGAAACAAGCAAAATTATTTCACGTTGGTAACAGACTAGAGACTGTTTTATTTGTTAATGTATCTGGCATATCACTATTATTGGCCCATTGGAAAATCTTTTCATCAATGCAAATCGCTAGATTACTGATGGCACTAACAACGCTGGTTCATCTTAGACCACCGCACATTCATGGTTTCATTAATTTCATTAGCTTCATGAGGTTCATTCATGGTTATTAGCAATATTTGTTGATCTTTGATTATGTCAGACACTAGAGATTATTGTTGTTGTTGACAAGCTGTTATAATACTAACTTTATTCTAGTTGCAACCAACCTATGTTGCTTTGCATTACTAAAAGTGTATTGTGACAAAGAGTACTTCAATATACAGTATTTATGGATTCTGTTATGATACCAACAACAGCTGAGTTACCTGCCGAAGTTGACATCAATTACTGTTACCATTACTATATGGTACTTGAAGATATTGCAATTTTATTCAAAGTAAGTAGTATCTGTAGGATCATTCACATTCAAAGAATCACCAAGTTATAAATGAGATTCAACTAGTTTAAGATGAAATGATCCACCTCCATGGCCAGAGTTCATTTAAAATGATACTACAGCTGCAATGAAAGCCACAGATGGACATTTATTTTTGTCTTGATATTTCTGTAATAAATTAATTCTAAGCTAAACAATATGGGTGCTTTCTGAAGCTTCTACCAGAAATAATCATTCGCTGCTGTGTCAAGAAGCAATTCCAGATCATCAGTCATTCTACCAGGATGGAATCTACATAAATCTCTGAGTCTTTTGTCACCCTGTATCAAATCTGTATGGCTATATCTGCCATTACACAAATGGTGGTGTATAATGGCAACTCATGCTTGGTCAATTATTAATGTTAAATCTGAAATAGCTTTTAGTTATGCAAAAAATAACAAAAGATATGTGAAAAAGAGCATATGGCATTAGATTATTGTCAATCACAATGTCACAGAATGGCAGAACAGGATCAAGGATTATATTTGTGTTTCTGCTAAGCCAGAGGTGGAAATTTTCCTAAATGAATCAAACCAATAAGTTGATACATATGCATCATGTGAGGAAATTATAACACACACCAAGAGAATAACAAAGCCAGACAGTTTGCTTAACTGTAACTACGGTTTAAAATATCATCAAAATCCATTTAAATCTCATGTTACTCAGTGAAATATTTTCAACATTTTTCTAGACTAGTTCGCAAGTTCTTTACATTCATTTCTACTTATTTTGACTGCTGTGGAGAAGGGTGCAAATGTAGCAGCTAGAAAGACACATAGCATCGTTGACAGCTACTTTGGGATTTTGCATTAAGGTAAGCACGTGCAAAAATTTAATAGGCACTACCAGTTTCACAGGGTAATGACAGTGAACAACCGTGGATCCACAGGCAGAAATCACGGTCATTACCACCTCAAATCCCAGACCCAAGTATGGATGACTGACTCTGCAATTTGGCCTTCCACAAAGTGTAGTGTTCAAGGAATGATTCTTGGCAAATAGTGTGCTGCAGTCTATAATGTCCTTAGAAGCAAGTGCCTGCTGCAAATATTGCTATCCACTGACAGTAGCTGATGGCAGAATCACCATTGTGATTTAATAATAGAACTAGAACCCCACATTTTTTTAAATAAGAACTTTCAAAGATGAATGTGGCAGAATTCCAATGAAGCTTTTAAGTTATAAATAGAAAAATAAATCTGTTAAGGTGCACAGAGGCCAGAATTGGAAGCAAAGAAAACAATGATTAATTTCAGAAAGGCATTAATGAACAAAGGAAAGATAGGTGAGTGGGACTTAGCACAGTTTAAGATGAGGGCAACAAAGTTTTGGGTAAGTTTTCGTTTATGTAGGGAACAGCTTAGAAAGATAATATAGAATATATTACAGATGAACTTTGAAGGACAATAGTATGCATGAATTTCAGCATCATCAAGGGCTGGATGAGTAATGGGTTAAGCAGGCATATCACCGATACAGAGGAGGCTGCAAGGGGAGCACCAGATGCAATAAATGATACCCTCAGATTCACAGGTGAAGCGCTGTCTCCTCTACATCGGTGAGACCCGACGCAGATTGGATGACTGCTTCATCAGGCACCTTGACACTGTCTGCCGCAACAGCCAGGACCTCCTGGTGAACAGCCACAATTCCACTTCCCACTGACATGTCTATCCACGGCCTACTCTACTGCCACTTTGAGTCCAGACGCAGGTTGGAGGAGCAACACCTCATATTCCATCTTGATGGTCTCCAACCTGATGGTATCAATATCAACTTCTCGAACTTCCAGTAACCCCTTCCCTCTGCTTTTCCCCCTTCCCTCCCTTTGTTTTCCCTCATTCCCATGGCCCCCTTACCCCTCTTCTTTCCCCTCCCCTGCCCTGATGACCAGCCCATCACCTCCCCCTGGTTCCCCACCTCCTTGCCTTTCTTCCTGTATTCTATGGTCTCCTGTCCTCTCCTATCAGATTCCCTCTTCTCTAGCACTTTGCCTCTTCCACCTATCACCTCTTGGCATCTCACGTCGCTCCTTTTCATTTGCCCCTCCCCCACCCATCTACCTTCCCCTCTCACTTAGACTCACCTACCACCTGCCAGCTCCTCCTCCCCCCACTTTTTTATTCTGGCTTCTGCCCTCTTTCTTTCCATTCCCAATGAAAGATCTCGACCCGAGACGTTGACTGTTTATTTCCCTCCATAGATGCTGCCTGACCTGCTTAGTTCCTCCATTTTGTGTGTGTTGCTCCAGATTTGCAGCATCTGCAGAATCTGTGTCACCTACATTTCCTCAATGCCTATGCTGTTTAGCAGTTTGTTATTAATATTCTATTAAACATATGAATTAGCAATTTTTCATTATTGCTGTAGAACAATTATATAGATATTAACAATCTGTGCTTGTATTTATTCTCCTTGCAAGCTCCTTTGTATATATCCTGAACCCTTTACCTTCCTTTCCCAACTATCCATGTACTCTATTCATCAATGTAGAATTGGCTTGTTTCATTCATATTCTATATGTGAAAAAGATTTCTGCTCTCTGTCCTAAATCTTTGGCATTTAATCTTATATCTATCAAATTTGTAGATTCTTTACAAACATTGAATCTTACTGAATATAGTGTGAGTTGCATCAATAGTTAGAAAACCAACCGAAACTAGTTCGAGTTGGGCACCTCTGAGTATTGAGAGCATAGTGAAGTTGTTGATTATTTAATGAAATAAATGGCTGATCAAGGAATCATGCATCCAAGAGTTTTAAAGGATGTCGCTGCAGGGACAGGGCAGCCATCGGCTGAATTTTTTCAAAACTCACTGAGTTTCGGGATGGTACCTGCAAATTGGAAAAATCCAAACATGACTCCCTAGTTTGAGGCCAAAAGTAGGAAAATGCAGGCCTGATAACTTAGCATCTGTTATTGGCAAGATGCTGGAGTCTATATTAAGGAAGAAATAGCTAGTCATTTTAAGAAGTTTAATGCAGGCAAGCCAAGGCAGTATGCTTTTAAAAGGAAAATCATGTTTACAGATTTGTTAGATATCTTCAAGGATATAACAATACAAGTCAATAGAAGGAAACCTGTAGATGTAGTGTATTTGGATTTCCAGAAGGCCTTTGATAAGGTGCCACATGAAACATTGATGCACAATTATAAGAGCTCACAGTATCGGGGCAGGTGTGTTAACATGGATTGAAGATGAGTTATCACATAAAAGACAGAGAGTTGGAATAAATGGATCTTTTTCTGACAGTAAAGATGCAACTAGTCGCAGGGTCCAAGAATCACTTCTTGACCCTCAATTATTTACTATTAATGACTTGGAGGAGACAGCAGACTGTAAGGTAAGTTTGATAATGCCATGAAAATAGGTGAGACGCATGGCACATAGAGGACATTTAAACTCTGTAACAGAATACAGATAGGTTGAGTGAGCAAGTATGTGGCAAATGGACTTTAATGTTAGAAAGTGTGATGTCATGCACTTCAGAAGGCAGACTGTTATCTAAATGGAGAGGAATTGCAAAAGAATGAGGTACAGAGGAATCTAGGTGTTCCTGTGTAACAGACAGAAAAAGTTTGCATGCAGGTACAGCAAGTAGTTAAGAAGGCAAATGGTATCTTGGTCTTTATTGAAAGGGGTTGAAAGTTTCATGAACAGATTTGGTCCCCTTATTTAGGAAAATATGCTAGCACTGGAGCCAGTTCAGAAGAGATTCACTAGACTAATTCCTGGGATGGGACGGTTGTCCTAGTACAAATGATTAAAACATTTACATCTGTATTCTTCAGAGTTTAGAAGAATGAGGGCTGATCTTATTGACACATTACATCCTAAGGGGCATGACAGGGTAGATGCTGAGATGTTTCCACTCATGGGAGAGTATCGAATGAGAGGACATAGTTACAAGGGGTGTCATTTAAAATTGTGGTGTATAGGAATTTCTTCTCACAGAGGGTGGTACATCCCTTGAATTCTCTACTGCAGAGATCTGTGGAGGTAAGATCACTTTAAGAAGTTAAAGAGGAGGGAGATACATCTATGAAAGATTGGTGAATTTTGGGCTGTGTGGAACTAGCACAGAAGAGAATTGAGGCCTGAGGCAGATCAGTCATGATTATGACGCTATCTCACTGGCTCTCCACTCTGCTTTAGAGTACCCAGACAACTGCCAGACATATCTCAGGTTGCTGTTTATCGATTACAGTTTGGCATTCAACACCATCACTCCCTCAGTGCTAATAACCAAGCTTCAAAACCTGGGCCTCTGTACCTCCCTGTGCAACTGAATCCTCAGCTTCCTTATAGGGAGATCACAGTCAGTGCAGATCGGCAATAACATCTCCTCCTCGCTGACAATCAATGCAGGCACACCTCAAGGATGTGTGCTTAGCCCACTGCTCTACTCTCTCTATACTCATGACTGTGTGGCTAAGCACAGCTCAAATACCATCTATAAATTCGCCAATTACATCACTATTGTTGGTAGAATCTCAGATGGCAATGAGGAGGCTTACAGGAGTGAGAGAGATCGACTGGTTGAGTGGTGTTGCAACAACAACCTCGCACTCAACATCAGCAAGACCAAGGAACTGATTGTGGACTTCAGGAAGGGGAAGTCAGGAGAACACACATCGGTCCTCATTGAGGGGTCAGCGGTGGAAAGGACGAGCAGCTTCAAGTTCCTGGGTGTCATCATCGCAGGGGATCTATCCTGGGCCCAACACATTGATACAATCATGAAGAAGGCACACCAGCTGCTCTGCCTCGTTAGGAGTTTGATGAGATTTGGTATGTCACCAAAGACACTTATAAATTTCTATAGATGTACAGTGGAGAGCATTCTGACTGGAATGGAGCCTCCAATGTACAGAATCGCAAGAGACTGCAGAGGGTTATAGACCCAGCCAGCTCCATTATGGGCACAACCCTCCCCAACATCGAGGACACCTTCAAGAGGTGGTGACTCAAGAAGGCGGCATGCATCACAGAAACATAGAACACTACAGCACAGTACAGGCCCTTCAGCCCACAATGTTGTGCCAACATTTTATCCTGCTCTAAGATCTATCTAACCCTTCCCTCCCACACAGCCCCCTATTTTTCTATCATTCATGTGTCTACCTAAGAGTCTCTTAAATGTCCCTAATGTATCTGCCCCCACAACCTCTGCAGGCAGTACGTTCCACGCACTCACCACTTTCTGTGTAATAAACTTACCCCTGACATCCCTCTTATACCTTCCTCCAATCAGCTTAAAGTTATGTCCTCTCATGTTAGCCATTGTCGCACTGGGAAAAAGTCTCTGACTGTCCACTCGATCTATGCCTCTTATCATCTTGTACACCTCCATCAAGACACGTCTCATCCTCCTTCTCTCCAAAGAGAAAAGCCCTAGCTCGCTCAACCTATCCTCATAAGACATGCTCTCCAATCCAGGCAGTATCCTGGTAAATCTCCTCTGCACACTCTCTAAAGCTTCCACATCCTTCCTATAATGAGGCGACTAGAACTGAACACAATACTCCAAGTGTGGTCTGACCAGAGTTCTATAGAGCTGCAACATTACCTTGCGGCTCTTGAACTCAGTACCCCGACTAATGATGGCCATCACTCCATTCGCCTTCTTCACAACCCTATCAACCTGCGTGGCAACCTTGAGGGATCTATGGACGTGGACCCCAAGATCCCTCTGTTCCTCCACACTGCTAAGAGTCCTGCCATTAACGTTGTATTCTGCCTTCGAATTCGATCTCCCAAAGTGTATCACTTCACACTTATCCGGGTTGAACTCCATCTGCCACTAAGGACTCTCACCATCCAGGACATGCCCTCTTCTAATTACTACCATCAGGGAGGAGGTACAGGATCCTGAAGACCCAAACTCAACAAATCAGGAACAACTTCTTCCCCTCCACCATCAGATTTCTGAACGATCCATGAACTCATGAACACTACCTCATTATTCCTTTTTTTTGCATGATTTATTTTTGTAATATTTAGATTTTTTTTTACTGTACATTACTGTACTATAAATTTATACATTTTTCCATGTACTGCTGCCACAAAACAACAAATTTCACATCATATGTCAGTGATAATAAACCTGATTCTGATTGAAGGAGGGACAGAGTAGAGGGTCCAGGTGACTAACTCCTGCTCATATTTTCTTATGTTCCTGGGTTCTTTACAGGACAACAACATAATCATTTCAAGTTTCGATCTCCTATTAAATTCAATGAAGTACTCTTGGTTTTTTTCCTTCAGCTTATAGTTATCCTGATTCATAGACATACCAATCAACTGCTGATTATCATGATAAATCATTTGAGTTTTTACTTTTAAATTAGTTTATGCTACAATTGTTAAATAATCTACAATTCTCTAAAATACTACTAGAATTTTTGACTGTTTCTCTGATTAGAAAATATTAAAGGTATTACCTTAAGAAAAACCAGTCCCATTCAACATTGTGCCATAATATGCAAAATCTGTCATCTAATACACGTCTTCAGTGCACAATGATTAGATAGGCTCCAAGGCCATGAGGAATTTATTTAGTTTTCAGTCATTATTTTCAACAGTGGCTTGTTCACATCTTTCTTTCTGATCACATTAACAAATGAAAATGAATAATGGTGACTTTGTTAGAATATAATTTAAGATTAATTATTGAAAAATTCCACAACAGTATTTATACATCATTTTGTTTTTATTTGTATGCAGTTAATCTTCATGCAATAATTGTTGTGAGATAATTAATCCTAAACTTACAGAGTGATAAAAGGAAGCTAATTAATATGAATTTATTCTACCAGTGTGAATTTTTAAGTGGATAAATTCAACAGATTAAGAAGTGTTTTGTTTTCAGTCGACTGGGAGCAGATAAGGCTGGAAGCAAAGGAAAGTTTAATACACTTTAAAATTTGCAAGACAGATTCTCAGCAAGTTTACCTTCCAACTGTTAATTTGTGGGACAATCTGCCATCTAGTGCAAGAAATGCTCTAAAGAGAATTCTGCTGTGGCAGCATTAAATCTAAAGTTGACAAAAAGGGTTGTGATTTTAAAGAACAAATAAATAAGAAAATAGACCAACCTCAGAACAGAGCAAGTTTCATTGGTAGGCTACATAGAAATATCCAACCTCATTTATATCCCCACCGGCCATTCCAGCACAAAATGGTGCAAATAGCCATCTGGGCTGCTGCAGGCAGGTGAAGATTAGGCAGCTTAAAAGAACCTGCCTGCATTTAGGGAAGTTTGGTGCATTAGAGGTCCACAAGGATAAGTTTAAAATTTATATTTTAGGGCCTCCAATTTTTCCCTGAAAGGTTTTAATAAACACAATACTTAGTGAATACTTAAATTCCCATCTGAGGCCCATGTATTTTATAAAACCTCAATGAGTGTGCGTCATTGCAAGTCCTAACTGTTATTTCTCTCTCTACTGATGCTGCCTGCCCTGCCCAACTCTTTCAGCATTTTCTGGTTTTATCCCACCTGAGTTAGTCTCAGTGAACACCATCACCAATTAGTTAAACCTGATGCAGGTCAAGAATGCAGCAGTGATTAGAAAAACTAACCTTTTAAAATCCAACTTCCTGGTAAAGGGAGTTAAAAATCTCTGTTGTCTTAAATAATTTGATACTTCTTCTGAAAGTTTAAGAAACAGAAGTTAAGGATGTCAAAAGAAACTGTAGTCTATTCATTGAATTGGCATGGTCATTGATACTGTTTCTTGCCCAGCTCTCAAGTTCTGTTTGGATTTCAGATTTTACGGCAGTGACTCATTAACTGAAGAGGATACCAGGTTGTTATAGCAACTACTTCCTGGCCCCACAATAACAGTACTTCTGAAAGCTAACAGTTTTGGAAGTCTTCTCTAAACTGAAGAGATAAAAACCCATAACAAACTGATCAATGTCTTACTGTGACAGAAAGTTGATTAAAATCTACTTGCATACTAGATTAATTTTTTCTTGTGGCAAACCTTTGAAGCATTATTTCATTTTTAAATCAGATTCTAGATAATTCCCATACAGATCTAACACTGAAAGAATTTATTCAATGTCTGAATTTGACTGCAGCTTTTATTTAATTCAGGCTGGTTTCTTTAGTTCCTTGTTTATAGTGGCAAGCCACCACTGAATTACTGGGAACATTCTCTCCACCAATTGCCACAATAAAGGGAGATTTCAAGTTGCAATTAGAATATAAATATTGCAAATGTAAAACATTCCTTACAAATATTCATGGATTTTTTAAAAAATATGATTATAATAGAGTCAAATTATAGAGTCAAAGGAATCTGAATACTGATGGCTTCAGTAACTTAATCACAATTGAGTAGAAACTGTTACCAGATTCTCATAAACCTTATATTTAATAATGGACCATAATTTTGGGTGACAGGGACTCTCCCTTAAGCAATTAAATATTGGGAAGACTAGTCATTGCCTCTGCCGTCCATCACCATTCCCTAGCCATTGATCTCATCCCTCTCTCTTGCACTAGTCTGAAACTAAATCAGCCTATTTGTAACTTTGTTGTGAGATGATCCATCATTAAGACCACCTCTACAATATTGTTGATTCCAGCCATGCTTCAATTCATATACTGCTGAAACCCTCATTCCCTTCTTTGTTAGGACTCCACTAGTTATATCTTTAGGCTGAACTATTCCATTGGACTTTGTTAACTGTGGTGGAGGACACATTCTACTCTCCACAAATCCTAAAGTCATTTGAAAGTCCGACATCTGAGTCCCAGTGGAGACACATGAAACTGCAGATGGTGGATTTAGGGGCAAAAAATATAAACTGCCTATCACCCACATACATATCTGTCTATCTTCACCTGTGGTTCACCTTTCCCATCCACTCCCCCACCAGGCTACATCTGCCTAATTCTAATCTTGGTTTTAAATTTCTCCATGATGCTTCCCCAAGTAATCCTCTGACATATCTGTGCTCCTCCATTTTTTTTCTTCTTAAGCACCGCTAAAGCATTGGTGGTCATGCCTTCAGCTGCCAAGGCCTTAAGCGCACCTTCACATGATCTACCTCTGACTCCTCCTTTCACTCCTCTATCTCCATTTCAGAGGATCAATATCCATTACAAGCCCACTGTTGTACAAAGTTACTTTAACTATGCTTCTCCACATACCCCTATTTGCAAGGACTCCATTCCATTCTCTGTCTGCACTGCATACATTCTTATAATGCCACTTTACCTTTTACAGCACTGATAGTTTCCCCAAACAAGGACTGTCCTCCACCATAGTTCACAGGGCCCTTGACTGAATCCTTTCCATGTCCTGCTCTTCTGCACTCACCTCTTCTTTTCCCTCTCACAACCAGGCTAGTGTTCCCTTTGTCCTCACCTCCATTCTACTTCCTTCCACATGATGCCATCTGCCATTCCACTTCCTTTACAGTACTCCAAAAGGAACAATTCTTCCTGGAATCCTCTGGCTCATTACTTCATTTCCAACAATATTACTCTCCTTGTCATGCAACACCCACTATTTTATTTCATGTTCTCCCATCACCTAGAAGCCAAAATTCTTTGTCCAAGTGAAGCAATGATTTACGTAAACTTCTTTCAATTTAGGATATCATTTGCACTGTTCCTGTTCCAATGATGTTCAAATTAAGCACAAGGAACAGCACCATCTTCTGACAGGGCAAACAGCAGTTTTCCAGACTCAACACTGAGTTCAACAAATTCAGATAATCAGCATTTCAAGCATTTCATTTTAAATGTTCCTAGTATTCTCATTCTTCTCCTTTGGTAATTTTAGATATTATTTCTGCTTTTCTCATTTTCAACTCCTCCAGACCATCCTTTTATTCCCTTACTTTTCCCATCACCATCTCTTCACCTTGTATCATTATTACTTTTTGTTATTTAACATCTCCTCCTTCCCTCTCTTTTAAGGACATTCCCCTTTGTTTTCTCTTCCCTTCCGCTGCATCTGAAAGCTGGTTTATCCCTACATTTCCCCAGTTCTGATGAAAGGTCATTTACCTGAAAATGTTAACTCCGCTCTTTCTCTGCTGATGCAGGTTCATCTGGAGAGTAGCTCCCGCATTTTCTACTTTTATTCCCTAAACTTTGGAATTCCTTCCTTACTTATCTTTCCTCATTTGAAGTATTCCTTGACCAATCTTTTGTCCAAGAGCTCAGGCTACTTATTCAACATAACATATTAATGGGGGCAGAGAATATTTTGCAAGTTCCTCGCCAAAAGGCTCCACTCTCACATTCCTTGAAACTCAGCATTCCCAATTTACATTGCCTGTCCTAATTCCAGACAGAAAATACCTAGTCCTAAAAATTCTCTCTTTCAGATACTTATCCAGTTCCCTTTCAAATATTAAATTAAATCTGCCTCCTATACTATCTCCGGTGGGGAATTCCTTACCCTAACCACTTGCTGTGTAAAAAAGTTTTCCCTTAAGTCACTTTTTGTTCTTTGACCTTATACACTTGCTATTGTCATTTTTTCTTCTTTTGCCAATCAGCTCTTTCTAATCTCCCATATACAGAAAGTTTATTTTCATCCGGCAGTTTCCATCTGCAGTCTCGTGTCTCCTTCTTTCCATTCACTCTGTACACATATTTCTTGATTTTAAATACCTCTATCAAATCCCCATGCAATTTGTGTTTGAAGAAAACAACCCCAGCTTCTCTAGTCTATTCACTCAACTGAAATCCCTCATCCAAGGTATCATTTTGATAAATCTTTTCAGCACTCTCTCAAAAGACTTCCCATCTTTCCTGACATGTGTTGCCCAAACTGGGCACAATACTCCACTTGCAGTTGAAATGGGTTTTTAAAAAGGTTCATCATGCTATTCCTGCTCTTGCACTCTCCACTACTCACAACATCCATGGTCTGGAATGCCTTTTCAACCACTTTCCCTGCAACTTTCAACAAACAATGCACATAAACTGATAGATCTGTCTGTTCTTGTACTCCAATTAGAATTGTGCTTCCCCCCCCCCCACCAAGTTTCTAATGCCTCCTCTCATTCTTCCCTCACCAAAATGAAACACTTCACATTTCTCAGCATTAGATTTCATCTGACACTTAACTTCCCATAGATATTATCTCCTTGAAGTCTCCTAGCATTTTTCTTCAAATTCAGCAAACCTCTAGATTCTGTATAACTGCAAATTTGGAAATTGTCCCAATGCATCTGTCCAAATTATTAATAAATATTAAGAAAAGCAGTAGTTCTAGTACTGACTACTAGGGAACTCCATTATAGATCTCACTCCCGTCCAAGAAACAACTTTTCATCATATTACTTGGCAATTCTTTATTAATGATACTTCAACCCTTTTTATTGCATAGCCTTCAATCTTGACAACAAGCCTATCAATTGCCTTTTCTAAAGATAAACACATATCATCAAAAAATCCTATCAAGTATTTAGACACAATTTGCCTTTAACAAATCTATACTGGCTTTCTTTCAGTCAGGGATGGCACAGTGGTGCTGCAAGTTGTAGAGCTGTAATACTACTCCTGGATTTGATTCTATCCTTACTTGTCCAAGTAACTGCTAATTCTTTCTCTGATCATTGTTTCTGGAACTTTCCCCATACTGAGGTTAGGATGACTGATCTGCAGTTACAGGGTACATCTCTCCACCCCTTTTTGAATAAGGGTGTAACATTTGCAATTTTCCAGTCCTTGGGCACTTGCCCTAAATGTAGAGATGTCTAGAAGATTAATGGCAAGACCACTGTCCATTCGAATTGGAAGATACAGTATCAACTTATTGGCATCCACAAAGAGTGCTTCACACAACGCTACATTCCATCAGTATTACACAAGAACATCAACTGAATTGTTTCAGTTTGCAACTTTATAAATAGCACATATGAAAATGCTCTTGATTGTGAATGTCCTCATCCACACTTGACTGCGTGTAAACATTGTCCTCTGGGAGCAGGGCTCTGAATATATTATATACAAACACTTTATGTATTAGAGCACTGCTGGATAGCAAATGTTACCTATATTTATTAGGGGAGTTGGAACATGTCCAGGGAACAGCAGAGCAGTTAACATCACTAATGAGAAAAATAATGGAACCTGTACAAAATAAAATATAGAAAATTGATATGTCAACATGGATTTAAAATGGAAAACTCTATTGACTAAACCTGTTGGATTCTCCAAAGAGATAACAAAGAGCAGATAAGGCAACAGCATCAAATCAGTATATCCAGATTTTCAAAAGTCATAGAGTCATACGGCACAGAAACAGGTCCCATTAAGTCTATGCTGACCATCATGAACATATCTACACTAAGCCCGCTTACCAGAACTTCATCTGTATCCTTCTTGGAGCAATTTAAGTGCTCATTGAGATACATCTTAAATGTTATGAAAGTACCTGCCTCTGCCACCCAATTAAACAGTGTGTTCCAGACTGCAACCAGCTCTAGTTAAAAAAAATCTTCCTCAGATCCTCTCTAATCCTCTTAGCCCTAAATCTATGCCCTCTAGTTTTAGATACCTCTGCTATGGGTAAACATCTCCTACTATCTACACTATCAATGGCCCTCATAATTTTATATACTTCTATTAGGTCCTCCCTCAGCCTCCTCCACTCCAAGGAAAACAAACCCACCCTATCCAGTTTTTCCTCAGAACTGAAAAGCTCCATCCCTGGCAACATCCTGGTGAACCTCCTCTGTACCTTCTCCAGTGCAATTATATCCTTCCTAGGATGTAGCAACCAGATCTATACACAGTTCTCCAGCTGTGGCCTAACAAATGTCTATAAAGTTTGTACCATAACCTCCCAGTTCTTACATTCTATGCCTTAGCTGCTGAAGACAAGTATCCTGTATTCCTTGTTCACCATCTTTATCTACCCGTGCCACCACTTTTATAGATCCTTGGACTAGTATACCAGGTTCCTTCTGTTCCTCAATATTCCTGGGTCCTATCATTAATTGTACATTCCCACTCTTATTATTCCTCCTTACAGCATCTATCATCACTCAACCATCTTACCAGTTTTTTGAATAGGTAACACAAGAA
Source organism: Pristis pectinata (assembly GCF_009764475.1). NCBI lineage: Eukaryota > Metazoa > Chordata > Chondrichthyes > Rhinopristiformes > Pristidae > Pristis > Pristis pectinata. The sequence goes on along the minus strand of NC_067414.1, from coordinate 26,423,213 downwards.
GATGAAGAGAGTTGTGGAGTGAGTAGCAGAATGGATAGCTAGCTGGCTGAGAGGTGAAAAGCAAAGAACAGTGGTGGATGATGACTATTCAGAAGGTGGGAAGTGAAGTTGACACAAACTGGTTTAGAGCAAATGAAGAATCCCTGTGAAATATATTCATTTGCATAATAGGGTAAATGGAATACATGCATTTAAAGGAAAGATAGATAAATATGTAAAGGGAGAAGGAATAAAGGATTATGCTGTTAATGAATGGAGCAAAAAGAACAGCATGGACTGGTTGTATCAAATGGTCTGTGTCTGTGTATATACTCTATGGAATTCCACATAGTGTACAATTATGGGTTAATGAGAGAAATGAAGAACACCTATTTCATTTTTACTGTATGGTACTGTCAATAATGCTATGTGCTGAATACATGGAATACAGATTTTCTAATATATAAACGCTTACACAGATTTGAAGTGGTTCCAATGAGGCATATAGTTCAAAAGCAAACCCACAACAAATGGACAGTAAATCCCACAATGACTTACTGGATATTAGAAAGGCCATATTCTTACATTCAGTAAAAAAACACCCTGGAGGGTGATGTGTAAAGTCCCCAGCAATCTATGGTATCGAAAATAAAGCCCATGGTTGTGATTTGCTATAAATTGATAGGTAAGTCAAGCATACTTTGGCTAGCCTCTGGATATGGCAGTCCATCACCAAGATCCCTGTGAATTTCACAGAAGTCTTGATATATATCCATTAATAGCAGTGTTGAGACCTGGAACTAGCACTTAACAGGGGAAGTACCATTTTAATGAGTAGTCTTTTGTTCCCATAGTGGCAACCAACCTTGTCTATCCAGGAAGGGAACAAATGAAATAGTGTGGTCTCATTCTTACTGGCATTAAATAGTTCTTCAACTCTTTCAGAATGAAGTTTTTTTTAAGCTTTCCTTCACTTCATCCAACCTTTCCCTCCTTCTATTTTTCTTTCTGTGCTGATTCTGACTCAGATTCATCTTTCTTCCTCCTCACTCATTTCTTGGCCTTTTTCTCAGTCATTCGGCTTTACTGTTTAGAGAGGTAGTCTATCATTGTTGTTAACCAAGAGGTCAGATTCCCTGTCGTCCATGCCATCAGCCTACATTTCAGCAATACTGGAACAAATATTTTTTAAGATGATGGATGAGGAAAAAAGCCTAATGGTGTCTGCGAGAATGCTTCTCTCCAGCAAATTGTGACATCTGTAATGGCTTCTCTTCCTGCACCCACACCGTTATCTCTGGTGTTCCCCCAAGGACCTATCCTTGCTATCCTATTTTTCATGCACACTCCACGTAATATCATTCCAAAGCAGTGTTTGTTCCTACACATATGCCACTGACACCCAAGCTCTACCTCCCCACCACCACTCTTGATCTGCCCAATGTGTCTAAATCTTTAGACTGTTTGGCCGACACCTAATAACAGGTGAGGAGAATTCTCCTCCCACTAAATAGTGGGAAACAAAAGCTACCAGTTTCTTTCCCCATCATAAACTGTTTCCCAATCACTAACTCTAATCACCCCTCCTTATCAAGCATCTAAAATTGACCAGATTGTTTGCAACCTGGATGTCATATTCAACCCAAAGGTGAGTTCAGGACCACACATCTGTGCCATTGCTAAATCTATCTCCAACAGTTATCTATCTCGGCCTCAGCTCATGCTGTTGAAATCTGCTTTCATTCCTTTATTATATCCACATGACTATTTCAATGCACTCCTCGCTGGCCTCACTCCTTGTCCAACTAATTCTCTAATCAACAAGCAGTCATCCAAACTTCTACTCCCTGTGTCCAGATTCCCTTCTCACCCTTGTGCTTGCTTTCCTATACTGCATCTCAATTAAGCAACTCCGCAATTTCTCACCTCTCCCTTTCTATGAAGCTCCTTCCATCCTTATAACCCTCCAAGGCATCCATGTTCTTCCAAATCTGATTCCTTGATCATTTCCAAATTTAATCACTCCAACAGTGACAAGCAACTTATATTTGTCAAGGTATTTGTCAAAGCTGGAATCACCTCTCTAATCCCAGCTCTCTCTCTCGCTCTCTTTCTTTCAGTTGATTATCTGTCTTTAAGTAGATTTTTAGTCACTTGTCCTAATTTCTCCAAATATGGTACGGTATCAAATTTTGTTTGATAATTTTGTGGAGCACCTTGGAGGGTTTCATTACGTCAGAATCTTAATTCTTAAAGGCCTATCTACATCTGCAAAATTACCAGGTAGCTGTAACGTCTTATCAGTGAAAAATACACCTATTCACCTAATTTAAATGAAAATGTGTAAAACATATCAAACATCTTGAATAGGTGAAATATGCAATTTATTTCACACAACTAGAAGCATTTTCTTGTTAGCTACCAATACTCAAAAAGATATAATAATAAACAGCTGTGCAATCTCTCTCAACATCAATGAGTGCCAGTTGTAACCATAGTAACTACTTCAAAATGACCACTACTTGGAATGGCAACTAAATGTACAAATAAAGCTCTCAGGAATGTGCCCCCAGTCTACACCCACCTAAATAATAACATGTAATCCTCACCAACCACACACAATGTCTTAATAAAAGGATGATCTTTTACAATTTCTTTCAAGTTTCCGGAAATAAAATAATCTTTAAAAAACTGTTTTCACCATTTACTCTATAACCTTCAATACCACACTAAAAATCACATGGAGACACAGACACAGAAGTACAGAGGTACAAAAGTAGATCAATTCCAAGTTTATCTGCACATAACAAAAAGCTGACTTGCAACTTCCGTATGCAAACTGCAGGTACGCTGGTAGATTGATAGTGTACTTTAACATTTATGATAAATAGTTGGTTGCAACACAAATTCTTTTTACTTCCATTCACGAGCATGAATTTGAATTTAATCACTGAAATTAAAAAGTTCAATTCTGTTGACATTACACTTTATTCATTAGTTTTTAAATTTTAAAATGAAATGGAATGGGTAAAATTTTTTTGTTCTTTGATTAAACAACTTTTGTTTTTTTTTAATGAAAAACCTTTTGTTAAAGAATCACACTGCATGCTTTCTGCTTCAGTTTGAGCACTTTGCCACAGAAACTGCTCAAAGCAGCAAACATTAGTGAAAGTATATTGAAGCATGTTGTATCATTCCAGAACTATATTATATATACCCTTGCACGACATGAAAAACCATGTGTGAGAGGAATAATCAAGAGTTCAAATGACTAATAGATTATACTCAGGAACAAACCTCAGGCTTCTATCAGACTAACGAAAGTATAACAATACAAAATGTTACGAGAGGCTAAAGCATTAACACAGAGTTGCTGAAACAAGAATAAGGCTCCAGCAGCTGTCGCCTATCTTCACACTCTCCCCCTACCCCCACCTTACTCCATCTATTTTTCCCCTTTTTCCTCTTTCTCTTTGTCTGCCTTCATCTATCATTCACCTGCCACTGTCTTCCAACTCCATCCCCACTCACCTCCCCTACCTGCCTGTCATCTTACACCCCTCTTCAATCCTCCAATCACCTCAGAATCCTTTCTCACCACTCCCCTTCTCCTCTTCCTGGCCATCTCACCTCTCTACTCTCAGTCCTGATGCAGGGTTTCAACATAAAACCTCAACAATTCCTTTCCTCCGATAGATGCTGCTCGACCTGCTGAATTCCTCCAGCCAGTTGTTTGTTGTTCCAGATTCCAGCATCTGCAGTCTCTTGTGTCTCCAGTAAGGCTAATAAGACCAATACTAAACCTCAGAATTCACCAACAAATGCCCTCTCCCACTCGAAATTGGTCTCTCCCTGAAAATGTGAGGATTTACTTAGAATGCAAATTTCACCATAGGTGATGGGATAAGACTTCAAAACCTAATTAGACTATGAATGTTCAGCAGCATTTTCTCCTGTTTTCACCACAGTATTTCAGATAGACAATATCACAATTGTAAATTGGACACAGTTGATAAAATGTACTGGCATTGAATTGTGTGTTACACTGGCACAATTGTCAATGGACTATCAAAGTCCTGGTCTCTTTCTTGCTGCATCAAAACATGGGGAGAACAAAGGACACTGTGTGAAGCCAGTGGAAAAAGTCTTGTAATCAAAAATTTCCCATTTAAGTAAGGCAAATAGTGGATTAATATAAGAACATAAGAAATAGGAACAGAAGTAGTCATTCCGTATCTCACGTTTGCTCTGCCATTTAATAAGATCATGGCTGATCTTTTTCCTCAGCACCACTTTCCTGCACTAACCCCATATTCCTTGATTCCCTTAATATCCAAAAATTTGCAACTTCTGTCTTGAAAATACTCAGTAACTAAGCCTCCACAGCCCTCTTGGATAGAGAACTTGGAAAATTCCATACTCTCTGGCTAAAAAATCTCTTCTCAGTACTGAATGCTGACCCCTTTCTCAGAGCTGGAGCTCATTATATTCTTCTCCTCCATCCCAGGAATCAAGTGTTTTTAAGTGTAATCTTTTAGTTATTTGAGCCTTGGTTTGACTCCCTCTATCACAAGTATATCTTTCATTAGCTAGGGAGACCAGATGTGATATATCAGCACTCTATCTAATTACAATAAGATATCTTTACTCCTGTACTTCTTCTCTCAAAGGATTGTGAATCTTTGAAATCTCTTCATCAGAAGGATATGCTGGCTGTGTCCTTGAATATACTCAAAGCTGAGATAGATAAAGACTAACATACTGTGTGCCATCGTAATTGCTTGCTATACCTGCACATTAACTTTCAATGATTTGTGTATTGAGATACTCCACAGTTTTCTAAATCTTTCTACCAAAGTAGATAACCTCCTGTCTTTCCACATTATTTCCCATCTGCCATGTCCTTGATCATTTTGTCTATATCTCCCTGAAACTTCTCTGCATCTTTCTCACAACCCAGTATTGTAACATCAACAAATATGGATACATTATACTTGGTCCCTTCATCCAAATCATAATCATTGATAAAGATCATGAACAACTAGAGCCCCAGCACCAGTCCCAGCTGCCATCCTAAAAATGACCCATAAGACCATAAAAAAAGGAACATGACTAAGTTGCTTGGCTCTCATGCCTGTAGGGCAGGCACGGAAGTGTAGCGGTTAGTTTAACACTTTACAGCACCAGCGATCCGGGTTCAATTCCCGCTGTTGTCTGTAAAGAGTTTGTACGTTCTCCCCGTGTCTGCGTGGGTTTCTTCCGGGTGCTCCAGTTTCCTCCCACATTCCAAAGACGTACAGGTTAGGAAGTTGTGGGCATGCTATGTTGGCGCTGGAAGCGTGGCGACACTTGTGGGCTGCCCCCCAGAACACTACGTAAAAAATTCATTTCACTGTGTATTTCGATGTACATGTGACTAATAAGGATCTTATCTTATCAATTAGAACATGGCTGATCCCCCTTTTCTCAAGTCCACTTTCTTATTCTATTCTCATGACCCCCCCCCCCAACCCCACTGATTAAAAATGTATCTCAGCTTTAAATATACTTGAGGATTCAGTCTCCACAGTTTTTTGGGGAAAGGAATTCCAAAGACCACAACCCTTTGAGAGAGTATGTTTTTCCTCATTTAAATGAACACCCCCTTACGATAATGATCTCTGCTCCTAGAGAAAACATCCTCCCAGCATTAATGCTGCCAAGCCCCCAAGAATCTTGGGTTTCCATAAGATTGTTTCTCATTCTTCTAAAATTCAATGAGTACAGACCTGACTTGTTCAACCTTTCCTCATAATATAATCACTTCATAACCATACTCATCATTATGAACTTTCTCTGAACTATCCCCAATATCTTTCTTACTATAAGGGGACTAAGACTGCACATTAAAGATACTAGATGTGGTCTCACTGCTGTCTTGTACTATTGTAGTAAAAATACCCTGCATTTATACTCCAAATCTCTTGTAATTCCTGATTACCTGTTACCACTGCATGTCATGTACAGGGACCTCCAAATTCCTTTGTGCTGCAGCTTTCTGCAGTCTTTCTCCATTTAAATAATAATGTTCTATCATTCTTCTTTCCAAAGTGAACAGCTTTACACTTGTTTGCCAATTTTTTGCCCATTCATTTAATCACCAATATTTCTGAAAACTGTTTTATCTTCTTCATAGCTTGCCTTTGTATCATCTGCAAATCTGGCTACAGTACATTTGCTTCCTTTCTCTAAATCGTCAATAAATATTGCAAATGGCTGCAGTCTCAGCACTAAATCAGTGGGGTGCCGCAGGATTCAGAGGTTGCCAACCTGAAAATGACTCCCTTATTCCTACTTGTAGCTTATAGCTTCTTGATCATTAGGCAATCCTCCCTCCATGCTAAAACATTACCACCAACATCATGAGCACTTAAGTTACAAAGTGACCATCTGTGTGCCACCTTGTCAACTACCTTTCGAAATTCCAAAAGGTATATAATAGCTTTCTTTATCCTTTCTGTAGGTACTTCTTTTGGGATCTTAGGATACAAACTATCAGGTCTGGGGATTTGGCAGTCTTAAGCCCCATTAGTTTGCCTAATAAAAGTTCCTGAGTGATGATGATGATGATATTGAATTCCTCCCTTTTTAAATATTAATGGGATTTTCATATTATCTTCCACCGTAAAGACTGATACAAATTATCTGTTGAAATCCTCTGCTATTTCTTTGTTTCCCATAACTTTTTCCCCAGGCTCATTCGTTACAGAGACAATGTTAACTTTGATATCTCTCTTCCTTTTTACGTACTTAAAGAAGCTCTTATTGCCAGTTTTATACTTGTCTCTAGTTACCCTCAGTTTACTTTCTCCGATTTTTTTTTGTCCTCCTTTCCTGGATTCTGAATTTATCCCAATTTTCAGGCCTACCACTAAATTTTACCACATTATGATGTTCAACTTACTTATCCACTTTGTCTATTTTGCCTATCTCTTCTAAAAGTATCCTGGAATATTTAATTCCCAATCTTGATCACCTTGTAACCATCTCTCCATAAAGCTATTACCTTGTATCCATTGATTTCTATTTGTGCCTTTAATTCATCGATCTTGTTATCTAAGCTAGTGTTCACAATGGTCCTCTACATTGAAGATGCCAAACTTAAATTGGGGATCGTTTTGCAGGGGTGCCCCTGAACTTCCAGCTGCCTGCCATTTTAATTCCCCATCTCTCTCCCATTCTGATCTATCTGGCCTCTAGCGCTATTACAAAGAGGTTCTACATAAGCTTGGGGAACACTAGCTCATCTTTCGTCTGGGAAAGTTGTGGCCTTCCAGACTCAATAGCGAATTCTTGAACTTTAGTTAATTTGCCCTTTCTTTCTGCCTATCATCATTTTGGCTCAGTTTTCTTTTCCTATTATAATAGTCTAGCCTGCTGGGCATGTTCCACAGCCTTAATACTAGCAACACAGTCAAGAAGTATAATCTGATCCTAACTGCTACTCCTAATACTACATTAACTCAGTTGGTCTCATCTTATCAGAGATATTCTCTTTGTTCTATCATCCATCCCCTACCTTCTCTGCTACTGAAAAATACATTGGTTTCTTTTTCTCCCAGCTCTGACAAAGAGTCTCTGACCTAAAACATCAATCGTTTCTCTTCCCACAGATGCTGCCTGACCTGCTGTGTGTTACCAGCATTTTCTGCTTTTACAACAATACTTTTTCTTCTTCCCCTCCTCCTTCGGTAGTCCCTTGGGATGACGTACTTCCACGACAGTTTTGTGGGTTTTTACATGGTTAATCAGGTCAATGTGGGAAGCCAAACTCTTCCACAGATGGTGGCTGATGGTGGGCAGGTGAGTAGTTTATGAGGTGCTCCACTTATACAGGGCCTCTATGCCCTGCCTTGTAGTTCTCAAAGCCATCCCAAATACTCCTCCTCCACTTCATGGGCCAATTAGTACATTGCATTTTTTCAAGGCGACTTTGAGCACATCCTTGCATCTTTTCTCGTCTGCCTAGTATTCTGTTCCCATGACAGAGCTCGGAACAGAGTGGCTGTTTCAGGAGTCAGTTGTTGGGCATCCAAATGATGTGGCCTGCCCAATGTAGCTGACTGAGTGTAGCCAGGACCTCCATATTGGAGATATTGGCTGGGAGAGGACAATGACAGTGATTTGCAGTGCCCTCTGCAGTGAATTTAGTGGAGTTTGCTAAGATATCGTTAGTCATGTTTTACCTGTGCCTTGAGATGCCTGTTTAGGTAGCCAGATTTCAGAAACTTTGGAAACACAAGGATCACTCTGGCCCAATACAACTTGCGCTTTGTGCCAGATCCAAGCCTTGATTTTCAAATATACTTTTCCTCATTCAATCAAAGGTTGTATTGGTGCATGGACTGCGGTGGTGAATTTCATCATTCATGTCCACCTTCATTGACAGATGGCTCCAAAATTCCACGATATGGTTCACATTTTTCAGGATCTCACCATGAAACTTTATTGGCAGAGAACAATGTGGTCCAACAGGGGCAGGCTGGTGAAGCACCTTGCTCTTGCAAATATTGAGTGCAAGACCCATTCTCTTGTAGGCTTCAGTAGAAGCACTGAATAACTTAAAGCTCAGCCTCCGAGTATGTGCAAATGCTAGCACTCTCTGCACACTGGTTTGCCACCAGTCTTAACTGAGAATGGTTCTGTTGTAGTCTAACTAATTAATATCATGGCTTCATACCATCATGGAGGATGGGGATGAACTTCTGTGGGCAGCCAGATTTGAGGAGACTGTTCAAAGGATCAAAGGATTTAGTGATGCTGAAAAGGGCCACGTTTAGTGGCTGGTGCTGCTCCCTGCATTTTTCTTGGAATTATCTATGTGAATAGAATCCACACTGTCAAGAAGCAGCTCTTTGGCCAATGAAATGAAGAAGCTGAGGAGGACCATGATGATGACTTTACCCATGGCAGACAGCCTAGATACCCCTCTGTAATTATATTGCCCCCTATCTTGTAGATGGTCATAATTACAACATCTGAGGTCCAAGAATATCGTCCTCTTCCCAGATGCAAGCAATGAGGCTGTGAATGTGAACTAAGCATCTCACAACGAAAGCAAGTCAAAGACTACAAACATCATTCACACTTTAAATTATGAATTTTTTTAAAAATCACGTTTGTTTCCACCGCACTAGCAATGAGGCCTGTGCCACATCCACTGACAGTTAGAAAAGTCATAGATTGCTCATTGGTCACGACATGAGTATGTGACGGTTGTTGAAACACTTTTGAGAACCGAAACAAACAACCTTTGATGTTTTCAAATATTTCCTGAACACAGCTTCAATGTTATTGCTTTCTATCTTAAGAACAGAAGAGAACTGGCAGCAAATAGATTGTGAACTAGAGAGACCATTTGCAGGGAAATGTATAGACAACATGAGAAGATTAGCTGCAGACAAAAGAGAGACTGCTGGGCACCAACAATGGCTTAGATTTCTTTAAATGACATAAAGGCAGAGTATTATTTAAATGGTGATAAACTGGGAAATATCGCCGTATACAGGATTCTGCCAAACTGGGATTGAAAGATTGACTTCTAACAGTGAAATGACAGGGAAGGGCATAAAGCAATAAACAGGACTTAAATACAGAAATGGAAGGAATGGGTGGAAATAATTATGCACGTGTAATAAAGTATGACTAGAAAGTGGACTAAAGGCAAACCGCTTCAGGTTAATTTGTGCTAAAGTGAAATACAGTTGAGATTGCCGCAAGGGTGAGGACATGGGGGGATGGTGGTCTTAGTTTAAGAGAAACCATGGCAATAGATTAAGTGAAGTTTGCATGCAAGGTGGAGTGGAAGAGAATATTTAATGCTTGTTAGCTTCAGCCACACTATTCCAAAGCCTGTGCAGATATCTTCCCATCTACCTTCAAATGTGCTGGTCCAAGATTTTATTGTCCATATGATTCAAACCAAAACTCATTCACACAAAACTTGGCCTGCACCAGATGTCTGTCCAGCAAACTTCAAATATAAAATAGTCACTTGTTGCAAATATTTCCATGGCTTCCCTCCCAATCTAAATCTGCAAACTCCTCTAGTCGTGGAGCTTCAAAGAAGACTGTGAACCTCAGTTCTAACTCTTAGTCTCTGGAATTCTCACTGTAAACCTCTCTCACACTCCCTTTCTCCCTCATGCTCAATCCTTCCAATACTCTTCGCTTCTCTCCTCCTCACCATTTAAAGTAAATGTTCTCACCAACCTAAAATCTCCATATATGTCGCAGTTACAAATTTTGTCCATTGATACTGCTGTGAGGTGTTGAGGATTATGGAAATGCACATTACAGAATAAGAGTTCTCTTTAAATAGAATGAGGATTTAGCCTTACCACCATTACAGTAGTGAGTTCTAAACTCCCATTAGTCTCTGGTCAAAAACATTTGTTTCCCTCTCTAATCCTTCTGCCAATTACTTTAAAATTTTGACAGCTGCAACATAAATACAAATGCATATTATTAGTTAAACTGATTACAGTTTGGGATCAGCAGCAAATATCATGGAGTCAGACAGCAATTTTGTGGCGAGGGGCATACAGCATGCTAAATCGCAAACAAGAGAAAGTACAAACTCAGATGAAAAGGAAGTTTAACGTTTTTACTACCAGATTCAGCCAGGCAGAAGCTGGTGAGATTGACCACAATCATAATGGCACTGGTGGAAAGCAAAAAGGATAGCTTTCACTTTGCAAACTTTGAGTTGAAGGATATCTTGATTCATCCAGGACTTAGTTGGATGGGCAATGAAAAAATGCAGTGAAAGCATAGGAACTGATTATAATTCAGGTTTAACTCTGAAGTTTGTTCAAGTAGATAAACTGTACCTATGGATTACTTTGGTACATAACAATATATAAATGAGTAAAGCAGGAAACTAGGCAAGTGACAATAGAAAGTAATTATGTGGCATGACACCAGTAAGAAAGAAAGACCTCTATTAGTTTTCATGTCATTTTTCGGTCATCCTGAAATCCTGACAACCAATGAATTATTTCTGGAACATAGCAGCCAATTCATCACGGCGAGCTCCTACTTTACAGCACTATGAAAAATATAAGACAATCTGTCTTTTAATGACATTGATTCAGGGATAAACAGTGGCCAGAAGACCAGGGATTACTCTTCAGATGTTTTTCAAAAATGTGTAATTGAATTTTGTAGCATCCTCCTCTGAGGATAGAAAAGATATCAAGATGTCTGATCCAAAAAGAAAGGATCCCTGATAGAGTAGCATACCCTTAGTACTGCTTAGAAATTTAAGTTCAAGTCTCTGAAGTAGGACTACAAGCCAGAATCCACTGGCTCAGAGGCGAAAGTCCAACTAACTTGAGTCTTGGCTGACACTCTAACCGCATTGAAGTGTAAATATGAACCAGTATAATTGGAAGAAGTGGTGAATTCATCAGTGTTGAAAGAAAGATAAAGGCTCACACAGCCAATGTTATTTGTACTCCAGGATTCTTGGTAATGTTTCTGTATCCTGCTCCAAAAGACGTGCGGGTTAACAACCAGTTTTATTTCATTCCCCCTTATGGGCTGGCACTGTTCCATGCATGGTAATTCTTGTAACAATTAAAATCTGTATACAAAACTATATTCCACCACCATGTGGTGCCTCTGCTGTATTACCTCTAGCTAGGGCTTTACTCATTGGAGAGAAGGAGGATGAAGAGAGACATGATAGAGGTATACAAAATATTAAGAGGAATAGATAGAGTAGAAAGCCAGCACCTCTTTCCCAGGGCATCAATGCTCAATACATGAGAGCACGGTTTTAAGGTAATGGGTGGGAAGTTCAAGGGAGATGTCAGAGGGAGGTTTTTCACCCAGAGAGTGGTTGATGCATGGAATGCGCTGCCTGGGGTGGTGGTGGAGGCTGATACGTTGGGCAAGTCCAAGAGATTGTTAGATAAGCATATGGAGGAATTTAAGGTAGAGGGATATATGGGAGGAAGGGGTTCGATAGTTTTAGGTGTGGTTTGAAGGTCGGCACAACCTGGTGGGCCAAAGGGCCTGTATTGTGCTGTATTGTTCTATGGTTCTATGGTTTACATCTAACTTTGGCTTCCTGAAGAACCACAGGCCCATAGAAGCTTATTACAGAGGAATATGTGTATACAGAGGAATCTATGGTACAACTGTACCATCTATAAGTTACCACAATTCAAAACTGATTTCGCTGCTCTACTTTCACTCTACATCTTCTTTTACTTTGACTTAATCTGCCATTCCACACTTTTCTGGAAGGAACAGTGGTTGGTAACAACTAGTGTTGTCATCCAGTTGTCGTTATCGGTTCTAGGAAAATTCTTACTGTTTGACCAGCCACAAGTACACCATGTATTATGGAATTCAGTTGCAGCATTATCAGGAAGCAAGCAGGAACAATTACAACCACAGTAACAAATCTTCTTGAAGGGATTATGCATTGTTCCTGTCAGGAGCAACTCAATAAACTCATCTATTATAGTACTGTGTAAAACTCATTGCCATTTTTTTGTAAAAGTATAGCCAGTAATAAATAGTGCATTGAAATGCATAAACATATCTATGCATTTTGTGAATTGAAATGCAATTTTCTTTAAACACTTTAGTAATGCTCCATTTTGGACTGGGCAGCCAAGAGTTCAGCTAAGGTTTAAGTAATTCTGTAGATAACATGAAATGCACGTCAGTCTCAGGAACACAGATTGAATTATACTCAATACATTCAATATAACAAATGCTTTCGGTTCCAAACCCATTATATAGGTCCAGAACTATGCTGTTCCAAAGATTTAAAGTGGAGCAATATTTATGTTTTAAACACTTATATTAATCAATTAGTTGCTCAGAAATGCATTAATTGCAATATTTAAGGAATAATGATAGATGAATTGCTTTTTATATTCTTCAAACTCACAATTAAATATAGACAAATCAAAATTGTGGCAAATTGTTTCAAAATGTTTGACATTTTCTGCAAAATATTAATCTATTGAGAAGCTATAATCTAAAGTGCAAGTACTTATGTAAATTGATTGCAGAGTACTTTTTGAAGATATTCACCTTATTCCCCAAATTGCAGCTAAAGTAATGGCTTTCCTTCCAGAGGAAGGCAAATGAAAATTTCCAAAAATTATACAAAATTGAACAGTTCACATGATCATATAATCCAGATAAATATTCTTTACAACGTTGGACAAGATGGGTTTAAATCAATTAAGATGGTCAATGGAAATACTAACTAATATTGCAGATTCTCCTAAGCCATATTACAATAAAGACAAGGGGCAAGACTAAGTTTACTAATTATATCAAATAGATTTACATTTTAAGGAACAGTTAATCTTGATTAACATTTGCTCTTAATCAAGAAATATAAATGCTTTAAAACCAATAAAAAGGAATGCCTTGCAATAAATCATATGAACATGTCATGTCAAAAATTATTGCTAATTTTACTCTGAATTATATGTCATTATGAAGGTCAAAGAATGTATTCTGATTATGTAGATCCATAAAAATGTTTCATCTCTGAAAATAAATAATACCATTACATTTTCATTAATAATACAAAAACACAAGTTCTTTTCTAAGACTCCAGGAGCAACAGTGTGGGTCCACAAGAGTATCTACTGGTAGAGATGATCTTACTATGATCACAAGGGGTGACAGTGCAGCTAAGAAAAGGCTCTTTCACTGACTGTGCATACTGTTGCAGAGAGGTCACTGGGTCAAGGATTGACAATGTAACATGGACAATGTCATTTTTGACTATGGTTAGACCCAGCTGGCAATGTGGCAAAGCCAAACACTTCACAGGAGGGTCATCACATTTTAACAGCAATGCAGCAGTTTCATTCATACAATTAAGATCAGGTAACTTAAAATTAACTGAATTACTTACATGAATCATTGACTTGTACCAATATAGTGAAACTATAAATCTATAACTTCAGCTACACTGAAAATTTTGGTTCCCCAGGTTTCAATTTACAAACAATAATCTCTGCACAAGCTCTAATAGTGACTTAGATCTAATGACTCTACAAGTCCTTCAGACAAAGGTTCCAAATTAAGTTGGGTAGTAAAATATGTAAGATTATGATTCTTTAATCAAACCATGATTCGCTGTTTCATGAGCATGGAAATTATCACAGGCCTCAAAACTTGATTTGTAATCATTTCCACTTGTAACACTGATGACTTTCTAGCTAGTATAACTACTTTAAAGAATATACAACTATTAGTTAACATCCCAGTACATTGTTCACAGGTAAAACAAACAAAAAAAAACCTTTGGACTGAAACCATTTGTATGGATAGTTGCATTAGCCCAAGTCACTAACTCACCTAGAAGCAATAGGAGCTGGCTTGTGATTTTAACTTAATCAACTGAGCACCAGGCCCAAAGGACCTAAACTATCCATGCCAGGATGATAAGAGAATATTGAAACATTTGGGACCCAGATGTTGCAGGAGACACAAAACATTTGGTCTGGAAAGAACAGGAATCTTAGGGAAGTGTTGTCTCTCAAGCAACATGGAGCCATAGAAATAGTGGGCTTGATAGGTCATAAACAGAAGACATGACTTAGCTAGGAGTGGCAAGGAGACATTAAGATTGGAGACTGGAGATGCAGAAGGTCATACAAACCAGGGCTTACAGAGGCAGCAGAATAGAAGCCTGAAGTAGACAAGAGAGAGGGAAGAGGAGAAAGAGTAGGGCTTGTCAATGCAAAACCTGAGTCAGAACGGTACCAATCTCTGAGCTATAAGGCAACAGGTTACGGACTTCCAATGGAAACGTGTCAGTCTGTACTGTCAACAAATGGGCCACGAACACCACTAGAATGCTAGGAGAGTATCAATGACAGGGATTACACTATGGAGCCAGGGGTATTTGGAAGAGTGGGAATGGGAGGGGAGCTTGAAGTAGGATTCGCAACTAGCAGGATGGAGAATGGAACAATTGGGTGTTCACCAAGCATGCTTAGCAGGGAGGAAGAAAAGCAGGAGTAAAGCATGGGTCAAACCTCAAATGAGATATGAACAAAATGAGCAAAAAGAACCTTGATTAAACAGGGACAAGAGACAACTACTGTGGTAAACAAAATGTTGCACTTATATCCCAATGATATAATTGTTCCACCTTTTCACAAACCATATCTAGATCTAATTGTCATCAGGTCACAAACAGAAACAGGCTCTTCAGCCAACCATGGTCTCACGACATTTCAATCCCAGACACCTAGTACAGGCATTTTAACGAAATACACAAGAGGCCAAATGTGAAATGGAGTTATTAGAACATAGAACAGTACAGGCCCTTCAGTCCACAATGTTGTACCGACGTAGCTAATCCCTCCTACCTAAAGAACACCCATATCCATTTTCTTCTCATTCATGTGCCCATCCAAGCCCCTCTTAAAAGCCCCCAATGAATATGTCTCCACCACCCTATCAGGCAATGCATTCCAGGCATCCACCACTCTCTGAGTAAAAAATGTACCCCTCATGTCTGTTCTAAACCTACCCCCTCTCACCTTAAATGCATGCCCTCTGGTATTGGATCACTCAATAATGGGAAAAAGATATTGCTTGTCCACCCTATCTATGCCCCTCATAATTTTATGCACTTCCAACAGATTAAGGAATTATTTCCTAGAAATGCTCTTGCACCAGTTGAATGCATTTTAGGCCCTCACCAAGCATAAAAATTTCCTTTCAGTTTGTCCATTAGTCATGTCTTGATACTTCAGTGTAGTACTTAATTATCTTCAGACATTATTACTGTGACATTTAATACAATACTATGTGTCATTATAATGTTATTAAACTGAAATTGGACTGTTTTTACTTACAGGAGAATAAATAGACATTAAAACGTACACTGTTCTTCCCTGAACAGTTTCAGTTTTATCCATCCCTTCATCTTAAATAGTTAAGGAAATCCAATGAAATGAATTACTTCTAGAAAAAATATTTCTGGTGAACTGTTCTGTTAAACAGATGGAGGTTAACAATGAAGTCCTAAACATTTGTCAGTCAATTAAACTTCAACTATTTTAGCACCAGGTTCTACCAAAATTTATTAATATGAGCTTGTGTTTTTTTTTGAAGCAAGGTTGAGCAGACGAAGCTTAAAGTCTCTGACATATTTAATGTGACAGGAGTCAAGGGGCATGGAGCTGTGATATTACTCAAGCTTATCTTCAAGACTAGCTGAACACAGTTTTGCTTAACATTTTCTACATGCCGCCATGCCTGTGTATTACCTGCTACAATGATCAATCTATTTCAGACCAAGAACCATTAACATTGTCAACAACAACTTATCAGCAGCAGCCAATTCTACCTGCTTCTGACAGAAATCCAGATGGTGCAACTGTGATAGATTAATGACTTTTTATTTGCATGGTTATATGAAATAGATGTCATTTTATCACAGTCCACCAGGTTGCAGTCCACCAGAAAAGTCTCCAAATTTTCAACCCATAAACTTCTGATCTTTTTGATGATCAACAGTCAAAAATAACTACATAAACATATCAATTAAGAGTTCAAAATGAAAAAAATATAAACTGGTATATCATACAAATACTAAATGCTATCACAATCCTGATTACAGTTATGCTCACTAACTAAAATGGCCTTTAAAATATGAAATGAAAGGGTTTTAATTGTTTGCAGTCTTCTACCTATGCAGTCATACAATAATGGAATTCAAATGAAGTGAAATGGCAAAACCAAGTTATGTGGTGTTAAAGTTATCATCTAAAGTAACAAATATAATTCAAGTCCCGAAGTTGCTCTCTTTTAAAAGTTATGGTGCACCAATTTTATATGGGAAAGTTGCTCTATTTTTAGGCCAGTTACATCTGCAAGTAAAAATATTGTTTAATTAAGGGTACTGTACTCAGTACTTTAATTCATGTCAAAGACAATTACAGAAGAAAAATAACAGTTACAACCAGTTTTATCAAAAATTACCCATGGGCTCCAAAGAATATTCTGTAAAATATGACAGATAAAAAATGCTGACATTTTTTAAAAACGTTTAAAGTGAGATGCTCGTTGTGGCAATAATGCAGGTAATTTAAAATATTATAATGCTCTTCTCTTACAATAATGGGAAAACTGCTAAAACTAATGTGTTCTTTTTAATGAAACTGACAACTAGCAATACAAAAGTAATAACATTACTGCACAGTTAGGTCTTAATCTGACTTTGGGATCAATGCTATTAACACAATTTTGTTTGGAGGTTCTGAAGGTAGCACCAGCACAGTAAAACATAAATAATGTAATTCAATAAACAGTATATTAAAATTGTAAAAGCAAGAATAGCTGAAAAACAGCAAAATAAAATAGATAATGTACACACAGAGTACGAAAGAGGAGCTTCCTGGATGAAAAATGTTTGCGCATAACATCCTAAATTTAAAACATTTGAGATAAACAAAAGCCATATTTTAGTGGGTTTCATTTATTCCACACTCACCACAAAATCATGCAATTCCGTAATATAATGCTTGACCAATGTAGGATACGCCTTTGTAGGCAACATAGATATCCTACCCTTTTATAGAGCAAAATACTCAGACCAATATCTCACAGGTTTGTCACTCCTCTTGTTTCCTTCTTTACAGGCTTAACTCTCCACATACATTTTCTTTTTCTGTCCCTGCTCATTCTCTTCTCTCGCATTTGACATCAATGCAAAACAAAGATACTGGGGTCTTTTTTCCTACAATGTGACAGCCTTTCCTTTTACCAGCAAGACCTCTACAGTGTCAAGAGACTGAATTCCTTAAAAGGAAAATAACACAAGCCAAAGATTCATAAAATGTTTGAACACAGTTCCAATTGTACCTGCAGTAGCTTTTTGAAAGAGCATTCTACTTAGCCCCAGATCTCCACTTGTCTATAATCCTCATCCCCAAATATCCAATCAGATCACTTTTTAAAGTATTAATGTGCTTGCCTTTCACCATCTTGTCCAGAAGAGCATTCCTGATCTTGATAAATC
Organism: Pristis pectinata; assembly: GCF_009764475.1. Lineage (NCBI taxonomy): Eukaryota > Metazoa > Chordata > Chondrichthyes > Rhinopristiformes > Pristidae > Pristis > Pristis pectinata. The sequence continues at coordinate 26,405,173 of NC_067414.1, read as the reverse complement.
TGAGTAAAAGATGTTGCCTCATATCACTTCAGATCCCTTGTTGACAATTTTGAATCTTATTTCTTATGGAATCATATGCCAAAGGGGAAAGTTTTTCTCTATCTATCCCAACAAAACCTATCAGTTAGGTTACCTCATAACTTTCTCTTTTCTCAGGAAAACAATCCTTCACTCTACTTCAGCTATAAGTGTAACAAGCCAGTACCATCCTATTAAAATATTTTATGTACCTTTTCCTAGGATTTTATATTTTTCTTGAACATGAATTGGCCACAATATTTCAAGTGATCTCCAGAGAATGAGCACTTTCAATTTGGTATTCTATTCCTCTACTTATAAACCCAAGTAACCATGTATTTTAACTTATCACTTGCCCTGTCACCTTTAAGGTTTTGCAGACATGAGCACTCATTTGTGTACATTATAGTCGATTGTCTTCCATTGTTCATCCTCCAAGTGTGTATCCTTTGAACTTTGATGTCCATTTCATAAACCTACTTGTATCAATAGAAGCCAATATCTAACATCACCATCAACATTTTCCCAAGTTATAGTATTGCTTGTATTAAAAATGTTTCTTTCTATATCTGCTTATGGAAAATGAACACATCCGCCCATTACATTCCTGCTAACAAGGGAATTTAGTACCCACACTGTGATTTTCACCTTACATCCTCTTAAGGTCTCCTCAGTGACGTTTTATTGAATGGCTTTTGCAAACCGCTAAGTATACATACAGCACAACCTTCTCTATCACTTCTTCAAAGAATTCAATTATTAGTTGGAAATGATAAGCCTTTTAAAAGCTGTCCATGATTATCCCATGCTCTTTTAAATACACAAAACAGATGTACATTTTGAAAATACCAGCTGTATTCTAAAGGGAGTGCTTTTGGTGTCTTTACATTTGGAAGACTATTCACAAGAGCCTTATAATTATATTTAATCCATTTTATTTAGTGTCCTTTATAACTACAGGACCCAACTGCTTCTCAGAAATTGACCATCTCTGACAATGTTATGCTAACAAACGCACAGCCATTTTGGTTAAAAGTAAGTCCACAGCAATGAAATAAATGCCAGTTAATCTGATTTGCTGCTGTTGGTTGAGGTACAATTTATGGCGAGTAAACAGGGCAAACTGCCTTACACATTTTCACATAACACACAGCACTGTTTATGTTTCTAGCAGTAATGCAACACCACTAAAACAAATAAATCAAAATATTAGTAGCAAGAAATCTTACACGTTATTTCTGTTTAATCTTTTCTTCCCTTTCTCTCCTCTATTCCATTTTAACATGTCCTACCTGCTAAATATACCCCTGCCCTCTCATTTTTAAAATGATTAGCGCTATTTTTGTTTTGAATCTCTCATTATCTATTCACATTGGTCCCACATTCTTAATGGGTACCAAGGAGTAAGACCTCGTTGAGAAGGGAACCAACTCTAAAATGATGCTAGCCATTTAACTGAGGTTGGGGGTTAGATTTTTAAATAATAAAAAAATGAATGGTATTGAAGTGACCAAGATGTTAATCCAAGCATTTCAGAATGGCAGATTGGAAGGAAAATGGCAAGAGGGATAACAGCAAGTGTTAGCTGTCTAGGAAAAGTTGTCAGTTTTAAAAAGGGTTTCTTTGTGGTGGTGAAAGAGCATTCAAGATGTACAAGGGGATTACTTTTGTTTATGGAGACAAACTGTTCAAATTGATGAAGGTTTAAAAAAGCACCATAAAATATCAGTGGCTGAGTAGAAGGAACATCACTTTTTTTTTTAAAAGAGGTCTTCAAATTGGAGGATGGCAAATGTTGTCCCCTTATTCAAAAAAGGTAGTAGGGATAGCCCAGGGAATTATAGACCAGTGAGCCTTACGTCTGTGGTGGGCAAGCTGTTGGAAAGGATTCTTAGAGATAGGATCTACGGGCATTTCTGCTGTGGCACACAGCTGTTTCAATTATAAAATTCCTGTGCAAGTATAAGGCTCATTTAGGGTGAAAAAGTTGTTGTTTAAAGCCAATGGTAAATCATAAGCAGTAAACCAAAAGGGTTGATGTTTGTGCACATACAGTGTATGTATGTATGTATATATACCCATACACACATTTATGAGCTTTCTGTAAATCTGTGGTTTTGAACACCAGAGCTCCAAAAGTTCACTTGACAGATCTAGAGAGTCAGGATTCTCCCTACTGACCTTCTCCCAGAAATACTACTATCATTGTTCACAGTCAAAATATCCTAAAACCTTGCAATTAAGACTCCCCTTATTTTTCTGCCAATGTTCATACAAGTAAGCCTCAAGCTCTAAACGTGATGCCAGATCTTGGAAGAGCAAACCAACCTGTGTTATTCATCAGTATTTTCTTTCAAAAGGACCAGCTAGGCTATAGTTACTTTGTATATTCTGCACTAAAAGAATTATTTCTAGCTGTCACAACATCATTGCACAGAGCAGGCCATGATAAAACAATAATGCATCAGTTTGCCAAGTGCTTGTCATATACTGAACAGAATACTTAGATCGTGAGTTTCAAAGGTTTAAGCCCTTTCCTGGATTTCATCATCGTTGTTCAGACTAACCACTTCAGTGTTGGCACTGAGAAAGTACAACATTGTTGGAGGTTCAACATTTTAGATGTGACACTAAATCACAAAGCCACCTACATATTCTGATAGGCATGGTTTCCACTGCACTTTTTCAAATTTCAGCCAGCAGTTCTTCTGTAATCCTGGCTAACATTGACCCTTCAATTAATTTCACCAGTTTAGTTTGTAATTTGTCTGATTTGCTGTGTGTACACTAGGTTTACTGTGTTTCTAAATGAAACTCTATGGCTATAAACCACTTTGGGACAACAGGAGGTTGTGGACAGCATGTACAAATTCAGGTTCTTTTATTAATAATAAAATAAAATCTGTGGCATCCCAGAGTGATTTAGACCTTGGAGTCATCCACTCAGGAAAGTTGTAGGCCATTTAATACAGAGATAAAGAAGATTCTGAATCTTTGGAATTCTCTAGGCCAGGGGTCTGTAAATGCTCAGTCAATGGAAAAATTCAAGATTAAAATTGATAGAGTTTCAGGCACAAAAGGAATCAAGACATTTAGTGGGAAGATGGAGTGGGTGCAGAAATTTAACAATGATATTATTGATTAACAGAGGATGTTGAATGGGCTACTAGCCTATTTCTGCTCCTATTTCATATTTTCTAGTGTTAAATAAGTTCCTCATGCTCTGTTCCAAATCCCTATACAAAATTAGTTCAAAATCACCACAGCTTAATAATCAATATTGTTTTGAAAAGCTTTACAATATGTTCTCTTTTGTACAGAACTTGATTTTAAAACTGAAAAATGTGTATATTTGATAAAATGATTCAGGTCAAGCATTTTTTTTAGCCTCCATGCTTAATATCATCAGTAAGTCCATAGTCAGCTGTAAACAATTGCAAATCTGTAAAATACTGCCACTTGGAAATGTTTATAATCATTACTGTTTTGGTGTAGCCCAAATATTATGTCTGGCCTCCATTCAGTGGTATGCTTAAGATGGCAGGAATTCATCAAGTGAGGAACTGTAAAGTCTGCTCTAGCAGGATGCACAACCATACTTCTCCAGCTGTTTTGTTTTCACAGTCTGCATTTAAGCACATTCAATCCTTATGCAGACTTGAAGGCAAAATTTAAGGTATGCTTTCCTTTCATAACACAAAGCCCTTCCTCTACTAACAATGGTTAAATTACTAGACTGATAATCCAGAGATGCAAGTTCACATCCCACCATGGCAACTGTGGAATTTAAATTCAGATTTTTTTTTAATGTGGAAATTTAAAAAAAACAACTAATCAATAGTAATGATAATAACAAAATTACCAGATTACCATAAAAACCTATTTTCTTTGGAGTTTACTCCAGACTTGAAACAGTATAATTGATTCTTAACTATCTTCTGAAGAAACTTACAAAGCTATTCAGTTGTACCATAACACTGTATTAAAACAGAAAAGGGATAAAATAAGATAGATTACCAGCATCAACTTAGGCACTGGTTCAGACAGAGAAAAGTTGCTTCTAGCTCAGTCAACCTTTCAAAGTACTTCTCACAAATATCTGGGCGCTGACATATAAATGGGAAAGCAGTCCCAAAGAGCAGTCAAGCAGCAGCTAGACATAACTATCCTTACAGAATCATACTTCACAGACAATGTGGCAGACTCCTCTATCATAATCTCTGGGTGAATCCTGTTCCACCAGCAGGCCAGAGTGCGTGAATGGGAGATAGTAGTTCTGGGAGTCCAGTGACTTCAGACTTCATTAATTTTCATGGCATCAGGTCAAACATGAGGAAGGATCTCTCCCAATTTCTATCCTCCTTCAGCTGATGAATCAGTGCTCTCCTATGTTAGAGGAACACTGAAAGTAGCAAGGGCACAGAGTTTACTCCATTTGGGGACTTCAAGTGGCTTGGTAGCATTACCACTGACCAAGCTGGCCAAGTCTTAAAGGACAAAGCTGCCAGACTGGATCTGCAATAGTGGTGGCGTTATCAACATGACCTTCTCGTCACTAATCCACCTGTTACATCTGTCCTAAAAATGAGGTAGCAACTTGATGATATTGCAACACTAATGCATGTGTGCTAAAAAGGTAAAACACCATGCAATAAACAAAGCTAAATGATCCCATAATCCCAACATCCTCACAGAACAAATCAAAGCTCTGCAGTCTTGTCACATCTAGATATGAATGGTGGTGGACGATTAATAAACTACCAAGAACAGGCAGCTCCAAGAACATCCTCATCATCAACAATGGCAGGGCCAGAAAGTGGTAAAGTCATAACCATAGAACAATACAGCACAATACAGGCCCTTCGGCCCACCATGTTGTGCCAACCTTCAAACCACACCTAAGACTATCTAACCCCTTCCTCCCAGATATCCCTCTATCTTAAATTCCTCCATATGCTTATCTAACAGTCTCTTGAACTTGACCAACGTATCAGCCCCCACTACCACCCCAGGCAGCGCATTCCATGCACCAACCACTCTCAGGGTGAAAAACCTCCCACTGACATCTCCCTTGAACTTCCCACCCATTACCTTAAAGCCATGACCTCTTGTATTGAGCATTGGTGCCCTGGAAAAGAGACGCTGGCTGTCCACTCTATCTATTCCTCTTAATATTTTGTATACCTCTATCATGTCTCCCCTCATCCTCCTTCTCTCCAATGAGTAAGGCCCTAGCTCCTTTAGTCTCTCCTCATAATCCATACTCTCTAATTCAGGCAGCATCCTGGTAAATCTCCTCTGCACCCTCTCCAACGCCTCCACATCCTTCCTATAATGAGGCAACCAGAGCTGGACACAGTACTCTAAGTGTGGTCTAACCAGAGTTTTGTAAAGCTGCATCATTATTTCGAGGCTCTTAAAATCGATCCCATGACTTATGAAAACTAACACTCCATAAGCTTTCTTAACTACCCTATCCACCTGTGAGGCAACTTTCAGTGATCTGTGGATATGAACCCCCAGATCCCTCTGCTCCTCCACACTGCCCAGAATCCTGCCATTTACCTTGTACTCCGCCTTGGAGTTTGTCCTTCCAAAGTGTACCACCTCACACTTCTCCGGGTTGAACTCCATCTGCCACTTCTCAGCCCAGCTCTGCATCCTATCAATATCCCTCTGTAAGCTTCGACAGTCCTCCACACTATCCACAACACCACTGACCTTTGTGTCATCTGCAAACTTGCTAACCCACCCTTCCACCCCCTCATCTAAGTCATTAATAAATATCACAAAAAGTAGAGGTCCCAGAACCGATCCCTGTGGGACACCACTAGTCACAGCCCTCCAATCCAAATGCACTCCCTCCACCACAACCCTCTGCTTTCTACAGGCAAGCCAATTCTGAATTCACACGGCCAAGCCTCCCTGGATCCCTTGGCCTCTGACCTTCTGAAGAAGCCTACCATGCAGAACCTTGTCAAATGCCTTATTAAAATCCATGTAGGCCACATCTACTGCACTATCCTCATTAATCTTCTTGGTCATCTCCTCAAAGAACCCTATCAGACTTGTGAGGCAAGATCTTCCCTTCACAAAGCCATGCTGGCTGTCCCTAATCAGTACATGATTCCCTAAATGCTCATAGATCCTATCTCTTAGAATCCTTTCTAGCAGCTTACCCACCACAGACATAAGGCTCACTGGTCTGTAATTCCCTGGACTATCCCTACTACCTTTTTTGAATAAGGGAACAACATTCGCCACCCTCCAATCCTCCGGTACCATCCCCGTGGACAACGAGGACTCAAAGATCCTAGCCAACAATTCAGCAATCTCCTCCCTCACCTCACGAAGCAGCCTGAGGAATATTCCGTCAGGCCCCAGGGACTTATCTGTCCTAATATTTTCTAACAGCTCCAACACATCCTCTCTCTTGACATCTACATACTCCAGAACATTACCCTTACCAACACTGTCCTCAGTGTCATCAAGACCCCTCTCCTTGGTGAATACTGAAGAGAAGTATTCATTGAGAACCTCACCCACTTCCACAGCTTCTAGGCACATCTTTCCACCTTTGTCTTCAATTGGACCTACCTTTACTCTAGCCATCCTTCTGCTCTTCACGTACGAGTAAAAAGCCTTGGGATTCTCCTTAACCCTACTCACCAAAGCCTTTTCATGTCCCCTTCTTGCTCTCCTCAGCCCCTTCTTAAGTTCCCTCCTTGCTACTCTATATTCCTCACGAGCCCTGTCTGATCCTTGCTGCTTACACCTTATGGATGCTGCCTTCTTCTTCCTAACTAGTTGCTCCACCTCTCTTGTCACCCATGGTTCCTTCACCCTGCCATTCCTTCTCTGCCTCACCTGGACAAATTTACCCCTAACATCCTGCAAGAGATCCCTGAACATCGACCACATCTCCACAGTACATTTCCCTTCAAAAATGTCATCCCAATTTACACTCTCAAGTTCTCGCCTTATAGCCTCATAATTCGCATTTCCCCAATTAAATATCTTCCCGTCCTCTTTGCTCCTATCCCCGTCCATGACAATGCTAAAGGATATTGAGCAGTGGTCGCTGTCCCCCAAATGCTCACCCACCGATAGATCTGTCACCTGACCTGGTTCATTACCTAAAACTAGATCTAATATGGCATCCCCTCTAGTCAGCCTGTCAACATACTGTGACAGGAATCCGTCCTGGACACACTTAACAAACTCTGCCCCATCTAAACCTTTGGCACTAAGCAGGTGTCAATCAATATTTGGGACAACATTCGCCAATAATAACTGATGTATTTGAGACTATATTCAGCTAGAAATGCCAAGTGGTTGATGCATCTCAACAAATACTCTGGTAGCAAAAGCAGATCAGCGATAGAGTACTCAGTGATTCGCCTCTGACAACACAAAGTCTTTCTATCTTATGCAAGACATGTCAGAAGTGTGATTGAATATTCAGCTCCAACAATACTCTAGATATTGACACCAGCCAGAACAAAGCAGCTCATGAGACTGATGTCCTATCCACAACACTGAACATTCATTCTCTCCACCACCAGATGCACAATGGATGTAATGTGTACCATTTACACAATGCACTGCAGCTACTTTCTCAAGAATATTCCATCACCACCACCCCAAACCCACAACCTGTACCAAGATGGTAAAAGGCTAGAGGTGCACTGGGAACAACACTATTTGCACGTTTGCCTCGATGTCGCACACCATCCTGACTAGGAAATATATCACTGCTCTCTCATCACCAATGGAACTAAATCAGAGAATTCCCTACCCAACAGCTCTGTGGGGACACCTCCATCAAAAGCACTGAAGCAGTTCAAGAAGGCCGCTCATCACCACCTTTTCAAGAGCACTGAGGGATGGGCAATAAATGGTGGCCTTGCTAGAGACATCCACATTCCAAAAATATGAATAAAGAAGAAAAAAAGTATCTCTCATGCTTCTGCTATCCAAACCACTAACCACAATCTTTGGAATGAAAGCCCCTCCCTAATAAAACTTTACACTTTTGACCAACTGCCTTACTAATATGCTGCTGCAATTATAATGCCTGTCATACTAAAAGAACAGGAACTGCTTCATAATACCCATCAAATGCAAAATTTCCAACCTTAAAATGTGTTCCATCTGTTTTTTTTTTCAAATCTCACATATAATATGTATATGGTTTAGTAGTCATATATATAAATGAGTTCTTCCCTTTCCCAGAAAACATTCAGTCAAACTACAATCTATTCTTCCCACATTTTCTCCCAAGAGGGAATTAGCTAAAAACTTTATAAATAGATAGCAGGCTTGTTGGCATACAAACATAGGTTAACCTTCCCATGGATCAGTAACTTCTGACAAGAGTGAGGCAAAATTGGCACCTCTTTTGTCAGCCCTCCCAATAAATTTGATACTTCAGGAATATTACAATCTCAGTTGTCAGATCCAATTTTCTCAGCTTTGAGGGAAAAAAGGGGCTACAATAAATATAGGTCAATGGATGGAAAATTCTCAATTATCTAATTAACTACATTAAAAAGTAAAAAGAAAACTTGTTTTTACTTCGCTCATGATCTCATAGTCAATAAGCATTATTGTAGTTGTGGTTATACAGAAAAATTTCACAAAAAAAATAAGATAAACGAACACTTTTTGTTATTAGTTACACTGGTTGAGGAATAATTGAGAAAACATCCCCTATAAGTACATGGGCGTGGATAGTTTTAGGATCAGACTTGATGGTCCCAGAATTAAATGCATAATGAATAACAGTAATCAGCATTACCAAGAAGAAACAAAATGAAGCAAAACTTCAGAATCAGTTTTGATCTAATATTTCTATCTATGCCAAAGATGACTGCCTGTGTGCAGTTCAAAAACAAGTACTTATGTGTTGGAATGTTACCATTGGTAGCAATTGGATTCAATCTACCAAAATGCATTCAAAACACACCTATTATTATAATAAAAATAGGACATCTATATCACCATCTTCAATGGATTTGAATTTGGGGGAAGGTCTGAATTAAAGCTTAAGCTTTGGAACAAAGTTCCAGACTTTTTAAGACAGATGCAATCAATAGGTATAAAGAGTTGTTTTATATTTATTAAATCAATGTCTTCTATTTATATCTGTGACTTACATTAAATTATTAATGGCATGGATGAATTTGTCAATACCAAAGAAAAAATACAAACTACTACTGTGCTATAATTCTCCTCTGTCTGACATTGGACTTGGCTAATAATGGCAAGCAAGTACAAAATAAATATCAGGTTCAATTCTTGCATATGCAATTAACTCCATGCACCCCAGCTTCACATTCAGAATCCAAAATAATGTAAGTATAGGGAAGGAGAACAACATTCAGAATGTGGCTTTCCATTATACAATTTAGACTTTTGAGAGTTTGCACTATTTCCTCAGCCCAATGATGACACATTAATATACAATAACTGGATTCCATGAAAGTTGTGTTCAAATCTAGGAGGCATATAAAACTTGATTTTCTAAAGAATTGTAAATTATCAAAGACTTACAACAATGCAAAAGCTCAAAATATGGTTGACTTTTACATACAGAATAATTATTTTTTCTCAACAAACTATCTTGGGTACTAGTCAGTATTAGTCCAGTAACGTAACCACTGTGATAGCATACACTAAAAATTAAATTATGTTATCTTTCTTATCTTCTTTGCGCAAAATGATCATTTCCACAAATGAAGATATTAACAATCATTGATGTCCTCATCAATGGAAACATGTTCAAGAGGAGATAGAAAGTAATATTTCTGATTACCGATGGATCTTACCTACACGCTTAGGTTAGAGAAGCTAGGGTCAGTTTCTTGGAGAAAAGAGGTGAAGGGGAGATTTGAAAGAGACATACAAGATTATGACAGATAAATAAAAGCTACTCCCATTAGCTGATGGTACAGGGAGTAGGAAATATAGATTCAAGGTTATGGGCAGCAGATATTGGTGGTGCGGAGTGCATGATGTGAAGAAAATCATTTTTTTGCCATAGTGGTAATGATCTGGACCTCTTATAAGGTTGGCCTAAGAAGATAAGATCAATAATTTAAAAAGCAAATCATATTGCCATTTGAGGGAAATCAACTTGCAGAGTTACGGAAATAGAGCAAGGGAATGGGACTTGCTGGTTTGCTCTACAGAGAATTGGCATGGAGTCATGAGATGAACACTTTCTTCTAAGCTGAAATGACCCATGACTTACCTTTCCCATTCCACAGGTTCAGATTCAACACCAGGTCGGAACTGTATAAGATCTGAATAATGTTTCTTCAGCATAATGCTGGGAAATCTCAACAAGATCAGACTCTGCTTCTAGACTCTGTACCTCTGAGAAGAGAATATTACACCAGGGCTAACCTGGGAGAAATAACAGCTTAAACATGGCATCTTAAGTAAAATGCTGACTAAATCAACACGGTCAGGGCACGATAGCATGGAAATGAAATGATAACAAGGAAATAAACGGCATTTGATCTGTTGGGGAAATTAGGCACTGGGAGAAAGATTTATTTGCCAAATATTTAGGTAAGTCCATGACATAATCTGAATGCCAAATGTACCTCAGTGTGCTAGCTGCGCTTGGAAACTTGACAAACCATTCACAAAAAAATATAACATATTACACCCTGCTGATACGATAATTCTGTGGTTTCCATTCAAACTGGTCTACTCACAGAATAAGATGAGAAAATAACATTATTCCAACATTTTGAAAAATGAAAATAGAAACTAAAACATGAATTTACAATATTCTCACACATTAAATAAAATTAAATCTGTTTCCAACATATACTGCTCTGCAATCAGTCACTAAATCAATATTTACACACACCTGAACTGTGGAACTGATCTCTGCAGCAAATCCTCCTGTTATTGGAGCTTCATGGCTAATAAGCAACCTTCCAGTTTTCACAACAGACTAAAATAGAAGGAAAAAAAAATTACTTGACACATAAATGCACAACCTGGAACATTATGGCATAAAGTGTAAGCAAATAATGGAATCTTGTCATTTCATAATGACAAAGAGTGACGCAAAATAGCAGAAAGAGACCTTGCAGAGAATTGGTATTGTGTTGCATCACATTGTGCCCACTACACAATTCAATTTCTCTTAAAAACAAACAGGGACATATAGAATCTGGTAGTTGTGAAGGTGTAATTCATGGTTTATGTTCCAGGCCCTCTGTCCGCTTGGCATATGAACATACAGAGGAAACCCAGACATAAACAATGGCTCCAAAAGCTAGCAAAGTATATTTGGATAAAATATAGGTAAAAGTATATATGCTTCTATAATTTTAACTGATGCTTCCATGATCAGTGCCATCCACCTGTGAGGTCAGATTCTGTGTGATTTAAAAGGTACTGGCTGGAGCAGGAGTCAGGCCGACACAGTGAACCAATTAGTTCCCCTTTAGTTGAGGGCGGTAAGTTCAAAGGAGATGTGCAGGGTAAGTTTTTTTGAACAGAAAGTGCTGGGTACCTGGAATGCACTGCCAGGGTTTTTAGTAGAGGTAAATAAAATACAGGCATTTAAAAGGTGTCCACCACCCCACAACTTCCAGCTACTGAAATGTAATCTTCAATATACCACCACCCAACACCACTACAACTCCCAATTTATGCTCCCGCAAACCAGGACTACCTCCCAGCAACTCCCCCAAAAACCCAAACTCCAGCCTGCAACCTCCACCTACACCCCAAAACCCAAATCAACTGACTTGCAACCCCCACCTCCTACCCAAAATTCTTATCAACTGCTCCATGATCACCAGCTACCCACCACCATCCTTGAAACCCTAATCAGCTTCTCCGCAACCTCATTATACCCAGCTAACTCCCATGACTGCCTACCAGTTCCCTTCGCAACTCCCAGTATTATTTCAAAACCCCGACTGACTACCTCACAAACCCACTCTATTCCCCTGCAGACCCCACCTACTACCGTGCACCCTCCAATCCATCAACCCACAAACCCCATCTACCATTCAGAACCCCAGCTCCCGAATAATCCTGAAACCACAAGCCACTGCACCGTTATCCCCAGCCCCCACCCACATCTGCCACCCAACAGCCTCCAGTTGAAAACCTAATTTAGCATTCTGCAACCCAGTCCACTACAGTGCATCTCCCACATTTCAATTACAACCACTGGCCATCAGCCTACAAGTGCCATTCAATAATCACAACTCCAACTACTGCCCTGCAACTCTGTCTACCATCCTACAACTCTCAGCCATCAATCACAGCTACCAGCTATAAGCCTGCAACTCCTGACTACCAATTATAACCCCCTTGTTACCCCTCCACAATCCCTGACCAAGAAATGTAATTCCCCAGTCACCGCCCTGCAACTCACAACCACCAATTGTAACCTCCAGCTGCCATCCTGTAATTCTCACCCTGCCCTGCAACCCCAACTCACTCATCCCATAATCTCCAACTACTGCTCTGCAACCTTAATATACTGCCTTTGATTTGATTATATTGTCTCTCAACCCCTGGCTACCAACAGCAACCCCAACTAATGCCCTGTAATTCTCATCTACCATCCTAAACCCCCCAATAACCAATCGCAGCCCATCTACTGCCCTGCAACTTCCAGCTACCACTGCAATCTCCAGATAGTGTCCCACAAATCCCTGGCTACCATCTCTCAATTCCAGGCAGCTGGACAAACCACAAATTTGATCACACTCCCCTAATGGTCCATGGCAGACCACTCTTTCTCCAACTCTCCAATATAACTTGCCCCAATGCATCATTAGGCCTTTCAATCGCCGACCTTCCCCTGTAGCTCCCATCCTGCCAATTTCTGCCTCCCATTTTCACATAGGCAAGTGACACCCTGGGTCTCCTGCACAAATGAATTTCTGAGCAACAGGCCGGGAACAAAATGTTCATTGGCCCATTGAGCAGCAACTGACTAACTCGCGCTTCTACTTTCTGGGCCCATTTCTTTTCTCAACACAATATTATTAAGGTTTAGCTTCTAAGCTCAGTCTTTTATCTTATCCCCAATCCAAGATAAAACCAGTGGAAATACTAATTTATCTTCAACATAGTTAAAGTACTCAACATAAATATCATCACCCCTCAATGCTAATCGTCTCTGTTTAACTGTAAAGTGTATCTCTCAGAATTTAAATATGGCAAAGACATTAAAGACCAGCTTCACAGTGCTAATCAAATACAGTGGTGCATATATTAATCTTTTAATCTGTTATGTGTAAGAAATCCACACTGGCTATTGTATACTTAAGGATATTTGATGGCATATTCCCTATTAAAAGTACAGTTTATTAACATAATAAACTTGACTCTCTCTTATACAGGAAAATATAAAATGTGTAACAATTCAAAATTCTATTGAAATGTTATAAGGTATGCATAAACTAGCATTGTCAAATTGTCTTGACTGTAACTAGTAGGTCCATAGAACGTTTCAGCTCACAAACAAGCTTTAAACGCATTCCATCATGAAGTTTTCCATCATAATGAGGAAGTGAAGGGTTAAGAATTGCAACCATACCTATAACTGGTAAACAAAGAATATATATATGCATTTATATTTCTCTAGCAAGGACTAGCAAGCTGCTGACCCACTAGTTAAGTTGGAACGTTAAGTATGTTAACTGCCATTGTTTTGGGTAATGAACCATTCCGTTACGTCAGACTGTGGCGATACTGGGTGTAATTAACATCGAGGTGGAGGCTTGGTCTAAACAATGAAGAGTGATACCTGCCTTTGAACGCCTTGATTATAACTCAATTATACTAAGACAAGAGGTGTGATAGTTGTCTCGGGATCTCTATAGCTTGACCGAAACTCGCGGTGCTGTATGCATGGGATGTGCGTGACAACTCCTGTATAAATGTTTGTCTGCCCTTTGTGCGGGGAGAACTCGGGAAGCGACTCTTAGTGAGTGCTGAAGAGAACTCTCCTAGCAGTGCACTGCTAATAAAGGTACTTGTTCGAATCGACCTCGAGGCACTGTGTTACTTACAGCGGACAGAAGGGGAAAATTAATTTCGGGACGACAATAAGACCCACCCAAGTTATTTGTACTCTTAATCATTATCTGCGCTTTTTAATGGTATAATAGTTTTAAAAATAACTATTTAATTTGCTTATAAAATGAGTTATGCTTCACAACTGGTTTAATGGAAAAGAATTCCACTTCTAACTGCCTTTTATGTAATGATTTTCTTTTTCTCCAACTGCTTCAGTATTTTGTCTGAGTTTCTATAATTTGTGCCTTTGGATTATAGTCAAACAGTGGAAGCAATTGATATTTACCTTGTAAAAAGTTCAAAAGGTTTGAGAGTAATAGAAATGTGGAGAAAAAGTGCAATACCAGAAGATTAGAAAACCATGGCATTACATTAAAAAAAGGATTCATAGCTGCTGTCCCTTTAATACTTGGTTCATTTTTCTCATCTGTAGCCACAAATGTTGCAGCTTTTGACTTCTTTTTACATCTCATGTTCAACAGAAATGTAAAAGAATCACTTCTCTTAAAAGGAGCTTGAAAGGTACCTTCCCAAAAGAAAATGAAACTTGTTATTAATATATGTTTCAAGTTACCTTCTCAAATGACAGTGGAAAAGTATTTACAATACATGATATTTAGCTTAATTTCATTGGATCATTTGGATTCTACTCAGATGTCACTTGGATGCAGACATATAGTCATTAGGTTCAGAGAAATTATAGCTATCCAAGCATCTATTCTTTTGAGATTTCAGTTCAGTTTCCATACAATATTGCCTCGGTATTGATGTCTGCAAAATCTGAACTCATGCATTGTGTGATCACATAAAATGAAAGAAAAAAGTGATTTATTGGTAATCAAGATTTATTGCATTACATCTAACAGACCAATATATTTGTAACAGTATCTATCAAATAAAAGGGAGGGAGCAATGCATTCCAAAGCACTTCAAGCTGGAAGACTCTTAAATGCTACCTCTTCTTTCATTTCATACATCGTGCAACAATTAAAGCAACATCATTTACATTTACATGGAGCAAAAATATTTGATAGAGCTTTGCCAAACAAAAATTGACACTGAAAAGATGTTAGGGCAGATGAAATAGGTAAGTGTTCTTGAAGGAGGAAAGACTGGAGAAATGGAGAAGGTTAGAGAGGGAACTCCAAGGCTTATCATCTTCACACTTTAATGCATTCATTATCAAGGAGAAGGACAAGGAGGATAGTGAGAGCAATGTGGCCATGCTAATGTGCTAGGGCATTTTGAGATCAAGGAGGATATCCCAGTTTATTGAAAGAGGCAAGAGAGAAGATTGCTGGGGCCATGATGAAGATCTTTGCAACCTCACTGGTGACAGGCAAGGGCCCAGAGGACTGGAGAGTAGCCAATGCTGTTCCTTTGTTCAAGAAGGGAAATGGGGATAATCCAGGAAATTAGAGGCTGGTGAGCCTCACATCAGTGGTAGGGAAGCTTTGGAGAGGATTCTTAGGGATAGGATTTACATACATTTGGAAAAACATGGCCTGATTAGGGACAGTCAGTATGGCTTTGTGCGGAGCTGGTCACATCTTACAAACTTGATTGAGTTTCTTGAGGAGGTGACAAAGGTGATTAATGAGGGAGGGCAGTGGATGCTGTCTACATGGACAAGGTCCCTCGTGGTAGGCTGATCCAGAAGGTTAAGATGCATGGGATCCATGGGGATTTGGTAGTTTGGATTCAGAATTGGCTTGCCCATGGAAGACAAAGGGTAGTAGTGGAAGGGTATTATTCCAGCTGGAGGCCCATGACTAGTGGTGTACAGCAGGGATTGGTGCTGGGACCTCTGCTGTTTGTGATATATATTAATGACGTGGATGAAAATGTATATGGGTGGGTTAGTAAGTTTGTCTATGACACAAATATTGGTGGAGTTGTGGACCAGTGTAGAAGGCTATTAGAGGATACAGCAGGATATAGATGAGTTACAGATATAGGCAACAAAATGGCAGATATAGATTAATATGAGCAAGTGTGAGGTGTTGTACTTTGGGAGGTCAAATGTAAGGGGAAAGTATACAGTTATGAGCAGAATCCTTAACAGCAGTGACGTACAGAGGGATCTTGGGGTCCAAGTCCACAGCTCACTGAAAGTGGCCACACAAGTAGATAGGGTGCAAAAAAGGCATATGACATGCTTGCCTTCATTGGTTGGAGCAATGAGTATAAGAATAAGTCATGAGGCAACTATATAAAACTTTGCTTAGGCCATACTTGGAGTACCATGTGCAATTCTGGTAGTTCCATTTCAGGAAGGATGTGGAGGCTTTGGAAAGATTAAGTGCTGCTGGAAGATCATCAACCATGTGAAAGAAACACTTTGGTCTGCCCAAAATTTGTTGGTCTTCCAGCACAATGAGATGTCCATAAGTGAATGCTGCCGACTGGCACATTCTAGGCTGCGTGCTAGGGAATGCACTGAAGATTGGGTGCAGCCAATGCAAAGGCCTAAGTGGGAAAGGACTGCAGTCTAAGGTCCTTCCATATGTCCCGTTCGGCATGTCCCCATTGATCCTCACCAATTATTATAGATGCACTATTAAAAGCATCCTATCTGGATGCATCACAGATAACTGCTCTGCCCAAGACGACAAGAAACTGCAGAGTTGTGGACTGGAAAACCAGCCTCCCCTCATGGACTCTGTCTACACTCCTCGCTGCCTCAGTAAAGCAGCCAGCATAATCAAAGACACCTCTCGCCCTGGACATTCTCTCTTCTCCCCTTTCCATCGGGCAGAAGATACAAAAGCCCGAAAGCACATACCACCAGGCTCAAGGACAGTTTCCATCATGTTGTTATAAGACGATTGAACGGACCTCTTGTAGGATAAGATGGAGTCTTGACCTCACAATCTATGTCATCATGGCATTGCACCTTATTGTCTGCCTGTACTGCATTTTCTATGTAACACTATATTCTTCATTCTGTTATTGCTTTTCCCTTGTACATTTCCTCGATGTATTGATGTAATGAAATGATCTGTATGGATGGCATGCAAATCAAAGTTATTCCACTGTACCTCAGTACATGCGACAATAATAAACTAATTTACCAAATTTTCTGCCACTAGACATTGAGGGGCTAAGCCCTGTGTAAAAGCGTGTCAAACGCTACAAGCTCTGTATCGCCCAAAGGGGCCACATGGGTGGCAATGGTGCTCTGTGTACAGAACGTGCTCACACTACAAATGTATAGAACTGATGACACTGTGAATGCATAGACTGAATGACACTATGAATGTAAAGAAAGCCATGCACTGTTTTTTGTATTCTTTGTATACATTTTTATGAATGAAGTTTATTTTGAAAATAAGAAACATAGTTGACATTACTGAAATCAAGGGAAGTTGTGGAGGTGAAGGAGACGGTCTCAGTGATGGTGTAATGTGGTCTACAGTTCTTCTTGGAGTCAAATATGACATCAAAGCTGCACAAATCTGGCTCAGTTTCAGATAGTTGCCAAGGAGAGAAATGGAATTGGTGGATAGGAAGTTTGGCCAACTTAGCTGTGTGAGTGCAATCAGAGCCTCGATATTGGGGATGTTGGTCTTGGAGAGGACACTGACATTGGTTCATTTGCTTTTCCAGTGAATACAGGGGATTTTGCAGACACAGCTTTGATGATTTTCTGTCAGTGCCTTGAGATGGCTGCCATAGGGAGTCCAGGTCTCAGAAGCATACAGGAGGCCAGATATCACTGCTGCTCAGTAGATCATTAGGTCATGCCACTTCAGAGATCTTGAACTTCAAATACCATTTTCCTCTCCTGACCAAAGGCCATGCTGGCACAACAAAGGCAGTGGTGAATTTCATCACTCAGAGGTGGCTCCCAAGATATAGGAAGTGGTCTGTATTTTCCAAGGTCTTGCCGTATATCTTTATTGTCGGAGGCCAGTGTAACTACAGAGAATGTCCCTGTCATCCATTAGAGGGAAAGTCATCCCTAGGATCCTGTACAACTGTCTCCTTCGAGGTACTCCCTGAATCATAGTATAGATTCCTATTATTCAGAGGTATGGTGGAAGTGATTCCAGAAAGATGTAGGGAACAGCTACTATATGGCTTTTTCAATCTCACCTAAGCCTATCACTTCATCAAACAGGAGAAACTGTGGAAAATCTCCTCAAATTTGGCTCCCCACAGAAATTCATCTCCATCTGATGTTTGCTCCATGACTGCATGCAAGCCTTGATATTGACTAAAGGGTCTAAAACAGAATCATACTCAGTGAGGACTGGTGTCAAACAAAGCTGTGTCATTGCCTCAACACTTTCCTCAGACTTCCTTGCTATAATGTTCCGTTTTACTTCAATAAAGTTCCTGCAGGAGTGGAACTAATCTTCAGAAGGAATGGGGAATTGTTCCACATGGTGTCTACAGTCCAGAATCAATATTACCCAGTAGACGATGGTCGTGTTTGTGCATGCTCCAAGGCTGAGCTCCAAGCCACCATTGATACTTTCATTGCAGCATATGAGAGAATGGTCCTTACACTTAACATCTGAAAGACAAAGGTCCTATAAACTGCTCCTAAGGCAAGTAAGACATACGCCTTCGGTACCACCCTATCCACTCGTGTTGCCACTTTCAAGAGCTATGGATTTGCACCCCAAGATGCTTCTGTACATTAATGCTCCTAAGGGTCCTGCCATTCATTGTATACTTTCCACTTGCATTTGACCTCCCAAAATGCAACAGCTCACACCTGTCTGGATTAATTTCTCTACCCAACTTTCCCACTGATCTATATTCTGCTGCCTTCTTTGACAACCTTCCTTGTTATCCACAACTCCACCAATTTTCATGCAAACTTACTCATCATTCAAGATTTATACCACAGAGGTTCCAACGCTGATCCTTTTGGAACACAAATGGTCCGAGATCTCCAGTCAGAAAAAACAGCACCCTCTGCCTTCTATAACCAAGCCAATTTTGGATCCCTTTTACCAACTCACCATGGATCCCTGGTGATCTAATCTTCCAGACCAGCCTACCATGAGGGACCTTGTCAAATGTTTCACTGAAGTCCATGCAGACAACACCCACTGCCCTACCCTCATTAATCATCTTCATCACTTCCTCAAAAAACTCCATCAAATTTGTGAGACAGAATCTCCTCCATATGCTAATAAGTCCATGCTTTTCCAAGTTCAAATAAATCTTGTCCCCAAGAACCTTCTCCAATAACTACCCTACTTCTGATGTAAGGCTCACTGGCCTATAATTTCCTGGTTTGTCTCTATTGCCCTTCTTAACCAAAGGAAAAACACTGGCTATTTTCCAGTCTTCTGACACCTCACAAGTAGCTAAAGAGGATAAAAAGATCTCTGTCAAGGCCCCAACAATCTCATTCCTTGCTTCCCTTAGTATCCTGGCATAGATCCCATCAGGCCCTGGGGACTTATCAACCTTAATGTTTTTCAAGACGCCCAACACCTCCCCCTTCTTATTATCAACAAACTCCTCCCCAATCTTAACATCATCCATGTCCTTCTCCTTGCTGAATACTGAGGCAGAATACTCATTAAGGACCTCGCCCACTTCCTCTGGCTTCACACACAAGTTCCTTCCTTTGCCCTTGAGTGGACCTACCCTTTACCTAGCCACCCTTTTGCTCCTATTATATGTATAAAATACCTTGGGAATCTTCTTAATACCACTTACCAAAGACACTTCATGGGCCCTTCCAGTCCTAATTTCTTGTTTAAGTTCTCCCCATTTCATTTATATTCCTCAAGAGCCTTGCCTGATTTCAGCTGCCCCACAGTAGTATAGGGGGCAGGCGCGGTAGTGTAGCGGTTAGCGTAATGCTATTACAGCGCCAGCGACGTGGGTTCAATTCCGACCGCTGTAAGGAGTTTGTACATTCTCCTCATGTGTCTGCCTGCGTTTCCTCCAGGTGCTCTAGTTTCCTCCCACATTCCAAAGACGTACAGGTTAGGAAGTTGTGAGCATGCTATGTTGGCGCTGGAAGTGTGGTAACACTTGTGGGCTGCTACCACCACATTCTCCACAAAAGATGCATTTTACTGTGTTTCGATGTACATGTGACTAATAAAGATATCTTATCTTAAAACTTACATATGCTTCCTTTTTCTTAATGACTAAACTTACAATATTTCTTGGCATCTTTGCAGTCCCTCACTCCCATGATAAAATAGAGCTAATGCCAGTGCTTGGACCACGGCTGATGCCATGAGCTTATCTATCTGATAAAACAGAGTGTTCTTATGACAAGGCCATATTCCATGGATTTTTTGTACAGAAGGACTCTGCAAGTATTGACTTTTCCTACTCCTTCCTTATCAGAGGGTTACGTCCCTTCCTACTCTGGTGTTGAAGTTGCCCAGGAGGATCAGCTTGTCCCCCATTGGGACGAGGTTCAGGGTATATTTTTTAAGGTTGAAGTAGAAGTCCTCCTTGACCTCAGCTGAAGCTTCAAGGGTTGGAGCACAAGTACTGAAGACCATAGCATGTCGGTTCTCTGTCAGAGGGAACTGAAGGGTCGAAAAGTCATTCCCTGTATCTGCAGGGTCAGTTGCTGAGACATTGGACTTGTTCAGTCTTGATGGCAAAGTTCACTCCATGAAGACAATGTTTTTTTTTCTGGTTTACCCCTTCAAAAGAAGGTGTAACCACTGCCTTGTTTTTTTTTTAAGTGGCCATTTCAAGCTCATTGTGTCTTACTCAGTGACATCGATATCAAAATGCCTGGGTTTCTGAGTTAGGATAGTGGAGTGGTGTTCAGAACTGCCACTGTTGGAATTGTCCCTGAGGGCCCTGCCTATCATTCAGGTCTTGATCCAGTAACAAAGGGGTTTGAGAGGGCTGGAAACCAGGTCCTGCTGCATGACATTAATGCTCATACATTAATAGGCTCAGGCACAGGAGCCTTTGCCCATTACCTCCTTCCTGGCTTCTCAACCCTTCCTTACCCATTCTCCCACCTACACTCTGGATACCAGCTCCCAAATACAGGCACATAACAAGCCTCATTTCTGGCTCCTAACTACATCCCTGGATCTGGCAGCACACCCAACCACACTCCCAGTCAGCAGCTCTACCCACACATAACTACAGGGGTGGAGCCAGGCTTCAGAACACAACTGGTGTGCAGCCAGAGTTGGGGACTGGAATGCAGTCGGATGTGGGGGTGGAGCTGAGGATCAGTCTGATCAGCTGACTGGATAGAGCCGAGAACCGGCATGGTCAGGAGGAGTACAGGCAGAGGCGGGGACCTGTATGGTTAGATATGAGGCAGTGCAGAGGGACTGGCATAATTAGATATCCAGGTGGAGCCGGGAACCAGAACATAGTTAGGTCTGTTGACCAAAGCTTAGGTGGGAGTTAAATACAGGCCAGCCTCGCGTTACAACCGTTTAGGTAATGGCAATTCATCCTTATGGAATTCACAAATCACTACCCAAAAATCTGAGAGACAGACTAAAATTTACTCACATGAAATTTGTGTGTCAATGTTCATTTTTTGGCACACACACCAATGATGTGGTTTCAGGTTATGAAAAATCGCCACACGGACAGTTTTCTGGGAACGCAACCGACCCCCCACCCACCCACCTTCCCACATAATGCCGGTAAACAAGTGGTAAATTATTAGTGGGTAAAGAATAAGATGAAACTTAAGTAAATAACTAGTCTGGAGCCAATAGTGTCATGAGCATAAAAATTAAAGCAATTTCAGCTTGTTATGATTCTGTGATTTCTAGCAAAATTCTAAATTAACACAAAACAGATTCAGCAACACATAATTAGAGGTAAATAAACAAAGAAAAGCTTATTGAAAGGATGAATATGCAACTCAAAATTCAATTTCAGGACTTCTCAATAATAGAAACCTTCACCATACACATGTATTTTCAACCCCATTGAAAAAATAATCAGAATTTGAATGTTAAATGTGCATGGATCAATGGTGTCTGAATTATGGGAACTGACTAGGTAGCTCTGTTTTTGGGAGTTTCTCCATTTTTATAAAAATCACCAAAGCACTCAAAACGATCAGCAAACCTTTTCCCATAACTAGAACAAATATCCATTCCAATATTGTAACAGGCATTTTTTAAAAACACAAAGATACGACTTCAAAATACCATTTTCAACTTTGTTAATTTCCCTTTCTCCCACAGTTTCGCTGCCTGCTCTTGCAGTTTAGCTGCAAAAATTCTCCAGTATTATCTGCGCATTACCAGAAATTAAGAACAGATGTAGTAGAAAGAAAACACAGATGGGGAGAAAAGATAAAATTTATTTTAAATGAATATGGCAAGAAAAAGCAGGAAATAATGGAATATGAAAAACCAGTATATAGGCAAGACATGAATTTAGGGAAATGGACTAGTAAAAAAAAAGAAACCCAAGTATCCAAGACACAGAAGAAAGCAAAATTCACTAATGCAAGGTATAAAGTTATAGAGCCCCATCTGGCATTTAGTAAACTATATGGATTAAATTTAGATTTAGTCATTTGGAAATAAAAGGCAACAAATCACTTCTCTCAACTACATAACTAAAATTTATTATTTCATCTTACATGTAATCCACTGGATGCTTTAGAAAAAGACCATTTTTCCCTCAGCATATACAAAAGCAACAAAATAAGTAATTTTATTATTACCCCATGGAACTTTCAACACACTTATCCCAACAGTACAATCTGAACAGCTGAAGTCAACAAAAAATAAACTAATAACATACTTAATAATTTATTCCAGCAGAACAATTGCTGAACCAGTGTTACTTAACTGTTTCACATTATCTGTTTGCGTAAGTGGAAAGTGTTGCTATAAAATTTGTATTGCTGTGTTTCCATGACCTATCCCAAGAGTCCATGGAAGATGTACATTGCTACCTGATGAAACAGCAGTTCTTGCTTGAATGACTAAATATTGGGAAAGGACGGGACTGAAGGCATTAACAGGTATGGTAATTATCCAATCAACTAAATTTAATTGGAATCTTTTGTTTGCTTCTAAGATTCTAAACCTGTGCAAATCATTGCTATCCACGAATTTATACAAATTTCAAGCAACACTTTTCTCCAAATGATTAACGTTAAACAGCAATGAAATCAACAGCAATCCCTCCAAAACTCCATCTGCCTCCATGCAATAACACCAAAGATTTGTCCACGAGAATGCAACTAAAGAGACAGAAGTAGTTAACCAGTTCTGAAGCATTAGAACTTCTCAATTTTTAACCTTCATAACATTAGCTGCACACTGCAACAAATTCACTGAAGCAGAATTGTTTATTCAATTCAGAATTAACCCACAAATCCCACAAAATACTTGACTATAAATTGTAAATTGAACTCAACGAAACTGAAATCATGGCATATTCAAATGCTGTAACAAATTTAAGGCAAAATATAACCCTATATAGTCCAATTAAAAGTTTAATATTTTTATCATTCATATCAAAACTTTTCTCATTTTGTTAAACAAAACTTATTTATTTCCTTTTCCTGACTAAATTAGTAATAAACTATCTAAAAAGCATTGTTTTAAACTCTTAAGAATTGCAAAATTGCCCAATCAAATGTTCCATTATAATTCATTGTTCAGGCTTGTACATTATAAGGAATTCTGAACTGAAAAATTAAAGAGGAAATAAAGGTTTTAATTAACCAACTAATCCCAGCCATCAGCTTGTCTCATTTGGTAGCAGTCTTACTTGAGGCTTTAGATCATAATTTCAGCTACCAATTTCCTTCAGATATTCCAATTTCTAATTATTCATTCATTATATGGCCATTGTAGGATTTGGCTATCACAAAATTGTTGTCATATCTGCTCACCTAGCATTTGGAAAACTTACAAAATTATCTAATTGAAACATTTTAGATGTTTGTTAATTAATTTTCTTTAAATATTTATCAAATAAATATCTTTGCTATCGTTATGGATGACAATAACAGGCTGTAACACACCTGACGAAATAAGACTGCCCCACCCTCTTAGGTGGATTTAAGTGATCACAAGGCATCAAAAAAAAAGCAAGGAAGCTTCTAAAATCTACAAAAATATATTTATCAATGTTTTCAAAATAAGTTATCTTTCTCCTCAGTATTCACCAAGGAGAGGGGCCTCGATGATGCTGAGGACAGTGTTGGTAAGGTTAATGTTCTGGAGCATGTAGATATCAAGAGAGAGGATGTGTTGGAGCTGTTAGAAAACATTAAGACAGATAAGTCCCCGGGGCCTGACAGAATATTCTCCAGGCTGCTCCACGAGGTGAGGGAGGAGATTGCTGAACCATTGGCTAGGATCTTTAAGTCCTCATTGTCCACGAGAATGGTACCGGAGGATTGGAGGGTGGCAAATGTTGTCCCCTTATTCTAAAAAGGAAGTAGGGATAGTCCAGGGAATTATAGACCAGTGAGCCTTACGTCTGTGGTGGGCAAGCTGTTGGAAAGGATTCTTAGAGATAGGATCTATAGGCATTTAGAGAATCATGGTCTGATCAGGGACAGCCAGCATGGCTTTGTGAAGGGAAGATCATGTCTCGCAAGCCTGATAGTGTTCTTTAAAGACGTGATCAGACAGATTGATGAGGGTAGTGCAGTAGATGGGGTCTACATGGATTTTGGTAAGGTATTTGACGAGGTTCCACATGGTAGGCTTCTTCAGAAGGTCAGAGGGCATGGGATCAAGGGAGGCTTGGCCGTGTGGATTCAGAATTGGCTTGCCAGTAGAAAGCAGAGGGTTGTGGTGGAGGGAGTGCATTCAGATTGGAGGGCTGTGACTGGTGGTGTCCCACAAGGATCGGTTCTGGGACCTCTACTTTTCGTGATATTTATTAATGACGGATGAGGGGGTAGAAGGGTGGGTTGGCAATTTTGCAGACGACACAAAGGTTGGTAGTGTTGTGGATAGTATGGAGGACTGTCGAAGATTGCAGAGGGACATTGATAGGATGCAGAGCTGGGCTGGCAAGTGGCAGATGGACTTCAATCCAGAAAAGTGTGAGGTGGTACGCTTTGGAAGAACAAACTTCAAGGCAAAGTTAATGGCAGGATTCTGGGTAGTGTGGAGGAGCAGAGGGATCTGGCAGTTCATATCCACATTTCCCTGAAAGTTGCCTCACAGGTGGATAGGGTAGTTAAGAAAGCTTATGGGATGTTAGCATTCATAAGTCGTGGGATCGAGTTTAAGAGCCGCGAGGTAATGATGCAGCTCTACAAAACTCTGGTTAGACCACACTTAGAGTACTGTGTCCAGTTCTGGTCGCCTCATTATAGGAAGGATGTGGAAGCGTTGGAAAGGGTACAGAGGAGATTTACCAGGATGCTGCCTGGTTTAGGGAGTATGTATTATGAGGAGAGACTAAGGGAGCTAGGGCTTTACTCTTTGGAGAGAAGGAGGATGAGAGGAGACATGATAGAGGTATACAAAATATTAAGTGGAATAGATAGACAGCCAGCGCCTCTTTCCCAGGGCACCAATGCTCAATACAAGAGGGCATGGCTTTAAAGTAATGGGTGGGAAGTTCAAGGGAGATATCAGAGGGAGGTTTTTTACCCAGAGAGTGGTTGGGGCATGAAGTGCACTGCCTGGGGCAGTGGCAGAGGCAGGTACATTGGTCAAATTCAAGAGATTGCTAGATAAGCATATGGAGGAATTTAAAATAGAGAGATATGTGGGAGGAAGGGGTTAGATAGACTTATGCGAGGTTTAAAGGTCGGCACAACATTGTGGGCCAAAGGGCCTGTATTGTACTGTACTGTTCTATGATCCTAGATTAATTGTTGTTTATGAAATGTGCACAGATAGGCTTTTGCATCTCCTAATATTACAATATTTCATGCCCTCTTTAGACTGCACAAAATGTATCACTTAATATTTTGTTGGTATATGTCATCATTTTTATATATTCTTACTTTCTCATGCCAGGACATAGTCACTTTTTTGATTCAAAGTTTGCTGTCACAGCATCACTCAGACATGCTAATTCACAAATATCAAGTTGAACTGCTAGTCCAAATCAATTCAAATCACAACTAAATATCCTTAGAATTGCCACAAAATAAATCTTGACTAAATAATGAATACTTTTAATTAAGTATTTAATAAGTTCAAGTTGATTAAAAGGAAATTAAGATATCCATTTATTAGTGCATTTAGAACTAAAAGATAACTTCAATATTTATAAGCATTGAGCAAAATAAAAATGAGGAAGGCTCAACCTTTTGGAACCTTACAGGTTCCTCCAGCTGCAATATAGCATTAAACTGCCTCTTGGAATTAATCCAGTGGCTTGCCTTCACATGTTGCCAAGATGAGCATTTCAGATATCAATCACATTTTGAAGTGCTAACCAACATTTGTGATGCATGGTCATCAACCTTAACTCTTTCTCTCTCGACAAACGCTGCCTGACCTGCAACACCATGAAGCAATATCTCTTCTCATTCTATCACTTTCCCTGCACCTTATTGACATTATTGGCCACGTTTCCTTAACATTTTTATTTTCCAGCTCAATTTATGATGCCAAGGATGAGGGTTAGAGGAATTAAATTGTGTGGTGAGATTGGAGAAACAAGAATTTTTCTCTTTAGAAGAACAGGGGTTAAAGGCTCCCAAACTGAATTATTGAGTCTAAAACTGTGGACATAGCAAACATATAGAAAAGGCTACAGAACATCAGAAGATATTAGAAAACTTGCAGATGGATAGTTAGTTGGCAAAAGAGCTTCAGTAATGTGAGGTACTAGAATTTGATGGGAAAATCAGAATCATCACCTGCATCTTAGAAAACAAAAATAACTGTTCAAGCAGTACAGTGATGCAGCAGTTAGCACTGCTGCCACATCACTCCAGTGAGCCAGTATTAATTCTGACCTCAGATGCTGTCTATGTAGATTTTGCATATTCTCCCATTAACTGCATAGTTTCCTCCCAAAGCACAAAGACATGCAGGCTGGTTAATTGACCCTTGTGTAAGGGAATGACAGCAGGAGAATCAGAGGGGGCAATTGATAGGCATCTGAAAGAGAATAGGTTACAGGGAAGGGGACTGTTGTTAAGGTCTGTGAACCAACATACACTTAATGGGCCTAATGGCCTCCTATCTAACAAGAAGATATATGAAATAGAAGAACAAAGAGAAATAAGGAGCAGTTTATTAAAGGCAGCAGTGCAAACAAAGTTTTGTTTATGACCCTAGTCAAGTATCACTTTGAGTCCTGTGCACTATTCCACTATAAAAGGATATGGAAAAAATATTAAAAAATCTCTTAAGAGGACAGTGCTAGAGTAGATTATTGGGGAAGGTTGGGGTTTTTTCTTTGAAAATGACAACATTAAAGAGGGTTAAAGGTTAGATTTGGATTTATGCAATGCCATTCTCAACCTCATGGCATCCCTAACCCTCATTCTTGGCATCATAAATCGAGCTGGAAAATGTGGCCAATTATGTCAAAAAAAAATTCAACAGAATGAGAAGAGAGTGGGGTAGCAGAGTGGTGCAGCAAGTGGAGCTGCACCCTCACAGCTCCAGCAACCCAGGTTCGACCCTGAACCCTGGTGCTGTTTGCGTGGAGTTTGCATGTTCTCCCTGTGGCGATATGGATTTTGCCCTGGTACTTCAGTTTCCTCCCACGTCCCAATGATCTGCTGGTTGGTATGTTAATTGCTTATTGTGATTTATCCCGAGGAGGAAAATCAGGGTGGAGTTGATGAGCATGTGGGAGAGAATAGGTTACAAGGAAACAGGTGGGGGAATAAGATAACTTTCAGACAGTGCTGTGATTCAATGGGCTGAATGACCACCTCCTATGTCATGAAAAAATATATAGAAATGTAAAAATATATAATCTGTGACGGTCAAGGCTTATAAATACCAATGCTTTATCTGTATTCTGCAATGTACTGGACATGAAAAATAAAAGAAAACAGCTTGACATTAGGATTCAATAATGGATATCTGATGTTCAGTACAGATATCCATAAATCATTAATACAAAAACACAACCTTGCAAATGTGGGCAATCAGAAATAAAATCAGCATTCCTCAAAATATTTAACAGGTCAAGCACATCTGTGCAATGAGAAACAGTGTTAATGATCAAGGTCAACACCCTTTCACCAGAAATGGAAAATGTTAGGATATAACAAGGTGGAAATTAATTGGTCCCAATGAAGTTCAGTAAAGATTTGAGCATTACTGAAAGAAAACTTGCAGACTTTCCTTTGCATGCTATGTATAAATGCCAGGTAAGTCTGAGAGAGAGGTTGAGTCATGGGTGGGGGCTAGGACTGCGGCACAGAGTAGTAAAGGCAGACGCACCTCAGAAATAATGTGACCTAATTTCCTGATCAATACTCTAAAGGAGCATTGCATAACATATTGCATCATTTTATACCCAGCTCATGCAGAAGTCACACCTTTGGCACAAGTGCAATTCGAGAACAGAACTACTCTATCAAATTTCTTGAGTAGCATAGTTCAACACAAAAATCATCATAATTGCATCCCACTCCAGAACTAGCCAATTTTCATGCATTTTAAACTGACTGTTCGCACTTTGGGCAGTGTTTTGATTCCAAAATTCTGAGAGAACAGTTGTAAGCAAGTACAGAGACATTTATCCATTGACACTGTCTGACCTGCTGAGTATTTCCAGCAATTTCTTGAGATTATTTTCCTTACATTACACGCTTTGAATCAATTATCTGCATCATTTCTGCCCTAAAGGCTGTTTGCCTGGAACAGGAGAACATTTTGAAGCTCTTCCCAGAGGTGGTGCTACCTTCTAACATTGGGAAGAACATCAGACTGTATTTTAAGAGCTCAAATTTTTGCAGTACAATCACCTTGACGGTGTCAGTTGCATGCAGTTTTTAATGGAAATGTTCACATTCTGGACTTCTTGGGGTAGGACGAAAAATATATCATTGTAACTGTATTTTTTCTGACCTTTTTGAACAAAAAAAATGTTCAGTTCAAGGTACTGGCAAAGTACATATTCTTTTATCACTCATATGAAAGATTTAATGTTTATTTTGTGTAACCATAACAAAAACTGCTGTAAATGGTTATGAGAGAGAGTTCTAGACAATATTTTCCAGTGAATGAAACTTTCCTTCTATGCAGAGTGATGAGATTTCCTTTTTGAATGGGCTGTAACACTGTCCTTATGTTGTGGTTAATGGAAAGAAATTATCAGTCATGGGCCTACTTTCATTTGTATATTCCTGTAGGAAATCAAGGCCTTAAAATACGATACCATTAATGGTTGTTAACAATGTATTCCTACAATAAAGGATAGGTCATGAGTAAGGCTTGTTATGGCCACATCAAATTCTATTGTAATATAGAAACTAAAAGGATTGGGCAAAATGGTCTCCTGTAATTTCAAACATTGTATGAAATGATATTATACAACTGAAAGAGGAAAAAGAAAATACAGTGCAGGATATGTCTGATGACCATGCCTAAAATCTGATCATTAAACTTTAAATGCAACATTCCAGGCCATTCAGAAAAAAATACATGAAAGCAAAGTACCCTTTTCACAGGTTAACCTGGGAGAGCAAACATTTCCCACTGCCATAAGTTAGAAAGCACCCCATCCATCCTCAATAACCTTGGTCCTCTGGAGCATCCGGTTTATCTAGGAGTCTTCTGAGCTCACATACATGATCCTATCTCAAATAAGAATAAAATATGAGGGGGAAGGTCAAGGAAGGGAAAGAACCCTAAAGCACACCATGTCTTTAAAAGAGCCCAATGAAATTTCAATTAGTGCCGTAGAGATCTGCTCAAGCCCAAGGTGGATTGTTCAACAGGTTTATAACATTAAACCCCAACTCCATTCCCACTTTTTGGAATGGCTCATGTCCAAATAAGAATTGCTTTCTCCAGTGCTGCTACATTTCCAACACTGAAATAGCGATTGCTTAATAATATCAACTGACAACTGACTGCTTAATGATTTTAAGCAATTAATGCAAGATGTAGTTGACAATTCTTGAACGTGCTCTTCTAATGTGTTATAGAATTCCTTAAACAAGCAGAAAATATCTTGGCAAACTATACATGCATTTACTAGCACTCAAATGTGCAAATTTTATATTGCATGTGTTGTGCAGACACACATCAGTAATAGATTAACTGAATCTCTGAAATTTAGCAATCTATTAGATCAATGGAAAGTTCACACTTGCAAAAAATCCAAAACATCACTGCCACATATTACCCAGAAGATGATGCTATAGGCAGCTATTAAACAAGTGTCTCGTTGTCTTAGCTTGCCCTAGTAAGACAAGCCACATAGTATTCCAAGAGATTGCCTCAGAATTATCAAAAGAATATTACTATAATATAACATGGATAAGATTCAAAATCATCAACACTAATAATAATTTAACACTTTACCTCTCCACAGATGCTGCCGAGCCTGCTGAGAATTTCCAGTATTTTCTGTTTTTACTTATGACTTACAGCACCTGCAAAGGTTCTGTTGAAAAGAACACATTAATAGGAGCAGGTAAAGACCATATGGCCCCTCAAGCCTGCTTCGCCATTCAATAAAATCATGACTCATCTGATCTTCCCCTCAACTCCACTTTCCTGCAAGATCTCCATCTATTCTTCAAAATCCAAAAATTTGTCTCTGCCTTGAATATACTTGGTATCCATAACCCACTGGGAGAGGAAATTCCTCTTCATCCCAGTATTAAATAGATAATCATTTAACATGACGTAATGCACCCTAGTTCTAGATTCCCACACTGGGAAAAGGTCCTCTGGGGAAAGGTCTACTCTATCAAGCCTCCTCAGAACCTTTTTTGTTTCATTAAGATCACCTCTCACGCTTAAGTATGGGCTCAGTCTGTTCACATCCTAAGATTATACATTAATACCAGGAATCAATCCAGTGCATCTTCTCTTTATTCTCCCCAAGGCAAGTATATCCTTCCCTGAGCCAAAATAATATGTAGTACTCCAGATGTGGTCATATGAAAGCCCAGTACAGTTGCACTATTCCTTTTGCAATAAAGGCCAATATTCCATCCACCTTCCTAACACCTCTATCTCCTTACTAACTTTATTTTCTTGTACGAAAACAAAAGATCTCTTTGAACACCAGCCTTCATTAGTCTCACATAATTTAAGTAATATTCAATTTTTCTATTCCTCCAACCAAATTGGATTAACTTCACATTTTTCCTTATGCCATTTTATTGCCATTCATTGAACTATATCCCTTATCACTGATTCCTGTGACATCTATTAGTTACAGTCTATCAGAAAATGAACTTGCCCTTACATTTTGTTTTTTGTCAGTTATTCAATCTTCTATCTATGCATATACCTTCAACATTCTTTGACCCCTGCATTCAACTCTCTGAACAGTTTAACCCAAGGCCAGTCTTTGTGTAGCTTAGATTGGAATCATGAGATGATAATCTTTGTGGTTTTACTTGTTAATGTGGACCTTAGCTACTTATACAGCATCTGAAAGATTACTTTCTTAACCCAATCTATGCCATTGGTTCCTACATGGGCCACGACAAATGGATCTTCTCCTTCCCACCAAAGTCCTCTTTCACTCTGAAGAGATATCCTTAACTCTGGCACCAGGCACACAACATTCTCCAAGGCTCCCACTCTCAGTTTTAATAGTAACTATCCAGCTAACCGTACTGCTCCTTACCACTGCCACATTCTCTTCATTCCCCACTTCTAAACAATGTCCTGCACCTTGTTGAAATGGCATGATAGTTTTTGTTCACTTCAGTACAGACAGCAAGTATTTTATACTCTTTAGCCACAGGCAAGGTCCCAGAGGACTGGAAAACAGCCAGTGTTCTTCCTCTGTTTAAGAAGGGCAGTAAAGATAAATGAGAAAATTATAGGCCAGTGAGCCTTACATCAGTGGTAGGAAAATTACTGAAGATTCTTAGGGATATGATTTACTCGTATCGGGAAAAGTATAGACTTCTTAGGGATAGTCAGCATGGCCTTGTGTGGTCACATCTTACAAACTTGATTGAGTTTTTTTAAGGAGGTGATAAAGATCATTGATGAGAGTAGGGCAGCAAATGTTGTATATATGGACTTTAGTAAAGCTTTTGACCAGGTCCCTCACGGTAAGCTGATCCAAAAGATTAAGGCACATGGGATCCATGGAGGCTTGGTTGACTGGATGCAAAATGGGCTTGGCCATGAAAGACAAAGGGTAGTGGTGGAGGGGTGTTATTCTGACACAATGTCTGTGACCAGTGTTGTTCTGCAAGGATCAGTGCTGGGACCTCTGTACTGATGATACATACACATGATTTGGACAAAAATGTAGGTGGTCTGATTAGTAAGTTTGCAGGCGACACAAAAATTGGCAGAGTTGTGGATAGTGAGGAAGGTTGTCAAAGGACTCAGCAGGATACAGACCAGAGTTTCTGAACCAGCACTTTATAACACAAGCGATACAAATTTAGACACAAAGACTATAACCTTTTTGTGAAATCCCCATTGAAATTTAGCTTCTCCAATAAATTCTAGCGTAAAATAATAAAGCATCCCATGTTATTAGGATTTAGATAGTAAACTTTTCATTTTAACAGCTGTGTTTTTAATTAGCAAAACAAGCCTATGAAGATAAATTTACTGAAAAAATGAACATTTCAGACAAAAACAGATGAGTATTGACCAAAAGAGTAATTTGAATCTGTGGGTAGGAAAGTAGACTGGTGATCTGTCAGTCCACGCAATAAGAGGCACTGAATATCTTAATAGTGGGACAACGATAACATTCTGCACACTAATATCACATCCAAATAGCTGGAGCTGAATATCCCAGCCATTCCCAAGGGAATAAGTCCCAATCTCGGACAGGCCCACCATGGTAAATCTAGAAAGACAAAAGAGATTGCAGATGCTGGAATCAAAAAAAAAAGAACGCTGGAAGACCTCAGTGAGTCAAGCAGCATCTGTGGAGGCAAAAGGTGTAGGTCGACATTTCAGGTTGAGACTCTGCAATCAGGACTCATGGTCTGGGATTTTGTAAGTGATGGATACCCAGCATCCAATGCTGGAGTCCACACATAGTCAGACAAAGGAGCCTTTTCAGAGACTCCATTGATTTGAATAGGGATTCTTACCCTGTGGAATAGGGAAGGTATTATTTTTATTTATGCAACTCCAATTTAACGTTCTTATTCTTCTATAACTGTCTTGATGCATTTTGTTTAACTAAGGTGTTGCTGAAGAGGAGATGGCTCGGAGCTTTAGTTCCAGCAACAATTTGTCCTGGTCTAGTCTCATGGATGCTATGGCCAAGAAAGCACACCTCAGAAGGCTACGGAAATTCAGCACATCCCCAATGACTCTCACCAATTTTTAATGGTGCATCATAGAAAGCATCCTATCTGGTGCATCACAGCATGGTATGGCAACTGTTCTACCCGGGACTACAAGAAATTGCAGAGAGTTGTGAATGCAGCCCAGTTTAGCATGCAAACAGTCTCCCCTCCATGGACTCTGTCTACACTTCCTGCTGCCCCAGGAAAGCAGCCAACATAATCAAGGGTCTCTCCTACCCTGATCATTCTCTCTCCCCCCTCCCATCAGGTAGAAGAAACAAAAGCTTGAGAACATGTACTACCAGGCTCAAGGACAGCTTCTACCCCACTGTTATCAAACGCTTGAATGGACCTCTTAAATGCTGAAGATGAACTCTTGATCTTGCACTTTATTTATCTACCTGCACTTTCTCTGTAACTGAAACACTATATTCTGCATTCTTTGTTTCCTTTTGTACTACCTCGATGTACTTGTGTATGGAATGATCTGTCTGGATGGCAAACAAGAGCTTTTCACTGTATCTCAGTTCATGTGACAATAATAAACCAATTAAGAATTACTATTTCTGAATTTATATTTTAACTGCTTACATCAGTTTGAAGATTTTAAATGTCTCTTAAAATTGTTAAATGCCACACAGATTTAACACAATACACAGCTCCTACTCAGCTTCACTTGCTGCCACTTACTGTCAGGTTGTTTCAAAGGCAGGGCCTCAAGACTACACTGTTCAAGGCCTGCTCGCCATCTCAACCCTACTGCCTGACTGCTAGTGCAGAAGGTCAGCAGCCTTGGCCATCCGCAACAAGCACAGGCAAATGCAGGCAGGCAGGGACTGCAAGCTGCAGGCTGGATCTATAAAGGTGCAGCCTAACATGCAGTGGGAAGCTCGTGTAAAGCTGGACAGCCCAAGACTTGCTTGCAGCACCCTAGTGTAAACAGGCAAAGGTTTCAGGTGCTCAGTTATTCAGGGAAAAGAAGAAAATAAGCTGGGCAGGTAAGACCCAAGTTTTATCAGGACTTCAGAGAAGCACACCTACTCTTAATCTTAAGAATACATGTTTTGCTCTGTTTCATTGTCGGTCAAATTGCTATTCAGATCCTATTCATCCAACATGTTGGCAATTGCAATACTACTTAAAAGCATAATAGTGAACATTAAGAAACATTTATTTACATATATGGACATGATTCTCATCCATTTCATGAGGGCTGCTTCCACCCGAAAATGCGGTAAATGCAAATCCTAGCTTGCACACCAAGAGTGTGTTTTCATTCAGTTAATTTTTAACTGCTCCCACTGCTTAGTCTCTCTTGGCAATAGGAATTCATTTTTTTTCCCTATTGTATTTAAGAAAACAAGATTTTGGATTACAAGAAAATATTAAGCCAGCTTTCATGTATAACTTTGTTTAATATTCCATAATGTCATGTTTTTAAATACTACTTAATGGAACTGTTACTGTATGTAACTGTCAATTAATGGATGTGCCTTTATTTGTAAAATGCTAAACCACCAAAAGTAAACTTGTCAAAACTTGAAAAGTTGAATGCTCCATTGTTAAACCACATTTTTTGTTTTACTGTGGATGTCTAGTTCATGATTTAAATAAGATATATCCTTTCTGAAAAACAGTAAATATCTTTAAAGTGATATAATAAATCTGATTTCTTCTAATTCTCAAGGCAGGTGTACTTCATTAATTAGAGTCAGAGTCATTCAGCACAGACATTGTGGCCTTTCCGCCCACAATGTCCATGCTGACCATCAAGTATCCATCTTTTCCAATCCCATTTAACTGCATTGGTCCATATCCTTCTATCCCTGGGGGATTCAAAAGCCTGCCTGGATAGTTCTTTGACACTGTAAGAGTACCTACCTCCACTACCACTTAAGCAGTGTGTTCCAAATTCCAACCACCTCTCGATGAAAGGTTCTTCCTCAGATCCCCTCCAAACCTCTTACCCCTTTCCTTAAACCTATGGCCTCTAGTTTTAGATACCTGTGCTATGGGAAAAAGTTTTCCACTATCTACCCTATCTAGGTCCTCATAATTATGCTTACCTCCATCAGGTTCACCCACAGCCTGCTCCAAGGAAACACACCCAGCTTGGACAGTCTGTCCTCATAACAGAAATGTTCCATCCCAGGGAACATCCTAGTGAATCTCCTCCACATCTTTTCCAATGCATCACATCCTTCCTATAGTGTGGTAGCATGAAGAATTCACAAGACTCCAGCTATGATGTAACCAATGTTTTATAAAGTCGCATCATAATCTCCCTGTTCTTAAATTCTATGCCCTGGCTAGTGCCTTCTTCACCACCTTATCTTATTCAGCAACATTTTTTAAAAATTATAGTAAATAGAAACTGCTGTAGAAATGTAATTTTGTTTTGTTTTAATTTTCTTATTGTCACTTTACATTATGCAGATAGTTACTCTTTTCAAGTTACCACATTTATACTCATGGTGTAGTCTACACTGGAAAGACCAAATGCAAGCATCCATCATCTCATTTCTCCCTTTCACTCCCATTCCGTCCCGTGCTTGGCTTCCTGCAATGTTCCAATCAAAGTTCAAAATGAGCCTAAGGAAAAATGCCTGTTTTTCTGTTATGTTACATTACAGCTTTGGTTCAACAATTTCAATTAAGCAGCACTCTTGGCATTTCTGCCTCAGATATCCAGCACTTCTTTTATTACATTGCTTTGATAATTTTAGATAATGATTCTGTATATGGACAGGTACAGGGAGAGAAAAGGTTTAGAGGGATATGGGCCAAAAGCAGACAAATGGGACTAACAATGGTAGGCAACTTGGTCGGCATGGACGAGTTAAGCCAAAGGGCCTGTTTCCATGCTGTATAACTCTATGACTCTATTTCACTCATCCTCCAGACTCGTTAGCTTGCAATATCACTCTATTTGCCATTTAATCTTTCGTGCCTTCCACACTATCACAGATCTGTCCTTTTGGTATCTTCCCCACCTGACCAAGCCTATACCCAACACCGCATATTCCTAATTGCTCTTGCTAAGCTATTTAAGAGTCAACCACATTGATTGGTCTGGCATTACATTGAGGCTAGACTGGGTAAGAAAATCAGATTAGATTTTTTTAAAATTCCAGATTAATAACCTAATTTAACTTCCACAAATGCCATAGTGGGATTTGAACTCAGGGTTATAGATGGTAAATCAAAGCTTCTGTTAGTTTGCCAACTGAACCATTTCACTTTTGCACGAACTGATTCATCATTCATCTATGGACAATGATTTGGGTGTAGGGCTGGTACTTCTAGAATTATGCATTAAATGAGAGAAAACTGGCTGAAAAGTAGCGGTTTTATAGAGGCAATGGGCTGAGGATGGTTTTACAGGTTCAAAAAATTTTAACAAGGCCATTACAAAAATCACTAACGGAATATTACATTTTATGGCAAGAGATTTTAAAAGTTGAGATATAATGGTGAATTCCTCATCTAATCTACAACCCTTAATAATTGCTCTTTCTCAGTGGTGACCAATTCAAAAGATCCAGCATTCGTGCATTTTGCCATGGACTATTAACATGTGTGTGCAAGAGTTTCATCACTTAACTTCTAAATTACTTGGCTCTCAATTTAAGATAATGACTCCTTACTCTGGAATATCTAGCTAAATTAAGTAGTTTATCCATACTAATAATATTGTATCTTTTCATTTAGAACAGAGGGCCACTATGTCTGAAACACAACTTACTGTATTCTGGCCTCCTTAGCCAACATTTCATCACTTTTTTTTATTATTAGGGAATAACCCTATTTCCATTTTTATTCCATAGTTCACTGTTTAAAAAAAAGTCTTCCTTGCATCCAAAATTAATTACCTTCTCATTCTCCAAACTGAATTCCATCTTCAACAGTTATGCCAATAACTTTGTCTCTATCCCCTTCTAAATTATTGCTCCCATCTACATATTTTACCAGAAAGGAAATTTTTCCCTTGTCTCTACCTCCTAACCAATTACCAAACCACCTCACAAGTTTAACAATTTGCTCACAGTCTTGCAAGCTTCCAGCATATAGGAAGCATCTCCTACATGGCAATGGAGATTACACTTTAAAAGTACTTAGTCATCCTGGCACATTCTAAAACTACAAATGGCACTATATTTCCTCTTCATATGCTGATCAAATTATTGTGTATTTCAGGTATATTTTGCTCTTGGACCACTCGGATTTTGGATGGTCACTCATTACTGCAAAGATTAGGATTAAAAATAAACCAGTTTACATTGTGGCTCTCATGCTCCAAGAGAGCGAGCAAAGTTCAAGTGATAACAAATCTGTTAAGAAAATACTAACTGAATGTTTTTTTCACTATTCCAACTAAAATTGTTTTCTAAGTGTTTGGCATGTAGTTTGGAATACAATTAATCATTTTACACTATATCAATATTTAGCAGTTCAGGCCTAACATAACACTTACTTTATAAGTTTTATAAAGATTGCACTACGGCTAGGAATTGTTTATACGGATTTAATATTGCTGAATAAGTCATAATCAATAATGTTACAACAGTACTACAACAAGGGACTAGATTCTTTTCAGTTGAGAGTTTCTTAAAGAAGAACATATGTTCAGATTTCTTGAAGGTTTAATTCTCATGTGGTGAGCTTCATATATTCATATACTGTGCGGTCACATTTGTTTGTTGGCAGCAAATCAAAGCTTGGAATGCACTTTACATGCGAGGACAGCATGTTAAATATTTTTTCATTACCTTAAATTGTCCAAATTTATTTATATCAGAAACCACATTTTTTAAATATGTAGCTGTGGAAAATGTGAACAATCTCAAATATGTTAACAAGTTATAAGACTACATCAAATGAAGCACAAACAGCTGTGAAAATCTGAGTGAAAGTTATTTTAAATGCTGCAGGTTAGTAAATGTATTCAATAAATCGGTGTAAAATGATATACAGAGAGAACACACATCAGCTATATCTGTTTTCAAAAATGCTCCAGGAGTTTTTCTAAAACTCAATTTCCAATTTCATTGCTAATCCACATCCATTAACTTGACCTCTGAGAATGACCACCCAGTTTGAAATAAGACTGAGTAGATGGAAAAAGAATGCACACTGAGACTGAACTTTTTCAAGAGTTCTTTCTTAAGCCTAACAAGAGCATTCAACGCAATTAAAACAAATCCATTGGGCTTGGTAGGAGGATGAAACCTACAGACTACAAACTAATTTCCTTGGGTAAACATAGAACCATACAGCACAAAACAGGCCCTTCGGCCCACCATGTTGTGCCGTCCATCAGACCACCCTCACACTACCTAACCCCTTCCTCCCGCATATCCCTCTATCTCACATTCCTCCATATGCCTATCCAACAAGCTCTTGAACCTGTTCAATGTATCTGCCTCCACCACTACCCCAGGCAGTGCATTCCATGCACCAACCACTCTCTGGGTGAAAAACCTCCCTCTGACATCTCCCCTGAACCTCCCACCCATAACCTTAAAGCCATGACCTCTCGTCTTGAGCATTGGTGCCCTGGGAAGGAGGCGCTGACTGTCTACTCTATCTATTCCTCTCAATATTTTATATACCTCTATCATGTCTCCTCTCATCCTC
Organism: Pristis pectinata; assembly: GCF_009764475.1. Classification (NCBI taxonomy): domain Eukaryota; kingdom Metazoa; phylum Chordata; class Chondrichthyes; order Rhinopristiformes; family Pristidae; genus Pristis; species Pristis pectinata. The sequence goes on along the minus strand of NC_067414.1, from coordinate 26,366,100 downwards.
CTCCTTTCCAGTGAATAAAGCCCTAGCACCTTAAGCCTCTCCTCATATTCAATACTCTCCAATCCAGGCAGCATCCTGGTAAATCTCCTCTGCACCCTCTCCAATGCCTCCACATCCTTCCTATAATGAGGCGACCAGAACTGAACACAGTACTCTAAGTGTGGCCTAACTAGAGTTTTGTAAAGCTGCATCATCACCTCGCGGCTCTTAAACTCAATCCCGCGACTTATAAAAGCCAACATCCCATTGGCCTTCTTAACTGCTCTTTCCACCTGTGAGGCAACTTTCAATGAACTGTGAATATGAACCCCCAGATCCCTCTGCTCCTCCACACTGCCAAGTACCTTGCCATTCACCCAGTACTCTGCCCTGGAGTTTGTCCTTCCAAAGTGTACCACCTCACACTTCTCTGGATTGAACTCCATCTGCCACTTGTCAGCCCAGCTCTGCATCCTATCAATATCCCTCTGTAAGCTCCGACAGCCTTCCACACTATCCACAAAACATAGTGATGACCCTCACCCAATCACTGCAATTTTTGGGCTACCGATGATGGAATCTGGCCACTTATCTGCTGCTGCTTGCCATATGATCGCCTTTGTTACATTAGTAGCCAAGCGATCCATTTTGTTTAAATGGAAGGATCCAATACTTCCCTTCTTGTAAAATCCTAATAATTATTTCTGTACAAGTACTCCCTCAGCCCTCATTACTTTTCCTGCTAAAGTCAGCCACTTGGCAGATGGTTGTCAGGATCAAATATCTCTCTCATTTTAAAAATATTGGTGCTTCATCTTACTGCTTTCAATCTAGCTACTAACCCACAAGCATCCATCAGCTCCTTCATAATAAGTAGTGACCCGTAAAATTCATGCCCATTATTTATCAACAAATTCCACCAAATTCTCAATGTCAAATATTGTTGCCAAAATATCCTGGACAACTGACAAACCTTAACAATTAGGCATTGAATTTGTGTTACGCTGTCTAATGAATACCTCCAAACATCACTCAGTATTTTCTCTTTCTGTTTCATTTCTTCTTTGGCTTTAATAAGAGTAGGATGTATTTCTCCTACTCAAACCCTATTAAACATGATGAATTTTATTTCCATTATAAAAATGTAATATGTAATTGGTGTCTTGCCACTTCCTTGGGTCATCCCAAAATGCTTTGTAACAACTTAGAAATGATATAGTGACTTCAAAGAAAATAAGACATAAGATGTATAACTGGAGCATATCCAACTGATCTAGCAATATGCCACATAAGCAGATACATCCCTGTGCCATATGAACAGATACTGGGTCATTTGATAAAAGCTTGTTCAAGATCGGTCAAAAACAACCTAAGAATTAGGAGTAGAAGTAGGCCACACGACCCTTCAAGCCTGTTCCACCATTCACCAATATCATGGCCGATCTCCTATTACAGTAAGACAACAGACAAGTAATGGCAGACATTTAAGAAGAAATTTCAGAATCCCAGTAAAATCATATCCCAAGAGGAAAGATTCTAAGGGGGTGGAGGGGGACTGGAATGAACCAACCATGGCAAAACAAGGAAATTAAAATGGCTATTAAGTGGAAGGAGAAAATATCCAAGGTGACAAATGTTAGTGGTGAGCCTGAAGAGTAGGATGAACTCAGAATCCAGCAAAGAACAAACTATGCAGACAAACTAACGAGAAATATAAAAACTGACAATAAGAACTCCTTTAAGTAAATAAATGAAAAGAGAAAGTGAACATAGCCCCCTTAAAGAATGAAGCTGGCGAAATAGTTTTTGGGGAACAAGGACATGACAGTTAAAAAGATAGTATGTATTAATCTTTAGAATTGGGCCGGAAGGGCCCGTTACCACGCTGTAAATAAAATTTAAAAAAAAAATTTAAATTTAGAAATTAAATAGCATCACTATCATAAAAGAGTTAGACAAACTAATGGGGCTTAAGGCTGGAAAGTTCCCTGGACCTGATGGTTTGCATCCTAAGATCCTAAAAATGGCTGCAGAGATAGTGGATACGTTGATTGTAATCTTCCAAAAATCTAGATTCTGAAGAGGTACCAAAGAAAAATTGCCAGTGTGGAACCCTTATTCAAAATGGGTGGGAGTCCAAGTACAAGTAACAAAAGGCTGATTAGTCTAATGTCTATTATTGGAAAAATAATAGTGGAGGGGGAGAGAAGCTTTGAGGAGGATACAATCAATTTACAGGGATATATTGATAGATTAAATAAATGGGTAAAAAGTTTATAAATGGAGTATAACATGGGGAAATGTGAAGGAAGGAAGAATGATATTGTTATTGTTTTTACCCTGTACTACCTCAATGCACTGTGTAATGAATTGATCTGTACAAACAGGATGCAAGACAAGTTTTTCACCGTGCCTCGGTACATGTGACAACAATAAATCAATACCAATACACATAAAAGCTTGCATACAGTTGTAACAAGTACTCTGAAAGGCTAATGGAACACTAGCTTTTATTTCAAAGTGGTTGCAATAGAAAAGCAGATAAGGCACTCGCAAGATCACAACTAGAATACTGTATACAGTTTTGATCCTCTTAGTTAACAAAAGATTATCACTGAACACAGTTCAAAGGTGGATTATTGATATGTAGCTAACTGCTACACTACCACACTGGATGAACAGTGGTGATCTCATGGAAAAATGAAAGACTCAGGAGGTTGATAGGGTAAATGCTGGAAGGTTGTTTCTTGCCATATGTCCAGAGGGCATAGCTCATTTAATACAAAGATAAATAACTATTTCTTCCCAAAGAAAACTGTGGAGAATAAATCCTTAAATATTTTTAGGGTTGATTTAGGGAAGATGTGCCTGGAAGCTGTGGAAGTGGGTGAGGTCCTCAACGAATACTTCTCTTCAGTATTCACCAAGGAGAGGGGCCTTGATGGCACTGAGGACAGTGTTGGTAAGGTTAATGTTCTAGAGCATGTAAATATCAAAAGGGAAGATGTGTTGGAGCTGTTAGAAAATATTAAGACAGATAAGACCCGGGCCCTGACGGAATATTTCCCAGGTTGCTCCGCGAGGCAAGGTGGGAGATTGCTGAACCATTGGCTAGGATCCTTGAGTCCTCGTCGTCCACAGGAATGGTACCAGGGGATTGGAGGGTGACAAATGTTGTCCCCTTATTCACAAAAGGAAGTAGGGATAGTCCAGGAAATTATAGACCAGTGAGCCTTACGTCTGTGGTGGGCAAGCTGTTGGAAAGGATTCTTAGAGATACGATCTATGGGCATCTAGAGAATCATGGTCTAATCAGGGACAGCCAGCATGGCTTTGTGAAGGGAAGATCATGTCTCACAAGCCTGATAGGGTTCTTTGAGGTGACAAGACAGATTATTGAGGGTAGTGCAGTAGATGTGGTCTACATGGATTTTAGTAAGGCATTTGACGAGGTTCCACATGGTAGGCTTCTTCAGAAGGTCAGAGTGCATGGGATCCAGGGAGGCTTGGCCGTGTGGATTCAGAATTGGCTTGCCTGTAGAAAGCAGAGGGTTGTAGTGGAGGGAATGCATTCAGATTGGAGGGCTGTGACTAGTGGTGTCCCACAAGGATCGGTTCTGGGACCTCTACTTTTCGTGATTTTTACTAATGACGGATGAGGGGGTAGAAGGGTGGGTTGGCAAGTTTGCAGATGACACAAAGGTTGGTGGTGTTGTGGATAGTGTGGAGAACTGTCGAAGATTGCAGGGGGACATTGATAGGATGCAGAGCTGGGCTGACAAGTGGCAGATGGCGTTCAATCCAGAGAAGTGTGAGGTGGTACACTTTGGAAGGACAAACTCCAAGGCAGAGTACAAAGTTAAGGATTCTGGGTAGTGTGGAGGAGCAGAGGGATCTGGGGGTTCATATCCACAGATCCCTGAAAGTTGCCTCACAGGTGGATAGGGTAGTTAAGAAAGCTTATGGGATGTTAGCATTCATAAGTCGTGGGATCGAGTTTAAGAGCCGCGAGGTAATAATGCAGCTCTACAAAACTCTGGTTAGACCACACTTAGAGTACTGTGTCCAGTTCTGGTCACCTCATTATAGGAAGGATGGGGAAGTGTTGGAAAGGGTGCAGAGGAGATTTACCAGGATGCTGCCTGGTTTAGAGAGTATGCATTATGAGGAGAGACTAAGGGAGCTAGGGCTTTACTCTTTGGAGAGAAGGAGGTTGAGAGGAGACATGAGAGAGGTATACAAAATATTAAGAGGAATAGATAAAGTAGACAGCCAGCGCCTCCTTTCCAGGGCACCAATGCTCAATACAAGAGGGCATGGCTTTAAAGTAATGGGTGGGAAGTTCAAGGGATATATCAGAGGGAGGTTTTTTTTTTACCCAGAGAGTGGTTGGGGCATGGAATGCGCTGCCTGGGGCGGCAGTGGAGGCAGGTACCTTGGTCAAATTCAAGAGATTGCTAGATAAGCATATGGAGGAATTTAAAATAGAGGGATATGTGGGGGGAAGGGGTTAGATAGTCTTAGGCGAGGTTTAAAGGTCAGCACAACATTGTGGGCCTAAGGGCTTCTATTGTGCTGTACTTTCTATGATACTATGATGATAAGGAAATCAAGGTAATGGGGAGTCATACAAAAAAATCTGGTGAACACAGTTCAACAATATTTCATGCAGTTCAGAATGCCTGAAGAGAGTAAGAGTGGTTGTAGTGAAGAATGGATTTAAAAAACATGATGAATTAATATTAAGTAATATTCAATGCATAATCAACATTTTAATTAGATTGTATCCATATGACTAGAACAGTACTGTAATTCTCCTTTACTGCAAACATCTTACTTCAAATTTGATTTACTGCTTTCAATGAAAAGCAATATTTTGAATTCAGAGTTGTTATTATTGGTATTGGTTTATTATTGTCACTTGTACCAAGGTACAGTGAAAAACTTGTCTTGCATACCGATCGTACAGGTCAATTCATTACACAGTGCAGTTACATTGAGTTAGTACAGAGTGCATTGAGGTAGTACAGGTAAAAACAATAACAGTACAGACTAAAGTGTCACAGCTACAGAGAAAGTGCAGTGCATTAAGGTGCAAGGTCACAACAAGGTAGATCGTGAGGTCATAGTCCATCTCATTGTATAAGGGAACCGTTCAATAGTCTTATCGCAGTGGGGTGGAAACTGTCCTTAAGTCTGGTGGTACATGCCTTCAGGCTCCTGTATCTTCTACCCGATAGAAGAGGAGAGAAGAGAGAATGTCCCGGGTGGGTGGGGATATTCTCTCTTCTCTCTGGCTGCTTCAACAAGACAACGAGAGGTAAAGGCAGAGTCCAAGGAGGGGAGGCTGGTGTCCGTGATGTGCTGGGCTGTGTTCACAACTCTCTGCAGTTTCTTGCGGTCCTGGGCAGAGCAGTTGCTGTACCAAGCCATGATACATCCAGATAAGATGCTTTCTATAGAGCATCGGTAAAAGTTGGTGAGAGTCAAAGGGGACAAACCGAATTTCTTTAGCCTCCTGAGGAAGTAGAGGCGCTGGTAAGCTTTCTTGGCAGTGGCATCTACGTGATTTGACCAGGACAGGCTGATGGTGATGTTCACTCCCAGGAACTTGAAGCTCTCATTCCTCTCGACCTCAGCACCATTGATGTAGACAGGTGCATGTACACAGCCCCCTTTCCTGAAGTCAATGACCAGCTCTTTTGTTGACTGTTAAGTGACTCTTAAGTGACTGATGGCAAATACACGTCATTATTTTTGTGAATCTATACACAGCTATAATAATAACATATGCATTTCCATTCCAATGAACATTTTCAAACTGTATATGTGTAATTTTGCTGAAACATAGTACTAGCTGTTCCTGAAGATAGAATCTTCGGTCCAACCATCTTCAGCTGCTTCATCAATGACCTTCCTTCCATCATATGGTGGAAAATGGGGATATTCACTGATGATTGCACAATGATTAATTCCATTTGCAACTCCTCAACAAATAAAGCAATCCTTGTCTGCATGTAGGAAGCCCCAGACAATATTCAGACATGAATTGATAAGCAACAGATAACTTTTGCACCACCTAAGTGCTAGACAATGGCCATCTCCAACAAGGGTGAGCCTAATCATCTATCCTTGACATTCGATGGCACTCTCATCAACATCCTGGGGTTCACCAGTGACCAAAACCTCAACTGGATCAGTCACATAAATACCAAGGGCAGGTTAGAGAATGGGTATCCTGCAGCGAATGACTCATCTCCTGATGGCCCACAAAGAACAAGTCAGTAATGCAATGAAGCACCATCCACTTGTCTGAATGAGTGCAGCTCCAACAACTCTCAAAAAGTTCAACATTATCAAGGACAAAGCAACCTGCTTAATTGTCATTCCATCAACCATCCTAAACAGTCATTCACATTACTGGCACACAGTCACTGCAACGTGCACCATCTACTGAATTTACTCAGGCTACTCGGAAAGCACCTTCCAAACCAGCAATATTTCCAACCACGAAAGGCAGGAGTATTAGATGCATGAGAACACTATAACCAGGAAGGTTCCACCCCAAGGTGTACACCATCCTGATTTGGAAATATATTGCTGGTCCTTTATCATCACTGGGTTAAAATCCAGGAACTCCCTCTCCAAACAGCAATGTGAAATACCTTCATCACGATGACTGCAGTTATTTAATGAGGTGGCTTATCATCATCTACTCAGGGGCCACTTGGGATGGGCAATAAGTGCCAACATCAACCAGATCCCATAAAATGAATAAAAACAATATGTTAATTCAGAAGGCAACTTCCTATATATATAGGAAATAAAAATATTTTTCTCATGTTTCCTTACAACATAGGAGGCCTTTGAGCCCATCAAGTCAATGCTGGCTATCAGAGCAATCCCATCAAACTCATTCTCCAACTTCTTTCCCTGTAATCAATTCTCTCTCACATGCCCATCAACTCCATCCTGATTCTCCTACCACCCTTCTGCACAATGGATAATTTACAGTGGCCAATTAACTTACCAGCCCGCACACTTTTGGATGTGGAAGGAAACCAGAGCACCTGGGGAAAACCCACATGGTCATCAGGAGAACATGTATACTCCACATAGACAATAGTGAAGTTCAGGATCAAACCTGAGTCATTGAAGTTGTGTGGCTTAAATTACAACTGCATAAAATTAAAAATTATAATATCTTGCATCATTATTGCAACCATCTGTGTTTTGCAGTCAAATGCTTAAAATAGATTGTCAACCACCTTCAACTGTAAATCTTTGAAGTTTGTCTGAAACACAAATGTAGTAGAATACAAGGAAGCAAAATAATATAACAGCTCTATAAAGTCAGGGTGGGACACGACCTTGGTTGCTGAGGGAGCCAAAGCAGAAATTGCAGAGGTCCTGGCTATAATCTTCCAATCTTTCTTACATACAGGAGTGGTGGCAGAAGACTGGAGGATTACAAATTTGACACTTTTGTTCAAGGGGGAGAAAGGTAAATTTGACATTTACAGGTGAGTCACTTTAAAACAGGTGGTAGAATATCTTTTAGGGGCAATAATCTGAAAGGAAATTTGAAAGCAGATCAACAATATTGACTAATAAAAGAGTGGCAGCATGGATTTTATTAATTGTATATGATACTGGACTAATTGATTGAAGTTCTTTAACATATATAGCTCATACAAAATTTAGAAGTAAACTAATTTGTGGAGATGAGGGTTACAAACTTAACAAGGGCAGAGCTGATGGAATTTGGAGGTACAAAAAGTATAGACTAATATATTTTTGTGGGAAAAATAAAGAGAAACATTGTAAGCTAAATGGTACCGTTTTTAAAGGGATTGTTAAGAAGAGGGAATTGGCATCATGGGCTTATAAAGCCATAGAAAGTTGAACTCAGATAACTCTGGTTGAATGTAGAACTAACACTCTTGTTGCTTATAAGTGTAAATTTTGCAGATACATATTTTCCATACCATGCTCATTTTCATCAGCATGCAGCCAAATAAATGGACACGAGCCATCAGCTGAAGCACCTTCCTTCTCCAAAATATCTTTTCCATAATCCAATTCAGTAGGATTGGCCTTACTTGGCCCCATTGGTACCTCTCTGATCTCAGCTGGACTGTCTTGGGCACTGACTTTATTCGTACTCCAGATGCTACCCAAGGATCCATTCTTGCCCCTTTTTCTTTGCCCTTGGATAAATACTTTACATACTTTATAGCATGTAAAAGCTAATATTGCAACATAAAACATGCTTGTTTCCTAACTTTGTGGGATCCTGATAGAAGGTCATTGACCTGATATGTTAACTGTTTCTCTCTCCAAACCTGCTGCCTAATCTGCTGAATGTTTCTGGCATTTTCTGTTTTTCAGATTTTGAGCACCTGCAGTTTTTGCTCTCTGATTAATATTCAATGCCAAACCCAAAAAGAATTGAGTTGGGACTTAACTAAATTAGGTTCTGGATCAAACTAAATACCGCAAGGTTGGATACGAATAAATCACTCAATTTACTAGTGATAATCTGAAATTAGCCACAAGATCTTTAGCAAACTATATAGACAAACAAAAGTGCAGTTCATCAAGTCAATACAACAATTGTGCTTCTGTTTGTGCAGCATCAACATTACACTAACATTAGTACTAACAAAAATTTATTTCTATCTGCGGAGATTTATTATTTGATTTGTCCTGTCTGCATTCTGTTATCCCATAGGTTTGAATAGGAAATGTTTTAGTACCAGTGTCATTTTGATGGATAAACCATAATTCAGAATCCATGAATTGAGATCTTCATGAATTAACTGGAGCATTAAATTGCACTATGAATGTAGCACAGGAGGCTTAATTTCATGCATCTAGGCTCATTACAAAGTCAAAAGACTGAAGTACTCCACAACAGAGAGAGGGAAATGTTGCACTTCATTGTATGGGAAAATGCAAAGCAAAATTAATTCTCTGCACTTCACATCATTAGCCTTCTTTACTAAAGACAATCAAATGATTCCTTTTTTTTAACCAATGCCAATATTTAATCTGATGCACGTTTATAAATGTGTTATGATCACTGGTTCACATGCCTCATTTCACCATCTGCTTGGCAGTTGCTTTTAGATCACAGGTCATTGAATAGTATACATTGGACATGCTTTTAAATTCAATTTCTGCCAGAATGTATATTGATTTTAGGCTAGAATTAACATTAAGGAGCTGAATTGAAGAGTTTACATAATAAGTACTGCATTCCTTAAAGACAAGTTGGCAATAAGCACCGATATCAAAGTAATGCAAATGACTTCGGCATCTTCAAAGCAATTTTTGTTTAACTATCAAGAAATTTATTCAGTATCTTAAGTTTCCGCAGTATTAGAAAATAAGTCATTTGAAATTATCAGAGTAGAAGTTCAAACTAAAATGGTTGCATTTTAATCCTACAGAGAACCAGATAACATTTGAAATTTGAAGCCATCTGATTTGGTCCAGGGAACTCCCGTTTAGGAACACATTGTTTAAACAACCTTTATGCAAAAACTAAAGCACAATAATTGAAATTCCCTTTTTATTTGCAACTTCTAAGACTAAGCTTTACATTACCACATGCAATAAAATCAGCTGCAATATGTGTAAACAGAACTGGTAACTCTTAAAAATATGACTATTGGTAATGAATAGGACAAGGCTTTTGCAGTTCAACTTTAGAGAAAATACAGCTTCACACGATCTGACCTGGCATGAGTGCATATGCTCAACACCGAAACTGTTGTGGAATCAAGGGAAGAGATATAGAAAACAAAGCTGAGAGAAGTGATATTGATTGAGAAGATCTTACTGTCACCTGGCAATATGGAGATAAACAGGAAGACAGGATAGAAAAAAAAACTTCTAAAAATTACCATGTGTGGTGCAGAAGAGAATTTGTTGCTGTAAGTATGCTGCTGGTTGTATCATAATAGAACCCTTTGTGAGTCGCTTACTTGAGCTGAAGTAAAGAAGTGCCTCTACAGGAGTAGTGTAATTTACAAATAATTAAACTAAAATGCACTGAAATCCATAAAGTAACATGGGGTTGGAGAAGAAATTGAATCAGAATGTACAAATAAGTACTATCACACCCAAGGAAGGTACTGAATTAAATTACAGAGAAATTAGTCCATATTATTCTTAACTACATAATGCCTTCATAAAAAAATCAATTACGTTTGTTAAATTTGCTTATAGCACTAAAAGAGTGGAATAGAAATAAATCATGTTGTTGAGATTATAGAAAGATTTAGATTAGTTATTTAATTGGGCAGATAAACTGCAAATAAAATTTAATACTAACAATATATTCTATATTTAAGATTTCTTTATTAGTCACATGTACATCAAAACACACAGTGAAATGTATTTTTTTTTGCATAGGGTTTTCTGGGGGCAGCCCACAAGTGTCACCACATTTCCAGCGCCAACATAGCATGCCCCCAACTTCCTAACCCATACGTCTTTTTTGGAATGTGGGAGGAAACCAGAGCACCCGGAGGAAATAAAAATAAATTTTGTATAAAAGTTTAAAAATGTGAGCACAGGAAGACCCCTAAACAAAAAATAACTGACAGACATGTCAAGTCCAATGATGGGTTAATGTTCCCATAGCCACAGAAGTGTAGCACAGGTCTGCTGATATCTCTTATGCAAATCTGCTGACCATACTTCAAAAAGTAAAATCATATACTGGAAGAGATACATGAATAAGAAACAAAAATTATCCAAAGTTTAAGGGATAAGCTACACAGACATTAGAGAAATATATGGTTGAGGCCAATATGCTTCTTATTTCCTGATTTGCTGTTTGTGAGAGTTCTTTATTATGACTGTCTGCTCAAGATGAGGACAGCAACATGGTGGTTACAGTTACTGGACAAGCATCCAGCAGGCTGGACCATTTATACAGAGAAACAAGTTTAAATTCCTCCATTGCAGCTGGGGAACTTGCAATTTAATTAAATAAGCATGGAGTTAATCACTAGTATCAGAAATATAACCTTCAGATTCTCTCAAAAACCCTGTTCATTCATATCCTTCAGAAGGAAAACTAATATCCTTACTGGGTTTGGCTGACATGTGACTCCAAACCTATGGTAAACTCTTAATAACAAACAATCTGCCAGAGGAACTCAGTGGGTCGAGCATCATCTTTCACCCTTCCTCAGTCCATCAATCACCTCAGGCTCCTGTCTCACCATTCCCCCTTCTTCTCTTTACACTGTCCATCTTCCTCGCCACTCTCAGTCCTGATGCAGGATTTCAACCCAAAACATCAACAATTCCTTTCCCCCAACAGATAGCTTGACCCAGAGTTCCTCCAGCAGACTATTTGTTGCTCCAGGTTCCAGCATCTGCAGCCTCTTGTCTCCCCAGTAAAACCTTAACTGCCTCCTCAGTTGAGGAGCAGTTAGTGATTGTCAATAAATGCTGGCAGTGCTTCCTGTAAAGGAATACATAAGATATGAGAGTCTGTGATGACATCAGGGATCCCCTTGAATTGATGCCTTACACTAACTGAAGGGGAAGTCAATAGCACAGAGATCATTAGACACTTGTGAGTGACATTCTTCACCACTACCCCCAAAATATGAATCAATTTTTAACTATATTTTTAAATATTTTACAAAGCATTAAATAAATATTGTAACATACATGAGCCTGACTTACAGGATTGAAATAATAAAATAGTTATGTCTTTAAAAAACTTAAATTTAAAATAATTATCCGTAGAAATGATGAACCAAGCATACAAAAATAGATTTTTAGGGCCAGAGAGGATGTTTATCAGTAACCAAGTCTTAGAATGTTATTTAAAATGTATTCACACCTTACATAGCAACTGTCTTAAGGGCTTTTTATATCAGGACTGTCCAGCTATTAAGTCCATTGTCCCACCACCCGATCAAAGTACTGTCAGACATTATTTGGTACAGTTTTACATACATACTCTCAGGTCGCTTAGGCTAACCAGTAATGGTGAGTGCAGTACTGGTAGGTACCTATATTCTTCCAGGATTTTGACAAATCTGCCCTGAAGGTTGCAAATCAATGCTCCCTTTTTAGGAGCAGGGTATCTCCAATAATGATTTCTGGATTTCTATATTTAACCATACATTTGCTTTCTCCAAAAAGTGTTATCAATTTCAAGGTGTAATGATAGTGACTGCTGACAGTTTTACCATGATAACAGCCAAAAATAATAACCTATGTAGCCTTTATGATAAAATAGACATTTAAATCAAACTGAAAAATTAAATAATATTATTAAGTGACATTAAAAAGCTCCAAAGCATTTACTTGCAAACTTAATGAAATGCACCATTGATTTCAGATCTATTTGTATATGGTTTGATTTTTAAAAACTTTCCATACAGAGCACATGTGCACTCCACATAACTTCAAAATGAAAAATTGTTGGGAATTCGCTCAAGGGCACTGGATTATACACAGATGGGAAAAATAACGGAAGAGTGGAGTGAATTCTCAGCATTCAAATACATGATCCCTTCCAAACTACTCCTATAAAATTCTACAGTTCAATGAAATCTGAATGAACTTTGAATTGTGATGTTCAACATTTGTTTACATTTAATAAAGAAAATGCATTCCCACTATTAAAATTTACACAGATAATGTCTCATATTTATAATAATTAGTTCATAAATTATTCACCAATTACTCAGTCATTCCAGAAGCTATTTGATAAGGTCCCACATCAAAGATTATTGCAGGAAAAAAAATCATGGTGTAGGAGATAACGTATTGGCATGGCTAAGAGGAAACAGAGTTGGAATAAACAGATCTTTTTCTGATAAACAAGATCTAGAACAAATGGTATGTCACATGACTGGTGCTAAGAATTTACCAATTTTGCAATTTACGTAAATTATTTGGATGAAGGAACCGACTGTATGATTGCTAAATTTGCTGATGATAGGATATATATGGAAACAAGGACAAAAGGAGACTAAAATAGAAGATAGATAGGTTAAATGTGGGTGAAGATCAGGCAAAGGGAGTATAATGTGGTAAAATCTGATATAGACCATTTTGGCTAGAAAAATAAAAAAATACTATTTAAATAATGAGATGTAGGTTGATCCGGATATCCTAGTGTGTGATTTGCAAAAGGCTAGAGAACACATACAGCAAATAATTAGGAAAGATGACAGAATGTTATGGGAATTGAACATAAAAGTGGAGATTATGCTTCAGTTATTATAAGACATTCGTGAGTTTACACCTGGAGTACCCTGCACAGTATTGGTGTCCTTATTTAAGGAAGAATTTAAATGTATTGAAAGCAGTTCAGAGACTAATAGTTGGAATGGGTAGGTTGTCTTAGGAGAAACGGTTGGAGAACTAGACTTATACTCATTAGAGTTTAAATGAATGATAGTGAACTTGACTGAATACAAAAGACCTTGAGGGGTCTTGATAGAAAGGGGGATGGGGACAATATTTCCTTTTTTTGGGAGAGTCCAGAACTAGGGGCCACTGTTTAAAATAAGGGATCTCCCACTTAAGACAGAGATGAGGCATTTTTTTTCTTACAGAGCTCATCAGTCTTCAATGTTTTTAAGGCACAGTCAAATAGATTCTTGATATAAACAAGGGGTGGAAGGGTACTGGGGGTAGGCAATAATGTGCCATTGAGGTTATAATCAGGTTAGCTATGGTCTTGGATTGTGGAGTTGAGTTCAAGCACAAGTGACCTCTGTGTGCTGGAATACTAATAAATAATGACGTTAGTTTCAAGAACCAAAACAATAGGACACATTCAACTGTTTATTTAAGCATAGAATGCATCACTGAAATTAGATGGAATCCCTATTGATAAAGCTATGAAAACTTCTTACAAAATAAATGCTCAATAACTGTAAATTTGTTTGTGCAAACTAATCAGGAACAAACGGACATCAGCACATTAATTTAAGCAATAGGATATTTTTCAGAAGGTTAACTGGTTGGTTTCTAAGTGTGGTAACTACATAACTTCTTTCGTAAATCAGATTTATCACATGATCCTCAAGTTGAGGAAGACCACAGAATGCAATATGCTAAATGATCTGCAACACTGCTCTAACTTAACACATCTGAAATTATTTGAAATGGCAGGTGGTGCGTTAAAATATGTTGAGCATATTCTGAAGCAAAAAAAAAACAAAAGTTTAATTTCCACTCAGGTTTTACATAATCAATCATGATGGCATACTGTGATAATACTACATTGTTAGAAATACCTTTCATGAGAAATCACATTAAACTAAGGCCTTATCTTTCTTTTCAAAGTGCTGTAGCAGTACCTGTAGATGACCAAGTGATTCCTTCATGCATTCTTGTAAACAAATACATTCTTTGCATTTCTAAAGCACACAGCTGCCTCACTTACCTGCATTGCATTTTTCAGATTAATCCCAGGACATGCACAAATTGGCTATCACTTTTTCCAATAGTACAAGATAAGATATCTTTATTAGTCACATGTACATCAAAACACACACATCTTTTTGCGTAGAGTGTGCTGGAGGCAGCCCGCAAGTGTCGCCAGACTTCCAGCGCCAACATGCCCACAACTTCCTAATCCATACGTCTTTGGAATGTGGGAAGAAACCTGAGCACCCAGAGGAAACCCACACAGACATGGGGAGAATGTACAAACTCCTTACAGACAGTGAAGGGAATTGAACCGGGGTCGCTGGCGCTGTAATAGTATTACACTAACCGCTACACAACTTTTGGTTGTGAACACTTGAGACATTCTGAGATTATGGAAGCTACTATGTAGACATAGGGTTGTCTGTTCTTGCTTTCATTCATTAAATGAGTTCACCAAACCATGAGGGTACTATTTTTCATAACTTAAAAAATGGAAATATCAAGAACATAATGTACTATCAGTTAAATTTTACTTGAAATTTTTAACTCCAAGTCCAAGGAATCAATTTGATTCATTTTTATCTACAATGGGAACAAATAAAACTTATTTTTAATCTTGAAAAAGGTTTTTTTTCTGTTTAATCATAAATGCATGACATGGCTGGAACTGTAAACTTATCTTTGTTTGATCAAAAGCAAAGACACATTCTGAATGGTCTCATACTCTGTTTGGTGTACAAGAGGGTCATCATTAGTCATTGACATGGAAACATGAGACTGCAGATGCTGGAATCTGGCGCAAAAAAACAAATTGATGCAGGCTCTCAACCCGAAATGTCGACAATTCCTTCCCCACCCCCAGATGCTGCTTGTCCCACTGAGTTCCTCCAGCAGTTTGTTTTTCATTCCAATCATTAATTTTTTCATTAATTGTTGTTCCAGTTTCTTCACAGAAAAAAATTTCCAAGTGTCCACTTAATTTTGTTGTCAGTTACCATTTGAAATTACACACCAGAAAAACAAATTTCTATGGTGCTCTGCAACTTAAATGCAGGTAACTTGTAAAGTTTTAAAATGTAACAAGCAATAAAATTTCAATTAATTAAAATAATTTTAATTATGACAATACAAGCTGCTATTGCTTGCTCGGAATTTGTAATTTCAATTCTGCTTTCCTGAATCTTTTTGCTTCTATTTGTGACATAATGAGTGGGACTAAAAGGCAATGTAATTTAATTGGTGGCAATAGCCAAGAACAGTGGCGCTGTGCCTGGAGTAAAAATTCAATATAACCAGTCAGATGGAGACACAAGTTAAAATCCCTCAGCAACAAATGGGAACTTAAGCTCAAAATATCTGGAAATCATAACTAATAACAGTACCTGCTGCACTTCCATAAAAGCCTATGTAGTTCATTACTCTGCTTGAGGAAAGTAAATTTTTAATCTTTATCTAATTCTACCACCTCCACTGGCAGCACAATCCAGGCACCTACCACTCTGTGTGGAAAAAAAAACTTGCCTTGCAAATCTCCAATCCAGACAAAATCCCGGTGAACCTCTTCTCCACCCTCTACAAAGTCTCCATATTCTGCACATAGTGTGGTGACCAGAATGGCACACAATACTCCAAATGTGGTCTAACTAAAGTTATGTACAGCTCCATCATGAATTACCAACTTTTATACTCAATGCCTCATTGTCACCCCTCTATCCATTTGTGTTGCCATTTTCAGGGAGCTATGGACTTGCACCCAAAGACCATTCTGTACATTAATGCTCCTAAGGGTCCTGCCATTTATTGCATACTTTCCTCTTGCATTTGACCTCCCAAAATGCACTACCTCACATTTGTCTGGATTACCTCCATTTGCCATTTCTCAGCCAAAACTTCCAACTGATCTATACCACTTTCACATCCAACAAGATGATACAATTTAAGACAACATGTGTAGACTGATATCGAATGGGGAAAACATATTGCATGGATTGTTGAAGGAGCAACTCGATACATGCAAGGAAACATACAAGATGCATGGGATTTTAAATAGGGACATTGAAAACACAGACGAGAGCCATGCTAAACTTTTACAAATCATCAGGAGTATTGTGCACTGCTACCAGTACATGTTCAGGTATAGTTATTAAGGTCATAGGAATCCCCTATTTAAAATAAGTTCTAATTTCCCCAGACTACTTCTGCCAATTATTTTAAACCTATAATGGGTTACTGACACACTTGCCACAGGGAATAGTTTCTGTTTACTTGCTCTACATAATTTTTTAAATCTCTATTCAGTTTCTAATTAACCTGAGTACATTTTTTTTAAAGAAAGAACACCTCCAGCTTCTTCAATCCTTGGAAAGATCCTTGTCATTAGTATCATAATTGTGAGCGTGCTCTGTACCCTGTCCCAGACCTTGATTTATATATTAAAGTGTGGAGTCCAGAAAAGTACACAATACTCCAGGTGATTTGTAAAAGTTTAGCATGACTCTCTTGGATGTTTCCTTAATCCTCTTATCAAGTTGCTCCTTCAACAATTCATGAAATATGTTTCCCCTATTCACTATCAGTCTACACATATTGTATTAAATTGTATCATCTTGTTGGGTGTGAAAGTGATCACCTAGACTTATCACAATTTAAAAGCTAGTCATTTTCCACTTTCCTCGAACCTGGATTATCACCCTGAAGTAGAGTACCTCTGAACAATCTAATTTCTAGGGACATCCATCTCCCTGGCAATTGTTAAAAACTGAATCAAATTGTTTGCAACTTTGCCATTCTATTTGACCCACACCTGAGCTTCCAACTCCAAATCCCCTCCATTACCAAGATCCTTTATATCCAGCTGTGCAATGTTATTTGCCTCCATTCCATCCTCATCTTAAAAATTGCTTAAAACCTTACCCATGAATCTCCTACTTCCAGAATCAACAATTCCAGTGTTGCCCTGGCTGGCCTCCCAATGTGTACTTTTTAGAAACTTGAGGTCATCCTAAACTTTGCTGCCCATTTTTTAAAATTTGAACATAGTCTAATTCACCCAACAGCTGTGTTCATTTTCTCTCAATACTGCAACTTGTCAACATTGTGTATATATTTCTTCAAGACATGGTACATTCCTTTCGATTCTTACAAATATCCAAGATTCATGCACTCCTCCAATTCTGCATCTGTCAATTTTACTGCCAGCCTAGGTTCTAAGTTCTGGAATGGCATTAAAGACATTCTGTAAAATCTGATTTCACCTGTGGCTTCTCATTGCTTCTTATTTTAGTTGATATTGCGTGACTTAAGAAACAAATTTTGATTTACCATGTCTAAAGACATAAATGCCATTGTCCTCACTGCTCCACTTAGTACCTTGCTCCTGCTCCTGCCCCTCGCCCTCCACTGTCCAACTTACCCTATCTCCTTTCCACTTTGTCAGACCTTTGTCCACCATCACAGTCTCCAGTTTAATTCAATGATACACTTATGTCCATCAGTACTTTACACAGTGTTGCATAACAAACAGCCTGTACTCACCAGCACTGTACCAGTTTTATAATAGCTATGCCCATCAGTACTGTACCCCAGTGTTCAGCAGTGATAGATCCATAGCTGTATGTATTGCACTCCCATATTACACTCTGCCCACCAGTACTGTACTCACTTCATAGTGAGTGACCTATGATCACCAGTATAGTACACCTGGACTTAGGTTCAGGGCCTAGCAGGTCAAACCAAGCCCGGTGTGGTTCGTGAGGCCCTGGATTAAGTGCCAACATCCTATAGCAGAGGAAGTTGATTCCTATCTTGTGTCTAAAGCCACAGATCGACAGCACTCCTGATTTGGATGTACTTCCCCTGATGACATCAAAGGTCACTCTTCTGAGGAGTTGTCTTGTGAATTCCTGAGAACTACTGGTAAGCTATAGGGGTGTCAGCTACCATGGTTAAGTGGTCTGATTCAACAGAAGCAGGCCTGCAAGGATGGCAAATGTGGGCCTGATGGATCCACTCTGCAGCCTGCATTTGTAGGTTGTGCACCAGGCTTTTTGTTAATGGAATTATATTAATTCAAGTTGTTATCGCTGGGCAACTATACATCCAATATTGCAAAGATCAATAACATATGGAAGCAGAAATTACCCTCAACTTTGAACTATTTACTTGTATTCATATCACATTATTGGAATTCCTCTCACATTTGAAAAAAATGCCTTATAAACACGTTTAATGTCAGTATACAGTTTAAATTTTGCTATTAATTTCTTAGTATCTACTGCTTTCAAAAACAAAAGCACTGCTTCATTGTCTTTTTGCAACAGATATAGTCCGTTGAGCACCCATCACGAAGCACGCAAAATTACATGTTCCTGCAACATAATTCTTTTTACCCAAATATAGGCATTGTAATTACATATTTGTTGCAGCTCATTGCAGAATTCTACCTCAAAAGTTAAAATAAAATGGTCTCTCATCCAAATTTCATTCCTTTATTGAAGGGACTAAATCAGAGAGTAACCATATGGAACACTATGTGTTCCCAAAGCAGCATGAATCAGTAAATTACTTGATACTGTTGTGAATTTATGTCACACTGCAATTTCAGGTGAAAATTTAAACTGGAAGCATCTTAGATAAACTAACTTTAATTCATGCTACTGTCTTAGGTTTGAAAGAAAGGAAATCTAATTCCAGTTTGCTATGGACATATTTACCATGTACAAAGCAACTGAACTAGTTCAAAAGCTCATCAACTTCTCCTTCAGCACATGCCATTGTTTTGAAAAGCACCACCAGCATCACTCTTCACAAATCATTTTCTTTGTTTCATGTTTTATAATAACATTTCATATTCCATGACGAATACAGGTGAAAGTTTAGCATCAGAATGTTATGTGTGTCACCAGAGCTCCCAGTGGTACCTACCCTTTCAAGTGCTCTAGCCAATTGTATATAAATGGAACTCCCTGTCAATCAAAACTAACACTGAAATGAATGCTCTCTAATTATTGACCTTGAATGAGAGGACCATAACGTAAGTGAAAGTGGCTATTAGTGTTAGAACTAGCTTGATCAAGGGACAGATACTTACGTATCGATACCTTTTACCAGAGTAAACATGCCTACCTGTTGCTGTAACTGAAGTAAATATCAATTAATTCTAAAGAGCTGAT
Organism: Pristis pectinata; assembly: GCF_009764475.1. Lineage (NCBI taxonomy): Eukaryota > Metazoa > Chordata > Chondrichthyes > Rhinopristiformes > Pristidae > Pristis > Pristis pectinata. The sequence goes on along the minus strand of NC_067414.1, from coordinate 26,346,526 downwards.
TTGGGGACAGTAGAAAATATCTTCATATGATAACACTGTGACCATTAATCTGGTTTTACAGGTTAAAAGGAAAGTCTTGAAAAGTAGAGCATCTAACATCTGAGAGTTAAATCTAATAGTACTCCAATTTGCATCTGCAAAATTCTAACACACAAGAGGCCTATGAACTCAGAAATAGTTCTGAAGCACAGGGTTGAGGCCTGCTTCAGCATGAGTTAAAAGACCTGACCCTACTTGGCCATTGACCTGACCCTACTTGGCCTTGACCTCTGCACCTCCCCCCATCCCTTCCTCTGTGATCTCCATCATGGCAGTAGATCACAGAAAATTCTTCTGTGGAATTTGTGGACAAAGAACATTCAAGCATGGGCCAGTAAACCAAGCTGAGAGTTGCCAGTGGTCAAATTGAGCATCCCTGCACTAAATATAGTCATCAAGACTGCAGCACCTCACTTGTATGCCCAGGTGTATACACATTTCAGACATTGGAAGACGGTATCTTACTGCTAGCGCCCCACTCAGTCCAGATCATTAAAATATTTAATATTTTGCTACGTATCCTTTACAATATAGATTGCAATTCTTATGAATTCCACATCATTAATAGTCAGTTAAGTAAACTGACTTTTACTTCCTGCAAAACTTAGTTAACTAGATGAATATGATAAGCATCAGGCTAGAAGTAGTTTACTTAAAATGTAGCCCTCTCCCGAAAAAATGCACCAACAGGCTCCCTTTCAACCTGCTCATCTCCAACCAATTGAAAAGATCTCAAACAGGTCGGTGCTTCTCAAAGTCATATGCACCTTTCCAACATACCATATTGGAACACGTCCATATCAATTCAGGTCACTCTCACCGCATTGAAATGATATTTATTATTATGATCTGCATATACCCTTTTACACTCCAACATCTCTGTTGTCATCCAGCTGGGTAGCAGTGCCTTCACCTGGTTCCATTCCCACCCACCCAGCTGCAGACACGGAAATCTGCATTGTTCCTGACGATCTTTCCTTGCCCTCACCCCCTGCTAGCAACTTCATTTGAAAGCTCACATTGAGTTTTCCATGTATACGAATAACACCCAAGTCTATTTCACCAACACCTCTCTCAACCTCATTGTTGTCTTTGCTTATCACAATGCTTGTCCAACATGGATGAGCAGAAAACTACCCAAATACTGGGAAGAATAAAGTCATTAGTTTTGAATCCTGCCATCAACTACTTCTGAGCCATAAACTTGCTATTCATTAAGGCCAAACTAAACCATTCACAACCTTCATATCCTATTTGTACATAAGAATTAAAAGCAGGAATTGACCCTTTGAGCCAGCTCTACTATTTATGAAGATCATGGCTGATAATGTCACCCAGCTCCACCTTCCTGCAAATCTCCATATCCCTTGATTCTCTTAATATCCAGAAATCTTTCAATTTGTTTTGAATGAACTCAACCACTGAGCCTTCACAGTCCTCTGAGGTAGAGAATTCCAAAGATTCACCACCCAGAGAGCAAGGAAATTTCTCCTGATCTCAATCCTAAACAGCCAAGCCCTTTTTCTGAGACTGTGACCCTTGGTTCTAGATTCCCCAGCAGTGGAGATATCTTGTTGAGCCTTGAAAGAGTTTTGTAGTTTTCAATGAGATCACCTCTCATTCTTCTAAGCTCTAGTGAATATAGCCTGGTCCACTCAACATCTCCATCATCTTAGAAATCTACTTTGCATTCCCTCCACATCCTTTATTAGGTAAAGAGACTAAAACCATACAAAATGCACTAGTTATGGTCTCACCAATGTCCCAGCGCTGAGGTTTTAGTTACTTATATGTTGCTACATTGGACAGGCCAAGAGGCTCTTCTGCCTAACACCGGGCTCCGGAAACTCCTCTATTCTCAGCTCTGTAGTGGGAGGAGATTACCAAGATCCTATATAATTTCAGCAAGAAGTCTTACTGAAATCCTCTCATAATGAAGACCAATTTACCATTTGCCTTCCTAATTGCTTCCTACATCAGCTTGCTAAATTTCATTGACTTATGCACAAGGACACCTAGGACCTAATGATGAACTCCTAGTCCTTCTTTATAACCCGGATTACTGACTGTCTTCTCTGTTACAGCGCCTGCCTCAGCTGTTGAGCAACTTAAAACCCTTATTCATGCTTTTATTGGTACCTGACGTGACAATTCTAATGCTCCACTAGCCACTCTGTATACTTGAGCTCACTCCAAAGCTCTGCTACAGAAATCTTAAACATAACAAATCCCAGTGTTTACTAAACTACAGTGGCTTGCCAGCTAAGCAATGTTGCACACGTCTCTCTCTCTTAACTCCTGCTCTTTAATTCTCCACTATTGGGAGTACACTTCTAAACCCAAGTGTCAAAAGAGTAGGCAAACTCTGGAACTTCTGCAAATTGAAATTTGTGCTGGGTCAATTGCTAGTGCTAAGTCTAGGTGTGGAGGATTGAGATTAAGCAAGTTCTAGTCTCTAGAATCTCTTCCTTAAACCTCTCTCAAAGAAAATCAAAAGATATGATGTTAGCACAGTAAATGGCACTAAGGTTAAAAAAAAGGTATGATCTCCTTAAATGGCATAACAGACACGAGAGTCTGAATGGCCTACTCCTGCTTTTATTTCTTGTTCTTAGGCTCCTCTAAAACATTCACCTCTTTTCAGATGCACTTTAAAATATCTTTCTTTCACTAATTTTTAAAATTACCTTCCTTAACATCTTCTTGTGTGTTTCATACCAAATTTCACCTATAATGATTCCATGAAATGATATATAAATCCCAAATACTAACAAACCTGTGCTCCCAGTGTTCACTTCAATCATAGGAAAGCTATAAAAAATAAGATTTAAGATCATTTTAAAAATATTTTTGAAACAAGCAATAGTTTATATGAAAGGATAATATACTGTATCTTTCTACTTTGGACTAAGAATAAGGGATAAGAATATAAATGTTAGAAAATATTTTTAGTCCATTATTTATAGAGTACATGTAAAAGAGATTTCATTGATGTTACTTAATATTCCAAAACAATTCATATTCAATAAGGTAGTTGGCTACACACTGAAGAATCCTTTTTATCCTCAAGAAATGATAAGCCCCTCTTCTCCTCTGCCCATGTGCAAGAAAGAATCAACATAATTATCCCACTCTTCAAATTGTGCTATAAGGACTTTAAATCCACTTGAATATGCAAGCAAATATAAGGAACCTTAATCACAAGAAACAAAATAATCAAACTGCAATTAAATTGCTTAAAGCAGAACTACAGAGCCATTTTGAAGAATGCTTCCTAATATCTAGAACCTTCCCAAAGCAGCAGTATCAGGATCTGAAACAATATAAATCCTCAACTAATTCTACACAGCAATCAATCATTTCTGTCATAACAACAAAACTATAATAAGATAATTGCACTCCTACCACTTATGATTTCCAGCCTGCTCACCATACAACTCTAATAAAGTTTTCCTGAACAAACAACTTTACCTCCGGAGTCTGCCTTACAAAACAGATTTATCATATGATACACTATTTGCATACACTTCACCATATGATGCAATTCATTGTTCATTGATGGCAAATTGGAGCTGTGGACAAAGATTAGATAGGCACAGTTTATTTTCTTTGGAGCAGAGGAGGCTGATGGGAGACTGAATCAAGAAAGTTTGGATGCATGGGGTCAGTGGAGAATTGGCTGTGTGGATCCAGAACTGGCTTGCCCGTAGAAGACAGAGGGTGGTAGTTGAAGGGACTTATTCGTGCTGGAGGCCTGTGAGTAGTGGTGTTCCTCAGGGATCTGTACTGGGACCTCTGCTGTTTGTGATGTATATAAATGACCTGGATGAGTACGTTGATGGATGGGTTAGTAAGTTTGCATACGATACCAAGATTGGTGGAGTTGTGAATAATGTAAAAGACTGGTGATGGATACAGCGTGATATAGATCAGTTGCAGATGTGGGCAGAGAAATGACAGATGGAGTTTAACCCGGATAAATGTGAGGTGTTGCACCTTGGTAGGACTAATGTCAAGAGGCAGTACACTCTGAAGGGCAAGACCCTTAACAGCAATGAAGAGCAGAGAGACCTTGGGTGCAAGTCCATGACTCATTGAAAGTGGCTATACAGGTAGGTAGGGTGGTTAAGAAGGCTTATAGAATGCTTGCATTTATTAATCGAGGTACTGAGTATAGGAGTCAAGAAATTATGATGCATCTCTATAGAGCTCTGGTTAAGCTGCATTTAGAGTCTTGCATGCAATTCTGGTCACCTCACTATAGGATGTCGAGGCTTTAGGGAGGGTGCAGATGAGTTTTACCAGGATGCTGCCTGGATTAGAAGGCATGTGCTATCAGAAGCTGGATAAACTTGGGCTCTTTTCTCTGGAGCAGCGGAGGCTGAGGGGCGATCTGTTGAGGGGCATAGTTAGGGTGGACAAGAAGTATCTTTTTCCCCATTATTGAGCGATCCAATACCAGAGAGCATACATCTAAGGTGAGAGGGGGTAGGCTCATAACAGATGTGAGGGGTACATTTTTCACTCAGAGAATGGTGGATGCCTGGAATGCGTTGCCTGATAGGGTGGTGGAGGCAAATTCACTGGGAGTTTTTAAGAGGGGCTTGGATGGGCACATAAATGAGAGGAAAATAGAGAGATATGGGCATTCTGTAGGTAGGAGGGATTAGCTATGTCGGCACAACATTGTGGGCCAAAGGCTTGTTATGTGCTGTACTGTTCTATGTTCTATGTTAATTGAGGTGCGTTTAAATGGACAAAGTAAATAGTAAGAACTTATTTCCCTTACCAGACAGGTGAAAACCCAGGGGGCACAGAGTTAAAATAATTGGAAGGAGTACAGAGGAGATGAGCAAAAACATTTTGTCTGTAGGTGTCCGGAATTCAGTGCCTGAAAAGATGGTAGAAACTTTCAACACAGTTTAAAAAGAACTTGGATGTATCCTTGAAGAGATGTGATGTGCAAAGCTGTGAACTTTGTGCTGGAAGATGGGATTAAGTTGGGTTGCTATTTCTCAACTTGCACACACATAATTGGCTGAATGGCCTCCTCCTGTGTCATGATTTTTCTGTGAATTCTAGATAACTTTTGCTTTCTCAATTGTTTACAGCACAAATAAATGCTGCAGGATAATGGGAATTACCGGTTTATAAGAAGCAAGCAGTGCATGATGTGTGATGACCATCAGTGGCAATATAGTACTGGATACGAAAACCAAATCAAGGGACTTTCAGAAGCCCTTACCAACGAACAAAAAATGAAAACCAGTCCACAAGTAGGTACATACACTGTGGAGGAGAAAAATTTGAACCTAAAGAATGAGGAAAACAAAAGGAAGCATCAGGGAAGAAAGCTCAAGCAAAACACAAGACATGGGAGAAGAAGAAAATCCAGACGAAAAAAAATTCTTGTAGTGTAACAAGCTTATCAAATGATTCCAGGGAAAAAAAATAAACTTAACTCCTGCAGCATCTTATCAAAGTGCTACTGGCCTGCAAATCTAATTTAATTTATCCGAGAGAAATGGTCTGATGTTTGAAGTGTTAGAGTGCATCAAAATTAATCTGATTGGCTCTGTGGCTTTAAGATATCCATCTTTTGGCCACCAGTACTAGACCTGCTGAAAAATGGCAACAGGAATTTATTAGAATGAAGGTGTGGATTTCATCTTTAAACCAAGTGGTAGAACTAGACAAGCTTATTAAGAACAGTTAAATTAAGTGCTCAAACATAAAATAGAGCATTAGATTACAAACCAGCCCAAAACAATGGAAGATCAGAAGCAAAATTATAAATGGAGAAAAGGGTGATATAACTGAGGTGTTTAATTTGATTTAAGTATTCTTGTAACATTACAGTAACAGAACAACTGCCCAAGCTCTGCATCAATAGCTTAAGTGTCTGTTTCACAGCCACAATTTGCAAACTGAAATTCAGGGTCCAGAATTTCGTGTGATTTCTAATGTATGCTATAAATTACAATATTTCACGGCTTAATTTCTCTGTTGTGAACTTTCACCAATATTTCCTGGAAAAGTAATTTGAATATGCCACAGTAAACAGTACAATGCATCTCAAACTTTAGAAGTGGGAAACCAATGACTTGTGCTACCTACATTAATTAAAGCAAAGCAATATTAATATGACCTGAGCTTTTGAAGATTGAATTTCAAATCCTTCTACTATGCTAAATATGATCACTAGCAGAAATTTGCTTTGAATTACGGGCACACACTCAGTTGCTGTATTCAAGTTACAGGAGTATTTTTAATTACATATTTATTTTGTTTTGCTATTTATTTAGAGGACTACATTAATAAATTTAAATACGTAAGGAGCCTCATATTAAATCAAATGCTGGGTGAAACTTAAACTTGGATACAAAATGGTGGGATGAAGCCAACATTTGTTTTCCAATATCCTTAATTGAAGTATGGCTGTGCTACAAAAAAATGCCAAAGACATACTGATTATCCTATTGTATACATACAGGTGTAATTATAAACACTGGAACTTCAGTCAACCCTTCTGACCAAATGCTTGTCAATTCTAGGCAAGATCAGTATTTACCAATTAATGTTATTAACATTCATATACAAATTTTGAAACAATTACTTAAATTTACATAAATTTGTAATTGGTTACCAGAAGAGACTTCAATCAATTTAATCAAGGGCTCCTATAAATCAAATGAAAACTATAGGTAGGTTATACTCCAAAGCATGGTACAGATGATAGAAAACTAAGAAATACTGACTGATTATATCAGTCTCTTTTTATAACTTTGACAACAGACCAGAAGAACAAGAGAAATAACACAACTAGTCTTAGCACAGACTGCTCACGCAGTGGGACAATGTAATATACAGATCAAATCTTCCAAATCAGATTGAAAAAACCAAAAGGAGGTCCCTACTCAGTTCCTTCAGGCTCATTTTCTCCTCTCTGGGTGGTTCCTTCATTAGTAACCCAATGATAAAGCCCCTTTGTGAGGCAATGTTATGTGCAACATGTAACAAATCTTCATAACAAATATGTGCCTTTCTGAGATTAAAAAAAATAAAGCTTGGATAAACTGCTTTAAAATGAAAGCATTATGTGAGCTGGAAGGAAAGCAAGTTCATATCCAGCAGATCAGCAGTGTGCTGATCATTACTAAATTCATGTATCAGATGAGACTGATGGGCAGAACATATACTGCCATGTGGATATAATCACTAACACCTTAACTTTTATTGGGAAACTTAACCTCTCAAAAACGAGAGTGACTAAAATTGCAGTCCTGCAAGTTCATATGACTTGGATGATACGTAAATTTACCAATACGTCGAGAGGGTGCATTGTCCAGTGATATTTGGCACACATTTCAATATGCCAAACAGTTGCCATTATTGTCATATTGCCATCTTTTAAAGGAAGTTGATGAACTGGTGATTATTTTTTTCAACAGAATTACATCACCATTATCCTTCAGACATGGTATGTTACTACTGACACCTTCAATAGCAGCCTAGAATGGCCACCTTATAGAAAGGTTGAATCAAGGCTGGCATTTTGTAATTCAGACTGACATTTGCTCAGATTCTGAATAACCATGCAACAAACCGTTATAAAAATTGTTTTCAGAAGTACTTCAATATTAATTAATTTTAAAGTAAATACATAAAGGATGAAAGTGAAAATGTTTTAGTTATGCCAATCATAGCTGCATCTGCCAATGTGAAAAAACAGTAGTAAGAAACAGGTCATTTTCAGGTTGAGACACTGTGACCAATGACGTGCTACAGGAATCAGTGCTGATCCTCAACTGTTCACAATATTTATTAGTAAAGAGGAGGGGACCACCTATTTGCTGATTATACAAAGCTGAATGATAGTGTGGCCTGTGAAGAGGATGCAGGGAGGCTTTAAAGTATACAGATAAGAGAATGGGAGTAAAATTGTCTTACTGGAATTAGATTGCAACCTGCTGAGACCATACCTGGAATACTGTGTATAGGTCCAGATTCCCTGATTAAGTAAAGATATACTTGTTTTAGTGGGAGTTCAACTGGGATTCACTAAATTGATTCCTGGGTTGGGATTTTGTCCTAGGAAGAGAGATTAAGCAGACTGAGCCCATACTCTCTAGAGATCAATAGAAGTGAGGTGTTCTTACTGAAACATAACATAGACTACCATGTAGATGCAGTTTACCCTGTCTGACATGTCTAAAACCTGGGATCATAGTCTCAAAATAAGGGATTGGCCATTCAGGATTGAAATAAAACTTTAATTATGCCACATCTGGAGTTTTGTGTGCAGTTCTGGTTACCACATCACAGGAAGGATGTGGAAGCTTTGGAGAGGTTACAGAAGAGGTTCACCAGATGCTGCCTGGATTGGAGAATATTATAGCTATAAGGAGATGTTGGACAAACTTGGATTCTTTTCACTGGAGCGTCGGAGGCTGAGAAGCAACCTGATAGAAGTGTATAAAGTTGTGAGAGGCATAGATAGGGAAGATAGTCAGAGTCTGTTTCCCAGGGTGGAAATACCAGAGCGAAGGTAAGAGGGGAAAAGTTTAAAGAAGATGTGCAGGGCAAGGTTTTGTTTTACACAGAGTGTGGTAGATGCCAGAGGAGGTGATAGAAGCACATATGATAGCAACATTTAAGAGGTATTTAGAGAGACAAAGGAACAGGTGGGAAATAGAAGGATACAAAAGACATGCAGGCAGATGTAATTAGCTAGACTAGCATTATGGTCAGCATAGACTTGGTGGGCCAAAGGGCCTGTTTCTTTGCTGTACTGGTCTGTGTTCTACGAAATGGGAAGAAATTTCCTCATTCAGAGAGTAGTGAATCTCTACCCAAGAAGATGGCAGAGACTCAGTCAATGAGTGTATTCAAAACTAACATTTTAAGGGAATCAAAGGATACAGCATTAGTGCACGAAAGTGGGACTGAGATAAGAGATGATCTTACTGAATAGAAGAGCAAGCACAAGGGGACAATTGCCTACTTTTGCTTCCGTTTCTTATGTAAGCAGACAGAAACACAGAAGAAGGGATGCAGACAGTAAATGCATTTGTAGATAAATCCGATAAATGAAAATTATGATCATCCAATAGTTGCTTCTTGCATTTCTCATTTCTAAACATTGACACTTTTACCAAAGCAAGTGTTAATGTTTGAAATGGTACAATTTCAGTTCAGTTCTGGTCGCCTCATTATAGGAAGGATGTGGAGGCATTGGAGAGGGTGCAGAGGAGATTTACCAGGATCTGCCTGGATTGGAGAGTATTGAATATGAGGAGAGGCTTAAGGTGCTAGGGCTTTATTCACTGGAAAGGAGGAGGATGAGAGGAGACATGATAGAGGTATATAAAATATTGAGAGGAATAGATAGAGTAGACAGTCAGCGCCTCCTTCCCAGGGCACCAATGCTCAAGACGAGAGGTCATGGCTTTAAGGTTATCGGTGGGAGGTTCAGGGGAGAGGTCAGAGGGAGGTTTTTCACCCAGAGAGTGGTTGGTGCATGGAATGCACTGCCTGGGGTGGTGGTGGAGGCAGATACATTGAACAGGTTCAAGAGCTTGTTGGATAGGCATATGGAGGAATGTGAGATAGAGGGATACGCGGGAGGAAGGGGTTAGGTAGTGTGAGGGTGGTCTGATGGACGGCACAACATGGTGGGCCGAAGGGCCTGTTTTGTGCTGTATGGTTCTATGGTTCTAATTTTATAGACAATGGGCTGCAAATTTCTTCTAGATTATTAAATACAATAAAAACAGAAATGCTGGAAAAACCCAGCTGGACAGGTATCATCTGTGAAAAGAGAAACATTTAACATTTTAGGTCAAAGACCCTTCATCAGAATTGAAGGAGTTTGCCTCCTCCACCTTCTCAGCCACTTAGACTTATTTGTTTTCTCCCTCAGTTGTGATGAAGGGTCTTTGACCTGAAATGTTAATTGTTTTTCTTTTCACAATTGTTGCCTGATCTGCTAAGTTTTTACAGAATTTTCTGTTTTATTTCACATTTCCAGCATCTGCAATTTTTTCAGATTTTTATTTTGCAAAACACTGCTTATAGATCAAGAAGACGTTTTGGATAGAAAAGATAATGGAAACTAAGAAATGCTGAATAAATTTCATTACAAACATAACTGATAAATTGAACTGAGAAACACATTAGCCTTAGTCACAATTAAAATAAAGCAGTCTAATCCAGGATCTAAAATTACAATAATTTGTAAAAGTTTACAGAATTTTCCTTTTCAAAAATATATTTTATAATTGTCAGCGTCCTCACAAATAGACATTCACAAAGCATACCTTGCAAACAGTTTCAGCATCCCATGGCAGAATAGTTCTCAAATCAATTACATCACATGAGACTCCCAATTTCTCCTGAGCCATGCTGGCCACTTCTTTCATTACATGAACCTATAAATAGAGTCAATTAAGAACATTTGTAAATGAGATTATATTTATTAGCATTTTCAGTATCAGACACAGGGACCATGAATAAATTGACCATTGCAAGTTTTTCTTTCTCGTTTTTCTTTGACCACCTTTCCCTTCTTTATCTTTCTTGATTTCTCAATTCTCCCTTCAAAGCCACCATCTGTGGAATTCCTAAGTGGTTTCTCATGTTCCATTTCACTGGAGCCAGAGCACATGAAACCAAGAATTTATCATCATTTGCAATAGTGGAAAAATATGGTTTAAAATTCTAATAAAATTAAGATGCTACTTTTGACAAATCCATAACTAAAACATTGGTCTTCTCTTATTCTTGATAGAAATTATATAAAAATGTGGGAAATTGTAAGAAATAGTAAGAATTAAATTTTCTGCTAAGAAGCAGAAAATCTCAGTCTCCTACCTGCCATAGGAACTAACAGCTCTGCAGTTGACTGACTGTATGAAGTAAAGCAATTTAGTGCATTGCATTTTCCAAGCACAGATATTTTTGCATATTAAGTTCAGCAATTCTAGTTAAGAATATGAGTGCATAAAATTTAAACCAAATCATAAAGAGCATTGTCTATATGAACTATGATGTACTCTGCACAAAACTGGAATCTCATAAATTTGGTCCCATTAAGGATCAGCGTGGTCATCTATGTGTGGAGTCACAGGAGATGAACAAGGTCTTAAGTGAATACTTCTCATCTATATTTACAGTGAAGGTAGTCATGGAAGCCAGAGCCATATGTAACATTACTGGAAAAAAGCGCCATTCAGTTTATTCAGAAAATACCAAAAATTAACAAATGTGTCACAGTCTTGAAATTGGAATATTATTGTTACTTGTACTGAGGTACAGTGAATAACTTGACTTGCATACCATTCTACAGATCAATTCATTGCACAGTGCACTGAGGTAGTACAAGGTAAAACAATACAGAATGCAAAATAAAGTGTAACAGCTACAGAGAAAGTGCAGTGCAGGTAGACAATAAGGTGCAAAGTCATTTTACCATTAATTTGATTCTTGTCATTTGATAATACAGAAAACAAATTTTATAATGCAATGCAAGTACAAGTCATACTTTGTATGATTTTGCAGATGATACCACCGTTGTGGGCCGTATCTCAAACAGCAATGAGCCGGAGTACAGGAAGGAGATAGAGAGCTTAGTGGAACTGCTTTCATGCCATTAAGTATATATGACAATACAGAAGACCAGCAAAGAATCCCTCCTTGACTAACGCTTCACAGATTTTCAGAACATTGGCTTACACATCTGATTACATAGCTTAGTGCCACATTATTGAAAATGGACTTTTCATGGAGTCACAAACATGACAATAACCACTTCCAAATTGAATCACATCATCCAAAATATTTGATCAGGCATTTCCTTTTAGAGTGCTGCCTTGCAAATTAGACCACGGTATCCCAAGACAGCTTGTTGTTCATCACTCATAGCACGACAAGGTTTTAACAAAATTTTCTGGGCTGGAGCTCAATAAACATGTCTCATAACTTACTTACTTTCCTTCACCCTTCTCCCAACACTTCCCAATGATACAAATCCTTCCAATGATACAAGGCCCTTCCCCCCTCCATCTTTTGAGTTCAAGCCCAAATAGAGTAGCCTCAACCTCCTGATCATTGATGCCTTTGATTTCCCCAATACCATCCCCAAACCTCCTGATCGATACCATGATCTCCATAACCATTCCTCCAATTTTAAAAAGTATCGACAAGCCTAAATCCCTTCCCCAGAACCAGTTCAAGGCTACAATATCTGTACCATTCCCAGGTGCCAATCAAGCCTCTGTTGTACATAATCAAAGGAAAATACTGAATGAGAGCTGGAGGGCTTTGAACATTGAGTTTCTGTAGGGCTAAATTAAAGGTCCCTTGTTTCTCATGATATATTTGATGACTTAGACTTTTGAAGCCATGAATAAGAGATATGCCATGATATTAAAACTGGTAACGTGGTTAAGTTAGGAAGGAAGCTTCACGCTACAGGAAGGTTTGTAACCTGGTTGGGTGAGCATAAAAATGTTAAATTGAATTCAATGTGCAAAAGAATTCATCTGGCAATGTTTTTGAAGAGAACAGTCTAGTAAATAAACAATAAATGTTTGAAGTTTGAATACCAAGAAGTGTAAAGGATCAGAGGGGTCTTTGCATGCATGTCCATAGATCTCTGAAACCAGTGGAACAGGTAGACAAGACGATGAAAAAAAGCATACTGAATACCTTCTTTGCTTTCCAAGGCCTAAATGGGAAGACGATGATAGCACTGTATAAAACACTAGTTAAGCCACAGCTTTATACAATTCTAGGCACCATATTATAGCAGGAACATGGTGTTACAAAAGAGAAATCGAAGGTATTTACAAGATTTTGTCAGGTTGGAAGATTATAGTTGCAAGGAGAGAAATGGCTCATCTGGGTTTGTTTTATTTAGAACAAAGGGAGGTGGAAGGGCGATTTAATTGAAGTGTAGCAAATTTGAGAGTTCATAGGAAGGACCCATTTCCTTTGGCATGGAGAGCAGTAATTAGGCAACATAGATTTAAATTCCCCTTCACCAACACTCTCATCTGCCTGGCTGAATTTGTTCTTATCCTGAACAACTTCTCTTTTGACTCTTCTCATTTTCTACAAGTCAAAGGTGTAGCACCTTGCAGAATTCATCGATTTTATCACTTTCACCACCAACTTAATGCTCTCAATTTCACGTGGACCATTTCTGATACTTCTCTCCCTTTTTTAAATCTCTCCGCCTCCATCTCAGGAGATAAACTATCACTGATATTTACCATAAACCCTGCTTCTGGTTCCACTGCCATTCACATGAGGTGCTGCCTCAAGAAGGCAACCATCGAGTAGGAGACACAGAAGCCTGAAGTCCCACATCAGGTTCAAGAACAGCTACTTCCCTTCAACCATTCAAGTTCTTGAACAAACCCGTACAACCCTAATCACTAACTCAGTATAGCAACATTATGACCATTTTGCACTACAATGGACTTTTTTTCTTTTGTTCTAATTGTGTCCTTTCTTGTAAAAATTGTGTAAAATTTATGTTTAATTTGTTTTTCTTGTGAATGCTTCTTATCTAATGCTATGTGCCTGTGATGCTGCTGCAAGTAAGTTTTTCAATGCATCTGTACATAAATGTACTTGTGCATCTGACAATAAACTTGACTTTGACCTTTCCCCTAATGATTCCCATTCTCACCTCCTTTACTTACCAGAGTTCAGCAATGATAGTCCTTTGCTTATCTCCCTCCAGCAGCTGTCTCCAACCTTCACGCTCCCCTCTCTCCACCTTATTCCATCTGCCTCTCCATATCTATTTTTTCCTCTCTCTTTTTATCTGCCTCCATCATTCACTTGCCTCCCAACTCCAACCCTGCTCCCCTCTCCTAGATGGCACAACTTGCCTGTCATCTTACACCTCTCCTCAGTTCACCAATCACCTCAGATCCCTGTCTCTTCACTCCCCTTCTCCTCCTTATACTGGCCATCTCGCCTCTCCATTCTCAGTGCTGACACAGGGTTTCAACCCAAAACGTCAACTATTCCTTTATTCAACGGATGCTGCTCAACCCACTGAGTTCCTCCAGCAGACTGTTTGTTGCCCCTAAATCCAGCACCTGCAGTCTCTTGTGTCTCCATATATCTAAGTTTATGGAAGGATTAGAAGGGAATTAAAGAAAGTTTTTTTTTACCTAAAGAGTAGTGGGGATCTGGAAATTATTGCCTGACAGGGTGGTAACCATAAAGACCCTTAATGCATTTGGAAAATATCTGGATGAACATATGAAGAGCCATAATCTAGGTTAAAAAAGCAGAACTAGGAAGTGGGAGTAACAAAAAGCATTCCATCTTTGGCCAGCATGGTTACATGGGCCAAATAGCCACCTTGTGAGCCATAAATTTCTTAAACCGTCATCCCCCAATACACATGAGATTAGCTTCCTTATACTTCCATGTTAAGCTTTTGGGCTTCAACGTGTTCCTTGTCTATGCGTAAGTAGATATCTGAGGTTTCCTCTGACCAGAGAATGCTTACAGGTTTATACTCATTGAATTTGCCAATTAGCTCAGTATTGGGCTTTGTTGATTGATGCTCTACAATAAATAGACACATCAATGATACACTGCTTAGCCCTACCACACAGAGCAGTGCTTCGTTATATTGCACCTTACCCACCCCAGATTTTGCCCTCCATTGGCATTCCAGGAGCAATAGAACAATCATCTCACACCACATAACCCACTGTGGAATAAAGAACTGAGGCAATGTACACAGGTTGCCTACAAAGGCTGATGTTGAATGGGTCAGTGCTGGTTGGGATGGGCTGCACTGACATGAAGCATTAACTCTATTTCTCTCCTCACAGATGCTGCATGACCTGCTGGTAAATTTCCATTTTTATTTCACAACTGCAGCATCTGCAGCTTTTGCTTTTTGAATGAAGATATTTCCTTAGATTTGCAGCTCCCATCTGGATTTTCTTTATTCCTTTGGCTGTTTCATCAGGTTCAACTTTCCTCTAAATAATAGCAATTTCCCTTATTCATCTGATAGGCACTCCACCCATTAAATCTGTCAAACTAGTATCTGTAGCATTTTTTTTCAGACTATTTTTTACCCAAGATCTACAAGAGATATCAACTGCCCACATGAGGTATTACTTCCTCAGAAATACTGTACGTTAGAGATACTAGGCAACACTGGTGGGTAGAGAAATAATCAGCTGCCCCAGATTTATTCAGTTACATATATAATCATTTTTAAAATATACAGTGAAAATCCCATACTATGATACTCACTAGTATTTTTATTTAACTTGGAAACAATTTTACAGAGCTATGTACATACTAATACATTCTTGTTGATAAAATAAACATCACCTTACTTACTTATTAACAGCTCCTTTTTCTTCTTCAAAACCACTGAACATTACAAGATATGATTTTTAAGTCAAAAACAATAAACACAGTGTTCTACTCAAAAAAATAAAATAAACAAATGCTGACCTGAGTTCCCCAAGCAACAAGGGTCACATCATTTCCCTCCTGTAGAACTTCTGCTTGGGAAAGAGGGATTTGATAAGCCTCTACAGGAACTTGTTCCACTAAGTAAATGAAAGGAAATAGAACAAAATATATTAACTTGTTTACTTATTCACCAATGTGATTATCACAGTGTACTCAGATATTAGTTTATTCTACTGCATAGCAAATTAAGTTCTCAAATTGCTCATTAAATTAAACATTTGAACTATATGAAATATATTCCTTAAGAATTAGGTAAATAAATAAATCAAACTTCTTTGTGCAATTATAATTTTAAAAGTAGCATTCTACTTGAAGATCGATTGCTACGCAATTGGTGATCACCAAATCTTCAGAAGCTAAATAAAGCAGGAATTTTTTTGGCGAGTAGGGTATGTACATATACACGAGAAAAACAGAAAGGGCAACTCAAGGCCATATCAAAATGTTTCTGGATGATTCAGTATAAATACGTTTTATATCTGAATAAAACAACACTTGCAACATTATTTTACTGCAAGAACAACACAAATTTCTCAAAATTTCAACATTTAATGCATGACATGAATGCAAGTCCCACTTATGCAGCAAGGACTGCAATTTTCCACAAATAGTAATTAAGAGAACAATCCATTAATAAGTGACCATTAATAAATACTTAATTAAAGAACTCATTGGGAATGATATTAGAGATAAATCCTTTCCTCTGTTAATGCTAGCTGGAGATGGCACAAGTTTTATCAAGGCTAATCATGTATATATATTTGTGCTGGGTATTTTTCTACATTGCTTTCCTCATGCAAAGAGAATGACATTGTCTGTAAATCAATTTGCCAGTGAATTGAAATTTGAATCATTATTCTAGAGAAAACTTTGGATATCTGTCATATTTTCTATCAATTCAAATTTAGCCTTATTGCAAGGGGAATGGAACACGGGGATTAGAAACCTTGCAGCAATTGCACAGGGCTTTAGTGAAAACATATCTGTAATATTGCACGAGTCTATAGTTTAGTAGAATGATATGTGATCCTACAGAGGAATCTGGATGTGGTAGATGCTGCGAGGATGTTTCCTCTCAAGAAAGAGTCTAGAAATGAGCAATAATCTCATGACATGGGATCAATTAAAGAACAAGATGAGGTAAATTTCTTCTCTCAAAGGATTCTTTTCTCTCAAATTCACTCCATTCAAGATGTGTAAATATGGAGTCATTAAGGCTATGTTAGCTTTTTGTACTATATAAGAATCAAGGGTTGTGAGGAATGGACATGAAAATGGATTTGAAGCCAAAGATCAGATTTGCCATAATCTTATTACATGGCAGAGTAGGCTCAAGGAACCTAACAGCCTATACTTGATCATATTTTCTTTGCTCCTATTACACCTTCACCCACCTTAAAATACTGTTCAAATCATGCTTCAAAGTTAAAGGAATACAAATAAAATGCTTTGTAAAAGCATAGTAGTAACCAATGCATTATATGATAAAAACAGTAACTGACTGATCAGCTGTCCAGTATGAGCCAGGATGTCTGACTTCACCCACTGATTCCGCACCATGTGGCAGGTGAAAGATCCCATGGCGCAGACTCTCCTCAATGAGATATCACATTCCTCACCAGCTAAGTTTCTCAATGATTAAAGAAACTGGCACAAAGTAGGACTGGGCTGGCAGCCATAATGCAATTGGCTCCAGATGTTTCAGGTACTGGATTAGCATCAGCTGCGAGAATCTAAGCAACAAGCATCCCAACAGTGCTGCCACCACAGCTGCTCTTTTCACTATGGTGACCTTCATCAAGATTGAGCCAGGTCAAAAAGGATTAAGAGAAAACATGTTTTATAAGGACACCAAGAAGAAACATGTGGAAAGCTCTTTTGTATATGTAGAAAAATGGGAATACATTCAATTTAGTTTAATTTCTAGTTCTGCATTAGTGCATGGTAAGATTTTGGGTGGTGTTGAAGATATTCTTTTCAACTCTGTGGAGCAAAACCACGAGAAATCAGTTTGAATGGATGGAATGTATGCCACCTTCTTGGTACAGTGGAAGTAGGAGGATAGAGCAATAGGCAGTAACAAAATGCACATTTTTTATCATTAATTCATGACTACATAGTATGAAAGGCAGATTTCACCAATCATTCTTGATAATCGATATTTCATTCTACATTTTCTGACTGAATTTCTTGGAAGTAAATTAAGTAACACCGAAGAATCAGAGAGGGAATGGTGTTTGGTATGTTATATATTTTATTTCAGTGGTGAAAGTTGTTTTCTGGACTTTTGGAATGTGTACAGTGATGTTCCCTTAGGTTCAAAACTAGGACACTCTTAATACAAGTTAAATTTCTGAACACCTTTTAATGATATAAACTTAGGAGTAGAGGGTTAACTTTCCCCCATATTGATTGATGACTTAGATGCAGTATAGAAAGCCAAATATCCACATTTGCCTATGATAAATGGCACCATTTAGTCTGGACAGAAGTATAGATTAATAGAGAAATTAGCAGTTTAAATAATTGGCCCAAGTTGTGGGATATGATATTCAATGAAGGCCAATATGAGAGCATCAGTTTTGGGCTTACTTTCTAAATGGTGAAATGCTACAAACAGTGGCCATCTAAAGAGAGTTGGGTCCATATGTACAGATTATTAAAATAGTGGAGAATTATTGACAATAATAAACATGATCTTACATCTTAACAGAGTCTAAGAGTACTTCCGAGAACCCCATCTTATGAAGGATATGCATGCTTTATAGACAATACACACACCTCTGATTTTCGAGGAGGTAACCAGGAGCCGTGATTAAAGAACAAGGACAGACAAAAACTAGAGTTGGATTCTCTGAAATTTAGATGACTTAGGTTAAAGTCTGCAACTATTCAAGGGGAACTGAAAGGTTTGGTAGAGTGAAGCATTCAGAACTAAGAGCCAGGTCTTCAAGGAATGAAGTTAGTAAACACATCTATACTCAAAAGTGTGGAACAAATTTGGAATTCTTTCAAAAGTATAATTACTTCTATGTCAATTTTTAACTTTAAATCTGAGATTTTGTTTTAATATAAAAAGTATTAAGGCATGTGGTGAGGAAAAGCAGCTGTGTGGGTTAGATCAGTGGTTTTCAACCTTTTTCATGCTGCGGCCCCCCAGAACATGTCCTTGTTAGATGGCGGACCCCCAAAGCCCACAAAATCAAACAATCAATAATTCATGCATACAACACTTAAATTACTGCACATAGGCCCTATTGAAATAGTGACTATTTCAATCACCGATAATTACCAGCAGTGTCTTTCAGTGTTCAGTTCAATGTGAAGGTTGTGCCTGTTTTGCACTGCAGAGTTTGTCCAAACGTGGTGGTATGTGCGACAAACATTCGCGTATGTCATCCTCAATATTCAGTCTTGATCGGTATTTGGTTTTCATGGCAGTGGCTGCAGAAAATGCTATTTCGCACAAGTAAGTGGTTGCAAATGGTAACACAACATTGACGGCTTTGCCAGACAGCAGTGGATACTCCTGGGAACATGCTATCCAGAATGACAACAGTGACATTTGGTTGAACTGCAAGCGCAAAGTCCTGTCAGATGACAGTTCAGCCAATTCTTCTTGTTCACATCCAGTTAAATCAGTAAGCATGCATTCAAATGGATTTCAAATCCAATCAAACAGGCTCGTGTCATCGTCGCCGAAATACTCATGGAAATAATGTGACAGCTGTTGAATATGGTTCAAAACGGTGCTCGCAATGGTGTTAGGGACTCAGTGAATGTCCCTTTAAGATAGAGAGTGTGTGTGTATGTGTGTGTGGGGCGTGCTTACGTCAATAGAAAATAAGGGACGTAATGACGTTGTTGAAGAAGTCAGAAGAAGAAGGAGAGAGAGAGAGAGAAGGGAGAGAGACACCAGCCTGCCAGTTTTCTCTATCGATGGATGAGAAACTATAACTGTGTCTGCCACTGAAATCCATGTATGGAAGTTGGAAGTAATCCGGTGGAGTTCACTTTGTTGCTGACCTGTAGAAGGAAACAGGTATTTGTGTGTGGACGACCACGATTCAGATGCTTTTCAGGGTGAGGAAGTCACTACCGAGTAAACACTGAAGTGTCGCTTGGGTTCCGTCGTGGAACATTTGGATTTCGTATTTACTCTCTCTATGTTTCTCTACGTCTACGTCTTATC
Organism: Pristis pectinata; assembly: GCF_009764475.1. Taxonomy (NCBI): domain Eukaryota; kingdom Metazoa; phylum Chordata; class Chondrichthyes; order Rhinopristiformes; family Pristidae; genus Pristis; species Pristis pectinata. Next base: position 26,326,770 of record NC_067414.1, on the reverse strand, counting down.
TTCAGACAACGGTGGTTGTTGAAGAAGCCCTTGCTCATGTTTCACCTTATGGCTTGCGGAACTGAACTTTAAGAACCATTCCGGAACTGGGAGTTTTGGACTTTGCCACACACAAACACACACACACACACACACACACACACACACACACACACACACACACACACACACACACGAAGAGTTTAGTTTTGGGGTTAACGTTCAAGGTTTAACATTTTTGAATTCTAACATACTAACATTTTTGAATTCTAACATACTAACATTTTTACTTTTATTTTACGTATTATCATAAGTAGTGATTAATAAAATAGCTTTTAACACTGAATCATGCTCAGTGTGTTTCTTTTGTTGCTGGTTCGTGACAATGGCCTCTGTCTTAGTCTCGTTCACTGTCAGAAAGTCAGCCAGCGATGGAAACATATCATAGATGCCTTGCTTGCATCTTCCCTTCCAGATTCAGAGTTTTTTCTGGAAGGTATTGATTTTGTCATGCGTTTTCAGAACATTTGAGCCAGGTCCTTGCAATGATAGATTTAAGCTGTTCAAAATGTTGAATATATCTGCAAGATAAGATAATCTGGCAACCCACATCTCATCTGTCAAGAACTGTGCCAATGATCTGTTAGGCTCATTTAGAAAAATGAGCAGTTCATCTCACAATTCATATACACACTGCACAATGCGGCCTCGTGACAGCCATCTGACTTCTGTATGTAGCAACAAATGCTTATGCTCGCCTTCCATTTCACGGCATATGTTTTCAAACAAACGATGATTGAGCGGCCTGGCTTTGATAAAGTTAATGACTTTAATGCACGTGGAAAACACATCCGCAAGATTTTCATCCCTATCCTTTGCAGCCAAAGCCTCACGGTGAATCATGCAGTGGGTTGCTGCTACATGTGGAGCTACTACTTTCATTCGTGCGACTAGACCCGACTTCCGTCCCGTCATTGCTGCAGCACCATCCATGCATACTCCAATACACTGTGTCCACGCCAATGCCGAATGTACAAAAAAAGTGTCAAGCACACAGAAAAGTTCTTCACCGGTTGTACGCCCTGGGAGCGCGTTGCAAAACAAAAAGTCTTCCAAAGCCTCTCCTTCCCAGCAATATCAAATATAAACCAACAACTGCACAGCATTAGCAACATCAGTACTTTCATCGAGCTGAATCGCAAATCTGACTTGCTGAAGACGTGCTATCAGCTGGCTCTGTATATCTTCGGCCATATCGCCAATTCTTCTGCTTACCGTGTTATCAGACAGTAGAATGGCTTTCAGTTTTTGATTGGATTCTTTTCCCAGTACAACTTCACACATACCTACTGCTGCAGGCAGTATAAGCTCTTCTCCAATTGTGTGAGGTTTTCTGGAATGTGCTATTTGTAATGCTACCAAATATCATGCGCGAAGAGCCTTCTCATTTACAGTGGTGCAGGCTGTCATTTTGCCTTTCTGCTTGAGGTACAGCTCCTTTTGCCGCTCAAAATATTCCTTCCGCTTACTGGCAATATCTGGATGCACTGTTGTTAAATGGCGCTTCAATTTCCCTGGTTTCATTGCATTGTTGGACAGTGTTTGCAAACACACAACACAGAGAGGTTGGTCCGCATTTGTCCCCACTGCGATGAAGCCATATGAAATGTATTCTGGATTGTACTTGCGTTGTTTTCTCTTTCGGTCACCCTTATCCCCTTCGTCATCAGAATCTTCCGGTTTCTGGTCAGCTTTTCTCTTCAGAAAGTTCTCCATACTCAGCAATACACGCTGGACAGTTTAATTACTATTACTGATAAACAAAATTATCAAAACTAATCTAAAATTTACACACTTGCACACTTTTCATTTAACAGTGACGTCACTGTGGCGTAAATGCACGGTAAGTAAGCAATATTATTAAGGCACACCAACAATGTCACTCAGTCTCGCTAACACTACAGTGCACAACAGAATAGTAGTGAGTAGTGAACACTGCTGACTACTCTGACTACACAAATCGAATATTAAGCGGCAGCTTACCAGAAGGGAACGCCATCTAAGTTTCTAACATTGTCGCCTATAACAGATAGAATAGATATGGCTGATTTTCTGAATAGAGCAAGCAAGTAAGCTACGTCTTTGTAACAGGTCGCTTTTCCATTTTTTTCTTGGCTTGCTCACAGCAACTTACCGCAGACCACAGGTTGAAACCTCTGGGTTAGATGACTGATCAGCCATAACCCCTGTATATACAGAGGTAAATTTCCCCAGTACATACAAAGATATCATTTAAATGAGTGAGAGGTAGAGAGGAAAAGAGGCTTAGGGTGAAAATTCCAGAGCTAAATTGAAACCTCAGTTCATTACCAGAATGCTCAGTACTGTTTCTGAAGGTGAACTTCACTTCATTTCTTTCTGTGGGTTCATAATTGACGTATTGAGATAGGACTGCAAAGCCTATGGCTATGGTGGACAACTCAGAATGAATAAGGCCTGTTTACTTCCTGGGAAACTTGGAATGATGTGCTAAGTTGTATTTCTGTGGTCACTAAGCACCACTGTGCACTTAGAAACCAGAAGGTATTCCTATTTGTTTCAATTTGTAGAAGAAGTGAAGCAGTGATGAACTTATAGATTTCATCTATATACTGTAAGACTACACAAAGGTATGTTTTGCCACTGAGAAAGGTTTTGAGCTCACTCCAGGTACTCAGTTCTCTTCCCTGGAAACAGATAAGATGTTGCTTTTACAAATATTGTCATACATCTGTGAACAGAGCATCAGTTGAGGACATCCTTTGCTGTGGTCCAAACACTCACAATGAGTCTCAAAACCACAGAAAATGCATTCCTTCCTGAAGTCGGTCCAAAGATCCAACTATGGCTCATGGCATGGTTCTACCCAGGTATCTCTATCAATAGAAACATGGCTCCTCTGACTACTCCAGGCTTCAGGTGTGTACACTAAGTTCTAGGGACATGGCCAAGGCTGAATGTAGCTGGTGAAGCATTCCTGCACTTGAAAGATGGTATATTCTCTTCAATTGATCCTCTGCATACTGATCATTTGTAACAATAAAACAAACTTCCAGGTTCCCTTGCAGTCCAAACACCAAAGCCAAAAACAAAATGTCAACTAGCCATCTTGTGTGACTCGCAATTTCTCCCTCCAATCAAAATTTTCATAAGCATTAAAGATGACCAATGGAACTCAAATACCAGTATATCAGCTAATTCGTAATTAAATCAATGCAATGTTTTCTTCAACTCTTCCCTTGTCAGTAACTTTAAACACATTTGTTTTCTAACTTTTCTAGTTCACTCTGTTTTTCTCTCCAAAAATCATACTTGGTCAGCTGAATATCCCCAGCATTTTCTGCTTTAAAGTGAAATCATATTGCTTCTCAAGGTGTAATTAAATTTTTGCCATAAACTTCCTATAACAGTATAAAAATTATCCTAAAAAGTAATTAGAAACATTATTATATAAATGAGTGACTTCCATGTTTCACAGTTTGACAGTCAACACTGCCATCATCCGTTAACAGTATGAATGGTCATTGAAAAATAGAACTGACCACAGTTATGTGCCATGAGGTGCTCAAATAGATTATAACAAAAGTCCTATGTTCTAATAGGATATCTGACCCTAAATGTACTCTTTAGATACTATGCAAAGTTGGTATGCTCAATTTCTGTATATTTTGGCTGGTGTTGTTTTGTCTTCTGCATATCCAGCATACCAATGTTGCAGTGTTAGAGTTCCAAAAAACTACTAATTTCCTTTCACAGGCAACTTTCCTCCATAATGGTCTGCAAAAAGCACAATTGATGCAGAGTATTTTTCTATTTTACCACAATTATTTATTTACCTAACTGTGCAAACATAAACCAGGCAGCCATTAATAAAATTCCATGACCAATCATGTTACTTGGTTTTAAAAGTGTAGCAAGCACATTTGTTGCAAATATGCACAAATTTATTGCCTGTGAAGGAAAATATGAGAGTACTTTTGCCTACAAATCAATATCCCATGCAAAAGGAAAAGTAATACAGTAATTACCATAAATCAGATTGTGAATATTAAAACAGAAAATGTTCCCAGAAAAAAAAATGCACATTATTATCTGAAACCAATTAGTGTTCGTTCAATCTGTAGACTTAGATGAATCAAAATGGTTCAAACACTACAAAAAGGAGGTTGTTCATGAATTTTAGCACCATGTGGTTTGAACTGGCATCATTCCTGGAGATCTATAAAATTTATATTTGAGTCAGAGGAACAGAATGTACCACTTTTGGAATGTAACTACTGCAGCTAAGGAAAATACCCACTAAGTCACAACTGTAATCAACTCACCAGTAGCAGTTTCTACAAAAATTTGTAATAGGTTTCCACAACAGCTTCTCCACTGAATATTCAGAAATGTCAGTACATTTACAGTTCTTTTGATGATGATGTTTGAGCATTAAGTACCAATTCTTAGATCAGTTCTCTTAATCTCCAAACTTATTGTTTTTAATTTAAAAAAAGGCCCATCTGCAGTACAAAATAGCTTCTAGTTGAAACTATGAAACTACAAGATACAGCTTCAGACTGGAACATACAATGCCATTCCTTCACCTTTAATGGAATTTCCTACCTAATGTCACAATAGGAGCAATATCTGCCCGACCCCACGGGATTCAAGACACCACAGCAAGAATATGTCATAGAGTCATACAACATAGAAATAGGCCCATTGGCCCACTACATCCACACCAACCATCAAGCACCCATCTGCATTAACCCCATTTTGCCTCTCACATCTCCATCAACTACCCTATTCTCCTCCCTGATTCTCTTGCCACCCAGCAATACTGTAGCCATTTTACAGAACCCAATTAATATCAATTGTCAGATCTTTGCCATAGGAGAGAAAATTGAAGCACACGCGGGAAACCCACATGGTCACAAAGAGAACATGCAAACTCCACATAGATGGCACCCAAAGTCAGAAATGAATCTAGATCGTTGGAGCCATGAGGGAGCAGCACTATTCACTGTGTCTCCCAAACTGTACTTGTTCATGAATAATAAGTGCAGATACAGGGCAACATCCTGCTAATGTTCTTAGATATTCCCAGTCCTTATGAAGGATCACTGACATGAAATCTTAACTTCATTTCTCTCTCCACTGATGATCCAATTAAATGGTGGAGTAGAAATTGAGTCAAAAGGCCTACTTTTGTCTTGTGATTGCCCATCCACAAAAGAATGCTTTGACCCCTCAGCCTCTAAAAATTGTATTTCATCTCTAACCACACAAAACCTTGAATGTGATGTTACCCCTCCAAATTATGTTCATCTTTCCCACAATTCAATCATGAATCCCTCCAATCAAGTTTCAACCATACTAAAACAGCCCTTATCAAAAAGATTTTTTTGTGATTATGGCTGGGACATTGTCATTCCATCTTTTTCAAGATGTCTGCTATCCAATTCAGCAGAATTTTCTTCACTTGGATCTACTCCTATCTTTCCAGTTGCAGCTTGACAATTCACTGCAATTATTTTTTTCTCTTCTTCCAACCATTTACCCCATTTTTTCTCCAGTTGCAGCAGCCAGAGCAGCAGAAGGGAGGAGCTAACAGTTTTTTTTTGAAGTTGTGTGATTGGCTGTGTGTGTGGCAACTCAGCCAATAAAAGGAAGGTAGAGTAAAGTGGCGCAGCCATTATAAGAGTGGGCCAGGGCAGGAGTGGGAATGTGAGGCTTTGGTGAGGAGTAGGCCAAAACAGGTAAGGTTTTTTATAGTAGTTAAATAAAAAGACATCAAATTATAACTAACTAAATAAAATAAGGATGCAGGATCAGGTGATGTGTTGTAGCTGATGTGGGAGCTGGTGGACCCCTTTGTGGTTCCTGGTGACTGCATCTGCAGCAAGTGTTGGTTGCTTGAGGAACTTGGGCTCAAAGTTGATGGGCTGGAACCTGAGCTTCAAACACTGTGATGCATCAGGGAGTTGGAAGAGTTACCTGTATGCTGTGTTTCAGGAAGCAGTCACATGAACTACTTCAAATTTGGTCTGTGGTCAGGGACAACAGGGTGTGACTATGAGTCAGGCAGGTAAGGGGATCCAAGAGGTTGTGCTGGAAGAGCCTCTGCCCTTGAGCTTGTCCAACAGGTCTGAGATTCTTGGTCCCTGTGTGGATGAGAGTGGAGCTGTAGGAAGGATGAGCAACTGAACTGTGGCACCATGGTTCAGGGAGCCATTTGAGAGGGGGCAAAGAAGAGAAATGTAGTTGTAATTGGGGAGAGTATAATAGGGGAGTAGACACAATTTTCTGTCACAAGGATTGAGAGACCCAAAGGCTGTGTTGCCTGCCTGGTGCCTGGGTTTGAGACATCTCATCTGACCTGCAGAGGAATTTGGAATGGGAGGGGAAAAGATCCTGTTGTCATGGTCCATGTGCGTACCAATGATGTAGGTAGAACAAGGAAAGAGATTCTGCTGAGGGAATTTGAGCAGCTAGGGACTAAATTTTAAAAAAAACCAAAAAGGTAATAATCTCTGGATTGCTACATGAGCATGTGCAAATTGGCACAGGGTAAATAAGATCAGAGTTAAATGCGTGGCTTGAAGATTGGTGTGGGAGAAGCAGGTTTGAATTCTTGGCGCATTCCCACCAGTACTGGGGAAGGAGGGAGCTGCTCAGATGGGACGGGCTCCACCTGAACCACGCTAGGACCAGGGTCCTGGTGAATTGTGTAACTAGGGCTCTAAACTAAATTGTAGGGGGTGGGTTCGACAGACTGAACCAAAGTATGGATAAAGTAAAAGGGAAGGAGAGTGCAGGAGAGGTTACTGAAGGCTCCATAATAAAGAATAATACAGAAAGGAATAAAAATTGAACTTCAGGCAACATAGAGACAAATTTGAGAAGGGTGGTGAATACAGGACTGAAGGTGTTGTATTTGAATGCATGCAGTATATGAAATAAGGTAGACGAGCTCCTAGCGCAGTTAGAAATTGGCAGATTTGATGTTGTGGGCATCAGAGTTGTGGTTGAATGAAGATCACAGCTAGGAGCTAAACATCCAAGAATACACATCCTATCGAAAAGATAGGCAAATGGGCAGAGGGGGTGTGGTGGCTCTGTTGGTAAAAATTAAATCAAATCCTTAGCAAGAAGTGACATAGGATCAAAAGATGTAGAATCCTTGTGGGTAGAGTTAAGAAACTGCAAGGGTAAAAAGACCCTGATGGGAATTGTATACAGGCCTCAGAATAGTAGCCAGGATGTGGGATACAAATTACAAAAGGAGATGGAAAAGGTGTGTAAAAAGGGTAATGTTACAGTGGTCAAGGGGGATTTCAACATGCAGGTAGACTGGGGAAAATCAGGTTGGTACTGGATCCCAAGAGAAGGAATTTGTAGAATGCCTGCAAGATGGCTTTTTAGAGCAGCTTGCAGTCGAGCCCACTAGAGAAAAGGCAATTCTGGATTTGGTGTTGTGCAATGAACCAGATTTGATTAGGGAGCTTAAGGTAAAGGAACTTTCATGAGGCAGCAATCATAATATGATAGAATTCACCCCACAGTTTGAGAGGGAGAATCTAAGATCAGATGTGTTGGTATTACAGTTGAGTAAAGGTAACTACAGAAGCATAAGAGGAGCTGGCCAAAGTTGATTGGAAGGGGATGCTAGCAGAGATGATGGTAGAGCAGCAATGGCAGCATTTTCTGGGAGTAATTTGGAAGATGCAGGATCAGTTTAACCCAAAGAAGCAGCAGCATTCTAAAGGGAGAATGAGGCAACTGTGGTTGACAAGGGAAGTCAAAGACAGCATAAAAGCAAAAGAGCAATATTGCAAAAATTAGTGGGAAGCTAGTGGAATTGGAAGCTTTTAAAAACCAACAGAAGACAACTAAATAAGCAATAAGGGAAGAAAATATGAAGGTAAGTTAGCCAATAATATAAGAGGATGCCAGAAGTTGTTTCAGATATATAAAGAGTAAAAGAGGCAAAAGTGGACTTCAGACCACTGGAAAATGATGCTAGAGAGATAATAATAGGGAACAAAGAAATGGTGGATGAACTGAATAAGTATTTTGCATCAGTCTTCACTGTAGAAGAAGACCAGCAACATGCCAGAAATTCAAGAGTCAGGGGGCAGAAGTGAGTGTAGTTGCTATTACTAAAGGTGCTTGGGAAATTGAAAGGTCTGAAGGTGGGTAAGTCACCTGGAGCAGATGGACTACACCCCAGGGATCTGAAAGGTAGCTGAAGAGATTGTGGAGGCATTAGTAGTGATCCTTCAAGAATCAGGAATGGTTCCAGAGGACTGGAAAATCACAAATGTCACTCTCCTCTTTAGGAATGGAGGGAGGCAAAAGATGAAATTATAGACCAGTTAGCCTGACTTTAGTGGTTGGTAAGATGTTAGTCTATTATTAAGGATGAGGTTTCAGGGTACTTGGAAGCTCATGATAAAATAGGCTGAAGTCAGCATGGTTTCCTTAAGGGGAAATCTTGCCTGACAAATCTGTTAGAATTCGTTGAGGAAGTAACAGGCAAAGAGTCAGTGGATGTTGTTACTTGGATTTTCAGAAGGCCTTTGACAAGGTGCTGCATGTAAGGCTGCTAAGCAAGATTGGAGCCCGTGGTATTATAGGAGAGGTACCAGCACGGATAGAAGAATGCCTTCTGCCAGGCAATCAGTGGGAATAAAGAGGGCCTTTTCTGGTTGGCTGCCAGTGACTAGTGGTGTTCCTCAGGTCTGTTGGGTCTGGTACTTTTCACGTTATGTGCTAATGATCTGCATGACAGAATTGAGGGCTTTGTGGCCAAGTTTGCAGATGATACAAAGATAGGTGGAGGGGCAGGTAGTGTTGAGGAAGCAGGGAGTCTGCAGGAGGACTTGGACAGGTTGGGAGAATGGGCAAGGAAGTGGCAGATGGTCATGCACTGGTAGAAGGAATAAAGGCATTGACTGAATTCACTCCCTGTTTAGAAAACAGAAATCGGAGTTGCAAAAGGACTTGGGAGTCCTAGTGCAGGATTCTCTAAACATTAACTTGCAGGTTGAGTCAGTAGTAAGGAAGGCAAATACAATGTTAGCATTCAAGAGGATGAGACTATGAAAGCAAGGATGTAATGCTGATGCTTTATAAGACATTAGTCAAACCACATTTGGCGTATTATGAGCAGTTTTGGGCCTCGTATCCAAGGAAGGATATGCTGGCACTGGAGAGGATCCAGAGGAGGTTTACAAGAATGATCCTGAAATGAAAGGGTTAATGTATGAGCATTTGATGGTTCTAGGCCTGTACTTGCTGGAGTTTAGAAGGATGAGGGGAGATTGCATTGAAATCTACCAAATATTGAAAGGCCTAGATAGTGGACGCTTCCAGTAGTGGGAAAGTCTAGGACCAGAGGGCACAGCCTCAGAATAGAAGGATGTTCCTTTAGAACAGATGAGGAGGAATTTCTTTAGCCAGAGGGTGGTGAATCTGTGAAGGTCAAGTCATTGGATATATTTAAAGCAGACGTTGATAGGTTCTTGATTAGTAAAGGCATCAAAGGTTATGGGGAGAAGGCAGGAGAATAGGGTTGAGAAGGATAAACAAATCAGCCATGATCAAATGGCAGAGCAGACTAAGGGCCAAATGGCCTATGGTCATAACTTCCTCAATGATCTATCAATACAGTCTTCTACTTCCTTGTGCAGGTGCTCCCATTCTGGTTCTATGATCTTCCTCAAATTTAGCTGCCCTCAAATTCTATACCTACTACACAATAATATTCAAGTTGTGATTCTATCCAAAGGGTTCAGCACAAACCCAATCCTACTGCAGACTCAAGTCAAGCAAAGCCGTGTCATTGCACCAAACCTCTCATCAATTCTTATTACTGAACATTGCACTCTACCTTCAACAATCTTGAGGATGATCAGGAAATTGCAACCTTTCTTATCTCCACTCCAGAACCAAGATCATCTCAAACTCAAGCATCAATTTATCATAAGCAAATGATGCTTATGTATGTACCCATTTGAAGACTGTGCTTCAAATCATCATTGACTTCTTCTCTGAAATGTACAAGAGGATGGGCATTACACTAAACATTCAAAGACAAGTACCTATCATCAACCTGACCCTGTCGCACAAAATCGCCCTCAACAATAAAGATCCATGACAGCTCCCTGGAAAATGTGGATCACTTTCCATGTATCAGGAGTCATCCCTCAAGGAAAATAGACATCAATTACAAAATCCCTACTGCCTCTATTGCATGACCATGGCCTTCATCCAATTGAAGAGAAGGGTGCTTTTGAGGAAAAGGAAAAGATTTGAAAACATCAGATCCTCAAAATCAGCACCAAGCTCATGGTCCACTGAGCACCAGCAATTTCTGGTCTCCTGAATGCTCTGGAGACATGGACAACTTACAATAGGCATCTCAAAGCACTACCAATGCTGCATCCACAAAATTCTCCTTATTTATTGGCAAAGTAGATGAATATTTGTCCATGACTTTTCCCGAGCCGAAGTCCAGATTACTGAAGCTCTTATCATGCATAACCAACTCCGATAAGTGGACCACATTGTATGCGTGCCTAACATCACACACAAGAAACAAGCCAAACTCCATCACAGCAACAGACATCTGGGAGGATTGAAAAAAACATTCACAAGTTCTCAAAATCTCCTTGGAAAAAGTATAACATCTTCATTATTGACAAAAATCCTTGGCCTGTGACGGCTCAAAATGAAGGATGAGCTCCCAGGAAGCCACTGAGCATGTTGGGTCTCAATGAGGAGAGCACATGGAGGTCATGCACAAGTAGCAGGAGTGCACTCATTCTCAACTACTCACACACCTCACGAAGCACCATTTGCTCCACCTGTAGCAGAATCTGAGAATACTTTATTGGATTCTTCAGAACTAGGATCTCCTCTAAGGAATTTAGTGCTTCAATTTCATGCTTATGTTTTCACTATTTCACAGTAAGCTGTGAATTATGGGTTCAACCTGATTTTATTACACACTTTCTAATACCAGGCTTTTCTTCATTGTTTTACTTATTCATTGCAGAGCAGTTTCAAATCCTATTCAGATTAGGCAGAAATCTTAGATATTAAAATAATGGTGTGCTTTTAAGAAAGCACTATATTACTGCTCTTAGTGGAACCAAAAAGTAAAAAGCCAACATAAACACCAAGAAAGATGACAAAAAGGAATGTCTTACTTGATCTCCAATATACATAAATGTCTGGATTTAACTGCTGCCAAATACATTTGTATTTTCCATTGAAGTAGAATATTATGAATTTCTTAGCTTATGCTACTTGCATTAGTTCCAATAAAAATCAGCCTCTGCAAAAGTCGTCTATGGTTATCTTGTACCAGTTCTTAGAAAATGCCACACCTGGAAACTTACCAGCAGCTCTGTAGAGAATTTTAGGCTCAAAGAAGATACAAGGATTTTTATCCTCTATACATGATAGCAATAATCCCTTGGCCTGGATGGGACTTCTTGGAATAACCACCTGTAAAACACAAGTTATTTAAAGAAATCTTCCCAACATTCATATAGTAAAATCTAAGCACCTACCAATCGCCTTCCAAACAAGTCTCTTCCACCAAAGACTTCTGAATAAAAATGTTTTTCCAGGGCACCAATTGCTCAGTAATATGGGCAAATATTGTTTTAGATTCCAAGTTAATTAAGCAACATTTCACAGGACTTATGTATATTAAGAAACAAAGAAATATCTGGAAACCTTTGTGTTCCTGCTTATTGCCCTCCAGCAGCCGTCTCCACCTTCCTCCTTTTTTGTATCTGCCTCCATCTATCGTATCTCCCAACTTCACCCCTCCTCCTCAACTACCTGGATCATTCTGCCTGTCATCCTTCAAAACCACTCCCTCTCTCAATCACCTCTGGCCTCGTGTATCACCATCACCCCTTTTCCATCCCCTTTATATGTCTATCCCCCTCTCAGTCCCAATGCAGGGTCCAGATTCCAGCATCTGCAGTCTCTTGTGTCTCCAGAAATAAAAAAAAAGCTAAGGTCGAAACATTTAAGAACAGTAACAGTGTTCCTTTTTAACACAAGCATGATCTCTAGCCACTTTGGGTTAACATATTATATGGTTATACGGCAGGGTGTTAATGCAGGAAGAGCAGCTTTGTTCTTGATGAGGATTAAATGCAAAACTTGTACATAGTTTACTCTTTGAATGTCATCTTTGGGAGTTCAAGATTGAAGAATGCGGAAATAATATGATTTTCATACTGTCAACACCACACTGTTAGAAACAGAATTAAATTGGGTACCAGATCACATGAAAGTAAAAAAATGTATTTCTATTAACTGGTCACCATGACAGCAATCAAGCAGCTTTGACTTACAAGAAAAGATCTTAAGGACCTAATTCCATCCGGTAAAGTTTTTAAATGAATAATTATCTTATGTCGAATTTCCACCCCTACTCCCATGATGGACTGACTCAAACTCATAGTACAGTATCACAGACACTAATAGCCACCCTAATGACCCTTCTTTAACAAAGTGAGTCAAGACAATGTTAGTCAATTATATAATTGCCTATCAGGTGCAATGTTTCCTTTTCAGCTAAGAATATAAAGTCAGTCCTTTTTAAAGATCTATATGATGCATTTTTCAGAATGGATTAGTGTCTCAGAAAGTAATAGCAGCCTATTTACTTTCACCTTCTTCATAGGTCACTGTGCTAAGCAAAGCAGGACCAGCATTATCATCAATTCAGGTTAATGAATTTAGCAAAGAGAAAGATTAAATCAATTTAATCAACTTTCTCAATTTACTCTCTCAAGCTCAAAAGAAGATACAGTTACAAGCTGAATGAAGAATGGCGTAGAGATTGGGTTCAAGTATTTGAACAGCAGAATAATGTGAACAACTTCCAGCCTACTGTAGCCATAGAAAGGAAAGCATGCCACTTAGTCATTTTGGATTTTCTTCTTTCAGTTTTAATTGTTACTCTGGCAATTTAAAAAAAGTTAATGATCAAAAGCCAAAGTTCTAAGAAATAAGTACAAAATTTCTGTACACGTGAGCAGCTTTTAGAAAATCTAGCATTCTGCATTATGGATTTATGTCACAGGATTAAGTCCTTAAAAACAAGAGAAAAAAGAGGTTTTAAAAAACCTATTAACCAACTTCCTTAGGAATCTCCATCTAATAGCAGTTGTCAGAAAAATAGCAAAAGCAGAAGCTTTGGTAACTGGCAGTCTGGCACACAGATCGAAATGTTGAAAAACCTGTTCAAAATATTGTTTTTAAAAGAAGGCTGTTTAGGTGGAACAATAAGTCACTAATAGCCAACAGAATTTAATCTGAGAAAACTAAATGGAAGATAAAATGAAATTATGATTACATGCTAAGAAGATGGACAATAGAAGTAACACTATAGCATTAGAAATATTTCTACAAATAATGGCCATTGGCTATCTCAATTTCTCCCAGTTCTGAAGAGGCAAGATTTCAATTGTAGGCATTAATAAGAAAGTTACAACTAAAGTAGGTAGCAATCACAAACTGATATTTACATGAAATTTGATAGCAATTGACCACAAATATCCAAAACAATTTGGTTTTGATATTGTATTCTTCCAATCCTGCCTCTGCTTGATTTCATTCATTCTACAACTGCCAGTTATGCTCCAGCTGTCTGGCTGAACTTCGGGAATTCCATGTCTAAATAATGTCGCCTGTCCACCACCCTCTCCTCCTTTGGAAAACTCCCTAAAATCACATTATAATCCTTTCATAATGTCTACTTTGTGCAACAAAATAGCAAACAATTTTGTACCAGCCATTAAAAAATGTCCATATATAGCCAAGGAATGAATCACATATCAAATTTTCATTTCCACATTTCACCAGGGTCTGGCAGAGTTCACTGCTGCATATAATATCATATACCAAACTGCTACAGAACTATACCTATTTTCATTTTGATATTGGTCATTTTTCTATCATACCCAAAATATGTAAATATTTGGGCTATCATCTGTTAAGAACAAAGTAGCATTACTGACATTTTCCTTCAAAATTAAACTTGATACATCCGAGGATGATCAAAACTATAGCAACTGTCTGGTAGTACTCATATTGAATCTGGCACTGTTTTTCTTGACAGTATTGTTCCCTTCATTTCTTCAAATTAAATGCTTAAAGAAATAATGATCTGGCTTAAATAGCAGAAATATATAATAGTGTGCCATTGACATACATTTTCAATACCTTGCACCTTGACCTTGCACCTTTTTGCACTGCACTTTCTCTGTAGCTGTGACACTTTACTCTGTACTGTTACTGTTTTTACCTGTACTACATCAATGCATTCTGTACTAACCCAATGTAACTGCACTGTGTAATGAATTGACATGTAGGATCGGTATGCAAGACAAGTTTTTCACTGTACCTCGGTACAAGTGACAATAATAAACCAATACAACTTCCAAAACCACCTTTTCCCTCCTTAGATAAACAGAATTCACCTTCAGTTTAGTTCCGACTTCAGACTCGCCTTCAGTTTAACCAAGCTCTGCTAAATCAGAAGTTGAATGTCAATAGAATGAATTACAATACAGTGAGGTTAGATTTTATGGACATTCTAAGTCATTTGCCCAGTTTCAATGAAGGGCAAGCACAGTAGTGTAGCAGTTAGCGTAACGTGCCAGCAACCCGGGTTCAATTCCCGCTGCTGTCTGTAAGGAGTTTGTACGTTCTCCCCGTGTCTGCGTGGGTTTCCTCCGGGTGCTCTGGTTTCCTCCCACATTCCAAAGACGGGTTAGGAAGTTGTGGGCATGCTACGTTGGTGTCGGAAGCATGGCGACACTTGCGGGCTGCCCCCAGAACACTCTACGCAAAAGATGCATTTCACTGTGTGTTTCGCTGTACGTGTGACTAATAAAGATACCTAATCTGTGGTTAAAAAGAATTTCAATACTGTGTCTAAAAAATTTAACAATACATTAATGACAGAATAATTATTTGAAATTTGCTTGCACTCACTTGATACAGATCCTTTGATCCACTGCAAGTTACTTTTCCAAGTTCTATACACAATTACACATATAAACTAATTATACTAGCTTGTTATTTCCTTAAGCATTTTAGTAATGGAAAAACATTGCCAAGAAAACAATTCATTTTCTAAATACAAGTACTACCAGAGTAATTGAGTCAGATTTGGTAATGTTTATAAAACTTTTTTTTAACATATATAAGCAGTAGGAACTTTTATTGTACAAAGCATTGGCCAATACCATCATGTACTAAATGCAATACAGGAATTGCTCATTGGTGGACTCTAAAGGAAACCACTGCTTTACACTAGGTAATGAAATTTTCTGGTATAGTTTCTCTAACAGCAACTGACAGGAAACAGTAAAACCACATCAGTAACTCTACTAAACTGCTATTACAATTCATGGCAGTAAAATACTGAAGAGTCTATTTAAATGCTTTATCGTTCAGCTGGGATTTTGCAGAAAGTTTCAAGGAACCAAAACAACTGAAGTTGCTATGATTCTTGCATTTCTGACCTATAATGTCAAAGGGTTATAGTTTATGTAACCAAATCCAATGTATGAACAGTTAAGCCCTGAAATGTCAAGGGAACAAACTTATTATCTGCCTCCAAAGAGTAAAACAGTCTATTATATATGATTCAATTAAAACAAACATGTATCTTCTCTCAAACTCCTTTCCAACATTTTTTAATCCCTCCTCATACCAACATAGAATTTACAATACAGAAATCAGCTTTTTACAATACAGAAATCAATGCATGTCTTTATCCTCCACAAAAGCCTCCTCCCTATCCACCATGTCCTCCATGCATTCCTTCCTCTCTTGTGCATTTTATCGTATTACAGCAAAATCCATATTCTCCTATATTCCTTATTGGATTTATTAGCAACTGCCTTTATGATTCATAACTCTAGATCTCACAAATGAAAACAACTGCCCTATTTTTAACCTATCAACCCAACTCCACTTAATATGAAGAAATAGCTCAGTACAATAGAGACAGCAAAGACTGGGGACCCCAACAACATTTCAGCCTTGGTGCTGAACACTGATGCTCTAAGAAAAAACCAGGCCATTAGTCAATCAATTGCAGTACATCTATAACACTAGCACTTAACTGACCAAATCAAAGATTGCCGAAAAAACTGTCCACAAAGCTGGATCAAATTCTTTCTTGCAATTAATACCCTATCAGTTTATTCTCAATCATCAAAATGATGTATAATATTGGTGACTATGTCATCAAACTGCACTCAACCACCAATAATCTGTTAACTAGAGTCCAGTTTGATTTTGCCAGGATCATTTTGTCTCCGAACACATGAGAGTCTTGATCTAAACACAGACAAAAAACTTAATTCTAGAGTTGAAGTGAGTGCATACACTGCCTTGACAACAAGGCAGCATCTCACTGAAAGGGGCTTCAAGGTGCCCTAATCAAAGGAGAAATTCCAGTGAAAACACCCTTACAAACTGTAGTCACTGTGGAAGATTGCTCTGGTTATTGGCAACAAGTTGTTGAGGACATTGATTCTGGAGCTTCTCTGCAAATGTCCTGGATTCAACCATCTTTAACTCCTTCATCAGGATATTTCCTCCATCATAAGGCCTGCAGTGGAATGTTCACTATGAATCCACACTGTTCTGTGATACCCGCAATTCCTCATTGTCCATATGCAGGCTTGTCCTGCACAGTTTTCAGGTTTAGGTTAAAAGCTCAAGGCAAGAGCATGACTGAGTCATAATGTCAATGACTGATCCATAACCTAATTCCATGCAATTACCTCTTCCCCATAATCTTTAATACATTTAATTGACATAAATCTGTAAAACTCAATTTAAATATAAGTAATGACTTGATGATAATTGCTGTCTTCAAGAGCTTTAACCGTACTTGTCTCTAATTTTTAGACTAATTCCATTCTCCACAGTCTGCAGACATAGTTTATCTCTATCTGCTGCCTCAGACTCCCTTAATACTTTGAAAAATTTAATAAAATCATCCCTAAATTCCAAAAATTACACCTTACTTTCTGTAACCTCATCCCATGATTTAATGGGTTTCCTGCAAGGACAATATATCATTCCTAAAATGTGGGACACAGAATGATCTAAGCGAACTCTAATCAGTGCTTTTTTACAACTGTAGCACAACATTCACTCACTCATACTCTAAGTGCTCTATATACAGAAGGCAGAATCCAAATGTATTTTGAGGTTTGGGGTAATGGGCATCTTCTGTGAAACCCAATCAGTAAATAATTTTTGAAGTGTGGTCACCATTGTAAAAATGAGAAGCATGCCAGGTGTTAGCAAGGACCCACAAACAGCCGTGAGATTAATGGCCTCTTTCAAAGTTGTTGACTGTAAAAAATACTTATCACCAGGAAAATTTCATGCTCTTATAAATGAACCTCTGGACCAACTGTTTCTGCCTGAACATGCAGAATTTTAAAAAATGCTGCTATAAAGTTGGTTTCAGATTGGAAATAAAGACTGAACTCCAATGACTTTCCAATCTATCAAAAAGTTAAAAGTTGGTATTTGAACTTTTCTATGATTATGCCAATAAAAGACAACATTAGGGGAGTTTAAAGGGAGTATGAGAATGGGGCCTTGGAAAGTTTAAAGAGAATGTGGGGAGCAGAACCTGATAAACCAAATGCCAAATCATTGCATTGACCCAAAGTACGTGAGCACCAAGGGTCACTAAGTGCTAAGGTTCTACCTGTCCCTGGTGTTGTGGAAGATAGGCCTGGGCCCGTTACCACACAACGTCCCAGTCAGCTGGATATTGCCGCACTACCCATCCTTTGCGGAAGAGTACTTCCAAGTAAACACCTATGACCACAAGTCCATCAGGCAGTGGTCAGCGTGGAACATCCCCAGGCACCGAGCCAACCCACACCAAGGCAGACAACAAGTGCTGCTGGAAGGTCAACAACTCAGTGAAAGAAGCCCTCTGGTCTGCCTGAAACTTGTTGGTCTTCCAGCACAGCAAGAGGTCTGTAAGGGAATGCGGCACACTGGCACATTCAAGGCTGCAGGAATATGTGCTGAGAGATACACTGAAACCCGGTGTAGCCAATGCTAAGTCTGTATTGGGAAGGCTCACAGTATAGGCTCCTTCCACTACCATACACAGAAGGGTAGAGTTGAATAGGGAAAGCCCCTCGAACAATGAAAAGGGCGTATCACCCCAGGGGGTGACAAATGCCATGGTACTATGTTTGTTTGTTTGTTTTTCTTTAAAATAAAGTTTACACTATTGAATGTAACGACCATGAATGTAAAAGTGTTTTGCACTGTTTCTTCTTTTGTATATTTTTATATTATGAATAAAGTGCATAGGGAAATGTGGAGTTTGTTTAAGGGGTACTTGCACGGGGCTCTGGATAGGTTTGTCCCATTGAGGCAGGGTAAGGATGGTAGAGTGAAGGAATCGTGATTGACATGAGATGTAGAATATCTTGTCAAGAGGAAGAAAGAAGCTTACCTGAGGCTTGGAAAGCATGGATCAGACAGGGCGCTGGAGAGTTACAAGGTAGCCAGGAGGGAGCTTAAGAATGGACTTAGGAGAGCTAGAAGGGGGCATGAGAGGTCCTTGGCGAGTAGGATCAAGGAAAACCCCAAGGCGTTCTACACATATGTGAAGAAGAATAAGAGGATGGCTAGGCTGAGGGTAGGACCGATCAGGGATAAAAGAGGAAACATGTGCCTGGAGTCAGAAGAGGTAGGGGAGGTCCTTAATGAATACTTTGCTTCAGTATTCACTAGGGAGAGAGACCTTGACGTTTGTGAGGATGGTGTATGACAGACAGATATGCTAGGGCATGTCGACGTGAGGAAAGAGGATGTGCTGGAACTATTGAAAAATATTAGGATAGATAAGTCACCGGGGCCAGACGGGATATATCCAAGGTTATCACGGGAAGCTAGGGAAGAGGTTGCTGTGCCTTTGGCGACGATCTTTGCATCCTCACTGGCCACAGGAGTTGTGCCAGATGATTGAAGGGTGGTAAATGTTGTTCCTTTGTTTAAGAAAGGGAGTAGGGATTACCCTGGGAATTACAGACCAGTGAGTCTTACTTCAGTGGTGGGCAAATTACTGCAGGAGATTCTTAGAGACAGGATTATTGGGCATTTAGAGAAGCATAGGCTGATTAGGGACAGTCAACATGGCTTTGTGAGGGGCAGGTCATGCCTCACGAGCCTGACTGAATTCTTTGAGGATGTGACAAAGCACACTGATGAAGGTAGAGCAGCGGATGTGGTGTACATAAATTTTAGTAAGGCATTTGATAAGGTTCGTCATGGAAGGCTTATTCAGAAAGTCAGGAGGCATGGGATCCAGGGAAACTTGGCTGCGTGGATTCAGAATTGGCTTGCCCATGAAAGACAGAGGGTGGTGGTAGATGGAGCATATTCTGCCTGGAGGTTGGTGACCAATGGTGTTCTGCAGGGATCTGTTCTGGCACCCCTGCTCTTTGTGACTTTAATAAATGACTTGGATGAGGATGTGGAAGGATAGGTTAGTAAGCTTGCTGATGATACAAAGTTTGGTGGTGTTGTGGATTGTGTAGAAGGTTGCTGTAGGTTACAACAGGATATTGATAGAATACAGAGCTAAGCTGAGAAGTGGCAGATGGAGTTCAACCCGGATAAGTGTGAAGTGATACACTTTGGGAGATCGAATTTGAAGGCAGAATACAAGGTTAATGACAGAACTCTTAGCAGTGTGGAGGAACAGAGGGATCTTGGGGTCCACATCCATAGATCCCTCAAGGTTGCCACGCAGGTCAATAGGGATGTTAAGAAGGCATATTAGTTTCATTAGTCGGGGTATTGAGTTCAAGAGCCGCGAGGTGATATTGCAGCTCTATAGAACTCTGGTCAGACCACACTTGGAGTATTGTGTTCAATTCATTATAGGAAGGATGTGGAAGCTTTAGAGAGGGTGCAGAGAAGATTTACCAGGATGTTGCCTGGATTGGAGAGCATGTCTTATGAGGATAGGTTGAGTGAGCTAGGGCTTTTCTCTTTGGAGAGAAGGAGGATGAGAGGTGACTTGATAGAGGCGTACAAGATGATAAGAGGCATAGGTCAAGTGGACAGTCAGAGACTTTTTCCCAGTGCAACAATAGTTAACACGAGGGGACATAATTTTAAGGTGATTGGAGAAGGTATAAGGTGGATGTCAGGGGTAAGTTTTTTTTAACACAGAGAGTGGTGGGTGTGTGGAACTCATTGCCTGCAGAGGTTGTGGAGGCAGATACATTAGGAACATTTAAGAGACTCTTAGATAGACATATGAATGATAGAAAAACAGGAGGCTATGTGGGAGGGAAGGATTAGATAGATCTTAGAGCAGGTTAAAATGTCGGCATAACACTGTGGGCCGAAGGGCCTGTACTGTGCTGTAGTGTTCTATGTTCCAAAGTTTATAAAAAAAATTTGAAAAGTCAGGTAGTGGATGATCAGAGTTTTACAGCATTACAAAATGTCACACCAGTTTATAAGGAACATGATTATAAGCCAACATACAGTATATTACTTAGGCTAAATTGCCTGCTTCCATGATACAACTTGCACATCTTTAACAGTGTGTATCAGTGAAGTAATAGAAGATCAACTTGATTTAATATGTTTGCTTCAATATACAATATATGGATTGAATTTGCTTTATTCTCACACTATTTGTTTGAACTAAGGCTACGCCTTCAACCAACACTTACTATATTGCCAAATCTGTTAAATAAAACTAATCACTTTTAATCCACTTTCATGGGAATAGGTGGGTGGAAAACAGACAAGAAACAACAGTAGGCAGTCCAGAAGATTTAGTTAGAACATGTGTGACACAAATTAGTTCAGCATTTCTTTGGACACTGCAGTGCAGATACCTTTTATACTAAGTGGATTTTGAAGATTTTACAACCTTTAATCATCATTGCAAAAATTTCCAATAATGTGATATTGAAAAATTGCCATCTGAAAAATGAGCATGTGCCAATATTTAGGCTTGTTTCCTTCTTCTGGGTTGCATCCTGACACTTCCACTGGTTATATATGCAACCATAATCAGATAGAATCTCTGTAGAATATGTAATAACCAGTGAAACAGCAATGAAGCCAGACTTAATCCAACATGTACAGTATGGAAATCAGTCCAAAACAACTATGACAAAAATCAGTGTAAGACATTGTGGCACCACTTATTAAAGATTTCAAAAAACATTGACTGGGCTTCTTCCATGCAATCAAAAAAACTGGACTTAAATATTAGTTTTAAAATTAACAACTTCTTTTGTCTTCTATTTATATCCCCTCCATCTTTACACAATAAGATACTTAAATTTAATTTTGATCCAAACAACTCTCAAGTTTCATGTGCCGACATTTATCCTACATTAGTAGAAATATAAGAAATTGAAAGCTTTTCCAAATTAAAACTATGATGACATAAAAGTGTGATTTGGCCTAAGAACCCTAAAATAGGAACATTGATCCAAAAAAAAAGTATCAGTGATGCAGGAAATCCTATAATGAAAACAGAAAATGCAAGAAATATTCAACAGGTCAAGCAGCATTTGTGAATAGTGAAAAAGAGCTAATATTTCAGGTCAGTTACTGTAATGAGCCGTGAATAAACCAGAAAACTTGTTTTCTATGCTCCTAAAAGTACATTATTCTGGAACAACCTCTGATAAATAATTGCCCCAAAACAAACTTATTAAAATGATATACAATTTAAAATGGTCTTGATTAATTATGTGACAATAGTCTCACATAGTGATCTGCTGAATTACTGGCAGTAATCACTGCAGCATAAATAAGACAACTGTGTACCACGATTTCCTTTACTGTTGACTAAGTTTCCAAGTGATGGATACAGCTCCAGTTACAAACAGACTACCATGGCACATTATGAGAAACCAGGAGGCCATACGGAAAAATTAAATTCAATGTTAATATTCATCTGAATGTGCTGACACACTGCTACCTGCTGGGAAATGTTAGTCTGCATTATTTAAAAAAAATTTAAATAGCATTTTTAATATAGCAAAACACATCAAAGAATCATTATGAAACAAAAACTGTATCAAGCCACACAAGTAGATATTGCTGCAAAAGACCAAAAGCTTGGTCAAATGAACCTCCCAGCTTCTGACATCATTCCCACTCTCCTTCCTCCCCCTCCCCCTCCCCGCACCTGGATCCACCTATCACTTGTCAGCTCTTGCTCCACCCTTTCCCTACACCTTCTTATACCAGCTATCTCCCCCTTTTTTTTCCAGTCCAGATAAAGGGTCTTGACCCGAAACGTCAACTGTCCATTTCACTCCATAGATGCTGCCTGACCCACTGAGTTCCTCCAGTGCTTTGTGTGTTGCTCCAGATTTCCAGCATATGCTGTCTCTTGTGTCTCCTCTTGGTCAAACAGAGCTTGGTCAAATAAATAGCATGGTAAAGAAGGAAGAGAGACAGATATTTGGGAAGGAATTCCAGAAATTAGGGCCTTGGCAGTTTAAAGAGCAGCCAGCAAAGATTGAGTGATTAAGTTCAAAGATGATCAAGAGGCCTGAATTGGAGGAGTAGCTTTGAAGTAAATTGCAGAGATATGGAGAGGTGAGAGCTTAATCAGGAAGAAGCAGAGGTCAGCAAGCACATGGAGGATAGATGAATGGGACATGAGCAGGGGAGTTTCAGGTGACCTCAAATTCAACCAGAATAAGGGACTACAAAGAAGTGCACTGGAATAATCACGATCGGATATGATAAAACCATGGAAAAAGGTTTAATTTTAAGTATACCCAAAAAGTACTTTTGGGAAAATGGGAAAAAATATTCAGTGTTTTCTCCACCACATTCCAAAGGGTTTATAATTGAGGTACTTGAAGAATTTTCTTTCAATGTATTTCTATTTTACATTTCAAGTTACATCTATTTCAATGTATTCCATACATACTATGCACTTAGTTTCAAACATGAACACTTAATCAGCACAGTCAATTTTGAAACCTAAGCTTTTCTGAAATAAGTTATTTTATACTTCTGTAAAACAATTTTAAAAAGAAAATAGATGCTATATTTAGAGCTTTAAACAAAATACTGTGAGTTGTACGCAAACACAAGCAAATTATATATAATAACTGTCCAATGTGAAAACATGTCCAAGAACCCTTTGGCTGAAATTCAATTAAGCTCCTATATGTGGTTAACTGGTTCATAATGATTTGATTATGAATAACCATCAGAAGAGATAGATAGCAAACTTGAGGTTCACAACTTATTTTAAATTACTGTAACCTATTGACACACAAAGCTTATCAACCCTGATTTATAATCATCTTCTAGATAACATATCCTAGATTTTAGGCATTTGAAGTCTGAATAACTAAAATGCATCCAAATCACAAGATAAGGAATGTTCAAAGAGTTCCAAGAAATACAATCCTTCACCTTTTCTAGGAAGAGGATACTCCAAAGAAATAGTGAAGATACTCCCAAAGTAATAGTGAAGGGCAATAGTTGAGACACTAGATACTTTTAAAATTCATAGCCTGTAAGTATTAAAATTAGTATCTGGAGATGGCTATTATTCCTGTCCCAGAGCAATTTACCACAAAGTCATACAGCATGGAAACAGGCCATTTGGTCCTTTTTTCCTCTCTCTTCACTGTCTTGTATAATTTATGTAAAATATATATTCTGAGTGTTGTTTGTACCTACGTGCCTGTGATGTTGCTGCAATGAAGTTTTTCATTGTACTTGTGCCTGTCCATACTTCTGCACACGACAATCAACGTGACTTGATTTGCCCGCATCAGGTCCACATCCTTCTAAACCCGCTTATTCAAGTGCCTATCTTTGTTAAACATAGCAATTGTATCCGATTCCACCACTTCGTCTGGCAGCCATTTTTCAGCACTATGTAAACAAAAACGTTCCCCTCAAATCCCCTTTAAAACTCCTTTCTCTCACCTTAAACCTATGCCCTCTTGTTTTCATCATCCTATCCACATGTATTGCCACTTCCAGGGAACTATTGACTTGAACACCAAAATCCTTCAGTTTCTTAATATTCCTTACCATCCTACCACTTACTGTATATGTCCTGCTCCTATTTGAACCATAGAACCATAGAACAATACAGCACAATACAGGCCCTTTGGCCCACCATGTTGTGCCAACCTTCCAACCACACCTAAGGCTATCTAACCCCTTCCTCCCACATACCCCTCTATCTTAAATTCCTCCATATGCTTATCTAACAATCTCTTGAACTTGACCAACGTATCAACCTCCACCACCACCCCAGGTAGCTCATTCCATGCACCAACCACTCTCTGGGTGAAAAACCTCCCTCTGACATCTCCCTTGAACTTCCCACCCATTACCTTAAAGCCATGTCCTCTTGTATTGAGCACTGGTGCCCTGGGAAAGAGGCGCTGGCTGTCCACTCTATCTATTCCTCTTAATATCTTGTATACCTCTATCATGACTCCCCTCATCCTCCTTCTCTCCAATGAGTAAAGCCCTAGCTCCTTTAGTCTCTCCTCATAATCCATACTCTCTAATCCAGGCAGCATCCTGGTAAATCTCCTCTGCACCCTCTCCAACGCCTCCACATCCTTCCTATAATAAGGCGATCAGAACTGGACACAGTACTCCAAGTGTGGCCTAACCAGAGTTTTGTAAAGCTGCATCATTACTTCGCAGCTCTTAAACTCGATCCCATGACTTATGAAAGCTAACATACCATAAGCTTTCTTAACTACCCTATGTGACTACCTGTGAGGTGACTTTCAGTGATCTGTGGATATGAACCCCCCAGATCCTTCTGCTCCTCTACACTGCCCAGAATCCTGCCACTTACCTTGTACTCCACCTTGGAGTTTGTCCTTCCAAAGTGTACTACCTCACACTTCTCTGGATTGAACTCCATCTGCCACTTGTCAGACCAGCTCTGCAGCCTATCCCTCTGTAAGCTTCGACAGCCCCCCCACACTATCCACAACACCACCAATCTTTGTGTCATCTGCAAACTTGCTAACCCACCCTTCCACCTCCTCATCTAAGTCATTAATAACTATCACAAAAAGTAGAGGTCCCAGAGCCGATCCCTGTGGGACACCACTAGTCACAGCCCTCCAATCTGAATGCACTCCCTCCACCACAACTCTCTGCTTTCTACAGGCAAGCAAATTCTGAATCCACACAGCCAAACCTCCCTGGATCCCTTGGCCTCTGACCTTCTGAAGAAGCCTACCATGCAGAACCTTATCAAACGCCTTACTAAAATCCACGTAGACCACATCCACTGCACTACCCTCATTAATCTTCCTGGTCACCTCCTCAAAGAACCCTATCAGGCTTGTGAGGTAAGATCTTCCCTTCACAAAGCCATGCTGGCTGTCCCTAATCAGTCCATGATTCTCTAAATGCTCATAGATCCTATCTCTAAGAATCCTTTCTAACAGCTTACCCACCACAGACATAAGGCTCACTGGTCTGTAATTCCGTGGACTATCCCTACTACCTTTTTTGAATAAGGGAACAACATTCGCCACCCTCCAATCCTCCGGTACCATCCCCGTGGACAACGAGGACTCAAAGATCCTAACCAATGGTTCAGCAATCTCCTCCCTTGCTTCACGAAGCAGCCTGGGGAATATTCCGTCAGGCCCTGGGGACTTATCTGTCCTAATATTTTCTAACAACTCCAACACATCCTCTCTCTTGATATCTACATACTCTAGAACATTACCCTTACCAACACTGTCCTCAGCGTCATCAAGACCCCTCTCTTTGGTGAATACTGAAGAGGAGTATTCATTGAGAACCTCACCCACTTCCACAGCTTCCAGGCACATCCTCCCACCTTTGTCTTTAATCGGACCTACCTTTACTCTAGCCATCCTTCCGCTCTTCACGTACGAGAAAAAAGCCTTGGGATTCTCATTAACCCTACTTGCCAAAGCCTTTTCATGTCCCCTTCTCGCTCTCCTCAGCCCTTTCTTAAGTTCCTTCCTTACTATTCTATTTTTCTCACGAGCCCTGTCTGATCCTTGCTGCTTACACCTTATGTATGCTGCCTTCTTCTTCCTAACTAGTTGTTCCACCTCTCGTCACCCATGGTTCCTTCACCCTGCCATTCCTTCTCTGCCTCACCGGGACAAATTTATCCCTAACATCCTGCAAAATATCCCTGAACATCGACCACATCTCCATAGTACATTTCCCTTCAAAAATGTCATCCCAATTTACACTCCCAAGCTCTCGCCTTATAGCCTCATAATTCGCCTTTCCCCAATTAAATATCTTCCCGTCCTCTTTGGTCCTGTCCCTGTCCATGACAATTCTAAAGGCTTCCCAAAATGACTTTTCCTATTAATTCCTAATAATCCCAAATTCCCAAAATTTGACTTCCCAAAATGTAACATTTCACACTTGTCAGAATTAAATTCCATCTGCCAATGCTCCACTGAACTTTCCATCTGATCTATATCCTGTTGTAGCCTTAGACAACTTTCCTTGCCATCCAAAACACCACCAACTTTTGCATCATCTGCTTTCCAGAATGCTTTTGACAAGGTGCCACATAACAGTCTTATCAGCAAAACTGAAACATATGGCAAAAAATGAGACAATCATAGCACAGATACAAAGTTGACTAAATATCAGACAATAGAGAGTCATGGTGAATGTTTCTTTTCAGACAGGAGGAAGGTGAATAGTGTCATTTTCCAGAGACCAGTGTTGGGGTCATTGTTTTTATTGATCTCTATTAACGATCTAGACTTGGGGTGCAAGCTACAATTTCTACATTTGCAGATGACACGACAATTGGCAGTATTACAAACTGCGAAGAGGATTGTGATAGGTTGCAGCAGGAAATAATCAAGCTGGTGGAATGGGCAGGCACATCGAAGATGGAGTTTAACACAGAGAAATGTGAGGGGATGCATTTTGGTTGGAAGAGTATGGAATAAAGCCAAGATAAAATAAAGCAGTGCAGGAGTAAAAGGACCTGGATGTATCTGTGCACAAATCATTGAAAGATGCAGGGCAGGTTGAGAAAGCAGTGCTTTAAGAGGACATAATTTAGGGCTTTATCAATGAGACATGGAATCCAAAAGCAAATGGCTTCATCGGAGTATTCTGTTCATTTCTGGTCAGCACATTATAGGAAGGATGTGAAGGTGTTATGGAGGTCCAGAAAAGATTTACAAGAATGGTTCTTGGGATGAGGGCCTATAATTACAAGGATAGATTAGAGAGGTGGAGACTGTTCTTTCAAGACAAGAAAGCAGAAGGGAGATTTGGGAGAAACATGTGAAATGATGAGGGGTCTGGACAGTGTGGATTGTGGGAGGCTGTTCGCTTTGGTGAAAGGGTTGAGTATTAGAGATCACCAGTATAAAATAAACAACTTTATATCAATTACAAACACATGCCCAACAGTTTCATGAAAACAAACCAGATAGCAAGTTATGTCAAACAAACATAATATTCAGAGTGAGAAAAGTGACTTTTATAGCAATTATTACAATGTAAGCTGAATGCAGGCATTAAACCCTCCCAAATTTAGAACAACCCTACCAAGAGCATAGAAAATACTTCTAATTTCAAGAACATGTCTGGAATTAAAATTCTCTACGAAATCAATATAATATTCACCACTACAACAACCCCATTGTCCCTATTTCTGCAAACCTTCTAAAAAAAAACCTGCATAATTTTATGCCATCTTTCCCCAAGTAAAAAGTGAAACAGCCCAAACTGATTTTCACTACTTAATTTACAAAAACTTAATTGTTCTTTGACATAAATTTTGAGTCACTCACCTTAATTCCAGGAATATGAGAAAAGAAGGCTTCAGGACTCTGAGAGTGATAGAGTGCTCCATGACCCACACATCCCCAAGGCGCTCGAATTGTTAAACTTCCACAGTCAAATAAGTTCCCAGATCGATACCGATACTTTGCAGCTTCATTAACAATCTGAAAATAAAAATGGTAACAAACTTTAGGTAAGTACAGAGATGTGCAAAAAGTAAAGGGTTCAGGAACTGTAAGTTATTTGTAAGTTGACTGGGATATCATGAAATCAAAGAAAAAGGAAGGGAAAGAATTTCTCAAATGCTTCTCTGCATGCCATTGCATTTCAGCCACTGGAAAGAACTAGAACCACTGAACCGGATTTGATTTTAAGTGTCAGAAATTACCCTCATTGCTGAGTGGAAGTGAGAGTTTGGTGTGGGAACTTGGGGTATAGATAGCAGCACAATATTCAGCTGTTGATAAGACCAGAGGTATGGCAGAAGTGCAGAAAACAAGCTTTTACACCCCAGCTTGTGCCAACAGATTGCGAATGAAATTCATTCAAGTCTTTGTTTTTGAAGTGATCTGAAGGAGATGGTAACAGAAGATTAGTAAGCAGCTAAAGGTCTTTCAATGATTGTTTGAGAGTTTTGTCCAGGGTGCATCTTTTCTCACAGGTGGAAAGCTGAGATGGAGGAATTGGTTGAGTTTGATCACAGGCTTCATTTGTGAAAGTGGATAGCCATTGTTCATAGGTCAGAGGTTAGTGTGGCTTCATCATTCTAGAAGGACCTTGCCTACGTGGTCGAGGCAATATTGTTGGCTCAGATAAATTTCCCAGTCATGTCTTGGGAATTGCACTCGTGTAGATGTTAAAATGTGTTGGTACCAGGATGCTATCCTAAGGGATACCACCCTAAAGCACTCTTGGTGTACTGACCTTGTTATGTGTATAGACCCTCATCCTTCTATTGCTTAACAGTGTTCAGAGCAGCAAGAGCAGTTTGGCGCATGACAGTGGCATGCACAATTTGACCATCAACTTATACTCTATCCACATCAAAGGTCAAGAAAAGGCCTATGAATGCAGCCACAGTCTTGAGCTTGCAATGAAAACCAGCCTCCCATGAAAGTGTTTGAAAATATTCCAAAATACTAACTCAAGAATTAGCAAGGAGCCACGATTATAGTCAGTATGATATGTAATTTTGAGATGAAAATTAACAGACATCTGCAATTGTTAATATTAAGCAATTCAAACTTTATCACTTAAAAAACCTTTACCTAAAAGATTAATTACGTAAATTAATTTAAATTGTTTCCTAAAGTTTCCTGTCTGCAATAATTGATAGCAAACCGCTTCAGCTGCAATCTATCTCTTCACTTATCTTCACCATATATCTAAGCTGCCACTGAGACTCCTTTGTTCCATATGTATAACATCAGCCCTATTTTATAGCATAGAATATCACTACAAATTATTTTAAAATAAACAAAATGATCTCTAGCATAAAAAATCAAAAACTAATGTACAATGTAGAACAATACATTATCACTTAATCACCAATAAAAAAATCAGGCTTGATGGGTCATTTTATCCATCTCAGCCAAAAAACTGTTCAGACTTTCCAGCTCTTGCATCCTTGTAGCAAGTACTTATCCAGGCACCTTTTAAAGTACATTAAGAGTGCCTGCCTCCATCTATACTTTCAAGCAATATTCCAAATCACCACCACTCTGCAAATGACCTTTCTTTCTTCAAATTCCCGTAAATCCTAATGCCTATTACCTCAAATGTATACATCCTACATACTGAAAAACTGTACAAAAAATTCTTACATTTAAGAATGACAATCTGTTCAAAGCATCTGACAAGGAAGTGATTAATTAACCAATTTAATAGGGAAGTTCAATGAATAAACTCAAATTAATTCCCAAATTAAATTCCCTAAACAACCAAGTCTCAAAGCAAAATCTAACAAAAACCCCCACTGGTATCAACCACAGAAAACATTTTTTTTTAATTTAAACATCAGTACCAAGTAATAACAATAAATAACTAATATTTGGAAATAGGCTTTTCCCAATAGCATTAATTACAAGGTGTAGCGGCTGCTACCACGGTGTGAAAGCAAGACACTAGTCGATGCGTTGCAGAACAAGAAGTGGTTTATTTTCCCACCTTGCGCGGGCCTTTTAAGAGAGACTGTTCCCGCCCACCAAAAACGGAAATGACACATACGCTATGTCATCAAACCTTTCCCGCGCGCGGGTTCTCCCTGTAGCTCGGGGAAGACGAAGGCCCAACGCCATCTTGGGCCTCGCCACTCCAACGACATGCAACCCGACCGCCGAGCCGGTTCACTTGCTCGGACGGTGAGTCGCTACAAAGGAAACAATGTGTTATGTTTTCAAATGGCTTTTTATGAACATGCTTTATCAGGGATTGCCTGTACTAATCGATTATAGTATTAACCGGTCAACTGTTACCTTTCTAAAAGTTAATCCCAGATTTTTTCTGCAACTAAATACTGGAAAAAAAAATTAAACCAATTGGAAAGCAATGTAATATTTGAGGTCAGTTTTGTTTTTATGCAAATATTTTAACCTAATTTTTAGGTTAAATTACCATACTTTGAAGAGTGGGGAATTAGGAGCTTAACATATAAAATGATATTGCATTAAAAATCATGCAGAGCGGTAAAAGTCATTTTCTTTCATCCAATTTATCACAATTATTGCATGAAATGGACTCAAACCAAAACAAAAATGGCCCCATCCTGCATGCAATTATTTTCTAAACCTAAAAGCAAGTAATTGTACAAAGTCAATAAGAAAGGTGACAGAGTACAAAGCATAAATATTACAATGGAGATGCATGACAATAAGAGTTCAAAAAGTTCAGATATAAATTTGACACAGAGCTGCTCTCACTTCATCACGGGATATGATATCTTTATTATGTTGGAAAGACAACCAAATACACAATAAAAGCACAATTAAATGTGAAATTTACATCTCTCTGGCATCCTTTAGAAAACAACATTGTTAATTCACAAATGAGTTTGAAATGAGGTATGTTGAAATAGAATAAAGTTTAGTAAATCTACTGGAATTCTAGTAATAGCAATTACATACCTGATCAAAGGCTGGAAAGATATAGTCTGCAAACTGTATTTCTGCAATGGCTGTAGCTCCTGTAACTGCTATCCCTATTCCAAATCCCACGATACCTTGCTCACAGAGAGGAGTATTGAACACTCGTTCTTTTCCTAAGACAAATCAATATTTTATTAAAGTACAAGATGAATAACGACAAAGTAACATTAAAAAATGCTGAAGGATTAAATTGATGTTTAACTAAATCCAAATTGCAATTAATAAAACACCATTATTAAAATATTTTAAAAGCAGAATAATATTAAACATTTCATTTAAACACATTCAGAAAATATTATCAAATAATGACCTTAGTTTTTAAAATAAAAAAGGCAAAATTGGGCTTTTTCCCAAGTGATCATCTCAATAAATAGCTTTTTACGCTCAAATTTTAATCAGATAAACAATTTGCCAAAAGAAGAAAAAAAATCATGACGTATAACATGGAAATTACATTTACAAGAAATTAAAACAAAGAGGCTCTGTAACATATGTTATGTTACTTCTTTTAAAAATAATTCTGGCTTCTGAATCATTCACCTTTAATGTAATGCAAGAGGGCATTTTAAAATAGTGTTTTTTAAAAGCATAAATGCTTATGGTACTGATTCGAACATTTCATGGAGATCTGAAATAAAAACAGAAAACGCTATATTCTACAGGATGATCAGTCTCTATTAAAGGAAAGACATTCAACATTTCACATCACTGACATGAGAACTGTAGGAACTGAAAGATTCACTCTCTCTCCACAGATGCCGTGTGACCTGGTAAGCATTTCCAGCATCTTCAATTCCTTTTGCTGGAATTACATTGCTTTCTCTAACCACACACTAAATAAAGCCATGTGCTTGCAGACCAGCATTTATTCAGAGTTCTGCTTCTCAGTCTCTAGTTACTGGTGGTATTTTTTAAATGGAGAAAGTGCTTACCAAGCCACCAGCTCTTTTTGTATCATCAAACCTTTGAGGTTAAACTGTAAGACAATTGATCAGATTGAGAAAATTACAAAATTCTGGTATATACCTGCTGTAGTGTTCTTGCAACTAATGGAACATTTCAGTGATGTGGCATAGCCTAGTCCATGTTTCTCAATATAAAATATACTAGATAAGCATATGGAGGAATTTAAAATAGAGGGATATGTAGGAGGAAGGGGTTAGATATAG
Source organism: Pristis pectinata (assembly GCF_009764475.1). NCBI lineage: Eukaryota > Metazoa > Chordata > Chondrichthyes > Rhinopristiformes > Pristidae > Pristis > Pristis pectinata. Next base: position 26,294,558 of record NC_067414.1, on the reverse strand, counting down.
GCAAGGTTTAAAGGTCGGCAAAACATTGTGGGCCGAAGGGCCTGTATTGTGCTGGACTGTTCTATGATTCTATGAAAATCCAGAATTCATGTTCTTTCAGTTCCAATTGATCTTCTCGTTTGGGCAGTATAGAAACACTGACACAAACTATTTGGTTCAAGAATTAATGCAACAAACATGAAATTCAGTACATGAACTTTCGAAATGTATAATGCTTTAAATTATTTCCCTCCTCAGCGAAGTGGCTGTTGCTTTGCTACATAATTAACATCAGAAAATGAGGAAGATTATTGTTTCAACACAAGTAGTTCCCCAAACATAAAATAATTAGTTTAGGAATAGGGCAGGCATTACATTTTTCTTTCAGTATAAATGTTCTTATAAAACACCACCCAAAATGTACATAAAAGCTACGCAAACATGCTACTTTAATATGTTTCAAAACCATAAACCGCATCTTATAATGGTTTCCTACATAGACTTTTGGGCTCTCAAGAAAAATCTATTTAATTTTAAAAATAATATAGTCTGTAATTTCAATCTGTCCTTACCAATGAAGCTTGAGTTTGCATCAACAAAGTTAGGAAGGCTTTCTATGCTAAAATGTCATTAAATGATTATGTAAAAGTAAAACCCTCCTAACTTTTCTAAACCAATCTCAATGAGATTTGCACTGTCTTTTTCATAGTCCAAATCATTGACTTGGTAATGAGCATATATATTCCTGATGTCCGTTCAGCCTGCCACGAACCTAACTCAACAGCAGTCAACTTTTCACAAGTATGTTAATAATCACAAAATACAATGGTAATCTTAAATTTTAGCATTACATTTGTAACTCGTCTAGAGATTAATTAAGGTGCCGCCTACTTGTTAACTCTGATATTGTTAACCTACACATAAGAAGCAATAAAGTATGCTTTCTTGTTCAATCTCTGAAAATAAGAGTGCAAATGCAGAACAGATATAAAAATTGTTCCTAAACGCATGCAATTAAAGAAATACTGCAGAATATGAGATGGCAAGTCCTCATTTTATTGCCCTTAACTTATACTGACAAGGTAGTGTGAGCCTTCACCTTAAAGCTCCACCATCCTACTGATTATACTACCATAATACTGTTGGATACAAATTACAGGATACTGATTCAATGACATTGATAAAGCAAGCAATGCATACCCAAGATCTGATATAAATTTTTTTTTAATTTTATTTACAGTGTGGTAACAGGCCCTTCCGGCCCAACGAGTCCACACCACCCATTTTAAACCCCAAATTAACCTACCCGTACGTCTTTAGAATGTGGGAGGAAACCGGAGCACCCGGAGGAAACCCACGCAGACACAGGAGAACATACAAACTCCTTACAGACAGCGACGGGAATCAAACCCCGATCGCTGGCGCTGTAATAACGTTGCGCTAACCGCTACGCTACCGTGCAATCTGCTAAAGAACTTAAAGAATGATGGTGGCCATCATTTCATTACCCCTTCTGAGCATCATCTAACGTGACCTTGCATTGAAGGAAAGGTTTTGGGCTTTGGAGGGAGGGGGTCAGATTATAGGGATTCTTTGGAACAGTTAGCAGCCTTTGAGGGAAATGGTCACAGGCCAGTCAGAAGTCAAACACCTACAGAAGCTAACTTTGGTCACTTTGGATCTGCTGGAAATAACTATCTATAAATTTGTCAAAACTATACCATGATTCCATAAACTTAAAATAAATATTTTTAAAAAAGTTACACATTCAAAGCACTTTACTTTCCTTAAATATCTCAACTACGTCACAAAATTATTTACCTGGTAAATATAATAATGTAGATCTAAAAATAAATGGAAAAACTAACTTCTTTGTTGCCTAGATCTTTCCAAAGGATTTGCCAAAGAATTTCTTCCAATGTGCCTCCTCAATTCTTCCAATGATGATCATGATTTTATGTCCACTGAAAATAATTGTTCACCATTTGAATTTTCCAAATATTTCAACATTTTAAAAATCTTCAAACTATATATGTCAACTCCAAAATCTGTCTCTTCTCGCACTTTCTGAAGAACCTTATGATTTAAAATAGGTCTTGAAGCAAGTTTTTCAAAACATTTCCTAAAGTTCTTATGCATTAACTCTTCCCAGAATTTAAAATTCCTCTGACTCCTGCACACGAGAAGTTTTATGGAGAATGAGCACCCTGTGAAATGCAGAACTTACTGAATTTAGCCTTCAGAAATGTCACCTCACAAACATCCAGGTGGTGCCTAGATAAAAGTACATTTCTGATATACTGCATCTTTATATGCTAAAGAACAAAGTAAATTAGTTTACCACCCTCTCCCATTTCCTGTAATGCAATTCCATCTTTGTTTAAAAATGAAAACTGAAGTAAATTATAAAGTAATATTTGTTGACTGATATAAGGAAATACATTTATCTAAAAATAAAAATAATTTTAAAAATTAGACTAAAGTGAAATGTAAAAAAAAGTTTATCTTCCCCTTTGCTTCCTAACTCCATGCAAACCATGATTCAATTCAATGGATCCACCAGAGACACAATCCCCATGTATACTAGTGTAAAACAGACTTATATGATCATTCTAACTCTTCTCTTAATCTTTCTTGCCACAATACTGCACCTCACCTCCAATGAGATTCCTGCTGGAACTGAGCTACCCAACAGGAGACAAACTGTTCAACCTCCCTCACCTCCATCCCACAAGCAAGGTCACTCCAACCTAAGCCTTTAAGCTGCAGCACAAAGAAGATACGTGCATATCTGCAGACTTGGAAGCTGAGCTCCAAGTCATCATTGACCTGTTCACTGAAGTGTGTAAGAGAATGAGCCTTACAATGAACGTTCATAAAACAAAGATCCTCCATCAAACTGGCCCTACATAGAACAGTACAGCACAGGAACAGGCTCTTCAGCCACCATGTCTGAGCTGACAATGATGCCAATCCAAACGAATCACATCAGCCTGCACAAGATCCATATCCCTCCATTCTCTGCCTGTTCGTGTGTACATCTAAATGCCTCTTAAACATTGCTATGGTATCTAGGAGCATGCAGAGTATCACCTAAACAGAAAAGCTGATAAAATGACAAACTACCAAATCTTCCTTGCACCAATAAAGAGAAAGTGGCATCAATGACAGCTGCCAAAGATCTTCGAGAAAGAAATATAACGAACTAATTAGAATCACCACAAGGAACAGGATACATCTCCGTACTCAGCAACTGAAAATGGATTTTGTACTTAAAATGTCTGACTAAAGCATTATTCCATTTTAATACGATGACTACTTCTGACGTACTGTGTATGTTTATACTGTTCACTATTCTTTCTTCTTTAATTGCTGTTCGGCACTAACTGTATGTATTGAGAGCTTGGGAGACGACATGATCTTATTTCTTATTTCCTTCTCTTATTTCTTGTACAATGCATTGAGTCTACTCAAATCTTTGACCACTTGCAACTTTATCTTTAGCTATTTCAACATTTCTTACTTACTTAACATAGGTCTTTATGTTTGTCAAAGTTACTAATATTTGAATTCTTTGTTGCCTCATTGAAACCAACTGTCCATCCAAATTTAGTTTGATGCAAAACTTCACTAGTTCATATGAATTCCCTCCAAGCAAGTTGCTGATATAAATTAGAAACAGTGGTGATCATAACTGCAATCAGCCAACAGCATTTTCAAACTAGCATGCCACAATTCCTTTAGAATTCACACACTTCAATTTAACCATTAGTCTTTCATATGAAAGTTCTTCTAACTTCTTTTTAAAAATGATGCTCTCCAAAGTCTATTTGAATATCACTAACTAAAAAGTACAAGAAGATTGTTCATATAATATGTTTCCTTTCTGAATCCATGCTGAGTGCTGTTTACTCCATTAATTCAAGAGTCGATGGCAAAGCTCACTTGGTTCCAATATTGTGTAAACAGGCAGATAATCTCCCGCTTTTATCCTGGCACCCTTTCTGAAAATTGCCACCATATAAAGAATAATACAAGAAAACAGGAGAAGGAAAAGGCTACCTGGTCCCTCGATTCAATATGATCATGGCTGATCTATCTCACAAGATCACACAAGACAAAGGAGCAGAAGTAGGCCATTTGGCCCATCGAGTCTGCTCCATGAGCTAAGCTAATACTATTTCTCTCTAACCCCAATTTCTGGCCTTATCCCCATATCCCTTGATACATTGACTAATTAGATACCTATCAATCTCCTCCTTAAACACCTCCAATGATCAGGCCTCCACAGATGTATGTGGCAAAGAATTCCATAATTTCACTACCCTCTGGCTAAAGAAATTTCTCCTCATTTCTGTTTTAAAACAGTACCCTCTAATTCTAAGATTGTGCCCTCTAGTCCTGGACCCACTCCTCTTCTGTGACAGTTTCACATAGCCCTCAAATACCCTTTAGTTATCTCCAGTGATCTAGTCTCCACAACCTTCAGAATGAATAATTCCAGAGATTCACCAGCTTCTGCAAAAAGAAATTCCTAACACCTCAAATTTAAATGACCACCCCTTATCATAAAACTATGTCCCCTCATTTGGGACTCACCCACCAATGACTGTACTACTTCAATGCACTCTGTACTAACTCAATGTAACTGCACTGTGTAATGAATTGACCTGTACAATCGGTTTGTAAGACAAGCTTTTCACTGTACCTCGGTACAAGTGACAATAATAAATCAATACCAATACGTCAACATCTACCCTGTCATACCCTCTTAGGATCTCATATGTTTCAATAAAATCACCCCTCCCTATTCTAACCTCCAAAGAATACAGGTCTATCTATCATTCGAGACAGGATAAGACAAGATATCTTTATTAGTCACATGTACATTGAAACACACAGTGAAAAGCATCTTTTGCGTAGAGTATTCTGGAGCAGTCCACAGGTGTCGCCACACTTCCAGCGCCAACATAGCATACCCACAACTTCCTAACCTGTACATCTTTGGAATGTGGGAGGAAACCAGAGCACCCGGAGGAAACCCACACAGTCACGGGGAGAACATACAAGCTCCTTACAGACAGCAGCTGGAATTGAACCCGGGTCGCTGGCACTGTAATAGCATTACGCTAACTGCTACACTACCGTGCCTCCCAGGAATTAGCCTAGTGAATCTCTTCTGGGTCGCTTCCAATGCTAGTATATCCTTTCTAAATATGGGGGGGGGGGTGCCACATTATGGTTTAACACCTCTATTATCATGGGACAGATCACACACTTATCTTTACTCAGCTCTCCAACTTGCTCATATTCAACTCCCATGCCTGCTAATTAAAACACTTAGTTGCAGACAAAAATTTCAATGCTTTAGAGGCCAGATGCCAGCACAAGCCAGCAGAGTGTTCCAGTGCACTGACTGAGGTCAAGTCACAGCTTGTGGCCCACTAACTTCATGGGATAATTCTTGGATTCAGCAGGTCAACTTGGCTAACCCTCTGTATCGTAACAGGTTAGAACAGATGGCCAAAGTCTGTACCAGGCACTGGGCCAGTCCCAGGACAATCTAGCCCAATGACTTAACAAGCCTCACAAATCTAATCTTGCTTTTCTTAGTAGAATGGGGTAAGTATAGCTTAGCTCATGGAATTTCTTTTGCTTCAAGTCCTTGTTGTCTTTCTAGTACTTTACCTCATTTTCATTATGGGCATTGATTCCACTTGGGATCCTGGAGCAAACTTCAGAATAATAATGTCATTTAAGTGTAGTCAAAAAAAAATTACTGTTCAATACTTTTGCCGGCATCAGTTTTCACAGCACTAGTAAAGCATTAAGTACAATGGGTATTGACTGCCATCTAGTGGCCACAATGAGCTCTTTAAGACTGGGGTGCACAACAAACAGCCACGGACCACATCCAAATCATGCAATGCTTCCCTCCAGCTAGCCTCTGGAGAGTGCACAAGGAGCGGAGCAATGAAATAGATTTAAGTGAAAGTATACCAACAGATTTGTTGAAGAGTATGTTTTGTCAGTATTTGATACCTTTTCTTAGAAGCCCTCCTCGTTGGGTACCCACTGCTTCCAGCTGGGAGGTAAAATCACTCGTTTTATTCACAGGTACTTTTTGTTCCACATTTGCAGCTGTAAGTGTCAAAGCAATTGGATACAGAACCCTTGATTTTCCTTTAAACCAAGAGCTAAGTCTACTTTAGGAAAACCAACCATTTTCATTTGTACTTGCTTTTAAACCAAGACCTAAGTCAATGTTAGGGAAGCTATTCATTTTAAATTTAATAAAATATAGAGCTAATCATTAGCTAATTGTTCTTCCAGTTAAAAGCAATTGGCAAAACATTCCAGAAACCCTTCTGCAAGGACATATTGGTGAGATTTTAAAAAGTGTGTGGTGTATGGAGTGTAAATTGCTGCCTTTATTTTTGATAAAACATTCTTGAAAGGAAACATTTCAGCCTTAGAGATAGGTAAAAGCTAACAGAAGTGCATAACTAAGATTGGAAAGCATATGAGGGCATTAAAACATAGAAACTGGGATTGTATCAAGAGAAATAACAGAACGCAAAGAGTTGTGTTGAGTTAGCAATTATTCACAAAATAGCTCACTCTAAGCCACTTATTTTGTGCTGTATTTGTAAGCTATGCTTTTAATTTGAATGGCAAAGTTAATGGGCTGAATTGTGCTGCTCTTCTGCCAGTGGTTCCATGGAGAAGCACAAACTAGCTGCACTCGATAAATCAGCTCATTTCCAACTTCTGTGCTTGTGCATTGCAACTCAGAAGTTAGAAATGAGCTGGAGATACAGATGCTATCGCATCGGATCTTCCACTCCATAGCTGGAATATGCACCAAGTTCAGTGGAGGAGCACAAACACACTGAAATGAGGGGCTAGATATATCTTGTGTCTAGCTATTCAACTTTATGCCAAAGATGTCTGACTTTTGTAGCATGGTTCCATTTATTTGAATGAGGTCACTGAACTTGACTGAAAAGTGCAGATTCAGTTTATTCCTTTTAATTTTATTTAATATTAATGTTTTAATTAATTGTCAGCACTTCTGGATGTTTTTAAGTAAATTAATTATTTTTCCATTCTTTTCAATAATTTTTTTTTTCATTTACTTAAATCCTTTTGAACTATTATTAACAGGTAAGTATGCCACTGGATTAGCATAGGCATGATGTTTCACAATTTGTGGTGGTGGTATTGGAACTTGTGGCCTATGTTACCAGACTGGTTCTAGAACCTTTTGGGAACTGTACAGTAGGAAGCACTGTGCACTACCAGCAAGCCTCATCTTTGTCTGGTTGACTCTTAATTCCTGTACAACTGCTATGCTCCCAGACCTTTTCACAAAGCTATAACCTGCTCCTTCATGTTGCATTTCATTAATTTCTTGATCAATTAAAGTGAAAAATGCTTGCTGGTATATCTTAGTTTGAAGTTCAGGCATAAACAACAGTTAATTTTCAGCAAATACATATCCAATTGTACTGTCCACAGACAGTTTCTTTCTCATCTCAGACATGTAGGTTAGGTTTGCTTTTTATGGAAGAAAGTTGTTTTTTGCAAAATGTTATAGAACACAGATGAAAATGCTGGAATCCCATTTAATAGGTTGAAACTGTTTAATTCTATCATCGTACAGCTATAGCCTGCTCATAGGCCATTAACAAGAATGTTACTAATTGATTCAGAGCCTCAAAGTTATGGTAAATGAAGTTGAGACATAGATGAACCATGATATAACTGAAGGGTGTTCTGGGCCAAAGAGTCTGATCAGCTATTCATGTTTCTATGATACAGAGGTAGAAAGAGGCAATCTTTGTTTTGAAGTGTCCATTGCTCAGTTCAAGGATGAATAAGGCATCAAGGATGTAAAGAGTCAGACAGTAGTCACAAAGGAATTTGTGGCAAGTATACAAAACTTATGTGAGGAACCAAAGACAAGTGCAGTTGTCCTAGATTTACATTATGCAGAGTTTCATCAGTGGAATAGTGTGATTCAGAAAATCTGAATGGAAACTAAATAATAAACTCTGATATTTCCAGATTATATACTTAATTAAAGGTAAATATCTGGTTATGTATGGTTAAATTAAAACATGGTTCACATGACTGGCCCTGGAAATGTCAATCAATCTTAAGTGAAGAATTGGACCGCATTAAGTTGTGCACCAGGGCTTTTAAAAATGTCAAAAATTACACAATTCATTTACTGAAATTCTATAACCTAATTGGAAACCCGACAGTAACTTGAGACAATCACCAATAAAAAATTTCTGAGAAATTAGAAATGCAAATGAGATATTTGCTGTATTGCAAGGGAGATTGAGTACAAAAATAAGGAACTATGCTGCAATTCTACAAGAGTTTGGTGAGACCACATAATTAATTTTGGTCTCCTTAAATGAAAGATAGACTTGCCTTGAAGGCAATACATATAAAGTTTAGTAGACCTGTTACAAATATAAAGGTGTGAACTTATAAGGAAATACTAAATAGAGTGGGCCTACACTCTGAGAAGATTTTTAAGGTAAGACCATGGTCTCTAAATGACTGAGTGTAAATGAAATGATTAGCACAGTACTAGGTCATATAGGCCAGACATTTTTAAGTTCAATTCTCAGTCTATGCAAAAAAAAGTGAATTCCAAGGGGGACAATAGTTGGGTGCTATTTCTGTGTCCTCAGGTAAGAAAATTAGTCAGATGACTCCTATATAATCACTAGCCAATATTCTTTGCTATAAAACAGAGCTAATGTATGGTCTGGTACTGATGTCCACTGTGATAATGTATCCTGAGAATCCTCAATATCCAGGTCTACAACTGAAGAACGGTCTCTTGGACCAGATATCAGATATTCCCAGGACCCATAGTTGGATGTTGAACACTGCCTTGAGGTGAGTTGAAGGGAAAAAGATTGAAAACTAAGCGAAACAATAGATTTTTAAAAAATTATCACTACAGATTGTAATGAGTTTAATAATAACCAAACATTAGAGTTCACCATTGTAACACCATGGAAGTGCCAACCGCTTGTGCAATTTATCAAGAAATACCGAAGTTTCCATACTAAAATTTCTGTCTCACAAATCTGATTTGAGTTTTTTGAGGAAGTAACTAAGAAAATTGATGAAGACAGCGTGTTTGTGAAAGGATACAGAGGGACATGGATCAGTGGAAAGTTAGGTGGAGCAGTGGCAGATGAATTTAATCTGGACAAGTAGCTCTTATTGGGGATTGCCAAGGTGCCAAGGTGGGTAGCTAGACTCAAGAACAAAGGAAGAAAATTATGCATGGATCCAAAGGAAGTGGATGAGGTCCTTAACAAGTTGTTTGCATCAGTATTCACCAAGGAGACGGACATGGAGGATGGTGAGATTAATGAGGGGTAAATTGATATTCGAGGGCTTGTCAATATTAAGGAAGAAGGTGCTTTGTGTGCCTTGAAGAACATTAAGGGGCATGTCCCCATGGCCTGAGGTGATCTATCCCAGGATACTGAGGGAAGCAAGGGAGGAGATTACTGGGACCTTAACAGAGATCTTAAGCCACAGGCAAGGTCCCAGAGGACTGGAGAAGAGCCAATGCTATCCCTTTGTTTAAGAAGGGCAACAGGGACAAACCAGGAAATTATAGGCCAGTGAGCCTTACATCAGTGGTTGGGAAATTATTGGAGAAGATTTTTAGGGACAGGAGTTAGAAAACGGATATTTGAAAAAGTGGAGACTTTGTGTGGGGAGATCCTGTCTCACATGTTCAATTAAGTTTTTTGAGGCAGTGAGGAAGATGATTGGTGAGGGTAGGGCAGTGGATGTTGTCTACATGGACTTTAGTAAAGCATTTGACAAGGTCCCTCATGGTAGGCTGATCCAGAAGATTTAAGTCACATAGGATCCATGGTGAGTAGGTAAATTGGATCCAAAATTGGCTTGGTCATGGAGAACAGAGACTAGTGATAGAGGAATGTTTTCCTGATTGGACGTATGTGATGTTCTGCAAGGATCAGTGTGGGGACATCTATTGTTCATAATATTTTTTATTGATTTGGATGAAAATATAGGTGGTCTGATTAGTAAGTTTGCAGATGACACATAAATTGGTGGAGCTGTGGATAGTGAGGAAGGTTGTCAAATGATACAACAGGATATAGATCTGTTGGAAAGTTGGGCAGAGAAATGGCAGATGAAGTTTAATCCGGACAAATACGAGGTGTTGCACTTTGGGAGGTTAATGCAAGATCATTCACGGATCACTCATGAGGCAGAGGTAGAAATAGACAGGAGTTTCAGGGAGATAGTCACCCCTAAAAGTCAGGGAACAGGTAACTGGGTGACTGTCAGGAAAGGGAAGGGGTATAGACAGACAGGTCAGAGCACCCCTGTGGCCGTTCCCATCAACAATAAGTATACTGTTTTAGATATTGCTGGTGGGGACTACCTACCAGGGACGAGTGGCAGTGGTCCCATCTCTGGCACTGAGACGGGACCCTCAGCTCAGAAAGGAAGGAGGCAAAAGAAGAGAACAGTAGTGGTAGGGGATCCGATAGTTAGGGGGACAGGTAGGAGGTTCTGTGGGAGAGATCGAGAATCCCAGATGATCTGTTGCCTCCCTGGTGCCAGGGTCCACGATATCTCGGATCGAGTTCTCGATATTCTCAGGAGGGAGGGTGAGCAGCCAGATGTCGTGGTCCACATGGGGACCAACGACGTGGATAGGAAAAGGGAGGAGGTCCTGCAAAGAGAGTTTAGAGAATTAGTTGCAAAGTTGAAGGACAGGACCTCCAAGGTTGCAATCTCAGGATTTCTACCCGTGCCACAAGCTAGTGAGGCTAGAAATAGGAGGATTATGCAGCTAAACACGTGGCTAAGGAAATGGTGCAGGAGGGAGGGCTTCATGTTTCTAGACAATTGGGCTTTGTTCCAAGGAAGGTGGGACCTGTTCCGATGGGATGGTTTGCACCTGAACTGGAGGGGGACAAACATTCTTGCGGGTAGGTTTGCTAGTGCTGCTCTGGGGGGTTTAAACTAGACTTGCAGGGGGAGGGAACCAGAGTGTTAGAATAGATAGTGAGGTGGAGGAGGAAAAAGGTCATGTGAGGACTGCAAGTATAAACAGAAATCAAAGGTTTGTACGTGATAGAAATGTTATCAGGTGCATCTATTTCAATGCAAGGAGTATTGTAGGTAAGGCAGATGAGCTTTGGGCGTCGATTGACACATGGGATTATGACATTACTGCTATTAATGAGACTTGGATGCAGGAGGGGCAGGACTGGCAGCTTAATGTCCCGGGGTTCCGTTGTTTCAGATGTGATAGAGGGGGAGGGATGAAAGGGGGAGGAGTGACATTACTAGTCAGGGAAAGTATCACAGCTGTGCGGAGACAGAACAGCCCAGAGGGCTTGTCTATAGAGGCCATATGGGTGGAGCTGAGGAACAGGAAAGGTGTGGCCACAATAATAGGGTTGTATTATAGACCGCCCAATAGTCAGAGACAATTGGAGGAACAAATCTATAGTGAGATAGCAGACAGATGTAAGAAACAGAAAGTTGTAATAGTAGGGGATTTTAACTTTCCACATATTGACTGGGACTCCCACACTGTGAAAGGGCTGGATGGCTTGGAATTTGTCAAATGTGTTCAGGAAAGTTTTCTAAATATATATATCTATATATAAATACACACACACACTATATATATATATATATATATATATATATACACACACACACACACATACACACACACACATACATATATACATATATATAGATATAAAGATACCAACGAGAGAGAATGCAATACTTGATCTCCTATTAGGGAACCAGACAGAAGTATGTGTAGGGGAGCATTTTGGGTCCAGTGACCATAATGTCATTAGTTTCAAGTTACTTATGGATAAGGACAGGTCTGGTCCTCGAGTTGAGGTTCTAAATTGGAGAAAGGCCAATTTTGTGGAAATGAGAAAGGATCTAGAAAGAGTGGATTGGGATGAGTTGTTTTCTGGCAAGGATGTGCTCAGTAAGTGGAAGGCCTTCAAAGGTGAAATTTTGAGAGCACAGAGTTTGCATGTCCCTGCCAGGAATAAAGGCAAAGTTAAAAAGCATAGGGAACCTTGGTTTTCAAGGGATATTGGCGATCTGCTTAAGAAAAAGAGAGAGGTGTATAGCAGGTATAGGCAACTAGGAACAAATGAGGTACTTGAAGATTATAGAAAAGAAAATACTAAAAAAGGAAATCAGGAAGGCAAAAAGAAGATATGAGGTTGCTTTGGCAGGTAATGTGAAGGTAAATCCGAAGGGTTTCTACAAGTATATGAAGAATAAAACGATAGTAAGGACAAAATTGGTCCCCTAGAAGATCAGAGTGGTCGTCTATGTGTGGAGCCTCAGGAGATGGGGGAGATCTTAAACAATTTTTTTGCATCAGTATTTACGCAGGAAATGGGCATAGTGGATATGGAAGGAAGGGAAACAAGCAATAGAGTCATGGAACATATAGAGATTAAAGAGGAGGAGGTGCTTGCTGCCTTACAGTGAATAAAGGTAGATAAATCCCCTGGGCCAGATAAGATATTTCCTCGGACATTGAGGGAGACTAGTGTAGAAATTGCAGGGGCCCTGGCAGACATATTTAAAATGTCCTTAGCCACGGGTGTGGTGCCGGAGGACTGGCGGCTAGCTCATGTTGTTCCGTTGTTTAAAAAAGGATCTAAAAGTAAGCCAGGTAATTACAGGCTGGTGAGCCTGACATCAGTAGTGGGTAAATTATTGGAAGGTGTTCTGAGAGATCAGATATACAAGTATTGGACAACCAAGGGCTGATTAAGAATAGTCAGCATGGCTTTGTGCGTAGTAGATCGTGTTTAACGTATCTTGTAGAGTTTTTCAAGGAGGTTACCAAGAAAGTAGATGAAGGAAAGGCTGTGGATGTTGTCTACATGGACTTTAGTAAGGCCTTTGACAAGGTCCCACATGGGAGGTTAGTTCAGAAGGTTCAGACACTAGGTATCCATGGAGAGGTTGTAAACTGGATTCAAAATTGGCTGTGTGAGAGAAGACAGAGAGTGGTAGTGGATGATTGTTTCTTAGACTGGAGGCCTGTGACTAGTGGTGTGCCTCAGGGATCTGTGCTGGGGCCATTGTTGTTTGCTGTCTATATCAATGATCTAGATGATAATGTAGTAAATTGGATCAGCAAGTTTGCTGATGACACTAAGATTGGAGGCGTTGTGGACAGCGAGGAAGGCTTTCAAAGCTTGCAGAGGGATCTGAAACAAATGGAAGAATGGGCCAGAAAATGGCAGATGGAATTTAATGCAGACAAGTGTGAGGTGTTGCATTTTGGAAGGACAAATCAAGGTAGGACATACACAGTAAATGGTAGGGCACTGAGGAGTGCGGAGGAACAAAAGGATCTGGGAGTTCAGATACATAATTCCCTGAAAGTGGCATCGCAGGTAGACAAGGTTGTAGAAAAGGCTTTTGGCATCCTGGCATTCATAAATCAAAGTATTGAGTACAGGAGTTGGGATGTTATGGTGAGGCCGTATAAGACATTGGTGAGGCCAAATTTGGAGTATTGCGTGCAGTTCTGGTCACCTAACTATAGGAAGGATATCAGTAAGATTGAAAGAGTGCAGAGGAGATTTACTAGAATGTTGCCAGGTCTTCAGGAGTTGAGTTAAAGGGAAAGATTGAACAGGTTAGGACTTTATTCTTTGGAGCGCAGAAGAATGAGGGGAGATTTGATAGAGGTTTAGAAAATTATGAGGGGTATAGACAGAGTTAATGCGAATAGGCTCTTTCCACCTAGATTAGGGGAGATAAGTATGAGAGGACATGGCTTAAGGGTGAAAGGGGAAAGGTTTAGGGGGAACATTAGGGCAACTTCTTCACTCAAACAGTGGTGGGAGTATGGAACGGGCTGCCATCTGATGTAGTAAATGCGGGCTCACTCTTGAGTTTTAAGAATAAATTGGAATAGATACATGGACGGGAGCGGTCTGGAGGGTTATGGACTGGGTGCAGGTAAATGGGACTAGCAGAATAACGTTTCGGCATAGACTAGAAGGGCCGAATGGCCTGTTTTTCTGTGCTGTAGTGTTCTATGGAAAGTGTACAGTAAATAGCAGGACTCTAAGGAGCAATGATGTACAGAGGGATCTTGGGGTGCAAGTCCATAACTCCCTGAACGTGCAGCACAAGTGGATAGGGTAGTAAAGAAAGCATACAGCACGCTTGCCTTCATTGGTCAGGGAAATGAGTGTAAAAATTGGGATTTTGCAAATGTATAAAACTTTGGTTCAGCCTCATTTGGAGTTTTGTGTGCAGCTCTGGTCACCACACAATAGAAAGGAGGCTTTGGAGAGGGTGCAGAAGAGGTTCACAAGGATGTTGCCTGGATTAGTGTGTATCAGCTACAAGTAGAGGTTGGCAAACTTACAGTGTTTTCTCTGGAGCATTGGAAACTCAGGAGCAACCTGAAAGAAGTACATAAAATTATGATGGGCATAGATAGGGTAGAGAGCCTGAGTCTATTTCCTGGAGTGGAAATATCAAAAACTAGAAGGCATAGGTTTAAGATGAGAGGGGGAAAATTTAAAGGAAATTTGCGAGGCAAGTTTTTTTTTTACAGAGTGCTAGGTGCCTAGAATGTGTTGCCAGTAGAGGTGGTAGAAACAGATACAATAGCAATGTTTAAGAGGCATTTAGAAAGACACATGAACAGGCAGAGAATAGAGGGATATGGACCATGTGCTGGCAGATGGGATTAGTTTAGATTGGCATCATGGTCGGCCAAAGGGCCCGTTCCTTCGCTGTACTGTTCTATGTTCTAAGTGTGAGGTAATGCATTTTTGGATGTCAAATACTAACAGAGCATACACAGTAAATGGCAGGGACCTCAGGAGTGCTGATGTATAGAGGAACCTTTAAGTACAAATTCATAGCTCCTTGAAAATGGCAACACAGATGGATAAGGTAGTGAAGAAAGCATTCAGCATGTTTGCCTTCATAGGCTGAGGCACTGAGTATAAGGGTTGGGATGCAACATTGCAAATTGGTTGGGCCATACTTGGAGTATTATGTACCGTTTTGGTTGCCACACTACAGGAAACATAAAAGAGATTCACAAGGACGGGCTTGGAATGGAGGAGTTTACTTATAAAGAGAAATTGGAAAGGCTGGGTTCATTCTGAAACATAGGAGGCTGTGAGGTGTCCTTATTGAGGTTTATAAAGGTATGAGGGACATAGATGGGGTAGATGGTCAGGGTCTTTTTCAAAGGGTGGGGGAATGTAAAACTTGAGAGTATAAGCCTATGTTGAGAGGTGAAAAATATAAAGGAGATCTGATGGGCAAGCTATTCACACAATGGTGGTGGTGGTTATATGCAATGAGCTGCCAGAGGAAGTGGTACAGGAAAATACAATTATGACATTTAGGAGGCATTTGGACAGGTACTTGGATAAGAAAGTAGAGGGATACAGGCCTAATGTGGGCAAATGGGATTAGCATAGACAGGTATCATGGTCAGCATGGAGAAGTTGGGCCAAAGAGCCTGTTTCTGTGCTTTACAACTCTATGGCTCATGTCTCCTCTGCATAGTGTGCAGCTTTGCTCACTTCTCTAAGCAATTAAGGGAAATCAGCTAAATTACCATAAATATCAAGGACTGGTCTGACTCAAAATATAAATGACATATCAAGCCATAAATACTGTATATCAAACTCTCTCACCCTAGATAAAAAACAATCTTAACCATGCAAATGTAATTGCCTTAGGTAAAATTTTGTTTTGTAATTATCTTATTTTTAAAGTATATAATATGATAACTTCTAGTTTCAGCTAGTTCTGATGTTCTGATATTTAGTTTGGACTCTAGAAAATGTTTAAAATATTAGCTAAAAATTGTTTTTTTTTCATTCTACTTTGCTTTTTACAACAATTATGTGATGTGATTGGAGGCTTAGCCTACCCTGCTTGATTATATCACTGCTGCTGAACACAAGTGACGAACTGACAACATCCAACCCGAGAGGACTAGTCCAAAGCACAGAGATTACTGCATTTTCATGGCCAACTTTCTTCAAAGTCGCCAACATAAGACCACTAACTGCAAAATCCGGGTTACTGGTTTTGTTTAACTAGCTTTCCGAGGAGGAAATTGGATTAATCCAATGTTAGAATGACACTTCTGCTCAATTCAACTCAATCAGTTAAGCCTTAGAACACAAACTTCCAGGAATGCAGATTAGACGCAGACAAAGAATTAATCCAAAATTCCACCTCTAAATGCCACATTAATTTAAGTTTTATTCACTCATTTAAGCCTCGTAATACAGCTGCCACAAAATCTCAACTTTTAAGGCAGGGGAGATGAGGGATAAAGGACAAGGGACATTTGTGCATAGCAGTCTTAAGTGGTAACTCACTTCATCAAGGATAGAAATAACTCATTTTACTTAACATTATAATTAGTTATCAAACAATTCAACAAACAAATAGGTGAATCCAGATTTTTACTAAAAGCTAAATTTATATAATTTGTTACTTTAACATTTTGAGCATTGACTTAGATCAGATTAAATGATCATAAAAGCTATATTTTGTTAATAATAATGAATTCCACAAAAAAGGAGAAAATAGAAAAATGTCTAGAAACCAAAAATAGTAAGTCACAGGTTTCAAGAGAACAAGCTATTGTTGACAAACTTACATGAATGCTTTGAAAATGTAACAGAGTAGGCAATGGTACTACAATAAATACATGTCGACTTTCTAAGAAAAACAAAGGACTACAGGTGCTGGAATCTAGATGAAAAACACGATGATGCTGGAGAAACTCAGCAGGCCAGGCAGCATCCATGGAGAAAAGCAGGCCTTCAGGACTGAAGATAGAAAAAGGGGAAGCCCAATATATAGGAGGGAAGAGCAGAGCAGTGACAGGTGGACAAAAGAGGGGAAGCAGGGTGCGCACAAGGTGGTGATAGGTAGATGCAGGCTAGGAAAGGGAAGAAAAGAAGAGGCATGGTTTGGGGGGGGGGGGGTGGGGGTGGTGTGGGGAAGGAGTGTGGGGATTACTTAAAGTGGGAGAATTCAATGTTCATGCCGTTAGGCTGCAAGGTTCCAAGACGGAAAATGAGGTGCTGTTCCTCCACTTTGTACTTCGAATTCTCCTGGCAGTGGAGGAGGCTGGGACTGACATATCTGTGATAGTGTGGGAGGGGGAGTTGAAGTGACTGGCAACAGGGAGATGCAGATCGCAGTTATAGACAGAATGCAGGTGTTCTGTGAAACGGTCACCTAGTCTGCGCTTGCCATGCCTCTTCTTTTCTTCCTTTTCCTAGCCTCTCTCTCTTTTTTCTACCCCTTTTTTTCTCTCCTTAGCTTTGACCCATCCCCCGGAGGATCTGCTCTCCCCTCCTCCCCTATCTCTGCCTCTTACCTACATCTACCTATCACCTTGTGCCCACCCGACCTCCCCTCTTTTGGGTCTCACTAGGGTTTATTTCTAAAATGAAGGAATTGTAAAATCAAAATATAGTGTTAAACGTATTTCCGACTTTGGTTTATACGACACTTATCTAGTTCTCATCAATTTACCTAAAGGGGATACAGAACTAGTAGGGAGGATGCAAAAGACAGTTACAAGCTCGATACTAGAACTGTAAGGTTTTACTCATCAGGAAACTATGAACAGCCTGAACCTAGCTTCCCTCGAAATGAAGGGCAACCTGATATGGGTCTTTAAAACTATGAAAGTTTTTGTGATGCGATTGATTTTCGATTTGTAGCAAGGATCAAAACTAGAGGACAAAACAAGATAGTCAACAAAAAAAAATAGGGAACTCAGAACTAATTCCTTCATCCAAAATGTTCTTGAGAATGTGGAATTTCACAGGAAATTGTTGAAGTGAATAGTGTGGATGCACCTAAGGAGAGGCCAGATAAATATAAGATTAAGAGAATAGAGGATTAATATGATGAAGTTAAGTGAGAATGGATGGAAAAAAGTTTCAAGTGGAACACAAGTGCCAGCAGAGACTAATTGGACCCAAGTGGTTTACCTCTCGTGTATATTCTATGGAATTTATAACTGCATGCAAAATAATTTTGCTTAATAATTCACAATTCTTTAATGCACTCTGTAATTTGCCTTCTGACTTTCCAGCATTTACAATGAGGGGTTTGAATGACACATTGGCTTTGGCATTGGAGACTGCAACTCATCAAGAGTGGATTTTATCTATAATTATTGATCATTCAAAGGAAAAGTAGAGTTCAAAATATTAAATAGCTGCTTTCAACTACATGCCTTACACATGTAGTCTTGCATATACCAAACAAAATCTTTTTTAAGAGTCCAATGTCATCAGATAAAGGCTTTAGATATGCAGATATTGCACGTTATTGGCATCTCCCCACCCTCGTAGCTTTAAATTAAAACTAAATTATGCTCAGCTTCAAGTCTCCTGCTTGACCAAAACAGAACAAATTGTTAGGCTTGGAATAAAACCTGTGACGGCAAAAGGTAAAAGGTAAAAGGTAAGAGGCTGGAGAGTTAAGAGAGGGGTACACTGATATTCTGGAGCACATCTCTGTAAGGATAAATTGATAGAAATATTGGAGCACATTAGGGTGGACAAATCGCTAGGGCTGGACAGGATCTATCTCAGGATGCTAGGGGAAGCAAGGGAAGAGATTAACGGGGCTCTGATGGAGATTTTAACATCTTCATTACCCAGAGGTGAGGTACCAGAAGACTGGAGGATAGCTGATGTTGTCCCCTTGTTCAAAAAGGGCAGTTGGGATAAGACTGGAAACTACATGCTGGTGAGCCATACATCAGTGGTAGGGTAGTTATTAGAGAAGGTTTGGAGGGACAGGAACAGGGACAGGTTCATTTGGAAAGGCAGGACTGATAAGGAGTCACTGCAGTTTCGTGCAGGGGAGACTGTGTCTCACAAATCTGATCGAGTTTTTTTGAGAAAGTAACTAAGGAGATTGATGAAGGCAAAGTGGTAGATGTTGTCTATATAGACTTTATTAAGGCTTCTGACAAGGTCCAGTATGGGAGGCTGGTCCAAAAGGTTAAGACACAATGGATTCAAGGCATGTTGGTGAACTGGATCCAAAATTGGTTTGGTGATAGGAGGCAGAGGGTCATGGTGAAAGGATATTTTACTGAGCGGAAGTCTGTAACAATTGGTGTAACACAGGAATCAGTGCTGGGACCCATGTTGTTTGTAAAATATATAAATGACTTGGATGAGAATGTAGATGGTCTGATTAATAAGTTTGCAGATAGCGAAGAAGGTGGTCTAAGGATACAGCAGGAAATAGATCAAATGGAAAGTTGGTAATGCATTTCAGTCAGTCAAATTCTAGTAAGAGATATAGAGTAAATGGCAGAGACCTTGTGAGTGTTGATGTACAGAGAGGCCTGAGGTTGCAAGTCCATAGCTCCCTGAAAATGGAGACTCCAGTGGATAGGGTAGTGAAGAAGGCATTCGGCATGCTTGCCTTCATAGGCCATAGCACTGAGTATAAGAGCTGGGACATCATGTGGCACCAATGCAAAGTATTGGTTCAACCACACAATGTACTGGGTACAGTTCTGGTTGCCACACTACTAGAAGGATGTAGTAGCAATAGAGAGAGTGCAGGAGAGATTCACCAGGATGTTGTCTGGAATGCAGGACTGTAGTTATAAGGAGAGATTGGATATACTGGATTTATTCTCACTGGAATGTGGGAGGCCGAGGGGTGACCTTACAGAGGTTTACAAAACTATGAGGGACATAGGATAGATAGTCATAATCTTTTTCCCAAGACATGGTAGTCTGTAACGTAAGGTTAGAGGTTTAAGATGAGCGGGGAGAAATGTAAAGATGAGGGGCAGGTTTTTCCACACAGAGGGTGGTGGTTATCTGGAATGAGCTGCTAGAGAAGGTGCACAGATACAATTACAACATTTAAAAGGCTTTTTTACAGGTAGTAGGGTAGGAAAGGGATAGAGGGTTACAGGACCAATACAGGCAACAGCATTAGCATGGACAGGCAATCACAGTCAGCATGGATGAGGAGGCCCAAAAAGGCCCATCTCTATGTTGTATGATTCTATGAAGATATGTCTCATTAGGCCACACATCCTTCCAAAAGAACAATATAGCAGAAGTACTTACACAGAGATAACACTGGGATGTTCAAGACACTCATATAAATGAAGAAAATAAAGAAGTTTTAATTAATGAAAACTTTTTTGGCAACCTGCATGAATGGGACAGGGAGATTCAGGGCACTGTAGGTCTGGTGTTTACAGATGCCCATTGTACCAAATTGTCAATCCCTTCCTGACATCATAAAACATTGTATCTAGGTCTTGAGCACACTGTTGGAAGCAATGGGAATAGATCAAATGGGTGGAAAGAGCCTCAGAATCTCACTCGTGATTTATTTCACCACAATTTCTCATAAGATATACTAATTCCCTTTAGTTATACTAAAGACAGGGTGGCACAGTGGTGCAGCTAGTAGAGCCACTGCCTTGCAGCCCGAGACCTAGATTCAATCCAGACCTTAGGACCTGTCAATGTGGAGTTTGCTCATTTCCTCCCATATCCCAAAGACATGCAGGTTGGTAAGTTAATTGGCCACCTTAAAGTGCCCCTTGTGTATAGGCGAGTGGTAGAATCTGGGGGGGGGGCGGGGGGGTGGGGGTGGGGTGGGGGGGGAGGTGTGATAATAATGTGGGCAGAATACAAAATGGGATTAATGTAGAATTAGTGTAAATGGGTGGCTGATGGTCGGTGCAGACTTGGTGGCCCAAAGGGCCAGTTTCCATGCTGAATGACTCCATGACTCTAGCTCCAGCTCAGTCAAATTCCTTCTAATGATTCTGACATTGGTTACAAGTAAATGTAAAATTATGAATACTGATTCATAAAAGATATGAATAAGGTGCAGGAATAGGCCACTTAAGCCTACTCTACCATTTAATAGGATCACTTAATCCAGTTTTTACCAGATTCCCATCTAACAGTGGTAACTTTTCATCCTCTCGTTTATTCAAATAACAAAACACAATGATGTCACCCTGATGAGATACCATTTTGTAATATACTTTTGGAAGTTAATCACATAGGAAGTACGTAACTTACCATATTTGTCCCGGAGTCCAACTGTACACCGGAAAACTCCTCCAAAGGCTACATCCTCTCCAAAAATCACTATGAGAGAAATAAAAACTTTGTAAAGTTACAATGTTCAACAAATTAAATAAAGCAGTTACAAAAATGGATAAAAATAAAAGCAAATTACAAATACGAGATACCTGAAAATGAAGGAAAATAAACAAAGCATATACCTTACTCTTCCATCCAGGTTGGTGACCCATTTCAAATGACTAGGGCTGTGGGTGACATAAAGGTAAGAGCGTAGTGACTCACCGTCCGAGCAAGTGAACCAGCTCGGCGGTCAGGTCACACGTCGTCAGAGCGGTGAGGCCCAAGATGGCGCTGGGCCTTCATCTTCCCCGATCGACGGGGAGAACCCACACACGGGAAAAGTTTGATGACGTAGCGCATACGTCACTTCCGTTTTTGGTGGGCGGGAACCATTCCTCTTAAAAGGCCCATGAAGGCGGGAAAATAAATCAGTTTACTTTCGCATCACGGTAGCAGCTGCTACGTTGATGACCCCGACAGTCCAAACGGATTCTGGACCACACAATGGACGACAACACAGCAGCCAACGCAGTGGCACTCAAGCTTCCCACCTTTTGGACGCTTCGGCCCCGCATCTGGTTCGACCAGGCTGAAGCACAATTCCAACCGGCAGATCACCTCCGACTCCACACGGTACTACCACGTGGTCAGCTCCCTGGACCAGAAGACAGCCGCCCAAGTCGGAGACTTCATCCAGTCTCCTCCGGAGGAAGGCAAGTACCCGGCTTTCAAAGACCTTCTTATTCGGACCTTCGGCCTCTCCCATCGCGAGCACACCGCCCGCCTGCTTCATCTCGACGGCCTGGGGGACAGATCCCCATCGGCCCTGATGAACGAGATTCTGGCCTTGGCTGAGGGACACAAGCCCTGCCTGATGTTTGAACAGGCCTTCCTCGAACAACTATCCGACAACATTCACCTGCTGTTGGCCGACACCGATTTCAGCAACCCACGTGAGGTAGCTGCCCGGGCAGATGTCCTGTGGAAGGCCAAACGCGAGAGCGGGTCGTCCGTCGGCCAAATCACCAGGCCGCGGGCCCAACGCCTACCTAAACCAGTCCCAGCAACCGAGCGACCACACCTCAGAAACACAGACAACAACACTGGCGACCAGCTCTGTTTCTACCATCAGAGGTGGGGCGCGGAGGCCCGTCGGTGCCGCCCACCCTGCAAGTTTCAGGGAAACGTCAGGGCCAGCCACCACTGATGGCTACGGCGGCTGCCCACCAACACAACCTCCTATTCGCTTAGGACAAGCAGTCCAGGCGTCATTTCCTCGTCGATACTGGAACAGAGGTCAGTGTTTTGCCCCCGACCGGCCATGACACTCGTAGCAGGCAACAGGGTCCTGCACTCAAAGCCGCAAACGGCACAATGATACGAACTTTCAGTACCTATACAGTTCAATTACAATTCAGCGACAGCCGTTTTACCTGGAACTTTACCCTTGCTGCTGTCACCCAGCCACTCCTGGGAGCCGATTTCCTTCAGGCCCACAGCCTGTTAGTCAACCTGTGAGGGAAGCGGCTAGTGCACTCCAGAACTTTCCAAACCTACTCCCTGGGAGAAGCCAGACTACCAGCCCCGCGCCTGGACTCCGTTTCCCTGTCTGGCAACGAGTTCACCAAGCTCCTAGCCGAGTTCCCATCGGTTTTGGCACCTCAGTTTATAAATTCGATGCCCAAACACGGGGTGCGGCATCACATCATTACCACAGGGCCACCCCTTCATGCCCAAGCATGACGACTACCTCCAGACAAGCTCCGCCTGGCAAAGGAAGAGTTCCACCGCACGGAGGAGCTGGGGATCGTTCGCAGGTCAGACAGCCCCTGGGCCTCCCCCCTGCACATGGTGCCCAAAGCCACCGGCGGGTGGAGGCCCTGTGGCGACTACCGCAGGCTGAATGACGCCACCACCCCGGACCGCTACCCCGTCCCTCAAATCCAAGACTTCGCGGTGAACCTACATGGGGCCCACATCTTCTCCAAGGTGGACCTCGTCCGGGGATACCACCAAATCCCAGTCCACCCTGATGACATCCCCAAAACTGCGCTCATCACTCCATTCCGCCTCTTTGCATTCCTTCGAATGCCGTTCAGCCTTAAGAACGCCGCACAAACCTTCCAGCAGCTGATGGACGCGGTAGGCCGCGACCTGGACTTCGTGTTCATTTACTTAGATGATATACTAATCTCCAGCTGTGACCACCAAGAACACCTTTCCCACCTCTGCCAACTGTACTCCCATCTCAGGGATTTCGGCCTCACTATCAACCCGGCCAAGTGCCAATTCGGACTCGACCCTATCGATTTCCTCGGCCACAGAATCACCAGCAAAGGAGCAACACCCCTACCCGCCAAGGTAGACGCTATCCGCCATTTTGCCCATCCCAACATGGTCAAAGGCCTGCAAGAGTTCCTGGGGATGGTCAA
The DNA here is from genome assembly GCF_009764475.1 of Pristis pectinata. Lineage (NCBI taxonomy): Eukaryota > Metazoa > Chordata > Chondrichthyes > Rhinopristiformes > Pristidae > Pristis > Pristis pectinata. Next base: position 26,270,893 of record NC_067414.1, on the reverse strand, counting down.
CCTTTACCATCGGTTCATCCCTGCAGCAGCCCATATCATGCGCCCTTTGTTCTCTCTGATGTCTGGCAAGGGCAAGGACGTCACATGGAACGACGAGGCCGCGGTTGCCTTTGTTAAGGCCAAGGACGCCCTGGCAGACGCAGCGATGCTGGTGCACCCTAGGACAGACATCCCAACCGCCCTCACGGTGGACGCATCCAACACCGCAGTTGGTGGGGTACTGGAACAACTAGTCGTAGGCCGCTGGCAACCTTTGGTGTTTTTCAGCAGGCACCTTAGACCATCTGAACTGAAATACAGCGCTTTTGATGGGGAACTTCTAGCGCTGTACCTGGCGGTCCGGCATTTCCGGTACTTTTTAGAAGGCAGGCCTTTCACCGCCTTCACTGACCATAAGCCTTTGTCTTTCGCCTTCTCCAAGGTCTCCGATCCCTGGTCAGTTCGTCAGCAGCAACATTTGTCCTACATTTCCAAATTCACAATGGATATTCAACATGTCTCCAGAAAGGACAATGTTGTTGCAGATGCGCTTTCCAGACCGACCATCCACAGCCTGTCCCTGGGTGTAGACTACGCGGCCCTGGCTGACGCACAGCAAGCTGACAACGAGCTGCCTAGCTACAGAGCCGCAGCCTCAAGCCTGCAGCTCCAAGATTTCTTAGTCAGTCCAGGTCAGCAGACCCTCCTTTGCGAAGTCGCAACAGGTGAGCCCCGCCCTATAGTTCCTGCAGCCTAGCAGAAACGCATTTTTGACTTGGTACACGGGTTGGCACACTCGTCTATCAGATCAACTGTCCGACTGGTCACCAGCAAGTTCGTCTGGCACGGCCTGCGCAAACAGGTCAGTGAGTGGGCCAGAACTTGTCCACACTGCCAGACATCAAAAATCCAACGACACACCAAGGTCCCACCACAGCAGTTCGAGCCTACCTGTAGAAGGTTCAACCACATCCACGTTGACCTCGTTGGTCCCCTGCTAGTTTCAAGAGGAGCCCGGTACCTCCTTACCATTGTGGACCGGTTCAAAAGGTGGCCAGAGGCAACCCCTCTATCCGACATCATGACTGATTCCTGCGCCCGAGCGCTGCTCACAACTTGGATCTTGCGTTTTGGTGTTCTGGCCCACATCACTTCAGACAGGGGCGCCCAGTTTACCTCCAGCCCATCATGGTCTGCATTAGCGAACATGCTAGGGACACAGCTGCACACCACCACGACCTACCACCCTCGATCAAACGGGTTTGTAGAACGTTTCCACCGACATCTGAAATCAGCCCTGATGGGCCGCCTGACAGGTCCTAACTGGGTTGACGAACTGCCTTGGGTCCTGCTCGGCATACGTACTGCCCCCAAGGAAGACCTCCACGCTCCATCAGCTGAACTCGTGTACGGTGTGCCCCTGATCGTACCAGGGAAGTTCATACCCGTCCTTCAGGGGCAAGAGGAACAACCCGCAGCAGTCCTGGAAAGACTGCGCGAGAGGCTCGGCAGCTTGGCACCGATTCCCACTTCGCGGCATAGTCAAGCCCCATCCTGTGAGCCCAAGGAACTACGAGACTGTAAGTTCGTTTTTGTTCGCAGGGGCACACCCTGGGCACCGTTGCAACGACCATACTAGGGGCCATTCCGGGACATCAGGAATAATGGGTCCACCTTTATTTTGGACATTGGGGGCAAGGAAGAAGTCTTCATGACGGACCGCCTCAAACCAGCCCACTTAGATCTACAACAACCGGTCGAGGTCCCAACGCCGCGACGCAGAAGCCGACCTCCTAAGCAATGGCTAGAACAGCCCACGAACCTTGGGGACCGTATCGCCAGTCCTTGGGGGGGGGGGGGGGGGGGGGGGGGGGTGGATTGTGTAGCGACTCACCGTCCCAGCAAGCGAACCAGCCCGGTGTCGGGTCGTGCATCGTCGGAGCAGCAAGGCCCAAGATGGTGCTGGGCCTTCGTCTTCCCCGAGCGACGGGGAGAACCCGCACACGGCAAAAGTTTGATAACGTAGCGCATACGTCATTTCTGTTTTCGGTGGGCGGGAACCGTTCCTCTTAAAAGGCCCACGGAGGCAGGAAAATAAATCAGTTTTTGTTCTGCAACTCATCGACTAGTGTCTTACTTTCGCATCATAGTAGCAACCGCTACAAGAGGACAAATATGAAGTATATCTGATCCTTCACCTCATTATGATCCTGAACTATCCTGAACATGGTGCTCCAGTGCATTGAAGGCAGAAGTCCTGACGTGCTAATGTACAAACTGCTGCTAACCACTGTTACATATGGAACTACTTACAAGCCATCTGCATGATCTAGCCCATTAATTCCATTCCATCAGAATCTTTGACACATATCTGGCAGAAGACATAGTGGAAAACAGAAAGCAGAGACTGCCACAATAAAGGAGAAAAGATTCAAGAAGAAAAGATTCAAGAAGACTCATGTGGTTCCAATGAGATAAAATCCTTAAGAATTGGGTACTTCCAGATAGAGTGCATCATATATCCTACGACCTTTTGAATAGGACTTCACTGACAAATTACTGTCTTACAACAGAATGTCCCTCCTTTCAGAGCTCAAGGAAGATGTTATGGAACTGAGGTATTGTGACGATGTGAAAAACTCTATATTAATTTGATTACAAGGAAAGAAAGAACCATCACACAGGCTTCATCCAATTCTATAATGGACTCAGAAAATTCAAAACACAGCCATTCAGCCCATCATGACCATGCATGTCAAAAATGAGATACCCATTTTAAATCCCAAATTCGAGCACCAGGTCCACACCATGCAGGTGAGTACAACTACCTCTTTGAGTACAACTACTTTATAAATGTGATGAGGATTTCTTCACTTTCTGGATGAAAACACTTTTTACTTGTCCTCCTATTCCTTCTACTATTTATTCTAGCTATCTAACTGTGCATTCTTGTGTTTTTTTTAATTTGTGGGATAAAAGTTAAACACAAAGAAATTATTGTAAAATAATTGTCCTTTATTTATGAATACAAATTTCAATCTCAAATGTAACCACAATGTAGATAAGAATGTTTTAAGGCTGCAGAGACAAAACAGAATTTCACTGTTTCACAGTTCTGATTGTGGTTACATTGGAGGAATGTATAAGGGGAATGTCAGAGTTAAGTTTTTTTTTTACACACAGAGTGGTGGGTGCGTGGAACGGACTGCCAGCAGAGGTTGTGGGGACAAATACATTAGGGATATTTAAGAAACTCTTAGATAGCCACATGAATGATAGAGACCTGGAGGGCTATGTGGGAGGGAAGGGTTAGATAGACATTAGAGCAGGATAAAATGTCGGCACAACATTGTGGGCCGAAGGGCCTGTACTGTGCTGTAATGTTCTATGATAGCACATTGCATAATACTCTTATTATCATAGCACATTCTCCAACTCCACGTGAGCTTCACAACAAGAGATCTGCTGTTTTATAATAAAATTGTAAATTTAACTATAAAAAATAAAGAAACGATGAAATCCCCTGAAGCATTAGTACAAAGCAGCAAAAATTTCAGTTCAATTATATTTTCAATTATAAATTTCTTCAATTATACTGGTAACCCAGAAAGCAGGTAAAACTGGTCAGATAATGCTGATTCATTGATAGACAAAATGACAGATGTCAGTAGAATTAATAAATGTTTACAAAAAGCCACCCTATCAGAGCGTAGCAGACATCACAGCAATACGTCAAGTGTTAAAAAAATTCTACCAACAAATGACCCTTAGTATTCTCAAAAATTATTCATTCTTAATGCAACCTCTTTTTCTTCCAAATAAAAATGAGTTTTAAAAAAAAGGGCCAAAGCAAAAAAGCAAAAAACTACACAAATCAGCACAAACAGCACACACATCATGTTTTGGAACAAATGCAGATTCTTTTTTTCATATTTATCTTAAATTGATTTTATATGCTAAAAATAAGAATGAAAACAAATGAGGTGTAACATGGGGAGTAGATAGATTGGATGCAATCAAATCAATCAAATACCCTTTGAAAACAATTAAGTAAATTGCAATTCAACTAATTGTTTCTACAGCAAGTAACAAGTTAAAAAGGAGAAACAATTATATCACAAGGGTTAATTCTATTTAACTAATTAATGGAGTCACATTTTTTCCTTTAAATTGGTTGATAAGGAACATTTCAGGCAGACCCAATACATTTTATATAAATTTCTTCAGATTCAGATACAAATTCAGGTTAGTTTATTGTCATATACACCAGGGTGCAATGAAATTCCTTGCTTGCATGATGCTTACAGAGTAAACACTATACATGGTAATAATAAATACAACAATAAATATAACAACTAGTGCAAAACGACAGAATGGTGCAAAGACTGTAGTGCAAACTGAGTAGTGCAAAAAGAAATGCTGAAGGTAGAATTAAGATCATGGGAACGTGGCAGCACCACCAGGAAGGGGGTGTGAAAGGGATGATTGTTTCAGAAGTCTTAGAGCAGTGGGTAAGAAGCCGTTCTTAAGTATGAACTTCTAAGATTTCAAGCTCCTGTATCTTCTCCCAGAAGGTAGAAAACAAAAAAAAGAGAATGGCCAGGGCGGCAGGCATCCTTGACGATACTGTTAGCCTTTCTGAAGATAGGGCACCATGAAGATGGACTGGAAGGAAGGAAGTAAAGAGCCTGTGATGTACTGGACTGCATTTACCACTTTCTGAAGGTTCCGTCGGTCCAGAGCAATTGTCACACTAGGCTGAGATACAACCCGTCAGGATACTTTCTATAACGCATCTGTAGAAGTTCATGAGAATCCTCATGGACATGCCGAACCTTTGTAGACGCCTAACAAAGTAAATATGCCAATGCACTTTCTGATTAAAAACAGAAAAATGTGTACAACATAGTAGAAGCAATTCTACAGTACAAAGTGCAAAAAGCAATCATCCTTTAACCAAAATAAGCCACACCATTATGAGACAAAATGAAATCTCTGCTTCCTATTGCACTATTTTAATGGTCAGTCCTTTTCCTTTTCATTTCATTAATATTTAACAAAAGAATGATAACAATATTACATTGGACATATGCAAATTCAGAAAAAAATAAGTCATATCCAATTGCACTATCACTATCTCGGCCCCAAAGAATTTAGTTGACTTGAAAACATTCAATAATAACTGGTGTTTATCCAGCAGTTTAACATATTGGGAAAAGACCTCTTCACAGCCAACTAAGTACTTCTGTTGTTCAGTTTTGCAATGCTGTGGGCTTAAAAATTTATCAAACAAGTCTCACACGAAACTTAATAAAGATAGATGACAATGCAAACTGTTACATACCAGCAACAATAGAAACACAATGAGCCATGTTTTAATGTTAGAATCTATTTATTAAATAACTACTTGTAATAATAAGAGAAATAAAAATGTTAGATATCAGACATTGACCCCAAAATAAACTGAAATGTGTGTGTGCCAAGTTCCCAAACCCCAAGTCTAGGAACAGTTCTCAAAGTTCAGTTCAGCAAGTCATGAAGCAAAACAGTGAGCAAAGGCTTCTGAAAACCACGTTAGAATGTAGAGAAAATATAGAGAGCAGTTTACGAATTCCACAAGTTCCACGATAGAACCAATACGACACCTCAATCGCCGAAGAACTCTGTTGCTTTTAGTCAGAGATATCTGCCACTTCAAGGGCATGCGATATGTGGCCACCCACAAATATACCTGATTCCTGGTACAGGTTAACGACAAAGTGAACTCCACAAATTGGTCCAAAACTCCATACATGGATTGTAAAGTGACAGTCACAACAATTGTGCTTCACTCGTAGATAGAGACTGGCAGTCAGTGCAACAAACTTTTACGTCTCTCTCTCAGTCTGTGCAGTTGCCAGCACGTCAGTGAATCCACCTTCAGACTCGTACATCATTCCAGTTATAGACGCTTTTTCACTCCCACTCACAGCAGTCAAATAAAGCCACACACACTACCGCACTACCGTTCAGGTGCCTTAAAGGGACACTCACCAAGTAGCAACCTGGCTCGTAACAAAACAAAATATTAGAAACAGAAATTTACATTAGCGACAATGGCTAACACGAAGGGACATAATTTTAAGGTGATTGGAGGAAGGTATAAGGGGGATGTCAGGGGTAAGCTTTTTACACAGAGAGTGGTGGGTGCGTGGAATGCACTGCCTGCAAAGGTTGTGGAGGCAGATTACATTAGGGACATTTAAGAGACTCTTAGACAAATGAATGATAGAAAACTAGGGGGCTATGTAGGAGGGAAGGGTTAGATAGATCTTAGAGCAAGATAAAATGTCAGCACAACATTGTGGCCGAAGGGCCTGTACTGTGCTGTAGTGTTCTATGTTCTAACAGATCTATACTGGAGCAGGAGGTGGCGATATAGAACTTTATAGAGAGAATTCCAGAGAGGGGACAGGGCCTACAAACCTATTGGCACAGTTGGAATGGGGTGGCACAAAACACTCCCAGAATTCTGCAATGTAGCAAATTCCGGGATTTAAACCAAACAATGACAAAGGAGCCATGATGTATTTCATACAGATAACTGCAAGTAGACTGACTACATGGTAACTAGCAAAATTAGATTTATCCTGCTTCCCTAGACAATTTTCTACATTGTCGGGTGAATGCCACTGACTCCTTGGAACATCTGGCCCATGACTGCTCAAAGTGGGGTTGCATTCAGATGGTATTGTAACTGTAATGGTGCAGTATGGTCAGGGGTCTGGCCAGTTCTTGAGCACAGATCCTCAGTGCTCCATCAAGAATGACATCTGATTCCGTAGCCTTTACTGCATCCAATGTTCTCAGCCATTTTTTGATATCATGAAGACTAAGCCAAATTGGCTGAAGACTGAATTCTGTGATAATCGGGATCTGACTGGATCATTCACAACATTTCCAGCTGAATATGGTTGTGATGCTTCAGCACTGTCCTTAACATTCACATGATACTGCTCACCATCACTGAGGATGTTGTTGAAGTCTATTCCTTCCGTTAACCATTTGATTGTCCTCCACCAACTCTGCTTTTTACCTAGCAGGATTCAGAGCTTTGTTCTGATCCAGTAGTTATGGGAACACTTTGCTTTGTCTATTGCATGCTGTATTTGCTATTAAGCATACATGTACTCATGCATTAGCTCTATTCTGAGTTCAGTCATGGAAATAAATTCCTGGGCAGACAGAGGAAAAGATTTAAGGATGTGCACAAAGTCTCCTTGATGAAATGCAACATCCTCAATGACTTCTGGGAATCTTTGTCCTTCATCCAAAACGATGTTATTAAACTAGAAAGAGTGCAGAGAAGAATTACCAGGATGTTGCCTGGACTTGGGGGCCTGAGTTACAAGGGGAGGTTGTGTAGACTAGGACTTTATTCCCTGGAATGTGGGAGATTGAGGGGTGACCTGACAGAGCTACATAAGATCATGAGGGACATAGACAGGGTGAAAGCACAGAGTCTTTTTTCCCAGGGAGGAGGTGTTAAAACAAGTGCACATAGGTTTAAGATCAGAGGCGAGAGATTTAAAAGGGTCATCGGGGCAGCTTCTTCACGCAAAGCGTGGTGCATATTTGGAATGAGCTGCCAGAAATAGTGGTTGAGGCGAGCACATTAGCAACATTGAAAAGGCATCTGGATAAGCACATGGATAGGAGAGGTTCAGAAGGCTAGGGGCCAAATGCAGGCAGATGGGACTAGCTCACTGGGCAACACTGTCATCCTGAAGGGCCTGTTTCCATGCTGATTGACTCTATGACTCCACTTCGTGCTCCTCAACCTGCCCTATTTGTAATTACCACATTGGCCTCATTAGCCACATCAGAATCCACAAAACCAGAGTGGAAGTAGGTCATCCTCAAGCCTGGGGAACTGCCTAAGAAGCACTCCTGCAGTAGAGCTTCACCAGGCTGAGAACTCATATGTGCAGCTGGTGGATGTATTGGTTTTGATCTTCCAGAATTCATTAGATTCTAAAACAACTCCTTTGAATTGAAAGTTGGTAGATTTAGGGAGGGAGAAACGGGAAACTTGAGCTATTGAGTGTGACAATAATAAATGGGCAAGTGCTAAATTTCACCGTTAAGAATGTGGTAAGAAAGCATTTTGAAAATCATAATACAATTATGCAGATTCAACATATTTTGTGAAAGGAGGATCATTTTTGGCATATTTATTAGAGAATTGAGAGTACAACAAGCAGGGAAAGGGATGTAGTATCTTTAACTAAGGGCCAGAGATTAAGTTCCAGAGGATTTAGAGGGGAGTTGATGAAAATTGTTTTCACCCAGATTATGATGGGAGTCTGGAATTTTCTACCTGAAAGGGCAGTTGAAGCAGAGACCCAGATCACCATAAGCTGCATGACCCAAGACCAAGAGCTCAGAAGTAAGAATGGTCAAAATAGCTTCTTTTTAATTTCCCCAGCAAAGGCACAATAAGTACCACAAGTCTCATCACTACTTTGACAACAAATGTTTCCCCATTATTTGAAGTTTGTCGTTCAGCTGGTATCAACATTGAGTAATTCACTGTTCTAATAAAGACAGGAAACAATCTAAAGAATTTGTTATAGGCAACAGAAGACAGTGTAGGGAAGGAAGAAGTTGACATTTGTCAACAAACGTTTTCATTCTGAGGGTAAGGAAACATTAATTCCATTAATGTCCAATTCCAAACTGCGTTTATCCGCATATGTATATGATCAGAATGGTGTTTGCTTCAATACTGTTATTAAAGAGTCCAACATCACCAATTCATTGTCCTGAAGTGATAATGCAGCAAAGGTAAAATAAATTAATGAAAGGATTATTTCTCTCACACAAGGGGTAGGTCACCTTTTAAAAGACAAAGAAATCAGATTTAAAAATAACAATAATCCACTGTTTATATTATAACTATTGCTAAAATGCTATTGATGCCTGATTGCTGAAATGCAAAACCAAAAACATGGAATAAACATGAGAGAACCTACTAAGAACATATCCTTCTTGTCCACCATCACCCCCCCCCCCCCAGTAATTCCAAAATAAGACAATAAAATAATACATACCTGCAGTCGGATCTTTTGCCAAAATATTGTCCAAGCCACTTGTAATAGATTGAAAAAGGTTCATCTTCTGAGTTGGACCTTTTCAATAAAAAAATTCTGTTACAAAGTTATCTTGTGAAAGCTAGATGTCTTCTGTTCTGCAGGATTGCTTCATTATTTTTGATCACTATAATGATTCTTATTCTAAAGAAGTTTATAAACCAGAAGTATAAAATAGATTAAAATACTATACAAGCACTTAATTTACAAACATTTCAAGTAAATTGTTTCAAAATTTTTCTACTTTCAAAGTATTAATCGGTTTTGATTTATGAATCAATGAACTAATGTGATACCTTTTAATCTGTCAGTAAAAAAAATTCTTGAATAATATTCTGTAGCTTTGCCCATCAATTTCATTTATATAGTGAACATTTAATGCAAAGGCTTTCAACACATTTTTAAAATCTGGATTGGCATCTCATTATGGCCAGTATTAATAACTTTTCCTTGATTAAAAGGAACAAGATTGTAACTTTGAACAATCAGAAAAAAATTTGATGTACATCCCAGAAAATAGCTCACAGAAATTGCCCTGTTGTTTTAATTGCCCGTGGCCTGTTGTTTTAATGCCACAAACCTGTTGTAAGCAAACAAAACCAGAGTTTAATTGATGTCGAGGAGAAGCTTTGTAGATTAGAATTTGCATATCAATTTTAAACTTATAAGCACGAGTAATTTGCATAAGAGATTGCAAAATAACAGAAAGAAGACAATGAAGAAATTTAAAGACAAGCATAAGAATTTTTTCAAATAATTGATTCTGAGGAATTAATGACAGTCTTGATTTGGCATGGGAAAAAAATGCAAGCAGTAGTTTACGACTAATGGGAAGCTGTTCAACTTACGGCAACTCCACCCCAGAGCCAAGGTTACACAAACCTCAGTCATCAAGCAGCAGTAGGCAGATCACACTTGCATTTGCACACAGTCAGATGTGGAGCTCCAAGCCATCGCTGCACATTCACTGAAGCATACAAGAGGGTGGATTTTACAATCAACCTTCTCGACTAACCTATTCTTGCTCCACCACACTGCCTTGTGACAGTATAGGTTCACAGATCACTTCTCACTATCGGCAAAAGCAGACATCAATGATGAAATTCACCAACACATTCAATGGCCCAGCACATCTATTGGTTGGTTGAAGGAAAGGGCACTTTAAAATCAAGACTCCAGGCCTGACACAAAAGTCATGGTCTACCAGACAGCACTGATCCCTGCATCCTATGCATTTCTGAGACCTGGACTACCTATGGCAGGCAACTGGAAAAATGACACCAATGTTGTTTCTACAAAATCCTCCAAATTCATTAAAATTATAAACAAACCAATGCAAGTATCCTCTCCCAAGCCAATCTTCTTAGTATTGAGGTCCTTGTTACACTAAGTCATTTGTCATTAGGATGTCATTATACTGAAAAGAGTTCAATAAAGGTTACAAGGATGTTACTGGTACTGGAGGTTTTCAGTTAGAAGAGGATGGATATGCTAGGACTTTTCTCCCTGGAGTAGAGGAGGCTAAAGGGTAACCTTATAGAGGTTTATAAAATCATAAACAGCATAGATAAGATGAATAGCCAGTCTTTGCCCCAGGGTAGAAGCGTCCAAAACTAGAGAGCATAGACTTAAAGTGAGAGGGGAAAGATTTAAAAGGGACCTGAGGGGCAACTTTTTCACCCAGAGGGTGGTACGTATATGGAGCAAGCTGCTAGAGGAAGTGGTAGAGATGGGTACAATTACGACATTTAAAAGACATTTGTACAGGTATATGGATAGGAAGAGTTTGGAGGGATATGGGCTAAACACAGGCAAATGGGACCAGCTCAATTAGGCAACTTGATTGGCATGGAGTTGGGCTGAAGGGCCTGTTTCTGTACTGTATAGCTTTGTAACTAAGTTAGCTACATCGGGCAGGCCATGTTCTTTACATAACAACACAACTCCCAAAAGAGATAATCTGTTGTAAGACAGAAGATTCAAGGATGTGCTCAAAGTCTCCTTGAAGAAATGCAACATTCCTAATGATTCCTGGGAGTTTCTAGGCCACGACCAGTTAAGGTGGAGAAGGAGCATTCCAATGATATTGAGAATGTCAAGGCCAGGGATTGAGATCACACAAAGACCCTATGTAAGTGGTGCAAACAGCAAGCCACCACACAAACCACTCAGCCAGATGCCCAATCAGCCACCACCAGCCTCATTTATGGAATAACATGGAACAGTTCAGCACAGGAAAAGGCCCTTCGATCCAAGATGTCTGTGCCGATCATAATGCCAATTTAAACTGCACATCTGCTTGCACGTGGTCTATATCCCTCAATTCCCTGCTTGTTCATGTGTCTGCCCAAATGCTTCTTAAACACTTCCATCGTAGGAGTTTGTAGTTGTCACACTGGCCTCATTAGCCACCTCAAAAACCACAAAACCAAAGTGGAAGTGAGTCATCACTGATCCTAAGGGACTGCCTAAGAAAATGAGTTTTGAATTATAAATATTTTTAAGAGAACATTGGAGGCTAAATAGAAAAACATTGGTACTATCTTCACTGCATCCGCTGACTGGAGGGAAGTGTATAATGGAGTTCACCAGAGATCAGTGTTCAGGTCACTCCTTTTCTTAGTATTTATTAATTACTTGAATTTGGGTATATAGGCACAATTTCTAAATTTGCTGATGACACAAAACTTGGAAGCATAGTGATCTATAATATACTTCAATAAGATATAGATACTCTGGTGGTAATTTAATGCTGAGAAACAGGAAAAGAGGAAATATAAAGAAGGTGCCGTTCTAAACGGGGTACAAAAATGGAGAGATCTGGGGGTGTATACCAGGCAGATTGAGAAATTGGTTGAAAAAGCACAAGAGACCCTGGACAAAGGGTAAACATGTAAGATGATCATGATGAACTTTTATAAACACCCGCTCATTCACATTGTCCCCAGGTTCCAATCTCCACACTTGAGAAAAGACGTAAATGTTTATAGAGAATTAGGAAAAGATTTACTAAAATGTTTCCAGGCATGAGTGAATTACGTGGACAAACTGTTGAAGCTGGGGATGTTCTCCTTGGATAGTAGTTGTGAAATGATCTGATAGACATATTTAAAATCAAGAAGGAACTGTCCAGAGTAGATAGAGAGAGTGTTCCATGGGGAACATAACATTTTCCACTCTCCTGAATTCATCATTAGCCCCACATCAACACATCCAAAAGCAGATCGTGGCTGTTTGAATGACTTTGCTGTGCATATATTGGCTGTTTCCTAACACTTGTTTAATTAATTTCCGGATCTGGGAGTTGCTTACAAGGCCAGCATTTATTGTCCATTCATAATTGGCTTTATGGCAGTAGTAGTGAGCCGCCACAAAGGCAATTATGAGTGGACAATAAATGCTGGCCTTTGGTTGAACAGCTGCAGTCCTTCAAATTAAGGTACTCTCATACTGATGTTGGGTAAAGAGTTCTGGGATTTAGACCCAGTGAAAATGAAGCACTGGCAATATATTTCCAAGTCAAGGTTGTATGCGACTTGGTGGGGAGCCTGCAAGTGGTGGTGTTCTCATGTGCTAGCTGTCCTTGTCCTTCTTAGTGGTAGAGGTCAATGGTTTGGAAAGTGCTTTTGTAGTCTAGTCTCCTAAAATTATAGCAATCAATACATATTCAGTAATCTTCACATAACAAAGCAATGTACAGCCAGTGAAGTGCTTCATTCACGCATCACTCTCCATGCAAGTTCTTGGGATGTGTTGGTTGTTAACAGTGCAATCATGCATACAATGAGTAACTGATGCAGAGTTCGAAGTGCAAGAATGAGAAGGCAAGGAAGACAGGCAAAAACATCTGGAATCAGACATTTTCAGAGTCTGAACTTGCCATTAAGACATGACAAATCAGGGCTTAATGGCAAAGGTCAGGCTCTTTCCACACTAAGGGGTTCAAAGCCACTCTTGGGGTCATGGATTAGTGGTCAGGGTTTGACTCTTACCATAATCAATGGGCTCAAGATCAAGCTCTGACATTCTGAATACTAAATCAGGCTTTTTCCATGCTGTGGGTTGTTCAGTCTTGGGGGTCATGTTTTCAAGTTCAAGTTCACTCAGATATACTATATCCTAACCCATATGGCATGACTTACCATGCTATATGGGTTTGGAGACAGTCACAGGTGCCCTGGCTTAAAGGTAAGGCAGCCAGGGATGACTGTCAAGCATTTTCCAGGTCACCTGGATTCACAGGTTGTCAGATTTAGCCTGCTGTATAGGCCGCAGGTAGAACTAGACTAAGAATGACCTAGATTAAAAGTCAGACTCTTACCACATTGTGCAGACTCAGGCTTAATGCGATAAGGGTCTAGGTTTTTTTTCCTGCACACCTTCAGGTTATAGCTGAACCACTCAGGGTTTATAATTAAGGATCAGGCTCTTACAAGGGTGCTTTGACTCATGGGGTAAATGAAGATCTTAGCATGCTGTTTAGGTTCAGGGTTAGACTTGGGAGTCATTGGTACCTAGTCAATCTCTTACAATGTTGCATGGCTCAAGGTCAAACTGGGCATCGTGAGCTCAGGGTCACAATGTCCAAACCTTTACCACTGGCGCTGGGCAAGCTGGAGGAGGTCGTGGCTTCAAGTTCAAACTCGTAACTTGGTGGGCTCGGGGAAGGGGAGGTGAACATGGGATCGGGGGTCAGGCTTGGAGATGGGCGGGGTCCATGGAGGTCCGGCTCCCGCCCAGCTGCTGGGCTCGGGGGTTAGACTCCCGACACGATGGTCGGGCTCGGTGTAGGGCTCAGTTCAGGCGCTCACCGTGCTGCGTGGGGTCGGGGTCCGGCACGAAGGTGAAGTGCGCAACCGAGCGCCGGGCTGCCGTCGCCGCCGGTCGCGCCAGCCTCGCACGGCTCCGGCCAACCGTCCCGCGGAACAACAGTCTAACCACCGCCGCCATCTTCCGTCTCTCAGCCAGCTCACCGCGCACCGAGCCTGCGCACACGTCCATTGGCTGCGGCCACCCCCAATCCCCTCCGTCGTCATCGGTTAACCAACCAGGTGAGGGCAAAGGCCGCGGTGCATTCGGGGAGTTGTAGTTCTCAGTGAACCACGCACAGAAGGCTGGAGAGGGGATCTCAGCAGGTCAGGCAGTCTCCATGCAGGGAGATAAACAGTCGACGTTTCGGGTCGAGACCCTTCAGGACTGGGAAGGAAGAGGGCAGAAGCCTGAATAAGAAGGTCGGGGGGGGGACAGGCTGGCGGGTGATAGGTGAGTCCAGGTGAGAGGGGGAAGGTTGCATTGACTGCTACTCCAACAGGGATCCCATATACCTGCGTTCTGTTGATTGCTGCAATCTTCCCCCTCTCACCTGGACTCACCTATCACCTGCCAGCCTGTCCTCTCCCCCCCCCCCCCCCCCCCCCCCACCTTCTTATTCAGGCTTCTGCCCTCTCCCTTTCCAGTCCTGATGAAGGGTCTCGACCCGAAACGTCGACTGTTTATTTCCCTCCATAGGTGCAGCCTGACCTGCTGAGTTCCTCCAGCATTTTGTGTGTGTGTGGAGCTCCAGATTCCAGCATCTGCAGAATCTCTTGTGTCTTAGTTCTGCGTGAGTGGCAAAAAAAAAGGGGGGGGGGTGTTACTGCCATCTACGATTTAGAATTAAAACAGGAACCCTGGAAACTCTCCGTAGTTTAGGCAGCAATCGGTGAAGAGACAGGAACTTTACCAAGCAAAATTTGACCCAGAAGTGCAAGCCAGATCAAGAAGAACAGCCAACAGCTTGCTTAAAGTAGTAAATTTTAGGGAATGGCCTCAAGGAGGAGAGAGAGAAAGATGCAGAGAGGGTTAAGGTGGGGATGCCAACATGGTTTTCAACAGTTAATGTAAATGTTGTGTATCTCCCTACAGTCACTTATTTCAATGGGCAATAGGCTGTCCCGAACAAGATACGTTATAGTTATTTCCCTTATACCATTCCAAACCTGAGCACAGAATCCTCAAAAGTTAAGTACAGAGCCAAGAATTAAACAATAGCAGGATTTTGAAGTCACCAGAGAACCCTTCAGATCCCTACTGACAGCAAAATAAACTGAAATTCACCATGCAGTGATTTTCCCAATGGAGATCCACAAAAAGCTGGGGAAATTGGGCAGTTGAATCCTACCTTAAACAAAGTTGGTTGTGATTTTTAAAGATCAATCATCCCAGTCTTAGGACAATCATCCTATTTCCTCAGGATAGTGTCCTAGGCTCAACTGTCTACAGTATCTTCATCAATGACCTTCTTTCCATCATAAGGTCAGATAAGGGGATGTTCATTGATGATTGCTAAAAGTTCAATTCTATTTGCAACTTCAGAAAATGTAGCACTCCATGCCTACATACAGAAAGACTCAGTCAACATTCAGGCTAGGGCTTATAAGGGACAAATAATATTCATGCCATGCACGTGCCAGACAATCACCTCTCCAAAAAGTGAGGGTTATCATCTACCCTTGAAATTCACTAGTGTTACCATCACTGAGTCTCACACCATCAACATCACTCAGGCTCACACCATCAACATCTGAGAGTCATCATTAATTGGAATCTCAACTTTATCAGACACATAAATGCTGTGGTTACGAGATCAGAGACTGGGTTTCCTGCAACTAGTACCTCATTTTCTGACACCCCAAAGTCTTTCCGCCATCTACAAGACAAAAGTTAGGTGTACAATGAAATACTCTTAACTTGCAATAGAAAGTATAACATGTAGTGAAAGCATGTTAAAGATAGATGGCTCTGTCCATGAGGGCAGATGTGTTGATCAAGGTATAGATAATAAAATACAGCCATCATTGCCAACTTAATTTCATGATAGCCCAGCAAACTCAGAGGAATGAATTGTGCTAAACAGGGAGTTATGCAGCTTAGCACAAGACCTTCCTGGGAGAAATTAAGGCAAAGTTGGGTCAATGCATGCAAAAATTGGGTGCTATGTTGATTGCAAAAACATTGAGTGAGATAGAGCCAAGGGCTGTAGTGAAATAGCATGCAATTCATGGAAAGGTGATATTCTCAGACATGGGATTGCAGCCTGAATTAGTAATATCTGCAGAATGTACGCCTTTTGGGACACAAAATAAGAACATTTTTCAAAAGACATTAGTTTGAAGTGTTGACTTCCAAATGTCTACTAGCAAGAGCTGCAGGGCGACAAGTAAAGCAAGTAGTTCATTATAATGGCAAAGGGATACTGGGCAGATCATGTCCATTACTGAAGTGTCAGCTGTGGGTACTATGAGCAGGAAAGCAAAATCATTTAAGTGGGCCAGACAGTGACTTTGACTGAGCAGTGGGAATATTTGCATTCCTCAGTAATAAGCAGTTCAGAGGAAGAGGCCATAACTCAAGTATACATGGGATGCTGCAACAAAGTCTCTTCAAATTAGTCAGGGGATGCTGCTGGAGGGGACAAAATTGAATGAATGAGAGTCGGCTGCTGACAATGGTGAGGAAGAAAAGCCTATTTGAGAAAATCAGAAAGAAGGTTTAGTCATGTGAATGGCCTGTTTCTGAAGGGAGATGTTAAGTAACCAATGGGATGGTCAGGTAGCAAGATCTGTAGGTTGGGGTTATCAAGTGACCCTTAGGTTGGAGTGTCATATGGACGGGAGGTAGTTGGCAATCAGTGAGTTAACAAGAGATGTCAGGTGATTGGTAGATAGGTTGATAACAGAGTGGGAGGATCATGAGCTTGGGGGTAGATGGGAGGTAGGAACCTTTGTTGGGAGGGGGTTGTAGAAGCCCAAAGGAGAGCTGGTAAATAATTTAAAGTGAGGGACCTACCTGAGTTGGATTCCTGTCATTGGCCAGGAATCTGGTCTGAGAAGTCAACTTGCCACACAAAAGTATATATCAGCTGCTGTGAAAACCTGCTTCATGTGGACACTCCAATTGACCCTGGGGGCCAGTCCAATCCAAAGGAAAACCTTGAAAGGTTTGATCAGATGTGGGTTGCATGTTGTTGGACATCACTGCCCAGGGTCCACTTTGTATTAGGAACCTTGAACGCAAGTTGCTGACTTTGCAATCCATGCTTTAAATCTCCAATTTTCACTCACAATTTATCAATGAAAATTGGTTCGTGCAGTGCACAAAAACATAGGACCTTACAGTCTAATTTCCAGGCATCTATCTGTCACTATTCATAATATGTAATTCCTACTGTGCTCTTAGCATTTATACAGAAGAGAGATAAATGCTGAGGTAAGCTTTGTGAAGCAGGAAGCTATTAAAGCTAATACAGAGCCCTGTAAAAAGTTGAGTTTAAGTCAAGATGTCAGAAATGATGGAAGAATATTTAGAAGGTGGAATGTTTAATTCAGATAAGGTACCCATTGAAGTAAGAAGATACAGCGTATTGCTTACATCATTTTGTGAAGCTAAGTTGTATTGATTGGAATAAGTGAATCTGATCAATGGTTGCTCTGTATGTTCACTGACTGAAGGAGAACTTTAACAATGGCTATGGTGTTTTTTATAAATAATTTTTGACTCTGACTGTAGTTCCTTTTCCACATTTATTTGTTTATATGTTTATTCAGTACAGGCACTTGAAAGAAAGGCAGCGTGAAAGAAGAAATGTTATGGAATGAAAACTAATCCACAGTTTTATTTTAATAAACCAAACAAAGGCATAAATAAGCATTTGTCAATAACACACCTCTATGTACACACAACAATGTTAGTTACTATACATATTGCACAAATAGTCACTACATACACAACCATAACAAGTTAACAAGTTACAAAAGTATTAAGAAGATTCAAGTGTAATGGATTGCATTTTTGCAACTTAATTCAGCTTTGCACAGAGCATCTCCAGGAGCAGCTCATTCATATTCACTTTGCCCAGGACTGGTCTGAAAAATAGTTCTGTGACAGAAGTAGTGCTGACCATTCTGAGAGTGGAGAGAGTCAAGAGTATCTGAGCAAACCTCATCTGATCTCCATTATGCATCAAGCCAATGAATTCGTTTAACGTGTGCTGGGCTTCTTGCTGCAAGGCCAGTATATAATGAGGTGTTCTTAAACTAGAAACATCTGTAATAGAGATGGATTGTGCTCGTTAATAAGAAGATTTGATACACATTCACTCAGTTTTACATTCTAAAGGTTACTTATAATAAAATTAGCCTTTTTTTCTTTTTTATCTCTTTTATGTTTAATAACCTGGCAAGAGTTTGGAAATTCATCATATAAGCAGTTGTAAACACAACTCTGCATTTTTCACTTAGTGATTCATACTTACTTGAAGTGAATTATATTGGATGAAAATTTATCAAATATTTTTCACCAGAAATATCAGATTAATGTGACTGAAAACTAGCAAAAAAGTAAGAACTTATACACAGATTTCTCCATGTAGCAAGCACCCAATCTCAGCTGAGATACTAAACACAGACAAGACACATTAGCATAGGCAACAGGTGAGAAAACTAAAGATTCAAATATCTCTTACATTGTCTCTTAGTTGGAGCATTATTGCAGCGTGGCACTGAATTCTCTGGCTGTCTACCTTTTTAATGTAGGAATAGTGCATAAATTAGACTGGAAAAAATACACAGAAAGAAAGGGAAAATAGATTCTAGATTATATCTTTATATTAATCCTAAATACACTTTTCTTTATTCCAAATATCACTCCCTTGCTTTAGAGTTGACTGTTTGAAATTTGCTGTTTTTACGAAATTTCCTTTCTTGTATACCTCCAGGGACCTGGGTTTGATTCCAACCTTGGGTACTGTTGGTGGGGACCTTGCACATTTCTCTGTGACCGTTTCTGCGGAGTGGTCTGGTTTCTTTTCCCCACAGCTCAAAGATGGCTGCTGTTAACTAGCACTTAAAGAATCAAAGGGATGTTGATGGACATGAGGGAAAGAGTAAAGTAGCGGGGTTACAGGGAAATGAGCAGAGCTGGAATGGGTCTGATGGGATTGCTCTGCTGGAAGCTGGCGTGAGCCCAATGGCCTCCTTTTGTGTTGTAAAAAGTAAGTAATTCAGAATAACCTTTGAAAGCAGGGAACACCAGGTTTCTTTAATAGCTGTTATAATTCTGTTCTCTAATGTTCTTAAATCTGTCTTATATTCTAATGAAAGGAAGCAGACTTTTGCTACTTTTCTGAACCACCACCAAGGTTTACGTACTTTTCCTGAGTCTTGGTGGCAAAACTGAACCTGGAAGTCAACATGTAGTCTGATGAGAGAACTGCATGGTTTCAGAACAACTTCCTCTGGCTTTGGCTATATGCCAAATTTTTATTTGATTCATAGAATCGTTACAATTACAACACTGGGAAAGAGGCCATTCAGTCCATTATGCTAATATAGATGCTAATCCTTCATCTGAAGCCATCTACTGTATGCCAGTTTCCTGCTCTATGTTAGTATCCATTTATAATTCTTCCTGAGTTTGAATCCCAGTATCAGCATTCAGACCTTTTCTTCACTCTAGGTCTTCCAAAAGTGTCACTCAGAAAGATGTACATTTGAAGCCTGATAGGCTTTTTTACTCCATTCCTCTGTGCCAGTGTTGCAAGAGCACGAAGCTTGGCACAGTGCTGAGAGTAGTTATGAGCAGACAGATCTCGCATACTAAAGCACAGCAGGATTATTATAAGTCAGTCAGCACAAGATTATCAAACCTGATTAAAATAAAAGAGGAATTTTATCAGATCATAGAGTTTAATCAAGAAAGATTAACATGATGATTGTATGCAGTCATGAACAGACAGCTCTGGCAACTAAAGCACAAAAGGAATATTAATGAGTCAGCATAAGATTATTAAACAGCACAGTTCTTCGCAATGGGAGGCAATTTTATGAGAGCATTAGTTTTTACTGAAAATCAAAGTGCGGAAAAATTAAGATTTATCTACTTTGTAATTAATAATTTTTTTTGAAAAATCCATATTGTGAAACTTCCTGAATTGTTTTTTTTCTCACCTGGATTGAAAAGAGTGATGCCTTTGAGATATGCATACTCTTTGGTGCTGATGTCCATGCTCCAGAATTTCAGGAGAAATAATTTAACTCTTTGAACTTCTCCTAGAGTTGGGGTGTTCAGGTCAGTCTCCTGATCCTGACCATCCATCGCTTTCTGATTTAGAAGAATCCTTCTCAGCAGGCTGGGTGCTACAGCTTCAACCACCTCAAAGTCTACTCTTTCCTGAGCTAAGCCTAAGACAAAGAGTGGAGCCCAGCAATTCTGCACCAGCAGGACCTGATCTTCCTCAGGTAGTTGACAAAAGGATGGCAAGTTTTTTATGAAATTCAATGTCTTGAGCAGCACCTCTGAGGCCAGTCTGCAAGTGAGTTCTGGTGTCTTTAGAACAACTTTTTTTCTAAACTCACAGGAGCACCCAAGAGTTGAAGGGTGATGATGACGTTGATAGTGACAGCAACTTGATTCCTTGGGATAATCTTTGTTGAGAATGCTGTAGAGTATGCTGCTGTGTGATCCCTGTCCGCAAAAACATTTATCAAAACTTACTGATTGGGATACACAAGCCATTTTTAACTGCCTGAAATCCTTCTCTGCCTTATCTGGTTTCACAGTCACTGAACCCTGCTTTTATAGGCTTAACATAACCTCTGCTGTAAAAGTACCTTGAACTTCAGCTGCCCTCAACTACCATTTAAAGGCAAACCAGGCGTGGCTGATTCATTCAAATGGCTTTTTTATGTTGATTGGTTACCTGATTTCTCTGAATGGAAGGAATGGTGAGAGCTTTATCTCTACAAGATTAATAGCGGATATAATGTTGTTCACCACGTATACTGCAATGAAGGAGACATCCGTACCTTGGTACCGATGACCTCCTCCTGCTGCCACCTAGGGTGATGTAATTTTTTACGATCATGGGAGTTGCATTAGTTTCAAGCTGTCCTTGAAAACAGCCAAGCTGAAAAAACACGTTTAGCGTGATTCTGTTTCCTTCCGAACTACTTCAGTTAACTTCGTGCCAATATTTGAAAGTTAAGATTTAAACTATATTGTGTGGCTGAAATCATAGCAGCCATCGGATGAAGCTGTGTTCTGTTGCATTAGAGTTTCCCTGAATGGAAAGTATTTCATCTTCAACATACTTATTGTTGGGGAGGAGGGGTGGAAGAGGCAGTGCAACGTGCAGAGGGAAGGTCAAGAGCTTTCCCAAAGTGGAAAACCTGAAGCTCAAAGGTTTCCTTCATACACCTTGTAAAATTGAACAGTGGAAGTGAGTCTACTGCCTGTAGCGACAAGCTGATCAGGATTTAAAAACAGCAGAACATAGCCCCAGTCGCTCAGTTAACGAAGCAAATATTTAACTGAACTACACAAATTGGACATTGTCGTACTCAATTCACAGTTAGCCAGTCTCGGCCAACAGCCCCATAGTTCAGACTAAGCAGATGAAAATTAGGCAGGGTTCCTACCCCCAACTTCAATCTAGTGCAACCCAGCAGGATCTGCACACAGTTAATATTAGGTGAAATCAGATCACCTAACTGTGATGGCTCCTGTGACTCAGTGTCCCATCTTTGGATTTAGCGTAAAAGTGTAAATACTTGAAATTTGGAATAAAATTGACATCTGCATGATAGCACCTTAGCTGACATAGCTCTGAATTACTAGTCCTTAAGAAAAAAAAGAGAGGGAGAAAGAACACAATAGTAAAAGGGAAGAGAGAGAGTACTACAAACTGGTAACAGAGTGCAAATTAAAATTAGCTGCTGTCCATAATATCTATCCAAGATTTTTCAGAAGAAAAGTTTGAGGCCGCAGCAGAGATCTTTCACATTTTCTCAGCATTGTTGGAGATGGTTACCACAGACATCTGCTCCGTAGAACTTGTCAAGGACAAAGCAGTGGTGTTAAAGGTAAGACTAAATATTATTTCAGCAATTCTGGCATACCCCACAAAATAGGTTTGGTTGCTGTCATGCTGGGCCTCCCCCCTTGCAACTAAAAAAATATCCATCCCATTTTTATCCACTTTACCCCAAGGGTGAATATGCCCCAGCCTTTAACATGGACCAGGCCCTGAGTAACCCCTTCACAGTGGCTCAAAGTGGGTGCATTTCAAAAATTAATTGTACTAAATGCTGGCTCAGATCACTCCATTTAATGATCCATCTTCCAAGCACACTGCTTTCCCATACCAACTATAAAAAATACAGTTGCCTTGTGTTTGATATTTATGAGAGCAAGTAGGGATGGCCATAATCATCTGATGTACACATTTGGAACATCGTCGAATACCAATTTCAACAGCATATCCACATTTAACTAAAATGTGATGATGAATCCAGCAGTCATTGGTGTTCAGAGACACAATTATAAGGGCAGGATCGTGAATTATGCCATGATTAGCATTTTTGTCAAGAATGAGCATGGTTGCAGTCTTGGTCAAAGGAACCCAAAGATTTCTTGTGATGCTCAGAGGAGTATTCTGGCCATTCCTGGCATCCCAGAAGAAAATCCCACATTATCTCCTGAATCATTTCTGGCCCAGCTTCAATCTGGTGACAAGCTGGCTCTGTTTTGATTGATAGTGGAGATTGATTTCTAATAACCTAATCAGATCCCATTGACATAAATAAAGGACTCTGCTACTTTTCTGTGGGGGTCCTGTTCACCTGCTCAAAAGTTAATATGGGGATACTCCAGGAAATAATCAGAATCAGTGGAGGTAACTAACACTGCCCCCAATCCAGTTTCTTCTTGGGGTACAAAAAATTGGTGTATTTCTTAATCTTTGGATCTAATTGGACTTTGCAAAACAGTGTCTCTTCACAAATTGCCAATATTTTTGTTACTAGTAAATAAAAAGCGCTCTGAAAAACTGAAAAATAAACTATTTTGTTTGACATTCGTATAATTCTCTTTTGCTTAGAACTTGCTTTACTACCTTATAATAGTATCAAAACAATGTTATGGGTCACCCTCGTGCTGCTTTTGAAATTCTCATATAGATAATGATTTTCATTTCTGAGATTCAACAACAATGTTAGCATTCCATCGTAATGTTGTGCTGTATCAGTTTCAACACAGCATATTCTATAGATCTTTTGGAAGTTTGCATATCAGTGGCATTTTGAGTCATAGAGTCATTCAGCACGGAAACAGGCCCAACCCTGGGAAAAAGACTGTGTGCATTCACCTTATCTATGGCCCTCATGACTTTATGTCCCTCTATAAGATCACCCCTCAATCTCCAAGAAGTAAAGTCCTAGCCTGCCCAACCTCTCCTTATAACCCAGTCCCACGAGTCCAGGCAACGTCCTTGTAAATCCTTTCTGCACTCTTTCCAGCTTAATGGCATCTTTCCTATAGCAGGGTGACCAAAATTTTGCCTAGGAGCTATGACCTTGGTAGAAGTAGTAACAGGAATAGGCCATTCAGTCCCTTGATCCTGCTCCCATATTCAATAGGATCATGGCTGATGTGATATTTTTCAGGTCCATTTCTCCTTTTCCCCATAACTCTTGACTCCCTTTTAAGTTAGAGTTTTCTGTGTCAAATGCATTCCAAATACAAGCCTCTGAGAGAAGAACTACTTCTCAGTTTTAGGAAGTGAATTGAAATTACTAGGCATGGGAACCTGAAAGGAAATAATGGCAGCAATGCATAGCTTCTTTTCTAAAGGTCAAAGGATCCAGGAATATGTGCCAATTGAATCTAGCTACCTGTATGAGAGAACCTCATGTGTTTTCACCAGGACCTGAATACAGATTTTCCTTTGAGGAGAATTGAGTTAGGAGAAGAAGTAATTGAGATTAGAGATACTGCCCGATTAATGAAAGAGTTGCCTTTCTGGAAATCTTTTCATTGAGTGAAGTTCCATAAATTGAAAAAGCTGAGCAAAACGCACAATGGTGATTTCAGTAGAGTTTATTCCTATGGGCAGGGAGTGACAGATTATTCATTATAGTGAAAAATAGATTTGTAAATCAAGGTATCCTAAAGAGTCCATGGCGTGAAACTGAAAATTCATAAAAAGAAATTGCCTGTATTTTCAATTACAAGTTGCTAAACATATGGTAATCAGAGTGATATTTTACTCAGTTTTTCTTAATCTGCTTGTAGAAAGAGGATGCTCTGTTTAGAAGACCGTTTTATTGTTAAAAAAATAGTTCAATAGTTCTTGTACTTCACAGAAGCCTCTATGTTCTGCAATATCTGATGTTGTATGTAGCACACAGCTCTCTTCTTTGTTTGTCATTTCACCATGGGCAAAGTCCAAGACCAATATATGTTTGCTTTGGCTTCTAATTGGAAGCATTAAACATATTTATTTCCTAAAAGACAGAGTAGGTTCTGGATGAAGATAAGCTACTGTGTCTGACCTACAATGCACTGTGGTACGTGCATCCTTGCTCACTGCAAGTAGCTCTTTATCACCAATGTCCATCAGCCAACATTTATCATGATCCCATAAATGGAAATACAATCTCCTTTCTGAAAGCTGTTCAGGCCCGATAAAGTGTAATATAACACTATAAATTTCCATCCAAATGTCAGGTTCAGTGTGGAACATGAATAGTGAAAACTAATTTAATCACTAAATTATGATTTGCTAATTGTTAAATGCTTTTCCAGAATTAACCAGTTTCCAGACTTTGAGCCCAGTGCTCAAATTATACATACGTAATAGCAGATTCATGGTAAATCTGAGGTAAATCTAGGGTGGGGTTAGAAGGACAATGGAAGGGAAGCTGGCAGCAGCTGACATGAATGTGGCCAATTTTAATAAGTTTTTTGCTAAAGACTGTTAATCTAAAATCACATCTGGGCCACAGAATCTGAACAGAGCAGGTCTGGCACCTGCTCAGCTTCCAGAACTGTCCAGAGACAGGCATTAGTCCTTCATTCAGGGGCAAGGGGCCTAAAGTTTATTTTAGGCAGGTACATGCCTGGAAAATATGCAAGGCTAGTACAGCTTTACATAACTTTAAGTGTCCTTGGGAGCCAATGTGAAATTGGTCACCTTTGACCCCATTTTCTGTTTGTAAAACAAAGCTTACATTAAGCAATTTTTATCTTCATGTAACTGAGTCAGTAAACAAGTCAAATGGATGATTCATATTGGAAATGTCCAACCAAAGTACATGTGATTATCTGGAAAGGAGTCATCCTTGCTCATTCAACCATTACAGTACGGGGTGGCACGGTAGCGTAGCGGTTAGTGCAACACTATTACAGCGCCAGCGATCGGGGTTCGATTCCCATCACTGTCTGTAAGGAGTTTGTACATTCTCCCATGTCTGCATGGGTTTCCTCCGGGTGCTCCGGTTTCCTCCCACATTTCAAAGACGTATGGGTAGGTTAATTTGGGTTTAAAATGGGCGGTGCAGACTCGTTGGGCCGGAAAGGCCTACTACCACGCTGTAAATAAATTTTTTTTAAAAAATTACCATTGAACAAGCTGATCAACCTTGGTTCAATAGAGAGTATGAAAATATGCCAGGAGGGGTACCAATATGTTTAAAAATAAGGTGCTGACCTGGTGAAGGTATGAACACAGGACCAAATGTGTGCTAAACAACTGAGACAGCTTGCTGCAAATAGAGCAAAGCAATCCCACAACCAAAGGCTTAGATCAAAAGTCTGCAGTCCTGCCTCATCCACTTGTGAAATGTAGTTAAACAGCTAACAAGAGGAGGAGGCTCAAATAATATCACCAGCCACATTTGAAGGTAGAGCCAAGAGTGAGCACATTTGCAGCCATCTTTAGCCAAATGTGCAAGGTGGATTATCAGTCTAGACCTATTCCTGAGGCCCACCAGCTCCAAAACAACTCTTCCAAAATTTTCACATAGTACTAAGGAATAGCTGAATGCACTAGATATGTCTAAAGGCTTTGGGCACTGGTGCATTTTGGCTAACATGCTAATGATGTGTTACAGAACGAGCTGTACCTTTCATCAAGTCGTTCCAGTATATTTACAACACTGACAAAGAGGAAAAATCATCCAAATATGGCACATCCACAAGTCCAGAGCAGACAATTATCGCTCTTTCAAAGTAAAATGATGGTATCACAGGCGACAGGGGAGAACTGGTGGCTCTAGTCCTACTTCAAAACTGAAGACTGAAAGATCAACAAGCATTCAAAGGCCAAAAAGAAAAGCTAATACACAAACAAACAACAGATATCGCAATAATGAAAGGGAAGTAGGTGCGTGAAAGGAACAAGGAGCGTATGAATCATTTATTATTCTGCACGTCAGTTTTTTTATTTTGTTTCACTGATGAGAATTACTATATTGGAAAGAAAAAGAATCATTTTCCTGCAGTGAAATTATTCCTTAGAGTATGTTTTCAACTCACTGTTCCCATTTACTTCTGGAAAAAAAATCTTTTAAATATTTCATGTTTCTCAGGTTTTAAGCAGTCAAGTTATTGAGAAGTACACATCACGCTTGGCATAACAGGAAAATAATTTGCATAAATGAAGTCCATCAGCTGGGTAACTTTTAGTTAATAGAGATTGCTATTATTGGGAATTTTGGCTATTTAAGTAGGCGTGGGGAATAAACATTGGAGAAAAATGTAATTGGAAAGAATAAAAGTAATGAAGATAATTTTAATCTAACCCCCAATGCTGGAAATTGAAAATGGGATTATTAACTGTTTTGCATTTTTGTCTGATTTTATTTTCTACTGGCCTCACTGACTTACATTGTTCTCAGTCCCCAAATACATCAATTTTATCATTATTTAGCTCTCTCAAAGCACTTTTACCACCTTACCTCTGTAAGCTCCACTGTAATCCTGCAACTTCACTTCCCCAAACAATCTCGCCTAGAAATTCATCCCTGGTCATTGGTGTTAAATGCATTATACAGCAGGAACTGCACATTCTGTTTCACTCCTGAAATTCAGTTCCATTGACATCAAAAGATAGTGTATAGCACATTTAGCACTACTGACCAGGAATGAATTTCTTGGCAATCTCTTCCAACTCCACTCTTCCAACTATCCACTGACATTTACTATAAACCCACTGACTCCCATAGCCACTTAGATTACACCTCTTCCCACCCTGTCTCTTGTAAGGATGCCATCCTTTTCTCCCAATTTCTCTGTCTTTCAAGCTAAGGGCTTCCATGCCAGGACAACCGAAATGTCCTCCTGTTTCAGGAAACATAGCTTCCCATCTATTGTGGATGATGGAGCCCTCTCTCACATTTCCTGTGTTTCTGCTCTTCTATCCACTTTGAATATGCATCTACTTGGATGATGACAATTTGCCTATAAATAGACCTCCTAAAATCCATGAACCAAGTTCAGTTCTGCCAAGCCCAAAGGTTGAGAGGGACGACTGGTAGATTTTTGCAGAGGTGATGACATTGAATATATTCTTTCACTGTGCCTTCCATCTAGTTGTCTGTTTGCAGCTATCAAGCAAAACATCTGACAACTGGATCGATATAAGATACAGCTCAATATCTTTCATGCAACAATTTCAGATAACTCCTCTTTCTTGTGGTGGAACAACAACGTTTGATCTCAAAGGAACTATACTATCCTGGGTAGTTAGCTCATATCCTTTGAGTACAGCAACAATGCACCATCCTCACATTCTCCTTCCCAACCATTACATGTCTGGACACCCTTGAGAGGGCAGGATCAC
Organism: Pristis pectinata; assembly: GCF_009764475.1. Lineage (NCBI taxonomy): Eukaryota > Metazoa > Chordata > Chondrichthyes > Rhinopristiformes > Pristidae > Pristis > Pristis pectinata. The sequence continues at coordinate 26,243,125 of NC_067414.1, read as the reverse complement.
ATCTCATCATAGTAGTAAGCTGTTGGTTCGTGACTAGAGCACTGTCCAGGTAGAGTCATAGAGCATAATACAGCACAGAAACAGGCCCTTCAGCCCAACATGTCCATGGTGACCAAGATGTCCAGCTATGCTAGTCCCATTTGCTCACATTTGCCCCATAATTTCCCCATGTTTGGCCCATCTTTCAGTAATGAGAGTATCTCATCCGGTTTTGATGTTTCATATGGCATTACAACAACTGGTAGTCAACTCAGTGCATCCACAGTCTGATTGTAATCTCTACTCCTGGACTCCAGAATGCAGCCAATGTTAATGCCCAACTCTTTAGCTATCTGAGGTATCTTCTTGGATTCACCAAAAACAGCCCCACAGGGTCTAGTGTTCTATGAAAATTATAAAGTTCTGGTTGCAGCCTAGTGACTTGACGTGACTCCAGTGAATTCTGTATGTGTCAGGCTTGGATCAGATCATGTATCCCAGATATTCCCAGATATGGGTTAGAAAATCCTCTTCTGCTTGTTGTTTTTATACTTTCCTAACTTTCCTTTGTGTAAATTGTCTCATCCTTAATCCACTTTCTTTACCTCTTTCTGTACCTAATCAGATCCAATTTGCTCTATTTCCTTCTCCATCATTTGCTCTTTCTTCCTCTATCTTTTATTTTCATTTTTAAAGGCAATGGACCATTGGGCATGACCTCATGAGCTAGTGGGTGTGACATTGACAACATTGCACCAATACCATTTTGGCAGTGCATCAAGTTCTGGGTCAGAGGATATTTCAACAGAGCAATTACAGGGAGTAATCTCCAGAAGAATTTGTGGTGTTACAGAATGGAAGAATGTGGTTTAATTGGTTTACACCCATCATCAGAACTCTCAGGGCTTGCATCTTTTTATTTGTATGAGCAGCAAAATTCATGTTGCCATCTTGTTTAATTCTTCTTCATTATACTGCAAATTATTGCTAATGTATTGCTGGCACAATCCTGTAAGTTAAGGTGCAGAAATTGTTTCCTTCATTTACTTGATTATTCCTCTTGAATTACATTCTGAAAGAACGTCATAAATGTTAGGGTGGTCTGTTTGCAAGCAATGTTGTAATATACCAACCCATTACTGGACTGTGGATTCTGATCAAACGTGTCACGCTGAACTCTTCTGTAAGCTGACCAAAGTCCCAAAATATTGTACAGGGCAGGTAAAAGGACAATCTGGTTTACTTTTCAGTTTAAGATCTCAGCTGTCAGGTTGACAACACTGCACCATTAATATTGTGATATTTGAAAGTTTAATGTGATCTGAATATTATTGAAAGTATGATTAATTCTGCTCAACTTGAAAGTTGCTATTGCAGTTCCTAGTTTATTTCACACATTTGTAAAAGCATTAGTATCTAAGAAAAAGTAAAAAAATCATTTGTTTTCAAGATGAAGTGATGTGGTGTCACATCTTCAATTTCTACTGTCATTGAAAATAATTGCTGCCAACATGACGAAGAATGTCACTGCTGCGAAGAATAGTTAATGCGTAAATCATTTCTGGAACCACAATGGTCAGTAATACAAAACCTTGCTAACATGGGAATAGGCAGGTGGACAAAAAAAGTAGATTAATGTAGGGACAAATGAAGAGATACCGGGAGCATTAGACACTCCTTGCAATTTAATGAAAGATAAAAGATCAATATTCACATTCCCGTTGTCCTTAAAAATTAAGGATCAGGATTTCTGCATTATTACATTATTTGTTTGCAAAATAAAGGAGGAATGACCAAGATATTTCGTTTAGTTCACTTAATCTTGGAACAGAAATTGGTATGGGTTATTTACCTCCTCGACTCTATTCCCCCATCAATGAAATCATGATTGACCAATGATCTAAAATTATGTACTCAGTTTTTACTCTACATTTCTTAATACTTAACTAAATTAATAAATACTAAATAATAAATACTAAGACTTACAAATTTCTATAGATGTATGGTGGTTACATCATAGCCTGGTATGGAGGCTCCAATGCACAGAGGCTTTTAATCCATCGGGGAGGAGGTACAGAGTCTGAATAATCACACTCAATGACTCAGAAACAGCTTCTTCTGCTCGGCCATCAGATTTCTGAACAGTCCATGAACCTATGAACACCAACTCGTTATTTCTTTTTTTGCTCTTATTTATTTTTGTATTTTATAGTAATTTTATGCCTTGGCACAGTGCTACTGCCACAAAACAACAAATTTCATGTCATATAAGTCAGTGATAATATATCTGATTCTGATACTATCAGCTACTGAAGAGAACATATTCCCAAAGTTCTACACTCCTTCATGTCTAGAATTTATCTTAGCTTCAGTCCTGAAAGGTGTGTTTATGTCTCCTAGCTGTAGGTGTCCCATCAAATGGAAATAAAGTTTCTCTACACACCCTACCAACACTCAAATAGTTAAAAATCCTCAGTTACTCTGCCAAATTCCAGAGAATACAGCCTAGTTTATGCAAGTTAACCCTTGGTATTGAGGTATCAATCTGTCAATAAATAAATGCTGCCCTTCCAAGGCCAATGTATCCTTTCTAATGAGTGGTGACCAGAACTGAATACAGTTGTGGAATGAAACAGGACAAAATCATACAAAGACATTAAAATGGATTTATTGAACAAACAAATCCATCGGTATTCCATAGAATACTAAGTTAAGTAATGCTAAAAATGTCATTATGATTAATAATAATATCAAACCACCAGAAACATATGCATATTTTCTAGTTAATTAACTCTCCTGCTTCAAGAAGTTTAATTGACTTGCACTCAGACTTTCTACTTCAGTCTCCAAGTGTTTTACCGCCATTTGGCTCTTTCTCGGACAATTGAACAATTTGTACTAAGATAGAAGCGAAATCTTGTTCTGCCAAGACCTACCACTCAGAAATGTGAGATCATAGTTCTTCAATTCACAATGCAGGAAACATATTTCCCAGAACAAAAGAATTATATTTTGAGTGCTCAAACATATTTAATTTAATCAGAAACAAAATGATTTCTCAAATCAAACAAAAAACCAATACCAGAAGGTCGGAAGCTAAAACATACAAATCACAAAGGAATCCTCAGCCAAAATTAAACATTAACTGAAAAAGTAAAGCACAGATTACAGAGTGCACATTTACTCTTCAACACTAATCGGTCAAGGGCTGTAAACATAAATAACAAACTAGAAAATCTTTACTAATTCTTGTGTATCAGACAAAATACAACAATAAACCAAAGCACAAATGAAATGGGAAGATCCTGTGCTTAAAACTATTGGAACAAAACCCTGATTAACTTTTCACATTTCCAAACAAATGACAAGATTACCTTGACATTATATTGTGTGTGTTTATTGTGGCACTTTATAGCTTCAGAGCTCTGAGCATTAACAAATGGGAAGAGTATGGAATACTGGCAGGTAAAGCTGATTTCTTTAACAGTTTGCCTTCCTGCTTTCTGTTCTATGAATAAGATTAAAATTTGTCTGTTTTTTTTCCTTCTTCATATTTTTCCAATTCTGTTTATCATCAGTAAAGTTCAAAAAAACTAATTATTTGGGAAAGGAAATTATTACCTATTGCAAACTCAGCCATGTCAACTCCTCAGACTGTGATGATGAGTTGTGAATTTAACAATACTGATCCAATGATGAAGGAACAGGAGTACATGTTCAATATGCTCTGCTCTCTACACACATGACTGTGTGGCTAAGCACAGCTCCAATGCCATCTTCAAACTCGCTGATGATACTACTGTTGTTGGACGAATCACAGATGATGGCACAGGTGGTGATGAGTCAAGATAGGACACTTGGTTGAGTGGTGCTGCAACAACAACCTCTCGCTCAATGTCAGCAAAACTAAAGAGCTGAATGTTGACTTCAGGAAGGGGAAGGAGAGTTAACCTGTGCCAGTCTACATTGGGGGATCGACGGTGAAGAGAATTAGCAGCTTCAAATTCCTGGGTATTAACATATCAGATGACCTGTCCTGGGCCCAGCTCATAGATGCAATCACAAGGAAGTCGCACCAAGTGTCTTTACTTTCTTAGGAGGTTAAGTTGGTTTAGCTTATCACCGAACACTCTAACAAACTTCTACAGATGTACTGTTGAAGATATCCTGACCAGTTGCAACATGGTCTGGTACAGCAATTGGAATGCACAGGAATGTAAGAACCGCAGAGAGTAGTGGACTCTGCCCGATACATCACGGGCACACCTTTCCCCACTATCAGTAGTATCTACAGGAGGTGTTGCCATAAGAAGGCAACATCCATCCACAAAGATCCCCACTATCTGGGCTATGCCATCTTCTCGCAGCTACCTTCAGGCAGGAGGTACAGAAACCTGAAGTCCCACACCACCAGGATGAAGAATAGCTACTTCCCTTCAACTATTTGGTTCTTGAACCAACCAGCAACACCCTAATCACACTATGACCACTCTGATCACTTTGCACTAAAATAGACCAGTTTTTTTTGTTCTAATTGTGTTTCTTTTTCTTGTAAAAATTATGTATAATTTGTTTAATTATATTTTTCTTGTGAATGCTGCTTTTATGATGCTATGTGCCTGTGATGCTGCTGCACGTAAGATTTTCATTGCACCTGTGCAGACGTGTACTTGTGCATATGACAACTTTGACTTTGATATTGCTCCTTTTGTTTTTCTTTTAAGTGGCACAGTGGTGCAGTTGGTAGAGCTTCTTCCACCTCCAGCAACCCAGGTTCAATCCTGACCTCCAGTGCTGTCCCTGTGGAGTTTGCACATTTCCCCTTTGACTGAGTGAGTTTCTTCTGGGTGCTCTGGTTTCAGCCAACATCCCAAATCCACATCCCAAAGATGTGCAGGTTGGTAGGTTAATTGACCATGGTAATTGACCTAGTGTGTAGACAAGTGTTAGAATCTGGGGAAGTTGGTAGGAATGTGGATAGAATAGAATGGATCAGAGTATGACTAGTGTAAAAGTGGGTGCTTGATGGTTGGTGCAGACTCAATGGGCCAAAGGGCCTGTTTCTATACTGTATCTGTGACTCCATGGTGTAGATTGCAGGGGAATAGTGTGTTGTTGAACTAATCCTGACAAGTTACCACAGCGCATCCTGTATATGAAAACATGATGATGCTGGAGGAACTCAGCAGGCCAGGCAGCATCCGTGGAGAAAAGCAGGTGGTCAACGGTTCGGGTCAGGACCCTTCTTCGTGACCAGCATCATAGTGTTTTTCATCTAGGTATTCCAGCATCTGCAGTCCTTTGTTTCTCTAACATCCTGTATATTGTTCATATTGCAGTCACAGCATCCTACTGGTGAAAGGGTTGTGTGATAATAATCATCTGATGACAGGACAAAGATTCAGTAAACAGGCTGGTGTCGAGTCTCTTGTAAAATGTCGTGTATTATCCCACATGTGAGTGGGAAATATACTCCTGACCAGGTTTATATGCATTAGACAGGCTCAAAGGGATCAGAAAATGAGTCATAGAGTTGGCATGGTACTTCAGTCACAGTATTGATATTTTGAGCATCAGTGTGGCTCAATTTTGTTTCTTTTAAAAGGTCTCATGTTCAAGCCCCTTTCCAGAGACACACCACAAACTCCACGCTAATACTCCCATGTAATAGTGAAAGAGTGTAGTACTATCAAAGGTGCCATCTTTTGGATGTTGACAAAGCTTTGGCAAGTCAGGAGGTGAGTCACCTGTGCATGAAGATAAATGGAGGGGGACCAGGATCACTTGGAGCCAACCTGCATTACTGTCATTGGAGTGGACAAAAGAGCTGAATTTCAAAGGTGAGACAAGAGTGTTTGTGCTTGATCTTAAGGCTGCATTTGATTAAATGTGGCAATGAATGCCAGTAAAAATTAAAGCCACCAGGATTAGGGAAAACTCTCTACAAGCTACAATCATATCTAAATGGAGATGGTTGTGATTATTGGAAGCCAATCATGCCAGTCTAAGGACATCATGGGCCCCATATATAAGGAAAGATGTGTTGGATGTGCTTATGAATGTAAAATCTGAAGTCCAAGATGTTGAATCAGTGCAATTTTTCAATTAATAGTAGAGTTTGCTCACATCATCAATCTAGAGAAACCAAAGCTGCCACAATAAGGAGTGTAGAAGATAATGCCAGGAGTTTTAGCCAATATGATTCACTCCCTGTGAAATCTAGAAGTGGCTAAGAACATCAGCTGTAGCAAAGAAATCAGGACCGGAAAACATCCTGCTTTTTATGCTGTAGACCTACATTCTAGAATTAGCTGCATCTCTAGCCAAACCTTCACAGGGAAGTTACAACACTGGTATCAGCCAGGTAGTGCAAAAGGTTGCTCAGGTAGGCTCTGTTAGTAGAGAAAATACAGTCTAGCATTTATAGTTTCATCTGTCCACTCTTACTCCCAACAACAGAGTGATGGAAGGCGGAAAACAGAGTGACAAAATTCCAAGGAGGAATTTCTTCAACCAGAGTGGTGGATCCGTGGAATTCGTTGCCACAGAGGGCCGTGGAGCCCAAGCCATTGGGTGTATTTACAGCAGAGATTGAAAAGGTTCTTGATTGGTAAAGGGGTTAAGTATTACAGGGAGAATGCAGGAGAATGGGGTTGAAAAAATGAATCAGCCATGATTGAAGGTAGAGCAGACTTGATGGGCCGAATGGCCAAATTCTGTTCCAATATCTTATGGTCTTATGGTCTATGGTCTAACACTTCTGGAGTTCCTCAAAACAATGTTTTATACCTAACTATCTTTAATTTACTTCTCAATAACCTTCTCACCAGCATAAGGTTGAAAGTGTCAATGTCCACTGATGATTGCACATTGTTCAGGAAGCTTCACGACTCCTCAGATAACAAAGAAGTATCTGTTCACACACATTAATACCTAGACAACATTCAGGCTTAGAATAACTACCAAAAACCACCCCAAAAAAGAGAAAATTTAGACAACTACACTTTACATTTTCTCTGATGAGTGACTCACACTGGACTTGCCAAAGCCTTTTAATCATATGGCACTTCTGACAGTATAGCACTCCTTCTATGTGGACTGTTAATAAGCCTTCCATCACTCTGTTGTTGGGAGTAAGAGTGGACAGATGAAACTATAAATGCTAGACTGTATTTTCTCTACCAACAGAGCCTACCTGAGCAACATTTTGCACTACCTGGCTGATACCAGTATTGTAACTTCCCTGTGAAGGTTTGGCTAGAGATGCAGCTAATTCTAGAATGTAGGTCTACAGCATAAAAAGCAGAATGTTTTCCGGTCCCGATTTCTTTGCTACAACTGATGTTCTTAGCCACTTCTAGATTTCACAGGGAGTGAATCATATTGGCTAAAACTCCTGGCATTATCTTCTACACTCCTTATTGTGGCAGCTTTGGTTTCTCTAGATTGATGATGTGAGCAAACCCTACTATTAATTGAAAAATTGCACTGATTCAACATCTTGGACTTCAGATTTTATATTCATAAACAACAGAGTTGTTTAAAAAGAAATTAGAATGCTTTCTTCCATACGTTCATCTGTTTTATCTTACCCATAAAAATTACACAAGAAAAGTTAAATGTACTTTGCTCTGTTGGGATTCCATTTACTGGTAACATTAAATCTATAACTGTTAAGGAATCACCTAGGCATTAGGATGTTATACTTTAGATGATGCTTTGAAAAATACTGATAAACTGTACATAGACTTGCCAAGGTCAAATTACAGCATGCCAAACTAAACAAGTACTGACTCACATGAATCAATCTTTCCTTCCAATATATGTGAGAATAAAGGGAGCAGTTTTGATCCCAGCAAGTGTTTGTTGCTCAGTTGGAACTTGACAAGGCTTCGTTGCTCACTTGATCAATATCTGGCTCAACCAAATTTTGGTGTGGGCCTGTAAATAGGTAGCCTTTGCACTGAACCAAAACATATGGGAATCAAATTAAGTGACTTATCAGTACAATATGTGCAAAAGAAAAAAAACATGCTTACTAAACAAATATTGTGCCCTGGCCATAATGAGTAAAAAGCAGCCTAATGAGTTGTTCCATATGGATAGGATGGAGGTCACTGGGAAATGACTTTGTAGAGCAAGAGTGCTCCTGGCCTTGCAGGACCCAGCAACCCACCACCAGCCCAGCATTAAGTAGGGCTTTTGCTGAATCAATCAAACAAATGAGAAAAATATTAAAAATATTTTTATAAGTAAGGAGTAAGGAGCAGGGATTCAGTTTTCTGGATCATTGCGGCCTCTTTTGGGGCAGGTATGACCTGTTCAAAGAGGACAGGTTGCACTTGAATCCCAGGGGGACCAACATACAGGCGGGGAGGTTTGCTAAGGCTACTGGGGAGAGTTTAAACTAGAATTGTTGGGTGGTGGGATCCGTACTGGAGAGACTGGGGAAGAGGTGTTTGGCTCTCAAATAGAGGAGGCTAGGATTAAGTACCATAGGCAGGTGATAGAGAAGGGACGTGTTCAGACAGGCTTGAGATGTGTCTATTTTAACACAAGGAGTGTTGTGAACAAGGCGGATGAGCTTAGAGCGTGGATCAATACTTGGAGCTATGATGTGGTGGCCATTACGGAGACTTGGATGGCTCTGGGGCTGGAATGGTTGATTCAAGTGCTGGGTTTTAGATGTTTCAGGAAGGACAGGGAGGGAGGCAAGAGAGGTGGGGGGGTGGCACTGTTGATCAGAGATAGTGTCATGGCTATGGAAAAGGTGGTCATTGTGGAGGGATTGTCTACAGAGTCTTTGTGGGTGGAGGTTAGGAACAGGAAGGGGTTGATAATGGTGCTGGGTGTTTTTTATAGGCCACCCAATAATGACAGGGTTATTGAGGAGCAGATAAGGAAGCAGATGCTAGAAAGGTGTGAGAATAACAGAGTTGTTGTGATGGGGGATTTTAATTTCCCAAACATCGATTGGCATCTCCAGGCAGTGAGGGGATTAGATGGGGTGGAGTTTGTTAGGTGTGTTCAGGAAGGGTTCTTGACACAGTATGTAGATAGACCTACAAGAGGAGAGGCTGTGCTTGATTTGATATTGGGAAATGAACCTGGTCAGGTGTCAGATCTCTCAGTGGGTGAACATTTTGGTGATAGTGATCATAATTCTATCTCCTTTACATTAGCACTGGAGAGGGATAGGAACAGACAGGCTAGAAAGGTGTTTACTTGGAGTGAAGGGAATTATGAGGCTCTCAGGCAGGAAATTGGAAGATTAAATTGGGAACAGATGTTCTCTGGGAAAAGTACGGAAGATATGTGGCAAATATTCAGGGGATATTTGTGTGGAGCTCTCCACAGACATGTTCTGATGATACAGGGGAATCATGATAGGATACAGGAACTGTAGTGTACAAAGGCTATAATAAATCTAGTCAAAAGGAAAAGAAAAGCATACAAAATGTACAGAGAGCTAGGTAATGTCAGAGATCTGGAGGAGTACAAGGCTAAAAGGAAGGAATTTAAGAAAGAAATTAGGAGAGCCAGAAGGGGACATGAGAAGGTCTTGGCGGGCAGGATTTAGGAAAACTCCAAGGTGTTCTACAAGTACGTGAAGAGTAAGAGGATGAAATGCGAAAGGATAGGGCCTATCAAGTGCAGCAGTGGGAAAGTGTGTATGGATCCAGAAGAAATAGCGGAGGTACTTAATGAATACTTTACGTCAGTATTCACCACAGAAAAAGATCTGGGGGATTGTAGTGGGGACTTGCAGCGGCCTGAAAGGCTTGAGAATGTAGATATTAGAAAAGAGGTGGTGCTGAAACTTTTGGAAAGCATCAAGTTAGATAAGTCGCCGGGACCGGATGAGATGTACCCTAGGTTGCTGTGGGAGGCGAGGGAGGAGATTGCGGAACCTCTGCCGATGATCTTTGTGTCATCCATGGAGATGGGAGAGGTTCCGGAAGATTGGAGGGTTGCAGATGTTGTTCCCTTATTCAAGAAGGGGAGTAGGGATAGCCCAGGAAATTATAGACTGGTGAGTCTTACCTCAGTGGTTGGTAAGCTGATGGATAAGATCCTGAGAGGCAGGATTTATGAACATTTGGAGAGGTATAATATGACTAGGAATAGTCAACATGGCTTTGTTAAGGGCAGGTCCTGTCTTACAAGCCTGATTGAATTTTTTGAGGATGTGACTAAGCACATCGATGAAGGGAGAGCAGTAGATGTAGTGTATATGGATTTCAGCAAGGCGTTTGATACGGTACCCCACTTCGAGGCTTAGAGAGAAGGTGAGGAGTCATGGGATCCAAGGGGACATTGCAGTGTGGATCCAGAACTGGCTGGCCCACAGAAGGCAAAGAGTGGTTGTTGAAGGGTCGTATTCTGAGCGGAGGTCGGTGACCAGTGGTGTACCTCAGGGATCTGTACTGGGACCCTTACTATTTGTGATTTTTATAAATGACCTGGATGAGGAAGTGGAGGGGTGGGTTAGTAAGTTTGCAGATGACACAAAGGTTGGGGGTGTTGTGGATAGTTTGGAGGGCTGTCAGAGGTTACAGAGGGACATAGATAGGATGCAGAGTTGGGCTGAGAAGTGGCAGATGCAGTTCAACCCAGATAAGTGTGAAGTGTTCATTTTAGTAGGGCAAATATGTTGGCGGAATATAGTATTAATGGTAGGACTCTTGGCAGTGTGGAGGATCAGAGGGATCTTGGGGTCCGAGTCCATAGGACGCTCAAAGCGACTGCGCAGGTTGACTCTGTGGTTAAGAAGGCATATGGTGTATTGTCCTTCATCAATCAGGGAATTTAATTTAGAAGCCGTGAGGTATTGTTGCAGCTATATAGGGCCCTGGTCAGACCCCACTTGGAGTACTGTGCTTAGTTCTGGTCGCCTCACTACAGGAAGGATGTGGAAGCCATAGAAAGGGTGCAGAGGAGATTTACAAGGATGCTGCCTGGGATGCGGAGCATGCCTTATGAAAGCAGGCTGAGAGAACTCGGCCTTTTCTCCTTGGAGAGACGGAGGATGAGGGGGGACCTGATCGAGGTGTTTCAGGTGATGAGAGGTACTGATAGGGTAGATAGTCAGAGACTTTTTCCCCAGGGCTGAATTGGTGGCCACAAGAGGACATAGGTTTAAGGTGCTGGGGAGTAGATATAGAGGAGATGTCAGGGGTAATTTTTTTACTCAGATAGTGGTGAGTGCGTGGAATGGGCTGCTGGAAGCGGTGGTGGAGGCTGATACGATAGGGTTTTTCAAGAGACTGTTAGATAGATATATGGAGCTGAGTAAAATAGAGGGCTATGGGTAAGCCTAGTAATTTCTAGGGTAGGGACATGTTTGGCACAGCTTTGTGGGCTGAAGGGCCTGAATTGTGCTGTAATTGTTCTATGTTCTATAAAAAAAAACTGCAGATGATGGAAATCTGAAATAAAACAGAAAATACTAGTAACAAATCAGCAGGTCAGGCATCATCTGTGGAAGGAAAAACAGAGTTAAAGTTTCAGGTCTAAGATCCTCTGTCAGAACTGGGAAAGAGGGTAAAAAACAAATTAGTTCTCCGCAGCAGAGAAGCTGGTGGGTATTGGGTAGAACAAAGGGAAATTCTCTGATTGGGTGAGACCAAATGAGTTAATGTAGCAGTTGGAAGCACATTATGCTTCTTTCTCTATGTTATACCTTGCTGCTAACAGGGCTGTCGGACATGCTCAGCAGGCCAGACTATACTAACAGAGAGAGAAACTGAGCCAGAGTCACAGGTGGATGTCTGGCAGAAATTGCCAGTTCTGCTACAGATAGAAAGAGTAAATCACCTAAAGTTGGAGAATTGGTGTTGTTCCCCAAGCTTGTGTTGGGCCTCCTTGTAAAAGTGCAGGAGACCACAGATAGAAAGGTCAGAGTGGAAATGGGATGTAAAAATCGGCATTTAGTTTCTCCAAAGTAGAGCAGGCCACATTATGAACACCAGGTGCAGTGCACTAAATTGAACAAAAGTGCAAGTGAATCTCTGCTTCACTTGGAAAGATCGTTTGGGTCCCTGGATGGCGGGAAGGAAGGAGGTAAGAGGACAGGTGTTGCATCTCTAGCAGTTGCATGGGAATTAAAAGAAATTGAACCTGCTCTAGAATGGACACCTAACTCAGTGTTGTGGAACAATTTCACTCCTAAAGTTCCTACTGAAAAATAAATCAAGCAAGGTGTTTAGTAACTCTTGAAGTCAATCTCCTTTCTCAATAGATATTATTCCAGCTTAAAAGAATCAGTTCTATCTGGCTAAATAATTTCTCCAGTATTCAATTTAATATTAGTAAGACGAAAAGTGGTTTCTCAACTCTAATCTGATGTAAGAGATGTAATTTTGTTCTTCTGTCTTTTCATCCTATGCTCCCAGCTTGTTTATTGCAACTTTCTCTAACACCTTGCTGTTTAATGGTTTATTTATTTTCTCCTTACAAAGTACTTTAAGGTCTGGAGCTCCTGCACATTCTTTCCTAATACATCCTTTTGAGTTAAAGGAACCAAAAAATTAGATTAGTCTTGAATTAGTACCATGTTTGTTCTGTATAAATACAAGTTATTTGCAACTAAAGAAACAACTTATTTGATTCATTGATAATTGCTTAAACCTTATCAGATATGTGGGCTATGCAGCAGCAAGTAACATATTAAAAATGACAGGCAATGACCATTTCCACTAAGTGTCCCATGGTATTCAATGGTCAAATCCCCCAGCATCAGCATTGAGGGGTTACTGCTGGCCAGAAACTCAGTTGGACAGCCACATGCATTGGGTTGAGCAAAGGTGAGAGGCTGAGTATTCCAAATCCTGACTTCCTAAGTATCCTTTCCACCCACAAGGTACAAACCAGGAGTCTAATGGCGTATTCTCCACAACTGGAAGAGTGCAGATGTAACACATCAAGGAAATTCGATACTAATCTTTGCAAAGGAGTCAGCTTGAAGGATAATCCAGCCACTATTTTAAACATTCATCTCTTTCACTATCAGTGGACATTGTCTGCTGTGCTTACTATTTCTTGAGGTAATTTGAGTCACTTTGTTGATTTTCTAAATTAATTTGTTTAATTAATTGACAACACATGAGGTAGAACAGTGAGTATCACAATGGATCATAAGTAGCATATTAATATCAATGCTCTATGGAGACATTTGCCGTGATAACAGTTTTATTTTTGTTGTCCTTCTATTCAATACAAAGTGATTGTAATCACTTTTGTTTTGCCATTTCTCATTTGAGGCCTTTCTAAAATTGTTTGTAGACATTTGTCCTATTTTCATGCATTATGTTCTCTTCCTATTAACCCAGACACCAAGGATCTTGGTTCAGGTAATGTACTGATCAATACAAAATTGGTACAAATTGCCAAAAGGATGTCGGGGAATTGTGGGGGGGGTGTTGGGGGAGTGGAGTGGGCTCTTCATTATGGGAACAGTACAAGAAGCCATTGGTGGAATTGCTCTGCTTATTAAAGAGACAGGAAAGAATTGAAGATGATGAAAGCAGTTCCTTTGAACTGGATAATGGAGGAGGGGCATTGCAAGAAGGTAATCTAACCTGTCTTGTTATCGGCTGCAAAGGGCTTGAGGATGGTCACAGCCACAGATGATGCCATCTGTGGAGCCTTTTTAATGATGTGGCAGGGACAGGAATTTAATATAGCGATTCAAAGTTAGTGCAGACCTCACTGTTCTGCCAGACTGAAGATAATCAGGTTTAATACATATGGGAAAAAATTTGCAGCTGTAAGAGGTGACTGGTGGTCTTTTCTTTTGTTTCATGTACTTTGTATTTTCTATCTGGAATTAATAAAATGTAAAAGAAAGAGGTGACCAGTGAGCCTTGCAGCATCCTCCCTTTAAAAACACAACAGTAATAGTAGTAAGCTATACATCATTTACACTCAATGTACAATGAAGGGAAAAGAGTGGATAAACTCTCCCAGCAGGATTTCATGTTGACTGGTGTTAAATATGATTGTACCTGCAACTGAAGATGCAGCATCAAGTTTAATTAATTGGTGTGAATGGAGATTTACATATATAATACAACCAAAGGAAATTACTCAATAAATGAAAAATCATAAACTACTTTCTCCGTGTTGTAAATACAGCCCACTAACCTGATTGTGAAAAGCACAAGGCTCTCAAATTTTTATGAAGAGACAGAGAAAACACACAGACTCCATTTTCATTGAGGTACAGAAGCCTGAAGTCCCACACCACCAGGTTCAAGAACAGCGACTTCCCTTCAACCATTCGGTTCTCCAACCAACCGACAAAACCCTAAACCAAAACCCAGTTTAGCAACACTATGACCACTTTGCACTAAAATGCATTTTTTATTTTGTTCTCCTTTAATTGTGTTCTTTCTTGTAATGAATGTGTATAATTTATGTTTATATTTTTTTGTAAATGCTGCGTATACGATGCTATGTGCCTGTGATGCTGCTGCGAGTAAGTTTCTCATTGCACCTGTGCGTACATGTACTTATGCATTTGACAATAAACTCAACAACTTGAGTTCAAGGCTAGAACTAACGAGGTCCCCTTGGAGTCTTTTGATCAACCTGGGCGCTGAGGTGTATACCAATGCAGCCAAAGTGGTACTTGTTGAAAATTACACAAATTTGGTTTCTGTTATTTATTCAATTAGGCAATGTTCAGACTGTTATTTTCATGAATACTTTTATCCTGAAATAAGTAATTTTTTCATTCAATATCAATTACAACATAACTCACATTTTCCTGTTGAGAACTTACTAACATGTTCTTTGTATCACTTCTATTTTCAGTTGTTTGCTCTTAACGCAATTCAGGTTCCATATAAATCAGATTAAGAGAATTGTGTGGCACAGAGCACCTGCATGTTTTTTAATACCTGCCTCTCCCTCTAGTAGCTGCAGTTTAAGCACTTACTGTATATTTCAGTTATTTTGGCATTACACACAGAGCTTCCTCAGTGTTAGTGGTGAAGCAAACTCGTTTCTCTTAATTAAAGATATGTTAAAACAGCAATAAAAAATAAAAATCACATTTATAAACTTAAGCAGCATTAAATTCATTGAGCCTGGACTACCAGTGTAGTAAACATTATGAGGGTAAAAGTCTGCAGAGATATTGCTTTTGGCTTCACTGCCCTCCTTATGTTAATTGCTTCATACACTACTACACACCATATGTTAAAATCTACTGGCTTTCAATTAGTCAATAATATATAAGCATTGAATCCTTCAATTCGCAGGACACAGATACATTACTGCAATAGTTTGTAATGCAAATAGTTTGATGAATGCCAGGATCCTTGCATCAAACCATATTTTCTCCACTTAAACCATTTTGCTGACAGCAACCCAGTCATATCATTTGGATGGCATCTTTAATCACAAGGCACTATATTGAATTATGTGCAATGAAGATACTCCAGATATACGAGTTAATTTTGTGGAGTTGTATTTCTAAATTTTTTGGATTAATATGAATTTCCTGATGCCAACACTTGAGTTAAAGAGGATAAGTGTAAAATATTGGATGGAATATGCATTGTAAGTAAGGATATAATAAAGGTTTTAGCATTGAAAGACGATACATAGAATCCCAGATGAAATGCATTCTGGGCTGTTAAAAGAAGCAAGGAAGGAAAATTGCAGAGGTTCTGACTACAATTTTTCAATCCTTCCTGGTCACAGGAATGGTGTCTGAGAATTGTTTTATGTTGTACTGTTCTTTAAAGAGGGTTGAAGGGGTAAACCATGAAACTACAGGCCAACTTTAGAGTTGGGCAAATATTGCAGTCAATTCTACAGGACAGTATGCACCTTCATTTAGAAAAATGCAGCTTAATGAAGGTAACGTGTATTAAGTGAAGGTCATGTCTGACTAACTTGTATGAATTCTTCAAGCAGATAATAAAGAAGGTTGATAAGGGCAGTGGCTTTGTTGTAATCTACATGGATTTTAGCAAGACTTCTGACAAGGCAGACTGGTCAAAAAAAAAGATGAAAGCACATGAGCTTGAGGGAGGTTGGCAAGCTGGAGACAAATTTGGCTCAACTGCAAGGAATATTATGTGACAGGTGTTTCAGTGACAGGAAGGCTGTTACCAATGGTATTCCACAGGGCTGTGTCCCTTCCTTTTCATCATATAGATTAATGACTTGGACTTAAATGAAGGGAAGATTTTAAAGAACTTTGCAGATGACACAAAAAAAAATGGCAGTATGATTGAAACTGAGGAGGAAAACTTTCACTTGAAGGAAGAAACAGATAATTTGCTCAGTTGGACAGAAAAGTGGCAAATGGAATTTAATTCAGAGATATGTGAGATAATGCATTTGGGGTAAGAAACATATTAAAAACAGGAATAGACTGCTCTGCCTTTCAAGCCAATTCCACCTTTTAATAAAATCATGGTTGATCTAATTGTAATCTGAACTCCACATTCCTGTAGGAGTATCTGTATTGGTCTATCTTAAAATTATTCTGAGGAAGGGAATTCCACAGAATCGCAACCCTCTGAGTGATCCCTTTATTCTTAAATAGTGACTTCTAATTCTAGATTCTCCCACAAAGAGAAACAATCTCCACATCCACCTTGACAAGATCCTTCAGAATCTTATACATTTCAATTAAGTCACCTCCTACTCTTCTGAAGTCCAGCAAATACAAGCCCAGCCTGTGCAACCTTTTCAAGTAAGATAACCCACCTATTCCAGATAAGGCGATATACAATTAAAAGGAGGATATTAAGTGATGTGGAGGGAAAAGAGACTTGGAAATGTACATCCACATAACATTAAAGGTAGTAGGTCATGTCTGTAAGGTGGTTAAAAAGGCACATGGGATATTGTCCTTCATTAGCGGAGGCATAGAATATAAGAATAATGCTAGAACTGTATACAACACTGTTTAAACCACAGCTTGAATAATGCACATAATTTTAGTCACCACATTACAGAAAATATGAGATTGCATGGGCGAGAGTGCAGAAGTTTATGAAGATATTGCCAGCTGCGGAACCACAAGGAAAGCTTGGATAAACTAGGGAAATCAAAACACTGGCATTCTTTTTTGTGTCTGATTTCCAGCAACTGCTGATTCTGTGTCTCATAGGTCCAACATGTTCTTTCTTTTCTCACTTTAACTGCTTTGTTAATCTTTCAACAATACAACACTGAAAGCATTGTGTCACTTGGGCAACCTTGGTCTCCACAGACACTCCCTTTGTCCTCTCCGCTCTCCCCCCACCCCCCCCCCCCTCGGCTTTTCAAGTTGTGATGGAGGGTCATTGACCTAAAACATTAACTATTTCTCTCTCTGCAGATGCTGAGTGATCTGTTAACCATTTCCAACACTTCCTGTTTTAATTTTTTAATAAGCTAGAGTTACTTTTTTTTGGAACATTGGAGGCTGAAGGGAGAGTTAATTAGAATGTATAAAATGACAAGGCGTCTAAATAAATAGAAAGGAATACAGTATGTCCCTAAGCAGAGCAGTCAAAAACCAGGGGTATGGATTTCAAATAATTGGTAGAAATATTAGAGGAGAAACAAGGAAAACAGTTTACACACAGATGGTGGTAAAGATCTGGAACTTACCACCTGAAAGAGTGGTATAGGCAAAAACCCTCATCACGTTTAAACAGTACTTGAATGTGTACTTGAAGAGTCATGACCTGCAGAGGTGGACCTGGAGCTGGAAGGTGAGATTAGTCAGGGTAGCTCTTCCGTGATCAGCAGACACAGTGGGCTGAATGGTCCCCTTCTGAGTCATAAATGTCACCAAGCACCATAACAGGTCTACAGCGGACGCAATCTCACTGGCTCTCCACTCTGCTTTGGAGCACCTAGACAACAGCAAGACATACTTTATCGATTACAGCTCAGCATTCCACACCATCAGCCCCTCAGTATTAACCACCAAGCTTCTAAACATGAGCCTCTGTACCTCTCTCTGCAAATGGATCCTTGACATCCTCATCGGGAGACCACAGTCAATACCAATCAGTGATAATATCTCCTCCTCACTGACTATCAACACAGGCGCGCCACAAGGTTGCATGCTTGGCCCACCGCTCTACTCTCTCTACACTCATGACTGTGTGGCTAAGCACAGTTCAAATGCATTTTATAAGTTTGCAGCTGACATCAACTGTTGTTGGTAAAATCTCAGATGGCAATAAGGAGGCATACAGGAGTGAGATAGATCAGCTGGTTGAGTGGTGTCATAACAACCTTGCACTCAATATCAGCAAGACCAAAGAATTGATTGTGGACTTCAGGAAGGGGAAGTCGGGAGAACACACACCAGTCCTCATTGAGGCGTCAGTGGTGGAAAGGGTGAGCAGCTTTAAGTTCCTGTGTGTCAACATCTCCAAGGATCTGTCCTGGGTCCAACACCTCGATGCAATCATGAAGAAAGCACACCAGCAGCTCTACTTCATTAGGAGTTTGAGGAGATTTGGTATGTCACCAAAGACTATTGTAAGTTTCTATAGATGCATGGTGGAGAATATTCTGACTGGTGGCATCACAGCCTGGTATGGAGGCTCCAATGCACAGGATCGAAAGAGGCTACAGAGGGTTGTAGACTCAGCCAGCTCTATCACAGGCACAACCCTCCCCACCATCAAGGACATCTTCAAGAGGCGGTGCCTCAAGAAGGCGGCGCTTCAAGAAGGCGGCATCTATCATTAAGGACCCTCACCATCTGAGGCATGCCCCCTTCTCATTACTACCATTAGGGAGGAGGTAAGGAGCCTGAAGACCCACACTCAACGATTCAGGAGCAGCTTCTTCCCCTCCACCATCAGATTTCTGAGCAGTCCATTAACCCATGAACACTACCTCATTGTTCCTTTTTGTTTGCACTATTTATTCATTTTTTAATTTATAGTTTTTTTTTTTATGTCTTTGTACTGTACTGCTGCCTCAAAACAACAAATTTCACATCATAAGACAGTGATAATAAACCTGATTCTGATTTTAAATTTTCTATGATTTTAATCTCTGAAGGAGTTCTATCTTTGTGACACCCCATCTAGTATTATTTTCTCATTTTGAATTTTTGCTCTTGAACACATTCTCCTCATCACAGCACCCAGGCAGAGCAGTGACCTGCAGTAGCACTTTATGAACTGCTGAAGATCCCTGTTCTCTACCAGCTTGAAACAACAATGGCAACTGCCTCCAAGGAAATGGCAAAGGAGATTTTTTACAATATTATCTACATTAATTACATCAGATGAGAATAATTCTCAGCTTCATTAATTTGTGTGGAAATGCCAAGGGTAACAACTCTGTAACCAAAAGCCTTTGTACCATTGCTGAGGTCCTTTCCATGTGATGGAAGGGAGGAATTTGAATGTAGTACTTGGACTGTGTCAGAGTGAGTTAGTCAGCTCCCAGCTAGGGTTCTTGGATTTAGTTTGTCAGTTTAGTTGTGCTCAACTCCCTAGTAATCACATGGCAGACCATTCCAGAGCAGGATTTATTGTGTCAACAGGTAACCTTCACATTAATTTCAATAGCTTCTTTGCAAGCTAGTTAGACAACGCCCTTGTTTAAGATACTAGTTCACACGTACATTTTGTCCACGACAAAAGACATTCAGTTATCAAAGGTCTAATAAACTTTTTTTAAATGTTTCCTATGTGTGACTATTATTGTATTCAGAAGCCAATAGTATGAATAAGCAGAATTGCTTGTATAGTCAAACCTTGTTGGTTTACTGCCACAGTTTATGGTCACTTTATCTGTTGCATGCTAGATTTACAGCAGGGCTGTAGGATTTGGACTGTCACCATCTCACTTTGCCGTGATAGCTGATCCATGTGACACAATCATTACAACAGTTATAGCTCTGGTTATGTTGTAAACACAGAGTTCAGGGACGTGGACAAACAGTCAAAAAGTCCCTCCAACTTAGGTTCATTGTTGGGAAGGGGACAGAATGATAGCTTCCAGGCTTTGCGCAGGAGTTCAGGAAAAAAAACTTCAACCCAAAGTTAACAAAAACAGGCAAAATTAATTTATGTTCACTTTCACAATAATCTAATGTGAATGGTTTCCTGCATCATTTATGAGGAAATAAACTTAAGCAATAAGGATGGATATTCAGTGTTTGTTTTAGACAGATGGCTCCGATTTATTACTTCACAAGTGGTTTCTTCCCATACTACAGGTATTGCCTGCACATTGCTAATCTGACGAAGATAATGTCAGCCATTTCCAAAACACACAGATCATTGTCAATTGCATTGGAGATTAAAGTGGCCTTTTGGGAGGTAAACATCATGGACTGTATAAAATACAGTACATCTCATTCTGTGTAAGTATATTTCAGATAGGATATTAAACAAGACCTGCCTGCATTCTCAGATAGATATAAACAATCCGATGGCAGTATCTTGAAGTAGACTCAACCAATGGTTGTCCCTGAATCTACATAATCGAAACAATTAAATGGTCATTATCACATTGCTCTTCACAGGAGGCTGCTCTTCACAAACTGACAGCCACATTACAACTGCAACAATGCTTCAGAACATTATTTTATTGGCAATGATTGCATTGGGGCATCCTGAAATTGTGGCAAGTGCTGCATAAATCTAAGACTTTCTCTACTATGCAAAATGTTCTACATGGCAAAGACAGGTCACAAAGGAGTAGCAGTACTCCCTGGAGGTGGCAAAGAGCTATTGGATTTGTGCTAAAAACAAGAATCAATCTCCCCAATGTCGTTCATGGTTCTATTGCCTCCGTATCCAAAGAAAAATAGAAGATTAGGGTCAGTACCCCAAGATCTCTCACTGTGCCTCCCTCAAAACCTAGGATACATTCCATCCGGACCTGGTGACTTACCCACTTTAAGTTCAGCCAACTTTTCCAATTCTTCCATGTGATAAATTTTTAACATATCCAGAGCCTGAACTGCCTTCACCATGATTACTTAGGAAGCACCCTGTTCCCTGGTGAAGACAGTTAGACAAAAACATTCATTTAGTATTTACTGTGCCATCAGAAAATTGTGCTTAATGGGCCCCACTTCTCCATGTACCACCCTTTTGCTATTTATATTGATGTTGGCAGCTAATCTTTCCACATATGCTCTTTTTGCCACTCTAATTTTTATATTTCCCCTTACTCTTTTGTAATCAGGATGGCTCTTGTTGGCATTTAAAACCATCACTTGTCACATGTACCTTTTTATTTTGCTTTATCATCCTCCGATCTGATCTGCTCCATCATACAACAAGCTCTGCATGTGTTTGTTTATCTTTTGCCCCTCTTGAGAATGTACATCAATTATACTTAAACCATATCTTCCTTCAAGGCAGTCCATTGTGCTGTTATAGTTTTGCCTATCAACTTTTGGTTCTGGTTTTGGTTTTGGTTCCGGTTCCAATTTACCTGCGCCAGATCCACTCTCATCTCCAAAATCAGCCTTACTCCAATTAATTTTTTTTTAAACTTTAAACTGTACCCTTATCTTCTAACCTAATCCTCATGATGTTCTGATAACCATCTTTTAAATATTCTCTGACTGAAACTTAATACAATTGACCCACCTCATTCTCCAGTTTCCTCGCTGGACTAGAAACATACAACTACTGCAGAAAATTATTCTGGACACATTTTAGAAATTCTGCACCTTCGCCTCTAACACTACTGCCAGATAATTAAAGTCTCCCAATATAATTTCCTGTCTTGATTTTGCACTTTTCTGTAATTCTCCTGCAAAAATGCTCTCTATATCTCCCATTCATTGTTAACCCATTGACTATACCCAGCAATGCAGTAGTCCCTCTACTGTTTCTTGGCTCTAAGGAGTCATAGAGCAATACAGCAGGGATATAGGCCCTTTGGCCCAATCAGTTCATGCCGACCACTGTGCCCACCCAGCTAGTCTCAATTTCCTGCTTTCAGCTCATATCCCTCTTAGCCCTGCCCCTTCAAGTTCTTCTTAAGTGATACTATTGTACCTGCCTTAACCCCTTCCCCAGCAGCTCATTCCATATACTCACCACCCTCTGCATGAAAAAGTTGCCACTCGGGTCCCTCTTAAATCTTTCCCTTCTCACCCTAAACCTATGCACCCTAGTTTTGGACTCAGTAAACACCGAGGAGAAATATTCATTAAAATTCCCACCCACCGCCTGCGGCTCAAGACATTAGGCAACCCTGCTGATCTCTGAGGGGACCTGACCTCTCCCTAGCCATCCTTTTAATCTTAATATATTTATGAACCTCTTGGGATTTTCCTTAATCTTACCTGCTAGATCCATATCATACCCTTTCTTTGCCCTCCTGATTCCCTCTTAAATGTATTCTTAAATCTTTCTACAGTCATCAAGGGATTCATTTGTTCCCGACCTCCTAAACCCAATGTGTACTTTCTTCCTTTCCTTGACCAGAACCTCAATATCCCTCATCAGCCAAGGTTCCCTAAGCTTGCTTGGGTTACCCTTCACCCTAACAGGAACATGCTGCTCCTGGACTTTTGATATCACTCTTTAAAGCCTCCCCCTTGCCATTTGTTCCTTTCCCTTCAAACAGGCTCACTCAATCAACCTCTGCTAGATCCTGCCTAATTCCCTGAAAGTTAGCCCTGCTCCAGTTTAGGACCCTAACCTGTGGGCCTGTCCTATCCTTTTCCATTGCTATCTTAAAACTAATAGAATTATGGTCACTAGAGCCAAAGTGGTCCCTGACTGCCACTTCAGTTACTTGTCCTGCCTTGTTTCCCCAAGAGGTCCAGCATTGCACCCTCCTGAGTAGGTCCCTCTATATATTGACTTAGGAAACATTCCTGGACACATTTCACAAATTCCACCCCATCCAGGCCCTTAACGCTCTAGGTAGTCCAGTCAATACCGTGGAAGTTAAAATCTCCCACTAATGCAACCCTATTATTCTTTCAACTATGAGCAAATTCTCTACACACCTGCTCCTCAAGTTCCCGCTGACTACTAGGGGGTCTATAATACAGCCCCACAAGAGTGACCTTCCCCTTGTTTCTAAGTTCTACCCATATGGCCTCACTAGGCATTCCCCCAATAATGTCATCTCCAAGCACTGCTGTTACACCCTCCCTTATCAAAAAGGCAACACCCCCTCCTCGCTTACCTGTACCGCTGTCACGCCTGTAGCACCTGTATCTGGGAATATTAAGCTGCCAGTCCTGCCTTTCTCTCAGCCATGTTTCTGTTATAGTTGTAACATCCTGGTCTCCGGAGCCAATCCACCCTCTGAGTTCATCCACCTTACCTGCTAAGCCTCAGGAATTGAAATAAATGCAGTTTAACTAAGTATTCTTTTCTATCCCTTTACTGTGTCCCTGGCTATCCTGATTACTAAACTTGCTCTCTCTGGTTCCTGCTTTATCCCATGACTTGCTCCTGCTCACAGTCCAATCCCCTTGCCAATCCAGTTTAAACCCTCCCATGTAGCATTAGCAAATTTCCCTGCAAGGATATCTGTCCGTCTCCGGTTCAAGTACAACCCGTCCCTCTTGTACAGATCACCTCTACCCCAGAAGAGACCCCAATGGTCCAAGAACCTGAATCCCTACCCCCGCACCAGCTCCTCAGCCACGCATTCATCTGGCCTACCTTTCTATTTTTGACCTCACTAGCATATGGCACTAGGAGTTATCCGGAGATCACTACCCTCGAGGTCCTGCTTCTTAACCTCTTACCTAACTCCCTATACTCATTCTGCAGAACCTCATCCCTTGTTCTACCTATGTCATGCAGTGTACAACAACCTCTGGCTGTTCGCCCTCCTCCTCAAGAATTTTCTGCAGCTGCTCAGAGATATCCTTGACCTTGGCACTTGGAAGGCAATGCACCATCCTCGTGTCTCTTCTGCGGCCACAGAATCTCCTGTCTGTCCCCCTCGCTATCAAGTGTCACTGTCACTATCATCCTGTCTGACTGCACCCTTTCCCTCCGAGCCGATCACAGTGCCAGAGACCTGGCTGCTGCTGCTAGCCCCTGAAAGATCATCCCCCCAACAGTATCCAAAGAAGTATACCTGTTAGTGAGGGGAATGGCCACAGGGGAACCCCGTACTTATTGCCTACTGCCCTTACTTTTCCTGGTGGTAACCCATCTATCTGAAGCCTGCACCTTAGGTGTGACCACCTCAGTAAAAGTCTCACCTGTGATGCTCTCGGCATCCCAGATGATCCTGAGTATGTCCAGCTCCATTTCCTTGACCCAGTCTCCCACATCTTGCAGCAGGAGCATTCCACTCCCCTAACTGCCATCCTGCCTACACTGAATCAAGCATTAAGGATGAACAGGAAAATAAAACCTTACTTGTTCTTACCTGCTCCTCACCGAAACCTCTTGAGCCAAAGCCTCAGCTCCTCACCCTTACAATGGCCACTCTGCTTGACCTCACCTTCTTCTCATTGGCTGGTATTAATTTGCTAATTAGCCAATCAACGAGACTTGCCTCTTTTAAACTTTCTTGCTCTCACTCCAAGTCCAGACTCCTGGAAAATGAAACAGGTTAGAATTCCAGGTACAGTTTGTAAGTCCTTAAAGGAATCCTAGATGTCCACTCAAGAAAAGGCTCTTGATTCTCTTTAAAAGGAGATTTTTACAAGGAATGGAAGCTGTACCCAGCCTGGCTTTGGAATTGATCAATTTTCTATCTGATCACAATGGTTGAGCCCTAGTGAGGAACTGATTAAATACTACACAATTTCAGAGCCACCCACATGGTACAGGCAATCCATTCATTCATACACTGGTTGAAATATTTTGATAATCCAACAGCTTTGTGGTCACTAGTTTACTCATATTTTAAAATGCCAGACTGGATTTACTTCTTACACTATCTTATAGAATATAGAACATTACAGCACAGTACAGGCCCTTTGGCCCACAATGTGCCAACATTTTATCCTGCTCTAAGATCTATCTAACCCACCCTCCCACATAGCCACGTGAATGATAGAGAAATGGAGAGCTATCTAAGAGTCTCTTAAATGCCCCTAATGTATCTGCCCCCACAACCTCTACTGGCAGTGCGTTCCATGCACCCACCATTCTCTGTGTAAAAAACTTACCCCTGACATTCCCCTTATATCTTCCTCTAATCACCTTAAAATTGTGCCCCCTCGTGTTAGCCATTGTCACCCTGGTAAAAAGTCTCTGAATGCCTGCTTGATCTATGCCTCTTATCATCTTGCAGGATTTATGTGGATTATTAATCTGATTCCATTACCATCCCACTAATATCTTCTATATGTAGAGTGTGTGTTGAAAGGTTATAGAGATGGAAATCTACATCTTGTTGTATGTTAACAAAACTGGGTGAATCTAACATAACCCTGTAGCAGATGTAAGGATCATCAGTGTGCCATCATGCAATTTGTGAAAGCAGCTCTTAGTGAAGTTTGCATTACTCTGATATTAGGATTACAAGAAATGGGTGTATAAATATGAATTAGAGATAGTAAATCCAATAGTATATGCAGGAGAACCCCATTTACAGAGTGATGAGAAATGGCATTTGCTACTACAAGGAATTGGAACAAATGACATAAGAGCACAGTCAGGCATGGTGACCAAATATGAAAGGCGGAAAAGGAATAGGAAGGTACTTCGATAGCTTTAGGTAAAGAAAGGTGGGAAGAGGCTTATGTGGATCATAGACACTGACATACACCCATTGGGACGAATAGCCAGATTTTGTTTTACAAATGCAATTTATACCTTAAAGAACGAAGGTTGATATTTGACAGTGAATAAGGCTTTTCCTATGAATGGCTTGAATTTCCATTGCAAATCTTCAATCAATGTGTTATGGGAAGTTTTTGTTGGACAGTATTCATGTTTGGTCATCTGTGCTAAATACATACAAGATTATCAGCCAGGAGGTTGTTGTTACCTGCATGCACCAGGCAGTAAATACTCTTGGACATGTTTAGTTTCTTGTCCCTCATCGCCACCTCACTCTATCACCCTTCCTTATGTTTTCAGTTCTGTCATTGTATAATGTCAAATAAGTAATTTTGCAACTGTAGTTCTAAGGTCCTTCTGCGTATCAGCTTGTCCCCCATTTTGTGAACCTGCACCGCATTGTCATATTCCCCAAAGTCAGTATAATGCACTCCATATAAAACACAACAGATGTTTATAGGGCTTGAATGATAGTAAAGTCCAATCTAAATCTTCATGTACCAGATGGTGCAAATTGTCTTATCCATATATAATGTCAATTAATGACCCACAGAGATACAGAACAGTGCTGCATTGCTCAGGCTTTTTGGAGATCTTATCAGCCTTAGGACAACCAGTTACAGTAAACAAAATTCATAAATTAAGGAAACAGCTGTCAAAAGTATAAATAAAAGAATGATAGTTTTTCCACAAGAAATTATGAATCCTCTTGCTAAAAATCAATAAGAGAACAATAACAAATTAAAGGAGAATGAAATAAAGAGTTAAAGGGTACAATATGAAAGGTCAAGAAAGTACTTGAGGGGAAAAAAAAATCGAAAAGCA
Source organism: Pristis pectinata (assembly GCF_009764475.1). NCBI lineage: Eukaryota > Metazoa > Chordata > Chondrichthyes > Rhinopristiformes > Pristidae > Pristis > Pristis pectinata. The sequence goes on along the minus strand of NC_067414.1, from coordinate 26,216,603 downwards.
ACAAAAGAAAACAAGGTATTTTAAAAATATATAATTAAAAAGGTGGGACTTGAGAGCAAAGGATGGTGAATTTCCAGAGGATAATGAAATAATTCTATTCAGTGAGAAACTGTCCTTTACTAAAGGAAATGCTACCATGCAGGACGTAAAGAGTCATACAACCAGACACATTAGCAGGAATAGGCCTCTTCCCTCGGGCATTTAATAGCATCATGGCTGATCTGACTGTAACCTTAACTCCATATTCTCATCTACCTGCCATAATCTTCTACCCCCTCGCTTATCCATGGATTTTGGAAAGGGAAAATCTGTTTGAAAATCTATTGGGAATTTTTTTTGAGGATGTAGCTGATCAAATAGGTAAGGGAGAACCAGTGAATGTAATCTATTTGGATTTTCAGAAGGTCTTTGATAAAGTGTGACGCAAGAGGTGAGCATGCAAAAATTGAGGCATGGGGCACCAGGGGTGATATACTGACATTGACTGAGAACTAGTTGGCAGGAAACAATTGGAATAAATGCATCTTTTCAAAATAGCAGGATATGACAAGTGGGTTGCCAGTGCTTGGGCCCAGCTATTCACAATACACATCAATGGTTTGTATGAGGGAAACAAATTAAATATTCCAAGTTTGCTAACAACATGAAACTGCATGGGATTGTGAATTCTGCAGAGGATACAAAAGAGGCTTTAAGTTGATATGGACAAGTCAAGTCAGTGGTCAAATCTATGGCACATGCAGTAAATGTAGATAAAAGTAAAGTTATCCACCTTGCTAGGAAAATTGGATAGGGAAATGTTAAGATACACCCACAAAGCAAATAAGCAGAGGCAGCAAACAAGAAGACATGTTGGCTTGCATGGCTTTGACTAAAGGAGCAAGGATGTCTTGCTACATTTGTACAAGAACATCCTGAGATCACACCTGAGGAAGTGCAATGGAGGTTCATCAAGCTGAATCCAAGATCAGCGGGACTTTTGTATGAGAGATTGGATTGACTAGGCCTGTATTCATTGAAATTTAGAAGAATAAGATAAGATCTTATTGAAACATACAAAATACTGACAGTGCCTAATACCCTGAATGTAAGGAGGATGTCAGCCCTGGCTGGCAGATCGAGAATTGGTCGCAAGATGTGGGGCCAGTATTTAGGACTTAAATAAGGTGAACATTACTTCACTCAGATGGTGAACTTGTAGAATTCTGTAACATAGAGGCTGTGGAGGCCAAGTTACTGAAGTTATTTAAGGAGATGTGTATATTTTTATACATAAAAGGCATGAGGGGATGAGGAGCTAGTGGGAATATGGTATTGATAATCAGCCAATCCATTTGAATGGAGGACACATATTCTCTACTTCTGCTTTTTCTCTACATATACAAGCACTTTAATCTTAGCTATAAAATATTTATATTCATCACTTCTGCCACCCCTTGAGGAAATGTTACAAAAACTCAAAGCTTGAGAGTAAAAAATTACCACTCATCTTAAATTCTATGCCTGCAGCAGGGACACCTACTTCTAGATTCTCCCACACAAAGAAATACCCTCTTCACTGCCACTGTCAAGATCCATTAGGATCTTATATTTCAGTCAAGTTCTCCTCACTCTTCTAAACTGCAAATATACAAGCTAGCTTGACCTTAAGACAAACAGCCCATGAGCCTAGGGAGCCTATGATCTGCTTCTAATGTAGTAATATTCTCAAGTAGTTGAATGCAAACATATGATATTATGATGGATAGCTAGAAAATTTAGATGTAATTTGAAAGGAGGCATTTTAAACAGCCAGGTTTGACAGAACATATTCAAGTATTTTGAAGGCATTGAGAAGGTAATTGCAAGAGGGTTTTTGATTGCTAAGGGAATCAAGGAGAACAGGCAGGAAAGTTAAGCTAAGCCCAAGATCAAATCAGCCTTGATCTCACCAAACGAGGGGGCAGTTCTAAAGGACCATTTGGTCAAATCCTGCTCTTATTTCTTAAGCTCTTATATTTAGAAATTTTGGCATCTAACTTCAGCCATATTACTTCTGAATCTGTAATTTCTTCTTCGTTGCATGAGACAAAGCTGGGTGGGGTGGGAGGAGGGCTCACTCTTCACCACGAATCTTCCTGAATACCCAAAAGTGAACACATGCAAATATCCACACTCACAATCTATTGTGTGTGGATACATGCTGGATGGAAGTGCAATATTACGGGTCAGTAGAGCATCAGTGCATATCAGATTATTTACAGGGTGGATTTATGTCAAATGGTGTTTACTCAGCCCTTGATCTTGGATTAACCACTTATACAATGGGAAGAACAAATTGCCTATCTACCTCCTCTGATAAAAGGAAGCACAATTAAAATCTTAATCCCTATTGCTCCCTTACCACAATGCTCTGACATTTACAAACTGTTTTTATAAGTTATTATAGTTTATAAGAATTCAGTTATCAGAGCCATATCATTTTGTCTCAGGAATTGTTTAGTTGAAGGCACAGGAAAATTGACACAATATATTCATGAGAAGAGCCTGGTTGACCTGGTGCTGCAAGTGACTTGCTTTAGCACAAGATCTTGAAGATGAGGTTGCATGCACTCTTACTTGCAAGATGCAGAGAAAAAGGAAGGCATCAGCACAACTAATATAAATAATAATGCAGTGGAAAGGTGCAAGTTCCATTTTAAAAACCAGTTGTCATCAGTAATGTTCAATTGACAGCAAACACCTCCCTCTGGTGGTCTCATTGAAAGAAGACTTTTTACTCCCCAATAACTGAGCCTTAAGCACAAAATGGCTTTTGAATTGATTTTAAATGGCTTTTTAGTAGGTAAATGTCTTTTTAGTATGGATGTACTAAAACAATACAAATAATAATGCTGAATTTAACCAAACTCTGATGTTATAATTACAGAGCAATCTTTGTTCAACTGACTTAATACCTTACCACAGATCTCCTCATTCTAATTACTTCAATTTCTCCATTTTCCTCTTTTGAACATATGACACAACCCCCTCTGCAGTCCCTCTCACAAACATGAATGCTAACTACTTCAACCATTACAAATTCTCATTACCCAAATCTATGTGTGAACTCCAATGTCTGCCTGCCTCACTGTGCACCAAATGGTCTTAGATTACAAAAAACCTCTGATGCTGCATGATCAAACCTCTGGTGCCTTCTCTCCAAATCTCCTTCACCATACCAATAGTAAAATGCATTGGTACTTATTCTGAAGTTCTTTCAACATGCTTTTGAAAATAGAATTTTAAAATTTCCCACTTTTTGATCAATTTCTCCTTTGCATGATACCCAGGGGCATTTTAACAGTAGAAGTACATAGGGAGTGCATTTGCAAGCAGTTTTCTTCAATTTCCCATGCCTCTTCTGCAGAGGATCTAAACCTCCAAAAAAAATTAATCCTGTGAACTCCCTAAGCAGAGGAATTTACAGCAAACTATCTCCCTTACTAGTTTGTAATACACAAAGTGAAATCTTGTGTCCAAAATTATGACTACTCAGAAATGGGATGAAAGGCTAACACAGACCACATTTTAAAATGCTAGGGCATATGCAATACCAAGAGATAAGGACATTTTTCAGAAACTCAATACAGTTGAATACATTTTTTTAACCAAAATGATCAGATTTATAATCTGAAATTATAGTATAAATTAACAGACAGTGTTTCTGTACCCAAGAATGAGAAAGAAATCTGAGGGTGGGGGGGGGGGGTTGCTAATCCCATTTTTTGGCCTTAAGGGAGAGTGCTAGATGATACACCACAGGACATCACGCTGGTAAATATTACTCATGGGCACACTTCCTGTCAAACACAACCTAAATTCTATTTAAGTGTTGATAACTATTGCCTTAATACTATCATGCATTAACTTTGTGGGGATACATAAAACTACTTAATTGTATTGGTGCCCAGTTGAATCACTGACCCTCATATTACCAATTTTTTCCTTGGTGGTTCCTCTCCAAAACCGATTCCGAACTTAATTATGAAATGGTGTCCTGAATGGCAACCTACCTATGACTGGTCTTGTCAGCTCAATATAGCCTCAAACAGCTGTCAATCAAAGCTATTACCCAGGCTGGCACGTGACAACTTAATATCCTCAAATGCAACCGAGAAAAGCAACTTTCCTCGGGTACCTTAAATCAACAGAAATGAAATCCCCCCACCCCTATGCCTGATGCAGGGTTTTGACTCGAAACATTAACAATTTCTTTCCTCCTACTGATGCTGCTTGATCTGCTGAGTTCTTCCGGCAGATTGTATGATGCAGTTTAGAGCCGTTGTCTGTCCTGAAATTAAGCCAATATCACTTAGTGTGGCTTTGAGTGTTAGTACCATTGTAAAATATATATATTTTCTACAACAAAAACTTAATTAAAACTTGTACAACGACAAGTCCTTCTCAAACCTCAGCATATATGCACTTCAATTGAGTGAACCAGCTTAAAGACCAGTTGAATGGCCAGTTTTACTTCATTACCAATACACGATGCTCCAGTACGCACCATCAACAAAATACACTGCAGCAATCCACAAAAATATTGTCCATACCCCCCAAATCAGCATCCTCTATCACCTAAAAATAACATTAGCAGCACATCTTCCTTTCCAAGTGATGTATTATCCTGAACTGGAAATATATCAACATTCCTGCATTGTGTCTGCATCAAAATCTTGTAACCCTTAACTAACAGCATCATGGGGTTTATGTTACACAATGTTTCAAGAGATGGTTTGCCACACAATTCATAAATGAAGTTAGAGCTGATCAAATAAACTATATTTATGTACCATAATAGAAAATAAGGTTTTAGTTTCGGAGTCCAGTCTAAGAAGATCGCAAAGATCTCAACTAAAAATATTAGTCTCCAACAGGGAGGAAGAATTCATCCACAGTTACAATTAGCCACTAAGCATTTTCTGAAATTGGGAATGTTTTCCACTTGATGCCAATTGACTTCAGTTTTGTCGAGGCACAGTGTCAAATGTTGACATCAAGGCAATTTTCACAATTCTAGAATTCATCTATTTTGTCCATTACAGATCTTTGACATTAGCTGAAAGTGGAGTCACAGGTAGACAGGGTGGTGAAGGGGGCTTTTGGCACACTGGCCTTCAGCAGTCAGGGCATTGAGTATAAAAGTTGGGAGGTCCTGGTGCAGTTGTACAGGATGCTGGTAAGGCTGCAATCGGAGTACCATGTTCAGTTTTGGTCACCCTATGGGAAAGAAGTTATTAAACTGGAAAGAGTGCAAGAAAGATTTACAAGGATGTTGCCAGGACTCAAGGGACTGAGTTATAGGGAGGGGTTGGACAGGCTAGGACTTTATTCCTTGGAGCACAAGAAACAGAGGTGATCTTATAGAAGTGTATAAAATCATAAGGGGCATAGATAGGATGAATGCACTCAGGGTTGGGAATCAAGAACTAGATGGCATAGGTTTAAGGTAAGAGGGGAAAGATCTAATAGGAATCTGAAAGGCAACTTTGTACACTACATTATGTAAGGATGATATGTATGTAGAATGAGCTTCCAGAGGAATTGGTTGAGGCAAGTACAATAACAACTTTTAAAAGACAGTTGGACAGGTACATGGATTGGAAAGATTTAGAAAGTTATGGCCAAGGGCTAGTAAATGGGACTAGTTTGGATGGGCATCTTGGTTGGCATGGAGCAGCTGGGCTGAAGGCCCTGTTTCCGTGCTGTAAAACTCTAATGACTCTATTCGCAAAAAGCTTGAGGAAAAGGTAATAGCTGATCGTTTTAATTGGAATATGAATATTTTAGCTACCAATTTACATTTTTTAAGGTGAGAAATAAATTGCACGAAGTAACAGGGAATCTTTTAAAACAGGATTAATATCTTTTGAAGCAAATGTGGCCACAAATTGTTAATTCTTCACTGGTGTTACATTTGCACTGCAATTCAATGCCAATTATTGGTATTACCTGTTGCTTAAATGGAGGGAAAAAAGTACAAGATAAGTAGTTAAATTTAAATTTTGACACATTTATACCTCTTCTCTCCTAAAGGCATCAATTTAAACAGTTATCACAAATTACTCAAATTTTCAATGACTAAATCATATCTCTTCAATTTTTGCAAGTTTCACAAGAAATAGCTAATAGAGGATAAAACTATTACCATTACACAGAACATTTAGGGCAAATTCACCTCGGGCAACTTCTTTGTTTGAAGTACATTGCACTTTCTTGCACTTTTTTATTTGCATTTACAAATTAGGCCATGTACATCAGTAACAATTGCAATCAGCTAAATCACAGCTTATACTTGGAGCCAAGAGTTGCCCTTTTTTTTTTAAATACAAGAGTACATATATATCTAGCATGGATCAACTTTAATAAATGGTATAGTTCAAAAGTATTTACAGATTAATTCAGCGTTGCGTATAGTGTTAGCTGGGAAGTGCATCACAGATGTCGATCTTATATAAAAGAAAACACTGTACAGGCACAAAAATTTATATTTGCACACCTCAAATACCAAATGGTCGATCAAACCAATTTCAGGCTCTGAAGCTTCAAATGTAAAAGTGACACAATGGGTTAGAATTTTTTCTTTGCAACTCTGGTACTTGTGTTAAACTCCAACTGAAAAAGATTGAAATGCAAATCTCTGGTAGCTGTATGTGAATGAGTTTGGATGGCCCCTACTTAGCTCCAAGAATAGGAACTCTGCCCAAAATTATTTTTCAGGAGATCTAGAAGGTAATGTAAAATGTAAAAGTAACAGGCACGTGCAGTAGCAACTGGTTTTCCAAGATTAATGGAATAGAGTGAACATTTTTCCAGCCTGGACTTCTAAACCTAGAAGTGCTTGGGAAAAAAAAGACACGTGTTATCAGATTATTTGAAAACACCATGAATTATGCATTTTTTAAAAAAATTATTAGTAAGCTGTGGTTGCTATTTCAGTCCTTCCCCTTTAGATCAGCACAGTCTTACACACTTGTACTACCACAGATAAAGGGTAAACATTTTCTAGACAAGATGCTATGATGTTACACACAACAGGCTAGATATACACAAACAAGCAACATCTTATCAATGTTCTATTGCTCTACATCTTCTTTTAGTTGCAAGATCCAAAGTCCCAGTCTTAGGAATCTGCTTTTCTCTGGCTTGATCCAGATTTTTCCTTGGAGGAATGCAACATTATATCTGCTACAAATGGTGCTGGGATGGCTTCATAAAAGCAGATACATCAAGATCATGACCATTGTTACACTGTTCCCATAAGGCCTAAAAACAAGTGAGAATAAGAGTTATGCATGGCCTGTTTTGTACACATTAAATCTTTACAGTGATAATACAGAACTGAATACACAATCAATGACGCAGCTTAGCAAAAAGGATGAAAATGGAATGCAGGTTCAGTGCACAGACAAACTTCTATTTATAATTGTTTTGATAAACTCTGCATGATGGTGATGCCAAACAGACAAGAGCTTCAATAAAAATAAGCAGTGATAAAAATACAATTCACATGTTACGCTCATTTTTGGCATATTGAGTGCAAGCTAAAAACAAAAAGCACTGGTGAATTCCCAGTCTGAGGAATGCTGCTGTTTCAGCCAATCTGTTGTGGCAAATAGTTGAACTGGGGATGGTGAGTAAAACAAAATAAAAAGCAGAAGGGGTGGCAAATCAATGAGCTAACCACTAAACACACGTGTAGCCAAGAAACTATAATCAGACCACATCACAAGGCAACAAATAGTATTTTATGTACACCACCTCAACAAAGGAGAAACCTAAGTGGTTGCTACAACAAGGTAATCAGAGAAAAGTACAAAACAGCTAGAGTACTCAAAAGTAGTATGAAGTACCTAATAAAATATTGTACATTTATGGGATCTGGGCATACACAGCAAGCTACTAACAAAAAGACAGGTTTTGCAGTGATTCATGGAAGAAGTAAATATTTAACTACATAGCAATTACCCACAAATTCAAAATATTTTAAAGCATAGGATACAACTTACTCTGGTTGCCCTTGTGATGCTGTTTGGAGAATTCAAAGCCACCAACTGACTCAAGATATGATGCATCTCTTTTCTGGATTCCTTGTTGGGTTCCATTACTACAAAATAAGTATTAAATTGTTATGTCCAATATGCAAACTAGGTTTAACCAGAACAATACATATTCCTCTTTCAAAATTGTTCATTTAGAGTTTAATTTCAAATCAGAAGCTCCCTGCAATATTTTAGCATTCCAAGCTCATAACCCTCACTCAGAAATACAAATTTCTCGTTTTGTATTCAAATGCCAAGTATAGCACTAAATATTTTCACAAAAAAATTCATATTTCTTGCATACACTGTAACTGTGCAGGGCTCATTCCCTCCTTTATGTGAGAAATTATGAATGACACTCAATTGGTATCACTCTCACTAGAGTCCGAAGATTACAAGCTCAAGTGCCATTTAAGAAATGAACAAAAATCTACACTGATATTTTAATGTAGTACCAAAAGATAAATGCACCACTGGAGATGGATAAACGAAGTGTCTCATCAGGTGAATGCAAAAGATCCCATGGCCCTATAACAAAGAGCAGCAACATTATACAAAAACAGGAAGTGTTAGAAAAACTCTGGAAAGAAAAACAGTCAATGTTTCAAATTTGTGACCGAACCCCAAAACGTTGACATGTCTCTTTCTCAGATGACACCTAACTTGCTGAGTTTTTCCAGCACTTTTTGTTTTAGTTTCAGATTTCTGGTAACTGCAGTTTTTTTTATTTCAATTTACAGCAGGAATGTTATCCTTGGTCTCTGGCCAATATTCATCCCTCAATCAACATCACACACAGTTCATCTTGACCATTATGACATTGATGTTTATAGGAGCTTACTGTACAAATTCCTTGCAACATTTTCTACATATAGGCTGCTACTTCCTACATTGGCTGTAGTGCTCTGAAATATCCTCATCATGAAAGGTTACACAAATGCAGATCATTGATTTATTAAAAACCCAAGCCACGCTTAAAAAAAACTGGAAAATTCCTCTCCAATCCCTTTGGTGATTGAAGCAAGAGATCCTGATACATGGTGCAGGATGCCTAATCCTGTATAAAGCATTACTCCAGCCTTCCCTTTAAAGAATACAGAGAATAAACATTAACCAGAGGCAGAAAACTATTCCAGAGATCTACTATTCAGTAGATAACCAGTGAAGGTTCTCTTTGCATAACTTATTAACATGACTCACTGGTCCTCTCTAGCTTATCTAGTCCAGTCTCTTAATAATTTTTTTTATATGTTTATATATACCTCAAACTCTACAAATGACCTCCATGCCTCTAATTTCCCAAAAATGTAGAAACCCTGCTTGTAGATAAATAATTTTAAATTGGAAAACAAATTTCCCAATATAGTTTTCTCTAGTCCAAGTGGTCAGATAAGGTATCCTTAATAAATCCTAAGCATCACATCTCTTAATGTAATCAAGCTAAACAGGTCTGTAAAGCAACCTTTAAATAGGTTCAATTTTTACTCTTTTTCTGCGTTTGACATGGTCTTCTACATCAATGGACTATGGTTGGTCTTTTTGGTTAATGATAATGGTAAACTGAGGGATGGGTTGACATGAGCTTACAGATAGTGTGGTGCTGGAGCTGTGATAAATCTGTTCCGTTTAGCAAGGTGGTTTTGCTACACAGCTTATCCCAAAGATGCAGACCAATCAGGCAGAACCTGGCCAGTTCAGTCACTGGTGGTACTATTGAGCCACTCTTTAAACAGATGACGTAGTTCTCCAACCAAATTTTGTGCCCTTACTCTGCTTTTCTTCGCCCCCCCCCCCCCCCCCCCCCCCCCCCCCCGAGTTGGAGGGCTGTAGGTGGCCATCACAGAAGATTCGCACACCCATGCCTGATTTGACACCATGAAATTTCATGGGATCTGCAATAAATGTTGAGGACTTCCAGGGCCATTCTCTCCCAACTGTTCCCACTATGCCACCCTTCTGGTCTCCCCTCTTTGGGATGCAAGGGAAAAAAAAAATCAGACATTGACTGAAGAACAATTCTATGAACATGATAATGTTAAGTTATTGCTTAACTAATCTGTGGAACCAAACCACTGATGCCCAGGAGAATGATTTTGCAGTATCAACCCTGTTTCCAATTGCTTGTTTTACCTGCATGTTAGCTTCGTATATAAAATTTGAGTTCACCTTATTTGTTTTTGTATATGAGCAGTGAATCTTGGCTTATTTTTACCACTTTGGGAATTTGAAGAAAGGGCACACTTTCCATGTTTTAGTCTGCTCTTGAAAACTTGCCTTTTAATGGTTCCACATGAGCTTCAACACCACTCAGTAGAAATTATCATCTGACTTTAATAAAATGACCAATATTTAGAATAAGTTAAATCTTTTGAAATGTGGAATTGGTTGAAGATTTTCAGCAATTTTGGGTTGACTTGCCAATTCAAAGTTTCTATCAGTATCAGTTTCTGTAAACTTTCTCCCAGAGATCCCATACCAAATTAAATGCTATATCTGCTAAGTGACTAGGCCTGGTTTCTTCTTTAGACGCGTTAACACAAAGACACATACAACCAGGCGTACAAGTCATTGAATTTACTGCCCACTTTGGCCTACTGTGCCTGTTGCAGTCCTTTAAAAACAGCCAGCTAATTAGGCCCTTTCCCCCTCTCTCTTTATTCCATTTAAATTCCCCTTTGAAGGTTAATAATGAATCATCACATTTTCAAGCCGTGTATTTGAGGCCATAACAACTCTGAAAACAAAAAGATAACTTAATTTTTTTCCTCTGGTTTCTTTGCCAAAGATCTTAACTCTTAGCAAAGGATGCAGATTTTGAAATTAAATCAACTCCTTGCAATTGAGTTTGTGTGACTTACCTGATTGCTGTTGAACCTGGAGATGTACATAAGGATGATCAAGCAGCGCTGCAATAGATATCCTTTCCTTAGGATTCCGGAGCAAGCATTTCTATTTATATGAAACAAGTTTCAATTCATGTAGTAAGCAGGGACAACACAATAACTTCTAGATTATAAGCCATGATACAAATGAAGACCTCAACTATATGCAATGAGAAATTTTAAACAGTGAATGTTTCTCCCCCAAAATAATTAATATTTAACTTTGATTATCAATGTACCATTCAAGTACAGATATTGTAGAACTGCACCACAAGTTGTACAATAGATAAGACATCAGACTCAACGTGAGCCTTTAATGTTTGATATGTGGAAGTTTATAGGACAGAAGGCACCCAATGGTGTTGACTAGTGTTCTGGACCAATTCAAAGCTAAATCCACCACTTCACGCGATTGCAACAGCACAGCATCTTCTTCTGGTTCAAATATCTACTTTTTCCTTAAAGATGCAAGGATTTCTGCTTCCACTCCACCCTGTGGCAAATCATCTCAAATGCCAATAACCCATTGACTCATAGCTTCTGTCCTTGCATTTAATGACAATTTAAGATTGCCAAAATACTGTTCCCTAATCACCACATAGAACTTTTATTTTTAAAAATCTAAAATGTCCTTCTTTTTTTCCTCCCTCCTTTGGTAGAAAGGCCCTGACTCAAGCAAAGCCTCGTAAATAAGCTTTTCATCCCAAGTCTCATCTTGGTCCAACTATGCAACAAGTTCTTCTCAGCTTTAGAGTTCAATCGAACAGCATACATAACTACCTTGTCTAAGGAAATGGGAAATAAAACAGGGTAACAAAGCAGGATGACTGTATTAGGATTACTGTTTACATGGAGAATGAACTGGAGGTAAATGAGGCAAATGATCCATTCATCAAATCCTGTGCTTCAACATTTATGACTGGAAAAATCAAAGTACAAAAGGAAAATACCAGATGTTGGAGATCCAAAATTAAAAAGAAAATGCTAGAAATATTGGCTTAGAGAGCATCTGTGGAGGAAGAATTCAGGTTGACAAGATTCGGGCTAACATTTCAGGTTGAAGACCATTTGCCAGAATTGAGAAAGAGAAAACAAGCAGAATTATGAAGAGAGTGGGGGAGAGATGGATAGTTATTTCTGATATGCTGGGGCCAGGGTTGCTATGGAAATGAAGTGTAAACAAGGTCATCCAGTCGATGGGATAATTCTAAATACACTCACTTGCGATAGTGAGAAAACCGGGGACATGGCCTCCTCTGTACTGGCAAAACAAAGAGTAGATTAGGTAACCATTTTCTGGAGCACCTGTGCTCTAACTGCAATGCCCATCTCGAACTTCCAGTTGCACTTCATGCTAACTCTCCTTCCCAATCCCACACTGACCTGTCTGTCCTTGGCCTTCCCCATTGCTAAGGAGGGGCCAAGTGCAAAATGAAAGAACAACATCTCATATTCAGGTTGGGTAGCTTGCAACCCAGTGACAAGAACAATGAATTTTCTAATTTCAGGTAAGCCTCATGTCCCCAAAGCTACCCCCTCCCCTCTCCTCCACCCCCCCCCCCCCCAGTGTTCTTCTCCCACACATACTCACTTGTCCTATTTTTCTTATTACTTGATAGCAAACTGCATACCTTCAGTACATCAAGAAGATCCTTTTCTGCAATAGCAGGGAATTTAATGTCATGGTTTAGGTCTGTAATAGCCTGCAGCTTGCTGATCTGGTTTGTAAGGTGCTGAAATGGAGTCTTTCCATAAGTCATGTAGTATAAGATGCAGCCCAGAGACCATACGTCACTCTTCGGACTAATCTGTAATGAAGTATGCAATGAAATTTGAATATTCTACTTGTATACTTTTTGTAAAGCAACATTCAGGAATAGATCTTGAACATTATAATAAAATTCCACTCTTAACTCACCAAACAAAGAAGCCAATGCCTGTACACAGACCTAGACAATACTCAGGCATGCATTGATAAATGGCAAGTAGCATTCCCACTAGGGAACTGCCAGTCAATGACCAGCTCCATCAAGTGAGGGTATAAGTTCCGATCCTTGACATTCAATGACATTAATATCTGAGTCCCCTATCAACATCCTGGAGGTCATTATTGACCAGAAACTCAACTGGACCAGCCACATAAATACCATGGCTACAAGAGCAGGTCAGAAAGTGGGTACACTGTGACAAGTAAATCACCTCCTGACACCCCAAGGTTCAAAATCAGTAGTATGATGGAATACTCTACACTTGCCGATGAGTACAGGCCCAGCAACTATCAAAGAGCTCAACAACATCCAGATTAAAGTAGCCCACTTGGCACCATAAAGAGCTCCCAAAATATTCCTTCCTGCCACCACTGGCAAACAATAGCTACAGTGTGTACTGCCCACAAAATGCAGTTATTCGCCTCAGCCATTCCAACACCTCCCAAATCCATGACCTTTAACACCAAGTACTAGCAGCGGGTGCATGGCAACACCAGCACCTGCAGGTTCCCCTCCAAGCTTCTTAACTCTCGACTTGGAAATAGATAGCTTTACTTCACTGGGTCCAAATCCTGGAACTTCTTACACAACTGTATTGCACAAATATCTTCACCAGAAAGGCTGCAGTGGTTCAAGGTGGCTCACTGCCACCTTCTCAGAGTAATTAGGAATGTGTAATAAAGGATCGTCTTGCCCCACCATGCCCACATCCAGAAAAGTGTACAAATTTAAAAGAAATCAGGTAAGAATGTAAGAAACAGGAATGGGAGAAGACCATATGGACCCTCAAAGCTGGTGCACAATTCAACAAGGCTTTGGCTGAGCAGAGCTAGACTTCAGCTCTACTTTGTCTGTTCTCCATTGACCTCGACTTCCATCAAAGACGAGAAATCTTTCTCAGCATTCAATAATCACCCACAGCTCTCTGGGTTAAAGAACTTCCAAAGATTCACAAGCCTCTGAAGAAATTCCTCTTCATCTTAAATGGGCAACCCCTGTTCTGAAAACATGTTTCCTGGTTCTAGAAACCTCCATGAGAGGAAACACCCTATGGCATCTACCTTGTCAAGCCCCCTTAAAATCTTGAATGGCTTCCAAACTCCAATGAGGCTAGGCCCAATGTGAAAGAGTTTTTTTTTCAGTAAGGCAGATAGTATGTTGGCCTTTATTGCAATTTATTTTATGGATGAGGATACCCAGATCCCTCTGGACTGTAGCATTCAGGGTGTCAGCATTTAAACCGTACTCTTCATTTTTATTCTACCTACCAAAGTGGGTAACTATACAATAAATTCCCCTGTATTATACTCAAACTACCAAATTTTTGTCACCTCACTTTGCTGGTCTATAACCCTTTGCAGGCTCATGGCAACACCTTCAAAACTTGCTTCCCCACCTATCTTTGTATTGCCAAATTTGGTTACAATATATTCAATCCCTTCATCCATTCATTAACATAAAAGGTAAATTGTTGAGGCCCCAGCACTGATGCCTGTTGCATCACACTAGTTACAGCTCTCCAACTTCAAAATTATCCACTTATCCCAGTTTTCTCTGTTTGTTAACCAGTCCTCTGCCCATGCTAACTTATTATCCCAATGGGCAGGCATGGTAGTGTAGCAGTTAGCGTAACACTATTACAGCACCAGCGACCTGAGTTCAATTCTGGCCGCTGTCTACAAGGAGTCTGTACGTTCTCCCCGTGACTGCATGGGTTTCCTCCAGGTGCTCCAGTTTCCTCCCACATTCCAAAGACGAACGGGTTAGGAAGTTGTGAGCATGCTATGTTGGCGCAGGAAGTGTGGTGACACTTGCAGGCTGCCCCAGGAACATTCTACGCAAAGGCGTATTTCACTGTGTGTTTCGATGTACATGTGACTAGTAAAGAAATCTTATCAATGCTACAAATTATATGTGTTCAGTAAATTAAGAAGCACTTTAATTTAAACACTTGAACCCATCTACTGGTTCCTCTTTATCCGTGCTACTTGTAACATCTTTAAAGGACATTGATGTATTTTTCAAACTCTATTTCCTTTTCACAAGCCAAATTTATGCTACGATTTTCTAAATGCCCTACTTCCATTTCATAATTGATTCAGCATTTTTTCCCTTATCAGGTAACTGGGCCACTGTCTACTGCCTTTTTTTTTAAAATATGTCAAACACCAGAGGACATGCTTTTGAGGTTAGAAGGGAGGAAGTTTAAAGGAGGAGATGTAAGGAGCAAGTTTTTTTTACATGCAGAGAGTGGTAGGTGCCTGAATAGATTACCAGGGGTAGTAGTGGAAGCAGGCAGCTTGGTGGAGTTTAAGATGCTTTTAGATAGAGACATGAATATGAGAGGAATGGAGGGATATGGATGATACACACGAGGACATTTAGTATAAATTGGCATCAAGATTGGCACAACATCGTGGGCTGAATGACCTGTCCAGTTCCAGGTTCTTAAAAATAAAGGCATTACATTTGCTGTTTTCCAACCCCTTGTTACCCTTCCAGATACTAAGGAATGTTGAAAGATCACAACCAAAGCATCCATTATCTCTGCAGCCACTTCCTTTTAGAGTCTAGAATGCTGGCCACCAGTTCAAGAGGGTTTGTCATTCTTTAATCCCATTGGCTGACTTTCCCCCCTTGATTATTATTATTTTAAGTTCCTCCTCCCTTTTCTACTATTAATGGAATGCCTTTTGTGTTTTCTATCATAAAGACAAAGTATTTGTTCCATGTCTGTCATTTTCTTATTCCCCATTATCAATTCCTCAATCTCATTCCCTAAAGGATCAATGTTTACCTTAGCTGTTCTCTTTCTTTTTAAATATATACCTTTAGAAGCTGTTACTATCCATTTTTATATTTCTTGTAAACTCTCAGTGTATTTTCTCCCTTTTCCATAAATTCTTTCCTTCCTCTATTTTTCCAACCTTCTGGCCCATCATAAATCTTCATATGCCCTCACTTCCAATTTGATACCATCATTAACTTTCTTAATTCACCATAGATGGATCATTCTGCTGAGAGCAATTATTTTCCAATGGAATGCATTTTGTCGAGAATTAAAATTTCTCCTTAAATGTGCCCTTTTGTATCTACCGACTTACCTTTTAAATCTATTTTTCCAGTCCACATTAGAAACTCCATTCATAACTTTATAATATTTCTTATTTAATTCACTATTTTTTTTTACATGGCTGCCAAAGAAAACCAGCCAAACCTGTAGAAAAGGGTTAAGTGAGAGTGGTCTTGTTCAAGGTCACCCCAAGCTGCCATAGTTGCCCAAATGTCACTTGTTTATCAGCACTGCCTGATGTACAGGCTGCACTATTTGCTGCTCTCAGTTCTCACATTCCATCTTCCTCGTATCACCATAACAGTTATCCATGTGCTCTTACCCCAGTCCTCGCATCACAATAACAGCCATTTACATACACTTACCCCAGTTCTCTTATCACAATAACAGTGATCTACATACTGTCACCTGGGTCCCAAATTATTCATTGCCATTTTTCCCTTCTTTTCCCTTGTAGTTAATGTTTCCAATCTTTTGTAATCCTTCACCTCTCTCGTTGCCCTGGTAAACTCACATCCACTAATATCCCTCACTCATTTCTTCCATTGGGGCACTTAAGTCCCAATCTTCTTTCATCTCTTTATTCATCAGCTCCTATCTGTGACAGATCAGAGTGTCCTTTTCCTTTCTGACATTCCCCACAAGTCTCAGTTTTTATTGTAAACCAGCAATTCATTTTCAAAACATGAGAACAATTTTTCTAGTAGTTTTAACTGCAAGACATACCAAACAGCAAAATATATATTCACATACAGATGAAACCTATTCAAATATAGAACATGCAGGTGACAGTTCTTACCTTTGACTTATGTCTGCTTTCACCATTGGAGAAAATATCCTTAATGGTTTCAGGTGCCATAAAATTTAATGTGCCCACCTGAGAGAGAAATAACATTGATATTCTGAGATTAGTGAACCAATCAGGTTTAAAATCCATATTATGATCAAATTTTCAATGTTCTCTCTTTTCCTTGAAATCCCTTCAAATGTTACTGTAGCTTTCAAAGAAGGTGTACTTATCCAATTTGCTAACCTTCCCCTTTCCAAAAAATACTTGATCAGAGGTAAAAAAATTTTTCTTGCTAATGGGAGACAACTAGAGCGGGAAAAAATTACATTTATATAAACTAATAATTGGAAAAAATCTGTAAGCCTAGGTGCATCACTGTATTGTCCACAGTGCAAGCAAATTCTGTTTCTTTTCCTAGCTGTTGCTTTGTTTGCTGAGTATTTCCAGCATTTTCTGCTTTTGGTTTTCCAGCATCTCTAGTATTTTGCTTTTGAATTATTCCTAGAAGTGCAGTTATTTTTCATTTATTTCAACTGCAGACCACCCTTCTAGACAATTGAGCTTGCAAGCATCAGACTGTTGACTGCAGCATGAATTCGAATTGACAAAACAGTCCCTAGTACAGCTTATTTAATTGCTAGAAGGAGCTTCAGCTTTCTCAAGCTTTTCATTATCTCAGGACACAGGCTTGGTTTCCAATAGTGACTATACGAGTTGCTGTGATCACTGGAAAAGTTCAGGGGAAAAAAAACAATTTTTAAAAAAAAAATCAATTCTCAGATCCTCCACAGCCACCTCAATCTTTTGCCATCTGCAGTGGCAACAAGCCGAAATAAACTGGACACCAAACTTTATACTCATTTTTCTTCCAGAAGTAAAAATGTACAGCTATTTGGATTGGATTAAATTTTTTTAAGTTAAATAATACCAACTTAAAGTCTAATGACAAAGTTATTTGTAAAAATTAATCCTCATGCTCAGGCCAAGTACAAATCATGTACAGTCACAGTGGTTTTATAATCCATCTGCAAAATTTGGCCCTAATAAAATCAACTAAACAAAACTTTGGAAATTGAATAAAGCATGTAATTACCATTTTGCAGAATTAGCAAATAGAGCTGATATGTTCACTTGTACATAGTGTCAAGCTACCAAATTCTTTGTAAAACTCTATATTACTCACCAATGCATCTTTACTGATACTGGTCACATCTGGTTGTATCTCGTTTGCAATGCCAAAATCTATCAACTTCAGCATTCCCTCAACCATCAGAAAATTAGCTGGTTTCAGGTCACTATGAATAATACCTTAAAAAAAACAAAATGCTTTCTAATGTGGCGAGGATGAATTTATGACAATTTTGAAATGCCCACAAATCATGCTGAATAAAATGCAAACTCTACGAAATTCAAGATGCTTAAGAGAAAAATTAACCAAACTGCAAGAAAAACTAGTCACTTGTAACAGAAATTTCTTAGTGATATTATTTACTTAAGCCAGGGAGTTAGACCTAATTTAGTGTTTGTAGAGAAGTAAAATGGAGGGGGTAGCAGGAAAGACTTGGAAATCACAGATACTAGCCTTCTGGTTCCTTAACCTCTGTATTGACAATGCAATTGTTAATTTGTTTGTTATTGTCACACGTACCGAGATATAGTGAAAAACTGTTTTGAATGCCATCCATACAGATCATTCCAAAACACAAGTACATTGAGTAGTACAAAGGGAAAGGCAATAACAGAATGCAGAATACAGTGTTATGGTTACCAAGACAAAGTGCAGTACAGGTAAGCAGATTTTAAAAATTTTTTAGTAATTCTGAAAGTGATGGAATTTAGATTTAAAAAGAGAATGATTATAATAGATGTAATGAATAGATCTGCTGAGAGCAGCTTGCAAAGAGTCATCATGCAAACATATCCCCAAAGTCAAAAGGCCTAGAAAACATTTCCACAGAAAAGGTGACACAAGAGATTCTGCAGATGCTGGAGTCTGGAGCGACACATACAGAATGCTAGAGGAACTCAGCAGGTCAGGCAGTATCAATAGAGGGAAATAAACAGTCTATGTTTCGGGTCAAGAACCTTCATCAGGACGATGTTCCTCCAGGATTTTGTATGTGTTACACAGAAAAGGTAACCATTGAGCATTTTTTTCCTCCTTCCTCCCCTCCCCCACACACCCCCCCATTCACAATATTTATTGTCCAACCCTCATTGCTCCTGAAAAAAGGTTGTTGACAGTCAACTACGTCGATCTATGTGCAAATATATAGAGGCCAGACCAGGGAAGGTTGTCAAATTACCTTCTATGAATGATAGTAAATCAAATAGATTTTCAAAACAGAAACCAACATTCGCAATTACTTAGACAAGTTTTTTTTTTAATTGCAATGTGCGCTCTGGAAAAAACTGAATGTCAATTTTTGTTAAATCTAGTTTAAAACAAACACTTACCATGCTGATGAATTGTGTGAACGGCTTCCAACATGTTTTCCCAATATAGTTTGCGCTCCAGTGGATTGATGACCTTTTTTCTTCGCAGCAGAGTGTTCAAGTCTATATTACCACATTCCATTACCATGTTGATATAATTATCTGTGATCTCACTGTATTAAACAAACAAATTTGAAGGTTTTCAAAAGACAAACAGTAGAGGTGGGGGGGGGTGGAAATAGAGGGCAGGTGGGGCAAGGGAGGGTGTTAGTCTTAGCCTGGAGATGGAAAAGTTGAATTATTTGGGTGGAGCTGTCCATTGGCTGTAGGGGAGCCAATAGGATGCTCCCATCAAAGTCATTCATAGGAGCAATCTATTGGCTCCCTTACAGCTGCTAAGCCAGAATATTAACATTAATATGTATTAATATGGTGCCTTTAACATAGTACATGATAAGCCACATCACATGTTTATTAACAAACAAAATTTGATACCAAGTGACACCATAATTTAGTGGGGCAGCATCCAAAAGTTTGGTCAAAAAAGGAGGGCATAGACAGGTTTTGGAAGGAAAATACAGACCTG
The DNA here is from genome assembly GCF_009764475.1 of Pristis pectinata. Taxonomy (NCBI): domain Eukaryota; kingdom Metazoa; phylum Chordata; class Chondrichthyes; order Rhinopristiformes; family Pristidae; genus Pristis; species Pristis pectinata. The sequence continues at coordinate 26,196,785 of NC_067414.1, read as the reverse complement.
ACAGCATTTAATAATAGAAGCCACAGCCAACAAAAGTAAAACTAATGTATTTAGGAAGTTAAAATATTAGTGAAGTTTTTAAAACCAGTGTTTTGCAGTCATCTACAATCTTCACTTTGACTGGACAAATCGAGATGGGAAAATAATTTGGTGAACAAATTCATTGGGCATTTGAGACTCTGTTCCAAAATAACATGCCATGAAATAGACAAGGGACATTGCACAGGGACTGTTAACTAGATATCACATTGAGGAATCCTTGCAAACGGTGGTTATAATATGATAGACTGTTGCTTTGAATTCAAGCATGACACTTATGCAACTAGCATTATAGACAAAGAAAATCACATGGGTATGAAGAGCAAATTGGGAAATCAAGAGGTACAAGGGTAGTTAAACAATGGAAAAAATAAGTAAAGTATTTCATAATACAATCTGAAAAATAAACAACATGGGAAATGTGATCCATTGTGGCAAGTTAACGAAGTCAATACTGAAAGCTATATAAAAATATAACCCATATTTACTGATGATCCAAAGTTAAGTGTAAAAGTGAGCTGCAATGAAAATAAAGAATCTGCAAAGAAAGACAGGTTATGTTATACACTTTGGCAAGAGGTAGTATAACATTTACTTATCATGTTTTAAAATGTAGTGTTCAGAGGGATTTGAATTAATGTGTATGAAACAATTAGTATGCCAGTACAGAAACCAATTAGGCACATGTTGACTTACACTGAAAGGGTGCTTGGAGTGCAAAAGGAAGTCTTGCAGTTTGTACAGGACAAGGGTGTGGCCATACTTTGAGTTACATGTGCAACGTTGGTTCTGCACCCAAGGAGGTATATACACTTCCTTGTGGAATTGCAAAAGGTTCACAAGATTCTTCAGTTAGAAGGAGGAGAGATACAAGGATAGTCCTAAATTTCCTGAGATTTTAGCTGAGAGAGATAATCTCATATTACGGAGAGCACCACAGGGTAGATCTTAAGAGGCTGCTTCTGGTAGCTAGCACACACAGGACTAGAAGGCAAAGACAGGAGGAGATGGGCATTTAACAAGGAGAAATTCCTGCTCTCAAAAAGGGCTGTAAATCATTAAAATACTCTAGTGAGATGGCTCCAAATGCTCAATTGTTGAGTATATTCAAGGCTGAGTATTTCCAAGGATGAGACCAATAGAATTCTAGACTCCAAGAAAAGCAAAAGATATGGGAAAAATGACAGGAAAGTGGACAGGTTTGAGGATTGGCCATAATATTGACATGACAAAACAAGCTTAAGGAGCCACATGCCTATCCCCGCTACAGGTTTTATTTTGAAAAGATGTGCACAGGTAGCACCCTTATCATTGATCTTGGCCCTAACCTATAAAACCCAACATTATTTCTGAAGCCTTTGGCCTTGTTTTCAAATCCCCTGCTTTAGAGTCTATACTTGATCACCACGTTCTTACATTGCTTCTGGCCCAGAAGACGTTACATAATACACAAAGCCAAAATTCAACTCAAGATGCCAAGTCATCAGGCTTAAAAAAACTACTCACTAATCAAAAAGCTTGATTATCTTGTCACTGTGTGGTTGTAGGCGTTTCAAGTATTCAATTTCATCCTTGTAGCCAGCTATTGCCTGTTCATCTGCATCTTCTAGATTCACTTGCTTAATAGCATACAGTTGTTTCTTCTGATCTAGAACTTGGTACACCTGGTAGGAGTAAAACAGTATATTTTCCAGATAAACAATTCTTCTAATTCAATTTTTCAGTCTGCACCCAGATTAAAAACAGAAACAACATTTTAACTCTACCATCCATAAAACCTCCTTTACCTTTTCAATCCTGCTTATTGAACATTTTAATTATTTATTGGGGAAAGCATAGGGGGGAAAAAACAGAACAATATGTAGAAGCACAGTGTATTCATGTTTTTAATGAAAGGTCTTCCAGTTAGCCTTAAATGCAACTGTTCTGACGCCAGGTCACAGACACAGGTGGCCATCTGTTTCACAGAAGGTGCAGATTTATACAGTCCTTGTAACAATATAAAATTTGTTTTATCAGTCCTTCACATTTTCCAGTTTTTTTTTTCCACTTTCCAACTAACCAGCTAGGGTTAGAATGAATTTCTATTGGGATCAAGTGTATGATCAGATACCTTAACAACAACAATTTGCCTCAGTCTCCTTAACATGCAAAAAAAAATATCTTTAGACAGTCCAAAAGCGTGGTAAGAAAGCACCTATTCTTCAGAGGCAAAAAGTGAGATTGGTTCAGGGGCGTAACAGCTGGTGACAAAAGCTGCTCAAAATAATTGTGTTTAATTAGGATTTCGCCTGGTTCCTTTGTGAAACTGGAAAATACTGTAGGTAAGCAAGAGTGTCAACAACTAATAAACCAACCTTGCAGAGGCTGGAATACCTCTGCAAATTTTAAGTGAGTAGAAACTTACAGTGGGTGGGAAATACAAGGCTAGCATGGAGAACATTGTAACAGTAACACCAGAAAGTGGTGGTATTTGTGTAAATAGGGGTCAGAAGATCAGCTGAGAACCAAACAGGAAAAAGTTGGGCACAACCTGGCTCAGCTTAAGACATACTCAAATTGCACTGGAATCAGAGTCATACAGCATGGAAATAGGCATGCAAGTTGCCCCGATGCATCTTTTAGGGACAAAAACATCAATTATTTTAATCAAAATACAAAATAGAGTAAGACACAAAAGGTTCCTCTGTTCCACAATGCTCCCTAAGACCCTACCATTCATGGTGTATGTTCTAGCCTCATTGTACTCCCAAACTGTGTCACTTCACAAATATCTGGATTAAACACCATCTGCCATTTGTCAGCCCATTTCAACACATCGTAACATCCTGTAGCCCAAGAACACCCTCTACACTATCAAAAACTTCAACATTTATGTCATCTACAAGATTACTGATCATGCCCACTATTGTCATTATTTAGATAAATTTCTTGAGGGTTTGGGACAATGACCAGCCTTCCTTAAGTTTAAACATATCAGATAAATAACCTGACAAAGTGATGGAGGATATAAAAAAAAGTGAAGCTGGGTATTACACACAAAGAGGATAGCTTATGTTTGATACCTCCAGAAGAAAAGCATGATCAAGAGTATCAAATCCCGACTTGGTTCTGTGCTCCTAGTCACTATAATCTGCTGCATAATTCCCTTTGCCATCATATTCTTTTCAACTGCTCCAGTAGTCTCTCATTTCAACCTCCTCCAATTTTTCCCCTTAAGATTCCCATTTAGCATATTTTAATTACATACCATATAATGTAGTTGTGAATGCAACATATTAGGCAATTTTACTGTAATTATTCTTGGAAAAGTCACATTTTGCAGCTAAGCTGAATGGGTACTACAGAATTAAAACAATGTCATTTGGCCCTTTATGCTTACATCAGCTCTTTGGTAGAGCTACCAACTTTGTCCCACTCTTCTGCTCTCCATTCCCATTTTTCTCCTCCCTTCAAGGATCTATCCATTTTTCTTTCGAAAATTAGCGACTCAACTTCCACTATCCTTTCAGATCACAACTCAGCAGAAAGTTTCAAACTGCTTCCAATTCTTGTACCAATAATAAATATGCATCCTGTGGTTACTGACTGTTCTGCCACTAGAAACAAATCTTCCTTTTTGTTTTAATATAATAAACTCCAAAACCCTTTGTGATTTTCAATACATCACATTTCCTCAACCTTCACAACTACAAGGAAAATAACCCCAACTTCTTCCATCTCTTAATCGAAGTCTGGCATCCTTGGTATAATTCAAGTAAACCTCACAACAAGCTGAAGCCCAAGCAGTGCTTTAAAAAGATTTTAATTCCCTTGCTTTATACTCTATTCCTCCACATATAAAAGCCTTAATGCTTCTAAAACACATTTTCAACTTGCCACACCACTCTCAAAATGTGTGCATGTATATCCCAGATGGCAAGGTTTCTCCAGCCCCTTAAAAATTCTTTCCTAAGCCAATCCAACAAAACTGGCAACATATTTTCCAGCATTAAATTGACTGCATCTGCCAAATGCAGGAAATTATATCCTCCAAAAATATGATCCAAACATACTTATTGTTTGTTACATTTGATCAGGTGCAAATGTTGAAATTATACCCTGATGTGTGCAACAGGTCACACATTTAAAAGAAAAACCTGCTTTAACACAGATCCCTTGAGAGTACCACCATTCTTCTTTCCAGTCAGGAAAGCAAACGTTCAATTCTGCTTTCGATCTCTTCAGCTACTCTGTGTGCAGGCTGCACTACTCTTAATCCCATGTGTTGTAAAATACTTCCTTGTTGGGAAAATTGAACAAACATCTACAGTCACAAGGCAATTATGAATGAGCATTCAGACCACTGAAGTTTCTTCTAAGAATGGTCCCAAAGTCTTCCACTGCAGCATTGAGTTAACTGTTCAATGATTCCATGGTTTCTACATGCATCACTGTTTTCCACCAAGATTTATTCCAAGAGTTATTTGCACTGAAGATAAAACATTCAAATGAACATGTAATCTTGTCTTTATCCGAAATGTTGCATTAATCTAACTTAAATTTATGTCCTTCAATGCAATGCTATAGTCTTGTGTTGTTGTAAATCATCTAAAAATTCAATTAATGAATTAATTGCAGATTACCTTACTTGATCCTCCTGTTCCCAGTAATTTTATTATAGAGTAGATTTTCTTTTTAACTACAATACTTTCATCGGTGGAAAATGTCCCCGAAACCTAACCAAATAAAATAATAAATGTTAAATTAAGCTCAGTACAATTCAGTTTCATAATGATACACTGTATTAGAAAAAATGAAATATGTTATTACCCCCAACTGTGGCAGAAATTGAGAAGATCCATACTGTTGAAACTGACCAGGTTGTTGTGGTGTTGCTGCATTAGGTGGAAAATTAATGGAAGATTGGGAAACAGGTGTAAAATTGTTTGGAGTTGAAACCTGTGCCATTGCAGATTTGCTCACAATTGGTGTCTGTGAACTTGAAACAAAAATCCAGAGTGCTATACTTTAGAGATTAAATACAAGACAAGGCATAAGACCAGTCTTAAGCAACTGTAGCATATATTATCAATTTAACAGAAAGAATCATTACCTGCCTGCATAGTAATGAGGCACTTTGGTGTTCGGTGTCTGACAAACAGACACTTTTGAAACTGCACTTTTAGTGGATGGAAATTTCTTTGGAGCAAGCATTACACCAGCCTTCTTCAGTGGTGCTTCACTTGTCTGTGATTTAAGAAAAAACAAAATTAATACATTCAAAAATGCCAACATTACACTTCAGAATTTGTGTAGTCTTCCTTTATTGATTCTGACATTTATAACTGCACTCATTTGGAATACCTACTAATTTTAGTAAAAGGGAGGTTAGTAGTTAAAAGTTTAATTAATGAATCCTCCCATCAGAATTATAGACATAGGAGTACCACAGCATGGAAACAGGCCCTTTGGCCCAACTCGTCCATGCCAACCTAAATGCCCATCTAAGTTAGTCCCATTTACCTGCATTTGGCCCACATCCCTCCAGACCTTTCCTATCCATGTACCTGTCCAAATGTCTTTTAAATGTCGTTATTATACCTCTGCTTATAACACCTTCTGCGTGAAGATGCTCCTCAGGTCCCTTTTAAATCTTCTAATGGTTAATAATCAACATCTTGGAATTGATTATAATTAATAGAGATGATCAATTATCTTACACAAGCATTTGACCTCCATTTTCACACAATCATCCATTTGGCATTCCAAAGATTAGAGGGTTACAAAAACATAGACCAGAAAATCCTGAAGTTGCAATAAAATATTAATTCCAACCTGCACAAAATGAACTATCTGAAATGAAAAATACACAAAAATAGTCTACTACCTCAGGTGACATGTGACTGAAACCATTGCCAAATATCTCTTTCCCCTTCACAGCTTCTGCAGCAGGGCATTCTTGTTTCTTTATCACACCAACATTGTGCACCTTAAGTTCCTCCAACTCCTTTTCTTTAAGATGGTCAGATTTGTTATATTGTACCTTAATTTGATCAGGAATTGCTGAAAGAAGAATTTAAAAAAAAAAATCATACTTATGCCTTCAATTTTGGGACATTGTAAGGAAGTGAATTGCATGTTTTTTTTAAAATGCACTATTAGTTTCACAGGAAGAGTCTGTAACATTATGCTGAATACATCACATGCATGATGTTACATGGAATAAAAGACATCAATTTCCTATAATGGAGATTACAATGACTCTGAAAAGGAACAAATAAATATATTTCCTGTCCTATTTCCCCTTCAAGTTTTATTCACATATTCATCATTACACTTAGATAACTTCCAGAAAACATTATCATTGCCATCACTGGCAAGTCAAAAAACCTGATAAAAACAGGAGATACAAGAGCCTGGGCATTTGAACCCAGAAAAATGTAACTTCATTCTCGACATCCAAGATTAAAAACAGGACGTAAAAATTAAGGGTAGGCCAATCAAACGGTTTTAAAAAAGCTCAAAAAAAATTGCAAGTGGCATAGTTCTGTTGCATTAAAATTTGAAAATATGTAAGGAATAAGCTTCCAGTTCATTGAAATATAACAAATGCACTGACACACCAGCCCAAATAACTACAGGAAGGAAGGAAGGGGGCTTTGTGATGACCAGGTATCTCAAGTGTAGGGAACAGGACTTGCCAAATGTATGTTATGGAATCAGTAGCCAACCAGCTGGCCACTTACCCAGGAGAAAGGTCGACACTGGAAGTTATAGCTAGGAACTGGAGATTTGGCACTGAATCACAGATTGATTTGGAAATCAGTTGTCAGCCACTTTTGGTAGGTTAAATTTCAAGACTGGAAGGAATAATTCCTGCTGCTTCTGTATACAAGCAGTCATGTACCTGCTGGATCCAGCTGTTCTCGTCTCCCTTCAGATACTGGGTTTCCAGAGTTCTGAGGAATCTGACTTTCAGCCATTACATCTGAAAGGTTAAAATGCGAAGCGTACAGACACAAGGATCAGTTGAAGTTAACCTGCCTTTTCCGCTGTTCTCCCTGATATTAAGTTAGGAAGTTAAGGGCTTCCACAGGAGGTTAGAGTTATATTCTATTGTGCGTCATTCCAAGTGGCTAAAATTCCCCTCACCACTACTGCAAAGTACAGAAAGCAGAGTCTTTTCCAAAATGTTTTACCAGATCAATGGATAAGAAAAAAAAATAGGCCATGCAATCCCTCAACACAAGAAAACAAAAGCAGGAGTAGGGCACCAGGCCCCTCAAGCCTACCCTGCCATTCAATATCATCATATCATCTATGTTGGCCTCAACCCATCTTCTGCATCAGTTCCCCTTAACCTTCAAGATCTTTCAAAACATTTATGCATCTCCATTACTTTTAATGATCTAGCCTTAACCATTCTTCTTTTCAAAAGATAACTTGTGTGCTGTCATTGCATAATGTGATAACTCCTCATTCAGAAATTTTTGAAAACGGCTAACATTCATGACAAATGGAATGTTGCATGCTAAAATGTAAGTAAAACAAAATAGGGACCATTACCTTGAATCTAATCCTGCAAACACTTGCAAAATTCAGTGAAATATGGCTGACCGACTTTGCTGGCAATGCATCAGCCTCTCAGGATTTAAATAAAAAACACTAACTGTCACTTCCCCTCTTCCCCACCATAGAAAATACACTTTAGGTTTAAGCACCATTAAGCTCTCAGCTCACATACCACACAGTGATTTATATATACCCCTTATTCTTCCAAATAAAAAAGGTAAAATAATCCTTTCATCATAGGTGTTCATTAATAATCAATGCACAACATTCAAGTCAATTAAGTTAAACCAGCAGATTTTATTAAACGCATACCTCCTGGCTTTTTTAAAGTAAATGGTCTGCCACAGGAAAAGCTGGGGGAGTTATTTTCACTGCCATCTGTTGGACTTTGCGAATCTAAGAAATTGACACCACATGAACTGTACTGAAAGTATAAAATAAACATTAATTAATTTATAATACTTGGCTGGCAGAACATAAATAGAAGCAGTAGTAGGCTATTCAGTTCTTTGTGCATGCCCCATCATTCAGTAAGATCATGTCCGATGTTTTACCTCAGCACCACTTTCCCCCTGCACTAACCCACATTCTTTAATATCTAAAAAAAATTATCAACCTGTTTTGAGTGACTAAGTGACCACATCCCTCATGGATAAAGAATTCTGAAGATTCACCATCCTCTGGATAGATAAATTTCTTCTCAACTTCATTTTTTTTAAAAAAACACACTTCAGAGATTAGTGACCAAGATTAATTACAGTGAGTGAAAGTAAAACTTGCATACTCATTATTTCTACAATTCCGTATTTTATATTTTTCCAGATTTCCTTTACAAGTAGGCAACACCTCAAAGACAAATTACTTTATTTAAGTCCTGAGCATAAACTAATTTTGGAATAAAAGCTGAAAATTCTGGAAAAAAAAAACCATGCAAGGAGCTTCAATATCTGGAATTTGCCTTTCATCCGTCCAAAGCCATAGTAGAACCTGCAGATTTTCTGACATAATACCACTTCATACACTTGTACTACAAAAGAATTCAAAGGAATGGACAATTTTACGATATAGCAAGCTAACAAGGCTATTAATATTGTTAATCTGAAATCTTGCAAGTTGTCAATATCAATTATGACATTATCAGGAGGCACTCAAGAAACAAATGTTTTATAGGAAGGAATGACTTCACAACGAGCTGACCTAGAAGTATTAGACTCTCTTGGCTACCCGTCTACAATGTTAACCCAAAATATAATAAAATGTGAAATAAGTTACCTTCAAGTCAAAGGCACATAAATCTGCTTGAGGTAATGCAGACAACTGAGCTTGTGCTGGTTTTGTTGAACAGGTTTGGCTGAAAAATAATACAACAATATGTTGTCCAATAAATGAAGCACAACCAATTAGATTATGAAGTTTGAAGTATTTCTGCAATCTTATTGCTGCAAGAAGTAGTTTATTTTTAAACCAATGCTATGTTGCCACAAATTATCTGGCAACTAAATTATTTCACAATTGACTAAATGCCAAAAATCTCAAGTACTGTTCAGTATGAAAGTCAACACCACATTTGAAAAAGCCACCCCTTAATAATCTGTTTTTAAACATGTATTCAAGGTCACTAGTTAAATAATTATGATCTTCTTTTAATACTTACATCTTTATGGAAGAAACATCCATTCTCCTTGAGCCACTCACTGCTTCATTTATTGTTGGCTGAAAGGGGGCACCATCTGCTTGCAAGATCTATAAAAATAAAAGGATTTTTTATGTTTAAGGGCAGCAGGGTTGGGATTTGCACTTGCTGTGCTGAGCCAGTGTTCTTTTACAAAAAAATATTAATTTTCCAACTTTGTATAAACAACAACCTTGGTTTAACCTAGTGTCAATAACCCTTGCACATTCAAGCATAAATTACACATTGACCCAATTTTGCATAGATAGTTAAGATAGGCTAAAAGCATTCACCACTCTTAACAGACTAAACAAAACTACAACTTGCACTACAAGTACATTTGCACTGTAAAACAAGTACCTTGTCGAAAGGCTCAGCATTGAAATCAACAAAAAGCTTGAGGTTGAAGTTCCTGCTTATCAACTATCCACTAAAATTACTGTGTAAATCCAAATGAAAATGTTAGAGTTGATGCATTCAAGAGTATGAGTTCTTTGTGCCATGATAATTATTACACACACACACTCTCTCTCTCTCTCCTTGGCCTTTGCTTTGCAATTTACTCGTGTGTTGCTCATTCAAAAATAAGAGTGCAAATTCTTTAAAATGTATATACTTTTTAATCCCAATTATTCTGCTTACTGAAGATTCATCATCCTTCAGATTGCATCCTCCAACATGACTGGTTGAAGAGTCTTTTACCTGCTCAGATATTACAGATGTGTCAGGCTGAAGGAGCATGTGTGGACGATGCCAAATTTGAGCAAGTCTCCATACTAAAATTCTGAACAGCTCATTGGCAATTCCCTAATTCAAACATTATTCCTTGGTGCAGATTTACCAATGGGTCTCAAGATGTCTTGGAAGTCTGATTCTGGAACCACACACCCACCTACTGAAGGTACACAGGTATTTCCATCTGGCTTTCATTTTTTCTCCTCAAAGCTGCCATTGCCTGACAAGGACGTGGCATCACTGAGGCTGAGTGGTTTGCTCCTCCCAGCTTGTGACTTCTACACCTGTATTCTTGAGATATGCTCTCAGCAGTGTCTTTCTAGCTATTCTCCCAACTATAAAGTGATGCCTGGCCACGTGAGATCAGGAACCAAGCGGCTTGTTTAGAGAATCCAAGACAAACATCCAGTGCTTTTGTTACTTCCCTGCTTATTGCACAATCCAGACCACTGAGCTGTTGTGAAATCTCATGCATCTGAATCCATTCAACCAAAAAGCAGCACAAATCAATAAATTTAATTCAAACAGCAATGTTAAATTATCAGAGGTAAACAGTTTTTCCCACTAAAATCTTAAAAATGATTCAACTTGGGGACACCCAGCAAAATAAAACAATCCAAGGAAACTGTAAGCAGTTATGTGTATAGCATTTGCACTGTCAGAAGTGTCGCTTATATCATTTAGATAGCCTCATTCCCTATTTATCCTGCATGTCTTTCAGTCTTCTGTAGTGGCACCCGACCAAAGTAGAAGTTTTAAAGTATTTCAATGCTTGTTCCCAGGTTCAATACCTGCCAACCAGCATCACAGCTCAAGGCAATGTCCAAACTTAGGCTTTGAAAGACTTAGTCTTTAAATAAAGCCTTTACAAAAAAAGGTATTATAAAGCAGAACCAATGGATACATGCAAATGTGTCAACAAGCAATTTTATATTTTGAACTTTGCAAAAAAAAATTAAATTTAAAAAAAATTGGCCTGAAACATATGCAGTCTGTTTTCAAAACAAATTGAGCACAAATCAGTAAGCAATCACATCAAGGGGATCAACCATTTAAATTGGAGGGGAAAAAAATGACAATTATTTGCTAAAGATATTACAGTTAAGAAATACTTAAGAACTTAGATAAAGTTTGTGAAATTTTCTACCTTGGTACCACTGCTGTTTTTCAGCGGCTTGACTGTTTTCTGCTCCAATAATGATATATCATTCTCTTCAGTCAAGTTGTCCACATCAGCTCTAATGGTATAGAAAATAAAAATTAGTAACTGCGTGGCAACTTAATCCTATGCTCAAAGAAAACAGCTTTTAACACAAGAAACAGTAACCTTTTACAAGACCTCAAGCTTTTAGTTTTCTATTCCATTCACATCTCCTCAGTTAATGAAGCAGCTGATACCACAGTCAGCAAGACCTGGACAACATTCAGGCATTGGCAGATGTCGGGTTATGGATGTAGCAAGTAACATTCATGGCTCAGTGAACACCAGAGTCTAGCCAGTTAACCACTGACATTTCCAAAGCCCACACCATCAATATCCGTATTTATATGGATGATCCAGTTAAAGACTGGGCATCCTGGGGCAACTTTTTTCGCTCCTGGCATAAAGGCCACACCACCATCTAACAGGCACAAATCAGGAATGTGATTAAACTTCTCATGCCTGCTTGACTGCAGTTTCAACACTCACAGCTCAATGTCATCCAGGACAAAAGCAGCCTCTTTGACTTGCCCCCAAATCACTACCCTGTAAATTAACTCATCCCACCACCAGCACAGCATGGCTGTAATGTGTATCATGTACAAAATGCAATAAAGTTTCTTTGACAGCACCTCACAAACTAGTAAGTTTTACCAAAAAAAAGACAAGGGCAGCAGGCACATGGGAGCATGATTGCCTGCCAGCTCCCCTCAGTCTCAGAAGTTCTTAGCTTTCAATATAATTATTGTTCCTTCATCGTCACTGGACCCAAAAGAGAGTGAGTTATAAAGCACAGAAAACAGGCTCTTTAGCCCAACTAGTTCATGCCAATTAATTTGCCTCACTGAGCTTGTGCCATTTGGCTGTTTGACCATATCCCTCTAAACTTTCCATTCCAATGTACCTGTCCAAACATCTTTTAAATGTCATAATTGTACCCGCCTCTATAACTTCCTCTGGCAGCTCATTCTATATACACACCACCAAGAAAAACTTGCCCTCAATCCCCATACCTCAAGCCTATGCCCTCTAGTTTTAGGCTCCCCTACCCTGGGATAAAGACTGAAAATCTTATCCATGTCCCTCATGATTTTATAAAGCTCTAAAATGTCACCCATCAGTATCCTTCACTCCAGGGAAAACAGTTCCAGCCTATCAAATTGCTCCTTATAACTCATTCTAGACAACGTCTTTGTCAATTTTTCTGCACCCTCTCCAGCTTAATCACAACCTTCTTATAATGCGGTGACCAGAACTGCATAGAGTACTTCAACTGCAGCCTAACAAGTAATTTGTACAACTGTAACATGATGTCCCAAGTCCTACACTCAACGTCTTAGCCAATGAAGCCAAGCATACCATAAGCCTTCTGCAACAGTGTCTACCCATGTTGTCACTTTCAGGGATTCATATGCTTATACCCCAAAGTCTCAACTATTCAACAACACTCCCCAGGGCCTTGTCATTTACTGTGCATGTCCTGCCCTGGTTTAACTTTCCAAAATCCATCACTTCACATTTGTCAGAGTTAAATTCCATCAGCCATTTCCTTGTCCATTTTCCCAGCTGATATAGATCCCATTGTAACCCGAAACAACCTTCTTCACATTATACCACCAATTTTGGCATCATCTGCGAACTTACTAATCATGCCACCTACATTCACATCCAAATATCTATGACGAACAATGAAGGACCCAGCACAAATCCCTGTGGCACATCACTGGTTACAAATCTCCAATCTGGAAAAAACAATCTTCCACTACCACTCTGCCTCCTACCACCAGGCCAATTTTGTATCCAATTTGCTATCTCACCCTGGATCCTATGTATTCTAACCTTGTGGACCAGCCTACCACACAGAACCTCAAAGGCCTTGCTAAAGTCCGCACAGACAGCACTGTGCCATTGTCAATCCATTTGGTCACCTCCTCAAAAAAAAACTCAATCAAGTTCATGAGACAAGATCTCCCACAAACAAAGCCATGCTGACTATTCTAATCAGTCCTTACCTTTCCAAATGTAAATAAATCCTGTCCCTCAGAATCCTTTTGAAGAACTTTTCCACCATTGATGGAAAGCTCACTAGCCAGTAGTTCCTTGTCTTGCCCTTGCAGTCCCTCTTACATAAAAGCACAACATTAGCCTCCCTCCATTCTTCTGGTATCTCACCCTTGGCTAAAGAAGATACAAAAATCTCTGCCAGGGACCCAACAATCCAAAATGTTCAGGATATACCTGTTCAGGCCCCACGGATTTATCCATTTTTTTGCTTTTCAAGGCTACCAACACCTCCTCCTTCGTAATGTCAATGTGCTTCATGATATTACTGTTCTCTTCCCTGAAATCACTAGCTTCCAGATGCACATATTCCAAAAGCTACTGTTAGATTTCCTTAGTTACATTTTGAGTGTTGAATGCTTCATTATTATTCTCACTTTGCATCAACAGCAGGCAATATTTCCTTTAAGTTGACGGTCTTATCTTTTAGATACTTCTACAAGAAAGAAAGCAAGATGCCAATAGCCTATATTGGAGATGTCGCAACAATATTTCAAGTCCACTTACCAGCTTAGTTCACGGACTCCCCCCACCCCCCCAAAAAAGTTCTATTAGTATACTCTGCCTCAAAATATCCACTAAAATATGTCAAACAAAGCATTTTAAGAGCAAATATGAAACAAATTTACCTCAGTGATGGAACAGGATCAAAGTGTAATTCTCCAGAGCAATTGCTGTTTTTCCTGACCTTGTTTATTTCAACATTATTAGTGCTTGGTGTAGTTTTAATCACAGGCACTATGAAAGAAAAAAAAGTTTTAAGATGTACAAATATTCTATTACAAAGTGAGGATTTCTACCCAAAACTTGCACAATTTACAAAAGTTTAAAACAAAATTTTCTTGATTGTGCACTACAGGTAAAATTGTGCCTAATAGGTACATGGAGGGGAGGAGCCTGGAGGGATATGGGCCAAACACAGGAAATTGGGACCAGCTAGGTGGACAACATGGTCGGCATGGACTTATTGGGCCAAAGGGCCTGTATCCATGCTGTATTGCTCTGACTTAAAAAATATGATGCTATCATCACAGCCATAGAAAAAGTATTTACTCTAAATTCCTCTCCAAATTAGTGCAAATGTTTCTTCCTATCACACAGCAAAATACCATCTCGCTCCTTTGTGATCTCAATCACATTCCTGTAATACTCAAATCAAGTGATTGCGGAAATTATGCAACTATATTCTAACATACGAAATATATGCTAATCATGCATAATCCAAGAGAAAAATATTCAAAACAGTTTAAAATGCCAAGTAGTACTAAAAAGAGCATCTTATTCTTCCAATGTTGTCTTGCATACACTTTTTCTTGCATCCCCAAAACAACCAACTCACCAGATACATTTTCTTTATCCCAATCGTCACATAACACAAGCTGTGCTTTCCCCTGATTCAAGTTTTGAAAAGCAACTTCCAATAGTTCTAGTGGTTTTGCTTTGATATCCAATGCTTTCTGAAGAATGCTTCTACACTTCCGAACAGAGCCTGTCAAAAGGCAATAACTTAATTACTTAGTTTTCACAAATCTGTAACTGCACTGTTATTAAATGTTTTCAATGATAAAACTAGAATGAATACAGACCTTGATCCAGCTCAAACTGCGCATATGCTACATGCACAAAAGCAAATTTCTTACAGTTGACTCGAGCCAGGTTGAACTGCTCCTGTGCTTCATCCATATCTACAAAACTGAGGGAGAGAAAAGCAAGTAAAGTTTCTTGAGCTTACATAAAGATAGCAACTGAAAACGAAATCTTCAATTACTCACTCAATTTGTGTGCAACTCTTAACCCTTTGGACACTTACCAAGAGATTACGGACTATTTCCGTATTGAGATTTTCATGCATATTCAGTGCTCATTCTAAATAGTTTTCATAATTATTTAGATGTAAAAAAAACTGCTAATATTATTTACATGAACAATGCAAGAAATTTTTCATCACAATGCAAATATATTGGTGGTATATACACATGTTGCTCATTCAAAGAAAAGTCTACATACTTGTCAGTTTTCAGTTTTGATGCATGTACATTTTACCCATATACATTGTACCCATATAGATTGTAAATAATCTAACAATTCTGTGAATTTATATTCAATTAGCCCTTTCACCCTTCATTCAATTTTCATCTCTTGATACTTCCTGGCAGTTATTTAACATTTCATGCAGCTCAGAAAAAACTTGGGACCAGCAATTGATTGAAGGGAGAAAGAAGAAATCAATGAAGTCCTGGGAGTACTGCAATATGTCAAGGATTTGCATACACTGCTCTCCACTACTTAGCAAACATTTACTTAACAAATCTTCGCCACAATGAAGGTTTTCTTTCAAATTTTAATTTATCACTAAAAGGTTTCATTTGCAACAAAAGGAAAGGAATGGAGTGCAGATGCTGGAATCTGGAGCAAAAAAAGTAACATTCAACAGTCATTTTGATTGGGTCAGTGGGAAGGAGTCAAAAAAAAAACCCCATTCAAAGTGGGGGGAAAAAAATCAAGCACCTGCTTTCTTCCATCTGGTGGTAATGGACATTTGGTGAATTATTAATCTTTCAATTTGTAGGCTTCAGCACATCAAAATCAGGTCAGTTTGCTTTTGATTTGCTGCATCCTTACAAGGAATAGATTGACTTCTTTCCTCATCATTCATGGCAGCTGGTATCCCCTACTAAAGATTTTTTGTATAACAATAAGGTTGTTGAGAAAATCAACCACCCTTTTTTTTTTAAAAATGGGGCAGAGCCATATTCAAGAAATTTATAATTAAAAAGTCAAAAGTAGCATGTTGACAAGCTAAGGGTTTTTTTGGAGAATTTTAAATTTAAACAAAGCAATCAAACAAGCATTTTGGAATCCAAGATTTATACCAAAACAAAAGGAAATGAATCTGTAAAGAGAGTTTCAGAAGTAAGAGGCAAGGAGCAAAACTTCAAGGTATTCTAATGATTAATCTCAAGTAATTCCTACAATTTAAGCATCTCACAAATCAAGCCAAATTTGTGGACCCAGACTCCCGGACTATTGAAGTTTGTTTTGGGACTAATGAAAATATCATGGAATTGGTTGACAAAGGAAAGAAAGCAACATCTATACAAAAGCAAAAAATGCTTCATCCTGTCACTTAACTTCTATTTTCACCTGAACATAAAACCTTTTTGCCCTTTTCTCCCCTTCACCCACTTCTGTACTTACGGAAAATTCCTTTTTATTCCTAATGAAAGGAAATCCAAAATATCAACTTTCTTCCCCACAGATGTTCAGACCCACTCCAGCATTTGACGTTCTTAACCCCATTAAATTTGACAAACATATCAATCCTACGTAGAGAGGCTTGGTCAAAAATGGAATCAAGAGGATGATTTTGGAAGATGGTGCTCTACAAAGACATGTTGGAGAAGGAATTCTAGCTGATCGAAACGACAAGTGTTGCAGTGGCAAAAAGGGAGTGGGAGGTCCAGGATGGCAGGGGCATGGAATGATTAAGTACCAGTATGTGCAATTTAATTTTGAAGTATCAGGACAGCAGAAGTCATTGTTGGCCTCAAGAACAGTTCTGATAGACAATGTGATTCGGGAGTTTTAGATGAGCTAAAGTTTACTGAGGGTGGACATGAGGGTGGCATCATTAAAATGAGTTTGGGTTAACAAAAGGTCTCACACAAAGAGGGTCGAAGTATTTCAGCATAGGATGGGTTGTGAAATACCTTCTTACACTGAATAGATCAGTTGCAATAACAAAGAAAAGAAATGATTCGGAATTTACCAGACAAAGCAAAAGGCTACAGTAAACATTCAAGAGAAGCATAAGGGAGCAAGCTCCCAGGAGAAAGTACTATGTAAATATAGATAGGACAACGCTGGCAAATTTGAATTGTGTTAAGTATATAGCGTAGCGGTTAGCACAATGCTATTACAGCACCAATGACCCGGGTTCAATTCCGGCCACTGTCTGCAAGGAGTTGTATGTTCTCCCTGTGTCTGCGTGGTTTTCCTCCAGGTGCACCGGTTGCCTCCCACATTCCAAAGACTTACAGATTAGGAAGTTGTGGCCATGCTATGTTGGCGCCGGAAGCATGGCGACACTTACAGGCTGCCCCAGAACACTACGCAAAAGTTGCATTTCAATGTACACGTGACAAATAAAGATATCTAATCCTGTATACACAGTCCTAAGAAAAAGTGGCAAGTCCAAGAAGGAATGACATACATTATGTTATAAAACCTTCTAAATAAACAAATGGAATTTCACACTTCATCTTACAGATCAGTTAACATAAGTGAAATTTTAATAATTATAAATTACTTGTAGCAGTAAAAATTTTAACTGGTGCAACAACAGGCAAGTGATAGTTTCCTATAATCTATTGCCACTGCAATAACATGGTCACAGAATGATCAACAATGTATAAATGCAGAATAAATTCAAACAATAATTGTCTCTTAAACATCAGCATCTTAAATAGCAACAATGATATTCTAAATTGTTCAGAAAAAAATATTTGAGATAATCTACAAGGCAAAAAGGGAACATTCTTCCCAGAGGAAGAATGTAAAAAGTTACAGGCGACCCCCATGTTCCGTGATTTTATATAACGTGAAGCCACATCATTTGCGCATGCCTCAAGAAATAAGAGTTGGAAACAAAAATAGAGAGTAAAGGTAGGACCGATTTGAGACAAAGGTGGGAAGATGTGCCTGGAAGCTGTGGAAATGGGCGAGGTTCTCAATGAAAACTTCTCTTCAGTACTCACCAAGGAGAGGGGCATTGATGACGCCAAGGACAGTGTTGGTAAGGTTAATGTTCTGGAGCATGTAGATCTCCAGAAAGAGGATGTGTTGGAGCTGTTAGAAAATATTAGGACAGATAAGTCCCCGGGGCCTGACGGAATATTCCCCAAGTTGCTCCGCGAGGCGAGGGAGGAGATTACGGAACCGTTGGCTAGGATCTTTGAGTCCTCGTTGTCCATGGGAATGGTACTGGAGGATTGGAAGGTGGCAAATATCGTCCCCTTATTCTAAAAAGGTAGTAGGGATAGTCCAGAGAATTATAGACCAGTGAGCCTTACATCTGTGGTGGGCAAGCTGTTGGGAAGGATTCTTAGGAGATAGGATCTATGAGCATTTGGAGAATCATGGTCTGATCAGGGACAGCCAGCATGGCTTTGTGACGGAAGATCATGTCTCACAAGTCTGATAGTGTTCTTTGAAGAGGTGACCAAACAGATTGATGAGGGTAGTGCAGTAGATGTGGTCTACATGGATTTTAGTAAGGCATTTGACAAGGTTCCACATGGTAGGCTTCTTCAGAAGGTCAGAGGGCATGGGATCCAGGGAGGCTTGGCAGTGTGAATTCAGAATTGGCTTGCATGTAGAAAGCAGAGGGTTATGGCGGAGGGAGTGCATTCAGACTGGAGGGCTGTGACTAGCGGTGTCCCACAAGGATCAGTTCTGGGACCTCTGCTTTTCGTGATTTTTACTAATGACTTGGATGAGGGGTAGAAGGGTGGGTTGGCAACTTTGCAGGCGGCACAAAGGTTGGTGGTGTTGTGGATCGTGTGGAGGATTGTCGAAGATTGCAGAGGGACATTGATAGGATGCAGAGCTGGGCTGACAAGTGGCAGATGGAGTTCAATCCGGAGAAGTGTGAGGTGGTACACTTTGGAAGGACAAACTCCAAGGCAGAGTATAAGGTTAATGGCAGGATTCTGGGTAGTGTGGAGGAGCAGAGGGATCTGGGGGTTCATATCCACAGATCACTGGAAGTTGCCTCACAGGTGAATAGGGTAGTTAAGAAAGCTTATGGGATGTTAGCATTCATAAGTCGTGGGATCGAGTTTAAGAGCCGTGAGGTAATGTTACAGCTCTACAAAACTCTGGTTAGACCACACTTAGAGTACTGTGTCCATTTCTGGTCACATCATTATAGGAAGGATGTGGAAGCATTGGAAAGGGTGCAGAGGAGATTTACCAGGATGCTGCCTGGTTTAGACAGTATGCATTATGAGAAGAGACTAAGGGAGCTAGGGCTTTACTCTTTGGAGAGGAGGATGAGAAGAGACATGATAGAGGTGTACAAAATATTAGGAGGAATAGATAGAGTGGACAGCCAGCACTTCTTTCCCAGGGCACCAATGCTCAATACAAGGGGGCATGGCTTTAAAGTAATGGGTGGGAAGTTCAAGGGAGATATCAGAGGAAGGTTTTTTTTTTACCCAGAGTGTGGTTGGGGCATGGAATGCGCTGTCTGGGGCGGTGGTGGAGGCAGGTACATTGGTCAAATTCAAGAGATTGCTAGATAAGCATATGGAGGAATTTAAAATAGAGGAATATGTGGGAGGAAGGGGTTAGTCTTAGGTAAGGTTTAAAGGTTGGCACAACATTGTGGGCCGAAGGGCCTGTATTGTGCTGTACTATTCTATGATTCTATGAATAATTAATTTTGTGTATATTTACTTTTTCCCCCAGATAAAATTTCAAAAGAGCAAATTTTTGTTCCATATCCCAGATTTTTTGATGGTGATGCAAATTCCACAAGGGTGAATTTCCATTATCCAAACTGCCATAACACCGGAGTCACCTGTACTCTTAACTTTATTCCAAATTCAAATTAAGAAAGGAACAATTATCCATTAATATGGTTCCTCTGGCTCTGCCTGCAATTCGTTCTTTTAAAGACCAAATAAACATGCATTTTGTTTACACTAAAAATTGTTTTCAACAGCATAGGAAGTTCAGATTTGTGTATCCAAATCCTTTTATTAAAATTAAACTAGACAAAAGTAAAAATACTTGCCTTTTAAGCTTCGCAAAAGAGGTTAAGATGCGAGCATAACATTCATTTGCATGATGTTTCTCAACTGATAGGGCAGCAACTGCATCATCATATAGCTCTATAAGCCTATTTAATAGGCTCTCGTTAGTTTGTGGATCACCCATCTTTTCCACCTTCTGAAGATATGCAAACCAGTCCTCTGGAAAGTTTCCATCAGCCATAATTTGTCTAATTGTACCAGTGTGGTCTGTTGCAAAGTAGAATGCAATGTTTCATAATATATAGATTGATAGTAAAAGTAAAACATATGAAAAGATAGTGCAAACACCCAAGCAGCAAAGCTTCATCTGATATCTTAAGTTAAATGTTTTAATATTACATTACCAGAGAAAATTTGAAATTATTTTGCCCAACCATGGACTGTGTCCACACTTCTTGCTGCCTCAGTAAAGCAGCCAACATAATCAAAGACATCTCCCCCAAACATTCTCTCTTCTCCCCCCTCCCATCGGGCAGAAGATACAAAAGTCTGAAAACATGTACCACCAGGCTCAAGGACAGCTTCTATCCCACTGCTATAAGATTATTGAATGGATAATCTTATACGTTAAGATGGACTCTTGACCTCACAATCTACCTAGTCACAGCCTTGCACTTTATTGTCTGCCTGCACTTTCTCTGTAACTGTAACACTTTATTCTACATTCTGTTATTGCTTTTCTGTTGTACTACCTCAATGTATTGATGTGATGAAGTGATCTGTATGGATGGCTTGCAAAACAAAGATTTCCACTGTACCTTGGTACATGTGACAAATAATAAACCAATTTACCAACTTTCTAAACCACCTCTGGCTCCCTACCCCTCTAATAAAACAGGCTACAGATAAGAATTTTAATATATCCCTATTCTGATAAACATTCAGATCATAATAAAGGCTTATCATTCACATTATTTAGTGTTATCAATCAGTACAAGATCGTATGGTATGTTACTCCTGTACGCAGGTGGGAAAAACAAAGAGGACATTCTATTCCTATTTGCAGTTCAGTGTTCAGATATCTGAATATGGAGAGTTAATCCTTTCATAATTTAAGAAAAAGTACACTACACTGTACCTGTAACTTCCAAATTAGATTTTAACTCTTCAGTTCTGTTTGCTTCTCCACGTTTTGTTCGAAGGTAGGCTAATCGACTCGTAAGGCGAGCAAGTCGCATCCTTGACTCATTAATTTCATCCTCCATCACTACAAGGAAAGGAAGAAGCTTTAAAAGGTTTCAAATGATAAAAGTTCATCATTACTCTCAAAACAACATCCCACAGAAAGGTATATTTAAAACTAAAAATTAAATATTCAAACAATTAGTCAATTGTTCAAAAATATTCATATATGCAACCATACTATAATGCCTCTCTTGGGAGTAAATTGGCATTGTAATGAGATGTACCAAAATAAATGTCAATAATATCACATATCCCACTTTTTATTTGAATTATTTTCAATCTAATGTTCAATTGAAATGAAGAACAGACGTATTAAATACTTGAATTAAAAAGTGGGATGAATGAGATTTCCTGCTTGGGACCTTTTCTACATTGATCCATGAAATTGGGTTTGCAATAGATCCAACTGATGAAAATATTGAACTATTACACTCGTTCTATTATTGGCAGTTATCCAGCAGAGCCACCTAAATGCAAAGTTATAGTTGTGTTTCTAATCAATGCAATTAGAAGATTCAAACATAAAATCTTCTGACAGAAGAAAGTCAGAAGGAGAAAATTCAATATCAGGCTACATAAAAGGAGAACACTTCAAGTACTAAGAGAAACACAACAGAAACAGAACTTAACTGGTCAGTGTAATAGATCATAAGGCCACTGGGAACCATAATCAAACCACAAACTACAATTGCAACACCATATAATGCGAGGAAAAAAGTTATCACCAAATGGATCAATTGTAATTGGGAAAACATTGAATTAGAAAACTTGAAATATGCTTAAGGTGTAGAGAAACCTTAAGACTTCTACATGAACCAAAACTGTGCCACATTGCTCCAAGGAATTTCATAAAGAGACAGCAGGGTAATAATCAACATAGATAAAACCATGCAATGTTAAATTCAAGCCAGACACATAACAAATCTGCACATAACATAATCAATTAGCATATTACAAATTCCACTGAAGGGCCTCAGATTAGGCTAAAATCCACCAAGACAGCTTTACTCCAAACTTACACCAAACTGAAGTGCAGAAGATGCTTTCAATCACATTCAAAAAGAAGATCGATTTCATGCACATATATTTATTTTTGAAACCAGGAATATCATCAATACTCCAATTACACCCAAATATGGCGTACAAGAAATTCAACCTTGTGTCTAATGCACCTAGGCGCCTGAAGCAAGAAGGCATCACAATCAGTGTGGAGCCTTTGGTAATTAACCGGAATAAAAGCATTTCTATTTGAACAGAAGGCAATTACATGATTTCCTGCTTCCATTCGGAGACACAAGAGATTCTGCAGATGTTGGAATCTGGAACAACACACACAAAAGGCTGGAGGAACTCAGGTCAGGCAGCATCTATGGGAGGGAAATGAACAGGTCTGCCCTCTTCCTTTCCAATCCTGAGGGGTCTCAACCTGAAGTGTCTTTCTGCCCTACCCGAGTTCAACCAGCATTTTGTGTGTGCTGCTCCTCCTTCCAATCAACTGGTCTCACTCATGGGCAGTCCCACTACCCTTAATCCCACTGGTACACCAGCTCCCCACAACAGGAAAAAGAGTTGCCAACTAGCCAAATTGGCCACACAAGAGACTGCAGATGCTGGAATCTGGAGCAACAAACAATCCACTGGAGGAACTCAGTGAACCAAGCAACATCTGTGATGGGTGGGGGTGGAAGAGGAATTGTCAACTTTCCTCCAGCAGATTGTATGTTTCAGCTAGATTCTCAGAGTCATACAACACAGAAACAGTTCCTTCAGCCCAACTGTTCTATGCTGACCAAAATTCCCATCTAAGCTAGTCTCATTTACCCACATTCAGCCATATCCCTCTAAACCTTTCACGTACCTGTCCAAGTATCTTTTAAATGTACTTGCCTCAACTCCTTCCTCAGGCAGCTCATTCCATATACTGACCTGGGTGAAACAGTTGCCCCTCAGCTTCCCATCAAATCTCTCCCCTCTCACCCTAAAGCCATCCCCTCTAGCTCTAGGTTCCCCAACCCTGGGAAAAAGACTGAACCTCATGATTGGATACATTTCTATAGGATCACCCCTCATTCCCCTACACTCCAATAAATAACTCCCATTTCTCTTATACTTAAAGTGCAACAGCTACAGAGAAAGTGCAGTGCAGGCAAACAAAAAGGTGCAAGGTGATAACGATAGATTGTGAGGTCAAGAGCCCACCTTATCGTAAAGGGTAGCAGAGGGCGATTAATGCTGGGAGAACTGTTAAATGCGGTCTGAGATTGATCATGTTGGGGCAAGGGGGACCGGAGGGGAAACGGAGCGGGGTCAGAGGTCAGGGAGGGGCGGGGGGACCGCGCTGCCCTCGCCTGTCCCTCCGATCCCCACATACCCCGCTGATTCTGCACCCCCCCGGCCACCCTCGGCTCCCACGCCATCTGCCGCTGCCGCCGCCCACTTACCGAGCAAACCGAGACCCGAAAGCCGCTTGCAAACAACAACGTCGGCTGCTCGGCCGCCTAACCGCCCGCGTTCAAAATTGCCGCACTTCTCAGCAACACGCCCTGCCATTGGCTCGAGGCACGGCGACGATTCCGATTGGCCACCGATGGACTGTTGTCGCCACCCCCTGGCAGACCGCGAGCTGAGGAGAGGAGGGGCGGAGGGGAGGAGGAGGAGGAGGAGGAGGGGGCGCGGCGGGGCAGGGAGGAGGGGGCGGGGCAGGGAGGAGGGGGCGGGGCAGGGAGGAGGGGGCGGGGCAGGGAGAGAGGGCGGGGCGGGAGGGCGGACATTGCCGCTACGCTGACGTGCAATTGGACCTTTTGAATCATAAGGTGGGTGCGGATTCTGGTTGCAGTTTGCAGATGAGTGCAGAGATTGCAGTGTGATTCTTTCCTTGTTCAATGCTGCATAACCGTCTCCGCTGTACAATTCAGAGTCTCTTCAGCAAGTGTGTCTTCTTTTTAGGTTGCCACTACGTTTGAGGGGTGAAATGCATTCATTCCCAAACGTTTGATCAGTAAAATCGTGTTTTTTTAATGTTGTGGTAACAACTGTTAATTAGAATCAAAATATTATTTGGTGCAGATGATAATCAAACAAGTAAGTTGTTATGGACCAGCAATAATAGAAACACTACATGCCATGTATAAGTGTTAGAAACAAATTTAATAATGACTACTTGCAATAATAAGAAAAATGAAAATGCTAGATACTAAACATTAACTAAACTCGAAGTGTGCGTGTGTGGCAAATTCCCAAACCTCAAGTCTAGGAATAGTTCTCAAAGTTCAGTTTGGCAAGTCATAAGGTAGAACATGAGCAAAGGCTCATGGGACTGAAGAGAAAATATGGAGAGCATGTAGAGAGAATTTACGAAATCCGTATGTTCCACGTTGGAACCCATACGACACCTCAGTCTCCGAAGATCTCCACTGCTTTGTTTCGAAGTGTCTGCCACCCTGAAGCCATTCAATACATGGCTGCCCACAGAAATACCTGCTTTCCAGTACAGGTTAACGACAAAGTCAACTCCACTTGATTACTCCAAAAATCCATACATGGATTGCAGCGACAGACACAGCTATGGTTCCTCATCCATAGGTACAGAGACCAGCAGTCAGTGTCTCTCTCTCTCTCTCTCTCTCTCTCTCTCTCCGACTCTCTGTACAAACAGCCAGTCCAGTTCCAATTATAGTCTTGTTATCTTGTAAATAACACCACACACACTACTACTGTCCAGGTGCCTTAAAGGGACATTCACCAAGTAGCAACCTGGCTCGTAACAAAGTGCACTGGACTTAAAGTTTGCAAATTAATTTTGGGGTTGGGGATAAAGGTAGAGATCAAATTGTAATCAGAGCAAGGGAGGGGGAAGTACAAAAACTATGGAATCGTTCAGCGAGGTGGGCAGTATCTATGAAGGATGAAATGCATAGATAAATTCAAACATAACTCTTCAATATCTTAACTGTTCACTAATGCTTCTAGGATTGCTGGCCCTCCAGGTTTTGGTTTGATTTCTGCTGCAAGAAACCCGGAAGGAATAACAATCTTATGCTGGGGTCGTTAAAGATCAAATGCAATTTTTTCATTTGCTTTGAAAATTTTTCATTACTGTTTGACTAGATGAGGTTGTGTTGGAAGTCTTGTTTGGATTAAACCAGTTTACACATGGAGAATGTTTAACAGATTAAAGAGGTTTATTATTGTCATATGTACCGAGGTACAGTGAAAAACTTGTCTTGCATACTGCTTTTACAGATCAATTCATTACAACAGTGCATTGAGGTAGTACGAGGTAAAACAATAACAAAGTGCAGAACAAAGTATTATAGAGATCGTGCAGGTAGACAATAAGGTGCAAGGTCATAAAGAGGTAGAAGTCAAGAGTCCATCTTATCATACCAGGGAACTGTTAAATAGCCTTATAACAGTGGGATAGAAGCTGCCATTGATGTTGAGCCTGGTGATACGTGCTTTCAGACTTTTGTGTCTTCTGCCCGATGGGAGGGGGGAGAAGAGAAAATGTCCAGGGTGGATGGGGTCTTTGATTATGCTGGCTGCTGTACCAAGGCAGCGAGAAGTATAGACAGAGTTCAGGGAGAGAAGGCTGGTTTCTGTGACGAGCTGGGCTGTGTCCACAACTCTCTGCAGTTTCTTGCAGTCATGGGCAGAGTAGCTGCCATACCAAGCCGTGATGCATCCAGATAGGATGCTTTCTATGGTGCATTGATTAAAAGTTGGTGAGATTCAAAGGGGACGTGCCAAATTTCTTTAGCCTCCTGAGGAAGTAGAGGCACTGGTGAGCTTTCTTTGCTGTGGCAAAGAATAGGGTATTGGTGATGTTTACTCCTAGGAACTTGAAGTTCTCAATCCTTTTGACCTCAGCACTGTTGATGTAGACAGGAGCATGTGCACCACCCCCCTTCCTGAAGTCAATGACCAGCTCTCTTGTTTTGCTGACATTGAGGAAAAGGTTGTTGTCATGACACCATGTCACTAAGCTCTCTCTCCTTCCTATACTCCCACTCATCGTTATTAGAGATGTGGCCCACTACGGTGGTATCATCTGCAAACTTGTAGATGGAGTTAGAGCAGAATCTGGCCACACAGTCATGAGTGTATAGGGAGTAGAGTAGAGGGCGGAGGAAGCAGCCTTGCGGGGCCTCAGTGTCTTGCTGATGGTGTTGCTTCCTATCCTTACTGATTGCAGTCTGTTGGTCAGAAAATCAAGGATCCAGTTGCAGAGGGAGATGTAGAGTCCCAGGTCTCGGAGCTTGGTGATGAATTTGCTTGGAATTATAGTGTTGAAGGTGGAGCTGTAGTCAATAAACAATAGTCCAACGTAGGTGTCTTTACTGTCCAGATGCTCCATAGATGAGTGTAGGACCAGGGAGATGGCGTCCACTGTAGACCTGTTTTGGCGGTGAGCGAATTGCAGTGGGTCAAAATTGTCTGGGAGGTTGGAGTTAATGTGTACCATGACCAGCCTCTCGAAGCACTTCATCATGGTGGATGTCAAAGCCACTGGTCGGTAGTCATTAAGGCATGTTACCTTGCTTTTCTTTGGTACCGGGATAATAGTGGTCTTCTTAAAACAGGTGGGAACCTAAGATTGAAGCAGGGATTGGTTAAGTATGTCTGCATATAACCCCACCAGCTGATCAGCAGAATATCTGAGCACATGGCCAGGGACACCATCCGGGCCAGATGCTTTCCTCAGGTTCACTCTCCGGAAGACTGATCTTACGTCCTCGACGGTTCAGTTGCATTGGAGGCTGTCAGGGAGGATGACGACAATCCACTCTCCTTCTGTTCAAAATGCCCATAGAATGCGTTAAGCTCATCAGGAAGGAATGTGCTGTTGTTGACTATGCTGCCCAACTTCATTTTGTAGCCCGTTATAGCATGTAAGCCCTCCCACAACTGACGGCTGGTCTGGGATTCTATTTTGAACCGGTATTGTCTCTTGCCATTTCCGATAGCTTTCTGGAGGTCGTATCTCAATTTCTTGTAAAGGTCAGGGTCACCTGATTGGAATGCAGCAGTCCTCAACTTCAGTAGGGAATGGATCTTCCGGTTCATCCATGGTTCCAGTTTGGGAACACCCATATTGTCCTCTTTGGTACACAGTCCTCAAGACACTTACTGATAAAGTCTGTGATTGTGGTGAGATACTCATCAAGGCTGGTAGCTGAGTCTTTGAACATGGACCAATCCACTGACTCAAAGCAGTGGCGTAGAAGCTCATCTATTTCCTCAGACCAGCACTGCACGACTTTCTGTACTGGATCCTCCCGTTTCAGTTTCTGTTTGTATGTAGGGAGAAGGAGCACAGCCTGGTGGTCTGATTTACCAAAGTGAGGGTGAGGGGTGGCTCGGAAGGGATCTTTGGTGGTTGTATAGCAATGGTCAAGGGTGTTAGGGCCCCTGGTGGGACAGGAGACGTGCTGGTAGTACTTTGGTAACGCACTCTTGAGATTGGCCTGGTTGAAGTCACCTGCAATAATGAAGAGGGCCTCAGAGTATCGTGTTTCAAGGCTGTTGACCACAGAGTATAGTTCCTTGAGTGCAGGCTTCATGTCCATCTGCGGTGGAATGTAGACTGCCATCAAGATAGCTGAAGTGAACTCCCATGCTTCATGTCTGAGTTCTATCCCAGAAGACTTAGAAATGCTAATAGTTAAAAATTATTGTTAAAAGCCCTCTGAAAGAGCACTTCAGTTACACAAACAAATATAATTGCTCTGTTGAAATAGTATTGAAGGTCTTGAATACATACGGCATTTCATTTAATATGGGATCAGTTCACTTTTAACAGAGGTGGTTCTGGAAATGTTTTAAGGATTGTACTGGAATGAATCACCTTGTGAATGTGTTATTCTATTGAAATCCACTTGTGACTTCTGAAATATAATTCAGAAATAATGATTTTGTAACTTTAAAAATTGTACTAAATAGCTAACATGCCTACCAGGCAGGAGAGGACAAAAATCACTGAAACCTGTTAGGGCCAGGTTTGTGTAAGACTTAATCTTGGAACAAAGGGGAAACCATAATTTCACTTGTATAAGGTAAATTCCTGCATGCAATAAAAGTAAGATCTCTTGGTCACGAGGAGCCCTGCAAGTTAGTAAAGGTGACCTGATCCATCACCAGCAGGTGGCGGCAGGTGCATCATTGAGACAGACTGCAGTCGGGGAAGGTTGAACTGCTCCATCACAAGAAGTCGTGTCTAATCAGATTGTTAGCAGATTAACCTCCTGGATAGTGGTGAGGATATATATAGTGTTCTGCTCATTATTCTATGAGAGGTGGGAAGAAAGGGAAGGATATCTTAGTGTCAGCTCTTACATTAAGGTTGCTGTAATCTCTCAAGCTCAAGTAAATGCATTTCACCACAGAATAAGGAAGCTGTTTTATATATTTAAAAATCCCTAGTCAGGGCTAATTCAATTACAAACCCTGGAGCTTTATTTTTTTTTGCAGATGTTGATGTCCATTCTCTTGTTGGCTTCAGTGGAAAAAGTCAATGATATCTTGGATCTCGACCTCTGAATGCGTACATACACAGTCGTCATATGTGTGTGCTGCAGCTCGACTATTGAGGTTGGACCAACCTGGTTTTTGGAATGAAGGCTGTACAACTTCCCATCAACGCTGTGATTATTTCTACTCCAGCAAGGAGTTCATTGGTGGTAAGGATTGGGAAAAAGTGTTGGGGCAATCTTGCCTGATACCAATCTGCACTGATGTGTTTTAGGCCCATTGGTTGGGATGATTTCCTACATGTCACCATGAACTAAACATAAGATGGAGATGAATGTCTGCAAGTAGCCAAATTTGGGGAGGATGCTTCAGAATCCTCCTCAATTGAGTGAGATTAAAACCATGATGCATGACATTTAAACGAAAGAGACAATTTACAGTTGCCAGCACAGAATATAAGTCATAGGAGCAGAATTAGGCCATTCAGCCCATTGAGTCTGCTCTGTCATTCGATCACAGCTGATTTATTTTTCCCTCTCAATCTCATTCTCCTGCCTTCTCCCCGCAACCTTTGACGTCCTTACTAATCAAGAACCTATCAACCTCCGCTTTAATTCTACCCAGTAACTTGGCCTCCATAGCCATCTGTGGCAATGAATTCCACAGATTCACCACCCACTGGCTAAAGAAATTCCTCCTTATCTCTGTTATAAAGGGACGTCCTTCTATTCTGAGGCTGTGCCCTCTCGTCCTAGACTCTTCTACTACTGAAAATATCCTCTCAACATCCACTCTATGCAGGCCTTTCAATAATTGGTGGGTTTCAATGAGATCTCCCCTCATCCTTCTAAACTCCAGTGAGTACAGGCCAAGAGCCATCAAATGCCTCTCATACATTAATCCTTTCATTCCCAGGATCATTCTTGTAAAGTTTCTCTGGACCCTCTCCAATGCCAGCACATCCTTCCTTAGATACGAGACCCAACACTGCTCACAATACTCCAAATATGGTCTGACCAATGCCTTATAAAACCTCAGCATCACATCCTGGCTTTTATATTCTAGTCCTCTTGAAATGAATGCTAACATTGCATTTGCCTTCCTTACTATGGACTCAACCTGCAAGTTAACGTTTAAGGAATCCTACACTAGGACTCTCAAAACTCTTTGCACCTCCGATTTCAGAATTTGCTCCATTTAGAAAATAGTCTATGCCTTTATTCCTTCTACCAAAGTGCATGACCATACACTTCCCCATGCTGTATTCCATCTGCCACTTCTTTGCCCATTCTCCCAAACTGACCAAGTCCTTCTGCAGAAACCCTGCTTCCTCAACACTACCTGCCCCTCCACCTATCTTTGTATCATCTGCAGACCTACCACAAAGCCATCGATTCCATCATCCAGATCATTAACATATAACGTGAAAAGTAGTGGACCCAACACTGACTCTTGAGGAACACCACTAGTCAACCAGAAAACAGGCCATCCAGAAAAGGCCCCCTTTATTCCCACTCTTTGCCTTCTGCCAGTCAGCCAATCTTCTAGCCATGCTAGTACCTTTCCTGTAATACCATGGGATCCTATCTTGTTCAGCAGCCTCATATGCAGTACCTTGTCAAAGGCCTTTTGAAAATCCAAGTAAACAACATCCACTGACTCTCCTTTGTCTATCCTGCCTGTTACTTCCTCAAAGAATTCTAACAGATTTGTCAGGCAAGATTTTCCCTTAAGGAAACTATGCTGACTTTGGCCTATTTTGTCATGTGCTTCCAAGTATCCCGAAACTTCATCCTTAATAATGGACTCTAACATCTTACCAACCACTAAAGTCAGGCTAACTAGTCTATAATTTCCTGTCCTTTGCCTCCCTCCCTGTCAGTGGAGTGACATTTGCGATTTTCCAGTCCTCTGGAACCATTCCTGAATCTAGTGATTCTTGAAAGGTCACTACTAATGCCTCCACAATCTCTTCAGCTACCTCTTTCAGAACCCTGGGGTGCAGTCCATCCGGTTCAGGTGACTTATCTACCTTAAGACCTTTCAGCTTCCCAAGCAGCTTCTCCTTAGTAATAGTGATTACACTCACTTCTGCCCCCTGACTCTCTTGAATTTCTGGCATGTTGCTGGTGTCTTCCACAGTGAAGACTGACACAAAATACTTATTCAGTTTATCTGCCATTTCTTTGTTCCCCATTACTACCTCTCCAGCGTCATTTTCCAGTGGTCAGATGTCCACTCTTACCTCTCTTTTATCCCTTATATATCTGGAAAAAACTCTGGTATCCTCTTTTATACTATTGGCTAGCTTACCTTCATCTTTCATCTTTTCTCCCCTTATTGCTTTTTTAGTTGCCTTCTGTTGGTTTTTAATAGCTTCCCAATGTCACAAACCAGCAACAAAAGAAACACACTGAGCATGATTCAGTGTTAAAAACTATTTTATTAATCACTACTTATGATAATACGTAAAATAAAAGTAAAAATGTTAGTATGTTAGAATTCAAAAATGTTAAACCTCGAACGTTAACCCCAAAACTAAACTCTTTGTGTGTGTGTGTGACAAAGTCCAAAACTCCCAGTTCCTGAATGGTTCTTAAAGTTCAGTTCCGCAAGCCATAAGGTGAAACATGAGCAAGGGCTTCTTCAACAACCACCGTTGTCTGAAGATAAGATGTAGATGTAGAAAAACATAGAGAGAGTACATACGAAATCCAAATGTTCCACGATGGAACCCAAACGACACTTCAGTGTTTACTCGGTAGTGACTTCCTCACCCCAAAAAGCATCCGAACCGTGGTCGTCCACACACAAATACCTGTTTCCTTCTACAGGTCAGCAACAAAGTGAACTCCACCGGATTACTTCCAACTTCCATACATGGATTTCAGTGGCAAACACAGTTATTGTTTCTCATCCATCGATAGAGAAAACAAGCAGGCTGGTGTCTCTCTCCCTTCTCTCTCTCTCCTTCTTCTGACTTCTTCAACAACGTCATTACGTCCTTTATCTTCTATTGACGTAAGCACGCCCCACACACACATACACACACACTCTCTATCTTAAAGGGACTTTTACTGAGTCCGTAACACCTCCCACCTAAAAAAAAATTTTCCCAAGAAAATTTTAACCGCGCATACAGTTAGTAATGTTAATAATTATCATGCTACACAACTACAGACTATCAGATTAGTACAGATACATGTTTCCCATTTAACATCGGGAAAGACAATCAGCAATCACATTATCTTTGCCTTTAATGTGAGTTATCATGAGATCAAACTCTTGCAAAATTAAACTCCAGTTTAACAGCCTTCTGTTCTTGTTTTTGACTCGGCTCAGAAACACCAATGGGTTATGATCTGTATACACAGTCAATGGTTTCTGAGCGGTGCAAACATATACACTGAAATGTTGCAAGGCTAAAACAAGCGACAGTAATTCTTTCTCTATGGTGGAATAATTCTTTTGATGCTCATTAAATTTCTTTGAAAAGTAAGCTACAGGATGGTCAATATCATCAAGGTCACCCTTCTGCAATAACACAGCTCCTGCAGCTTCATCACTGGCATCTACTGCTAATGAAAATGGCTTGTCAAAGTCAGGTGATTTGAGCACAGGATGGTAGCATAAAATGGCTTTCAGCTTCTCAAATGCTTCTTGACAAGAATCTGTCCAAACAAACTTTACTCCCTTCTTCAGAAGATTAGTTAGGGGAAGAGCAATGTCAGCAAAATTTTTACAAAATTTTCGGTAATATCCAACCATTCCCAAAAATCTTCTAACAGTCCTCGTACCTGTGGGAATAGGGAACTCAGATATGGCTTGAACTTTTGCCTGAACAGGAGCTTGCTTGCCTTGACCTACAACATAACCAAGATACGTCACAGTGGCATGGCCAAATTCACTTTTAGCCAAGTTAACTGTAAGGTTAGCCTTGGAAAGTCTTTCAAACAACCTTTCTAACGCAGAGATGTGATCCTCCCATGTATCATTCCCAGTCACTAAGTCGTCAATGTAGGCATCTGTATGTTTTAACCCATGAATCGCTGAATTAATCATTCTTTGAAATGTTGCCGGAGCATTTTTCATTCCAAATGGCAAAACATTGTATTCATACAATCCAGAAGGGGTTACAAAGGCTGAAATCTCCCTTCCTCTATCTGTTAATGGAACACACCAGTACCCTTTTAATAGGTCAATCTTTGTAAGAAATTTTGCCTTTCCCACTCTGTCTATGCAATCATCCACCCTAGGAATAGGGTAAGCATCTGACTTTGTTACAGCATTCACTTTCCTGTAATCTGTGCAAAATCTAACAGTTCCATCAGGTTTAGGTACAATAACACAGGGCGAACTCCAATTTGAAGTAGAATGTCTAATAATATCATTTTCCAACATGTATTTTATTTCCTGATCAACAAGTTTACTTTTTTCTACATTCATTCGATATGGGTGTTGTTTGATTGGTTTTGCATCCCCAACATCAACATCATGGGTAATTATCGATGTTCTGTTTGGAACATCTGGGAACAGATTTTTAAATTTTAAAATTAATTCTCTCATCTATTGTTTTTGTGAAACTTGTAAATGGTCCAACTTCGTTTCAAGGTTCTCCAGGATATTTTGGTTTTTTAGTTTTGATGGAACAATATTTGGTCTAAATTGGCCTTCCTCAACATCAACATCAGGCATTCTAGAAACAACCTTTACACCATCCACCAAGGCCACAACTGAATCCCTCTCATAATAAGGTTTTAGCATGTTTACATGACAGAGTTGTGTTTTCTTGCGTCTATCTGGTGTTTTGATTATATATGTTAGATCAGTCACTCGAGATTCAATAACATAGGGTCCAGAAAAACGAGATTGCAAGGGATTATTTTGGCTAGGGAAAAATACCAACACCTTTTGCCCCACTGCGAATGTCCTAGGCCGAGCACGTCTATCAAAATATGTCTTCATTCTTATCTGGCTTGTTTTCAAATTCTCTCTCGCTAGCTGGCAGACTCTCTCCAACCGAGTTTTAAATTTTTGGACATAGTCCAACAGACTCAAGTGCACTTCCTCATTAACCCATTGCTCTCTTAACAACTCCAAAGGTCCTCTCACCCTATGTCCAAATACAAGCTCAAACGGACTAAATCCTATTGACTCCTGGATCGATTCTCTAACGGCAAACAAAAGTAAATGGATACCTTCGTCCCAATCCTTGGTGTTTTCAAAGCAATAAGTCTTCAGCATATTTTTGAGAGTAGAATGAAATCTCTCCAGAGCTCCTTGAGATTCTGGGTGATATGCAGATGATACAATCTGCTTTGCTCCCAGCTCATAGACTATTTGTTGAAAAATTTTTGACATAAGATTACTACCTTGATCAGATTGGATTTCTTTTGGCAAACCAAACAAGGTAAAAAATTTTACAAGAGCCTTTGACACCGTCTTGGCCTTAATATTTCTAAGGGGTATTGCCTCTGGAAATCTAGAAGTGGCACACATGATGGTTAATAAATACTGATTTCCAGTCTTAGACTTTGGTAAGGGGCCAACACAGTCCACAATCACCTTCGAAAAGGGTTCACCAAAAGCAGGAATTGGCTTCAAAGGAGCCACAGGGGGTTTTTGATTTAGTTTACCTACCATCTGACATGTGTGACAGGTTCGACAAAACATCACCACATCTTTTCTCAAACCAGGCCAATAGAATTGTTTCAAGATCTTCCCTACAGTTTTATTCACACCAAAATGACCACCCAAAGGCATACTATGGGCCAGGTTTAAAATCTCATCCCTATAAACTTTTGGAACAACAACCTGATGAATAACTTCCCATTCCTCAGTAACAGGAACATGAGGAGGTCTCCATTTCCTCATTAACACTCCATTTTTGACATAGTATCCAGTTGGCACTTTTTCAATCTCCTCACATGAGAGTGCTTTTTCTTTCAATTCTGTCAACTCAGGGTCCTTTGTCTGCTCCACCATAAAATCCTTCCTCGACAAAGACAAATCTTTAAATTCAGGCTCACTATAAGGATGTTGATCCTCCAGTGAAGACAGAAAAGTCTCAGATAAGGCATCATAATTTTCTTCCTGTTTAGGACTGTCACAAGGAACTACATCAGACTGCACCGGACTGTCTGTCTTGGCTAATTCTCTAGCTCTAGCTCGAGTCACCACACATGATGGGTAAACATCTGGATCATTCTCAGACTCATCAATCCTTGGTTTGGTTGTTAACTGTACCACAGGATCACTTTCTCCATCTGCAAGGTCATTTCCCAATAACAAAGAAACTCCTTCCACTGGCAAACTAGGTCTTATCCCTATCTCGACTGGTCCTTCTACGAACTTTGACTTTAAAATCACCCTGTGAAAAGGGACAGACATGGTCTCACCTGTAACGCCTCGTACTAGATTTACTTCACCAGTGTCACTTTCTTCACCAAAATTTAAAACACTGTCCAGCAAGAGAGATTGACTAGCCCCAGTATCTCTAAGAATTTCACTGGCACCTGGGGTGACTCATCATTCAGTGAAACAAAACCCTCTGATACATACGAACGGAATTCTTTTCTCACCTCCTCCAACTTTTCCGCTTTTCCCTCTTGCAAGGACTGATCTTTAACAGCATCTCCTAAACCTTTTTGATTTTTAATTGCCTGAAAGCAAGCATTGGGCCCAGCTTCCTTCTTTTTCTTCAAAAGGGCACAATTAGATATCACGTGGCCAGGTTTCCCACAGTAATAACAAGTACGCTCAACAGGTTTCTCCAGCCCTGGCTTCTTTTCATCTTTTCCTTTTTGATTACCTCCCAATTTAATCTCCGGTTTACCTGTATTGTCTTTGTAACTCTTTTGAAAGGTTTTGGGTTGTCCCCATTTGGATTTATGGGTTAAAGCATAATCATCTGCCAACCTAGCAGTTTCTTGTAAAGTTTCCACTGCCTTTTCATTTAAATATGTTGTTAATTCAGCTGGAACACATCTTTTAAAGTCTTCCACCAGTATCAATTCTGTCAATTTATCATAATCCCCATCTACATTTTTAGCCAGGCACCATCGTTCAAAACATATTCTCTTTCCATTGGCAAATTCCATATAAGTCTGATCTGCAGATTTCCTCAAGTCTCTGAATTTTTGTCTATAAGCCTCAGGGACCAATTCATAGGCCTTCAATATAGCTTGTTTTACCTTGGTATAATCAGCTGCATCCTCAGCAGACAAAGCAGAATAAGCTTTTTGAGCTTTACCTTTAATCACACTCTGTACCATAAGAGCCCATCCTTTCCTTGGCCAGTTTGAACTCACAGCAACCTTTTCAAAATGTTGGAAATACTGATCAACCTGATCTTCCTCAAAAGGAGGGACTAATCGAACCTCCCTGCTGGCTGAAAAACCATCATCAGAATCAGATTCCGAACTCCTACGCTTCATTTGTAACTCATGCTGCCTCTGTTTCTCCTTCTCCTCACTATCCAGCTCCATCCTCTTCAATTCCATCTGCTTCATTGCTAGATCAGCCTCTATCTTCATCTGAGTTAGCTTTTGTTCAGTCTCTAATTTCTTTTGTTCGGCCTCTAATCTCTTTTCCTCTTGTTCGGCCTCTAATTTCTTTTGTTCTCGTTCAGCCTCTATCTTTAACTGGGTTTGCTCTCGTTCAGCCTCTAATCTTTGCCAGCTGCACCTGTGCCTCAGAAATTGCTATTTCACTGCCAGGAAACTGTTTTAACACTTCCTTCTCAAACACCTTCTTTTCCACATAATGGCCAGCTATCAGTCTCTGAATATCTGCCTTTCTCATAGACTGCTTTACTTCTGTAAGGTTTAACCTTGTAGCAATCTTTATCAAATCATCCTTTTTCGCCACCTCCAATCCCTTTTGGGTTGGTGACTCCAAAAATGCCTTAATATCCATTGCTGCTGGTTTCCACACACACAAGCCAATTAAAAAGAACTTATCAGACCTCCCTCAAAAATCTTTGGATTGAATCCCGAACAAATCTCGTCAATCTGGGGTACAATCCCAGACGACACTCGTTAACCTTGGGAACTATCCCGGACGAGCCCCCAATTTTGTCACAAACCAGCAACAAAAGAAACACACTGAGCATGATTCAGTGTTAAAAACTATTTTATTAATCACTACTTATGATAATACGTAAAATAAAAGTAAAAATGTTAGTATGTTAGAATTCAAAAATGTTAAACCTCGAACGTTAACCCCAAAACTAAACTCTTTGTGTGTGTGTGTGACAAAGTCCAAAACTCCCAGTTCCTGAATGGTTCTTAAAGTTCAGTTCCGCAAGCCATAAGGTGAAACATGAGCAAGGGCTTCTTCAACAACCACCGTTGTCTGAAGATAAGATGTAGATGTAGAAAAACATAGAGAGAGTACATACGAAATCCAAATGTTCCACGATGGAACCCAAACGACACTTCAGTGTTTACTCGGTAGTGACTTCCTCACCCCGAAAAGCATCCGAACCGTGGTCGTCCACACACAAATACCTGTTTCCTTCTACAGGTCAGCAACAAAGTGAACTCCACCGGATTACTTCCAACTTCCATACATGGATTTCAGTGGCAAACACAGTTATTGTTTCTCATCCATCGATAGAGAAAACAAGCAGGCTGGTGTCTCTCTCCCTTCTCTCTCTCTCTCCTTCTTCTGACTTCTTCAACAACGTCATTACGTCCTTTATCTTCTATTGACGTAAGCACGCCCCACACACACATACACACACACTCTCTATCTTAAAGGGACTTTTACTGAGTCCGTAACACCAATCATCTACCTTCCCACTAATTTTTGCAATCTTATATGCCCTCTCTATTGCTTTTATGCTGTCTTTGACTTCCCTTGTCAGCCACAGTTGCCTCATCCTCCCCTAGAATGCTTCTTCTTTGGGATGAACTGATCCTGCGTCTTCCAAATTACTTCCAGAAACTCCTGCCATTGCTGCTCTACCATCATCCCTGCTAGGGTCCCCTTCCAATCAACTTCGGCCAGCTCCTCTCTCATGCCTCTGTAGTTACCTTTACTCAACTGTAATACTGATACATCAGATTTTAGCTTCTCCCTCTTAAACTGCCGGGTGAATTCTATCATATCGTGATCACTGCCTCCTAAGGGTTCCTTTACCTTAAGCTCCCTAATCAAATCTGGTTCTTTGGACAACACTGAATCCAGAATTGCCTTTCTCTATTGGGGTTTACCACAAGCTACTCTAAAAAGCCATCTCGTAGGCTTTCTACAGATTCCTTCTCTTGGGTTCCAGTACCTAGCTGCATATGAATCTATCCAGACATGGAGAATGCAGAATGAATGGATTTCATATTTGGAGATGTTTGCTGATCACTTTAAAATTGAAAGATACATTGGAGCACATGAAATGGAAGCAGGAGTAGGCCATTTTACTCCTAGAACCTGTTCTGCCATTCATCAAGCTTATCACTGTTATCACCATTTTCATGTGTTTTTCCCAGTTCCCTTGATTCCCTTTTTATCCAGAAATCTGTTAATCTGTTTTGAATGAATTTAATTACTTGACTTTCATGGCCCTCTGGGTGAAACGTTCCAAAGGTTCACCACCCACTGTGAATACATTTCTGGTCCTAAATGACCTATCTTCTATTCAGAGATTGCGAGCCCTGGTTCTCCTTCCTCAGTCAGGGGAAACATCGTACCTGCATTCAGCTTGTCAAGCCCTGCAAGAATTTTCAGTTTTGATGAGATTTCATTACCAACCTTACAGAGGAAGGAAAGGGAACCAGTTTGAGGGCGTACAAGTTCCTTTAATATATTGCCAACTACAATGATACAGTATATTCTATGGCCAATGAGTTTAAATGCAAATTAATCTCTCCAGTATAATTCTCACACAGAAATCTTGATTGCAAATTTATCATAATTGAACAGTCAATGTTTAACCATTATGACATAATCATACTGACATTATAACCTCTTATTTATGTTATTAATTAACTCTACTGACTTCACAAAAATCAAGGTTTAAATTCTGGTGCAGTATGAAGGGATTCTGCATTGAGATGTTAAGTCAAGGTTTTACCTGTTCCCTGAGATCTTTGTTCTGGTATGAGTAATCTAGCTAATCCCATTGTCCCATCCTTTTCCTGCAGCTCTGCAAATTCTTTCCCTTCAGGCTCTTATTCAGCTCCCTTTCGAACACTACAATTGAATCTACCTCCATTACTACTCTTGGGAGTGCATTTTAGACTCTAACCACTCAATCTTAAAAAAGAAAAATCCCCTTGTTATTTTGGTTCCTTTGTCAATCACCTTCATTCTATGTTCCCTAGTGCTTGGCCCTTCCACCAATGGGAAAAGTTCTGAATGAAGTGAAACATTAAGTCTGTTTCTCTCCACAAATGCTGTCTGACCTGCTGAGAATTCCCATCATTTTTGTTTTCATTTCAGCCTTTGAGCATCTGATTTTTTTTCCCCAATGGGAGCAGTTTCTCACTTGCCACTCTGCTTGTATCCTTCATGACTACTTCCATCAAGGTCCCTTTACAACCATTACTGTTCTGAAGAGAACAACTCCAGCTTCTCTATTCTATCCATATAACTAAAAATCCCTTATCTCTGGAAGCCTTTGCTTAAGTGTGGTACCCAGGAACTACACCTACACCCCAGTTGTGGCTAAACCAGTGTCTTGGAAAGATTTATCATGGTTTCCTTGCTCTTGCATTCTGTGCCTTATCTGGTTCGGAGGGGCTGGGGTGTGCAACAAAAATTGGTGGGAGCGGATTGGGAAAGTGAAGCAGAGACTGGGACTGTGGGAACAGCGCTCCCTATCGATAACTGGGAAGAACTTGGTCATCAGGTGTGAGCTCAGGGCTGCTGTACTTGGCGCAGGTGTGGCCTGTTCCTCGCTCCTCTGGCTTGGGAATCACCCGCGCTGTCTTCCGGTTCATCTGGGGATCCAAGATGGAGCGGGTCCGACAGGCCGCCATGCACAAGTCCCTGGACAATGGGGGTAAAGGTGTCCCCAATGTCACCCTCCTCCTGATGACCACCTTCGTCTGTGGCTGCATCAGGCTGTGCGTGGAACCCAAGTATGTGGGCACCAAGTGTCACTACGTACCGAGGTTCTACCTGTCCCTGCTGTTGCGAAGGATACGCCTGGCCCCATGGCCACACGGCATCCCAGTTAGCTGGACGCTGCCGCGCTACCTGTCCTTCGTGGAAAAGTTCTTCCAGACCAATACCTTTGACCACAAGTCCATCAGGCAGTGGTCAGCACGGAACATCCTGCAGGCACTGCAGGAGAAGTACTCAATGGATACTGTGGGGTGGTTCCCTGAGCAGACTGTCCAGACCATCTGGCAGAATGTCTCATCGCCAGAACTCACCAACAAGCACCAACCTCACTTGGCTGGCGGTGAGAGGGGCCCTCCCAGTCGGATCCTTCCCATATGGTTGGAACCTCACTCCAAGCGTGCACTGCCCCTGGGAGGACTGTGCTGGGGACGAGACGGTCGCCCACCTCTTTGCGGGCTGTAGGTTTGCGAGGAGGGTGTGGCGAAAGATGCAAGGGTCCTTGTCACGGTTCATCCCCAGCAGCAGCGTAACAGAGGATTCCCTGATCTACGGGCTGTTCCCGGGGACACACACAGAGACGGATATCAACTGCTGCTGGAAGGTCATCAAC
Organism: Pristis pectinata; assembly: GCF_009764475.1. NCBI lineage: Eukaryota > Metazoa > Chordata > Chondrichthyes > Rhinopristiformes > Pristidae > Pristis > Pristis pectinata. Next base: position 26,156,373 of record NC_067414.1, on the reverse strand, counting down.
TCGGTGAAAGACGCTCTTTGGTCTGCCTGAAACTTGTTGGTCTTCCAGCACTGCGAGATGTCCATAGGGGAATGCTGCTGGCTGGCACATTCCAGACTGCAGGAATACATGCTGAGGGACGCACTGAAGCTGGGCGCAGCCAATGCAAAGGCTCGGTGGGGAAGGACTACAGTTTAGGGTTCTTCTGCCACTGGAGAGGGAGGGGCGGGGACAGGCGAGAAAGCCCCTAAATATTGTAAATACGGGACCGGGTAGTTTCCAGGGAGCCACATATGTGGCATCGGTGCTGTTTTCTATATAAAAGGGTAACACTAATGAATGATCTGTACAAGAATGTAAAGGTTTGCACTGTTTTGTAATTGTATATAGTTTTTCTTTTATTATGAATAGAGTTTATTTTGTATTAAAAAAATTCTGTGCCTTGTCAGGAGATCCTGCCTCTCTTGCAGGGAATAACTTGGGATGCTCTCCCTGGTTTTGGGACACAATTTACCCCTCAATCAACATCATTAATAATGATTGTATTGCTGTTTGTTCGAGCTTGCGATGTTCAAATAGCTTGCTGTTGTGACAGCACTTATTAAAAAATGAAATACTTAATTGGATCTAAAACTTTGGAAAGTCATGTAACGCCCTATATTAATGCAAGCGCTTTTACTGATTTGTGTACTTCATTTTCGTGTTCCTAACTATCGCTTAAGGCTCATTTTTTGATTGCAATATGATCCTTTCGATAAACTGTTGATGAATAAAATATGATTTTTTTATTACTACTCGTTTAGTATCAGTTTTTTGCACTGTTGCTCTGCGCCCCTGGGTTTGCGCGGGATGTTGGAGCGTGCGTCAATGGTGCGGCGGTCGTTGAGTGACAGGTGAAGTCGCATGCGCAGTGAGTTGCTCGAGTGACAGCTGTGGATGGGCGGACAGTGATGGAGAACCGCTGAAGGTCGGCGTGAGGGAAGAGCGCCTTCGGTGAGGGAGGCAGTGAGGTTAAGAAAGCGGTACGCAAGGAGGTAACCGTTGGCTCCGGTTTCTTCCCGGTCTCGTCACTGGTCACCTGCGGCTGAGCGGCCGCCCGGCCGGTGGAGCGCTCGGAGCACCGGTCCGTTGAACGGCTGAGCGTCGTCTCCCCGGAGAGCGCGAGCACGCGGGCGGGCGGGGGCGAGCGTGAGGAGCGGGCGGGGGAGAGCGTGAGGAGCGGGCAGACACACTGACCTTGCAGCGAACGTGATCGAGGAACCTCCTGATCATCCTCCCAAGGTGGGAGCTGCACAGCGTCCCTCGCACACTTGTCCTGGCTGAGGAGATCCGAACATATTGGCGTTCCCATTGTCTGGTATCCATCTCGGGAGTTACACCACCGGTTAGTTTGGAGAGAGAGAGAGTGCAGTTTTTTTTATTGCACCATGCAATTGCCGTGGTTGATGAGACGGAGGAGGATTTGGAATAAGCAATGATCTGTCTTTGCAGAACAGTTACGGAATTAAATATTTCGTTCTCTAAGTTTTTATATTTTTAAAATATATGCGTGTTTACTGATTATTTTTTTCGTGAAATATATCCAGTTCACGAGTTAACTTGCTTAATAACGTTAAATTGATAACGAATACTTACAGAAATCTCAGATTGAGGCAATGCAGTAAGATGAATGACACGGAAGCTCATTTGATAACGTTTTGAAGAAGGAATGATACAGGAACCAGAGCGGCTTTTGTTAATGGGAATGGAGTTTTTGGATGTGATTTTTACCTTTATTTCTACAAAGAAAATGAATGATGACTCCAATCAATATGGAATATGCTGGATATGCTCGGTGTGCGTTTATTGCAGATTTGCAGCATCTTTATTTTAAAAAAAAACTTTTAGTAATATTGTGAACTGGAGATGTTCATTTTAAATAGACTATTGGAAATGAGGTAGCATCACAAGCAGATAGTGATTTTAATATGGCTAATTTCGATTGATTTGTAGCACTTAAAAATAAGCCTTCCCATTTAGTCTGGCCTAATTCAATCTTTCAGGAAAGAATTTTTTTTGGTATTTGTCTTACGTGACTAAAAGAATTTTATTGCTGTGGTAATAAAGATTATTTTCAATATGTCAGCTTTCAAGACTTAACTAGGGAGAGGAATCCGGGTGTAAATTTAATATTTTTGAACGTTTTTGCAGTAAGATTTAAAAAAATATACAGATGAATTATTGTTACAAAATGCAGTTAAAATGTAGATGTTGTTACCTGTGTATATAAGGTAACATGTACCACACGAAAGATTCTGTCTTAAAGCAACCAGCTGTCTGGAAATTAGGCTATTTATTGCATGTATACATATACCTTTCTTAAGAAGCACTTAAGGTGAATTTGCATAATCCACAAATGTTGACTCAGTATAATTTACCTCAATGGAAAAGTAAACAAAAATCTCAAACTTGTTCAAAATGTATTTACAACAGCTAATAGTTTTTGCAATGAATAGAAATTAATCAAACTTGACATACTTTCAATTTAATAAATAGGAGTAGCATTAAAATGAATATTGCCATCAGCTTCCATGAGTAATCCATATGAAATAACTATTAGGAACTATATTTAACACACTAGTTGGTATTTTTGCTCCAATTTCTCCCCTTTTCTCTCCTCAATCCACAACCTTCTGTATATAGTGACTCATGCTGCAGCATAGTTCCATCAGCATTGGCATCCCTCCTGCACCATATTCTTCATTTGTGAGACTAGACAACAACAATAAATTCCATTAAAATAACACCATTACATTGAAAAATATCCCGCATACCCTTTATGTAACATAATCGGATCAAAATGTCCCATTTGCCAAAGAAAGGGAAGAGGCTGGGCGACACGGTCAAAGGACAGTGAATGTCAATGAATAATTTACTCTGTAGCATGAAGTGAACTGGCATTTATGTTTTTTTTTAATGCAATGGCTCCTGGTTAACAATTAGAATTGAGAATTCTTGCACTGATTCTAAGGTTAGATTTAGGATTTAACTGCTACCAGTAGATAGACAATAGAAAGTCCACTTCTCACGAAGTAACGTCAATCAGTGTTATTTGTTTCTGATATCCGGTGACTTTGCAGGAACTGCATACATGGACATCAAATTATGACTAGATTGGCCAGTTTCAGTGTATTACTGCCACTAACTCAATGCAGACAAGAGGCCAGACTTGTGATATTTTAACTTTGAAAAGGTAAAGGGTAAATAAAACACTGAGCCATATTATCCATTGAAAGCACTAATGAGTTGCATGCTGGCAGTGGCGATATGGGAATCGACCTTAATCCTATTGCTTACAGGGAGGAAGCTCAATCAGCATTACTTCTTTCTGACATAACCAGTGACCTTGCTTGAAGTGCATGCATGGATGTCATATTATGGCAGGCACGGTAGTGTAGCAGTTAGCGTAATACTTTACAGCGCCAGTGATCGGGGTTCAAATCCGGCCACTGTCTGTAAGGAGTTTGTAACTTCTCCCCGTGACTGCGTGGGTTTCCTCCCACATTCCAAAGACATACAGGTTAGGAAGTTGTGGGCATGCTATGTTGGCACTGGAAGCGTGGTGACACTTGCGGGCTGCCCCCAGAACACTCTTTGCAAAAGGTGCATTTCACTGTGTGTTTTGATGTACATGTGACTAATTACGATATTATATCTTATGGCTGACTTGGCCACAACTTAAGTCACCTATTGATATTTATGAGCGTCTGGACAATCATAAGAGTGAATACCTGAAGGGCATTTCCTTATGTTGGTTGGAAACTTATAGAAGAAGAGAATAAGAGGAAAAAAAATGTTTTGGAAAGTTCAAAGAATAAATGAAAAATGAAAGTACCAAGGCGTGCACGCGCACGCACACACACGAAATGCAGGTGACTTTCATGTATGTATCAGAAACGGAATAACAACTTTTAAAATACATTGCTTGTTTGCATTCAACAATATTTTTGTGAATATTTCAACTTCTCGTGGAATGTTGCAGCTTCATAGTAAAAGCTGCTACATTTTGTTTTACAAAGCCTTGGTAAATGAGATGGTGGGGGTGGGGAAAGATAGAAAAACTTCCATTCATTCCAATAAATTAATCTTCCCTTATCAACATTCTTATTAAATTGTCAATGCATGGAACACAATGAATTAGCTGCATACTTTATAATTTTTCTCATTATCAAATTTTATACTACTTAGTGTTTGAAGCTGGACCACAGCAAAGCTTTTCACTCATTACTAGACTAGGTGCAGCTACTTTTCTTCACTATCCCATTAACGTCAACCTCACTGCTTTGCCTATTTATAAAAAAGATGTTGATTTATTTTTATTGGTTTTTATTCATTCATGAGATCTGGCAATAATCCCTAATTCCCCCTGAATTGAGAAGGTAGTTAAGAGTGAACCACTTTGGTGGATCTGCAGTTACGTACTGTATAGGCAGAGTTGGGTAAGAATGCCAGACTGAAAAATGAGATTGGACAGTGAATAGAAGGGAAATGAAAGAAATTCTAATTAATTATTTTGGGCCTATCTTCATGATAGGAGCCAATAAAAAATATCCCAATAGATAATCAAAGTGCTATAGGCAAGGAGGAGTTTTAAAATAATATCCACTACTAAGGAAAAAATGCTGGGCAAACTAATGGGATTGAAGGCTGACAAGTCCATAGGATGTAGGCATCCTAGGGTCTTAAAGGAAGTATCTAAAGAGAGAGTGCATGTGTTGGCGGTAGTCTTCCAAAATATCCCAGGATTCTAGAGAGAGAGCAGAAGATTAGAAAATGACCGATGTAATGCCACAATTTAAGACGAGGGAAACAAAAAGCAGGAAACTATGGATCAGTTAGCCTGACATCAGTCATTGGGAATATGTTGGAATCGATTATTAAGGAGATAGTAACTATACATTTAAAAAAAAAATCATGTCAGTCAAGTCATAAGTGAAATGAATAGGTAAGAAGTTGATAGATGGAGTAAAGTGTGAGGCTGTCCACTTTGAATGAATGAGAAAGGATATTATTTTTAAATGGAGTGAGATTACAAAGTGTGTTACAGAGGAGTCTGGGGGTCCTAATGCATGCAACACAAGTGGCAGGCATGCAGATACACAAGTAATTAGGATGGCTCATGACTTGCTGTAACTTTATTGTGAGGCATATGGAGTTTAAAGGAGGGAAGTTGTGATGCAAACTTTGAAGGTGCTAACAAGACCATACTTGGAGTACTGCATACAGTTATAACCGGGGCTAATAGAGAATTAAAGGGTATTGGGAGAGAGCTGGACAATGGTATTGAACCAAGATTATGTGATGGTATTCAACCATGATCTTGTGAGTGGTAGATTAGGCTTAAGGGGCTGATTGGCCCACTCCTGTTTTTGTTCTTATGTTCTTTCATGAAGGACATTAGTGAACTTGTCGAGCCTTCATGATGATCAGGTAGTTTCATGGTGACATTTCTTTAAAATTCCAAATCATTTAGTTATTTGAATTTAAATTCACTTGTTGCTATAGTGAGATTCAAACTCATGACTCTGTAGATCATTGACTTATCATTGATTTAGAACTCTGATTGCTGATCCAGTAGTTTAGCTTGTATGCCACCATACCCCTATGCTAATATTTTTTGACCAAAATTTTAAATGGGAGTTCCAGCTCTACTCTGCATTTTAAAGGTGAATTGGAGTGTATTTTTTAATTGTTGGACATGACCCTACAGAATGATGTTAGGAAAAGAAAGGTTATTCATAGTTTTATTCCTTCTGCAATATTCACTTCCAGGCCTTCTCTCGTATGCTTATTATAATCTTTAGTTTGAGGAAATCTAACAAAGTGAACTAGCAACACTCCTGCAATTTAGAAGATGTTTAAAGAGACCTTATTGGATCATGGTACCAAAAATTGCTTCAAACTGGAAAAAGCAAAACACTTAATTCCCTGTCTACTAAATAGTACTTTAACAAGGTTCCAGTGAAAATTAGATTTGGATTATCTCATCTATTTACTTAGTACAATATTTATAGGAGGAAGCTTGTAAAACAAAAGGCAGATTTAGAATACTAGCTTGAAAATGTCAGAAGTTGAATGGCTTGATACTGTGGCTATAACTTTAAATCATGGAATTGCAGATTGAGGAACCAAATTATGATGGGCAGAAGCACAGAATGATTACAGCACTGAAGAGGCTAGTTGACCCTTCAAGTCCATACTGGTTCAATATGAGAGCAATCCAGCTAATCCCACTTTCACCCTCTCCCCAGAGCCCTACGAATTATTGCCTATCCTGAGCCATTTACAATTCCACAATTGAATCTGCCTCTATCTTTTGCATTCAAAACCTTAATCACTTGCTGCATATATCTGACATCCATGGGGAGTGGTGGGGGCGGGGGGGAGTTGCTCAAATAAATACTGTATGTGACACAGTCGTATTCATTGTACAAAACGACCAAATTATATGTCATCTCCTTATCCTTTTAAATAACCATGTTTTCCACTGCAATTCTATATTCTAAAGCTAAATAGTATTAATATAAAATACAGCAAAAACAAATCAAATGAATGACTGTACTCACCATCACATGAAGTACCAAATCTTCAAAGAGGATGTTGCTGCTAATCAGCCTAAAACTGCAATGTCCTTGTGTACAAACATATATAAACTAAAAAATGTCTTTTTATATTTATTTTTCATAATATTTCAAATAAATTTCACCATTTAAGCTTATCTTCATAAAAACAGAACAGTCTGTGATTTTTGCTGGTTGCATGAGAATTCCAGATACCTAAATACTGAATAAGCAAGGAATTACTGGCATTTAAAAAAAATCTCTTGTCACATTTTTGATTCTTTTGCCATCATCTTCATTATGCATCTCCTAGTTCTTGACCCCTCTGTCAATGGAAAAATTTCTACCCCATGTATTTTAATTACCTTCTATCGGGTTTCTTCACAAACTTATTTGTTCCAAGGAGAACAACCTTAGTTTTTCTAGTCCATCCAAATTAATAAAGTCCCTCATTTAGGCCATCATTTTAGTAAATCCCTTCTGCACCTTCTCCAAAGTCTTCACATATTTCTTAAAGAGTGCACATAATACTCCAGTTTAGGCTGAGCCATTGTTTTTGTAGTTTCACATTGCTTTCCTTGCTCTGCCTTTATTTACAAAGCTTAGGATCCCTTTTACCTTTTTATCTACTTTCTCAACCTACCCTGCTGCTTTCAAAAAGCTGTGCATGTGTACTCCCAATTTTTCTGATCTTGTACTCTTTTTAGAAATGTGCACTCTAGTTTCCATTGCTTCTCACTCCTCTGACAAAAACGTAACACTTCATATTTCTCTGTATTGAATTTCATCTGTCATCAATCTGCCTATTCCGCCAGCATGTCTGTATTTCCTTGAAGTCTCTTCTTATCGCTAACCTCCTTGCAGTTCATTGCACTTCCAGGTTTCATCTCATCTGAATATTTGAAAATTGTGCCCTGTGCATCCAAGATATTAAAATATATTAAAAAGCCAGTGATCCTAGTTCTGATACCTTTGTTCATTTCACTGAAAAACAACCTATCACTACTTTCACAGACTATTGAATTCTACAACCTTGGGTAGCTTACTTTCTCTTTGTTCACAACTGACCATTTCTGTTACAAGTCATCTCTCTGTGATATTGGCTCAGTTTTTCTCTCTCCATTAGCATAGCCTGACCTGTTGGGCATGTGCTACAGCCCTGCATTTCAGAGATTTTACACTTCTTTATTTGTTTTCTCACTCTCTGTCTTCATTTTATTGCTTTGGTTTACTTTCTCTCTCTATCTGTCCCATTAACCCATCAACTTATCTCCACAGCCATTGGTGTCACTGTATCAGAGATACTCCCTTTGTCCTATTCATCTGTATCCACCCATCTCTGCAACCTAAAATTAATTTGTTTTTTTCCCCAGTTCTAATGAAAGGTCTTCAACATGAAGCATTAACCCTGGTTCTCCTTTCACAGAAGCTGCATGACTTGTTGAGACTACCCAGAATTTTCAGTTTTTATTTCAGATTTCCAACATGAACAGTTTTTAAAATTTTTTTTCACTACTAATCTGTTTCCATTCTTGTTAGCCAATTTTCTATTCATTCATCTGCAGCCCCTTTTATTCCATGGTCTTCAATCTTGGGGTTAATGTATTAGCATGGATAGGTAAGTGGCAAATTAACAGAAAACAGAGTGGGGATAAGTAGGTCATATACGGATTGGCAATCAGTAACAAGTGAATTGTCACAGAAATTGGTGAGGGGGGCTTAATAATTTGCAATTTATATTGATGGCCTGGATGATGGGACCAGGTGTACTGTAGTCAGATTTGGTGACGATAGAAAAATAGATGGATTAGCAAGTTGCGAAGAGGCTACCAAAAACCTGCAAAGTGATATGGACATGCTAGGCGAGTGGGTAAGAAGTTGGCAGATGGGAAATAATGTGGGAAAATGTGAGCCTATCCACTTTGGAAAGAAAATTGAAAAAGCAAATTATTATTTAAATGAAGTAAGACTACAAAACATTGGAGTACAAAGCAATTTGGGAGTCCTAGTAAATGAAACAGGAAATTATTAGGAAGGCAAATGGAATGTAGGCATTTATTATAAGGGCTATGTGAGAGAAAGTAGGGAAGCTTTTATGGAAGGTGCTGTCTCAACCATACTCCTGGTATGGCTTACAATGTTGATCTCCATATTTAAGGAAGGATATACGTGCATTGAAAGAAGAACAGAGAAGGTTCAATGGGTTGATTCCTGGGATGAAAGGGTAGATGTTTGATGAAAGGTTGAACAAGTCGGTTTTAAGCTCATTAGAGTATGGAAGAATGAGAAATGATCTCATTGAAACATTTAAGATTCTTATCAGAGTTGACAGGATGGATGCTAAAAGGATGTTTCCCCTGTTGGGGGTATCTAGAACTAGGGGGCATAGTTTAAAAATAAGGGGGTCACCCATTTCAGACATGAGGATTTTTTTGCCCAGTGGGTGTGATTCTTTGTAATTCTCTACTTAAAAGAGCCGCGGAGGCAGAGTTATTGAATGTATTCAAGGCGAAGACTGACAGATACTTTACTACAAAGGAGTCATGGTATATGGGGAAAGACGGGAAAGTGGTGTTAAGACCCAGGTTGGATTAGTCATGATCTTATTGAAAAGCGGAAGAAACTCAGGCCAACTGGCATACTCCTACTCCTGTTTCTTATGTTCTTGATAATCCTAATATGTGACACCTTATCAAATGCCTTTTGGCAAAGATGCATTTCACTGTGTGTTTTGATGTACATGTGACTCATAAAGAAATTTTATATATCCCATCAACTACGTTTTGCTCATCAACTTTCTCACTTTGAGCAGCCAACAATTTGACTCCTTAGACCATTGTCCAGGAACTTGGGTAACATTGCTAACAACAAACATGCTTTGAAACGTACCTGGAACAGCTTGGCAGTGGAAAACAGATTTGCATGGATACTTTTTTAATTACTTGCTGGCCTGTAACTCAACCCATTGATCCACAGTATCTCTCAAACTTCAGGCCTCGACCACACTTCTGACCATTTGTAATTAAACCCCCCTTCTCCAATCTGGATGTCACTTTGCATGCTCAGTGTGGGAAGAAGAGTGTCAAATGGGCATTCAGCAGTGCACAATGCCTTGGGCCAGGGATAGTGCTGAATTTTGCTGCTATGCATTGACCTTTCGGCTTGTGTCAAATTTCAAGCCCTTGTGCCTTTTAATTTAGGAAACTATCCCAAGCTGTCACTCGGGAACCTAATTGGAGAAACTAACAGTGAGCTGAAAAAGATGATACAAAGAGGGTTGACTTAAAGTTGGGTTAAAGAGGAGTTTAAAGGAACTCCTTCAAGAAGGACCGATTCAAAAAGTTCTAATGAGAATCCCACAAACTGTGTGGTCCATAAATCCTGTGTCTAATGTATGACAAAGTTTCAAATATAAGGGATTTAACTGAATTAATTTGTGAACCAAAATCGTATTTTTATTTTTTCATAGGTTGTGTTGGGATAATTATTCCTTTGTGAAATTATGGATGCAGTTGTACACCTCATTAATGATTCCCTGGAATTCTATCGATGGAGCCTCACCATTGCAGGTATTTATTTATATTCTGTCCATGGTAATTTTGTATTACTATGGTGTCTCTGTATTCAGTTTTTGTAGTATGGATATGTTTGTATTAATTCAGTGCTGTCTTTATGTCCAGCTTATGTCCCTGCTGACTGGTTTAGATAATTTTTTTTTACAGTTACAGTCTTTCTTTAAACATTTTGCCCAGAAGTTTATGCCTGGACTGTGGTGCTAATTGTGCTATACAACCATATCAGCATGTTTTACCCCGCCACAGTTCAGAAGCAAGATATGATACATTGACTTGACTGTACCTTTGGGATGAATTTCAAGGCAGTAATCAGTACTTGACAAAGTATGTGATTTTGTGTATTGACCAAATCTGTAATGAATGTACTGCGTTATGTATTGCATGAGTGAATAATGATAAAAATACTATCATTTTTTAATATATCTTTTCTCCAAAGCATGTTCAAAGCAATGGGAATGGTTAGTGTAGAGTTAAGAATAGTGACTCTAGACCACAAATTTAAGCTTAGTGGAGGCTTCTAAGAGCAGGGATAAACAGCAAAGTGGAAGAATTTAGGGAAAGAGAGAGAATGATGATGTTTTTTGATCTTGTTACTGAGTTTATAGTGAAGGAATGTGTATTCATACGGTGTCAGACGTTAAAAAAAAATGAGTTAAAGGTTAGTTGATGAAGGTACAGATGATTGGGAATAGAAATGAATACAGGATAGAATTTAAACAATGAATCTTTGGATGACTTGCAGTTGCTGTAGGGCTAAATTTAAGAGGCTGATAGGAAGAGCATAAGAGATCAGAAGGTAATAAAACAACAGTACAATGTTAGTGGTAACATGGTTGAGTTGGAAGTAAATGCTGGTAGAGTGTCTCTAAAAGTACATAAAGTTAATTGTGTATTTGATGTGCAGTTTGAAGCTTGGTCTTTTGTTATGAAAATTATATGTATTCAGGCCCATCTTGAAGGAACAGCTCTAATGCACTAGTTTCTGGTAAAGGAGAGGAATTTTTTGGTATCTCAAAGGTTGGCTTAAAATTGTTGTTAGAGATCATCTTAATCTGGAATTTTATGCTGGCTGAGCAATCACACAGCACTGTGAGTCAAGCTGTCAAAGATGATGCCAGAATAAAATTGTGTTATTAGTATATGTCTGGAAGTAGACCCTAAGTCTAGTACTAAAGTTACTTAATGAATTTATTTAAACATTGGAAAGAAACTGTTAAGAACAGATCATTGGGATGCATCTTAATTTTTAGTTGTATAGGGGAAACAATTGTAAAATTTATCCTGGCATTCTTGAGACAGTTGGAATGGAGCTCCACAAATGTGAACCACAGAGTATGGCAGCCGAGATTAAAGAGGTCAATTATGCTTAGTGCTATGAGATATCAAGGAAATTTGATAAACATAGCACACTGATGAAAATCATTGGGATATATTTAGAGACGTTGTGCCCTAGTGAAGTGGGTAGGATAGACACTCGATTGAACAAACTCAAAGCGTACTGTAAGTGATGGTCAGGATACATTCAAATGCAATTGTCAGGGTTATGAATTATGCAAAGACTTGAAAGGAGGGAGAAGTTAGAGAGTTTTTAAAAAATTTTTTTTGCAATGAGGTTGAAGTTAGTAGTCACAAAGCTTCGAGCAAATGGGTGAGGATATTTGCTGAAGGCTTTGGCTGAAGGTGCAGGTACTGTGTGGGGATGTAAATTCTGTGATAGTTTTATGGATATGTTTTTCATAATTTAGTGTCTGGGTAACTAGTTGGATAAAGGGGTAGTTGAGGAAGCCAAGTGGAAGCTTTTGAAATGACCTTGTACATTTGGTGTTGAATCTGGGTCAGAGATCTTGAAGTAAGAGATTTTTTAGGTGAGGATCTAGAGGTTTGTGGAATGTAGGATACACTTGGCTGAGGATAGCAACAATCAGCTAGTTCTGATAATGGTCTTCATGATATGCTGCAGTCTCTGGCCCTCAACTTTTACGATCATAAGGTTCAAAGTCGAGTTTATTGTCATATGGAATAGAGATGGAGAGTGAAGAGTTTATAGAAGTTGAAGTCAGATGGAGGGAATCTATTAAGCAGATTTCTCTAATGCCTCTCTTATTCCTTTGTCTGTTGCTTTCAATAGAACATCTAATTGGAGGAAACAGGTTTTGATGGAGAAAGTAATGAAAAACTTTCAGAATTTTGAAACGTCTGATGGATATTCTTTAACCATTGCAGTTTCTTCAATCTCTTCACATAATTACTTGATCTCTGTTATTAACCTGGTAAACTTTCTCTAAACCTTTTCCAAGGCCTTGCCAGGTATAGAGCCTGGCAAAGGTTTTGTATGTCTTTTTGTATTCAGTGCTTTTACTTACAAAGCTCAGCATCTTGTATGTTTAAGTGACTTAGCAACTTCCTCTGCCATTTTGAAAAATCTATGAACCCACTTGCATCATTCAGATGAAACTGCCTCTCCACATGTTTCATCCAAAGTGCATGGCACCACACAAACCTCTTATCAAATTGCATGTGTCATGTATCTATTGATTTCACTGGCCTATGTCTCCCCAAACCCTTTTGCATCCTGCTTGTTATTTAGACTGTTGCCAAGTTTTGTATAATATACAAGACGGTTCTTTCTATGCTCATCACTTGCACAGAAGCACAGATCATTGTTTCTAATACCAACCTCTTGGGAATCCCTGTACTTACAGCCTCCTGTCCTTTTGCCAATAACCTATCCAAATCACTATTGTCCATTTAATACCACATACTTGTATTTTCTTTACTTTGTTATGAAGGACATTGGAAGTGCCTTTTGAAAGTCCTGAGGTACGATTACTACTTCATCAATCTTTCTGTTATGTCTTTGGTTGGATCAGTTGGACATGATTTTTCCTTCAACGTCTATCCTGATGTCTCTTATTAACCTAGACGTCTAAGGGAGAATAATTTTTGTCCTTGATGATTTGAAATGGTTTCCCACTTTGAACTGGTTGACCTGGAGCTTCCAGATTTATCATCATCCCTCTTTTTTGGAAAAGGGTTTTGCATTTTTATTTCTCTGATTCTGTAAAATGTGTAAATCTGCCTTGTCATTTTCCAAGAAGGTGTGAGAAATACTATTCAATCAATTTAAAAAATGTATTTTAATGAACCCAAGATCCCTTTAATGACTTTGGATGACTAAGCTATAAAGGTGAAGATCAATCATTCAATAAAACAAAATTGACATTGTAGGCGCTTAAATGTTTTCTCCAAGTGCTTAGAGAATTTCAGTTCACCATTTGCTCTCCCAGCCTCCAAAGAACCAAACTGGAGTTGAATACAGTTGGCAGGTCTGATTCCTCTTGTTGAGTTTTTTTTAATCCTTCCAATTTAAAGTGTGGATTGGAAAACATTTAGATTTTGTTGAAGTCGAGTTTATTGTCAATTGCACAAGTACATGTATGCATAGGTGCAATGAAAAACTTATTCGCAGCAGCATTCACACAAAAAACATAAACACAATTTTTACAAGAAAGAACACAATTAACACAAAAAAATAAAGTCCATTTTAGTGCAAAATTTGGCAGCAGCATATCATTTGTGTTCACACATATTGCTATTTTATGTTAACTGTACAATATCTGTAAACATGTTGAACCAGTCCAATAATGAAGGCAGTGGTATAGTGTTAGACTAGGACAACAGTGAATAAGTAGATCACTACAGCTGTCAGGCCAGTAAGCTTATTTGCTCAATCCGTTGTTTATGTGAGAGCTGAGTCGATGTAACTCCAATAAAGTAAGATGTGCTTCAACTGCTAACTTTGAGTGTGTCTCTCACCTTTATTGAATTTTGATTTGTGGAAGCATCCACTTAATTCATGTTTGTGATGTATAACCAAGTTGACCTTTCGTGCCACTGGCTGGTGCTTGAAGGTGGACTGCATTGTTTGAATTGAAATTTCTCCCTATGATTTCCACAGTTCCTCTCAATACATTAGCTTGCATCTGTGGTTTTGTGAAATTAACTCCTGATATTTTTGTCATTAGCCATAGAGAGAACCTCATTTAAAAAATAATCCTCAGCATACCCCAAAGTTTTTCTCAGCCACAATCACTTTCAGATTTTCTGATAAATCTCCAATAAGATTTCCATAGCTAAACACTGGACTGCTCAAAGCCTCATATGTTGTTCCTTTGCCACTGACACCACCTCTTTCCTGGCAGCTGTCTGAGGCTGGAAAGGTTACAATTTTAGTGGCATACTTGACCCTGAACTGAGTATCAGATCGCATCTCTGTGTCATCGCTAAGTGGGCCTGGTTTCATCTCTGTCGCATTATTGAACTACATCCCTTCCTCAGCTCATTTCCTCCTGAAGCCCTCTTCCATGCCTTTGTTACTTCCAGAGTTGACTAACTTAGTTGACTATACTGGCTGGCCTCTAGTATTCTACTTTCTGTAAACAAGATTATCCAGAATTCTGCCATCTTTGTCTTAGCTTATCACCCCTGCTTTGCTGACCATCATTTGCTCCAGATTAAGAAACATTTTGATTATAACAAAAATATCTTTCTTGATATCTAATCCCTACGTGGGCTCATCCTCCCTGTCCTCTATGATCTCCTTCAGCCCCATAACCCTTTAAGAAATCTGTGTTCCTCTATATTGACCTCTTGTTCATTTCTGTTTAATTGTTACACAGTTGACGGCTGTGCCTGCAGATGTCATGGTCTTAAGATGTGGATGTGTCTCTAAATGTCTCCACTTCCCTACTTTTATTCTTGAAGATGCTCCTTAATACCTATCTCTTTGATCATGCTTTTGGTTGTCTGTCATACGTGGGGTGGGATGGGGTGTGATGGAGGTATTCGTGAGAGCAGACTCCAAGCAAAGTACTTAAAATAAAAAGTTTGTCTCCTGCGTCCAACAGTGGAACAGGTGAGCATGGTCTCTTTCAACTTATGCCAAAGCAGGTCTTGAGCCTCCCATTAAGACCTGGTTCAATGTGAGTCTCATGTGCCATTTGGGGGCCTTGAATGCTCTGCAACATCACTGCATGCTGTCTGATGTCATACCACATGTGGAAGCCCAAGTTGAATTTTCAGGAATACACAACCTTCACCCAAAAGAACCTTATCTTGATTAGCAATCAGCCTTTAGAATAAATTAAACTCATGTACTTCACAAAAACCTTGGGTTTAGTAAAAGATTTTCTAACTCTGTATAAATGGAAATTGTTGTTGATAGCTGAAGCCACAGCATCCAGTGGTAGACTAATTCAGATTGGCTATACACGAGGCTAGATAGGTGGAATACAGATATTTCTAATTATGGGTCAATAGAAAATTAAAGTTGGAGTTATTATAAACAATAGAAGGATTTGAAAGAAGAATGGGAATTTTGAAGTCAAGTTATGTTTTAACCATTGCATTGAACCATAGAACCATAGCACAATACAGGCCCTTCGGCCCACCATGTTGTGCTGACCTTCAAACCACACCTAAGACTATCTAACCCCTTCCTCCCACATATCCCTCTATTTTAAATTCCTCCATATGCTTATCTAACAATCTCTTGAACTTGACCAACGTATCAGCCTCCACCACCACCCCAGGCAGCGCATTCCATGCATCAACCACTCTCTGGGTGAAAAGCCTCCCTCTGACATCTCCCTTGAACTTCCCACCCATTATCTTAAAGCCATGCCCTCTTGTATTGAGCATTGGTGCCCTGGGAAAGAGGCACTGGCTGTCCACTCTATCTATTCCTCTCAATATTTTGTGTACCTCTATCATGTCTCCTCTTATCCTCCTTCTCTCCAATGAGTAAAGCCCTAGCTCCTTTAGTCTCTCCCCATAATCCATACTCTCTAATCCAGGCAGCATCCTGGTAAATCTCCTCTGCACCCTCTCCAACGCCTCCACATCCTTCCTATAATGAGGCGACCAGAATTGGACACAGTATTGTAGTGAGAATAGGACTGATGTTGAACTAGATGTGCAAATTAGGACAAATGTAGCAGAATTTTGGATGGCTTTAAGTTTGCATAGAATAGGAAATGGGAGGCAAACCAAGATTTTGTTGCTATTATCTAGTTCAGAGTAACCAGGCAGAATAAGGGTTTCAACACAAGTATACAGTTGAAAGCTCAACATAGGGTCAGATATGCTGTGAACAGTCTTGTTTGACAGGGAATTTCCAGGGAAATAGGATGTTGATGGCTAGTATTTGGAATTTTTGGTTGGGATTGAAGAAAATGGCTTCCATTTTCCAAATATTTATTTGGAAGAAATTTCTGCTCATCCATTACTGCATGTCCTACCAAGAATTCTGACAATATGGAAAGAGTTCAAGTATCAAGGAGCTGATGGTAAGAAAGAGAAAGATGGCTCTCCTTAACATACATGGGAAACAGACTTTGCACTTTGATAATTTAGATTTTAAAAAAGTATGACATCAAAGAGACATCCTAGTGCAAGAGTGGAAAGAGAATCAGTTGGTGGAATTCTTTGACTGTGAGGAGATATATAAGAATGAAACCTATGGGTTGCAGTTTCATCTAGCTGTACCAAAAGGAAGGCATTGGAGGAAAATGGTCAGCCATGTCAAAGATTGCAAACTGATCAAGGAGGATGAGTATGAATAATTTTACAGAGTCACAACATCAACCTATCAGTTTTGACAAAGAGCCACTTTGTTGTAGGAGTAGATGTTGCAATAGGGGTAGAAACCTGATTGATGGTTGCAGGAAAAGAATCAGAGAATTGCTAAAACTAACATCTAATGTGGGAGTTGGGGAAGGAAGATGAATTTTGAGCAGTTTAATAGGAATATGGACAAGTATGCAAGAAATTAGCCTATTGGAAAAAATGACCTCTGAGAGGGCAAATGGGCATGTAGAGAATGTAGGGGAAAATAATGCTCTTTGAAGCACATCGGGATGTTTTGCCATGTAAAAGTGCTGTATAAGTGTAAGTTGCCATAACTCATGGACACAATTTCTGAAGTTTACACTTTTGAACTGCATTTTAATTGCAATCTTTGATAAATGGTCTGCTCAAGTCTTGTAACCATGCTTGTCTCCTATTGGCACTATTGAGAAAAACACAATTAAGGTTTCCTAGCCTCAGCAGTTCTTGGCTTTCATAATTTAATTAATGCCCATGGGATGTTGTGCCAAATGAATTGGTTTTGTAATTCCACTCAACACCAAGTCTAGTTACTAAATTCCATAACTCATATTGTTATTCTTTATAGAGTAGTCTAATGTATCACATTAGTAAGATCTGAGTACTGTAATGGAATGTAACATCAATTTTGGACTTAAGCAACTTGATCTCGGCCTTCAAGTTCATTTTGAATCACAAAGCAAATTGAGCTTTACTGCAGAATGTTATGAACAGTTTATCCAGTTTTCACATCTTGTTTGCATTTTTCAAGCTATACAGTATAGTTAGCAAAATGCCTGTTTATAAGATCTGGTCTCTAAAAACCACCTGACATCCATCTTTTTTTTCCTGATCTTGCCAACGAACTTGTCAATGGGAAGTGTGGGGGAAATTACCAACTGACGAATCATTTTTGCCTTCCCTTGAAAATTACCACTGTCGTGCTGCTAATTTCCAAGCTGTGATGCAGAGAGTGGTTCTCAATCAAGCAGGTTTGTGTTTTTTTTTGTCCAGAATGTTGTCAAGCTTCTTGAGTATTTTTTTCAAATGAACTTACCAATGTTGATGGCATACAATATTGGCAAGTGGAACAAAAACAACAAGCTGTTGTACAGTGAAACGTTCCAATATAGTTCACAGTTAGGATTTGGAACCAACATGTGGTAAGAAGATTGTAGAATGCTGTAGAATGTGCAGTTGAAAAGTAGGGTTTTTAGAAAGATTTTGAAGGAAAATAGAAATCCAAAAGAACTGGAGGTGGAATTTGAGTGTGAGAACATGATGCTCAGCTTAATAAATTTATTCATTACAGATGTAACTAGCAGAATAGATAAAGGGAAACCAGAGGATGAATTGTATTTGAATATCCTAAAGGTATTTGACAAATTCCACAAAAAGATTATTGCACAAATTTCTCATAAGGTTGAGGATAATATGTCATGATAGAGGATCATTTTCAAGTTAGTAAGCTGTAATTCTTGGAGTAGCTCAAGTCTCAGTATTAGGGCCTTGGCTATTTACAGTCAACAGTAGGGGCCAAAGTCCTTTGTAGCCAAGCTTGATGCTGTTATGTAGACAGCTGGGAAATTGTTGTGTGAAGGACACTAAGAGCCTCCAAAAAGAGAGCAGGTGGAGTATAAAATGTTGTTATTCATTCTGATGGAAAAGCAATTTCAATAGTGTGAATATTAAATGTAATTTTGATTTCCTTGTGAAAGAAAAGGGAAGTTAGAATTCAAGCACAGCAAGTAAAAAAGAACTCAAGTGAAATGTTTCTTTTTTATTGTAAGAGATATGGAAATTGGGAGTAAAGAAATCTTGCTACAACCTTACAGGTCTTTGAAACTACATCTGAGAAGTGTGTATAATTTTGGTCGTCTTTCTGAGGTTGCAATATACTTGCCTTGGAGGCAATGCAGTGAAGGTGAAGGTTCACTAGATTGATGTCTAGGAAGAGGGAATTTTTTTTTTGGAGAAAGATGGAGCAAAATGGTCAGGAAAATTGCATTGAGGTTGAAGATCAGACCAACCATGATCTTATTGAATGACAAAGTAGATTCAAGGGGTTTCATTGGCCTGCTTTTGCTGCTATGTTCCTATCATGATAGAGTGGAAGGGGAGAGTGGTACATAGTAATATATTTTATGCCTTGTATAAGGAAAGCTGGTGTGATGGGTAAATTACCTTTTTTATGAATTCAAGGGATGTGTGCTTCACAGGCTGAACCAGCATTTAACTGCCTATCACCAATTTCCCTTGAGAAGGTGGTGGTTAGCTGCCTCCTTGAACCACTGTAGTCCTCGAGTTATGGGTATAACCCACAATGCCATTAGGGAGTTCCAGGATTTTGACCCAGCGAGATTGAAGGAACAGCCAAGGCAAGGTGGTGTATGGCTTGGAGGGCAACTTCCAGATGGTCGTGTTCCCATGCTTTTGCTGCCCTTGTCCTTCTAGTTGGTAGGGGGTCACAGGTTTGGAAGGTGTTGTCTTCAGAGTCTTGGTGACTTGTTGTGGTGTATCCTGCAGATGTTACAAACTGGTCCACAGTACTTCTCAAGAATGCCCAATTCTGAACTCCCAAATTTGTTTTAAGTCTTTAACAATTACTATTATTGTATTGCCACACATGATGAAGCGTACGGAGATGGGACTGTCTCCACAAGGATTGTGCAATAGTTCTTCTACCAATGGTATCATGGATCGATGCATCTGCAATAGGTAGGTTGGTGAGGATGGGACTGTCTCCACAAGGATTGTGCAATAGTTCTTCCACCAATGGTATCACGGATTGATGCATCTGCAATAGGTAGGTTGGTGAGGATGAGATTAAGTAAGTTTATCCCTTGGGCTAGTTCTCTTGCTATCTGCCAAGGACCCAGTCTAGAAGCCATGTCCTTCAAGACTTGGCAATATCCACATTTGGATATTGCTGCCAAGCCACTATTGTTGATGGACATTGAAGCCACCCCTCATATATTTGTATGTTTGCTATTTTTTATGATTCTTCCAAAATCAACATGGAGAAGTGCTGATTCATCAGTTGAGGGAGGAAGGTAGGTGTTAATCAGGAATAGGTTTCCTTAACTTGTTTGATGATTCAAGAAACTTCATGGGGTTTGGAGTCAATGTTGAGGCTTCACAAGGCCACATCTTCCTACCTGTACAGCCCCTTCTTGTGGATGTTCCATTGACACGACAGGATGTTTTCAAGGAGCCCAGCATATTGTCAATAAGATATGATTTCGTGAGTATGAAAATACCAGGATTAACTAGTTGGGGACAGCCCTCCCAGTTTAGACTTCAGTTCCCAGATTTTTGTGAGAAGGACTTTGGAAAGTTGACTAGCTGGGAACAACTTT
The DNA here is from genome assembly GCF_009764475.1 of Pristis pectinata. Lineage (NCBI taxonomy): Eukaryota > Metazoa > Chordata > Chondrichthyes > Rhinopristiformes > Pristidae > Pristis > Pristis pectinata. The sequence continues at coordinate 26,136,216 of NC_067414.1, read as the reverse complement.
TCCATGTCCAAAATCAATGACTAGTTTGATGTTGGATTGTCTATCGGTTTTGTCATTCAGTTGTGCCAATTAAATACAACTGAATAGCTTGCTCGGGTATTTCAGAAAGTAATTAGGGGTCATTATATAGCTGCAGTTTTGATTGACATAAGGATGAGGATGGCAGGTTACCTCTCCTAAAAGGCATGAGTGAACAAGATTGGTTAGTTTTGTGGTCTTCATTACTAACACCAGATTTTCTTTTTCTTAAATTTTGAGGTTATTTACTGAATTGAAATTCCATAGCTACCATGATGGGATTTAGAACTTGGTTACTAGATTGTAAATCCAGGCCTCTGGCTACTAGTCTGGTAAAGCAACCATTGCACCAACACCATAACCATTAATGCAGAAAGGAATGGATCACATTTGACAATCAGGTTTTGAATAAAATTCATTTGTATTATGCAAAACAAAAGATTTTTTAAAAATATTGAATGTATTATTACACATTATCTCTTAGAACTCTGTAGTGGAGTTTATGTACTTTTCCAAGTACAGTAAAACTCTATCAATCTAGCACTCTTGGAACTTTGGTGTTGGACTGTTAGATTTTCTGGACTATTGGATGTTATTCCAATTAATACCCCAACACACTCTTCATTCATTATATTTAGCATTACACAGTATTACAGTAAGTTTTCCAGTGAACCCGGTGAGTTGAAAGACAGCACGGGAAACTTCACCTGGTCAGGCAGATGCTAAACCATCAGGTTTTCCAAATGGGCAATTTATTGGAGTTTTAGTGTAGTCACTTGTGTTTGAAAGAAAATGCATACACCTGTTCCTGCAATTCCCAAGTTACAACAGTTTTTCCCATCAATATATGGAAATACAAGTGCTTCAGTTTTAAGATTTGAAGTTGAAATCAGATTGGCAGCTTCACCTCTGATTTCTTTTGGAATTATTCATTTTCATGGTATTGTGCAAAAGCATCACAGCAGAATAACATTGTTACACTTGGAAGGGAACCGAGGGGAATTGGGGACTAGGGCAGAAACATGAAATATCTGAAGTTCAGTTTGTCCTTTCACAACATTGCGGCTTCTCCATTTACAGAGCTTGGATCAAATGTCATGTAATTTGTTTCCATTCCCTATCACTAGTGCAATTTGCTGAGCTCAAATTTCTTCTCATTTAAGCAAGGTAAATAGAATATTCATCTCCACTACTTGTTTACCACCTGTCTTCTACCCTCCTCCAGCTATTTCATTTCATTATTTCTTACAAGTAGAAGACTCCCCATGCATAAAGATTAAGTTTCTCCTTTGCACACTATCAGTAAAATTGCTCTTAGCTGCAAGTGAAATTGTGCTGCTTAGTTTTGATTTTTATTTAAAACATGAGCACAATATCAAATCTAAAATCTTCTGTGTATTAAATGGCATAAAACAGTTTCCTTCCATTGAAAATTAATGAAGTTGGAAAAAAGTTTTCAAGTGATCAGAGCACCCAATAGGCCCAGCAAACGCCAGCAAAACAAGAGCTGGTCATTGACTTCAGAAAGGAGGGGGCAGTGCATATGCTCCTGTCTACATCAGTGGTGCTGAGGTCAAGAGGCTTGAGAGCTTCAAGTTCCTAGATGTGAACATCACCAATAGCCTGTCCTGGTCCAACCACGTAGATGCCATGGCTGAGAAAGTTCACCAGCACCTCTGCTTCCTCAGGAGGCTAAAGAAATTTGGCATGTCCCCTTTGACACTCACCAATTTTTATCGATGCACCATAGAAAGCATCCTATCTGGATGCATCACAGCTTGGTATGGAAACTGCTCTGCCTGTGACCGCAAGAAACTGCAGAGAGTTGTGGACACAGCTCAGCACATCACGGAAAATGGCCTCCCCTCCATGGACTCTGTCTATACTTCTCACTGCCTCGATACAGCAGCCAGCATAATCAAAGACCCCACCCACCCCGGACATTCTCTCTTCTCCCCTCTCCCATCGGGCAGAAGATACAAAAGCCTGAAAGCATGTACCACCAGGTTCAAGGACAGTTTCTATCCCGCTGTTGTAAGACTATTGAATGGATCCCTAATATGATAAAATGGACTTTTGACCTCACAATCTACCTCATTATGACCTTGCACCTTATTGTCTACTTGCACTGGATTTTCTCTGTAACTGTGACACTTTATTCTGCATTCTGTATTGTTTTACCTTGTACTACTTCAATGCACTGTGTAATGAATAGATCTGTATGAATGGTATGCAAGATAAGTTTTTCACTGTACCTTGGTACAAGTGACAATAATATTCCAATCCCAAATGGAGGTCCCTTTTTCCTCTACCACATCACTCATCTCCTCAACAAATTTCCTGAATGCTGATCCCACCCAATGTGTCTGATCACTCATCTAACTGGTGACATTGCCCCAAGTCCTGTTCAGGCCCATATCAGCAACCATCTTAACCCAACATTGTTCCAACAATAAGGGACAGTTTGTGGGAAGGGCTTATTGTTGACTGAGTTTATCAGTGTGGTTTGTTGTGAGTAGGCCATTACTGAAACCTGCAAGTGTGAATAATATATGAAGTTTTAATAAATAAGTGAAAGAGGAAAAAGAAAATATAGTACAAGATCTGTCAGTTACCTGTTCCTGAAATCTGAACATTAAGGTAACATTTTTTTCCCCAAGAAGTTAGTTGTTCACACCTTTGCCTCAAAGATCAAACAACAACTCCTCTAAATCAAGCACCTGGACAGACTTAATCCCTGTCCACCTTCACATCTGTGAATCCCTCAAGTTCATGTACATGTATGTGACTAGCCTAAAATCTAAAAGTAAAGTAAGGACATGGATTGTAATTTAATGGATCTAACAACCTGTTGTGCCTGTAAGAGCTTTTTAAAAGGGCTCTTTGAAACTTTGTATTGTGCTAGTGAGAGACCTGCATAAGCCCAGGCAGGTCTCTGGGCACTACCATGTTACAGGATCAATGTAGTGGCTCCATAGACCATGCAGAGAAGATTTTTCAAGCTACAGAAGCAAAATACTATGAAAACTCTAAATATGAAATAAAAACAAAAATACTCTGGAAAGAGAAATAGAGTTATATTTGGGCCAGTGTCACCCTCAAAACAGGTTTACAAGATTGTTGCCAAGATAAGAAGAGACCTTCAGCCCTGACAAAAGCCTGGACAGAAGATGGATCTATTAACTTTAGAAAAAAAAGGTCAATAGTCAATGGGCATAGATTGAAAATAATTTTCTATCACTTTAGAAATAATTTTCTATCACATTAGAAATAATCTAAAGTGTAGCAGAATTTCATGCTAACAAAGCATAAACAAGTAACCTCCCTTCCAAGTGTTATATCGAGCCAACTAATACCTAATTCAATACTGAATAAGTTTATTTCAATAATAACCAGCTTCTGTTTCCTTAATGTGTTGCCATCAAAATAGTTGAAGTTAGTACAGATCAGGTTGTATATTCCTTTAGAAATTTTAGCCACAAAATTGGGCACCTTGGTGCCTGTTGTTTAGTGACTGATCTGAATGGACTCTTATGTATGATGAGCATACAAATTTTTTGCAGCTCATGATGTCTCTATACTTAGAAAGGAATGAAAGCAGAAAAATGTTACTCTTTGACCATATAATTGCTGTACTTTCTCACACTAGGATTTGAATCAGTATCTTCAGTTCTGGAGATGAAATATGATTAGCTTGATTCATTTGATGGAAATGTTTAACAGGAAACACCAAGTTTTTAGATGTTGTTGAAATGGCTATATGTCATTATATTAACGGTGAACAACTGCACAAGCCATTTCAAAATCCTTCTTAGCTGTGCCTCAGGAAGATGACTTGCTTCCACTCCAGTTTTATGGAGTCTGAGGTGGCCAGTGAGGACACCATAGGAACTGCAAACTGTTCTACAGATGGGCAGGAAGTGCCTGACGTGGTGGACAGGCTGGTGGGTAGTTTATGAAGTGGTCTGCTCTTTCTGTCACTTCCACGTGTCTTTTGTGTGTATTCAAAGCATAAAGCCGTAATACATGATAGATTTCTAATAGAAGAAAACAACAAGATGCTGGAGGAACTCAGCAGGTCTGGCAGCATCCATGGAGAAAAGCAGGTGGTCAACATTTCGGGTCAGGACTGAAGAAGGGCCCTGACCCAAAACGTTGACCATCTGCTTTTCTCCGCAGATGCTGCCTGACCTGCTGAGTTCCTCCAGCATCTGTAGTTCTTTGTTTCTATAGATTCCTAATATATCCTGGATGTTCCTCCTTCTTTGAGTGGTTGTGGGCTAGAGATACTCAGGAGTGAGTGGGGATGTTGCATTTCTTCAAAGAGGCTTTGAGCACATCCTTTAATCATTTCCTCTGTGCGCATGATAATCTATTCCTATTACAGAGTTTGCAATTAGAGGGTCTGTTTTGGAAGTCTCGTGTCTGGTATGCGCAATGTAGCTGACTGAGGGTAACCAGAGCCTCAGTGCTTGGGATATTGGCCTAAGCGAAGACACTGATGTTGGTTTCACAATATCCCAGAGCTTTCATTGCACTAGCATGGTTTTAGTCACTTGAGGAAAAGGGTATTTGAAGATCAAGACCTTGGAGCTGGCTGAAAACTTGTGGTCTACCATGCAGCAATGATTCAGTAATGACAGAGTTGTGGATAGCATGAATGCCAAATGAAATACTGTACACAACATGATGCTTTAGCCATGCTAGATGCTGTTTTTGTTGCTTTCTATATAGATCCCTCCACTGTACTTAGAGATATCTGAGAAGATTTGTTTTCATAATGGAGACTGTTATAGAGGTATACAGCATGGAAACAAGCCCTTCTGCCCAATGAGTGCACCGATATCAAGTACCCATTTATAATATTCCTCCAATCCCATTTTATTCTCCCCACATTTCCTATCAATTACTCCCAGGGGAATTTACAGTAGCCATTTAACTTACCAAACCAGAGCACCTGGAGAAAATTCACTTGGCCACAGGGAGAACATGCTAACTCCACACAGACAGCACCAGAGGTCAGGATTGAAGCTGCATAATTTTGTCAGTGAAAGTGCATAATCAATTACTTATATGAATCAAATAAAGTTTTCTGTGCATATACCACTGCATGAAGTTTTCATATTGGCAGATTCTTCAAGGTCGTCCCAGGAATTATATGTCACGTATGTTACTGAAAGTTAAGTTAATTTAAGTAATGACAAAGTACATTTGAAGCTTTTCATTGCTCTTTCATTTTGTAATGTATTCTCAATATATGAAGCCATTAAATCACCTGTATTAACGTGCAGCCAATTAAAATAAAACAAGAACAATGGATACTGTAGATCTGCCAGTACTACCACCTGTGATGAGCAAAATGAGGAGGATATTGAAGAGCATAGCACCTGAGAAGTATAAACAATGGTTTTCATGATGAGATTGTTTTAGTTTTGATTCCAGGAGACCAGCATCTGTGTCATTTCCTGACATTCACATAGCTAATTCAGACTCCCTTCTCCTAAAAATAGTCTTGTGGACCCATGGGTCTTAAATTCTGCTGATGAGATAATGGAACCAGATTTAGCAATATAAACTATAGAGCAAGCTCACAGATGCTGGTTTTCCAGATCCTCAATTAGAGAGGGCCAAAATAAAAGCAGCTTGAATTGAAGGCTGTAGAGTATGCCACTTTTCTTATGTCCTTTTTTGTGAATGTTTATTTTTTTTACATACATTTCAAAAAAACACACACTTACAACCACTTTATTTTAACAGACAAACGGGTGGAAAATTGGACTTTGATGCAGTCCCCCTTACCTACGTTGGCAGTGAGCAGTCTTTACCTCCTCTTTGTTTGGCTGGGGCCAAAATGGATGAAGAACAGGGAGCCTTTTCAGTTACGATTTATGCTTATTTTCTATAACTTTGGAATGGTTATACTAAATCTCTACATCTTTAAGGAGGTTAGCCTTTTTTATAATTATAAGATCTAGTTTAATTACATTTTGCTGTTGTGTCTAAATCTTTGGTTTTTAGGTTTGTGAATATGTTCAGATTTGAATTAAGGTAAACATATATTACATTGTACTTGCATCACAAAAACAAGCCCTTCAGCCGACTGAAATAATAGAAGCTTATGATGCAGGAGCAGGCCTTTCAGTTCACCATGATCATGCTAGTCCAAAAGAAACACTCCAACCTAATCCCACCTCTCGGCACACAGATGCATGTTGCTTGTAAACTTCGTATTAATTCTTTAAAAGATAACCATTGTTGGTTTATTTTCATACTGTTTAATGTAGCTTTCTACTGTACCATAGCCAGCTTGCACCTCATGCTTTCACAGTGTGTTTTAATCAGATTTAAGACTGGTTTCAGATTGAATTAAATCACTTCCAGTCTTTGTATAAAAAAAAATTATCATCTCTTGATTATTACTTTAAAAGGCCCTTTAACCACCAGATCGTCAATTAAGCCCTTCTCATTACACAATACTAGATCTAAAATACAGAAATATCATTGGTACTAAATAGTCCCCAACAGCAATGCTTCATGTCTGTCAAATAATAAATTATAAAATTTAAGTTTGCATGTAAATTTGGAAAGAAAAGTTTGTTTTTATATACTGCCATTCACAATCTTAGACTGTTGCAAAATGATTTATAGCCAATGAAATAGTTTTGAATTGTCACCACTAATAATATACAAAATGCATAGTCATTGCTGACAACAAATTTAGTAATCTATAAGATATTTCAGGCTTATTGCAAGACCTTATTTTAATTGCATGTTTTTGAAATCTGCGTTTTGAAATGGCTATCTTGTAGCAGTAATGTCTATGGAGCAAATTTGTCCACAATACGTGAGGAACACTTAACCCATAAAAATCCTTTTCTTATCCTTTATTATGGAGGTCTAATCAAGTTATAGACAGACTAAAATACATGGTCGTCTGTTTTATTATACATAACTGCTAATTCTTCATGACCAATATTTTTCTTTACAGCTCTTCTTTGCTGCAAGAGCAGCAGGATACAGTTATATCTGTCAGACTGTCAATTACACAGATGATGTCAATGAAGTGCGGGTAGGTAGTTTTTGTTGTGCAATTCCTGAGGATTTATTTCTTTAAAAAAAATGTGTAACTATTAAGCAGGAGTATGCTCATATCTTAGCCAGAAGTTTAAAAGAATATTCAATATTTGCTCAATCTTCATTCTAGTGTCCTTTTTATTCTGGAGTTGCATTTACAGAAGGAAATTCACTGATTCTTTTAAGACATTTTTGCTGACCATCATGAGAGGGACATTGAAGCCTTCCTAAATTATATTGTAAAAGGATCTTTTCCCTGATATTTCAATTCTTTTACCTCAATGTGCAGTAGTCAAATAGTAACCTGGTGACAGTTGAACTTTTATGGGTTGAATTGAGAAAGTGAAACATTTAAAATTTTGATTGGAGTTGTATATAGGTTTCATACTAGCGGTGGATTTTAACTTTCATATAGAATGGGATAGGCTGAAAAGTAGTGAATTTCTAAGTGTGCTCCGGGTGGTTTTGTTGACAATATGTCCTACAACTAACAAGGTAATATTAGATATAGCAATAAGCGATTAGCTGGATTTATTTAACAGCCTATTATGAACTTTCTATACTAAATGAGACAAATCTGATAATGGGTATTATAGTTGAAATTCAGTGATAGCTGCTTAAAGATGAATTTAATGTTTTACAAAAGCAATTTATATTCCTAATGGGCAAGAGCTCTATTTATCAAAAGCACTATAGGAGATGACCACAAACAGTAAAGGGTAATGGAAAACTCAGAGCAGACAAAAGGGCATAAACTAGTAATACACACAAAATGCTGGAGGAATTCAGCAGGTCAGGCAGCATCTATGGAGGGAAATAAACAGACGACATTTTGGGTTGAGACCCTTCATCAGGACTTCATTTTCCTCCATAGATGCTGCCTGACCTGCTGAGTTCCTCCAGCATTTTGTGGGTGTTGTTCCAGATTGCCACATCTGCAGAATCTCTTGTGTCTCCAGCATAAGCTAGTACACGTCCTGGCAACCGGGAGAAATACAAAGAGCTAAAGGCATCAAAACAGAAGATGAGAAATATAAAAAGCAATATGAAAGAAATTTGAGTCTTTCACAATCAACACAATATTCACAATTACATTAGGAAAAACATTGTGATCAGGAACAATGAGGTCTTCTTAAAACTAGATAATGGTATTACTACAAATTAAAGTGAGGAACTAATGAACATCATGTATGATTCCTTTGATTCACTATTTATGTTGGAGCAACAGGATGGGAGCATAATGGATATTGAGGAAACTAATAATGAATCAGGAAGAGAGACTCACTAGTATTGAAGCACTAAATAGTGGTAAAACACCAGATGGTTTCCACTATAATAACAGAAAATGCTGGAAAAGCTCAGCAGGTCAGGTAGCATCTGTTGTAAGTGAAACAGTCAATGTTTCAAGTCAAAGACCATTCATCAGAACCGAGAAAGAGAGAAAGCAACTTAGTCTAGATAGCAGAGAAAGTGGGAAAAGGGAAGGGAATGTCTTTGAAGCTAGCAGTTGGAGACAGAATAGAAAGGTGAAACAAATCACAAAAGAAAGGTGCATCCACATCTGTGGATAAAAAAGAAATAAGACAGTAGCCTGAAATTTTAAATTCAATATTAAATCCTGATAGCTGTAATGTACCCTGACAAAAGATGTGATGCTGTTCCTCTGCCTTAAATTGGGCAACATTGAGGCACTGTAGGATGCTGAAGACTGAGAGGTTAAAGTGGGAGTGGGACGGAAAGTAAAGTGACAGGAAGCTGAAAGCTCAGGGTTCCTCTTGTGAACTGCAAAGAGATCAGCCAGACTGTATTTAGTTTCTTAATTGTAGAGGAGACTGAATTGTGGACACTGAATCTATAGAAGAGGAAGTGAGGTTTGGGACAGATCAGCCATGACCATATTGAAATGCCGGGCAGGTTTGAGGGGCTGAATGGCCTACCCCTGCTCCTACTTCCTTGTGTTCTTATGTTTGGTTGCCAGACAATGACCATTTCCAACAAGAGAGATTCTAACAAAGTACTCTTGGTCTTACCAAGTCCCCTATCTTCTATGTTTTCAGCCAGGACCAGAAATTTAACTGGAGCAGCCACATAAGTACAGTGGCTACAAGAGCAGGTCAGAAATTGGTATCTGCCTCCACAATGTTTTTCAAGCATCTACCAAAAGGAATGTGATGTAGTAGTCTCCCCTTGGCTGGATGCATACAGGTCCAACAGCAATATTGTACATGGTTTCATATTGGCAGCATGTCACTTGTTTTGTTCTGCAAGGATCTATGTAGTTCTGTGACTACTCATCATATTGATAAAATTCTTAGATGGTGGCTATGTATAATTTATGTTAATTTAAGTTTATGTAATTTGTTTTTCATGTTTCTAATGTACTGTGCTATTGTTGCAAAAAGCTAATTTTCAAGGCATTTATGCCCATGACAATAAGCTTGAAGTTGAACTATCCATATTTGTCAAGACACCAAAACAGGCAGCATTATAAGCAATGTAGATTGAAATATAAGATGACAGAGAGATATTAATAACTCATACTAAAGTACAAATCCATGGCAAATAGATTTAGATCTAAGATTGATAGAATAGAATACTTTTTAAATGGCAGAAGGCTAAAAAGGAATGGAGGCCCATAGAGACATTGAGGGTCCACATGCAGAGATCATTAAAATGACTTGGTTGATGCAGAAAATAATCAAGAAAGCAGATGGAATGCTGGCCTTTACGTCTAGAAGGCAGAAGTGAAAGAACATAGAACATTACAGCACAGTACAGGCCCTTCGGCCCATGATGTTGTGCCAACATTCTATCCTACTCTAAGATCTATCTAACCCTTCCTTCCCACAAAGCTCTCCATTTTTCTATCATTCATGTCCCTATCTAAGAGTCTCTTAAATGTCCCTAATGCATCTGCCTCCACCACCTCTGCTGGCAGTGCATTCCATGCACGTCCCCCCCCCCCACTCTCTGTGTAAAAAAAAAAACCTTACCTCTGACATCCTTCCCCCACCCCATACCTTTGTCCAATCACCTTAAAATTATGCTCCCTCATGTTAGCCATTTTCGCCCTGGGAAAAAGTCTCTGACTGTCCACTCGATTTATGTCTCCCATCATCCCATAAACCTCCATCAAGTCACCTCTCATCCTCCTTCGCTCCAAAGAGGAAAGCCCTAGCTTGCTCAACCTATCCTCATAAGACGTGCTCTCCAATCCAGGCAGCATTCTGGTAAATCTCCTCTGCATCATCTCTAAAGCTTCCATATCCTTTCTATAATGAGGCGACCAGAACTGAACACAATACTCCAAGTGTGGTCTAACCAGAGTTTTATAGAGCTGCAACATTATTTCACTGCTCTTAAACTCAATACCCCAACTATTGAAGGCCAACGCACCATACGCCTTCTTAACAGCCCTATCAACCTGCGCAGCAACCTTGAGGAATCTATTGACGTGTACCCCAAGATCCCTATCCATTCTTAAGATCCCTCCTGGCTACCTTGTAACTCTCCAGAGCCCTGTCTGATCCTTGCTTTCTAAACTTAGGTAAGCTCCTTTCTTCCTCTCAACAAGGTAATCTACGTCTCTTGTCAACCATGGTTTCTTCACTCTACCATCCTTACCCTGCCTCAATGGGACAAACCTATCCAGAACCCCATGTGAGTACTCCCTAAGCAACCTCCACATTTCCATTGTGCACTTCCCCAAGAACATCTGTTCCCAATTTACGGTCCCAAGTTCCTGCCTAATAGCATCATAATTCCCCCTCCCCCAATTAAATACTTTCCCATATCGTCTACTTCTATCCCTCTCCAAGGCTATGGTAAAGGTCAAGGAGTTATGGGGACCTCATTGCCTAGTACCAGGTCCAGTATGGCCTCTCCTCTAGTCGGCCTGTCCACATATTGTGTCAGGAATCCTTCCTGGACGCTCCTAACAAACTCTGCCCCATCTATCCCCTTTACACCAAGGAGGTGCCAATCAATATTAGGGAAGTTGAAATCACCCATGACAACAACCCTGTTATTTTTGCACCTTTCCAAAATCTGCCTCCCAGTCTGCTCCTCAGTGTCTCTGCTGCGATTGGGGGGGGAGGGGGGGGTGGAGAGGGAGGGGCGTCTGTAGAATACTCCCAATAGAGCATTCTACAGACCCACCCCCATCCCCCAACAGCAGCAGACTTCCAGTTTCTGACTTCCACCCACGCTGACTCAGCGGACGATCCCTCCAGGACATCCCGCCTTTCTACAGCTGTGATACTGTCCCTGATCAGCAAAGCCCCTCCCCCACCTCTTTTACCTCTGTCCCTGTCCCTTTTGAAACATCTAAACCCCGGAATATCCAGCAGCCATTCCTGCCCTTATGACAGCCAAGTCTCTGTAATGGCCACAACGCCTAAGTTCATCGCCCTTGTTCCTGATACTTCTCACATTAAGGTAGACACACTTCAGCCCATCCAACTGACTGCAATTTTGCCCTTTCAACTGCCTATCCTTCCTCGCAGTCTATCTACATGTTGCATCTACTTGTACACCAAATGCACCAACCTCTAACCTATCACTGGGTTCCCATCCCATTGCCATTCTAGTTTAAACCTTCCCCAACAGCTCTAGCAAACCTGCCCACAAGAATGTTGGTCCCCTTGCAGTTCAGGTGTAACCTATCCCTTCTGTACAGGTCATATCTTCCCCAGAAGAGATCCCAATGATCCACAAATCTGAAATCCTGCCCCCCTGCACCAACTCCTCAGCCACGCATTCATCTGCCAAGTCAACCTACTCTTACCCTCACTGGCACATGGCGCAGGCAGCAATCCAGAGATTACTACCCTTGTGGTCCTGTTTTTCAGTTTCCTACCTAGCTCCCTATATTCCCTCTTCAGGACCTCATCTCTTTTCCTACCTATGTCATTGGTACCAATATGCACCACGACTTCTGACTGTTCACACTCCCCCTTCAGAATGCTGTGGACCTGATCCAAGACGTCCCAGACCCTGGCACCCAGGAGGCAACATACTATCTGGGAGTCTCTTTCATGTCCACAGAATCTCCTGTCTGCCCCCTTGCTGTTGGATCCCCTATCACTACTGCTCTCCTCTTCTCCCCCCTTCCCTTCTGTGCCACACAGCCAGGCTCAGTGCAAAGACCTGGTCACTGCGGCTTTCCCCTGGTAGGTCCTCCCCACCTCCAAACAGTATCCAAAGCGGTATACCTGTTATTGAGGGAATGACCACAGGGGTACTCTGCACTACCTGCCTATTCTCCTTCCTTCTCCTGACAGTCACCCAGCTACCTGCCTCCTGCAGTTTAGGAGTAACTGCCCTCTTGTAGCTCTTATCTATGAACTCCTCATCCTCCTGTAGGAGCTGAAGGTCGTCCAGCTGCAGCTCCAGTCCCTAACACTGTCTGTAAGGAGCTGCAGCTGGAAACACCTCATGCATATGCAGCTATCAGGGAGACTGGAGGTCTCCCAGAACCCTCACATGTCGCAAGATGAACACACCACTCGTCCTGGAGCCATCCTAACTACTCTAGCCTGGCACGAAAGGAAAAATCAAACAAAGAAAGAAATTTACCAGAGACTTGCCTTAGCCTCCACCTCTTCTCTCCGAAGCCACTTGAGTGCAAGTGGCTGGAAGTTATCCAAAGCCCCTGTTTGGACCAGGCTTGAAAAGAATTTATTGGCCCCAGAAGTAATGCACCCTCGATGTATATGAATAAGGATTAAATTGTGAAGAGATTATGCAAACTAAGATTACATTCCCTGGAATTTAACAGCTCAAGGGATAATTTAGTTGAAGCTCTACAAGATATTAGGGAGAACTCACGGTTTTCATTCATCCTATTTAATGTAGTTTGTATGAATAGAATTAAGAGGGCAGGGTCTAAAAATTAGAGTTAAGCTTTTCAGGAGTGTTATGGGATATGGATATCGCTGGGAAGTTAGCATTTATTGCCTATTCCTAATTGCCCTTAAGAAGTTGCTCGTGAGTTTCTCTCTTGAACCATTGCAACCCTTGAGATGAAGGTTCTCCAACAATGCTCTTGGGTAGGAGGGTCCAGGACTCAGACACAGCAACACTGAAGGATAAGTGATATATTTCAAGTTCAAGATAGTGTGCAGCCCAGAAGAGAACCTGCATGTAACAGGTTTTTTTCCATGTGCTTGCTGACCTTGTCCTTGGTGGTCGAGGTGGTTTGGGGGTGTCCCTGGAGAGCCTAGGAGCATAACTGCAGTGCTTTTTTAGATGGCACCCACATTGATGGCGAAGGGCTTGAATGTTTCGGGTGGTGGATGGCATCAATTCTTGAATGTTGTTGAAGCCAGCTGATGTAGAATATTCCTTCATGCTCTAGACTTCTGCTATGTAGATGATAGGAAGACTTTAGAGTGTTAGGAATTGAGCCTCTTCATCCAGGATGCCAGCATCAACCTATTGTAACCTTAACATTTATGTGAATCCTTCAGTTGAATTACTTGCCAAAAGTGACACTGCACCCCCTCCGTCCACCCTTCCCTCCACCCACTGCCTCCACATGATGTTAATGGTTGAATATTTAGTCTAGTTGAAGCTGCTGAATGCCCAGGTTAGATGGTTAGACTATCTCTTTTTCAAGATGATCATCACTGGCAATTTTTGGTGCAAATGTTACATGCGTGGTAAACATGTAGTGAGAAGTGAACATTTGTAACTGCCTTCCACAAATGATTGAAACTGTCAATTATCATTTATAAATCTTAGATTGAATTGGTTTTAAACAGAAAGTATTTGGGGATTTAAGGAAAAGATAGCTAGATGGAGCTAGACCACAAATTAGCTTTGATATTAGTTTCCAAGGGTTAGGTGAGGAAGAAGTGGGATGTATTGGTAAGGCAAATAGTTAATTACTTGTTGAGGATGGGAAGGAAAATATTTGAAGTGGGAAAGTTCAGCTTTTAATATAACTAATTCTAATTGATTACTATTTTTAGCTAAAAAGGGTATGCCTTAGCCTAGCTCATAACTTGCATTTTCTCTTAAATGTCTTTTTCATCTTCGTGTTTTCCATCCATTCTTTCACTCCATCCTTTATTCCTTTGTCATTAAAATATAATATATGCAAGTTTACAGTCCTGGAATCATGGTTAGTTTTTTTTTAAAGATGTCATTCTTGACATTTGGGTCTCAAGCAAGGATTGCATTCAGAGCTTGTCAATAGTCCTCTGAGAGGGTGCCGGTGGACCGCCTTCTCAAGCCACTGTTATTTTGATTTGCTAGCCACCTAGAGGATGTTAAGAATAAAATACAAAGACATGGGACTGAAGTAACCTATAGGCCAGAACAAGTAAGGATGGTAGCTTTCATTTTCTGAAGGCTATTGTGAACCAGCTTTATTTTTCATTATGACAATCTAAAATCTTAATATCACTTTTTCTGATAGCAACTTCTATGGAATCTTACTCATTCAATGTCTTGCCTCTTTCATACACTGGCCAGCTTCTTGTGATTTACCTTTAACATTATTTACAGAATATCACTTATGAAACTTGTTGTGAATTTTACATTTTTGTAATTGTTAAAGTTATTGTATTAATTATAGTTTTTGTCCACCACAGATAGCTTCAGCCTTGTGGTGGTATTATGTCTCAAAAGGGATTGAATACATGGATACAGTATTTTTTATATTGAGGAAGAAATTTAACCAGGTCAGCTTCCTACATGTGTATCATCACTTCACAATGTTTACCCTTTGGTGGATCGGAATCAAATGGGTAGCAGGAGGACAATGTAAGTACAAAATGGAATTGAGATATAATCACAGATGTCAGCTCATCAGGGGGACTAAATCTCCATGTAAATTGTTTTGAACTATAAAACATTGCTGAAGATTGAAGATGAGTTTACCTTGATACAGTATGGTATTCTAGATTTCTTACTGAGGAAACATTCCATTGTGTTGTGTGGCACTACCATAATGTTGAAAGACATAGACTTGGACAGACCTGGCAGCTGAAAACAATATCCATAAGACACTATGAACTTTTGGCACACAGTGGCACTGCAGATGATGCCAGCTATCTCCAGTAACCTGGGTTTAACCTCTGGTGCTGTGTGTGAGGAATTTGCATAGTCCTTCTGTAAATTAAATGGTTTCTTGAGTGCTTTGGTTCTTCCCACATTCCAAAGATGTGCTAGTTGTTAAATTCATTGGCTACTGTAAATTGACCCTAGTGTAAGTGGATGGGGGACAAATCAGAGAGGTATTGATTGGCATGTGTGAGAGAATACGTTACAGAGAAGTAGGTGGAGAATGGAATCAGCTCCATGGACTGAATGGTCACCTTTGTCATAAGAAAATAAAAGAAGAAATAATATTGATTACAGTAGTAGAAATGTGGAATTTATGGCCTAGCATATCCTTCACTCCATCATGCCAGCTATTAATTAATCGTTTCATCTTATTCATTCTACCTCTAAGCTGGTGTATCAACCGTGGTTGGATGAGAAGTGCAAACGGATAAGAGTAGCTCCAGACATGTTGAAAAATGAGAATTAATTTTGCAAAGCTATAACACAGGACACAAGCAAACGCATTAGACAGAGCTAAGTGATCCTAACAAATGGTCTTGTCTTGAACACTGGTGCATAATTAAGTGCCTAAAAGGTGAAGGCTCCAAGAATACCCCATGTCCTCATTAGGACCCAGCATGCAAGTGCCTAAGACGAAGCTGAAGGATTTGCAGCAACATTTAGCCAGAAGTGCCAAGTGGATGATGCATCTCTCTTCTGCCTGAGATGACTACCATCACAAAAGTCTGTCCTCTGCCTATTCAATTCAATCCACATGTTGTCAAGAAATGACTATGAGCTCTGAATATTGCAAAGGCTAGAGGACTGGATAACATTCTGGCTATAGCACTGAAACTTACACTCTAGAATTAGTTACACCTCTAGGCATGCATTTTTTTAATAGATAGAAATATAGGAGCAGGAACTGACCATTTGACCGTTTTTGCCTGCTCCGTCATTCAGTACAATCATGACCAATACTCTGTCTCAATACTATATTCCATTCTCTCATCATACCCATTGATGTCTTTTGCCCCTAGAAATCTACCTGCCTTAATTATATTCAGTGATTTGGCTTCCACTGCCTTCCCTGGTAGAGAATTCCACAGGTTCGCCATCTTGTGAGTGAATAAATTTCTCATAATCTCAGTCCTCACTCATATCCTCACATTGTGACCTCTTATAGACCATCTCCCGGTCTGAGGAAACATCGCAGTTATAATACTAGCATTTTCCTGATAGTGTGACAATTATTATTATTATTAGTATTTCTTTATTTGTCATTGTACTGTTGCAACAACAACACAACGAGATTACGATGGTACTCCCTTGCCTAATAAAAACCAAAACAGTAAATTCATAAGAGCAATTATAACTATAAAATAAAACAAACATGCTTACACAAGTATAAAGTTTAAAAAGAATATAAAAAGGCAGCTTGCAAATGAACCATGATGATAATAATAATGATATTCAGCAGCATATCAATATGTTAAATAACATCATGATGAGTCCAGCCAGTAAAGGGGGGGAAGACATAGTAAGTGTATGTATGTATAAGAGGTATCAGTCCATGTTCAACAATTTAACAGCTTTGGGGAAAAAAGCTGTGTTTCAGTCTTGTAGTGTGTGCATGTATTGTCCTGTATCGCTTACCAGAGGGGAGTAGTTTAAAAAGGTAGTGAGCAGGGTGAGCTGGTTCTCGAATAATGTTTAAAGCCCTGCTCCAACATCGAGCCTGATAAATGTCCTCCATCGCTGGTAACTGAGTAAGCTGAGAGTGGATGCCCTTGACGTCAAGGCAGCATTTGACCAAGTGTGGCATGAAGGAGCCCAAGTAAAAATAAAGTCAGAGGGCATCAAGAGAAAAATACGCTAATGGTTAGAGTAACAGCTCACACGTAGGAAGATGGTTGTGGTTGCTGAAGGTGAAACATCCCAATGCTAGGTTGTTGCTAGGCTATTTGGCCTAAGCCCAAATATTTTCAGCAGCTTCCACAATGACCTTCTTTCTGTTACAACATCCAAAGTGGGGATGTTCTGATTGTCCAGTGTTCAATTCCTTTAGCAACTCGAGGAAATGAAACATGCCTGCATGCAACAAGACCTATACAATGTGGTCTAATAAGTTTCAAGTAATATTGTGCCATGCAAATGCCAGACAGTGACCACCTCCAACAAGAGAAAATCTAACCATCTGCTCTGATCATTGCCAAACCCTGCACCATCAATTTTCTGATTGTCACGATTGTCTCAGCTTACTTCTGAAAGTTAACTCTGCATGTTTAGATCAAGGCTGTGATAAGGTCTAGAGTCAAGTGCTCCTGGTGAATGACTGTGCATTGGTGAGCAAGTTATTGATGATTAAATGCTGCTTGAAAACACTGTCAATGATACCTTCTATCACTGCAGCTGACAGAAAGTTGACTGATTTTCATGGACAGGGCAATTGTCACACTATCAGGAAAACGCTAGTATTATAACTGCGATATTTCCTCAGACCAGGAGATGGTCTATAAGAGGTCACAATGTGAGGATATGAGTGAGGACTGAGATTATGAGAAATTTATTCACTCACAAGATGGCGAACCTGTGGAATTCTCTCAACCAGCTACATAAATACCTTCATGACAAAACAGGTCAGAGACTGGGTATCCTGTGATGAGTGATCCCAGAAAATAGAATACTGTATTTTTTAATGCACTTATCACGCCTTTATCTGCCTGTGATAAGTGGTGTCATGAGTGGAAACGCAAATCTGTCCGTGTTCTTAGAGCCTGTAATTCGGTGTTAGTTAAAACATGGAAATATCCTTAGATAACTATTTCAACATTTGGTTACCTTATCCAAAATCTCTGAAGTATGTAGCAGAATTATAATGCACAGTGAGAGTCATGTTGAGTCCATACAAAAGCCTCAGTCAAACAAGAAAATTTCAAAACCTGAAAGCTGTTTTGGCTATTTACAGGGATGAGTCACAATCGTAGCTAATTAGATTTCTTTCAACTGATGCTATAAAAATATCTTCAGAATTGTTCACATTTTGGCCTGGAAATTTAAACATACCGTATGTGAAAGCATGCTAAAATGGTGTTTATGAGGAACTGTTACAGTTTGTCATGGGTGTTTTGTATATAATTTTTTGCATTCAGGCTCTTAGGAGGTGTCAACATAATCTTTTTGCCCATTTGAGCTCACTAGCTGCAAGTAATTTCAGGACATGGTTCTAGTGCCAGAAGACTTTTAATGACCTCATGCCAGGGGTTACAGTCAGTGTGATCAGCAACAAAGTCGATCCACCAATAACTGTATCATACAACAAAAAACAGGACAAAATCCAATCTGGCTAAGTACTGACCATTCAGTCTACTCTAGATCATTGGCAAAATAATTGAAGATGTTGTTGACAGTGCTGTCAGGCAGGACATACTCAATGGTAACCTGCTCAATTATGTTTGGTTTGAGTTTCACCAGGATCACTCAGTTCCATACCACCCCACATTACTGGTACATACATGGTCCAAAACACTGAATTCCAGAGACTAGGTGAGCATGACTGTCCTTTACATCAAGGCAGCATTTTACCTCGTGCAGCATTAAGGAGCCCTGATAAGATTGAAAACGGAAACCAAGGGAACAACACTCCAGTAATCAGAGTCACACTTTGTGCAAAGTAAGATAGTTGTGGTTGGAGGTCAATCATCGCAGCCTGATGAGGTCCTCAGAGAGTGTCTTAGGCACAAAGTTCTTCAGCTGCTTCATCAATGACCATGAGGTCAGAAATGGGGATATTCATTAATGATTGCCCACATTCAGTTCCATAAGCAGTTACCCTGCAACTGAAGCAGTCCACACCTGCATGTAACAAGACCTAGATAAAATTTAGCCATAGACTGATGGGTGGCAATTAAGATTTCAGCCAAAGAGTTTCAGACAATAATCAACTTCAACCAGAGAGTCAGACAACCTAGTCGTGACGTTCAATGACTATACCCAGGTCTGGTCACCCACCATCAACATCCTGAGGGTCACCATTGACCAGAAGCTCAAGTGGACACACCACATAAACACTGAAGCTACAAGTGCAACTGTAGGTAACTTGTGACTTGCCTCCTGATACCCCAAAGCTTTTCCATCTACCACAAGAGGCAGGTTAGGAGTGTGATGGAATACACTGCACTTGCCTGGATAAGTGCAGCTCCAACAACATTCAAGAGGCATTGATTCCATTCAGGACAAAGCAACCCACCCACCTAGGGATGGGTGATAAATGCTGGCATTGCCAGTGCCACCTGCATCCCAAAAAATGTGAATTAAAAAGCCTACTCTCAACATGAGTCCTGATGCTGGGTCTAGACCCAAAACGGCAACTATCCCTTTGCCTCCACAGATGCTGCCTGACCCACTGAGTTCCTTCAGCAGTTTTTTGCTTACTCTCATATGTTCACCATTCAATGCTGAATGAATAATAATTTACAGCAATCAGTACTGACACTGTACTCACTTATTTACTATAATACCAACACTTGCAAATATTTTCCGTACTAATGTTGCAGTTCCAAACTGATAATCACTAACTCTAGTGAGCTCCGCTCTGACGCAGCAACTAGCCTCCAAGTAATTGATCATCCCTTCAAATAGCCTAGTTGGAAGGATTATTCTTGCTGTTCTGACTGATTTCCTGTGTGCATCCTACATGCACAACACAGTAATTGCATATGCATGAAGCAGTTTTATAGGAGAGGTATCAATTATACATTGCACAACAATTCTTGTCAACACTGCATGCTTTCTGCACTTCAGGTATACAACAGGTGGCTTGCATGTAATAGCATAATCAAATCTTTTGGTGTGCTATATAAGCTACTTATTATGGTTGATTTCACCCAACAATTCAGTCGCATAGCCCTCAAAATATTCTCTGCATGATTGAATTTCTTGTATTTTGACCTTATAGGAAAATTAGTTGTTATAAATCATAAAGTCTGAAGAATGCATTTCTTTGTAATGCTTTAATTTTGATATTTCAGCTTTTTTTGGAGCTCATATGAATGCTGTCATCCATATTATTATGTATTTGTACTATGGACTAGCAGCTTGTGGCCCACAGTTTCAGAAATATCTCTGGTGGAAACGATACTTGACCATCTTGCAACTGGTAAATTAAATCTTATAGATTAATTTTATATTTTTTTAATTAGACTTACTTGTTCATTAAGGAGGATTGATTATTATTACCCATTTTTTCTCTGTCACTTGGTTTAACTACAGTCAGACAAATGACTTTATACACTGGTTACTAACTATAAAGATAATATGCCAAATGAACCTGAGCACTATCTGCTCTAAATAAACCAACTAATTGCACACCATCTCTACTTGCCATTCATGCTCATTAACCTTATCTCGTACTGAAATTATGTAAATATTAGCAAACAAACCAGTATGTTAATCATGATTGTTTATTTATAAATGATAGCCTAAAAAATAAGTTGTATTTTTATACCAAAATGGACGATAGTTTTTGTTGATTATCGACATGGTGATAGCAGTGTTGTCAACAGTGCTATCAAGCAGGACATACCTGCTCGATGTCTGGTTTGAATTTCATCAGAACCACTTGGCACCAGACCTCCCAAAATCCTTGGGTCAAAGGGCTGTGGCACAACTGAATATGGTTACAAAAAATATTTTTCCCCATGAGAAGCCACATAAAAGGCTTACAGAGAAGTCAGCATAATATTTATTTTGACACCTCCCAAAGGTATACACCTTACAAGACTTCACAAAATTGAGCACGTGGCAGTAGCAGTATGATCTTATAAGCCTCTATAAGATCACCCCTCATTCTCCTATGGCCCAAGGAATAAAGACCTAGCCTGGGCAACCTCTCCCTATAACTCAGGCCCTCTAGTCCTGGCAACATCCTCATAAATCCTTTCCAGTTTAACCACATCTTTCCTATAACAGGGTGACCAAAACTGTACACAGTACTCCAAAAGTGGCCTCACCAATGACTTGTACAACTGCAACATTATATCCCAACTCCTATACTTGATGCCCTGATGATGGCCAGCGTGCTAAAGGCCTTTTTCACCACTCTGTCTACCTGTGATGCTGCTTTCAACAAACTATGCACTTGTAATCCTTGGTCCCTCTGTTCCATTACACTCCCAGGTGCCCTTCCATTCATAGTATAAGTCCTACACTAGTTTGACTTTCCAAAGTGCATCGCCTCACATTTATCTGTATTGAAATCCTTTTGCCACTCCTCGGCCCACTTCCCTGACTGATCAAGATCCCCCTGTAATCTACAATAACCTTCTTCACTAACAACAACTCCTCCTAATATTGTGTCATCGGCAAACTTACTGACCAAGCCTTGTGCATTCACATTCAAATCATTTATATAAATAATGAATAACAAGGGTCCCAACACTGACCCCTGCGACACACCACTAGTCACTGGCCTCCATTCCAAGAAACAACCTTCAACCACCACCCTCTGCTTCCTACCTCCGAGCCAATCTTGAATCTACCTAACTAGCTCTCCCTGGATTCCATGGGACCTCACCTTCCAGACCAGCCTACCATGCAGGACCTTGTCAAAGGCCTTGCTAAAGTCCAAATAGACAACATCCACTGCCCTACCATCATCTACATTTTTGGTTACCTCTTCAAAAAAAAACTCTTTAAAAAGTTCATCAAGCACGACTTTCCATGCTGACCTCTCCTAATCAGATTCTGCCTATCCAAATGCTGGTAGATCCTGTCCCTCAGAATTCCCTCCAGTAACTTCCCCACTACTGACATCAGGCTGACCAGCCTGTAGTTCCCCAGTTTGTCCTTGCTACATTTCTTAAACAATGGAACAACACTAGCCACCTTCCAGTCTTGGGAAACTTCACCAGAGGCTAACGATGAAGCAATTAATCTCTGCAAATGCCTCTGCAGTGTCTCTTCTAGCCTCCCACAAAGTCCTAGGATACACCTGGTCAGGCCCTGGGGATTTATCCACATTAATGAATGTTGTATTGTTTGTACATTCATTTAAAGCAGTCACATGAATCCAGAAGTATTTGGATTTTCATTGTAGTGCAGAAGATCAAAAACAATGGTTCCATACATTTAAAAAAATGTTCATAATTTGGAGTAAGATGCAAGAGAGAGGAAAATAATATGAAAAATAGGAACTAATATCTTGACATTGGATCTAACAATATTGTTTGCTCCTATTACAAATATTACTATCTCTTAATACAGGTACAGTTTCATGTAACCATAGGTCATACTGCGTACTCCCTATATATTGATTGCCCTTTTCCAAGATGGATGCATTGGGCACTGATCGCTTATGCCATTTCCTTCATCATCCTCTTCGCCAACTTTTATTACCAGACCTACAGGGAACCAAAGAGAGAGCACATCAAAACTGGAAAAGTGGTTGTGAATGGCAATGCAATGGCTAATGGAATAATCAAATCAGAAAACAGGCTAGTGGCAGAAAATGGGAAAAAGAAGAAAAAAGGAAAAGCCAAACGTGAATAAGACACAAAGGCAAAGGTTTAAGTAAAAGATTATGTTTTAGAATCAAATAGTCCGTGTCAGCAAAAGATGGCTGCATGCATTTCCAGCTGGCTTTGAAAGAATCTATTGTACCCTTTGCCATCTTTGTAATTTATTGTATTTATTTTAAATGAAATTTATGTTCAATACATTGGTATTGACATAAATATAGACAAGAAAATTGACCATTAAATGAATTGCACTGAAAGAGGAACATGACTTTTGCCCTTTTCAAATATAAATTATATCAATTTTTTAAATGTTAAGTTTGCTGTTCTACTGGTCCTTGCAAAATAGCTTTTTCCTTTACTTCTACCTCAGTTGTAATGCTGCTTTTTCATGTCTTCATTTTCTACTGCATAGAGACATTTAGATGTATCCTTTGTTTACAGTCTATATCCAGAAATTCATAGGAATGTCAAGGAAATGACTAGTATTCATTAGATCCAATAGGTATCATTGTACTGAAGATCTTAACGTAGAGTAAGGTTGGCAGTGTTGGTCAGTCTGGATGTTTGTAAAAAGACATTATTTGTTGTAGCAACATAAACTTTTAACTCCAAACTTCATTACAGATCTTGCATTTCTTTTCAGCAAGATCCCAATATTGTTCTATTAATTTCAATCAGTACAGTATATTAGAGAGCAACATATTCAAGCATCCCCACCTGTTAATTTCCTTCCCTTGTCAGTGGCAGACACTGGAGAGCAGCTTTTTGAAAGGAGCTGTACCCAACTCTGCAGAGCATGTTCTTTGTGTGATCTTAGATATTAAATATTGGTCATCTGTTTCTCCTTTAAGAAGGGGAAGCACTTAATGGTGATTCCCCTGTCAGTGCTCCATCTGGTTTCTAAGAACACTAGTCTTCATGATCCCTCTGGTTGAGTTTGTTCATTTTAATAACTCAATGAAACTGGACTTTTCTGTCACTTTGACTTTAGCACCAATCTGCAAAAACCTATCTAACCACAGGGACAGGATGCAAGTCACAAAATCACACATACCACTTATGTCAGAAATACGAAATTAAGTTGTCTTTCAGATTATGAAGATCTATAGTGAGTTGTGCATTTTCTTCACAGTATACTCTTGGAGAAACAGTGGTTTGTATCAGAGAAGAGTGCATGTTTTAAACAGAAAAATATTTTCAAATTAAATTCCAGAATTACATCCAAGTATATCTGTGACAACAAAGCCTGTTACTGTGTGCAATTAGGATTTCAAAATTTTATTTAATGTTAACATTTGTTTATTGCAACAGGTACTACATTCTAAAATTAATTAAAAATAATTTTAAATAATGAAATCATACTTTAAGGTAATGGAAATAAAAAGTGCTCTGTTGTCATGAGGCCTCTGTTTCTAAGTTTAAATTGTAACAGTAGTTGCCCATAGTTTAGAACAACAGACAAGTGAAAGGTGAGGTAATTATAATCAACTTTCATGCACGTTACAACAGACTACTATGAAGTAAGAGTCTTTAATTATGGCAAAAGAAAGTTGGTGTTTAAAATGTTCCAATTTTTTGTGGTTTTAATAAAAAGCAAAGGAACAGCACAAAAGACAGATTATACAATTATAATTCAAGTTGTTACACAGATTTAAAGCTTATGGCCTGAGAGTTGAGCTAGGCTAAATAATTCTTAATCAAGGGTGGAACAACCTAGTTTCAAGTAAAGTGTTCCTTTTTTGGGGATGATTTACTGTATTGTCTGAATAAGCACATTCATGATGCAAAATGTTCTCTGTATGGTAAAATGTTGTCTACAAAAGTGTTTACTAGCTGTATTAATTATAGCACAAAGACAAAATCTTCCTTCATGATTATGACAGTAGATCAGATGTTTGTATTTGTATATGCATGATCTGGTTTTGGTCTATTTTCTGACATGAGGGCCGTTGAGTCATATTTTCACAAAGATGCTTTTTTGCTGCCCTTTACCTCCCATATTCTAATGTGGCACTTTTATGAATGAAGGCCATAGAGATAGTTTTGCAGATTTATTTCCCAATAAGACTATAGTGGTGATATTCCAATCAACAAACAGCCAGTACAAATCTAAGCTGGTATCAGTGTCATGTAGTGTGCTAGTAGTAGATGCTAACACTGATTTAAGCTGCAGGAAAAAGAAATAGACCTGCAACCAGATAAAGCTCCCATATAAAATTGGAACAATATATTTGTGAACACATCCAACAATAAGATTTAAGGGCTATACTGTAATCTTGGATTTTGATATCAAAATATTTTATGTTTGCTGACTTGTTAAAAAAAAAATATAATAAAATTCTGGTCTGATGAAGTAAAACCTTTTCTAAATGTACCAGTGCAGTGTTGTAACTAAAACAGGGACTTTTTTTTTTAAACTCTCATCAGTTGAGCCTTTTTTTTAATATGTAGTGAGTATAGAATGTCTATATATATATTACTTAGGAAAAAATGCTTGTGACGTGTGCAACGCTTGACTATCCAGAAATTTGGAGTGTGAGTGGCACAGTAGTCCAATTTATTTTGGTCATTTTAATATTAAAATGTTTGCACTGTAGGTGGGTTACCTGAACAGGATTATGTTTCTTTAAATTTCTTAATTCAGTGGCTGCTGATGCAGGTGAGAAGGCTTTGTTAAGCCTGAGCAGCACCTTGCCTAGATTTAATTTTACTGGTGATTAAGTTGATGAAATCCTAATTGGCATCAGCATGTCATTCTACTGGGTTGTGGAAAGCCAGTCTTAGTGCTAATGGCTATAGACTTTCATATCTGGGTCATGTTATGAAACATGAACCTCCATTCAAAACTTCTAATTCTGGGGTTAGAACTTGATTAATTCAGAAGATTTTCTGTTCAGTTCATATTTTAGTAAGAATTAGCTCTGTGAATGTGATCTAATTTATTTAAGAACACCACTGATAGGGGACTTCCCTGTCCCCTTGTTTGACATAGATTCTTCTTTTTGTTGTAGTTTTAATTCTTTATAAGATTAAATGTAATTGAAATATTTGGCCATTACTGCTGATATTGTATTTTTAACACCGTATGGAGTCAGAAATTTAATCAATATGTCTTTTTTCTTTTGCGTACTAGTTCTAAAAGTACTTTCATTTATGTACAGATTTTTCCTATTTAGCATTTGGATATTTGAATACTATGCAGAGAGGTCCAACTCCTAAATATCATACGACACAATTAGTTGCACCCATGAATTGAATGTTGATTGAAGATTTCTTGTGTATAGGAATGTTCAGTTAATGAGAGCAGTTTAATTTTTTTTCTTTTACCATTAGCTGTTTGCTTGGGAAATGATTTGGATTTTGTATCACGAGGTAATGTTTGGACCGGTTAAAAACAAGTTCATGAGCACTAATGTTAAAGGCACTGAATTAGCTTTGATTAAACACAAAGCTGTCAGTCCCTTAAGATGGAGGTAGAAACCTGAACAACTGATTACAACTCTAATGGAGAAATATACATTGCAGATTATCTGCTCTTACATAATTTTGAAGAATTTTTTAAGAGGTGAAAACAGTAAAGATGCATAAAAATGTAATAACAGTCCTATGCATCTGTAGTTTTTTTTCTTCTAAATGCTGCTTTTGGATATACCATTTAAATGTAGCATGTTATAAATCTTTTCTACATATATTCTTTATTGAAATGCTTGTTATTGAAGAATTTATTATAATACTGCAGTACTCCATTTTCTGTTAAGTGAAATCTGTCAAATAACAGTACTGTTCACTAAAATAATTTGAACGCTTTCCAGCTGAATATTACTAGTTGCATTTTTTTTAAAAAGCAATCTTGGTTAGTTAATTGTAAAATAAATGACTGCTCCTGGTAAACATTGGATATGGAATTACTTAATAGAACCGTAGTAGTTATATGATTATCCATCTCAACATTTTGTTTTTAACATATGTGGAAATCATTTGTCAGTGGTTATCATGATTGCACTCAACAAAAGTAAACCTGATGAATCCAGTCTTTCAAATGCACAGAGGAGTCTTTCCTAGGTATTGTTGAGATTTCAGCACAACATACACATTGGTTTTGAGGTTCAGATTTATTGAAGCACTCAATCTCTGATGAGAAGGATACATTCAGGAAAAGTTTGGAATGTAATTTCACAGAGTGCTTAACAGTTCGGCGGGAATGACAGTGGAGTCGGGGAAACAGAACAAATCAAATGGAAGAATAATATCAAAAACATTGTGGTTTTTCTTTATTCAAATTGATCTGTAAGTGGGTCAGTGGCCAGTTTTTTGTTTAAAAAAATAATTGATTATCGTAGTGCGGAAAAACATTGTTGCATGTGTTACCCTGTAGCTTGTTAGGTGACTGATCACCTCCTGATTAGGAAGTTATTGGTAAATTAATATTTTAAAAAAACTTAAATTTGTTTGCCTACATTGAAGGGGGAAATCCAGAGCTCCTCAAACTGTATTGGTGGCATCTACCACCATTTAGTCAAAGAACAGCATTAAAAGCAGTCATTGAGATATCTTACAAGCCTGTGAATGATGTATGATGGAAAGTTTGCCAGTTATACCAAAAAGACAATGTTATATTTTATACATTTATTTGAATAAACACATACCCAAAATGCTGGATTCAAGGAAATGAAGATCAATTTGCTCAAGGTTGCATCACCCATTTTAATTATTTTTTTATCTGCTGAGATTTCCCTGTAAGAAATTTTGTATGAGAGCATTGGAAGCTTTTTTATCTTAAAAGAATCTTTGTGTTTACAAAGTGCCCAGGAATTTCATTGTACCCAGGAGTGTAAAATAATAATGTGTTGAGGTAATGCCCGATGAGTCATGCCCAAGCAGTATGAGCCAGAGTTGTCAAATGGTGTTTCATCAATTTATCTCCAGAATTATACTGTAACTTTTGCATTGTTGTGAAGGGGCAAATGTGGTAGCAATAGAAAAACACCTATAAATATTACATTCAGTACAACAAAGCTGAAGAATGCTAAATTTTTTTTCTGATCTGTTTATTTTGCACTGACATAATCTTACTGTGAGCATAAGCCAACTCACAAAACAAACTCAAAGTTGTAAGTGGACTCTTCCCAAAGGTTTCTGGATAACTTTAACAAAGGAGTCTGAATTAAGTTGCAACAAAATCTAAATTAAAACCAAATTTTAATTCAAATAACTTGGACAAATGTAGCTGCATTATGTGTTTTAATAATGTATAAATGAAATTGCTGGCAGTTTTAAGATCACTTTTTGTTGACACTATTTGTGCTTGTTCCAGATTTACACTTTACAAAGCTGTTTTAAATTTGCAACTCGGGAAGAATTGTTACCTCATGGGATACTATTACTTTGTGGAACATAATGTTCCATTATATTCCGCATGCAAATGAAAGTTGATAAGTAAGCTGTTGATGTAGCGCAGTTGGTGCATGGACTTGCCTGTAACTTTGCTGCTGGTTACCTAAGGGTCACATATGGGTAGCTTCAAATGCTGACTTACCACACGTAAAGATAAGATGCAGGGTCTTCTCATCTACCAAGTAGTACTTCACCACTTTGAATTCCTTTCTCAAAGTGAGTGATAATTTAAAGTAATGGATGTATTCACGACAAACTCATTTTGACAACATGTATTTCAAGTACACAAAATCCACTGAGCAAAGAATTTGGTAGAGAACCCTGAATGGTGTATGGGGTTCCATGAACATCTAAGTTTGACTTTGTGTATTGACTTGGCCCTTTCATGTCGTATTGTCAAATTGTGAATTAATTGAAGAATTTCACTGTTGAAAGTTTTAAGTCCACATATATGTGTAAACTTGAAAGTATGCAGTATTATAATGCCAAGAAGTGGAAAGTTTATATGACTGTACGCAGTCTTTCTGTATGCAAATGTTTTGCTGCAGTTGTGGAAATAAAATGGAATACTGCTACATGTCTTTTGCCTCTGTAATTCATTATGGCTCATAGACTACAAGCTTGGACCAAGTACAGTATCTAGTTTAGAAAGGGGTTTTTATTTATTTGTTCACAACATTTGGGCATCACTCTAAAGCCAACAGTTATTGTCCATCCCTTATTGCCTTTGAATGGAGGCAGCATGTAATGACATTAGTGAGTCTGGAGACGCACATAAAGTAGCTCAATCTTACCTGTAGAACATCAGTAAAACTATTGGGTCAGCTGGGGGGAGATGTGTTGGTAACAATCCAGAAGTTTAAAAAGACGAAAAATTTTTAAATCCTATTTTAATATTTGAACTTAAATTCCCCAATTGTCATTAAAATCCTGTCACCGGTTATTAGTGCCTGGTGCAAAATGGTTTCATAAGCATGTTCTGTGACATCAAAACTATTTGGACAGAGAATTTCTGAGAAAGTGCACTTCATATTCTGTTTTATAAAGTAACACCTGAAGAAAGTGGTGCAGTAAGGAGGATTTTGGGATCTATTCTCAAAAATATGTTATTACTTTAACTCATCCAAGTCCTGATGCAGGGTTTCAACCTGAAAAATCCACAATTCCTTCATCCCCTATAGATGCTACTCGACCCACTGAGCTCCCCCAGCAGATTGTTTGTTGCTACAGAATCCTGTTACCCTCCCAGTATACCAGTTGTCCATTTACAGGCCGCCTTAAAATTGAGTTGGTGGCTACCTATTTCGAGGAATGCGTGGATTGGGTTGGGTAGGCTTCAGAGCACTTTTTCTTTAAAATACACCCTGCCTGGCCACAATAAATCATTCCATGGGAACAGGGCAGAAGAGGAAAAGGCTTCTTGTGTTGCATATATGTTTGTAGTAAACCAGAGCAATGCATTTATGTAACTGGCTAATAAGTCAAACATGGATAAAAGTTGCAGAGTTCAAACAAACATGAATCACATTTGATTGGGAGTTAAACTAAGAAAATAGGAAAAAATAAACAAATGCATTTGCAATTCTCTAACTTTCATTATGAATTCACTAACTGTATTGTGTGTGGCATTTCAAAGGGAAGAATGGAAAAGGCACCTAAAAATGCACCAGAGGCCCCGCTACCTACTACTTGTGAAGTTTTTTGGAGCACATACCAGTGCTGTATAATGGGAAAACTATGCATGTATGTACCACTGCACATTTGTGATAGAAATATACTTTTTGCAAAGTTTTTAAAAAATATTTTCATAACATTATTCTAAGGGGGCAGGAACTAAAATCTGCTTCAGTTGCAGCATAGATTGGAGTTTGTCCTCATCAGACTTCTGATATCACCAGTGTGGTTCATTAGTATAGTCAAGATAGTAGTCAAAATAGTAGTCAAAAAGCTGTTCTTTATGGGCTTCATTTACTTAAAATATATGGAAAATATATGCATAGGTGGGCTTCATTTTGATAAAATTTAAAAACAATAATGGAATCTTATTCACTAAAAAAAGTGATAAATCCCTGTAAGACTCCAACCAACCAAGCAATGGGCTCAAAAATATTGGAGTACTCCAATCATGATTAAGTCTAATGATTAGGGAAATAGGATACTCAAAGGATGAGCCTTAATTGACCTCTGGTCTTTTCTTGTGGCTGGCGCATCTATTGTGATGTTCTCCAGCCACAGAAGATATCCCCTTGTGTGATGGGTCTGGTGGAACTAGGAACCCATTCTTTTCTATCTCATTTATGATTTTGAGACACCTGGATCACTAAGAAACCTTTGTGTCCCTGTAGATTAAACTAGTAAATTAAAATTTAATTATTCATTATTCCTACTTCTGTTTGCTTCTGCAACATTACTGAAGTACAACTTGGATTGAATTTGCATCAAGTAAATTTGATTTTGATCCAAATATGTAATTGTTGTGATTCAAATGACTTCTAATTTTCAGGTATTAAAAACAATGAGATTCAACCCAAAGTTTTCCTTCGCTATAATTCAGGACCTTGTTGCTAAGCAGAGTGTTGTTAAGCTCTTGCGAATCAGCCTCATTCACATGCTGCAGTAAAATTAGAAACGTTGAAAGTAGTTTCACTGTGAATATGAATAATTAAATGAAGCAGAATACATGTTTAAAATAGGTGGCAATGAATAGGGAGGGAATATAGAGAAATGCTTCATTAAGTTTCCTAACCTACACACCTTATGTGCACCTAGATAGCACCAAAGTCTTGAAAGCACAATGTCATTGTGCATTGGTATTGGTTTATTATTGTCACTTGAACCGAGGTACAGTGAAAAACTTGACTTACTTACTGTTCATACAGATCAATTCATTACATAGTGCAGTGAGGTAGTACAGGGTAAAAACAATAACAGAATACAGAGTAAAGTGTCACAGCTACAGAGGAAGTGACATGATCAGCAGGTAGACAATATGGTGCAAGGTCATAATGAGGTAGATTCTGAGGTCAAAAGTCCATCTTATCATACTAGGGAACCATTCAATAGCTTTATAATAGCGGGATAGAAATTGACCTTGAGCCTGTTGGTATGTGCCCTCAGACTCCTGTATCTTCTGCCTGATGGGAGACGGGAGAAGAGAGAATGTCCTGGGTGAGTGGGGTCTTTGATTATGCTGGCTGCTTCACCAAGGCAGCGAGATGTATGTACAGAGTCCATGGACGGGAGGCTGGTTTCCGTGATGTGCTGGGCTGTGTCCACAACTCTTTGCAGTTTCTTGCGGTCCTGGGCAGAGCAGTTGCCATACCAAGCCATGATGCATCCAGATAGGATGCTTTCTATGGTGCATTGATAAAAGTTGGTGAGTGTCAAAGAGGACATGCCAAATTTCTTTAGCCTCCTGAGGAAGTAGAGGCGCTGGTGAGCTTTCTTGGCCATGGCGGCTAGGTGGTTGGAACAGGACAGGCTATTGGTGATGTTCACTCCTAGGAGCTTGAAGCTCTCAACCCTCTCGACCTCAGCACCATTGATGTAGATGGGTGCGTGTACACCGCCCCCTTTCCTGAAGTCAATGACCAGTTTTTTTGTTTTGCTGACATTGGGGGAAAGTTGTTGTCATGACACCATGTCACTAAGCTCTCTATCTCCTTCCTGTACTCCGATTCTTTGTTATTTGAGATACGGCCCACCACAGTGGTATCATCTACAAACTTGTGGATGGAGTTAGAGCAGAATCTAGCCACGCAGTCATGAGTTTATAGGGAGTAGAATAGGGGACTAAGAACGCAGCCTTGTGGGGCACCAGTGTTGAGAATAATCGTGCTGGAGGTGTTGCTGCCTATCCTCACTGAATGCAGTCTGTTGGTCAGAAAGTCAAGGATCCAGTTGCAGAGAGAGGTGTTGAGTCCAAGGTCTCAGAGTTTGGTGATGAGTTTGCATGGAATTATAGTATTGAAGGCAGAGCTATAGTCAATAAACAATAGTCTAACATAGATGTTGTCACTGTCCAGATGCTCCAGAGATGAGTGTAAGGCCAGGGAGATGGCGTCCACTGTAGACCTGTTTCGGAGGTAGGCAAATTGCAGTGGGTTGAGGTTTTCTGGGAGGTTTTGCGGGTGTACAAGAAGAGAGAATGGAAAAAGAACAAGGGATTGAAGTGACCATTAATATTAATTATCAGTAACATTTGGGTGAAAAGGCTTTCTCATTTTCTGAACATTACAAATTGCCTTTGTGTTAGTTATAAGTTCCATGTAAGATTTCTATCCAAGTATAGCATTGTCCTGGACTTAGGGTGGAAATGCCAATGAATCCGCACAGTGTCCAGTGGATATGGCATTAATAGAAAGACTCAAACTTGCTGGCCACACTTTGCTAGCCACTTCCCTTCAAGCTCCATCATTGGACACTTTGTGGATTGCAGCAGCAAAGTGCAAAGATGGGGCAACTCCCCAGCACTTACACTGGGGTCCTACTCAGAGAACTACACTAGGGCAGTCCTACTGCAGATACAGCTCCTCCATCCATTCCAATGGGGAGGAATGGCTGCAAAGGAAGCAAGAATTTGATAATTCACATTTATTTTCTTTTAGTTAAAAGCTTGTAATTGTTTTTAAAATTAAAATCATTTAACTAAATTTAACACCATGTTCTTCAGTGATTTAGTTTCTAAATTTATACATTCTTAAAGTTTTATTTGTCCAATTATCAGTTTTTCTTAATTATGCAGAATGTCCAAGTCAGCTGAGGAAAGGGACAAAGGTCAGCTCTCAAACCCTTTCGCAGCAGTTTCATGGAGAGATGTGCTGCGCTGCACTCCCAAACCATTACTACCGAGGGATGGGGTTTACAAATGAGATGCCCATGGCTATGCAGGACTTTGCTTCTGTGAGCAGTTCATGATAGGAAATGTGAGAATGGCAATTGTGATTGTGTCAGAGGTGGGAAAGAGAGAAAACAAGTTAATTTTAAATTACAGAGAGGGTGAAGATAGGATGGGTAGGACAAAGCGATTATCTCTGGTAGGGTGAGTACACAGTTGCCATGGTGATAAACATCTGGTGACTTCACTGATATCATTTCTGACAAAGTGTCTTCAACCTGAAATGTTAACTCTGTTTCTCTCTCCACAGATTCTGCCTGACCTGCTGAGTGTTTCCAGCATTTTCTGTTTTTGTATCAGCACGTGTTGCTTTGCCTCAATCAGACGGCTTCATCAGCTACATATCATCATGGCAACTCCCCCAAATTCCACCCCTTACCTACACTCCAGGGGCAATTTACAGTAGCTAATTAACCTACCAACCCATATTGAGTTTTACTCTCTTGATGGTGGTGAGAAGCCATTGTAATGTAAGTTTTACTTTTACTCTCCTAACCTTTCATTATACACTTTCTCAATATGTCTTTGGGATGTGGAAGGAAACCCGAGTAAACAGAGGAAACACATTCTGTCACAGGGAGAATATGCAAACACCACACAGCACTGGAAGTCAGGATTGAACCTGGATCTCTGGAGCTAAGAGGTAGCAGCTCTACTAGCTGCACCACTGTACCACCTTGTGTTTCCTGTCTTTTCTGTTTCTATTTCAGATTTCTAGCATATGCATTTTGTTTTATTTTCATCTAACATGCATTGATGTTACTTCATAAAATGTTCAGCACCAACAACCTGGGACGGGTTTCTCAACAAAGTGATGGTATTTGTGACGAGGTTTAATGTTAGTGCTAATCACCTCGTTTCTCAATGACTTGTTATTTTTTTTAAAAAGTGAAAGAAAGATAGAAAGTGATTCATGATCTCAAAGAAAACAGAGAAGGTCGGGTCTGACAGAGAGACTAACTCCAGAGTAGGTCTAACACTCCGTGCCACTGGCAGAAAGGCAAAGATTTGAAGCACCATTTTAATTTTTCATGTATCAATATTTTACTCCACTGCCGGAACAACTAACTGCAATGAGAATTATAGGATACAAACCATCCTGAATGAAAATTATGAAGCAACAAATTATATTCTTGATCTCACATCTACTGCCACATCTTCACAAAAATTTCTATTTAGTCTGCTTTTTGCTTGAATCATCAGTTTTCATGAGAGGATACCAGTGAGTCATGAGGTCGTCAGATTTCTTCAGTCTTTGGCCTAAAGACATTTCACCAACTCACTTATCTTCCTAATTCAAGCTGTCCTACCCCTCTGCCAGTACTGCCCTTCAGCCACTCCCCCCGAGACATACACTACAATGGCTTCTCACCACCATCAAGAGAGGGCATGCATCCATTCAGCATCTCACACAATACCCTAAAATGCTAAATACAACACAATAGGAACCAAGAGAAGTTTACAGTAAGAAGCTGTATCTGTGCACTCTGTGATACCATGTCCTGACATCTGATAAAGCACATATGGTGCATATGCATATTATTCCTAATCCTGAAGTGACAGTTTAATCAGTTGTGTATTTTTACTTTCTTTATCTGATCTTTCAAGTTATATTCCCATTGCTCTAATCCATTGTTTCCATAGATGCTTTTCCCAGAAGGGCATGATTATTAATAAAGGTCCTTTCGAAGAGCACAGCAGCAGAGCAAACATAACACATGTGTGGGTCAAAAATAAACCAGAATTACTGGGGAGTATTTCACCAGCAGTAATTGATCTTATCCATCTAATCACACCTTAAGGTTGAAGACCTAAGTTACATTAGAGTGGGCAATTAAAAAATCACTTTGGATATCAGTTCATGCACACCAGAAAAATGCAAATACGTGGGGAGAAACGTTATCTTTATGCTCAAACTTGGCACAAAACTGGATGAAGATATTAGTTTTTCCACATACAGCTAAGTTATTTCCATCTTGATACAGTGAGACAGAAAATATAAAAGTGACAGAAAATGAGAATAGAATGTATTTCTTCACTGCTGTTTATGTTTTATAGATAATTACAGTTAATGAATGGAAGAATTTGATTCATGTATCACTAACTATATCTGATTTTAGCAACTGTTTTTGGATGATATATCTACTTTTCCCTTTCCTGCTCATTCCAATAATTGTGTCTCAGTTGGTATCACTCTTGTCTCTGTGTTAGAAGGTTGTGGGTTCAAGTTTCACTCCAGGGACATGAGCACAGAAATGTCAGCTGCTATTTGATAAATATGTTATTGGTTGCAAAGAGCTTTGGTGATATTATGAAAGGCGTCACAGAAACTCAAGTCTTTCACTTATGAACTAGCAGAAACCAAGCTTATGGAGGAATGCATTACAATAACACTTCAGGTTAAAGCTTGAGCAGCTGTGGGGAACCAATCTGGGTTATTTTCTACCATGACTTTGAAAGGTTATGAATACATGTGGTAAAGGAGATTGACTTTTAACAATTTGTTTACACACAAAGTGAGTTTAAAAATATGTATCGTGCCCTCCTAAGAACTCTCACTAGCCGGAAGTCTTTCCATGTAAAATGTGACAATGCCAACCTGTATTAAATTATTACTCGAGTAAATGAAAAATAGTCAGTAAGAAAAGTAATTTCTTCAGATGTCCAAGATAGTTCTGTAAATAGACTCCTGTAAGACAATAAATTATGATGTCAAGCTCAATGAAATATACAGAAAGTAAAGATTACAAGCAGAAATATAATCAAAGAGATTTAGTTGGTCTTATAAACAATGGGGATGAAATTTAAGTGGCTCCTAAGAGAGTCTTAGAGTTATAAAGCATGGAAACAGGCCCCTTGGCCCAACTCATCCATGCTGATCATGGGTATCTCAACTTCTGCCGCCCTAAATCTTTTCCACCATTTACAAGGCTCATGTCAGGAGTGTAATGGAATATTTGTCACTTGCCTGGATGAATGCAGCTCCAACAATTCTCAGACTTAATACCGTCCAGGACAATGTACTCCAGGACACTGACACCATATCCACCAACCTTAATGTTCATTCCCTCCATCACCAGTGCACAGTGGCTGTGCATCACCTACAAAATGCACTGCTGTTTCTAACCTGAGCTATCCCAACAAACTCACAACTTCTACCACTAGGAAGGTCGAGGGCTTCAGGCACGTGGGAGTACCATCATCTGGAGGTTCCCTTCAAAGTCACACACATTCCTGACATGGAAATATATTGCTGTTCCTTCATCATTGTTATGTCTAAATCCTGGAACTTGCTCCCCAACACTTGTTGGGGACTGAAAATCAATCCTGGTAGTTAAAACACACCAGATCTAGGTCAGGCCATAGGCTCTGTGCCAACATTTTTCTGCGCTTCATTTATATATATCTTTTGAGCATGTGAATTTTTTTTCAAAAAACTGTAAGTAATCAAGCATACTTTATTTTTGTTATGCTACTTTAGTTATTTTATGGTATGTAGGCTGATCTGTCATAGTAAATTTGAAGTCTTTAAACAAAACGTATACATGTAAAATAATTGAACAGGACTCAATTTGTTTGCATTACTGATTTCTTTTTTTCCACCATTGTTTTCTCTCTTGCTCTCTTTGCTTTATTCACTAGAATTGCCTCTCACTAGAATTTTTTGTTTTGGAGTCTTTTTCTTTCACAGCGGTGCTCTCTATTCTAGGCCCGAAAATAGGCTGACTTTGACTCAATGCTTAAGGACAGAACAAATCAATTATTTTCACACATTTAGCGGCAGTAGTCTCTCAAGTCATTTGTTTCTTTTCTCTGATTTTCTTAGCTTCCTCTTAGCATTTTGGAGGTTTATTGTCTATATTTGCATATGTGTCTGTATTTATATGTGCGTTCAGGGTTTGATAGTTTGTTTATCCAGGTTTTCTCATCACTGGACAATTAATTAGGTTATTCAACGGAAATCACCAATGAAATCGCTTTGAACGATAAGTCTTTGCTTGATTTAGCAACACAGTGATGTCATAAATGACTCATTCAAATCACAGCACATAAAAGTATATAAAACCCAGGAGTGGATGGAGTGGATAAGGGCAGTTTGGGCCTGTTCACCAGTTGCATTGTTGGACTTCCTTCATGACATTGAATACAACAGCTGAAAAAAGGCAGTTCACCACCACCACCACCTTTTCAAGAATAATGAGGAGTGATAACAAATGCTAACTTTTCCAATGACACTCAAATCCAAAGAAATTAATAAAGTTGTGCACTGCGTCAGAAATGACCAACATGATTTTGTGAAAGGGAAATTTTGTTTGATAAATTTACTGTTCATGAGGAAATTCATCTTGCAGGAAATAACTTATTGGCGTAGATAGAAGATTAGTTGACTAGCAAAAAACAGAGAGTGGGCGTAAGTGGGTCTTTTTCCTAGTTAGTAAGAATGGTGTACCACAGGGATCAATGTTGGGGCCTCCGGAAGGCCATTATGAGTGCTGTTACGGACTCAGTGAAAGTCCCTTTAAGATAGAGAGTGTGTGTGTATGTGTGTGTGGGGCGTGCTTACGTCAATAGAAGATAAAGGACGTAATGACGTTGTTGAAGAAGGCAGAAGAAGAAGGAGAGAGAGAGAGAAGGGAGAGAGACACCAGCCTGCTTGTTTTCTCTATCGATGGATGAGAAACAATAACTGTGTTTGCCACTGAAATCCATGTATGGAAGTTGGAAGTAATCCGGTGGAGTTCACTTTGTTGCTGACCTGTAGAAGGAAACAGGTATTTGTGTGTGGACGACCACGGTTCGGATGCTTTTCGGGGTGAGGAAGTCACTACCGAGTAAACACTGAAGTGTCGTTTGGGTTCCATCGTGGAACATTTGGATTTCGTATGTACTCTCTCTATGTTTTTCTACATCTACATCTTATCTTCAGACAACGGTGGTTGTTGAAGAAGCCCTTGCTCATGTTTCACCTTATGGCTTGCGGAACTGAACTTTAAGAACCATTCAGGAACTGGGAGTTTTGGACTTTGTCACACACACACACGAAGAGTTTAGTTTTGGGGTTAACGTTCGAGGTTTAACATTCTTGAATTCTAACATACTAACATTTTTACTTTTATTTTACGTATTATCATAAGTAGTGATTAATAAAATAGTTTTTAACACTAAATCATGCTCAGTGTGTTTCTTTTGTTGCTGGTTTGTGACAGTGCAAAGAGGCAATTTCAGACTAAACTGGAATCACAGATGGACGCTTGACAGCTGTGGCAGGGCTTGCACAATATTACTTCCTACAAGGCGAGATCGGGTAGCAAAAGTGGCAACGACCCATCACACCTGGATGAGCATAATGCCTTTTATGCACGCTTTGATAGGGAGAACTATGACACACTCACACGAGCTCTACATCTCCGGATGATGCTGTAATTTCAGTCTCTGGAGCTGACATCCTGGCATCCTTCAAGAGGGTGAATCTACGAAAAGCGTCTGGTCCAGATGGTATATCTGGCCGAGTGCTGAAGATCTGTGCGGACCAACTGGCTGGAGTATTTACAGACATACTAAACCTCTCGCTTCTGCAGTTTGAGGTTCCCACCTGCTTCAAAAAGGCATCTATTGTACCGGTGCCCAAGAAGAGCGTGGTGACCTGCCTCAATGACTACTGTCCGGTCGCGCTTACATCAATCGTAATGAAGTGCTTCGAGAGGATGGTTTTGGCACGAATCAACTCCTGCCTCAAAGATGACCTGGATCGGCTTCAGTTTGCCTACCACCACAACAGGTCAACTGCAGATGTGATTTCTCCGGCTCTTCACTCTGCTCTGGACCATCTGGACAACAGGGACTCATACATCAGGTTGCTGTTCATCAACTACAGCTCGGTGTTCAACACAATCATCCCATCCAAACTCATCATCAAGTTTCGAGACAGGGGCCTCTGTACCTCCATCTGCAGCTGGATACTCAACTTCTACATCGGTAGACCTCAGTCAGTGAGGATTGGTAACAACACCTCCTCCTCGCTGATCATCAACATAGGTGCACCTCAAGGCTTCGTGCTTAGCCCCCTGCTCTACTCTCTACACACATGACTGTGTGGCTAAGCACAGCTCCAATGCCATCTTCAAATTCGCCAACAATACTACTGTTGTTGGATGAATCACAGGTGGTGATGAGTCAGCTCACCAGAGAGAGATAGGACACCTGTTTGAGTGGTGCTGCAACAACAACCTCTCGCTCAATGTCAGCAAAACTGAAGAGCTGATTGTTGACTTCAGGAAGGGGAAGGAGGGTGAACATGCGCCAGTCTACATTAGGGAATCGGTGGTGGGGAGAGTCAGCAGCTTTAAATTCCTGGGCATTAACATATCGGATGACCTGTTCTGGGCCCAGCACATAGATGCAATCATAAGGAAAGTGCACCAGTGTCTTTACTTTCTTAGGAGGTTAAGGAGGTTTGGCTTGTCACCGAACACTCTAACGAACTTCTACAGGTGTACTATTGAAAGTATCCTGAATGGTTATATCATGGTCTGATATGGCAATTCAAATGCACAGGAATGTAAGAAGCTGCAGAGAGTAGTGGACTCTGCCCAATACATCACAGGCACATCCCTCCCCACCATCGGTAGTATCTACCAGAGGCGTTCCCTCAAGAAGGCAATATCCATCATCAAAGATCCCCACCATCCGGGCCATGCCATCTTTTCGCAACTACCATCGGGCAGGAGGTACAGAAGCCTGAAATCCCACACCACCAGGTTCAAGAACTATTTCCCTTCAACCATTCAGTTCTTGAACCAACCGGCAAAACTCTAGTCATCGTTGCAGTTTAGCAACACTATGACCACCATGATCACTTTGCACTAAAATGGACTTCATACACAATCTTTACAAGAAAAGAACACAATTAATACCAAAAAAAGTTTAATTTATGTTTAGTTTATGTTTTACTTGTGAATACTGCTTATATGATGCTATGTGCCTATGATGCTGCTGCAAGTAATTTTTCATTGTACCTGTGCACACACATACTTGTGCATATGACAATAAACTTGACTTTGACTTCATTATATGAGTGACTTGGATGAAGGGAATGCAAGTATGATTGCTAAATTTACTGATGAAATAAAGGTGGGTAGAAAAATAATCTTGATAGCAAATGGACAATGGTCTGGCAAATGAAATATAATGTGAGAAAACATGAAATATCCCTTTTGGCAGGTAAAATAAAAATTAAATGTATTATCTATTTGGTGAGAGATTGCAGAGTTCTGAGGTGCAGAGGGATCTGGGAGTCCTAGTATATGATTCACAATGTTTGCAGGCACAGCAAGTAATTAGGAACGATGATAATGTTCTTGTTTATTGCCAGGGGAACTGAATACAAAAGTAAGGAGGTTATACATCAATTATATTAGTGACATCACATCTAGCATACTGTATATGTATTGATCTCTGATTTAAAGCAGGATGTTAATGTGTTGGAAGCAGTTCAGAGAAGAGTTACTAAACCTGATACATGGAATGAGTAAGTTTTCTTATGAGGAAAAGCTGGACAGGCTTGGATTCTATCTGCTGAAGCTTAGAAGGATGAAAAGTATCTTGACTGAAACGTACATAAGATCCTGAGGGGTCTTGACGAAGTGGATATGGAGAAGATGTTTTCACTCGGTAATTTGGAACTTGGGATCACTGTTTAAAAATGATGTCGCCAATTTAGGACAAATGTGTTTTTCAGTGGGTCATGAGCCTTTGGAACTCCTCAAAGGACAGTGGCAGCAGAATCATTCAATAAGTTTACAGTAGATACAGATAGGTACCTTTTCAGCAGGTAGGTAGGAATGCGGAGTTGGGTTTACAATCAGATCAATAACGACCATTGTATGTTGGAGTAGGTCTGAGAGGTATTGTTGCCTACCCATGCTCTCAGTTCATGTGTTTGCATGTTCATGTGCACTAGTGCTCCTATTAAATCTATTAGTACTCTGAGAAGTTGGAGACCAGTAATTATTTACAAAAACTAAATAATTCATGCAATTGAGTAAATTAACTTCATTAATAAGTGAAATGAGTTGTGGGTTGGTGCTGCAGTACTTCTGTTTTGGAATATATTTTCATGGAAAATAAAACATGAACTCTTTATCCTTTGAGTCAGGAGAGATCATGAGGCAATGTCTAATCAAACATAACACAGGTCCGATGAAAGAAGGTACTTACATCTATCTGAGTTCTTTAGTCCTAAAGACAGTACCCATTGAAACAGCAAAGCACCTTCCTCAGATAAAATAGTAAAATTTTAACATCAATTCCTTGAGAAGGGAGACATCCACTGGCCAATCTAAATACCAGTTAAAGAGCAAAGGTGCTACAATGTTGTGCTCTGCCTTACAAGCAAATCCATTAGGTCAATGGGAACAAATAATGAAGAAGCAGAGGGGGAGGAGCAGCAAAAATAATGAAAATGCCCTCCAGAGGACCATCATAATAATGGTGACGATCTGGAAGTGAAGGAGGCAGCGGGTGCAGAGGAGAAAGTCACACAGAAATCACTGCAGCAAAATACTGGACTTTGATCAGTCAG
Source organism: Pristis pectinata (assembly GCF_009764475.1). Taxonomy (NCBI): domain Eukaryota; kingdom Metazoa; phylum Chordata; class Chondrichthyes; order Rhinopristiformes; family Pristidae; genus Pristis; species Pristis pectinata. The sequence continues at coordinate 26,094,683 of NC_067414.1, read as the reverse complement.
GCAGTGGCTGGTGAGTCCTGAAGCATCACAGACGCTGACTAACCTGCTGAGTGTTTCCACCACTTTCTGTTTCTACTTCAGATTTCTGGCGTCTGCAGGCTTTCCAATTTTGATTATACTTTGTTCCTCTGCCTTAACCTTTCTACAGACCACATCAGCACCCTAGCCCACCTCACCTGGCCCCATGATCACTTGTTTCCTCACTCTCAAACAGTGAGTCAAAACTTTAATGAAGAGGTGGAATTTGATAGTCTAAATTTGGATGTTGTGCAGTACTCCATTATTCACAGTCATAATGGAGCTGGAAGCCTTTATGGAAACTAAACAGATGCAAAATACTGGGGATATAATGGCAGAGAATGCTGTGAATATTCTGCAGGCCAGGCAATATTTAACTTTTTAGCTCAATGACTTCTCTTCAGAAGCAGAACATTGCAGAGATAAAGCAACATGTAGGGAAAGGAGGGAGTGGAGGAAAGCAAAGGAAGGGAAGATCATGGAAGGCAGACTCTAAATAACAATAGGAGGTGGTAATGGAATAAGAAAATAAATAGAAGATGGGTCAGAGATCCCCTTCAATAACCTTTGAATACAGAGGAGCAGAGTTAACGACATAATAATGTTTTTTTTAATTGAAGAAATATCAGTCCAGGTTTTTTTTTAAGTTTTTGGTTTTTTTTTATTTGGGGGTTCTTTTCTCATATAATTAAATCTCTTTTCAATTTTCCTTTTGTATTTTGTTCACTTAATAAGAGAGCAGGAGGTCTAGATTACTTTTTTTTTACTCCTTGTGATTATATATATTAACTGTTATGATTGTTATCCTGATCTCTTTGCGCCACATGTATAATTATTAATGTTATATATATTAATTTGTACTAATTTGAAAATTAATAAAAAGATTGAAAAAGAAAGAAGATGGGTCAGGATGAGATGTTAATGGGAGTAGCAGAATCATTACCTGAAATTGTTGAAGCCTGAAGGCAAAATAGGACTTGTCAAAATATAAGGCAGCTTTCCTTGTATTCGTTGCATTCGAGGTTATTGCATTCAAACTTATATTCAAGGTTCGTTGCACTGAAAGTTAGATATGTGATTGAATAGAGGAAGTTGCAAAGCTATAAGGAAAGAACAGGCAGTGGGATTTTGGATTAGTCTTATAAAGAAGTAGCCAAGACAAGTTGTGCCAGGTGGTTACCCTCTGTGCTAACTTCTGTGTTTCACTGGATGGAGGGTTCAAGCTGAAAAATTAACCTCCCTTTCTCTTCCAGATTGAGGGCAACTTACCAGTGGTAGATTTTAAGGCCTGGAAATTTCAGTGCATCCAAATGGGTGTGTGGAACTGGTGCGACAGTGGAACGAATCACTGCTTCAGTCATGGACTGCCAACCCCATGCAGACTTCAGTTGGCTCAGCTGCAAGTCATCAAGGCAGGCAAGCAGCAAGTGACAGGGAATGGGAGGTGGCTGGGGGTGAAGGATTGGTTAGTAGTATAAGGACCTGCAGTTGGAAGGCCTGTGGTCGAGGGCAAATATCAGATAAGCAGCTGGTGGTGGGTGTTCGGTGGAAATCAAGATCTTTATTGGGGGTCGGCTGGATCAGAGGCCTGGACTGAACGGATGGTGGGGTGGTGGAAGGGTTGAAGTGGGGTTATCGGAGAGGTGAGAACAGTGTCATCTGTGGGATTCATGCCAGGAAATGTCGGTTGGATTTCTGGAGTGTTGCAAAACAACTTCCTACTTCCTTTTGTAATGGTCATTATTGCTTCTCATTCTGGAGAAAACAAATCTTTAAGTAGCATATCACTGAGAAGATGAAAGAGCATTACTGTACATGATCTAATTTCTTGGCTCACACCTTTCTTTTAATGGTTGTCAGTGATCCAAGCATCATCCTGTCGAAGCTCAGCACACTTCAAAATCCAGGTGTAACTAGAAAAACACTGCAGATGCTGGAATTCTGAAATTAAAATAGAAGATGCTGGAAACAATCAGCAGGTCAAGCAGCATCAGTGAAAAGAGAAAGAGGTAAACGTTTTAGGTCCTAAACTCTTTGTCAGGGCCTATTCTGAACATAGGAAGTGTGTTTAGTAAGTTTGCAAATGACAAAAAGATTGATGGTGCTGCTGCTAGAGAGGAGGGTAGTCATTGAGTCTTGGCAGATCGATATTTATCAATTGATAAGGTGGGCAGAGAAATGGCAGATGGATTTGGATCCTTGGAAGTTCCAAGGAACAGAGGGACCTTGGTATATATGTCTAAGGATCCCTGAAATCAGCAATACAGGTAGGCAAGGTGGTTAAAATGGCATATGGGATACTTGCTTTCATTAGCTAGACTACAGAATATGAAAGCAGAGATGTTTTTGTAGAATGATGCGAAACATTAGCTAGGCCACAGCTGGAGTATCGTGTGCATTTCTGGTCACTGCACTGAAGGAAGGATGTGATTGCACTGAAGGGGTGCAGGGGAGATTCACCAAGATGTCAACTGGGACAAAGTGTTTCAGCTATGAGGAGAGACTGCATTTCTTTCAGTCATCAGTTACTGGTGACGTCAGCATACTCCTCATTCAAGGTGGGCTGGGGAAAGAGTAAAGGGGGAATGAGAAGTAATAAATTTTGAGTTGCCTGGTTCACCTAAATAAACAGTTAACTTCTTAAAAAGGCATTTGATGAACTAACAGCACTACCTAAGGTGTCCACCATGTGACTTGCTCTCATCTTGTGGGATCGATTGACTGGATGCGCCCTCTACTGGTTTTACTGTGAACCAAATTAATTCACTTCATGCAGATTGGAATCAGTCACAACAAATAATAAGGTTCAAAACTGAGTGAATGTTTGCTTTAAACCATTTCACTATTAAGGCAACCATTCTGAGAGAAAGTCCAAGGAATCCTGGATGTTGAGGGTTGGACAAAGCAAAGGAAGTACATGGCTGGTGAAAATCTTAAAAATCTCCAATGCTGAAAATCTAAAATAAAAACAGAAAGTGCTGAAAAAAGTCAGCAGGTCAGGCCGCATCAGTGGGAGGAGAAACAGTCAAGATGTGGCCTGACCCACTGAATATTTCCAGCACTTTCTGTTTTCAGGGCATGCGCCAGGTGTACAGAACTGAAAACAGGGGATGCCCTTAAGGAGAGTAGAAAGTGCAGGGTCTTCTTAGAAAAGAAACCAAGAGGGCAAAGTGGGGATACAAAATATCACTGGTGGAGATGATTAAGGAAAATTTCCAGGTTTATATTTGATGCAAGGGGTAACAAGGGAAAGAAATCATTAGGGACCAAAGGATCCCTGAAGATGGCATCATAGAGAGATAAAATGGTGAAGAAGGGACACCATTCTTCATTATCCAGGGCATGGAATATAAGAGCAGCGAGGTTATGGTACAGTTTTATAAAATATTATTCAGGCCACATCTGGAGTATAGTGTACAGTTATGTACGGGACATTATAGGAAGAACGTGAATAAAAATGGAAAAAAAAATGCAGATGCTGGAAATCTGAAATAGAGTTATAGAGTCATACGACACGGAACCAGGCCCTTCAGCCCAACTGGTCCATGCCAACCAAACACCCATCTAAGTTAGTCCCATTTGCCCGGTTTGGCCCACATCCCTCTAAATCTTTCCAATTCCGTGTACCTGTCCAAGTGTCTTTTAAATGTTGTTGATGTACCTACCTCGACACACACAAAATGCTGGAGGAACTCAGCAGGTCAGGCAGCATCTATGGAGGGAAATAAACGGTCGACGTTTTGAGTCAAGACCCTTCATCAGGACTGGAAAGGAAGAGGGTAGAAGCCAGACTAAGAAGGTCGGGGGAGGGGGAGGAGCAGAGAAAAAAAGGGGGGGAAGAGGGGAGGGGTCACTGGAAGTTAGAGAAATCAATGTTGAGGCCATCAGGTAGGAGACTACCAAGGCGGAATATGAGGTGTTGTTCCTCCAACCTACGTCTGGCCTCAATGTGGCAGTAGAGGAGGCCTTGGATAGACACATTGGTATGGGAGTGGGATGTAGAATAGAAGTGGGTGGCCACAGGGAGATCCTGGCTGTTGCGGCGGACGGAGCGAAGGCGCTCAACAAAATGGCCACCCAATCTGCCTCGGGTCTCACCGATGTAGAGGAGGCTGCACTGGGAGCACAGAATGCAATAATTGACACCCAATGATTCACAGGTGAAGTGGTGCCTACCTCAATCACTTCCTCTGGCAGCTCTTCTAAATATGGACCACTCTCTGGGTGTAAAGGTTGCCCCTCATGTTCCTATTAAATCTACCCCCTCTCATTGTAAACCTATGACCTCTAGTTCGTGATATCCCAACCCTGGGAAAAAAAACTGTGTGCACTCACCCTATCTATGCCCCTCATAATTTTATACACCTCCATAAGATCACCCCTCATTCTCCTATGCTCCAATGAATAAAGTCCCAGCCTGCTCAACCTCTCTCCATAACAGTCCCTCAAGTCCTGGCAACATCCTTGTAAATCTCCTCTTCACTCTTTCTAGCTTAATGGCACCTTTCCTATAGCAGGGTGACCAAAACTGAACACAACATTCCAAATGCAGCCTCACCAATGTCTTGCACAACTGCAACATAACATCCCAACTTCTATACTCAACACCCTGACTGATGAAGGCCAGCATGCCAAAAGCCTTGTTCACCATCCTGTCTACCTGCGATGTCATGTTCAGGGAACCATGTACTCCTAGGTCCCTCAGTTTTGCAGCACTCCCCAGGGCCTGACCATTCACTGTTAAAGCTCTACCCTCATTTGTCTTCCTAAAATCCAACACCTCGCACTCATCCAGATTAAATTCCATTTGCCATTCCTCAGCCCACTTAAGCAGCTGATAGAAACAGAAATAAAAACAGAAAATGCTGGCAAAGTCAGCAGGTCGGGTAGCATCTATAGAAAGAGAAGCAGTCAACATTTCAGATGTGTGACCCTTTGTCAGAACTGGGAAAAATACAGACACATTAGTTTTCAGTAGGTGAGGAAGTGGGGCAGGGACATGTAGAACAATGGGAATGTCTATGATGGGATAAGTCAAAATAGCTTAATGGCGGCAAATTCAAAGTCGAGTGCAATGAAAATCTTACTTGCAGCAGCATCACAGGCACATAGGCAGTTCATAGCACATTAAGATTCTGGGCATGTGTTGTGAATTGTAAAGTTGAAGAAAGTTCAAACTTGTCCTCTGTAGACATCTATTCATTATAATAAAAATTTACATTCAGCTGCCCATGCTGCTAGTTTCAAATGATTTTTCTTAAAAGATCATTTAATTTCTGCAGATGTACTGCATATATTACTTTCTACAGTGTTTCACCTTTAAGGAAAATTATAACAAAAAAAATTCTAAAAATTCCATGAGAGGTGATTCAGTATTTAATGTACATTAATCTGAACTTTCTACATATTAGCTTAAAATAATTTTAACACAATAAATGCTTTACTTCTTTCAAAATATTTTTCTTCAGACACAACAAATGAGTTAGCAATGGATATGACATATTTAAATAAGATCGTCCTTAAATATTATGCATCATTTATTTTTCTAAATATCTTATAATTTTCCTTTCATTTTTTCAGCAGTTTCTGAGAGGGAATTAAATTCTCCATAATGCACAAGACCCACCCTGTGTAGCACTTAAGTAACCCAGATTACTTGCAGTAAAATACACATTGGAATTTATACAATTTGATCCCACATTTTCAATCACTTCCTCCATTTCGAAGTCATGTAAATTCAAATTAACTACAGCATTTACTTAAACACCATATGGGAACATAAAAGATATCAACAATGGGGATGTATAAATTACAATTTAATGATCAAACCTTCCATTAAGAATCAACTGACCCACATCCTGAGGCCTGTTCCTGTTAGCTATTATGAATTTTTTTTTTTGGCACTTTGAGTCACAATGCCTTTCACTTCCTCTTGCTCAAAATTTAAAACTGAACCCTTGCCAGATCACAGGGACATGAGAAAGCAAGAGCCGGAGCAGGTACCAGGTTCCTCAAGCCTGCCCTGCCATTCAATATGCACATGGCTGATCAATGCTGGCCTCAATTCTTCTTCTGTGCTAGTTCCTCAATGACTTAATCTTTCAACTTATCTATCTCCCCCTTTAATATATCTACTATCCCCACCATGCTCGGAGGGAGAGAATTCCAGAGTTTCCCTACTCTCTGAGAGAAGAAATTTCTACCACCTCAATTTTAAATGACAGACCCTTAATTTTATACCTATGTCCCCTTGTTTGTCACTCCCCAACAAGCGAGAACATCTCAACATCTAGCTTGTCAAGTCCCCTTAGAATCTTGAGCAACAAACAAAATGCTGAAGGAACTCAGTGGATCAGGTAGCATCTGTGGAGGGGAATGGATAGTTGACGTTTCAGGTCGAGACTCCGTCTGGACTCTGCCTTTTAATATAATAATCCGCTTCTTGATTCTTCTTACTGAAGTGAATGACCTCACACTTCCCTACATTAATCTCCATCTGCTAGGTTTTTGCCCAACCATTCAAACTATCCATGTCCTGTTGCAGAGTCACAATGTTCTCATCAGTAATATGTGCCTGCTGCCCTTCTCCTTTTATTAGGTAGATGTTATGTTGAGGAAGTTATGATAAGTTGTTGCAATACATCCTGGTTTTCACTGGTATACACTGAACTCACAGTATTGGAAGGAATGGGTGTTTCAGGTAGTGTCGAGTCAAGTCGAGTTTATTATCATATGCACAAGTACTGTGAGGTTCAGGTACAATGAAAAACTTGCTTTCAGCAGCATCACTGGCGTGCAGGTTCAGACAACACACAGAGCATAAATTGTACATAAATTATACGACAATGAACAAAAACAAGACATTAGTGCAAAAAAAAAGACAATCAGAGACAAATCCATGGTAGTGCAAGAGGTGGTCCATAGTGCTCCATCGCTGAGGTAAGATTAGGGTTGTGCAGGTCGGTTCAAGAACCTGATGGCTGTAGGAAAGTAGCTGTTCCCGAACCTGGTGGCGTGGGACTTCAGGCTTCAATACCTCCTGCCTGACGGTAGCAGTGAGAAGAGAGCATGACCTGCATGATGGGGATCTTTGATGATAGTTGCCGCCTTCTTGAGACAGCGCTTCATGTAGATGCTTTCAGTGGTGGGGAGGGCTATGCCCATGAGGGACCGGGCTGCGTCCACTACTCTCTGCAGCTTCTTGCATTCATATAGGCTGTTTTGCCCTGATTGGAATTAACCTTAAGAGCACTGTTGGATCTGCGCTTATCTAGATAAATGCAGATAATTCTATCACATTCTAAACCAGGCTTTGTAGATTGTAGGAAGGCTCGACAGAGAGTACAGGGATGAGCCATTTGCCAAAAAGTCAAGCCGCTGCTCACATGACCACTGTAATTATCTGGCAGCTCCAGTTATGTTAGGATATCGGCATCAGAGTTTTAGATGAGCTCAGGTTTATACAAGATATGTAGGCCAGGAAAGGGTTGCAATAGTTGAGGTTAGAGGTTAAAGGTTAAAAAAAATTATGCATGAGGACTTCAGGAGCAGACAAGGCAGGGGCATCTGATAACAAATATAGTAAATCCCTCTCCTGTCACCTTTATTACAAAGTTAATGCCTTAATATTTCCAGTGAAATGATGATATTTTATTTATTATACCCCAAGCCAGAACTTTCACTCATTATATTAGATCCAGCATAGTGTAAGGCAGAAGCTGACTTACAACAACTAAGACAGACCTTACTTTAATTGGATAGCAAAACATTTTAAACAGACCTCACAAAGAAGTAGTTCCCGTCTTTCAGACCTCTGTCACCAGTGGACACCAATTTACGCTCCGTAATTTTGTAATCAATTAATAACTTACTCACAACAGAACAATTATCCGAAACATTATTTGCATACTTTAACCTCTCAGTGGTATTTACAATGTATAGATTTACTTTCATAACAATCATATTTCTCAGGCACGGTAGTGTAGCAGTTAGCGTAACGCTATTACAGCGCCAGCAACCCGGGTTCAATTCTGGCCGCTGTCTGTAAGGAGTTTGTACGTTCTCCCTGTGTCTACATGGGTTTCCTCCGGGTGCTCTGGTTTTCTCCCACATTCCAAAGATGTACAAATTAGGAAGTTGTGGGCATGCTATGTTGGCACCGGAACCGTGGCGACACTTGTGGGCTGCCACCAGAACACTCTACGCAAAGATGCATTTCACCGTGTGTTTCGATGTACATGTAACTAATAAAGAAATCTTATCCTACCTTATCAAGAATGTCATGATTCTGCTTTAGTATAACTAATTGTACCCACACAGCAAATACGGGCCCATTGCACCTTTCCAGACCCAATATCAAATTCAATAATATCAGGGAGCTCATTTTCTCTGCATCAGCTCTGCTGTAGGTCATCTATCTGTAACATTGACTCAATTTTTCTCTCTCCACTGGCTTGGCCTAACCAGCTGCTCACTTCCTACGCTTCTGAATTTCACAGCTCCAGCTGGAATTGAAATGAGTAAAAATTGGCTGATCTAATCCTGGTCTCAACGCTACTGTTATGCCTGTTCGCTGCCACCCTTGACTGTCCCATAGACTAAAAATGTCTCCAGCTCAACCTCTATGAGTCAAGTCTCCACAGCTCTCTGGGTTAGAGACTTCCAAAGATGCATGATCCTCAGAGAAGAAATCCCACCTCATTTCAGTCTTGAACAGGCAACCCCTTTGTCTGAAATTGTGGCCCCATGTTCTAGAATTCAGCCAGGGGATGAAACTTCTTCATAGCACCTTCTCTGTCAATCCTTAGAATCTTCCATTTAAACATGCTGTTAGCAAATTACTCTACCTATCTGTTTGAAGGAGCAGCAATCATGGATTTACAAAAAGAGCTGGAGAAGAATAATTAAATGTGCCAAATATCACTTGATGAAGACCAAAGGGGTAAATACAAAGTTCTGCACAATAAAAGAATAGATGTTGATATACACCCACTATGAATGTTGATGAAATGAAATTCAGTCAAATGATTGAAAGAGGATACAAAGTTTTACAGCCTATAATTTTCTTGAGCAGTTCACCACTAGACTGTCAAATAAACCAACTTTTACAATAAGCTAATCCACTGGCAATAGCTTCTTGAAGGAAGTTGGCTGCCACTGATCAGTGATTCCTGCACAATGCAGATCCTTCTGATTGTGAAACCCACAGAAATTTTGTGGCAACTGTTAAACCACACCCTCAAAGTGTACAGGCTGTCAAAATCGCAAAATAAATTAACTGTCTCTGGCATCATAAACATTCAAATATAAATTAAGCATAACATTAAAAAATGTTTTAATTATTTTTAAAAAATAAACAGAAAAAAAGATGAATAATATTAAATTAATTCAATTGATTCAAAGAAATCACAGATTACTAGCCTGTCTACATCTCAACTCTTTCTCTCCTGTAAAATGGTTGGAGATGCTGAACTTCACTGGGTCTAATCCAGAGCAGGTAAAGGGGCATGACTGCTGGAAAACTGTAGGAACTGGATCACAACAGTGATCAGCTGAGCAGATGTTCAGCACGTCCACATTTGCACACACTTCCACAAGAGTTCCCAACTTCCTCACAGCAGCATGGAGCTTTTGGGCAAAAGCTGACACGTGCTAGATGACCAAGGTGGGAAGCGGCTTGAGTAACCACTGGCACCCACTAACCTTCCTAAAGGCAACTATGGACGTTCATTAAATGATACCACAATCCATCAGAGAATGTTAAAAAAGCTGAAGATAATGTTCCATTGCTATGCTCTATCTTTGATATTGGTGGTGCGTTGATGGATTTATCACTATTCCCATAACTCAATTGTATTTTTGCTAGAAACCAGAAACCTATCAATTAGAAAGGATTGTCACATATCAGTAAAACGTATTTGTTTTTGACATGTTTGGGTAGCTAATGACTCCATCAATAATGGACAAAGATTTTTGTTTCATTTGATAGTGATTTCCATTTATCCCATTCAACAATATTTTATAATTTTCATGAAAACATTAAGATTGGACTGTGGATTAGAGAGAAGAATCATGAATCATGAATATAACTCACTAATGTGATTGCCAGATCCACAATGTGAAATATCATTCATGATATTCTCTCTGTGGGATGAGGCATCTGGTATAATGCCATGTTTATAAGTTTCTGCTACACTTCTGAGAAACTGACCAGTGTGTAACTCGTCTAACAATCCATACAACCTTAGTATTTTACAGTACAGAATTCCATTCGGCTCTCAGGAACTGCATCAGATCAATGAAAGAATTCCAATGCTTTAAGCTCATAAGCTTTAAATGTTAATTTTCCTATGATTTACCAATGCTTTTGCTTTCTACCTTCTTTCTAACAGAACATGCTGCCTGATCAAAAAAGACATTCTTCATATCTGTCTTTCTATTTCTTCTTTTAGATGAGCTTATTTTTCTATATTTTTGTTGCTCACCAATGGATGTAAATTGTGTTCCCCCCCCCCCACCCCACCCCACTTCACTCCACCCAACCCGCCCTATCAGACTATTATTTAAATGAAAAAAGATTGCTAGTGAGCAAAGTACAGAAGGGTCTTGGTATTCTCATTATGAATTGCAAAAGGTCATCAGCAGCAAGTGGTTAGAAAGACAAATGGCATATTTGCCATTATTATAAGTCAGTTGGAGTTTAGAATTAAGATATCTTTATTAGTCAAATGTACATGGAAACACACAGTGAAATACATCTTTTTGTGTAGTGTTCTGGGGGCAGCCCGCAAGTGTCGTCACACTTCCAGCGCCAACATAGCATGCCCACAAATTCCTAACCTATACGTCTTTGGAATGTGGGAGGAAACTGAAGCACCCAGAGGAAACCCACGCAGAATTTGCTGCAATTGTACAGGGTACTGGCGAGGCCACACCTGGAGTACTCTGCAGTTTTGGTCCCCTTCTTTAAGAAAGAATATACTCCCGATGGAGGCAATCCAAACGACCTTCACTAGGTTAATTCCTGGGATAAGAAGATTGTCATATCACAAACGGCTAAAGAAATTCGATTTATATTCATTGGAATTTAGAAGAATGAGGTGTGATCTCATTGAAACATACAAGATCCTTAAGAGACATGATAAGGTAGATATTGAGATGTTTCCACCAATGGGAGAATCTTGAATGAGAGGATATAGTGACAAGGTTCAGGGGTGGTCATTTAAAATTGAGGTGAGGTGCAGGGTTTCGACCTGAAACATCAACTGCTCCTTTAATCCCCCCCCCCCCCCCCACAGATGCTGCTCAATTAACTGAGCCTCCAGCAGATTGTTGGTAATAGTGAGTTTACTGGGGATCCCCCTGTGCTTGTGCTATTAAGAAGAATTGAAGAAAAGCAGGCAGGGGCTGCACAAGAATTCAAGCACCTGTGGGGGCATGCACAGGAAACAAACACATTGTACACATTTGAGCAAACAACATTAAAGTGTCTACTCATTTTGGTGGGGGAGGGGGGTGCGGGTTGGTCCATGCCCCTGCTTGGTCGCCCACTGCACGTGCTCACTTCCATCAGTTCAGTGAAGTTCTCCTATCCTGACCACAGTACTGGAAATTTCTTCATAAGGTTGCATCGTTCAAAAAGCAGCGTGTTTTACATGCTTACCCCGGATGTGGATGTGAATTGAATCTTAACCCAACACACTGTTTCTGTGAAAGTTATTATTGCCTTAACTTCAACATGCAAAGGGTGAGTTCAGGGATCGTTGTAATATCTACCAATCAGCTGCGCATCACAATATCAACCAAATCAGTAATACAATGTTTGATTTGGTCAGTGCAAAATGCTGCTATAAATTTTCCTTGTTACCAATGAAAGGACTATTCATCCTTATGGAACAGCAGAATTTTTCAGCGCAGCTTGTCGTATACAATGCTATTGATTTGCCCAGCTGAGAAGTCTTCACCCAGTGAACGTTCAGCTCTTAGTAATCATCAATAGTTAACACAAGAATCCATGAAGAAACCATGAATCTCCCACATTAAAGCAGTATAACACACATAAAGAAGGAATCTGAACTTTACTGGAGTTTAGTATATGTTCCCGATGGGCAGGTAAATATTGGTATTGGTTTATTATTGTCACTTGTACCAAGGTACAGTGAAAAACTTGTCTTGCATACCAATTGTACAGGTCAATTCATTACACAATGCAGTTACAGTGGGTTAGTACAGAGTGCATTGATGTAGTACAGGTAAAAACAATAACAGTACAGAGTAATGTGACACAACTACAGAGAAAGTGCAGTGCAATAAGGTGCAAGGTAGATCGTGAGGTCATAGCCCATCTCATCGTATAAGGGAACCATTCAATAGTTTTATCACCGTGGGGTAGAAGCTGTCCTTAAGTCTGGTGGTACGTGCCCTCAGGCTCCTGTATCTTCTACCTGATGGAAGAGGAGAGAAGAGAGAATGACCCGGGTGGGTGGGGTCTTTGAAAAAAAACTGGACGTTAGCTAGTAGTATGCTGGGGAGGGGGGGTTTTGTATCCTCGTTGTATCAGAATACACGAATACAAAGATTACATTTAGGGAATTTAATTTTCATATGGATTGAGATAAGCAGAAAAGATAATATCAGAAAATTGGTGAACTTCTTGAGTGCATTCAGAGTAATTTGTGGCCACAATGGTTTGGAACTTGCAGTGACTAGTGAGTGTCATTGCAGGGGAATTGCAGCAAGCTTGTCTTCCATCATTGCATTCCACGAAGGGCCTGACATTAGAGCACCAATGACAAAATTCCAGCAGAGAGCAGACAGCAAACTCTGCACTTGTGAAAATCCCAAACATGTGGCACTTAACGTGAGAAATGTCAGCAGTTTGGAGCAGAACTGTTAGCATTTACCAACAACTTCTGGCTCAATATATCCCAGAACCAACAAAGGAGGTTATATCAGATATGAAAATGAATAGATTTAATTAGTAACTGTATGTATTCACAATATTTATGGTACTACACAGGCTTGTGGGTACTATCTAGCCAGACTCCTATCATGTGACATATATGATGACATCACCACTGCCATATATGGCTTAATCCTTTATTTCCAACATGGATTCTTGACACTTACACCTAGTTGCAGATCTGAGAGTCAAATATTAATGTGTCAGTGTTGAAGTAACACTTGTAGTCTGACTACTTTAAGTGGTGAAGCATTAAGCTAAGTAAAGGAATCTTCACACCCGGTACACTACACGGGCAACAAGGATGGGAGATTGGCATTCATACAGAGGAAACAGTTATCATCATGCAAGATTTAACTGCAACAGAAAGGCAAAAAACTGAAGATGCTGGAAATCTGAAAAAAAAACTACTGAATTTGTATTTCTTATTTTTATTCCAAACCCCCGCACGACATGGTATGCTCTGCAACCATGATTCAGCAGAACATTGCACTTGGTATCACAGCCATTCCAGACATCAGCCTTGAGTAAAGACTGAGCAAATGAAACTCTGGTGTAAGGCGAGAGAGAGACGGGCAGCAGAGAAAGGCAGCATAGGTAGCAGCATGTGACTCTGAATGACTATATTAGTTTAAAGAAAGAAAAATAAATGGAAAGCAAGTCAGAGTACATGGGCAGGACATTCAGAAGATCAGCACTGGGTAGTGCAGTGAGTAAGCAGCAGATATTTTGTTTTGGCAGTGCAGCAGGAGAAAATACAAGGTAGCAGCAGTGCACCAATAGCCACAAATGCTGCATGACGTGCTGAGTTCCTCCAGCACATTGTCCATTGCACCAACAGCCTGTATGGCTAACTTAGGAGTGCTCCAGAGTTGCTTTCAGAATATATGGATGATGCATCTGTAGATAAGATAAGCTAAGATTTCTTTATTAGTCACATGTACATCAAAACACACAGTGAAATGCATCTTTTTGCCTATAGTGTTCTGGGGGCAGCCCGCAGGTGTTGCCACGTTTCCAGTGCCAACATAGCTTGCCCACAACTTCCTAACCTGTACTTTTTTTTTGGAATGTGGGAGGAAACTGGAGGACCCAAAGGAAATCCACGCAGACACAGGGAGAACGTACACACTCCTTACAGACTGGCCAGAATTGAACCCGGGTCACAGGCGATGTAATAGTGTAATAGCTGTAATGGCGCTAACCACTACACTACTGTGCCTGCCCTACACAACCGTACCGTCCTATAACGCTGATTCATAAGACAAGTAAAAAGATAGAGCTTTTAACCAAGCTGATTAAAGATGATCAACACTCAACTAACTGTAGTGACTGATACAACAATGTATAAAAAAACATACCACATAGTACAAACTCAATATTTACTACAGAAAGAAAGTGAAAGCAGTTTGGTGTATTCACAATATATAAAGTACTTGGTGTATCAGCCCTTACTCTCAGTCTGCTGGTTCTTCACTTGCCAAAAATATTCAGCCATGGACTATTAAGAAGTAAAGGACAAAATAAAACCAAAAGGGACTTGCAAGGAATGCCAATGTAAAACTGATTTTAACAACTATAATGAAGAAAGGAGAGTGGTCTCGAGCGAAGTGGGCCTTTGAAAACTGATACCTGCGATATTTTAAATAAAAATAAAAGAACAATAGATGCTATTCACTTTTTCAGTATTTACAGTAAAATATACAGTACATGCTGATAGATCAAAGAACTAATCTTGAAACAAGAATGGGGACATTCCAAAACTAGCGTTGACTTGTTAACATTGATGGTGAAAATATTGACACTAAAGGTTGATACATCAAAATGATTTTCATCCCAGATTGTAAAGCATGTGAGAACTTTGCTGAGTTTCTGTAATCTTTCAAAGTTCTCTTAATTCAGGAACTAGCAATATCCCACAAGAATATTGTGTTGGGCAACAGACAATCTGCTGGACTGATGCAGGGTTCCAACACAAAACGTTGACAGTTCCTTACCCCCCACCCCTACACACACACACAGATGCTGCAGATGCTGCTTGACCCACTGAGTTCCTCCAGCAGACTGTTTGTTGCTCTAGATTCCAGCATCTGCAGTTTCTTGTGTGTGTTGGGAATCAAATTATTTGCTGTATTTATTAATAACTTTGACACTGGACTAGAAAACTCATCTCCAAGTTTGTGTATGACATCAAGATTGGCAGTTTGCAAGGAATCAAGCACTGCACTATAAAATATCATAGATTAGTAAATGGTAAAACTGTGGCAAATAGATTTCAATGTAGGCAAATGTAAGACTACCACCTTGAAAATGTAACTGATAGAACAGAATACTTTATAAATGATCAAAAGCTAGAAATGCTTCTTGTTTTTTTCCAAAGAAAGAATAAGGGAATTACCAGGACAAAATCTAAGTCTAGGTAAAGGGTTGTCTTGTAGCGGCCCGTACATACGGGACTCGAACCGCCATCGGCGTCCCGGGCGGACGCGCAAGAGCGCGTCGTGAATGAACCGTGGGGTGGGCCTTCCGGCAGGAACCTTATGTCATGTCCGCCCCACGTGGGCCCGGAGAGGCTCTCGGGTACTTTGGCACGCATGCGTTTTGGTCTGAGTGAGTAAAGTGTGTTTTGAATTCAACCTCCTTGTCTCCGAGTTTTTCTTCAGAAATGCGCCGCGTCCGGCTACATTTGGTGACCCCGTCGCTTCCAGACGGCATCTGGAACCCATGACATGCATTCCAACGACTCGCACAATGCAGTCTCGCTCAAGCTCCCGGCTTTCTGGACCGCTCAGCCCCACGTTTGGTTCGAGCAGGCTGAGGCCCAGTTCAGTCTCAGAGACATTACAGCCGACGCCATGCAGTACTACTCCGTGGTCAGCGCGCTCGACCAGGACACAGCAGGCCAGATTATCGACTTCCTGCACCAGCCACCAACAGAGGACAGGTACGCTAAGATCAAGGCGTTCCTAATCCATACTTTCGGACTCTCCCGCCACAAGTGAGCCACGCAGCTCCTGCACATGGACGGCCTGGGTGACCGCAAGCCATCCGAGCTGATGAACGATATGTTGGCACTCATGGACGGCCATAAGCCGTGCCTTCTATTCGAACAGTTGTTCCTCGAGCAACTACCAGAGGACATTCACCTCCTCCTCACGGCTGAAGATTTCAGCGACCCACACAGGCTCGCGGTCAGGGTGGACATTCTGTGGCAGAGTAAACAGCGGGGAGCGGCCTCCATCTGCCTAACCACGACCGCACAGCCCAAGGCCAAGACCCCACAACCGAAGCCACTGAGACCCACAGGAGACAAGGACGAGGGTTCGGGCCACTGGCGTTTTTATCACCAGAGATGGGGTTCGAACGCGCGCCACTGCCGCCCTCCATGTGCCTTCCCAGGAAACGCCGGGGCCAGCCATCGCTCGTGGCTTCAATGGCAGGCCATCGCGACAGCCTTCTATTCCTCTGGGACCGACACTCCGGGCGACATTTCCTGGTAGACACTGGGGCTGAAATCAGCGTTCTTCCCCCCTCCAACATGGACACCTGTAACGCTGCCCCAGGTCCGGATCTTACTGCTGCAAACGGCACCACTATCCGAACGTACGGCTTGTGAACCATCCCGCTGTGTTTCAGGCCCAGCCATTTCACTTGGACCTTCACGGTGGCAGCGGTATCACGGCCGTTACTAGGGGCAGATTTCCTATGGGCCAACCGTCTTCTGGTCGACCTGAAGGGCTGGTATTTGGTCCACACCAAGACGTTCCAGACCTTCCAGCTCGGGGAAGCCCAGCTACCGGCCCTCCACCTGGACTCTGCCACACTCTCGGGTGACGAGTTCACCAGGGTGCTGGCAGATTTCCCCTCCATCATCACCCCGCAGTTCTCCACAACCGATCCCAAGCACGGCGTGCAGCACCACATTCCCACACAAGGACCACCACTGCACGCCTGAGCCCGTAGGCTCCCACCCAACAAGCTCCACCTCGCCAAGGAGGAGTTCCGGAAGATGGAGGAGATGGGGATTATCCGTCGCTTGGACAGCCCCTGAGCATCCCCGCTGCACATGATGCCCAAGTCTGCAGGAAGGTGGAGGCCCTGTGGGGACTACAGAAGGCTCAATGACGCCATGACCACCGACCGATACCCAATGCCTCACATCCAGGATTTCATGGCGAACCTACACGGGGCGACCATCTTTTCGAAAATCGATCTGGTCCGGGGGTACCATCAGATCCCCGTGCAACCCAATGATGTGCCCAAGACAGCCCTCATCACCCCCTTCGGGTTGTTTGAATTCCTGAGGATGCCTTTTGGCCTCAAGAACGCCGCCCAGACTTTCCAGAGGCTCATGGACTGGATTTTGTCTTCATCTACTTAGACGATATCTTGGTGGCCAGCAAGTCACACCAAGAGCATGTGGCACATTTGCGCCAACTCTGCCAATGCCTGAGCAACCACAGACTGGCAATCAACCCGGTGAAGTGCCAGTTTGGGCAGACGGAGATCAACTTCTTGGGCCACAGAGTCAATCGGCATGGCACCGCCCCTCTACCGGACAAGGTCCGGGCCATCCACCAGTTTCCCAAACCCAGCACGGTCAAGGGCCTGCAGGAATTCGTGGGGATGGTAAACTTCTACCATCAATTCGTGCCGGCGGCAGCACGCATCATTAGGAGCTTGTTCGGTCTAATGGCCGGCAAGGCCAAAGAGATGGCATGGGACGCAGAGTCCACGGAGGCTTTCAAGCGGGCCAAAGAGGCATTAGCGAAGGCGACCCTCCTGGTACACTCAAGAGTCGACATATCCATGGCACTCACAGTCGACGCTTCCGACACGGCGGTCGGCAGAGTCCTGGAGCAGCTCGTCGAGGGCCAGTGGGGACCGCTCGCCTTTTTCAGCCGAAACCTGCAACCACCGGAGGTTAAGTACAGTGCTTTCGAAAGGGAGTTGTTACCGCTTTACCTGGCTATCCGGCATTTCTGGTATTTCCTCAAAGGAAGGGATTTCACCGTGTATACAGGCCACAAGCCCCTCACCTTCACCCTTGCAAAGGTATCAGACCCATGGTCGGCTCGGCAGCAGAGGCACCTCTCCTTTATTTCAGAGTTCACCACAGACGTCCACCATATCGCAGGGAAGAACAACGTGGTCGCTGACACGCTGTCTCGCCCCCACATTCACTCAGCCACCATCTCGACCCCAGGGATCGACTACACGGCGCTGACCGAGGCACAACAGGCAGACACCGAGATCTCGGCTTACTGCACCGTCGTTTCAGGACTCCAGTTGGAGGACGTCCCTGTCGGCCTGACAGCGGCTCGGCTCCTAGGCGACACGTCTACCGGCAAACCCTGGCCCGTGATACCAGCAGCATGGAGGTGCCGGGTGTTCAACACGCTACATGGTCTGGCCCACCCGTCCATCCGGGTGTCCATCAAATTGGTAGCGGACAAATTCGTCTGGCACAGTTTGCACAGGCAGGTCGGGCACTGGGCCAGGACCTGCGTACACTGCCAGACTGCCAAAGTCCAGCAGCATGTGAAGGCCCCCCTCCAGCAGTTCCAGCTGACGCTTGGGAGGTTTTGGCACATACATGTGGACATCGTCGGCCCCCTGCCCGTCTCCCAGGGCACCAGGTATATCTTTACCATGGTCGACAGGTTCACCAGATGGCCGGAGGCCGTGCCGCTAGCAGACACGTCCACTGAATCCCGTGCCAGGACGCTCATCGCAAACGGGATCGCCAGGTTCGGACTCCCAGCGGACATCACCTCTGACAGAGGGGCACAGTTCACGTCAGGTTTGTGGACAGCACTGGCGCAGCTCCTGGGCACCCAGCTACATCACACCACGGCGTACCATCCCCAGTCCAACGGTTTGGCCGAGCGGTTCCACAGGCACCTCAAGTCGGCCCTGATGGCGTGCCTCAGGGGCCCCAACTGGACAGATAAGCTCCCCTGGGTCTTACTGGGCATCCACACGGCCCCCAAGGAGGACCTGGGCACCTCCTCGGCGGAGTTGGTCTACGGCGCCCCCCTGACGGTCCCGGGCGAGTTCATGCCAGAGGCCCGAGGTCCAGCAGGGACACCGGTAGAGGTGCTGACGAGGCTGTGGGACAAGGTAGGGACCCTGGCACTGGTTTCGACCTCCAGGCGTGACACTACACCGTCCTTTATCCCTAAGGAACTCCAGGATTGCGAGTACATTTTCATTCGCAGGGGCACGCACAAGTCACCCCTACAGCGGCCGTACGAAGGACCCTTCAAGATGATCCAGCACAACGGGTCTACGTGTGTCGTGGAGGTGGGTGGCCGTGAGGAGACTTTTACAGTGGACCGCCTCAAACTGGCGCATTTGGACCAAGCAACCAGTGAGGGTATCCGCACCGTGCCGGCAAGGCAGGCCACCCAAGCGGGATACACGGACTGGGGGCCCCACGCCCCCGATGGACGTTTCTGGGGGGGGGGGGTGGTGTAGCGGCCCATACACACAGGACTCAAACTGCCATCGGCGGCCGCAGGCGGACGCGCGGGAGTGCATCGTGAACGAACCGCGGGGCGGGCCTTACGTCACATCCGCCCCACGTGGGCCCGGAGAGGCTCTCGGGTACTTCGGCGCGCACGCGTTTTGGTCTGTGTGAGTAAAGTGTGTTTTGAATTCAGCCTCCTCGTCTCTGAGTTTTTCTTCAGAAACGCGCCGCATCCAGCTACAGTCTAAACATTAGAGCTACATTTTTCAAGAGTGAAGTTAGAAAGAAAAGTTTCTACACACAAAGGATATGAAAGTACAGTGTTCTGGCAGCTGATACCTCGTCAGTTAATTAAAAATCTCAATTAATGATTTTTGTTAATCAAAGGTATTGGAGGATATGGAACATATATCAGCCACTATTTCCTTGAATGACACAACAGCCTTGTAATGGTAATTGGCTGATTTCTATTTCCAGACACAGGGAATCTGAAATAATACAGAAAATATAGGAAATATAAGCTCAAGCAGAATCAGGTAGAATTTCAGATGCTGTCTGACCTGTTGAGTATTTACAGCATTTTCTGTTTTATTTCTGTTCCAAAGTTCCCATTACTGCCTTTGCTGAAAACAAGATAGGTCTTTTATTGGACTCAAAAGCTACCCTGTCCCATGGTAACTGATGGACTTAAACAACTCTTTTGGACTCCAGTTAAACACCAATACAACATCACTAGAATTAGTATTCTGATTGCATACTTCAGCTACTTTGATAGATCTGGATTGTTCTTTGGTTCAGTCAGTATCTCCTATATTAAATGTTGTGTTTGATGCTACACGATTTCATTTCTTGCAAGAAGTTGTGGCAAAGGAGAACCTTTGCTGGAATTGTTCTAACTACTCATTCTGCTATAGATAGTGCCTCAAGGGCTGATTTAGGCTGGGTATGAGCAAATGTTCTATCCTATAGCCAATGATTCACTTTAACATTTGTACTTCAGCAAGACCCTGTGGGGCCCTCAATGGAAGGTCAGTTGCAGATAGCACTAACCATATTAAAGAAGAACTCCTCCCCCCGAAAGTGGGAGAATGTTGGATTGAAGCAAAAACCTGTGCTTTTAAATGTATTGGTGAGCTTCTCAGCGAGGATTTGGTTCAGCTACACATTTAGTGTTAAAGTTTAAAGTGTATCGATATTCGCCTCGCCACCTCTTTTCCACAATCAACAATGCAAATGACTTGCTTACGTTGTGTTTCACAATTTGGAAACAGGAAGAAGGGCGAGGCTGCAGTTCTCTCTTTAAAGTCTGTGGAAGCTCTTTGTGGAACTCGCAAACCTTCACCATGTCTATCATTATTTACTACTGCAGTATTACTGCAACAACAGAGGTATTTACTGTATTTTTTTAATGCTACTTTCTGTCATTTTCCCCGATTGCCCTGTATTGAAGTTTAAACTCTGTGTCGATTTAGCAGTTGTAAACTCTGGCTGCAAACTGTGGTTTTTTTAAATGTATTTACCTGGAATATTCTCACTGATTGAATGGGGTATTTCACGAAACTTTGAAAAGCGGAGAAAGTTTTATAAAATGTTAAACTTGCGGAAATGTGGCAGAGAAACTGCTTCCAGCTCTAGAATCAACATCTGCTGAAGGCAGTTACTTTGAATTCGGTACAAGTGTGCAGAAACCTTAGGTGGAATTTTCTTTTTAAAAGTCCTATTATGTGCTGCTTTGCCTGACAGTCAACAGTCATGAAGTTGCACAATCGTGTGTGCGCTCACTTAGAGATTCCGTGAAATGTCTGATTTTTTTTAACTAGAGCAATTTAGTGAAAGGAAGATGTTAGCGGCCGGTGTGGTGTTTTGGGTGAGTTAGAGCAATGCAACTTAACTTTAAATGAACATAAAGTAAATCCAGATTTTTTTCTCTGCCCTTTTACTCCTCCGTTGAATTGTTGCTCACTTGGGAGGTCGGCTGATTAAAAAGGGATTCCAATGGGTGTAACACTGGACAGCAATTAACGAGCCATTTGATTGCAACATAATCTTGCAAAAAAAGCTGTCATTATTATCTTGCAATGACGATTGGCTAAAGAGGGAAGTTTTAAGGAGGATAGGGAAGTAAACGGCGATGGTGGGGAGTGATGAGGGCGTATCCTACCTGTCTGAAGATACGGTTGCAGGACCGGGGCGGGACAAGGGGAGATCCTGGAAGGGAAAGGCCGATTTCGATGGTGATATTTTCCCTCCCTTACAACTGCAGAGATGCTCAGATGTGGAGGAACTGGGGCTGGCTGAGGAAGAGAATTTTAATTTCGAGGCACTGGCAGATTGGCATTCTATTTAAATGACTGAAGACTGACTGATGTGGAAGGGGCAGATGCATGCAGCAGGGCTTTGAATGAACAGCAAACTACTCGAAGGAAAGGACACCAACCAGTAAAGTGTTGGTGGGTTGGAATCAAGAGCAGGTGAAAGCAGTTACTAGCGTGGGATGTAATTTAGGGGTCGGGGTTTAGCTCTGTTGAAAGTGATGGGAGATGGTGAAAAGATCTGTACATCCACAATTTCCAGGGTTAGCAGCAGATGGTGACTTTCGCCTTTCCCAAACCTAACTAGACTAATTTAAAGTATCTGATTGGATAACCGATGGCCAGCCTTCCCAGTTGATGATAGAAAATCAGATCGGATTAGACTAGATGAGTTACAGTCCGGTCAGCCTGACATCAGTGGTGGGAAAGTTCCTGCGGGGAGAGGGCAAGGATTTTAAGAGATCTGAGGGGCAACTTTTTCACGCAGAGGGTGGTGAGTATATGGAATGAGCTGCCAGAGGAAGTGGTTGAGGCAGGTACAGTATCGTATAAGAAGCACTTAGATCATGCAGGAGTAGGGCTTAGAGGGATATGGACAGAACACAGGAAATTGGAAGTAGCTGAATGGGCACTGTTGTCAGCATGGGTTAGTTGGGCTGAAAGGCCTGTATCTCTGCTGTATTGCTCCATGACTGTGAAATTCCATGCTCGCATGAAGCTCAGAGTAAATGGTATACGTGGTAACAATAAATACAGTGCAAAACAATGGTGCAAAGTTTGTAGTGCAAACTGAAATAGTGTAAAAAGTAGTGTAATGGTTAACATAACGCTATCACAGCACCAGCGACCCGGGTTCGATTCTGGCCACTGTCTGTAAGGAGTTTGTATGTTCTCCCCGTGTCTGTGTGGGTTTCCTCCCATATTCTAAAAGATGTATGGGTTAGGAAGTTGTTGGTGCCAGAAGTGTGGCAACACTTGTGGGCTGCCCCCAGAATACTCTCTACGCAAAAGATGCATTTCACTGTGTTTCGATGTACATGTGACTAATAAAGATATCTTATCTTAAAAATGCTAAAGTGCTAGTTCTGGTTAAGGTCTTAACCTATAATACTAACTCAATTTGTCTCTCCACAGATGCTGCTTGACCTGATGAGTATTTCCAGCGTTCACTTGTACTTCATGTTTCCACAGACAGATCAGCTGCAATTAACAAACTCTCACTGCCACTCGCATCATTCAGTCTCCTGATCTCCACCCTACTATGGATGCTGCTTTTATTCTCTTCACCCATTCTCTGCCTCTTAAAACTTGTTTGATTTCCAGCTTTTCCTAGTTCTGTTGAAAGGTCATTGAACTGAAACGTTGACTCCGTCTCCATCTCCGCAGATATTGCCTGACCTGCGGATCATTCTGTTTTTTTTATTCCAGTATTGGATTGGGGTCATGCAGGCAGGGGAGGGATGAGAGGGTGGTATCCATTCAGATGGTGGATTCAGGATGGTGCTGAGAGGTTGGAAGGAAAAAAACACAATGCTGGAGATGGTTCTAGAGTTGGCCAAGATTTGACAAAATTGAATGGAAAATAAGTGTCAGCACGTATCTAGTGGATTTGGGGGAGGAGGGGCAGAAACAGCAAATTGAACTGTGATAGAAAAGGAATTAACTGGGTTAGGGGAGAGAAAGTGATTAATTATTAACAAAAGTTCCAAATTTCTGAAAGCTACATCCCCTTATTCACCTTTCCTGGACCCTTGCCGACACCCTCTGCTCACCTTCAGCCACTCACTGTGCCCATGATGCTTTGCCAATCATTTCTCTGAATTTACTTTGTTCTAGTCTTTGATTTTGCTTTCTTAACTTGGAAATCCAAGTTGGCCAGTGAAACAGTTGTTGTTTCATTGAAGATCTGGCAAACCTTTCAGAGCAGTAACTACATTTGTTGGATGTGGCTTGGCATCTCCTTTGTAATGGCTTTGTTTGCAGACCTCGGAATCTCCCATGTAGGACCAGGATTCAATGTGTTCAGATTTATTGCTGGCTGTTTGTGGCATTCCTGGCAGAAATATTTTGGCTAAAGTGTCAGATGTGGCATGGATCTTTAGAACTTGGAAGTTTTATCTCTTGGCTCTGAGAGGGTGCAGTTTTCCATTAGATAAAGCTGCTACTGCACAGCTCCACTGACCTAAGTTTGACCCTGGCCTGTGAGTGTGCACATTCTCCCTGTGACCACATAGATTTCCACCTTCATGCTCTGGTTTCCTCCAACATCCCAAAGAGGTACTCCTGTAAACTCACCCTTGGTGGTTGACAGGTGAATTGGGGGTGTAAGATAGTGAATGGAACTACTGGAAATGCTCCAAGCTGGCATAGACTCGATGGGCTGAAAGTCCTCCTATGTTGTAGGGAAATATGGGGTGGTAGACAATGCCCATAAGTCATGTCATGTATAGAATGACTTTCTGCAATATTCCTTGCCGCTTTCCAAATCTTTCATTCTCATTCCCTTTCCAGTAGCACAAATTTCCCTTAAATAGGAAATATTTTTATAATCTTCCTTTTATTCTCACTTTCTCCTCCTGTTTTCATTGCTGCTTGTCAATTTTGTCTTATTTTTCCAATGTAGTTTTAAGAAAAAGGATGTACCTATTTTTAAACTCCATCCCCAGCCTTCCTGGCAAAACTCAATAGCTCTACATTCCAACAGTTCTGGACTGTTGTGCATCCCCATTTCTAGTCCCAACATGAGGAACTGTGCCTTCAGCTGCCTCTGCCACAAGTACTGGAATTCACTTGATAAACTTTTCTGTGCCTTCAACTTCCTTATGACATTCCTTAAATCTTTCTTGGACACTTTTTGGGCCACCTGTGTTTCCCTTGTGTTCCACTTTGGGGTTTTTTTTTGCTTAATTATTTTCCTATGAAGTGATTTGTGGCACTTGTATAACAATAGTATGGTCAACTCATTAGAATTATATCAGTGCATTAGGGAATTAAAAGCAACTTTTGTTCAAGATTAATAAAATAGGTATATAAAAATAGCTTGAACTTTCTTTAAAAAAAACAGGTGGTTATATACTTATTACTGATAATACGCTAGAAGTGTTAATCTGGCACACTCATGATTTCAGGTGTCAGACTAGCAAATTTTACAGATGAGGGATGTTATTCCCATTAATACTCCAATGCACTTTTTAAATTTTTTTAAGGATATTAAACAGTAGAATAAGAAAAATCTCCAGTGAACCCAGTAAGGTTAAAGGGAACATGGGACACAGAACCAGTTGTGCTTCTAGGGAGTGGAGGAACTAGGATCCCAGTAAGTGGAAATGTAGTTCTGGGGTCAGCATCCTGTAAGCCAGAAACCAAACTATTAGGATTTCTGAATAGTTGGAGGGTAGATTATTGGAGTTTTGCATATAATGATACCAAAATTGATTTGTTAATATATTAAACCAAATTTTTTATTGAAATTGTCTGACTGCTTATTTCCAACAATTATGATTCTGCATTAATGATAACCAGTATTGTTGATAGGATTTCTTTTAATAAAAAATCTTTGCAGTTGGAGAAGAAGCAGAACCATATTTTCAATATTTTGAATGCAAAGAAGATACCTTACACATTGCGGGATCTATCAGCAAATGCAGAATTTAAAGATGAAATGAGAAGCAAAATGGGAGACCCCAAAGCAATGGGACCACAGATATTTAATGGGGACCAATACTGTGGGGTAAGTTGGAACCTTTTCTCTTGAATTACTTCAAGCTGCCTTCCCATCACCCCCTGCGCTCACTGGGTGAGTGAGTTGCATGTCAACTATCAAGCTTGAAACCTATATACATTGTACATTCTTGTGAGAAATGCAAGCCATGAATGTTGGAAAGCTACATAAGTTGGGGAAGAAAAGGGTGAGCAATAATTAAATTTTTGTTATTCTTTTCAGGATTATATTGCCTTTCACCAGGCTGTGGAATGTGAGATGATAGAGTCCTTTCTGAAATTGGATAATGCCCAAACTCAGAAGAATTAATGCACCAGCAAATAATATCTTGCATATTTCAGTACTGAGTAATTTTTTTTCAAAAGTCTACATGCCAATAGTACCAGAAACAAGATGGTCTTTCCCAAACTTTGGGCATTTCTACAGTTTATTCTTGAAAAATTTCTTGACACTATTAATTCTATACAATAGTGCATCTTTTGTTTTACAAAATGTGTAAAACATACAAATAAACTGCTTCAATCCTTTCCTTGATTTTGTAATAGTTTATTTATACTGACTCCTGAAATATTCTGAGAGTAGCTGGTTTTTGTTAAAGCAAAACAATTTACACAGGTGCTGCACAAGTTATTTTTCTGCTTTGAGTTATGGAAAATTGATTAAATTTCTCCTCTTTCCCCTGCCCTGGCCCAACTTAAATGGAGTTAATTCTTTATGAAGTTTATAGTTTCAGGAGGTATACATTTTATAAATAGTTTCATTGAGGAGGCAAATACAGGCCTTGGAGGCACAAGAGATTGCAGGAGGCCCTCCCTGGGTTACAAAGGCCTGCCTTACACTCACCCATACATGCAAGCAAGCTTCAATAAGTATTATTAAATTCAAACAAGAACCAGTTTTAAAGAAAGCTGTTTACATGCAACCTCCCCACAGCAATTGGACACCATTGTCTCTTAAGAACACAGGCTGCCAGCAGGAGGCCACTTAAGAGTTGCTTTGTATATTGACAAGCAATCACTTCTACCCATGTGAAATGATACTCATTAATTAATAAACAGTGGAACATCCACTGATACTTCAAGCCCATCAAAACCAGCCATTGAGCTTGGGACATCCTGATTTTGTACCAACATAACTAGGCAGGGGAAGACAGATAAATGTGCATGTTAATGATCCCTTAACACCATTTATCACAATACTGTTGAGGTATGGTTACTGTATCAAGTGATTTTGTGTATTTACTGACTTATGGATGTCTATAAAAATGGAATGTGTTTGTAACCTGGGCATGGCCTGTAGTGAAATATTTGATTTTTTTTTGCCAAGTGCCAGCAATCGGGGTTTGATTCCCATTGCTGTCTGTAAGGAGTTTGTACGTTCTCCCGTGTCTGCGTGGGTTTCCTCCGGGTGCTCTGGTTTCCTCCCACATTCTAAAGGCGTACGGGTAGGTTAATATGGGGGTTTAAAATGGGCCGCGCGGACTCGTTGGGCCAGATGGGCCTGTTACCAAGCTGTAAATAAAACTTAAAAATTTAATTTAAAAGTTCACAAGCAGTAAGCAACTTCTGATCGTTGTATCAATTGATCTTTTTAACATGCATTTTTCTTGTGAGGTGTTAATTGCCAATTTACTTGGTTGTTGCATTTCAAGGTGCACAGTTTCTCACTTGTAGGAAAGCAGAGTGGTGATGAACACTTGAGAGTTCACTGATGCCTATTTTATTGCAAAACAAAATCCCATTGCTTTTCTTAAACTACCACAATAAATTGCCATAAACAAAGACTCCACTGCAGGAGCTGAAAATCTGAAATTAGAGCAAAAGTTCTAGAAATGCTCGGACACACAAAATTCTGCAGATGCTGGAATCTGAAGCAATCTGAATCTGAAGGGGTGGCACGGTAGCGTAGCGGTTAGTGCGACGCTATTACAGTGCCAGCGATTGGGGTTCGATTCCCATCGCTGTCTGTAAGGAGTTTGTACATTCTCCCCGTGTCTGCATGGGTTTCCTCCGGGTGCTCTGGTTTCCTCCCACATTCTAAACACGTACGGGTAGGTTAATATGGGTTTAAAATGGGCGCTGTGGACTCGTTGGGCCGGAAGGGCCTGCTCCCATGCTGTAAATAAAAAAACAAATGTGCTGGAGGAACTCAGCAGGTCAGGCAGCATCTATGGAGGGAAATAAACAGTCAACTTTTCAGGCCGAGACCTTTCATCAGGACTCATGATGAAGGGTTTCAGCCTGAAACGTCAATTGTTTATTTCCCTCCATGGATGCTGCCTGACCTGCTGAGTTTCTCCAGCACTTTTTATGTATTGTTCTAGAAATACTCAACAGGTCAGGCACAATTTATGAAAACTGAAGCAAAGAACCATATTTCATGTCGAATATCTTCCATCAAAATGATGTAAGCTTATCTGGTCCTTTCTTTCTTTCGAACGCCATCACATCTATCTTTAAAAACTGGCACCTTGCATCTTAGAAATATCACCTTCTACCTCGTGCCTGTCGTAGAAACCCTCATTTACTGCATCTTTTTTGTTAGAACATGAGAAGCAGAAGTAGGTCCATGAGGCAACAATCTTGGCCTCAGGACCACTTTCCTGGTCTATCCTGTACCCCTTCCTTCCCTTGTAGTTTAAATGTCTCTCAACCGCTGACTTGAATGTATTCAATGACTCTGTGCCTTCAAAGCTCTCAGGGGTAGAAAATTCCAAAGATTCATGACCCTCTGAGAGAAGCAATTCATTCTTCTCACTGTCTAACACCTTATTCTGAAACTATAGCTCCAAGTTCTGGATATTTCCACTGAGGGAAACATACTCTCAGCATCCATCCAGGTAATCCTCCTTAGAATCTTGTATTTCAATGAGATAATCTCTTATTCTTTAATCCAAATGAGTATAAATTCAACCTTTCTCCATACATCAATCCCCCCAATCACAGGAATGAATCTAATGAGCCTTTTCAAAAAGTTGAATTTATTGTTGTATGCATAGGTGCAATGAAACACTTACTTATAGTAGCATCACAGGCACATAGCATCAGATAAGCAGCATTCACAAGGAAAACATAAATTATACACAACTTTTCCAAGAAAGAACACAATTAGATTTTTAAACAAGTCCATTTATAGTGCAAAGTGGTCATAGTGTTGCTATACTGAGGTAGTGATCAGGGTTGTGCAGGTTGGTTCAAGAACCGAGTGGTTGAAGGAAAGTAGCTGTTCTTGAACCTGGTAATGTGGGACTTCAGGCTTCTGTACCTCCTGCACCATGTTAGCTGTGAAAAGCAAGCTCATCCATCCTTAAATATGAACATCAAAACTCTACATAGTACTCCAGGTGAAGTCTCACCAGCATCTTGTAAAGATGCATCAGAACATCCTCCTTTTACAGTCTGCACCCCTTGGATTAAAGGCCAACATTCCATTAGCCTTTCTAATTACTTCCTATGACCCACAGATCCTTTTGTAAAATGACATTTTGTAGTCACATTTTCAAAAAAAAATCTTTTTCATTCTTCCTTCCAAAGCAGTTAACCTTTCTCTGAGAATTAGAGGAAATGATTTAGGGAGAGAGGAACGGAGTTTACACAACCCAATGAAATAACAGTGAATGTAAACTACTGATCAGAACAGCAGCACTTCTGACAGTTCAGCAGGTCCTCACCACTTCATTGGAGAGTTGACTGCAATTGTATCTCAGTCCAAGACAACATGTGATCATAGAGCCAAGGCTGAACTATATTCAATGAGACATTGTGAGTTCAGTGTGTTAAGAATTGTTTCCAAGCATTGTACCAGTTTGCATTTGGAAAAAGTATGACACACAAATACGGCAATATTTATTGTTCATTTCCAAGGGCATTGTGAATCACAACATAGTTCACTGGTTAGATTTTGTTTTCTGGTGATATTCAACTCTATAGGAATGAGGAGAAACCATTTCGTCTCCCAGACATGTTCTACCTTTTATGGCTGATGAATGCCTACCTGTGACCTCAATCTATCTTTGTCCCATATTTCTTTATAACTTAACAGAAAACACAAATGTAAAATTAATATTTGAGCCTGGATTTCCTGCCATTTTCAGGGCCTTTCAAACTTCCACCATCCCGGGTGGATGACAGGCAAAGTCATTTTCACTAGGGTAGCACTGCTTGCCAAGAGGCAGGGCTACCTCCAGGGCACAGGTCTTCGGGACTGTAGCTGGTGTGTTGTCTGGTCCCATTATCTTTGCTCCAGTAGAGCTCTCAATCATTTTTTTCAATATTGAGTGGAGTGAATCAAATTGGCTGAAGAATGGTTTCTATGATGGTGGGGGCCTCAGGAGGAAGCCAACATGTATCAATCACTTAGCACTCTGGCTGAATGTGGTCGAAAATGCTTCAGCCTTGTCTTTTGCACTCATGGTAAGCCCCACCATCACTGAGGATGGGGATATTCTTGGAGCTTCCTCATCAATTAGCTGTTTAATTATCCACCACCTAACACAACTAGATGTGGTAGGGTTGTAAAACATTGATCCAATCATTGATTGTGTGATCACTTAGCTCTGTTGCATATTGATTTTGGTGTTTGGTATGTATATGTTACAAGTTCACCAGGTTTGCACTTCATTTTAGGTATGTCTGGTGCTGCTTCCAGCATGCCCTCCTGCACTCCTCATTGAAACAGGGTTGATTCCCCCTACTTAACAATAATGGTAATTTGAAGGATGCGACAGGCCATGACGTTATAGAGTTTGATGGTACATATTTCTGCTGATGGTCCACAATGCCTCATGGATGCCCAGCTTCAAACTGCTAGATCGATACTGAGTATATACCGTTTAACACAATGCTGGTGCTGCATATCACAATCCAGTGTGACCTCAGTGCGAAGACAGGATATTAAAGGTTATCGGGGTACACAGAAATGAAGAGCTTAGCACCACCACTGTACGAGCTGGCTGAGTCCTGAAGGACAGAAGTACCAGAACACACCTGCAGCAGGTAATGAATTAACTAACATAAGGAATAAACTCACTTGATCTCATCATCACCAATCAACCTGTATCTTTCACGATGGCAGGGTGGTAGAAGTGGTCACTAAGGTTACAATCAGATCAACCCACGATCCAATTATCAGATCAGCATAGCAGGCTACAGTGGGCACTCCTGCCCCTAATTAGTATGTTCCTACATCTCTACAAAGACTGTGCAGTGGTCACTTATAGATGAGGTCAAGTAAGTTTATCCACTATGTTGGTTCTTTCACCCTCTGCAGCGGATCTGTTCTGGCAGCTGTGTTCTTCAGAACTCGACCTGCTCGTGCAGTGGTGGTGCTACCAAGCCACACTTGGTTTTGAACATTGAAGTCCACGACCCAGACTACATTTTGTGACCTTGCTCCTTTCAGTGCTTCTTCCAAGTGTTGTTCAACATGGAGGAGCATTGATTTATCAGCTCAGGCAGAATGGTAGGTGGTAATCAGAAGCAGGTTTCCTTGCCATTGTTTGACACATCAGTGTTGACGACTCCCAGGGCTGATCCTTTTGCCCGTATGCCATTGTACTGCCACCTTTGGTGGGTCTGTCCAGCTAGAGGGACAGGGTGTACCCAGGGATTGTGATGAAGGAGTCCTCGTAATGGCTAACAGGAGGGGGAACTGTCTATAAGTTTGACTCTTTGAGTACAACTATGTAAGGCTATTGCTTGACTGGTTTGAGGGCAGCTTTCCCAAATTAGGCACAAGCCCTTGGATGTTTGTGAGAAGGAGTTTGCAAGATCAGTTCAGCTGGAAACGATTTAGGTGTGTATTTGAAGAGCCATGACTTGCAGGGTAATGGACTAAGAGGTGGCAGGTGGGATTATGTTGGGTAGCTTTTATTCAGCTGGCATAGATACGATAGGCAGAATGGAACCTTCCGTGCAGCTAATTTTCTATGATTCTTTTCTAGCACAGCAATGATGATGGTGTGGCATTCATAGTGATGATTGTACACCCTCTAACACCATGATTAAACTTAACAGATGCATACCTGCCTGCAGCTGTCATTCACTAGTTATTGCAGTCCATGTCCTCCCCAAACCACCCCCCCCCCCCCCCCCCACCTAGCTCCCTGAACTTCTCCATCCCTTCCCTGATTGCCGGACCTTTTGTTTTTCTATCTTTGTTAGTCTATAGAAAGCATCCTATCTGGATGCATCACAGCTTGGTACGGCAACTGCTCTGCCCAGGACCACAAGAAAATGCAGAGAGTTGTGGACGCAGCCCAGAGCATCACAGACACCAGCCTCCCCTCCTTGGGCTCTGTCTTTACATCTCGCTGTCTTGGTGAAGCAGCCAGCATAATCAAAGACCCCACCCACCCGGGACATTCTCTCTTCTCTCCTCTTCCATCAGGTAGAAGATACAGGAGCCTGAGGGTACGTACCACCAGACTTAAGGACAGCTTCTACCCCACTGTGATAAGACCATTGAACGGTTCCCTTATATGATGAGATGGGCTATGACTTCACGATCTACCTTGTTGTGACCTTGCACTTTTTTGCAGTGCACATTCTCTGTAGCTGTGACACTTTACTCTGTACTGTTATTGTTTTTACCTGTACTACATCAATACATTCTGTACTAACCCACTGTAACTGCACTGTGTAATGAATTGACCTGTACGATCAGTATGCAAGACAAGTTTTTCACTGTACCTCAGTACAAGTGACAATAATATACCAATACCACCCAGTATGTTATAAGTCATACAGCACCCCTTACGGTCCATCACGTCCACACCAACCTTTTTGCTCATCTACTCTGATTCTATTTGCCCAGATTAGGACTGCATCCTTGCCTATTTAAGTGTTTGTCTAAATGCCTCCTAAACGTAGTAATTGTATCTGATAAACATAGTAATTTTATCTGAATATTTGATGAACCCAAGTCTTCCCACAAGAGTAAGTGAAGTGGGTGAGGCCTGCATTTGTAGTTTCACCTGGCATTCCTGAGGTGGTGATCCTTGTCTCAGTACTAATTAAATGATAGATAATAAGATAATTATATGCATTGGCCTAGTAGCCCAAATGATATTTGCAGAGCTGCTTGATAATTAAATGTTACTTTTAATAATGATGTTCAGATTTAACATGTTTCTAAGTGATAAAATTGCCACATCTCCAGATTTACCACAAGTAGACAAGAAGGTAGAGACTGTATCGAAACAAAATAAGATTAATGCAAACTGTGAAAAATATTCATGATCATGATGTTCATAATATTCATGATCACTTCAATGAATGAGTTCCGGGGAAGGTTGGTTGTGCTGGAGCTGCCTTCCTTTAGCTTCCTTCAGACGTAAGTATAACAAGACGGAATTTATCAAACATATCTGATTCTCCTTAAGCAGTTAGCTCAGTCTGATGATGCCTTCTCGTACCCGATTCTGAATCTGCTCTTGGCAGAGATTTCTAAGGCTCCTTCTTGCTGACTTACCCAAACATATCTTCAACAGTACACAGATCCATTTCCAAATGACCAGGAACGACTGCCTGTCGACAAGCTTTCTTTGGCATTTAAACCAACTCTGATGCTCTGGGCAGCACAATGGCACAGCTGATAGAGCTGCTGTTACTGTGTCTACATTGACTTGTTATTTGCAGTCCATGCCTGAGCCTTAATCTCAAAACGAGATTATTGTGGGATTAGTGTAAATGGGTGCTTGATGACTTAGTGAGTCTGCACTGACCAAAGGGTCTTTTTCCATGCAGTACAACTCTAAGAAATGACTAGGATACTTCACGACATCTTTATCACACAGACAAATTGACAACTTCACAGCAATCAGTTATTAACCTGTGACAAGATCCCACATGGAAACCTCTCTAAAAGTTAAGAGCCCATGGGATTCAGCACAATTTGGATCCAAAATTTGCTTAGTGATAGGAGGGTGATGATCGAGAGTTGTTTTTGCAATTGGAAGCCTGTGGCCTTTGGAGGGATCAGTGCTGAGACCCTTACTGTTTGTTATATTCTGTATATGCAATTAGTGACATGATTAGTAAATTTGCAGATGACACTCTGTTTAGTGATGTTGTTGATAGTGAGGAAGGTAGGCTTTGGCTACAGAACAGTATAGATCAGTTGGTAAATTGATCTGCCACGATTATCCTCAACACCGGTGCCCCACAAGGCTGTGTCCTCAGTCCTTACTATGCTCTCTACACACACATGACTGTGTGGCCAAATTCTGCTCTAATTCCATTTATAAATTTGTAGATGACACCACTGTAGTGGGGCAGATATCAAACAATCACGAGACGGAGTACAGGAAGGAGACGGAGTCTAGTGGCATGGTGTCAGAACAACCTTTCCCTCAATGTCAGCAGAATGAAGGAGCTGGTCATTGACTTCAGGGAGTGGGGTGGAATGCATGCCCCTGTCTGTATCAGTAGTGCTGAGGTAGAGATGGTTAAGGGCTTCAAGCTCCAAGGTGTAAATATCACCAAAAAGTTGTCCTGGTCCAGCCACTTGGACGCTGCAGCCAAGAAGGCACACCAGCACTTCTACTTCCTCAGAAGGCAAAGGAAATTTGGCATGGCCTCAGTGACTCTTACTAATTTTTATAGATGCACCATAGAAAGCAGCCTAACGAGATGTATCCCAGCTTGGTATGGCAACTGCTCGGCCCTAGACTGTAAGAATTTGTGGAGAGTCATGAACACAGCCCAGTCCATCATGCAAACCAACTTCCCCTCCATTGACTCCATCTACACTTCCCGCTGCCTCGAGAAATCAGCCAACATAATCAAGGACCCTTGCCACCCCAGTCATTCTCTCTTCTCCCTGCTCTGGTCAGGCAGAAGATACAAAAGCTTGTGAGTATGTACCAACAGGACCAAGGACAGCTTCTTTCCTGCTGTTATCAGACTCTTGAACCTACCTTCATACGCTAAAAGATGAACTCTTGAACTCTTAATATTCCAAACTACCTTGTTGTGGCCTTTGCATTTTATTTGTCTACCTGCACTGCACTTTTTCTGTAACTACAACACTACATTCTGGGTTCTGTTTTCATTTTACTACCTTGATGTAATTATGATCTGTCTGGATGGCACACGAAACAAAAGCTTTTCACTGTATCATGGTACATGTGACAATAATTAACCAATACCAAAATGGGATAGCGATAGGTAGGTACTTGATGGCTGGCATGGACTGAGTGGCCATAAGGCCTGTTTCCATGCTATGTGAATCTATGGCTGTTGTAAAAAAACAGGCCTTCCTAGGCTGCCTGCTGAAAGAAGAACAAAGAGGAACTGAGATTAATGGTGTGATGTGGAATAAGCATTTATCCAATTCCCAAACACATTTCCAGAGGTAATGCTTGCTTTGAAAATCATTTAACTCTCTATAATACTACTAAGAGAGAGAGAGACCTTGACGTTTGTGAGGATGGCGTACAACAGGCTGATACGCTGGGGCATGTTGACGTGAGGAAAGAGGATGCGCTGGAACTTTTGAAAAACATTAGGATAGATAAGTCACTGGGGCCGGACAGGATATAACCAAGGTTATTATGGGAAGTGAGGGAGGAGATTGCTGCGCCTTTGCCGATAATCTTTGCATCCTCACTGGCCACAGGAGTAGTGCCAGATGATTGGAGGGTGGTAAATGTTGTCCCTTTGTTTAAGAAAGGGAGTAGGGATAACCCTGGGAATTACAGACCAGTGAGTCTTACTTCAATGGTGGGCAAAATACTGGAGAAGATTCTTAGAGACAAGATTTATGGGCATTTGGAGAAGTATAGGCTGATTAGGGACAGTCAGCAGGGCTTTGTGAGGGGCAGGTCGTGCCTCATGAGCGTGATTGAATTCTTTGAGGATGTGACAAAGCACATTGATGAAGGTAGAGCAGTGGATGTGGTGTACATGGATTTTAGTAAGGCATTTGATAAGGTTCCTCATGGAAGTCTCATTCAGAAAGTCAGGAAGCATGGGATCCATGGAAAATTGGCTGTGTGGATTCAGAATTGGCTCACCCATAGAAGACAGAGGGTGGTGGTAGATGGAGCGTATTCTGCCTGGAGGTCGGTGACTAGTGGTGTTCCACAGGGATCTGTTCTGGGACCCCTACTCTTTGTGATTTTTATAAATGACTTGGATGAGGATGTGGAAGGATGGGTTAGTATGTTTGCTGATGATACAAAGGTTGGTGAACACTCTACACAAGGGATGCATAAAGCCCTATTCACCACTACAGCTTAGCAACACTATGATCACTCTGATCACTTTCACTAAAGTGGGCCTTTTTCTTGTTTGAATTGTGTTTTGTTTTCTTGTAAAAATTTTGTATAATTTATGTTTAAATTATGGTTTTCTTGTCAATGCTGCTTATATGATGCTATGTGCCTGTGATGCTGCTCTAAGTACTGGTGCATATGGCAATAAACTCGACTTTGACTTTGACGTAAATTAGAAGAACAAATACCTTCTGTCTGGACACTTTGCAATCTTCTGGAATGAACACTGAATTTTCCAACTCCGGGTAAACTGTTCTCTCATCATTTCCCACCATCATGCTTATGCCCCCTTCTCACCCCGTTTCTTTAAAATACCTCGCTAATGGTCAATGGGCAACCTTCTGACCTTCTGAAGCGACTAATCTACCATCCGCACAATCTACCTTGTCATGGCCCTTGCATCTTATTGTCTACCAGCACTGCTCTTTCTCTGTAACTATAACTGTAACAATATATTCTGCATTCTGCTATTGCTTTTTCCTTGTATTACCTTAATGTATGAATGTTCTGTATGGATGACATTTAAAACTAAGTTTTTCACTGTATCTTGGTACATGTGACAATGATGAACTAATTCAAATACTCATGTTCCTTATCCCCTGATCTGTCTTAACCAATCTCCATATAGACTTCTGTGACACTTCACTCCTCCCCCAGCTGTGTTTTAAAAATTGTAAATCCTCCACTCTTCCCCCAATTCTTGCGAAGGGTCCCTGGCCAGAAATGTTGATTGGTTTCTCTTTTCACAGATGCTGCTTGAGAGACTGAGTTCTTCCAGCATTTTCTATTTTTGTTTCAGATTCCAGCATCTGCAGTTTTATTTGTTTCCCAATGCTAACAATTAAAGTGCTTTTAAGAGGCAGGCAATTTATATACTCTCAGTTGTTATTAATCTTGTCAACTACTGCCTGTTAGGCATTTATAAAATGTTCAAAGGTTTATTAAACATTTTTGAAATCCTCTAATATAAAAATAATTCACACACTAAACTTAAATAAACTCATAACTTGCCAACCAGGTCTTCTCTCCTACCCTGCACCACACTTCTCACATCACACACTGTAACAGCAAACAAGATGCTGGAGGAACTCAGCGGGTCAGGCAGCATCGGTGAAGGGAAATGGACAGTCGACATTTTGGGTCGAGAGCCTTCATCTAGACTGCTCCAGATTCCGGCATCTGCAGTTTCTTGTGTCTACAAGCTGTAACAAACTTAGTTAAAACTTACTTAACCATAAGTTACATCATATTGCCAGCTATTGCACAATGACAGCCCAGCCCCATTCTGCAAACACACAGCTTTTGTTAACATACACTTCACCCTTTTAGTTGATTGTTCACACTGACTGTTAGCAGAGACAGGAGACCTTCTCTCCTCTCCATCATCGGAGCTTGTTGGCCACAACAGGAACAGGCAGACCAAAGGTCATTACCACTCTATCTGATGAGTTATACAGTGGTAACCAGGATGGCTTCCTAAAAAGAGGTCTACGGTATTAGAAACTAATGCCACTGAAGATCAGAGAGCTTGGCTTTGGCGAACTACTATCAAAATGAATGTCTACCTTAACAGAACCTAAAGAATGCTGAAGTAATGCCAAAAGAGATTGGCTTTGGCTTCATGGGAAAAGCATATGCTGTCCCTCTGTCAGGCAAACAGCGTACTTATTTTATACATACTTAATTTAAGGGATGTGGGCATTGTTAATAAGACCACCATTTATTGGTCCACAATGGAAACATCACTGCTCCCTTCATCCTGTTGTAGATTGTCCAGCTTTTTAACAAAACACAAACGACAGAAAATGTGTCAAACAAACTGCAGATGGTGGAAATCTGAAATGAAAACAGAAAATGGTGGAAAAGCTCAAGTGATGAAGGGTGCTGGACCTGAAACGTTAACTATTCCTCTCTCCCCACAGATGGTGTGTGACCTGCTGTTTCCAGGAAATACTTGTCTATCAGTCTAATTGTTCTCTGCACCTAATATGCTCTCACAAACTAGGATTATGCAATGCTACAAACAGCTTTGTGTGTCATACCCACCATCTGCAGAGGCAACATAATCCACAAAAAACTAATTTAAGCCAGGTCCAATGGTACACAGAATCACATCTAAAACCTAACCATAATTCAACAACAAAAAAAGAAAATCTCACTCAACTACTAAAGGCAGTTTAGAAAGTGAGAAGTGGAATTGGAAATTGAAAATTCCAAGATTTGAGCCAAGGTATATTTTTTTCC
Organism: Pristis pectinata; assembly: GCF_009764475.1. Classification (NCBI taxonomy): domain Eukaryota; kingdom Metazoa; phylum Chordata; class Chondrichthyes; order Rhinopristiformes; family Pristidae; genus Pristis; species Pristis pectinata. Next base: position 26,056,679 of record NC_067414.1, on the reverse strand, counting down.
CCACAGAGGTTAGACCTGTTAAGTGTCAAGACTCTGTCTGGGGTTACCTGTGCTTGATACTAGGTGTCAAATGTTCATTCCCAAACATGAAGTTTCTACATCTCAACAATTTTTCTGATACACTTAGAGGTAATGCCACTTCAACCCTTAGTATTGTATTGAGTAATACATGTTTATTTCAACAGTACATGTTACATAAGGACAGTGCCAATATTTTCATAATCACATTACATAATTTGAAAACAACAGAAAGACCACAAGCAATGTAAACCCTTGAATTCGACATTTAGAACAAGGAACTACGTAAACATCAGTAGGACACAAACACAAATTAACTTTATTATTTAATGCAGGAATAAAATGTTTCCAACATTCTAGTTTAAGTAGGACTGTGATAGTTACAGAGCTTCAGTGACAAGAACGTGACAAGAACGTAACAACACAATTCTTAGCACCAAACCTTTTTTTATCATTGAGATAGATTACAATTGAACAGATTCATCTATCCATAAAGAACACATGGAATCTGTGGATCTATTGTAGATGTAGTTTTTAAATAGTAATAGGGCATATTAGGCTGGAAATTTCCTGTTGTGGTACAACAAAATCATGTCTTTTTGCATGCCTATTTAGCCTAAGTCAAATTGTCCTTTAATTTCCTGCCAAGCTTACAAGTTTATAGCCATCATAAAAGAAGTGGCAACAAATAGAAGAAAATCACTGGAAATTTGCTTAACAGAAATATATGTAAATATGGAGTTCAGTATTAAATAACTTAGCCTCTGTTGCTCTTTAATAGACACATCGGGGTAGAAATTAATCTTTGAGTTGCGTGTTGCTTGAATTGAACACACAATATAGAAGCAGATGCACATTGTGCTTTTCTTCTGAAATTTGATGCCATTTGGATTGGCAAACAGGGGACAAATCTTTACTGCCAGAGCTATTTTATGTGCTATATTGATATAGGGAGAAGGCTGTATGTTGATACAGAGCACTGAAGAGGACGATAAGCCATAATCGTAGTGAATAGTGAAGCAGGCCCGAAAGGCAAAATGACCCATCCCTACTCCTAATTTCCATGTTCATATGAAACTATGGAAAAATGCATTCAAAAGAAAAAGAAAATTCAGCACACTGCGCTGTGAGGACTGATTTAAGAAACTCAGAGATTGATCACACTGTTGCGACCGCTGAACCGAGTAACTCAGAGACTGAAGGTGGTTATTATAAAAGGTCTTTATTCATCATGACAAGCAGATATTCTCTTGGAGATCCTCTCTGTAAAATTTCCTGTACTCAAACAAAGTATATTGAGTTTTTATACTCTAAAGAAACAAAGATAACAGCAGGTGATTCAACACAATTTCAATAGCTACAATTACATCATTTACTTCAATATTTTGAGTCTGACTCATGGTTCCATTGAATTACGTATTTAGAATGGGAGCACATTGTAACTGACAAGACACCTCTGAATGTTTAAACACCTTTGCTGGGACAAAGTAATTTACGTGGATGGTCTAAAGCCTTCTGAGGACAGAGAACCCAGACATCCAAGATTACTGTTGTGTACTCTCTGGATACCCAAATATCCCAATTATTGATAGACAGAGCAAATATGCCTATGACCAGGTTTGATGTGCTAGTCAGGAAGCTTCCCTGATCTCTAGCACAATGATGCAAAATAACTGAGCTGAAGGTGTCTGATGCCTGGTTTGATGCAGACAATGAACATACCCCCATCACCTTGCATTTGGCTGGTGTGCAATTTGGCTGATGTGAAGGTCTCATGGTCATGTCAGTTTGCAAACCATATCTCTTGAGCAGCCAGCCTCCTGCTGTGGGTTAGTTCTCTGTAGAGAAAATACTGTTTGTTTACAAATCTGTCCTTTTAATTTGAAACTGATTACTGCTTGCAATTTAAATTAAGAACTGAAGACCTGGTGCTCGTTTGAATTAATGCCTGCTATATTCACATAATTATATAATTCCTGAATCCCTAACAATCACAAAAGAAAAATGGACTTCTGCCGCATCAGAAATCCCACTCATAATTTGAAGACTTCCCCTAAACACTCACAATTACAAAAAACTCACCAATAATGACCAAAGGCTCTGCAATTTGGTCACTATTAGAGATAGAGATATATTCAGTCTGGGAATTAATTGGACAACAAAAAAAAATGTTTCAGGCATACTGATTTATTGTGCTTATGCCTCATGCCCAAAGTAACTTGTAATTGTGCCCAATTGTGCGCCTGTGGGCGGAAATACAGAGGAAATTGCAAGCCATTATTAAATAATCATAATGGTTTCATTGTTGCAAGGGAGTATTGCAATAAGCTGTGTGTTCATGCAAGAAGCCTCTCTATTTAAAGCTTGTATTCTTTTACACAAAAACTTTAATAGGTGCAAAAAGGAAAATGATTTGCATCTTGGTATGTTTCCTCTGTTATAATACCCAATATTTTACAGTAAGGAGATATTAAGTTGGCTTGAAGCTCAATTTTATAAGCTTATAAAACCAACAATGCACTGGTGGGTTGAGACTTAAATAGAGATTAATTGATTCATCATGCTCTGGCTGTCAGCGCCTTCTTCAACTCGTCACTCCTCACTGGGAGGATGGGAACAATGTGGGAGGCAGTGCTGAGCTAGAAAGTCTTTTTACTATCTAGAATAGAATCCAGTAGAAATCCAGTTGCTTACAATGAATACTAACACTTAAGTTTAACAATTAGCTTCTATTTTGAGTGATCTATTTTGGATCGAGAACAGGGGTCAGTTGGAACATACAAGAACAACTAAAGGGTAATAGTTTCAATAGATGGAAACAGCTATAACACTGTTGAAAGGGGTACTGTAACAAATGATCAATATAGTCATTTAGGCTTATTAATGTTGGTATACATGACACACACAGCTCATTTGCAATTGGGACAAATCTTCTGCAAGATCGACTGATGGATACGCCCATAATCAGCTTTATCCTGCACCCTGTACTCAGCAGCAGCTGGCCACTGAATACCTGTGCTCTGCTGGTAGAGTCTAGGGCTGGGAAAACTGCTGCAAGGACAGCAGGTTCATGGAAATGAACAGGAGAAATCTGATAATAGGAGAAAGGCAAGTAAAAGTCTGTATTTTGTTTAATTAGCTTCGATGTTTTTAAATGTTTATAGTGTACGCCTGTGCATGTGGTCTTTTAACTTCCAATAATTTTAACTGTTTATTTCTTTAAAATAGGTCCTCAATGGTTGTGAATGTCAGTGAACATCAAACACATTCAGGAACATCCAACTTAGACAACAGCTTTGACAGCTGGTCACCCCATGGTTAGGGCTGTTAAAACAGTTCTGTCAGTGCAGCTGGTTGCTTGCACTGGGAGAGGCCCTTACAAGCCTTGGGCCATTCCAATGAGCTGGGAGCCAGCCTACTAGCAGAAGACTCTGTCCTTTATCACAGATGAAGAAACGGTATGATCCAGGGTGCAGATGATTGCCAATTTCAGGGCTGTGGAGAACTTCCCCCTCAGCAAATCAGTTATTGTTTAACCCCCAAAAAATAACAGGATAAATACCTGTGATTATACACTCAAATGTACAAATCTTTTCTCTGTCAATCTCAATGAAACAATAGCTGTTCAATGGCTTCATATAAATATTTGAATGTGCAAATATACAGATGTTTCAAATAATGACAATGTACATTCTTAAAGACTCAAAATGTGGAGAACTAACTTCCAAGTATAAATGAAGGCTGAAAACTTTCAGAAGAGATGTGATTAAATATTCTGTGGGATAAAATCATTCAAAGCTAAATTCAAAGCTAAAAGGGAGACTCCTGCAAATTACGGGCCTCAACTCTCACAATCCTGATGTGTTGCATTCCACAGGTGACTCATCCACACTTGAAGTAGTGCATGAACCATCTTGCTCCACACAGAATTTTAACTTGTTTCATTCCTATAATTTTTTTAATTCTGGTGCTTGAATGGAGATTTATTGAGTTCTTTTGAGTCTGTAGTGGCATGAGAAGTGCTTGCAAAATAAACTGCAATATATCCTTTAATATGTGTACTAAGTTGAAAAGCTAAAGCATATCAGAATGAAATAATTCAGCTCATGTTCAATATGGCTAGTAGCCTAAATAATCAATAGCCTGGAGGATCTCTTCAATTGTCTGCTCAGCAGATATTATTTCCAATGTGTGCTAAGGTGTGCCATAGTTCTCTTCAGGACTTGCAAGCACTTTAAGCAGCTGATTAATCAGTTGTGCATGATCTCCACTCAATGGGGGACCATTTTGTTTTTGTGACATTTAAAAAAAGATCTTTCTGACTAAGCAGCCTGCTTTACATATGTCCTGATTATCTCCATTGTCTTTTACTATTGCATAAAGTCAAACTTACCCAGTGTCCTCCTTAATGAAATGATCCTGAGCACCTGCTAGTATTGTTTAAAAACAGAGCGTTCACTACATGTACTATTAATGTAGAGGCTTAACTAAAAGAGCTACAAGAAAAAGCTAAGCAGACTGGATACAAATTTCTAAAATTCCTCATATTTCGTTACAACTGAGGAGGCCATTTGGTCCATCTGGTCAATGCCAGCTCTCAGAGAATACCAATCAGCCCCATGCCCCCACTTATCTCCCTGTAACCTGAATTCTCTTATATACCCATCAATTCCCTCCTTCCACCTACCTACACTAAGTATGATTTAATAGCCAATTAAACTAGCAGCATATCTTTGGGACGGGGACAGGGGCGGGTGGTTGTGGTGAAATGGAAGCACTCAGTGGAAAGCTATGTGATCACAGGGAAAAAGTGCAAACTTCACACAGACAGCACCAGAGGTCAAGATCAGACCTGGATAACTCAAGCTATGAGGCAGCAATGCTCCTAGAAAATGAAATTTCTGGTTACATTACGATTTTCACATTGATGGCACAGATTTGGCTTGATAATCATATTACATCTCTACCAAATGTCATTTGAATTCAACAGCACCTTCTCTGCTGAGATTTTGTATTGGTTGCCCAGTTATCAGGTAGAAAGGAGCTCCATTCCAACCACCCCAGAATCAAATGCTGTTCACTACATCAGAATAACCTAATATGTTTTCCAAAGAAAGCTAGGCCATTTGACTGATACACAAGGCATTCTTCAGGTTTTACCAATATTCAAACAGCCCCTTTGGTGCAAAGACTTGTGTAAAATACCTAAAGCACATGTGGCATTCGTAACAGAGGAATTAATGTGCCCCACTCCAGATGGCCATGTAAATAAAGATGCACCTCTGATAACTCATTTTGATAATGCTCATACTTTTACAGTGAAGTTCAAACATATACATTAAAATTATAAATGACAATTTGATTTGAAAAGAAACATGACAGGGATTTTTCAATACATCATACCTTGTCTGCCAGAACCAGTCAACAACTTGTGTGCACGAAGAGTACAGGATAATGGGTTGCAAGATGAGCAAGACATGGACGCACCCACATGCACACATGTTGCTATTTGGTACAATTATCCTTTCAAAATTAACTAAATTATTGTCAATATGTCTGGTTTCAGTGTCTTGTGAAATCATTTATTTACCATATGTAGGACTTCTGCATACAATTATAGGCAGAAGCTCAAACATGTCAACTTGTCTAATTTTTTTTAGAAAAACGCATTTCTCCCTTTTGTTTCACGTAAGGGAGTGACATTTGTAAACTAATTTCCTGAACTAATTGGCAACCATTACAATCAAGCTGGAGATGTTTAAAATTTATGGAAGTTTGCTATTGTTTTCCTTAACTGTTGAAACAATTTGCATTTACACAGTACCTTTAAGTGATACAAATCCAAAGACTGTAAAATGGATAAAGACAGATTAAGCAAGTTAGTAAGAAGGTGGCAGATAGAGTATAAAATGAAGAAACATTTAATTATCCACTCTGGTAGGAAGAATAGAAGAGCAGCATATTTATTTTAATGGGGAGAAATGAATAAACATTGAGGTACAAATGAATCTAGGAATTCTTGTACAGCCAGCAATTAAGGTGGCATATGGTATATTGGCTTTTATTGCAAGTGGGTTGGAGTACAAGAGAAAGGAAGTCATGCTGTATTTGTACACCTGCAGCACAGTTCTGGTCTCCATACCAAAGGGCGGGCAGACTGCCTTGCAACCAATACAGTGTAGATTCACTAGATTGGTTTTTGGGATTTGTTTACCCAATGAAGAGACATTGAATGGATATGTATTCACCAGAGTTTAGAAGTACACAAGGTGCTTTCATTGAAGGATTGGTGGGGTGACCTGATAGATGCTTAAAGTATGTTTTCCCTGAGCGAAGAGTCTTAAACTGGAAGCCTGGTCTCTGGATAAGGAATGAGATAAGAGAAAAAATACATATTTTCAATCAGAGGGTTGTGAATCTTTTGTATTCTCTACCTTAGAATGCTGGATCCTCAGTCATGAATATTGAAAGGTGCAATTGATAGATTGTTGATGGCTAAAGAACAGAGGGATGAGGCTTTCACCTTTAGATGAGCTGAAGCAGGGGCAAGTTCAGGTGGAAATGAGTAGTCTTTGAGATGTGCATTTGGTCTAAATCTCATTTGGGGGTCGAAAGTGACACTGAAACTGAGAATAGTCTTGGTCTGTTTTTGAGATCCAACAGGGAAGTGCAAGGGAATGAAGTTCATGGTTGGAATGGAGGACAAGAGCTTTGGTTTCCAACTAATTAGTTGGGAGAAAACCTCAGCTCAAACATTACACTAAGTCAAACACAATTAACTCTTAAGCTCCATAACCTGCTGCACACAGCAAACTGATATAGGATTTGTTATATGTTGACAAAATAATCCTTGAAACACAAATTATCCATGGCATCATCCTGTTTTTCAGGTGCATGTTTACTTAATCCACATTAGATAAACCAAATCACACATTTCATTCTCTTGCAAATATTACTGCCTTCGTGGTCAGTACATGCAGATTTGTGACTGGGCAGAATAATTTTAACCCATCCTACATTTTGCTTATTGTGCTCTGTTTTTTTTCCCCCAAAGACTATATTTTTCCCAAAAATACATTTTTCCCATAAAATATGACTGACATGGTTCTTGAGGATTCTAGTTTTATGGTCCTGTAAACATATTTAGTAGAGGACAGTGCTCTTCAATGAGACTTTTAAATTATAGTTCCACATGATGTCACTTTGCCAAATATCCCTCCTCCTGCTTTACACCCATGATATTTGTGAGGTCATTATACAACTTTAAAGAGTACAACCAGAAAAAGAGATGTAATTACTAAGACGATGGGTCTACTGCTGCAAGATGTATAATACTCCGTCTGCATTAAATATGATGCTGTTGACAGAAATTCTGGGCAGCACAATTAATAGCTCATGGTATGGACCCATGAAAGATAATAAATACAAAACACAATAACAAATACTTGGCAAATCAATATCTCAGCAAAAACAAAAAGCTTTTAATACTTTCATACCAGTCACGTGACTTAGTATTATGCCTTTGCTAGCATTACAATACTGCAGCAGGCATTTACTGGCATTGCTCCAGCAATGATCTCAGCATGTTTTCTGCACAGTAGAGATGGAAATAACAGCAGCAGTTCCTCAAAACCTTTCAGCTTTTAGTGTAAAGTATTTTCATAAAGACACATTGAACACCAGACCCCTTCAGAGAAAAGAAACAAACTGCTGGAGGAACTCAGTGGGTCAGGCAGCATCTGCGGAGGCAAAGTGATAGTCAACGTTTCCGGTCTAGACTCTTTATCAGGACTGATGCAGGGTCTTGGAGTAGTGATGCAGGGTCATGACCCGAAACGTCGACTACCCCTTTGCCTTCACAGATGCTGCAAGATTCACCGAGTTCCTCCAGCAGCCTGTTTTTTGCACCAGACCCCTTCTGTAGAGATTCATCCATACAACTCTTTCTATTCTTCTGTTAATCACCACTTATGGTTATATGTATGGCATACATAGGAGATTGTCCTCGTTTAAGCATTACATGACTGACATTAACCTTGAGTTTGTCCCTTTAATATTTGAGGAGCAATTTTGGTGTTGGTGAAGGCAGAACACAGATACAACACTGCTCAAATGAACCACGATTTACTAAGGCAAGATGGCAAGCAGCAAACGGGATCCATCCAGTTTATCGAAGAACTTGACAGTTTTGTGTAGAGTTGACATGATCAATGATACTTTCCTTCTAATACCATTACAGCAAAGAGGTTTTATTGTGATAAGCTGGGATATGAAGCGAGGGTCAACGACATAACATGAGGCATTTATTCTGCTGAAGTGTTCTGATAATGAGTAGCCAAGCTTAGAGCCAGCTCTACACAAGGCAAACCATTTGGGATACAGGCGGGTCTTCAAGGAACTATGCTTCAGAATCCTATGAAGAAGAGAACAGAACAAAAGATTAAGTACACAGAATCATAGAGAACTGAAAATACAGAAGGCAATTTGGCCCATTGTGTCTGTACAGATTGAAAAAGAGCTCTTCAGTCTAATTCCACTATGCAGCACCAGGTCACGTCTCTCCAAATGCATATTCAAGTACCATTAAATGTGATGAGAATATCTGCCTCTACTGTGCTCCAGGTACCAACCTCCAAATCCCTACCACCCTCTGGGTGAATTAGTTTTTCCCCTTTCTTTCCCTTCTAATTCCTCCAATTACTTTAAAATCTATGACTCATGTTTTTCAACTCCTCTGCTAAAGGAAATAAGTCCTTCCTATTTACTTTATTTAGACACCTCAACTTTATACACTTTAATTAAGTCTTCCCACAGCCACCCCTGCCCAAAAGTTTTTCCTCAAGGCTACAAGTTTCTAGTCCTGGCAACATCCTTGTAAATCTCACCTGCAGCTTCTGCCTTGAAATTTCATCTTTCCTATAATTTGTGGACTGGAATTATATATGGTATTCAAACTGTAGTCAAACTAGTATTATCTACAGTTCTAGCATAATTCCACCCATTCTTTATATTCTGTGCCTTGACCAATGAAGGAAAGTATCCCATGTTATTTTAAACACATTATTGACTTGCCTCCTACCATTAAGGACCTCTGGACTTGCACTCCCAGGTCCCTGTACCCTTCTTGCCTTGTTGCACCTCTCCAAATGGATCATCTCACATGTCTTCTCTTGCCCATGTGACCAGACACAACACAAATCTCCCTGCTGCCTTAGGCAAAAGAATGCAGAAAAGATACAGTCTCCGTTTACTTTGGGTTGGTAAGTGCAGCAAAGCCTCCATTATCTGATCTAATGTAATTCAATATCCTACAGCACTCCTTGTTATCTTGTTTCAACTGGCTTGCTGGGTGAACACTTACAAAATGGAGCTACTTTAGTACTTGTATTACAAACTACAATTCATGGATCACAGCAGAGTAGGCAATTTAGCAGAGACGTATTCCCAAGTTTGCATTCCATGTGCATTGCCAAGTCTACAATATACATATTGCTGCTTTTAAAAAACTTGCCTGAGCAGGCAGTATCACATTCTCACATACCAATGATATGTGGGTGTGTCACTACTGTGGACTAGGCTTACTTGAAGTCACAATAACCTGCACAAGCTTCATCTTAATCGATTTACACATACATTTTAATGAGGGTGGCAACAAAACCTCAGCATCTTCACCCAAATGGTAACAATAAGCACAAATAGTCATTTTTTTCTTCTAATGAAAGGCTGACTTTACTTGCAACTTAAGCAGAATAGATCTTTTGAAGTAATTTTATTAATAATATTATTAAGTGGTTGTGATCTATACTTGATCATCACACATAACATTCTGATTTCCTTTTTGAGTACACTCCTGCAAACCCAATACTCCTCCTGGGATTCACTTAATCTCAGCTGCCTGTACCTGGCCCATGCCTCCTCCTTTGTCCCCGAGCAGAGCCTCAATATCCTTGTCATCCAGGGTTTCCTACTCCTGCCAGCCTTGCCCTTCACTTTAACAGGAACATGCAGACCTTGAGCTCTCGATATCTCACTTTCAAAGCCTCCCACTTGCCAGACATCCCTTTGCCTGCAAACAACCTACTCCAATCAACTTTTGCAAGTTCCTGTCTAATACTATCAAAATTTGCCCTTCCCAGATTTAGAACTTTAAATTGTAAACCAGATCTGTCCCTTTCCAGAACTAATTAAAAAAATAATAGAACTATGGTCACTGGTCCCAAAGTGCTCCCCCACTGACACCTTAAAATTCTTTTGACATCTTAAAGTTCCTAAAAACTACAAGAGCAAGATCTCATGCCAACTTTCTTGACTGATACTCTTGGCTACAAAATCTTGAGTAATACTCTTGGCTTTGTTAGACTCTATAAAACCAATAGGTCCAAACCAACCTCAACCTCTCCTGGCTGGGAGAAAAAATATACCACAACTCTGTGAAGTATGGTGCTCCTCCTTGATGATCACACATTGAATAATACAATTTTAGATTCTGTAACTAATGAAACAACTTCTGTTGACAATACAATCACTTGAAAGAATTGAGCACAACATTTAGCATTAAAAATCTGAACACTATTTTAAACACAATATTCTTTCAGCCCAAATAGTGGGTTACTCAGCAAGTTGCAGTTCACAACTGCATATAATATCTTCCATTGAAATAGAAGCCAAATTCCTCATACTATGTGGAAACCAAATGCTGAACTCAACAGGGAATGGCAACTCAACCCTACATCCCAGCAAGTTATAATCTGTCACAAATAATTTTTATTTTAATATTCAAATCCTAAACCAGACATAATAGCTATAAATTCATTGGCATGGGGCATGGATGTTAAATGGGTGGTTGAATGGTGTGTCAACGACCATTGGGTCCTATGCAGCAAAATGCCGTGTTGCTCAAGGATTTACCTGACAGGTTTTTACATTGTGGAACACATACAGTATCAGAACTCCCTATCCGGGGCTAGGTGTTCAGGATTGAATTGGGGCTTTGTTAGGACCTAGACAGGGGTTTTTGAGAGGGTCAATTTGGGGAGTAGGCAGGACACTCGGGAGATGATCAGGAACTCGTATATTCAGAATTAGGAACACTTGGAAGGGAAGTTGGGGAAAACAGATTTGGGTAGTCTTAAGAGCACAAGGTAAATAAAGGAATCAACCTGTTGGGTTTGCTGCTGAAGGAACAGTGTTATTCAAACATGATAATAGATGTGATCTAATTTCGTAAGCAATCCTCTGAAGGAGTTGTTGCATTCTATGTGCATCTGATATGGAAACTGCAACATCCATGCAAGGGCAATCTGTGACTGGAATTACCTGGTCCAATTTCCATATCTGGAAATGGTCATGTACCACTCTGGAAATAGTAATGTTCCACTCTGGAAATAACTGATTTTCATATGCATGATCATGACAAACTAACTATATTGGGGCAGATTTATGTTTGGTCTGGCCTGTGCCTTGAGGCAGCCCTCGCATCATCTCCATCACTTAAATCAAATTCCAGACCTCGCTTCTGCAGCCAGCCTTTGAGATGGAATGGCCCATGAACAGGTAGGCCTCAGGTGGTGGTTCCTATTGACCTTCTGATAGTTCATTGTTTTTAAAGGCCATTAAACTGCTTTATGTATATAGATAACAGTTTGAAAGAAATATTAACAATAAAAATAAACATACTAATCAGTTAAATGTCTTCAGGTAAAATAAGGGGGGAAAAATACCTTTCCAATCCAGGTCACTGGCCCCATAAGTGAATAGGGTTCTGCCACATTACATCAGCCACGGCTGGTATAAACTCAACAGGCCAGATAAAAGGTTCATCCAGTCCCTCAGTTCAGCAAGACTGAGTCCATTCCCTGGAATTAGGCTGAACCCAGCAGAGGGAAATGTCAGGTTTGTCACCATCCCATTGCCAGCACATTCCTGAATTCCACAATGTAACGTGGGCACAGAAGTTAGGGAAACGCCAAGCCACACTCTGCTATTGGCCAGTGGTTCTCTATGGGTTCTCCAGCTGCAAGACTCTGATAATCTGGCATCTGATTGTTTGGAAAACCTGATGATTCAGCAGCTGGCTCAATTATTAGTCTGGGGGTCAAAAGTGCAAGCGGGTATATGGACAGAGCTGGTGGCCTGGAGCGGGGCCAGGGCTGGGGGTCAGGACAAGTGGCTAGAGCCAGGATTGGGGTTAGTAACATGGTTTAGTTTGCGACCAGAGCAGAGGTCCTGAGTGCTTATATATTTCCCACTCACTTTAATCTCTTGCATTCACTCAAAAACTTACTACACTGCTATATAATTTGTAAAAAAGGTGAAATAACAGTGTTTGAGTATTAATAGGATTAACATCCAATAGTTTGAAAAATCTGCTAATCTGGCACTCCCAAGGTTGCTGGATAATCACAGTTTTATTGTATCTGGGTCATGCTCATTCCTCATGTGGTTTAATGAATCAGTCAATAGGTGGTGTCTCTGCCCAACAGGATTGGACTGAACTGCATTCAACTCTGCTGGGTTTTTAATATTTCTGAGTGAGCCGAAAGCTGATGAATTCTTCAGATTACCTCTTACTTTGTAAAATTACATTTACTTGAAATCCAGGCACTTGCATGGTGAGCTAGCACTCTGACAATCTGAAGATCTGTCAGTGTCATATGATTTCCCTAGTAATTCATGAAATCTAGCTTGCAGTTTTTCTTACCTCAACTCCACTAGCATTCCAAAGTAAACTACTTTGTATCAGCTTTGAATACACTTAAGGACTGAGCATTCACATCTTTCCAAGGCAGAGAATTCTAAAAGTTCATAGACAACTGAGTAAAGACATTTTTCATCGCAGTGTGAAAGGTTGACCCTAAAAGAGAACTGCTGAATGACTGTTTTGCATTAGCCTATTCCCCAGTACTCATGTTGAAATAAGTGTTGCTCTGTATTGAGCATCATCATTAATATTACAATACAAACCAGTCTCTTTAAAATAGATTAGGAGCACTCAAATTTGTGACAACTCTAGATTAAGTTCATATCCAGCCAAGGATGAATAAATAAGTGAGATAATGTGCTCCGTGGGGCCTCTGTCCATATCATTATTAGTTCAATAAAGTCAGGAATACTTCCATTAGATTGAAAGCTAGCTAATGGAATTCTCTCTCTGCATTAAAGCTCTATCAGCCTGACATCAATTATCAGGAAAATTACTGGAAGGGGACACGATTTAGTGATCACTGTGGCCATACTGTGACAAGGACGTTTAACTTGGATAAATACTGCATCATCCCCATAGCACAATCAATGCAGGAAACATCTCATTTGCAGGGCATAATACAAAAAGAGAGAGAGAGGAAAAGCCTAAATCTTACCGTGCATATATTGCTGGAAGTTCCCAACCAATGTACAGCTAATACTTAGAAGGTATCGAGGTGTATTGATTGATGCTGAACCTTTCTATCATTTTAATATGCACATTGCTGGACAAACTGCATTTAGAGTTCAGTGTCCAGTTTTGGTCCCCCCCAAATAGTTAGTGATAGAATATATCTCATACTACATTACAACCTAAAAGACTCTTCGGCCTATCAATCCCGTCGGTTCTCAGCACAATTCCATTTTCTCTCACATGTCCATTAATTCCTGTCACCCACCCACACTAGGGGTTATTTACAGTGGCCAGTTCACCTATCATCCAGCATGATGTGAGAGTGCAGGAAGAACCAACCAGAGGCCGACCTGTTGAAGTCCGGAACTGCAGATGAAGGACCTTGGTTTGAGCCTGAGTGATGTGTGGGAGTCAGGGGGAAGGGGCAAAACTGAGAGATGACCATAAGGAGAAGATGCAATGAAGGCCTCATCCCTCCTAGGCAGAGTCCAGCTGCTGCTCCTTAGACTGAAAGCAGAAGCTCAGTTTGATTCACTGCCAGTTCTCCAGTCACCAACTTGCAGCAACACTCGTACTCCTGCTCCCTCCACACTGTCCTCCACACCCCTCCAATTCCCTCTCAAAAAACAGCATTTGTTCTATTCAAAAATATTAGTATTTCATAATTGTTTTAGTGGGTTTCAAAGCACAATTAACTAATGAGTTTTTAAAGATAATCCCACAAATTAATCCAGACTAATATTTTTAATCGTTTGATAGCCAAACCACAATGTTGAAGATGTTGATGGTGCTGTTACATCAGAGCTCCTCTAATGCCGTCAGCAATAGGAACTCTGCTGGTTAATGTTATTTATTTAGATTTACATTAGAAAACACATAACTTCAGAGATGTTTATAAAATAATTTGTCTATATTCCTTTAATTATTTCCTTTTATCATAGTGAAGAGGGACGATGTAAACACAAGATCAGTAATGAAATATAAAATTACAGAAGCATAAAGGACAGTTGCTGGCCTTCCAGACTATTGTGGCTGTGGTGGAGCTATCAAATTAATCCCATTTCGCCCCACCCCCACCTTTCTCATATCCCTGTAAATGTTTTCCCTTCAAGTACTTTGTTTAACAAATTTTCAGGATATGGGTTTTGCTGGCAAGGCCAGCAGATATTACCCATCCTTAATTGCCCTTGTACATGGTTGTGGTGAGCTGGCTTCTTAACCATGGCAATCTTTCTGGTGAAGGTGTACTCTCAGTGCTGTTGGTTACAGGGTTGCAAGGTTTAGACCAAGTAACAGGGGAGGACTGCCAATACATTTCTAAATCAGGATGGAGTGCAACTTGGAGGGGGACCTGCAGGTGGTGGTACTCTCAGGTGCCTAATCCTCTTGCATTGGTGATAGAGGTCATGGGTTTGAGAGATGCTGTCGGAGTAGCCAAGCTGTTTAACTGCAGTATATATTTTGTAGGTTATACATGCTGTAAACACTGTGTGCCAGTGGTGAAGAGAGCGAATGGTTAGGGTGCTGGATGTGGTACAAATCAGGTGAGCTGCTTTTTCCTGGATTTACTTGAGCTACTTGAGTGTTGGTGCTGCACTCATTTAGGCAAATGGAGATTATTCCATTACTCTCCTGACTTATGCCTCGAAGATAGTGGAAAGGCCTTGGGGTGTCAGGAGGCGAGTCATTCTGTGCAGGACACCCAGGCTCTGACCTGCTGTTGCAGCCATAGCATCAATGTGGCTGGTTCAGTTGAGATTCTGGTCAGTGGTGACCCCAAGGATATTGATGGTGAATGATTCAGTGATGGTATGCCATGGAATGCTGAGGGGAGGTAGTGAGACTCTCTTGTTGGATGTAGCCATTGCTTGGCATCTGTAGCACAGTGTTACTTGCCATTCATCAGCTAATAATTGAATGTGGTCTAGACCTTGCTGCATGCAAGTATTTGCTGAGACATTGTCCAATATTTGATTCTGCAAAGTTTTCCACTTCTAAGCTTATGATGGAAGGAATGTCAAATGAAGCAGCTGAAGATGACTGGGGCAGGACACTATTGCAAGGAATTTGTGCAGTGATGTCTTGGGACTGAAATGATTGGTCTCCAACTAACACAACCATTTTCCTTTGTGCTGACTATGACTTCAATGCTTGATTTCATGTTTTATCAGGGTTCTTTTAACAGAGTCAAATGCTACCTTAATATTAAAAGCAGTCACTCTTACCTCACCTCTGGAATTCAGCATAGTTTTTATGGATCTGTACTCTGTTCCTCAAGCACTTTTTAAAATAGCATTCTCTGCTTGTTCTGATACCACTGAAGACTTGTGGAAAGACGTCTCCACACCTTCCTGCATCACCCCCTCCTCCTGGTCTCTTGGTCCCTGTACAGACTTTAGAACTGTACCATTTACTGCACATCATCGCTTCTCATCCTGTCAAAATGAATCACTCCATTTCCGTGTGTTAAATTCCATATTTCTGCCTAATTCACCAGTCTATCCTATTGTTTGCTACATTTGTGTTCCATATCATCTGCAAACTTTGAAATCAAATCCAAGTTATCCCTGTTTATCAGGAACAGTGGTCCCATTATTGATCACTGGGAAACACCACTGTTTTCTTTTTGAAAACTTACTATTCAGTACCACTCTCTGCTTTTAGTCCATTAGCCAAATTTTACACCCACATTGAGTGTGTCCTTTTACATCTGCTCACAAATCTATTGTAAGGTACACTGTTGATTGCTTTTCAAAGTCTGTATATACATCAACCAAACTACACACAAACTTTTCCATTACTTTCAAGATTTCAGATGTTACCAAGCACAATTTGCCTTTAATAAATTCTTGCCAATTTTCATTTATTTGCCCAAACTTTCCCAAAAGCAAATCTATTTTGTCCCAGATCATTTTTAATAGTTTCACAATTTAGATAACTGGTCTGTGTTTATGTGGAAAAGAACCAAGTACAGAAACATAACACACAATGGATGCCATCAGGACCGTAATGGCCATTACAATGGATGCCATCAGGACTGTAATGGCCATTGTAATGGCCATTGTAATGGCCATTACAATGGATGCCACAATGGATGCCATCAGGACTGTAATGGCCATTACAATGGATGCCATCAGGACTGTAATGGCCATTGAAAAGCTAACCCATTAATCCCACTCCCCTACTATTTTCTCATTGTCACATAAATGCTCTCCCTTTAAGTACTTATTGAATCCTCTTTTAAGTACAGTTGTCGATGGTAGCTCCCTCACTTCATCAGGCAGCACAATCCAGAACAAAACTAGCTGCATTATAAAGATGCTTCACGTCACTTTTTGCCATGATGCTTTATCTATACCAAGCCCTTACAAAAGGCAAGAATAAAAACAAAGCGAATGAACTTTAAGTTAAAGGATATATTTACCTGTGATGTAGATTTTGGTTTCAAACCAAAAAACGTGGCGACTGTATTGTTTTCCTTCGATTCAAAGAACGCATCATAATCCTAGAACCAAATCGAAAGGGCATTAGTACCTATGGTTTGGCATTTGTAAAATCAGCCATAGGATTTGAGAGGGAGGAAGGAATAGAAAAAGAAGGCAGATGGGATAATTTCTCATATTTACCTGTGAGATAGGAGGCCATTTGTCCCTTAGGGTCTATGCCAGCTCTCAGAGAGATCCCACTCCAGCCACTTATTTTCCTGCTCATGCCCATTAACCTCACTTGGATTCTCCTATCACCCACCTAAGCTGGGGGGTGGGGGGTGGAATTTAAAGTGGGCAATTAAACTACCAATCAACATATCTTTGGGATGTGGAAGGAAACTGAAGCACCCGGAGAAAATACATACTTCATTTTGACAGCACCCAAGGTCAGGATCAAGTTCAAGTCGCTGGAGCTGTGAGGCAGCAGTACTATCTAATGCAACACTATGCAACATAGTACAACACTGTACTCTCCAAGCCTATACTAATTAATGATACATTGCTTGCTTGAAAATGACTTGCAAAATAGCTTTTATTAAAAATAAAATTACTATTGCCAACAGCTAAATATATGTGTCATGCTGGTAATTATTAAGAAAGAACTCCACACAAGACTGGTTTGGCTGAGATAGGAGATTTTTCTAAAATCTTATTCAGGAAGTGCAATTGCATTATTGTACTTCAATGTATGTTAATCACATAGATACATTTTTTGCATATCCTCAGGGCAGTACACTGAGACCTCTCCTGCCTCAATCGGAAACACACAGCACGCCAGCTGAATGGCTGGCAGTGATACCTGATGACACACGCAATCAGGCCCCACTCAATTGCTCCAATAATTTTCAGGACCTGAAGTATGATGAATCTGTGGCAGTCTGAAAGGGCATTTTGGAGGATTCTTGTTCAAGCTTGTCTAATACAATGACTAATGTGTTTCTGTTCAGGAAGTAGCACACGCTATGAGAATAAGATTAGGAATTAAATCTCACTCTTCAATCTGAATTACTTCTGGAATTAAAACCTTTTGGCTTTTGCCGATGAAAGTTAGTTAATTAATTCATTCATATTATAGTCTTGAAAGCTGAATTAATGCAAAATATATTAATGGAAAGAGTCTTTTCTCTGAATTTAAAAGTCATAACTCAGCATAACACTTGTAACTGAAGATATTGACCAACTATATATATTGAATTAACAAAACTGTGTTCACAGTGACAGAGACTGCCTTTGATTGGAAACTGTCAAATGCCCATAGAATATATTTTACTGTCACCAGCACTGACGGTGCTTACTTATTTGCAGTCGGTTATGTAGTCATATTTATGCAACTTGTAGGCGGAATGCATTGTAACATCATTTAACTACACCCGTCACAGCTCACATATTGCCAAAACCGTCATTCCAAAACACTACAGACATCCATTCCAACACATTACAGACAGCCTCCCATGCTCTTTCCTCTAAAAATGGGGTTGTTCAAAACTCTGCTATTGATGTCTTATCTCACATTAATTGTTCATCCATAACCCTAGCCTCATTAGTCTAATCTGGCCTCAGTTTTAAAGTATCTGCTCTTGCTTTAAAATCCCTTCATGGTCTAACCCTTCCTTTTTTTTTAAATAAAAAGTCCCCTTCAGCATTGAAGCCACCAGCCACAACCCACACTTCCTGAAATATCTACACTCCTCTAATTCTGACGCCTGAGGCAACATGAATTCAACTTCTCCGTATTAGTGGTCATGCCTTCAGCACTGGCATTACTTCCCTAAACCTTTGACTCTCCATCTCTCTTTCTTCCTTAAGAATCATAAAATGTACCTCCATGAGCAAGTTTTTAGTCACCTGCCCCAATATCTCCTTACGAGTCACCATATCAATTTTTGGTTGGTAATACTCATGAGGGAGTTTTGCTACATTAAGGGCACCAAATTATGCAAGGTGCTGTCATGGACAATGTGCAAATGCTCTATTTGAACATTACAAATCAAATAAATTTGACAAGTCATAATTTCCCATCCATTCAGAATGGCTCCAGTCTAGAGTAGCCCAAAGGGTGGCTCCACTTGTGTTGGAATTCCCATTGCAATTGTGAGCCATGTGTTTTTTGTTAGGTTACAGGTTTAAAGTCTGTTTTCAAAAAAAATATGGTGCTTTCTGGCATTTTCCTTTAATTGAAGAATTTTAGTTCTGTTAGAGAAGTCACAAACTAAAATTCCAAATATTTTCTGTCAACTTACCAAAATAATAGCAGCAAATACAAAAAAAACCTGAAAATACCAGAGCTTTGCATACAAGCCTTCAAAAGGATTTAGTAACAGCAGCACAGCAGGGAAAGTTAGAGTCCTGTGGATGCTGGCAAGTTAAATTAAACCTAACTGGAAAGATAAACAACAAAAGCCTTCACAGATTCTAGATCAGGAGGGAGCCAGCTAGTCTTGCCATCTGCTTAAAAGACACTTACTGCCAAGTGGAATGATAGAGACAGTACAATCAGTAGTGGTCAAGGTCAACGCCTTCCTCAGCTTTTCTACTTTATTCTCTATGCAGACCAACATTGCAAGCAAGTGTAGTCTCACCCATTGCATTGTCCAAATGCACCTAGTCCTTGTCTTCAATGGTTCCACCACCACCATGTTCTCTGCCAACAACACATATCCTTGGAGCAAGATAGTGTACTGAATACTGGGCTTGGCTGCCACCTACTGTTCACCATGATAACTGCTATGCCTGGACTGTAAAAAAAAACGCCAGTGTTTCATTTTAGCAATGAAACAGGTATTCACATGGTGTAAAATTCATTGCACTGTTTCACTTTGGGAGGGAGTAGAGAGTACCCAGGAGTGGGTTGGTTTCCTGCTACTTAGGATAGAAATTGGAGTTAAGAGGTTTAGAAAGCTCAGAGCTAAGGATGGTGGGGGAAGAGTGCAGGGGTTGGGATAGATTGGGTGTCTGAGAAAGACCAATCCCAATAGTGCAGATCCAATTGCTTGCTGAGTGAGGAATTGAGCTTGGTTCTTGGTAAGATTTCAAATCTGTTTAAAAAACTGATGACTGACAATAAGAAATGGAGAATAATCAAAAACTATTAAAAATTAACCATAGCATTAAATATTTTCAAAGAATTATGAAATAAAACTAAAACATTGAAATAATTAACATTAAGCAGCAAAAAAAAATGCTTACATACATTTAAATTAACTCACTCAAAATTACTCCATCTCAGAGCTGTTCCTCTCCTTTGTGAGGAACGGAATTGACAAACCTGTTGCAAGTTCTACTCCAATGAAAATTCAGTGGGCAGGTTTCACAGTGTAACTGCTGGATAAACTGCAGAAAGCTGGACCCTTTTGCTGAAATCCATAACAAATTTCAAAGGCAGCAGTCAGTCAGAACAACATTGGCCAGGACCTCTCAGGACAGTGACAGAATTAAAACTGGCATCTCAAAGGCAGATGGTAAGCTGCAGCTGTAGTATGTGACAGTTGACAGAAACCACCGAGATCCAATGCAACCATGACTACAGCTCAAGGAAGTTCGGCTCAGAGCTGATACCCAAGGTTTGGGCACCATGATGCTTCAGGAAGGGGAAAAGTACCTGAATGCTTTGTTCCAAGAAGCAGTCACAACCCTTCGATTAACCTTTTACAGACTGTAAAACTGGTCAGTCAAAAGGACCAGCTGGGTATGACTGTGAGTGAGGCAGGTATGGGGAGTCAAAATATGGCGCTCTAAGAGTCTAAGCTCTTGCAAGTATGTGGTTCTTGCTGTCTATGTGAATGAGGGTAGATGAGCCACTGATCACAACTCCATGATGCAAAGGGCCATTCAATAGAGGGAGTGAAAAAGGAATGGAACACACTGTAGTTCAGGAGGATAGACACTGTTCTCCACAGCCATGAGCACAGTCTTCAAGGCTGCATTGTCTGCCCAGTGCCAGGGGTGAAAATATCTTCAAGGTTAGTGAGGAACTTGGTGAGAGTGGAAAAATCCAGTTGTTGTTGCTCGTGAAGGAACCATCAACATAAATAAAACAAAGTAGGTGGCTCTGTTGAAGGAGTACGACCAGCTTGGATCCAAATTAAAAAGCAGAACCAGAAGTAACGATTTCTGTATTACTACCCGAACCATAAGTAAATTGGCATCAGGTCAATGAGATGAGAGAATTAAGTGCATGGCTCGAAGTTTGGTGTGGGAGAAACCAGTTTCAATTCATGAGGCACTGGCACCAGCACTGGGGAAATTGGAGGCTGGTCCATTGGGACAGAATTTACTTGAATCAGGCTGGGAGTAGTGTCCTTGCAAAGTTAATAACTAGGGCTTCAAAAAGGGTATAAATTAAATTGTGAGGGTGGGGGTGGGGAAGTATTCTGGTGAGGGGATATTTACAAAGCTAAAGAGAAAGGACAAAATAGTAGTGCAGGATCACTAAATGCATTGAGGTAACCAGAGTCTATCAGGTAGGTAAAATCTATTCAAATGTAACATTCCCCTCCAATTAGAGTCAAAACAGGAAAACAAAAACAATACAAGGGCAAAATTGAAGGTTCTGCGCACAGAATTTGTAGAAAGGTGAATTAGTGGCGCAGGTAGGAATAAGTGGGTCGAACCTAATAACCATTACAGATAATGAAACATTAAAAAACCTACAGATGTTGGAAATCTGAAATAAAAACCCTTCATCCCTTGTCTAGAATGAAGGGTTCTGTCAAAAGGTCCCAGACTTGAAATCTCTTTCCGCAGATGCTGCCTGTCCTGCTGAGTGTTTCCAGCATCTTCTGTCTATAACCACTGCAAATATATGGTTGTAAAATAACCAAGCTTGAGAATTAAGTATTCTAGGATATTTAACCTTGAGAAGAGATAGTACATAGAACAGTACTGCACAGGAACAGGCCCTTCGGTCCATTGTCTGTGCCAACCATGATGCCAATCCAAACTAATCCCATCTGCCTGCACATGAGATGTATCCTTCCATCCCCTACTTGTTCATGTACCCGTCTAAATGCCTTTTAAACATTGCTATCATATCTGTTTCCACTACTTCCCAAGCAGCACATTCCAGGCACCTGCCAATCAGTGTAAAAAAAATTGCCTCAAATTTCCTTTAAACTTTCCCCTTCTCACCTCAAAGCTATGCCCCCTGGTGTTTGACATTTCCACCCTGGGAGAAAGACTATCTACCTTATCTATACCTTTCAATTTTGCATACATCTATCAGGTTGGTCCTCAGCCTCCAATGCTCCAGAGAAAACAATCCAAGCTTGTACAACCTCTCCTCATAGCTAATATGCTCCATCCAGGCAACATCCTGGTAAACCTCTTCCGCACACTCTTCAGAGCTTCCACATCCTTCCTCTAATACGGTGACCAGATATGCACACAATACTCCAAAATAAGGCCTCACCAAAGCTTTATGCAGCTAGAAAAACACTTCCCAACTTTTGTATTCATCATCCTGACTGATGAAGGCAAATATGCCATATGCCTTCTTTACTACCCTATCTACTTGTGTTGCCACTTTCAGAGAGCTTTGGACTTGCATCCCAAGATCCCTCTGTACTTCAGTGCTCCAAAAAGTCCTGCCACTTGCCGTACACTTTCCCCTTGCATTTGATCTCCCGAAGTGCAACACCTCACACTTGTCCAGATTAAACTCTATCTGCCATTTCTCTGCCCATAGTTCCAATTGGTCTATATCCTGCTGAAATAGGCAGATATTACAGAACGGGATAAAGGAAGTAGGGAGGAAGGATCTTAGTTCAGAAGCAGAATCAGTTTAGTGATGTCAAGAAACAGAAAAGGGCATAAAAGTTGGATGTGGGCTGGCAAACAGTAGTGGTAATGCAGGACATGGACTATCTCAGGAAATTAGAGCTGCATGGAACAGAGCTAATGTAATAATCATGGAGGACTTAAATCAGCAAATAGACTGGACAAACTTAATGAGCAGTAATTATATTGAGGATGAATTCTTGGAGTGTAATGAGAGGTACTTTTCTTAATCAGTATGTTGATAAACCAATAAGGGAACAGGCTATTTTAGACAAAGTGTTGTGTAATGAGAAAAGGTTAATTCATTATCTGGTAACTAAAGGAATGTTAGGGAAAAGTGATTATAAAATGATAGTATAAGTTATAAACAATTCATTTAATTCCTTCTGAAACTAGGGTCAGCCCTGAATAAAGTGAACTTTGTAGGCATGAGCCCCAAGTTGACTTTGCTGGATTTTGATGTTCCACATTAAAAAGTACAACAGTAAACATACAATGGACAACATTTAAAGAATTAATGCATAGTTTGCCACAAACACGTATCCCTTCAAGACAAAAACTCCTAATAGGAAAAGTGATCCAGCCATGGCTGTCAAGAAGTTAAACAGTGTCAGATCAAAGGAAAAGGCAAAAATGTTGCCAAGAAGAGCACCAAGGATTGGAGGAATTTTGGAATCCTGCAGAAAAGAACCAAGGCATTGAGAAGGAAGGAAGTAGTAGAATGTGAGAATAGTCCAGCAAGAAGTAAAAACAGACCATAAATGCTTGTATAGATATGCAAAAAAGAAAAGATTAGCTAAAGCTAATGGAGATACTTTACTGACCACGACGGGCAAAATTATATTAGGGTGGATAAGCAAACGGCAGAGAAAATATACAAATATACAAATCTCCCAAAATAAGGGAGTACTGCAGGTTTAGGGTGAATAAATAGTTCAAAGAAATTAGCATTAGTTAAAAAAATACATTGGAGAAATTAATGGACTAAAAGGCAGTATACGCCCAGGACCTAATGATCTACATTCTAAGGTTTTAAAAAGGTGGCTATGGTGATAGTGGTTGGATTGGCTATCATCTTACAAAATTACAAAGATTCCAGAATGATTCCCACAGATTGGAAGGGAGAAAATGTAATCCCACGAGTTAAGGAAGAAGAGAACAAACAGGGAACTATAGACCAGTTAGCTTGACAATCTGTAGTAGGTAAAATGCAGGAAGCAATTAATAAAGAAGTGCAGGAGAGAACTTGGAAAATAACAACAGGATTGGACACAAGTGAAGCTGGATTTAATAAAAGGAATCTTCCATCAGCCTGAAACTTTAACTCTTTACCCCCCAGATGCTGCCTGAACCACTGAGAATCTCTGCATTTCCTGGTTTATTTTAGGTTTGCAGTTTTTTTTTGCTTTTCCCTTTCAGATTTGTAACCACCTGGGCAACAAGTGAGGAAAGTGACAAGATGAGTCTGAAGCAGATCCCAAAGGACTAAAGGGATGGCAAGTTCAGGAGGGTTGGACAGATCCATCCTGTGTGCAGTTGTACAGAGGCAGTGAAAAGAACTATACAAATAGAGGCACGGTAGTGTAGTGGTTAGCATAACGCTATTACAGCGCCAGCGACCTGGGTTCAATTCCGGCCGCTGTCTATAAGGAGTTTGTATGTTCTCCTCGTGTCTGCGTGGGTTTCCTTCAGGTGCTCTGGTTTCCTCCCACATTCCAAAGACGTATGGGTTAGGAAGTTGTGGGTACGTTATGTTGGCGCCAGAAGCGTGGTGACACTTGCGGGCTGCCCCCAGAACACTATGCAAAAGATGCATTTCACCATGTGTTTCGATGTACATGTGACTAATAGAGAAATCTCATCAAGAATGTCATGATTCTGCTTCATTATAACCAATTGTATCCACACAGTATATCTTATCAAATGCAAATGATTTTCTTTATTTCCTTTTGCTTTGTTCTGTCAAAATGACAGGACAGACATAATGAACAAAGGACTGCAGATGCTGGAATCTAGATGAAAAACACTATGATGCTGGAGGAACTCAGCAGGCCAGGCAGCATCCATGGAGAAAAGCAGGCAGTCAACGCTTCAGGTCAGGACCCTTCCTCAAGACCGAGGCTGAACAAAATCACCTTAGCCAGGGCTGCAAATATCTATTGCTTATTCCTAGAGAACACTATAAAGAAAGATGTGACAGTGCTCCACACAACAGGAAAAATGTGATTGTTCTGAAGATGGTGCAGGGGGGATTCACCAGGATGCTGCCTGGGATGGAGTATTCTACTTATAAGAGACTGGAGAAGTTGGGTTTGTTTTCCCAGGAGCAAAAGGAGAGATTAGTGGAAACAGAGTTACAAACAGCATCTATGAGGTGTCTAGATGAGCATTTGAATGACCTAGGAATTGAAGGTTACGGGTCAAATGCTGGAAAATGGAATTAATACAGATGGGTGCCCAATGATCAGCATAGATGTGGTGGGCCAAATGGCCTGTTTCCATGCTGTGTGACTCCATGAGAAGCTAAAAAAATTCAAAAAGTCAATTTGATTTTTAAAATAAAATCCCATATGTGAGTCCTCCCCTTCTTTATTACGTAAATATGACATAGTATCCATAGACAAGAACTTTGTTGACTTCTGACACTAAACTAAATTCTTACAAACTTCATTCTTACAAACCAATATAACATTGATTCACCACAGGATGTTTTTTTTGTCCCTTAAAGATTTATGGTTGGAAACCTCTGTATAGCATGTGACTGTATTTTTAGTACTCATTACCATACAAGGTTCCCCATCAGACTCCAACCATGCCAATTGATTTTGGATCCTAATGAATTCAACAATCAGACTTGCAGTGAGTTTTTGGCTTTGTCATTGAAACAAATACAGGTTTTCTGTGGGAGTAAAGAAGTGACATGGCAACAGATAATTATCCTTGTTTAGAGAAAAATGTGGTATGTAGCCTTCTGGGAGACCATTTGGTGGTGAGTTCTGACTTCATTAAAAACATAAGTGAAGCCTTGTTAAAAACAAGGCCGCAACATGGACCTAAGAAAATCAGGTACTTCTTTGTCACCAGCTCCTTTCTCTGTATTTTTTGCAATTTCATCAAGATTGCTCATAACCTTAGAAGGGAGAGCACACATTACTGAATTGTCTCCTAATCCTGAGATACAACAAAGCAAAGTATCCAAGAGCTAATCAATGTGTCTCAGTCATCTCTTGGGATTGTTTTTAAATATGCTTCCAAAAATAAACCGTTAGCTAGGTAAAATCCGAGAGCTATGACATCACGAACAGGGAGTACTGCCCAGTCTCTCCTCTCCAGCTTTGCATCCAATTCCCATATCCTTCCCTGAATCATGTAAGAATTTTTAAAAAATGATGTGCTCAGTACGTTTGGAAATTATTGCACACAACTCTTGTTTAGGTCAACACATCTGATAGATTTCAGCACAGAACATCTGTGCTCAACTCCCTGGCAGTTTTAAAGAACAAGAAATAAATCATAGTAAAAGCAAACCCATATTATATGAACTCCAATAAAGACAAAAATACCGGAGAAACTCAGCAAGTCAGGCAGCCTCTGTGGAGAGAGAAACATTTCAGGTCCATGACCCTTTGCCAGAATGTCTCCAGTTGGGTAGAATGATGGTATAGCAATTATTGTTGCCGCCTCTCAGTTCGATTCTGATTGTCTGGAGATTGTACATTCTCTGCATGGCTGCATGGAGTTTCTCCAAGTGCCTCACTTCCTCCCACATCCCTAAGACATACTGTTAAGTTACTTGGCTCCTGTAACTTACCAGAGTATAGATTAATAGCAAAAAATATAACCTGAAATATCGACTCTGTTTCTCTTCCCACAAATGCCAACTGACCTACTGAGCAATTCCAGAATTTTCTGTTGTTGTTTTAGATTTCCAACATCAGGTTTTTTTTATTTTGACCCTATTCACAATATCAGCTGACTTCCCGTGGCATTGCTCACAGTCCAAATGAACAATATGACTATATATAGTCCTGTGACTATATGATTTTGTTTTTTGTTGACCACTTCAAAATCATTCCAACCCCTTACTCTCCATATTTCCCCTTGGCAACTGTTCTTAGGGTCTTTTATAGCATCTGTTCTGAGGTCTATAAAACAGTTAGATTTTCTAACCAATATTAGCTTGAAATGAATGGGTTAAATTTCTCTGAACATCCTCCTGCTTGGAGGCACAGAAATAATGTTTCCAAGTTTGCCATTAATAGTTTCCAAGGTAAAAATCAAAGACTGAGCAGCAAATCAAACACTAGGAGGATAAATTTTACTCCAACTTCTGCAAGTTAATGTTTTTCAAACTGGATAAATCAAATTAATTTTGTGGAAATATAGCATTATCTGCATGAACAAAATAAATAGGAAAATTCTATCTAATAGAATTCCTACTCTCATCCCCTGACCTAAACAGCCATTTTACTTATTTCTTCATTTTTTTCTAGATCAGGGCATGACAAGGTGGGCAATTACTTTTCGGTCCTATTACATTGGAACCAATGCTACTTCAGAGAGCAGTTAGGAGCCAACAGCCTTGGAGTCAAATGTAGTCTAGAAGGTTAGTGAAGGGTGTTAGTGCACCAGATGGATTTTTAACAACAATTGGTAGTTTTGTGGTCACAAAAATAATTGGTCATAGTTGATTATAATTGTAGATAACTAACTGAATTTGAGTTTCATAATTGGGTTTGAATTTGAATCTCTGCATTGTTAGTTCAAGGATTGTATTACTAGTCCTGGTAATTTAACCACTATATCAATACTGTAAAAAGTACTACTGTAATTGTCCGTGCATTTTTGACAAGCATTCCACTGTAATGACAATAGTTCTGACGTTGATTTTAGTTCCTTTTATATTCTGTATTCACTGGCTCAAAGTCACAGAGTCATACAGCATAGAATAGGCACTTTCTCCCACCATGTCCATGCTGACCATCAAGCACCCATCCATACTAATCTCATTTACCAACACTTGACCTATGTCCTTCAATTCCTTACCAATGCAAGTGCTCTTCTGGATACATCTTAAATGTTATTAAAGTCCATGCCTCCACCACCTCTTCAGGCAGTACATTCCACATTCCAACCACCTGAGCAAAAAATTCTTCCTCTGATCCAGTTGCACCCTCCTGGTATTGGTATATTATTGTCACTTGTACTGAGGTACAGTGAAAAGCTTGTCTTACAAACCGATCATACAGGTCAATTCATTACACAGTGCAGTTACATTGAGTTAGTACAAAGTACATTGATGTAGTACAGGTAAAAATAATAATAGTACAGAGTAAAGTGTCACAGCTACAGAGAAAGTGCAGTGCAATAAGGTGCAAGGTCACAACAAGGTAGATCGTGAGGTCATAGTTCATCTCATTGTATAAGGGAACCATTATCACAGTGGGGTAGAAGCTGTCCTTCAGTCTGGTGGTACGTGCCCTCAGGCACCTGTATCTTCTACCCGATGGAAGAGAAGAGAGAATGTCCCGGGTGGGTGGGGTCTTTGATTATGCTGGCTGCTACACCAAGACAGCGAGAGGTAAAGACAGAGTCCAAGGAGGGGAGGCTAGTGTCCGTGATGCGCTGGGTTGTGTCCACAACTCTCTGCAGTTTCTTGCGGTCCTAGGCAGAGCAGTTGCCGTATCAAGCTGTGATACATCCAGATAGGATGCTTTCTATGGTGCACCGGTAAAAGTTGGTGAGAGTCAAAGGGGACAAACCAAATTTCTTTAGCCTCCTGAGGAAGTAGAGGCGCTGGTGAGCTTTCTTAGCCGTGGCATCTACGTGTGCATGTACATCGCTCCCTTTCCTGAAGTCAATGACCAGCTCTTTTGTTTTTTCGATATTGAGGGAAAGGTTGTTGTCATGACACCATTCCACTAAGCTATCTCCTTCCTGTACTCCGACTCATCACTGTTTGAAATATGGCCTACAACGGTGGTATCATCTGCAAACTTGTAGATGGACTTAGATGGAGGTGCTCCTGCACCTTATCTTAAAGCTGTGCCCTCTAGTTTAAGACATCTCTTATGGGAAAAGTTTTTTTATTAACTACATCCCTCAGAATTTTGTATACATCAATCTGATCCCTCCTCAGCATCCACTGCTCCAAGGAAAACCAATCTAGTCTATCCAATCTCTCCTTATAACTGAAACACTCCAATCCATGCAACATCATGGTGAATCACTTCTACACCCTCTCAGTTCAATCAAGTCTTTCCTTTAGTGTGGTGACATTGTACCCCGGTTGTGATCTAACCAATGTTTTATAAAGCTGGGCCATAACCACTCTGTTTATTCTGTGCCCCAACTAATGAAAGCAAGTAGCCCATATGCCTCCTATAACCACCTATGTGTGCTGCCACCTTCAGGGATCTATGGACTTGTATGCCAATGTCCTTCTGTTCCTCAATACTCCCTAGGGCCTTACCATTCATTGTGTATGTCCTCCCTTATTAGTGCTCCTAAAATGAATTACTTTACACTTCAGCACCTCATTTTCTGTCTTGGAACCTTGCAGCCTAATGGGATGAACATTGAATTCTCCCACTTTAAGTAATCCCCACCCCCCTTTCCCACAACACCCCGATGCTTCTTTTCTTCTCTTTTTTAACCTTTCTCTTTATTCTACTCCCTTTTGTTTTGCTTTCTCTCCTAACCTTTGACTTATCCCTCAGTGGATCTGCTCTACCCTACCCCCCCCCCCCCGCACCTGCCTATCACTATCTCTTCCCTGCATCTACCTATCACCACCTTGTGCCCACCCCACCTCCCCTCTTTTGTCCACCTATCATTGCTCTGCTCTTCCCTCCTATATATTGGGCTTTCCCTTTTCCTATCTTCAGTCCTGAAGGAGGGTCCTGACCTGAAACGTTGACCGCCTGCTTTTCTCCACGGATGCTACCTGGCCTGCTGAGTTTCTCCAGCATCATCGTGTTTTTCATCTAGATTCCAGCATCTGCAGTCCTTTGTTTCTCTACACTTATCAAGATTACATTCTATCTGCCATTGCTATGTTCTGATGCAGGGTCTTGAACTGAAATGTCGATTATCCCTTTGCTCAACCCACTGAGTTCCTCCAGCAGTCTTTTATGCTCCAGGTTCCAGCACCTGCAGTCTCTTATGCCTGCCACAGTTCTGTGCTTCTTACCAACTCTGCAATACCATCCTGTTGCCTAAGCCTACCCTCCTAATTACCAACAATTTCTGTGTCATCTGTAAACTCACTACCTCCTACATTCACATCTAAAACAAACAGTATGGGTCCCAGTACCAATTCCTGTAGTACACCACTGGTCCCAAGCTTCCCATCACAAAAACAACCTTCCACCATTACCCTCTGTCTCCTATTATCAAGCTAATTTTGAATCCAATTTGCCAACTTGGCTTAGATCCCTTGGGTTCTAACTTCCCGATCAAATTCCCATGTGGGACCTTAAAGGCCTTACTGAAGTCCATGTAGTGTACATCAACCATATTGCCCTCATCAATATACTTCATTACTTATCTGAAAAATTCAATGAAAAGTAAAATCAATGGATCTAAAGGGAAGCAGGGACCTCTGTTTTTAATGCTAGGAATTATTATTTGCTGGACAGAAAACACTAAGTCAATTAACTCACCAAATCAAATAATAAAAATAAAATTCAAAGAGGATATTAGGGATGTGTGTAAAAGCAACAAATGTAGGAATGAAGATAGAATCCCTTCAGTCCGAATCCACACTGACCATCAAGCACCCATTTACACTAATCTCATTTTATTCTCTCCACATTCTCATCAACTCCCCCCAGAATGTACCACTCACCCATGAGCTAGGGGCAATTTACAGTGGCCAATTAATCCACCAACCCGTGTCTTTGGGATGTGGGAGGAAACTGGAACACCTGGAGGAAAACCATGCAGTCAAAGGAGAATGTGTGACAGCACCGGAGTTGAAGATTGAACCCAGGTTGCTGGAGCTCTCCTTGCTACATGACTGCAACCAATGCATTTAACCAATCCAAACCTTTACCAAATATTCCATTCAGCACAACTGGACACAAATTTTAAATTTTCATGATCTTTTCTGCAGACTCTCCCAATAAAATCAGGATGAAGCAGAACCAGATTTATTATCACTGACTTAGATGACATGAAACTTGTTGTTTGTGGCAGCAGTACAGTGCAAAGACATAAAATTACTATAAATTACAAAATAAATACTGCACATAAAAAGGAATAATGAGGTGGTGTTCATGGACACCATAAGAAGCACGGGAAATTAGTCAGAATTCAGATATTCCCAACTTCAATTTTATTTTTTTCCCCTTGGGATCTGGAAGCAGGCTGCAAGAGCACATCTGGATATCCAAAGAGTGTAGCCTTTTATAAAGGGGACTCATGGAGGACCGCGCTTGTCAGCTTCTGGACTGTGGGAGAGGGACAGGGACAAGTGGTGAGACAGGGGCAGCCAAGGACGGGGACAGTTTCCATTCCCATTTTTCCACTGAAGGAGGATTGTCTGAATTTTGAAAATCCAGCATAGGTGCAGTCGAAGGTTCTCAGCCATGAAGCTTCATCTAGTCCCAAGCAGAATCCCTGTCAATAGACAAACCACCGAGTCTTAGGAGCTAAATGCTGTTTGTAAATCCATTGTACTGCGTAAGTTACTCACTTAGTGGTAGCAGAGTTGTGGAATTCTGTGGAGGCAGATGTTCAGAGAAAACTTCTGTTTTTAAAATTCACTGTGTGTCTGTTGATGGCATTTGATGGACTAAGTCATAACTTGGCTTTGGTCCAAGCACTTTTCAATCTATTATTTACCACTCTGTAATAAGTCTTTTACAATGCTGGCACAAGTTTAATTTTGATTTTTAACTGCTAAAATGAATACCAGATCTAAAGCGTCAGCTAATGCTAAAGGTAATGGAGACCAACTTACTTTGGAAGCTATTTCTAATCTGGATAGAAAGTTTGACCGGAGCTTTGCCAAAGTGAAGTCCATTTTACAGGACTTTGAAGAAAAACAAAATACTCTTATCCAGGAGAATGCCAAACAAATGCAACTAATTGCTGAACTCGACCAAGCTGGTAAAGAGAGAGATGCCAAACTTCATTCACTTGAAAAAGCTTTAACTACGACCAAGCAAAACCTAGAAAAGCAACAACAGAGGATCATCGACCTGGAAGGACGCAGCAGGAGGAAAAGTTTAAGAATCATCAATTTTCCAAAAAACACCGAGACTGGTAACCCTACAGAATTCTTTTCTAAACTTTTGGTTGATGTGTTCGGTTCCGATATGTTCCCTGCTGACCCCATTCTGGACAGAGTTCATAGACCATTAAGATTCAAACCTGCTCCAGATCAAAAACCTCGGCCAGTAATTTTGAGATTTCATTTTGTCAGCGTCAAGGAATTCTTGATTCGTACCGCTTGTCGACGTGGAATGATTCAATTTAAACAATGGAAGTTTCGAATAGTTGAAGATTACACCCCAGAAGTTATGAAAGGAAAGGTCAAATATGTTGGCAGAATATAGTCTTAATGGTAGGACTCTTGGCAGTGTGGAGGATCAGAGGGATCTTAGGGTCCGAGTCCATACGATGCTCAAAGTGGCTGTGCAGGTTGACTCTGTGATTAAGAAGGCATATGGTGTATTGTCCTTCATCAATCGGGGAATTGAATTTAGGAGCCAGGAGGTATTGTTGCAGCTATACAAGTCCCTGGTCAGACTGCACTTGGAGTAGTGCGCTCAGTTCTGGTCACCTCACTACAGGAAAGATGTGGAAGTCATAGAGAGGGTGCAGAGGAGACTTACAAGGATGCTGCCTGGGATGCGGAGCATGCCTTATAAAAGCAGGTTGAGGGAACTCGGCCTTTTCTCCTTGGAGAGACGGAGGATGAGGGGGGACCTGATAGAGGTGTATAAGATGATGAGAGGTATTGATAGGATAGATAGTCAGAGGCTTTTCCCCAGGGCTGAATTGGTGGCCACAAGAGGACATAGGTTTAAGGTGCTGGGGAGTAGATATAGAGGAGATGTCAGGGGTAAGTTTTTTTTACTCAGAGAGTGGCGAGTGCGTGGAATGGGCTGCCAACAATGGTGGTCGAGGCTGATATGATAGGGTCTTTCAAGAGACTGTTAGATCAATATATGGAGCTGAGTAAAATAGAGCGCTACGGGTAAGCCTAGTAATTTCTAGGGTAGGGACATGTTCGGCACAGCTTTGTGGGCCGAAGGGCCTGAATTGTGCTGTAATTGTTCTATGTTCTAATAGGCTGACCTACAAACCAATTATGGCTCGTCTCTATCAAAGCAATTATCATCCTGCATTATTATTCCCAGCAAGGCTGAGAATTACACTGCCTGATAAATCTCATAAATGGTTTAAATCTATCCAAGAAGCTGAGCAATTTCTTTTGAACTAGCTTTTAATTTTAAAAGCTAAGAAATGAGGAAGAGGTAGTGTTTTTCCTTTGATTTACTACTTATTTATTATCTAATTAATTTTTAGATTTAAATCTCTCTTTTCTCTTCTTTTAATATTTTTAATGTTCTGTTTTTATAATGATTAAGAATTTAACAAAATGACTGATCATTTGTTTTCTTTTTTAAATAATTATTAAACTGTATTCTTTAAATGTTGACTGTTAACGCCCTTTGGCTCTGTCTTAATTCCACAACTTTGTTGTTACTTCGATATCTCTGTTTGGGTTATCTTGTTCATTCTTAGTTTAAACATGTGTGGTTTGTATATTTGTTAATTTGGACTACTGCCACCAATAGAATTGGGGTTAATTCAATTAGAGGGTAGCTTTCTGGCTGTCTATTGGCCAGTTTTCAGACTGTTGGGGCTGTTTTTAGGTTTCTTTTCTTCTGGGCTAAACTACAAATCTTTCTAAATTGTCGTCATATCCACTTCCTCTTTGAACTTTACTTCTTCCTGTTGGTAAGATCCGTATAATACCAAGATTAACCCTTTACATACCATATGTTTTTTGATCTGTTAAAATGGATAAAACTATTAATTTTATTTCATGGAATGTTAATGGCTTAAACAATTTGCTTAAGCGCAAGAAGATCTTTAAAGGTTTTCATAGATTAAATGCTCAGATCATTTTTGTTCAGGAGACTCACATCAGGAAGAAAGATAATCAACGTTTTTTTTAGATTTTGGAGGGGTCAACAGTTCCATTCAAATTCACAAGCAAAGGTGAAAGGAGTTTCTATTTTTATAGACTCTTCAATTTCATTTGTCCATCATGAGACAATATCAGACCCAAATGGTAGATTTTTATTAATTACTGGTCTACTTCATAATTTTTTTTATTATGGTTAATGTTTATGCACCCAATGTAGATAACCCTGAATTTCTTAAACATTTGTTTGCATTATTTCCTAATTTAAATGAATACACTGTAGCAGCTAGCTACACACTACAAAATGAAGACACAGAGTCGCTGGTTTCGAAATCAGAGGTCGAATGCCGACCGGGGCGCAGTGCGCCTTTGATAGCCGAAAACTTCCCACGCTACAGTTCCCGCGCTGACGTCACACGCGGGTCACCTGACCTTCCCGCGTACAGACTTTCCCAGCCCAATGCTGGGGAAGAAGGAGGGCCCCGCACCATCTTGGATTGGGGCCTCCGACAACATCGGGAGCCGGTTCGATGCTGGTGCAGTGAGTCGCTACAACACTGTGATTATGGGTGGAGATTTTAACTGCTGTCTAAACCCTTCGATGGATAGATCTGTGTCAAATCCTACACTTCCAAACAAATCTGCTGTCCTTATTAATTCCTTTTCAGTTGAATCCGGATTTTTAGATGTTTGGAGATTTCTACACCCATTTGATAAAGAATTTTCATTCTTTTCTTATGTCTACCATAATTACTCGAGGATTGATTATTTTTTTTATTGATGCTAGACTAGCTCCACTTACTATGGACTGCAAATACAATGCAATTGCCATTTCTGATCATGCACCATTGAGATTATCAATTAAATTACCAGATCTATCCTTTGATGTCAGACAATGGCGATTTAACCCTTTGCTATTACAAGACTTAGATTTCATCCAATTTATTAAAGAACAGATTTCATTTTTCTTTTTAACTAATTTTACTGAAGAAATCTCTAGTGGGATAATATGGGATACGTTTAAAGCATACATCCGTGGTCAAATTATTTCATATTCCGCTGGATTGAAAAAATGAACTAATAACAAAATACGTATATTAGCTGACAAGATTAAATAAATCAATAAAACATTCTTTTACTCCTAATCTGGAGCTTTTTAAAAAAGAACAGAACTCCTACTACAACATAGTTTATTATTAACATCTTCAATTGAAAATCTACTACTTAAAAACAAGTCAATTTTATATACATGGCAACAAATCTGGTAAATTATTGGCCAACCAATTGAAAGCTACTATATCTAAACATCAGATTAATAAAATTCGTAAACCAGATGATACCTACACGATAGATCAAGTTCAAATTTACAAATCCTTTCAAGAATTTTATTCTTCTTTATACCAATCAGAATCCCCTGAGGATCCTACATTAATACATGAATTTTTAAGAGATTTGAAGACTCCCCAATTATCTTTAAATGAGCGCTCTATATTAGATGCTCCCATTTCAGAGGAAGAAATAAAGAAAGTAATATTTTCAATGAATTCGGGTAAAGCATCCGGCCCTGACGGATATACAGCTGAATTTTTTTAAATCCTTTTTTGATATTCTTGTTCCCTGGTTAGCCAAAATTTTTTAAAGATGCCCTATCAGTGGGTAAACTACCACAATCTTTCTATGAAGCAACTATTTCTTTAATTCTTAAAAAGGATAAAGATCCCACTGAGTGTGCATCTTATAAATCTATTTCTTTATTAAATGTAGATTCCAAAATATTGGCATTTAGATTGGACAAGGTTCTTCCACAAATTATCTCTGAAGACCAGATAGGATTTATTCAGAATCGTTATCTACATTTTAATATTAGGAGATTAATGAATATTATATATACCCCTTCATCCCAAATTCCAGAATGTGTTGTTTCACTAGATGCTGAAAAGGGGTTTGACAGAGTCGAATGGGAATATCTATTCAGTACACTTCAAAAATGTAATTTTAGCCCTAAATTTATATCTGCAATTAAAATGATTTATTATGCACCTATAGCTTCAATACTTACTAATAATCAAAGATCTCCTTTGTTTGAGGTACTAGATAAGGCTGCCTGTTAAGCGCTTTATTATTTGATATTGCTTTAGAACCCTTAGCTATTGCACTTCGGAATTCTTCAAATATATGTGGCATTACTCGTGGACAGAAGATTCATAAGATAGCTCTTTACACAGATGACCTATTACTTTATATTTCTAATCCACAGGAATCTATCCCCGCAGTACTATCACTATTAGATCAGTTTAGT
Organism: Pristis pectinata; assembly: GCF_009764475.1. Taxonomy (NCBI): domain Eukaryota; kingdom Metazoa; phylum Chordata; class Chondrichthyes; order Rhinopristiformes; family Pristidae; genus Pristis; species Pristis pectinata. The sequence goes on along the minus strand of NC_067414.1, from coordinate 26,020,560 downwards.
GTTTTTTCTGGCTATAGATTAAATCTTAATAAGAGCGAACTTTTTCCATTAAATATGCAAATCCCCCATTTATAGCCAATTACCTTTTAGATTGGTAATTGACTATTTTATGTATTTAGGTGTCAACACTACCAAGAGACATAAGGATTTATTTAAAGCTAATCTACTAGCTTTAACTGACCACATTAAACAATTGTTTACTAAATGGTCCCCACTGTCTTTATCATTGGTAGGCCAAATTAATGCGGTTAAGATGAATATTTTACCAAAATTTTTATATTTATTTCAAGCGATTCCAACTTTTGTTCTGAAATCTTTTTCTGACACTATTGATTCTAAAATTCTTTCATATATTTGGCGGAATAAAAGCCCAAGGTTAACATAGAACAATTACAGCACAATTCAGGCCTTTCGGCCCACAAAGCTGTGCTGTTAATTAAGAAATATTTACAAAAACTAAAAAAGGATGGTGGTACAGCCTTGCCTAACTTTAGATTATATTATTGGGCAATCAATATTAGATATTTAATTTTTTGGATACAAGATTCGGATGTAATTCAACACCCCAAATGGGTACACCTTGAGTCCCAAACAGCACTTGAATTTTCATTAGTTTCTATTTTAGGAGCTCCACTCCCTTTTGCATTTACCAAATTAAGTAAACATATGATTAACCCAATTGTTAAACATACAATACGAATATGGTTTCAATTTCGTAAATTTTTTGGATTGAATAAATTTAATCTATCAAGTCCCATTCAATCTAATTTTTTTTCATCCATCCAGAGTTGACTCAGCTTTTTCCACATGGAAAAGGAAGGGAATAGTATGTTTTCATGATTTATTCATTGATAACTGTTTTTCATCCTTTGAACAATTGTCTAACAAATACAATTTGCCTAGAGCACACTTTTTTCGATATTTGCAGATCCGAATTTCTTTTAAAAGCTACTATACCCTCTTTTCCGACACCTTATAAAACTGAAATTACGGAAAAAATTTTCAGTTTTAATCCTCATCAGAAGGGCTTGATAGCAATAATCTATGATCTAATTATGAAAATTCATCCAGATCCACTGGACAAAATTAAGAATGAATGGGAAAGCGAACTCCAGACATCTTTACCTACAGAGACTTGGAAGAAAGTTCTTCATTTAGTTAATACATCTTCAATGTGTGCCAGACACTCTTTGATACAGTTTAAGGTAGTTCACAGGATCCATATGTCAAAAGATAAGCTAACTTGTTTTTATCACCATATAAATCCTACATGTGACAGATGTAAATTGAATGTGGCTTCTTTGACACACGTTTTGGTCCTGTCCTCTCTTGGAAAAATATTGGAAAGACATTTTTAACATTATTTCAAATGTATTGAAGATTGATTTACAACCTCATCCTATCACTGCAATTTTTGGACTACCAAGGATAGAGACTGGCCATCTATCTGCCTCCGCTAACAGCATGATTGCCTTTGTTACATTAATGGCCAAAGGATCCATTTTGCTTAAATGGAAGGATCCAATACCCCCTACTTCTTTTCAATGGTTCTCTCAAACTATATCATGTTTAAACTTGGAAAAAATTAGGATTGGTACTGTTGATCCTTCGCTTAAATTTGAGGAAGTTTGGAGTCCATTTATTCAATATTTTTACATGATATAGATCCCCTTGTAATAACCTTTCAACTTAGAGGAATGGAGCTGATGACATAATATTGCTCTGTTTCTACTGAGAAATTTTAGTCCAGTTTTTTTTTTAGGTTTTTTTTGAATTTTTTTTTGTTTAGCTTAGTTTGGTTTGATATATTGTTTATAATTTTTCTTATTGTTTTGGGGATTTTTTTTCTTTTATAATTATATAATAAATTTTCTTTCCTTTTTTTTATACTATATTCATTCACTAAGAGATCGTTGGATCTACAGATTTTTTTTAATACTTTATTGTTCTTTATGATTATCTATACCATGATTGTTCTCCTGATCTCTTTGTATTACATGTACAAACATTGATGTTATATATTAATCTGTATTAATTTGAAAACTAATAAAAAGATTGAAAAAGAAAGTAAAACTCACTGTGTATTTATTGTCAGGATTTGGGCATCAGTGGCCAGACCAGCATTTATTGCTCATCCCTCATTGTCCTTGAGAAGGTGGCTGTGAGCTGCCTTCTCAAACTGCTGCAGCACTTTTGGTGAAGGTGCTCCCCACAGTGCAGCTGGGAGGGAGTTCCAGGATTTTGACCCCTTGTAGACAAAGGACTGATGAGATATTTCAAAATCAGGATAGTGTACAACTTGGAGGGGAACCTGGAAAATGGTGGTGGTCCCATGTACCTGGTACCTTTGTCTTTCTTGATGGGAAAGGTCACAGATATGGAAGAGCTGGTCGGAGAAGTCAAGGCGAATAACTGACCTACATTCCACCCACAGTGGTGGGAACTAGCTCAGTGTTCCACCCACAGCGGTGGGATTTTCTGGATTACTACATGACGGGAAGGGAAAAGGTAAAAAGGCAGGCATTGCCTCTGCCTCTTGCATGGAAAGGTGCCACGAGAAGGGGAGTGTGCGCTAGTGGAGTTGGAAGAGAGAACCAGGGAATCATGGATAGAATGCTGAAGGGTGAGTAAAGGGATGCTTGGTGGTGGTCTCTCATTGAAGGTGGCAGAAATCAAAGAGGGTGATCTATTGAATGTGGAGGCTGGTAGGGTGGAAGTTGCAGAGATGATGACAGTTGGCACCAATCTGTATAATCCCTTTTCTCGATCTCCTCCCTATCCCAGACATTCCCTTCATTTCTCCAAACACTCACAACTCAGAAAATTTTAATATTTTCCCAGTTGTGACAAAATGTCATTGACCAGAAAAGTTAACTTTGTTCCTCTCTTCACAGATACTTCCTGAACTGCTGAGTATTTACTGGTTTAATTCAGATCTGCAGTTTTATTTGGCTGTTGAACATAAAAACTGCTAGAAAATTAATAGTGACAACTAGTTACAACAATCCACAACTTTAAAAGGATGGCACAAGCTCAAATGACAAAGCTCAGTACCTGATGACTGAGGATGAAAATTAAAGCCAATGAGTTGACGTGAATGTTAGCCCACTCATACTTTGGGGCTTGTAACCTCCTAAAACCATTTCACCGAAAACAATATTTATAGTTGCAGCAGGAAAATAACAAACCAAAGGTCACCAGATGGAAAACAGAAGGAAATAAAGAGGTGTCCTTGAGGGAAAAAAATAGTTGCAGGGCTCACAGGAAAGTGTAGAGGAGGAAGGCTAATTGGATAATTCTTTCAAGAAACCAAACCTCCTTTTACAACATAAGGCACTGGTCAGACCACATTTGGAGTATTGTGAGCATCTTTGGGCCCAACATGGAAGGAAAGATGTGCTTGCATTGCAGAGGGTCCAGTGGAGGTTGACAAGAACGATCCTGAAAATGAAAGTGTTAATGCATGAGGAGCATTTGATGGCTCTGGGTCTGTACTTGCTGGAGTTTAGAAGGATGAAATCTCATTGAAACCTACTGAATATTGAAAGGCCTGGACAGAGTGGATGTGGAGAGGATGTTTCCAGTAGTGGGAGAGTCTAGTACCAGAGGGCACAGCCTCAGAATAGAAGGACGTCCCTTTAGAACAGAGATGAGGAGGAATTTCTTTAGCCAGAGGGTGGTGAATCTGTGGAATTCACTGTCACAGATGGCTGTGGAGGCCAAGTTACTGGGTAGAATTAAAGCGGAGGTTGATAGGTTCTTGATTAGTAAGGGTGTCAAAGCTTGCGGGGAGAAGGCAGGAGAATGGGGTTGAGAGGGAAAAATAAATCAGCCGTGATCGAATGGCAGAGCAGACTCAAAGGGCCGAATGGCCTAATTCTGCGCCTATGTCTTATGGTCTTGTGTATCCTACCTTAGAGTAAATAATGATTGAACGTTTCTTTTGTCCATCAATTTCTGTAAGAGATTTTCCCCATTTTACTTGCACAACTTCAGTATATGACAAAAAGCATCAAGCATAGGCATAATTGAAAAAGGAATGAAGGCAACGAGAGATATTAGAAATAAAAAAGCAAAGCAATGCAAATTTCTCACTGTCCACCAATATTTTTGAATCTGAATGTATAGATTCAAAAACTGTGACTGTGATTCTATTTAACATTTTGTAATTGGTAGGAGCACACCCGTCTACTTACTCCACAATATGCATCATTGTTGAATATCTGAGGTGGGAGTGGGTTTCCTTTAGCAGGCTGCTTCTCTTGAGGGATGTTGTGGTACATCCACAGTCTCTGGTCTTCCAACATTGTTATATCAATCTCTTCAAATTCAATCTTGTTAGACTCCAAGAATCCCACCACATCTTGTTGTCGCTTCTTGATCTGCAATGAAACCAGAACTCCATTATGATTATTCATGTTACAGCTGTACAAAACCTTGGTGTGATTGCACCTGGAACATGCATTTCTGGCCACCAATGATGTGATTAAGTTAGAGAAGGTGCAGAAAGGATTCACAAGGATATTGCTGGGATTGGAGGGCTTGAATTATAAGGAAAGACTGGATACGCTGGGACTGTTTTCCGATGAAGGAGGCCAAGGGGGTGACCGTATAGAGGTTTGTAAAATCATGAGGGCATAGATAAGATGGATTGTCACAGTCTGCTTCCCAGGGTAGGGGAGTCTATAACTAGAGGACATAGGTTTAAGGTGAGAGGGGAAAGATTTGAAGACCCAAGAGGCATGTTTTTTTCCCTCATAAACGGCAGTGGGTATATGGAATGAGCCAGAGGAATTGGTTGAGGTGGGTACAATTACAACATTTAAAAGACATTTGGACAGATAGGAAAGACTTAGAGGGACATGGGCCAAATGGGACTAGCTCAGGAAGGCACCTTGGTTAGCATGGACAAGTTAGGCCGAAGGGCCTGTTTCTGTGCTGTATAACTAATTGATCCCCTTTTTATATTATTCAAATATTGTAGAGAAAGTTTTTACTTTTATTCCTTGCTTGAAGTTAGTTCACCTAAATGTCTAGAACATAATGAGAATTTTTAATGACTTTCCCCAATCTCTGACTTTAAGCAAAATACTGAAGAAATCCTTGAAGTACCAGGTTTTCAGTCAATCTTCTAGTAACAGTACAAAAACAACATACCACTGCCCCTGAAAATTTTAAAGAAAAGCACAGAAGGCAAAATCATTCAGCAGATCAGGCAACACCCAAGGAGAAACAAGAGTTAATGTTTCGAAGGAGACACAAGAGCCTGCAGATACTGGAATCTGCTGGAGGAACTCAGCGGGTCAAGCAGCATCTGTGGAGGGGAAAGCAACAGTCAATGTTTCGGGTTGAAACCCTACATCAGTTAATGTTTCAGATTGAATCCATTCTCCGACATTGCATAACCACCGTAGTATTTATTTTCTGCTTTTTTACCACCACCCTTCCACCAGAGTAATTAGAGATCAATAGATTTTTGGATATTAAACAAGTCAAGCTGAATTGGGGTTAGCACAGGTAAATGAAGCAGAGATAAAAGTTTCAGCCATGATCTTACTGGTGGAACAGATCAAAGAAATGAGTTGTCTACTTCTGCTCCTATTTCTTAGGAAGTTACAGTGGGAGTTCAGGTAAAGGCCAATGAAATATTACCCATTTGATTTTCAATGCGACTGTACAATTAAGGATAAAGTGAAGCATTTTTCATGTCTCAAAAAAGACAAAGTAACATCTTGAAAAAACAAATCCATCTTGAATTGCTTTTTCTTACTGATGATCATCATTATTACAATCATCAGCATCTCCCTCTTTAATAGGTGGCCTTCTTTTGCCAAGGGATAATGGGTGTAGGATAAAAATACCTCAAGTTCTCTTTTGGTTTGAGATTGCACATACTAAAATTGCCTGTCATTAATGAAGATGAATCCTTGGAATCATTCTTTTGATTGGGAAAAATTCCCACCCCACCCCCCCCAAAATCAAATTTCAGGCAATCATCCCTTAATAATTTCAAAAAGCTAACTGTTTTGCTGACAATCTTTGAATGCCAGAAACTTAAATGCAACAAATTAGCACTTACTTGAATTTCAGCGATTTAGAAAGCTTTAATGTGTTTTTTTTGTAACAATTTGGACTATTTCTCCCATGCCAACTGCTTTCACAGGCAAGCATAAATTTATAAAACAAAGTCTAACGTAGTGCACTAAGATAGAGGAGCTTAGTGGAATGGTGTCATAACAACCACCTTTCCCTCAATGTCAACAAAACAAAAGAGCTGGTCATTGACTTCAGGAAAGGGGGTGAGTGCACACAGGGACATGCACCTGTCTACATCAACAGTGCTGAGGTCAAGAGGGTTGAGCGCTTCAAGTTCCTGGGAGTGAACATCACCAACAGCCTGTCCTGGTCAAATCACGTAGATGCCATGGCCAAGAGAGCTCACCAGCACCTCTACTTCCTCAGGAGGTTAAAGAAATTCAGTTTGTCCCCTTTGACACTCATCAACTTTTATTGATGCACCATAGAAAGCATCCTATCTGGATGCATCACGGATTGGTACGGCAACTGCTCTGCCCAGGACCGCAAGAAACTGCGAAGAGTTGTGGACACAGCCCAGCGCATCACAGACACCAGCCTCCCCTCCTTGGACTCTGTCTTTACCTCTCCTTGTCTTGGTGAAGCAGCCAGTATTCTCAAAGACCCCACCACCCAGGTCATTCTCTCTTCTCTCCTCTTCCATCAGGTAGAAGATACAGGAGCCTGAGGGCACGTACCACCAGACTTAAGGACAGCTTCTACCCCACTGTGATAAGACTATTGAAAGGTTCCCTTATACAATGAGATGGACTATGACCTCACGATCTGCCTTGTTGTGACCTTGCACCTTATGGCACTGCACTTTCTCTATAGCTGTGACACTTTGCTCTGTGCTGTTATTGTTTTTACCTGTACTACATCAATGCACTCTGTACTAACTCAGTGTAATGAACTGACCTGTTCGATCGGTATGCAAGACAAGTTTTTCACTGTACCTCGGTACAAGTGACAACAATAAACCAATACCAATGGATGGCAGACCTCTAAGAATATTTTGCTACTGGAACAATAGTATGGAATTACACCAAATAATGCAAATCTCTATAAATGACAATGAGCAGCATCTCAATAGATTACCTAAAACGACTGTTATTTAAGAGCAACAGATTGAAATAAATTTCGGTGCTTTTCCCAGTACAATATCTGTTCCAAAGTAATAAATGCTCTAAAACCGTTAGATAACTGCTGATTACAGATACATTGTCCAAAGTTATCTATAAGAAACAAATTGCATTAAGTCTTTTCTTGCTATCGTATCTCAGTTGCTTCCCCTGCCCCCACACATGAAGAATTTTTTCAAATGTAGCTCACAAGACAGATTAGATCATCATTATCAGAACACACTGGCATTAGCCCCAGGTTAGCCAAGAAATTTTAAAACTGACAGATTAATGTAGATTTTCTGGTTATATCTGATAAACTGATGGAAAATATGGATTGAGATCAATGATGCAGCATCTATGGCCATTTAATATCATACTTGAACAAGGTCCCAATGATTTAATCTTGAGCATGCAATAAGTTACAGATTCAAATGGCTGAGTAGTTGCCTTCAATGTCATAAAGAAACCTGAAAAAAAAATGAGAAACATAACCTTGTGCATATTAAATGAGCTTCTTGATTCAGTGGTGTAACGGCATGGTGGCATGTCTCTGGACTAATAGGCAGAGGTCTTGACTACCGATAGGAAGACCTGGGCTACAGAATGAAAGACAAATTCAAATCCCACCATGGGGAATTTAAACAAATCAAGCAATTAAATACATCTGGAATTAGAAAAAAAAAGCTAGACCCTGTAATAGTAACCACATCATTATAAAAACCTATCAAGTTCATTCACGTTCTTCAGGAAATCTGCCGTCCTTACTCAGTCTGGCCTGTGTGTGGATCCAGACCACCTAATGTCTGCAATTCTGGTTGCTGTATTACAGGAAGGATGTGGAGGCTTTGGAGAGGGTGCAGAAGAGGTTCACTAGATTGGAGAGTATTAGCTATAAGAGGTTGGACAAACTTGGATTGTTTTTGCTAGAGCGAAGGAGGCTGAAGGACGATCTGATAGAAGTATAAAAGGTTATGAGAGGCATAGATAAGTTAGATGTCCAGAGTCTTTTTACCCCCAGAGTGGAAATGCCAAATACTAGAGGCATAGCTTTAAGTTAGAAACAGATATGATAGCAACATTTAAGTAGTATTTAGACACAAACATGAACAGGCAGGGATTGTTGGGCTATGAACCTCGTGCAAGCAGATGGTGATTAGTTTGGATTGGCATCATGGTCGGCACAAACAGTGGGCTGAAGGACCTATTCCTGTACTGTACTACGTTAACAGGAATCTGTTCTGCTTATCTGTTTTTATCAAAAAGAGCAATAAAAATGATGGCAGCTATGTTAGACTCCATTCATCTGGCAACAACCCACGAGTTAGACTCCCGAAAGGAATGCAGCCATCTGGATGTTTTAATAGGTCAAACGTCTCTTACGATCCAAACTATGACTGAGGCAATGATGGGGATGTGTCACCTACAACTAACATGGCAACAATACTCACCAATAATCTCAAGCTTTCAGCTGCTTTCCAGACATAATGTAACCCTGTCCTTTAGGAGTGATGTCTTGAAATGGAAAAACCCAGTATCATACAGAACTCACTATCTAATTTAAACAAAAGGTAGAACTCAAGTACAAAGCAAAAAAATTGCACATGCTGGAAATATGAAATAAAAAAAAAACAGGAAATCATATCTTACAACACAGAAGGCCATTTGGCCCATCAGGTTCATTTTGGCTCCCATGAAATCAACTCAACTAGTACCACTCCCACCCTCTTATTTCCTTGTATCCTAGCCATCTTATTCACTCTCACACATGCCAAACAGCTCCCCTTTGATTTCTTTTGCTATTAATCTACACTAAAGGCAAGTTACAGGAGCAAAGTAACCAACCAGCACAGCTTTGGGACATTGGATGAAGCCAGGGCACTTGGGAGGAAACTTACGCAGCCGTGCAGAGAATGCACAACCTCCACAGAAACTGCAGCTGAGGTCAGAAACAAACCTGCGTGCCTAGAACCAAGAGGCAACAACGCGAACTGCTGCACCATCATTCCATTCAGCTGGAGGCATTCTGGTGATCTAAAACATCAACTGTTTCACTCGGCACAAAAGCTGCCCGACTTGCTGAGTTTCTCGAGCATATTTGTCTTTATTGGAGTTCAAGTGTCATGCTGGCAGAGTTAGTTTCCTATCATTGTATTTAGTCTGCAAGCCAATGGCATTTATAGCAATATTCATTTAGAAAAAAAATTGCATTTATAGATTAATTATACATAATCCCAAGGCATTCCAAAATATTTCATGTCCAATCTGGTGTATTAGAAATGGTGTGCAGGAACATAGGCAGCTTTGCGCAAAACTTACTTTTATATATTATCCTTTGCAGATTTACTAATGCTATCAGCACTTGCAGTGAATTATCGTCAATTTTACTGGTCAGGTATTGAAAAGAAAAATGAACACTTACCCTTTCAATGACCTCTATAAGAATTATTGGATAAATCAATAAGATATATAGTTTCATGTAAAGCATGTCTTTGTTCTAAAGAAAAACAGAGCAGGACTTCTGTTGAGATCTGTGTGGATCTGCCATTAGTTTGGTTCTTAACTGTCTTTTTCCTGAATGAAGGGCGTACTGCAGTGAACTTTTTTTTAAAATGGAGTCCAATAGGGCAGGACCAATTTCCAGAGATAGCTCACAGACTGCAAAATCCGTCCTTTCAGCCTATACCTTGTTAAACCTGATGCAAGTATAGTCGCCCCACTAAAATGAATAGGAAAATTGGTTGGTGGGAGAAAATAGAACTTTTCATTTGATACAATTAAGTTGACAAACATTTTTGAATGTCAAAAGCATTCATAAACTTTCAATAACAGTGAGGCATAGACAGCTGGTGAGCTTGGAGTGGGGCCTCACTGGCCGTGAAAATCATTCTGCGGGTGCAGCCTGCTTCTTGCACCAAGACAATCTCATGTTGCATTACACTCCGCAGACAAGTTGGGAGCCAGGTGCCTGATGGAAGGCCACACAGCAGGAAAGACCGTGCCCCAGTGCAAGAACTCTTGTTTCAGAAGGTGATGTGTTCTGTAATTTGCTAATTCCCTAACACATACAAGGAGTGCTCAAGGTCATAATTTTGTGGTCAGATATAAAAGGTGGCCATTTTTCATTTGCATAACTTGATGAATTCAATAGTATAGACACCATGGAAAAAGTTAGAGGTTTTACTTCGAAAGAAAAAGATCAGCTTAATCTGCAGCAGGTTTACGGAAATATCTCAACTGCTGACAAGACAGTGTGACCAAAACTGAAACTGTAGGATAGGCAAGAATGACATAAATTCAACAATTCTGTATTCTTAGTGGGGAAACCAGATTTTTAGGAAATATTTAAGGAATCAACCCCAATCTGAGCTCACTTCCCATGATTCCTTCCTGAAAGCAATGAAGTCACGCTGTCATTTCACTGTTTTAGTAAAACAGACCATACTCACTCCCTCCACCTGTGAACACAGAGTATACCATCTAAAATATGCACTGCAGCAACTTATCAGTGCTTCTTCAACCACCACTACTGTCTGGAACATTCAAAGACAGCAGTCTTGAGGGAACGGTAGGTTCTCCTCCAAGTTGCATACTTTTCTCACTTGGAAATATATTGCCAACCCTTCATCACTGGAATAATTCCTGGAACTTCATACCCAAAAAACACTGCAAAAATAATTTCACAACAAAGACTCAGTGGTTCAAGGCAGCAGCTCTTGATCACCACCTCCGAGTGATCGGGGATGGGCAATAAATGTTGACTTTGCAGCAATGGCCACATTCCAATGAGAGAAAATAGATAAACATTTTATGAAGGCTGAAGTTGATAATTCACAATGTTTCGTGGTGGTATGTTTGTTCAGTTTTTTTAAAAAGTACAATCTGCTTAAATGTCACAATGCACAATCCTATCAAATCTAGGAATTGCTCCCTTCTGAACAAAAGGTCATCAACCTTAAATGTTAATTCTACTGCTCTCTCCATACTTGCTGCTTGATCTGCTGTGCATTTCCAGCATTGTGCATTTTTATTCCAGCATTTTCACTTTTTTTTTAAAAAAAGGTTTTCTATCAAATCCAGGTTTTATAAAAATGATCATCTATTCTCTTATTGCAGTTGCGAAATCAAATTCTTTCAAATCTTATTAGTGCAATGAAGTAGCTACCATTCAGCTTCATTTTGAAAACTTAAAAAAAATGTTTGTTACACTGATTTTAAAATATTCTTTAGCATCTGCTTTCATTACACAGCTATCTTCAAGAAAGCCACATCATGACCTTGATTCAGATTGATATCTTCTCCTGAATAATATATGAAAGCTTTCAACTTAAAACCACACACCAACATTACAAGCTTCTATCAAAAGGAGATGCACAACAGGGAGAAATCAATACAATAATTTGAAACCACAATCAATGACTAATAACATAAAAGTAATTTAGCAGAAATCATCAGTTACAACCAGAGTTATGGACAATGTTTGTTGCTGCAGAAAGCCATGTTTATGTGAAATAAAAACAGAAAACAGGAGATACTCGAGCAGGTCTAGCAGTTTCTGCGGAGAAAGAGACAGCTATTGGTTCATGTCGATGACCTTTAATCAGAAAGCATTTGCAGGAATTTACAAGCCTACATAGTCACATTTGCAGCATTATTCCAGTATTCCTGCTTATGTTACACAGCTGATGGGCAATTTGTTCTCTTTATCGTTCAGTTTATGATGACAGACCTTACAAAAAAGTTAAATTCAAGGAGCTTGGCACTAAGTTAACAGCCAACTACATCTATCTTCAAAAGGACGTGCATTTGTAGAGCACCCTGCGCGACCTCAGAACACCCCCAAAGCACAGGGACACCTACGTTATGGCCATTCAGGTTACAGAAATTCACTCCTGCAGAATTCACAAATTACTATCAAAAATTTGAAATATGGAATAAAATTCACTCTCATGGAATTTGAGAGAAAAAAAGTAAATAAATTTTCTATTCAATTCGTGTTTCTTTTGACATATGCGCAAATCATCCAGATTTGCTTTATGGAAAATTGCGATACAGGCAGTTTTCTAGGAACTTGCTTCCCCACTCCCGGTAATGCAGGGTTGCCTGCACTTCCAAGGAAATGAAGAATGTTACTATAGGTGCAGCAAGATCCTACAAACAATTAGATCAATGAATAGTTAAATTTTTATGTAACATTGTTGTGGGAAATGTATTGGCCCGGACACCAACTCTTTGATGGGTGCCATAAGATCTTTTCACTTCACTGAATTTAATATTTTGTCAAAAATAGCAGCCCTTCAGTATTATGCTAACGTTTCACTGAAGATCACGTGCTCAAACTTTAACATGGAGCTTGAACCCATGATGGTCCACATATCCTATATCCTATGGTCTTATAAGCTTCTGTGTCAGATGTGAAGACACAATTGCTAAACCAGTGCTGACACCAGAAAAATACAGCATATAAAATTCAATAGTTACTTTTCATCAATAATAAAGAAATAGGGCAATTAAACATAAAATTAGCTTCAACCTTGTTTAGTTTTATTTTACCAGAGACTGCTATTACAACATTAATAAAAGGTGAGTGTGTAAACCCTGACTCAGTAGATTTTTGAACACTCTAAACTAATCTCTCTTGAACCCCTCCAGTCTAATCTTAAACTCTAATTAGAAGATCATCTGTGCCTACATCATCTCCTTCTGTCTAGTCTACCAACTACACCAGGATATTTAGGAATAATAGACATGCAGTATTACTAAGCTGGAAATGGGGTGTATCAGTAAAAATAAGGATATGCAATCTTCCCTCAGATTTAACATCTCTAAATCCATGATCCTCCACCACCTTCTCTGCTACATCAGCTAACTTGTTCCTCTCATTCTCAGGTCAGATAGAGAGTTCAGGACCTGAAACGTTAACAGTTTCTTTCCACACATGCTGCCTGATCCACTGAATTTTTCTAGCATTTTCTGGTTTTACTCTTTATAAATTACATTGAAATATATATTGCTTCATTTCTTAGGAAATTGAATACCCTCAAAATGATGAACATTCTAAAATATGCCTACTTGCTAAGAATATGAGCCTTTGTTGTGAGTCATGGGTAAGGATTGGTGAGTAGGGGTGGTCACCTTAGTGCAAGGGGTCCTATTCAGAAAAATTGAAACTTGAATGTCTGTGAAAGATCATGGAAAAAGCAAAAATTAGCAGCTTCAGGTACATTTGATCCTAGTTTAATATTCTAATACATTTTTGTGTTGGTTTGGCCAATTCCACTTGTTCACACTTGGCAAGAAAACCGCAATCAAATGGTGACCTGGAGCAAAACACTGTTGATTTCCTTTTACCTTTCACCAAGGATGCTGAAGCTAAGTACAGTAACCTCATTGGAGACCATCTAACTCAGACCCAATCAGACTCTGATGGAGAATTCTGCAGGTTTAAGATTCTATGACTATTTCAGGGCACGACCACCTGGGTGAAAATGTATGAAAAGTTGATGCAATGGGAGTGGAATTTGCATAAATGGAAATGTATGGAATTGGATAGTTGCTTTTCCATTTAGCATAATGTGCTTTTTTGTAAAGTTTGTTTTTAATCATGTCTTTGGTGTTTCTATGCAAGTAATTGGACAGCCACAATAAAAAGGCAGTTGCAGAATTAATACAAAGTTAGAAAGGCACATGACAGCCTGAATTGTAGAATTATTCTCGTCAGTTCTCATTAGCACTCTGTAATTGGTTACCTGAAGAGACCATTCCAAGATGATAAGTCAGATAGAGAGCACAGCTTCCTTACTACTCCATCTGATACCACTCCTGCCCCTCATCCCCTCACGGGAAAATGATTTGATTCTGCACGAGTCAGCATGAAACTCAGCTAAGCTGTGCTTAGGCTCAGCTCAGCTAAGATCCTGCTAACATTATTCCCTTGCTTCCTCTCTTGAAAGCACAGGTCTTTTGCCAGAGTACGATTAATTTTTTTGCCTTCCATTTTACTCATGTACAGTCAATATTTGCAAGTTAACCTCAGAGAGAATCAAAGGGTTAGGGAAAGGGAGGGAAGCAGCAAAGATACCTTAACTGGTGGTCTCAATCTTCACAACATGCAAATCCACAGAGACCCGTGCTTTGGAACTCGTGATGTAAACAGGAAATAAGCATTAAAACCATGCCAGTAAATGTATGTCTGTGTGTCTCTATGTCTGTGTGTCTGTCACACACACACTGATTTTATTACCAAACTACAATTCCATGTTAAGTTTATCAAACTGCTGGGCATACCTCAAAGAATACCTATAATATTATCACCATAATAAAATTTGATCTAATTTAGTTCATATATTTGTTTAATCTGATATTGAAAGTCAAAAGGCAAAATATTAAGCTTACAGAATTAAATTATACAGTCACTTCAGCAACTGTTATCCAGACTCTAAGCAGCTAATACATTTAAATCACTCAAACAATTTTTGGACCATTTTTCAATTTTCTAATATATTTAGGTAGAGCTGGTGAATCAGCAGTTACTTCTTCTGAAAAATTGCTTTGAAAAATCTCTAAACACCCCTATTTTTCCCTTACTAAAACCATCTCCAGTGAATTATCTCATCTGTAACAGCAACAACTGCACTAATGATTTCTAGTCTAGTCCTTTTTTGTCAAAAAAACAATAAACCTAGGATGATTTCTGTTTGCTCCTGCTGGCAACATCAAAACAATTAGTTGAGCCATACAAATGAAATGTAGGTGAGCTACATCCAGGTTAATTACACTTGTTTTCACCCTGATGAACTATTTCAAGATTAGAATCAGGCATTGCTTGCAAAACTGGATGCAGCCCCAAATCAAATGTGTGTTTGGGAGGGCTCTTCAAACTTATAATTTTTTTGGGTGCTCTAGACACTAAATGATACAAAATTAAAATATTTAAATAAAACTTTAAAAAAATTATACCAAATAATTTGGCAACTTTAGTGCTTTTAAAATCTGCTTATTCGTAGGAACTAGACTGGACAGGCTTGATAAAAGAAAAATGCATTAATGAACTCTCACTCAATGAGATTAATAAGATTGTACCAAGTCATCACTCAAATACATTAAGTAATATATTTTGAATAGAAAAAGAGGAAAAAGTGTTTTATTATTCTGCCAAATTGAACTAGCTCGTGGAAATGAACTTTTTCAGATAATTGAACCCCTACTAAACCAATTCAATTTTAAATGGGAAACTATAATCAAAACAGAAACTCTATCCAGTTGACTTCATGCTGTACACTGGTACCCTACTTAGAGGACTACCCCACATAGCTCAGATGTTCTTACTCCTGATGTCCTAACATTCTTAGGTACATCACCCCTGTACTTTAAAAAAGATGTTCACTTTTGCTGCATGTTGCACTGCCAGAAAACTAGCCTGAACCTCTGCCTTCCCACAGAAAAGAAATGGCTCAGTGCGGAGTGATCCACTACAACAACATTGTGGGGCTGCCCATGAGCATGGTCTTGGGTGGGCTGGGGTGAGTGGTGTGTCCACTTGACTTTGAGGTTCTGGACTCAGGGGTTCTCACTGGCCAGAACATTGAATGTAGGCCGGTGCTGGGTTCTTGTGGACATCTGTTCCAAATGCTGACAAACTGCCTGTTCCCTATGATCTCTCACATTACCACCTGTTGGATGTGATGGAATCTATTGTTGTCTTCCTTTTTTTTGGCTGCACAGATCTCCCCAGCCAGCAGTTTCCTTTGCTCTAGTGTTCACTGTCTGTGGAGGTTATCACAGAGAAATCTCTGGGCTGGGGAGAGCTATGCAGCAAACCATGAGGAAGAGGAGACAACAGCTCCCATCACATCCAACAGGAGGTGATGACAATGAGCGTAGGAATGCAATAGTCTATTGATATATGGAGCAGCTGCTGTTCGTCGTTGGTGATGGCTCACACTCACTGAATCTGCCAGAGTACAAGTCCATAGCTCCTTGAAAGTGGCAACACAAATAGTTTGCTTGATAAAGGTGGTGTATAGCATAAATGTCTTCATCATTCAGAGCACTGAGTATTGAAGTTGGCCAGTCATGTTGCAGCTGTGTGAAACTGTGGTTAGGCCACATTTGGAGTTCTATGTGCAGTTCTGGTCACCACATTACAGGAAGGACATGGAGGCTTTGGAGAGGGTGCAAAAGAGGTTTACCAGGATGTTGCCTGGATTAGAGTGTATCAGAGGTTGGGCAAACTTGAATTGTTTTCTCTGCAGCATCATGGCTGAAGGATGGCCTCGTAGATGTCTGAGAGGCATAGATTGGGTAGGTGGAGTCTTTTACATAGGGTGGAAAGGTCAAATACTAGAGGGCATAGTGGTAGGTGCCTGGAGCATGCTGCTAGGGGAGGTGGTAGAAGGAGATACAATAACAATGTTTAAGAGGCATTTAGACAGGCACATGAACAGGCAGAGCATTTGCAGGCAGATTAGTTTGGATTGGCATCATGGTCAGCACAGACATCGTGGGCTGAAGGGCCTGCTCCTGTGCTGTACTGTTCTACGCAGCCATACTGCTCTCCACCTGCCAACAAGGGCAAACAATACACATTCCCACTGTGGCTCACTCCACACCAAAACACAGGTTAATAAGATCACCTACTGCATTGCTACAGGAGCACCAATGGAGAGCAAAGCCCTCGACCGGATTCCTGTCACATCTGTGCATAGGTTTGTTTCAGGTTGCTGACACAGCAGTGCTGTAGGTAACATCTCCATAATATAATGTTGCATTGACCTCTTTTCGCACCAATTCCACAAGCCTGCTTATTCCTGTAAACACATATTGAATATGATGCATGGTAGTATTGTGTATATGCTTGATCACATTGTACTTGTCAGGCAGTTTTTTTTTCCTCCTTGAGCTATGATTGGACTTGCCTCTTTTTAAGCAGCAAGAAAATTAAGCAGACTTCAATGTAAATCTGCAATCCTCCACTGACGCAAGTTTTCCTCTACTCTCAAGCGCTGAAGAGAAAAGTCCCCTGGCATGGCCATCAAGCCAGAATCAAGGTGCAAATTTCTGCAGGAGGTCTTGCACTTGTTCCCTATTACTTTGTTGGAAAAGCCACAGAAGCCCTGAGAAAATGGAACAAATCACTTTTCCACCAAAAAGGTGATGGAAATCCAGAAGCAGCAATGCAGAAATGCAGAAATTCACCCAGCTTCTGCTTTGCTGCTGTACCATAATCATTGAAAATTATTCAGCATTACATTTCCATTGCATTGCTTGCTTTATTTTGTGTGCTATTTCAAATGGAAGTGATTTATCATATTAAACATGAGCTTTTCTAGTGCTATATCCCATCCCCCAGAAAATCCTACAGGTTTTAAAGATCCCTCATAAATCAATTATAAAGCCCGGCTATAATGAATGTGATTGTGAAAAAAAAGTTCTGTGGGCCTGGAAGAAAATGAGATTTTGTCCCTCTTGCAAATCCTAAAACAGCAAAACCTCAAAAAACTAATAGAAGTTTATTTCAAAATTAAAACAAATGATGCCTGCAAAGAAAGCAAGGCATTTAAGCGTTTCCCATAGGAGGATGGCACTTCCAGCTGGTTTAACTCCACAGCTGAAAATCTAATCAGTACAATGGAAATGAAGCCATTAAGTTTGGAATGACTTGGTTCTGTATTGATGAGTGGCCATTAGTCAGTAAATGGCCCGATGCTTGCAGTGATATTTGTTATAAATGCATGTCCGGTGAAATAGGTTGCAATGTTGTAGCCATCAGTGCAATTATATCAGCACTCAAAAGCTTAGCCTCACCTCTGATCATAGTGAAACATTGCTGGATAGTGTAAAGCAAGAGGATGGAATTACACCAAAAATGCTGTAAAAATATTTAAAATAAACTCTTCTGGCCTTTGAAGAGAAAAATAAAGGACAACAGCAGAATCTAGGACTAAACCTACAGGCTCAGTGAATGGAGGCAGAACAGGACTGCTGATTTCAAACAGCCAGGCTTCTTTAAAGCTTATTGGATGACTACCCCACCATTCCAAGTGGGAAACTGGCAAAAAGTGTTAAGAAAATACATTGTCTGTGAGCCATCAGAAAACATCAATTAAGTGGTAAGACACACAAGAGACTGCAGATGCTGGAATCTGGAGCAAAAAGCAAGCTGCTGGAGGAACAGTGGGTCCGGCAGCATCTGTGGAGGGAAACAAAAATTGTCCATTTCGCTCCACAGACACAGCCTAACCGCCAAGTTCCTCCAGCAGCTTGTATTTTGAATTAAGTTGTAGGAATGGCTGCTGGAGCACTCACAGTTGTCCCTCAAACAAGGAGAGGTCGAGACTTTGGGGGAAAAGAGTGCAGCTTTCCCTCTGTCCGAGAACAGAGGTCCCCAAACTTACATGACTGTGCCTCATTTGAGAGAGATTTGCTTGTTTCTTACATGCACACCCCACCTTATCCCTTCCTAATTTGTCATCTCTAGTTGTAAACATTGAATAAATATCTTGATACTGTGTTCCTTCAATTTATGGTAATTTTTTGTCATTGCACTATATTGCTGCTGCAAGACAACAAATTTCACATCATACAAAACAGTGATAATAAACCTGATTCTGATCCTGCCTCCCCACTACCCTAGAAAGGGGCCTGGACACCCACTCTGAAAATTTGGAGCTTAGAATAATCTTCCTGCATCTAGTCCCATCACAACAAATGTTTTAAAAAAAAACTTTAAACAAATATTATTCTCTTTTTCTGATCATTTTTCATGCTGGGTTGACCTAGGGGGAAAAAATGACTGCCAAGCCGCCTATCTGAAACTATCTGCAGCTGTGTTTTGATGCTGAATTATGAAAATTCAATTAAGGTTTGAGATTATTTATTTACTTGCTTATTTTGACACAGGAGACCATTTCACTCTCTGGGTCCATGCCAGCTCCCATTCCCCTTCTTATATCCCTATAGCCCTTCAACTTATTCTCTCACGAATTCTTCAGCTCCCCTTTGATTTTTTTTTAGCCAATTATGCTTAATTTACAGTCACCAATCAACCTACCAGCATACCTTCAGGATGTGGAAGAAAACCAGTGCACTTGTTGGAAACTAGCAGTCACAGGGAGAATGTGCAAACTCCACACAGACAGCATGCAAGGTCAGGATCAAACCTGGCCCCTGGAGCTGCAAGGCAACAGCAGTACCCGCTTTACTACCATGCCACCCCTGTACTACCTCAAGAGATTCCCTCCTAATGTAACTCAGTGGAAGAATAGCATTAAAAAAAGAATAATATTTATTTAATGTGTATAACTTGAGTGGAAAGAATGAGAGGAGGGGGGAGTTGGCTCGGTGGGTGGGAAATAGCAAATCGCTGATGGGAAGCACAACCAAATAAGTTTGGAGACGTCTGTTCTCAGGAACAGTGAAAACAGAGGTCTTCAGCCATTGAGTTACACCAGACACAGGAAAGTTGTGAGTATGACATTGTATACTAGAAATGACACACAACAGTTTCTAGCATACAACTTCAAAAATTCTTTGAGTATTGCTTCATCCCAATTAAGGCCTAAATTTATTGATTTAAAACTGGTAACAATTGAAGAAACTTCGCTGTAGATCTACTTTGACTAACCAATTTATTTTACACACTGATAGAACTGCGTTGACAAAAAAAATTGTAATAGTGTCAATCATGCATTTGACTTTAAGAATGAGATATCAAAATGCAGATACTGTGCTTGGACAATTGACCAATTTACATTCACTTATAGATAAGTCACAAAATAAACAAGTCAGTCACACAACTGGAGTAAATTCAAGGCAGGGAAAGGAGTGGGAAATGCTCAACAAAATTCATATTATATTTGACTTCGATAAATCAAGATTTATATAAAATGATTGGAAATATCCTATTTTACCAAACGTGGATTATTAGTGGGAAAAAAGTCCTACCTTTGAATTGAATCAAATATCAGAGTAAAATAATTCAAGCCCCAATCAAAATTGTTTGGTGGTAATGACGTGGATCTGTACTTCCAGGCTTCCAATAAAAATATCAGACATTCTCCATTCTAAATAGTAAAATACATACACCATTCTCTAACAGCTGCCATTCCTTAGCTTTATTGCAAATATAATCTTAATCTCCTAGCAACTACAGTTCTGCTTAAAAATGCAAGATCAGTGGCACAAGAGCTAATGAAAGATATGTTCCTCTGCAAGTGAAAGTATCTTCTTATATGCACCATTAACCCAAAGAGCAGTCAAATAAAACTAATAGTTTCACAAGTACAAACATAACTGCTCAAGAATTATCAGGCCACTGATGATTAAACCAATCATCAGGACCTCAATCTTGCCAAACTGCACAAATTACACAAAAATGCAAATAACTAAAATGTTAGTCATCAGTTCAATTCATTTTCCATCAGTCCATATTTAAGCTTATTGCTGACCTCTGCATGCACTGCAAAAACAATGAAGTAATCAGATGCCAAATGAATCATATTTTCCATATTAGAAGACTGAACTGTAGCCAGATTAGAATTAAAAAGATATATTTATCTTCAACATAATAAATCATTAAAAATCACTTTCTTTGCAGCCTTTTCTGCTTATTTGATCTGCTCTGAAGTCAAGAGGCCTAGAAATTTGGAATCGGAGAACAAACTGAGGTCCAACTGATACTGGGGCTTGCATTAATCTACTCAGCTGCAAACAACAGGCAGTTTGAAACAATATGACAGAGTCTTTGAATGTTCTTCAGGTATAGATAGATTGATACTTGATAAGCAAGGGGTTAAAATATCACAGGAATATGAAGTTGAGTTTACAATCCTATCAGCCATGATCTTATTACTAAGTGGCAGAGCAGACTTCATGGGTTGAGTGGCCTATTCCTAATTTATAAGTGTATATGACTGAGAGGGAGGGATTGGATTTTGAGGTAGCAATAGTAATTGGAGGGTGTGTTACGGACTCAGTGAAAGTCCCTTTAAGATAGAGAGTGTGTGTGTATGTGTGTGTGGGGCGTGCTTACGTCAATAGAAGATAAAGGACGTAATGACGTTGTTGAAGAAGTCAGAAGAAGGAGAGAGAGAGAGAGGGGAGAGAGACACCAGCCTGCTAGTTTTCTCTATCGATGGATGAGAAACTATAACTGTGTCTGCCACTGAAATCCATGTATGGAAGTTAGAAGTAATCTGGTGGAGTTCACTTTGCTGCTGACCTGTAGAAGGAAACAGGTATTTGTGTGTGGACGACCACGATTCGGATGCTTTTCGGGGTGAGGAAGTCACTACCGAGTAAACACTGAAGTGTCGTTTGGGTTCCATCGTGGAACATTTGGATTTCGTATGTACTCTCTCTATGTTTTTCTACATCTACATCTTATCTTCTGACAACGGTGGTTGTTGAAGAAGCCCTTGCTCATGTTTCACCTTATGGCTTGCGGAACTGAACTTTAAGAACCATTCCGGAACTGGGAGTTTTGGACTTTGCCACACACACACACGAAGAGTTTAGTTTTGGGGTTAACGTTCGAGGTTTAACATTTTTGAAGTCTAACATACTAACATTTTTACTTTTATTTTACGTATTATCATAAGTAGTAATTAATAAAATAGTTTTTAACACTGAATCATGCTCAGTGTGTTTCTTTTGTTGCTGGTTCGTGACAGGTGCAAGAATCATCTTTTAGACCAAACCTAATTTGTGGATTGCAGTTAATGCAAGCAGAGGATTCTGCAGAGTGGTCCCCTTCATGTTCAAGTTTAACAATGACACAGAAAAATGCTTTTCGACCACTGACAACAACATGGTTGGGAGCAGCCACAAAAGCAAATGTAAGCAATGAGTGGTCATCAAGAAACAATGATTGCTTCCTTCCCTAGTCCAAGACTGAGGGAAACTATACTTGTACTCCCCACTGAAATCAGTACAAAAACAAGGGCCTATCTGGCCTGTACGAGTTCTCAGGAGAGTAACCAATAAAGATCTTCATTGAAACTTTCTTTTGTTCATTTTTCAGGATAAGGACATCACTGCAAGGCCAGCATTTTTTTTTTGCCCATCCCAAGTGTGTCAAATAGAGCGTTTTCAGAGACCATCAAAAGATTCAATAAGTCCAATGTAGGCCAGGTACAACCAGCATATCTCCTCCCCTAAAGGTGGATAGTGATCCAGATGGGCTTCAGTTTCATGGTTGTCATTATTAAGACTATTTTCTTTAAAAAAAAATCCAGAATATTAATTGAATGTAAATTTCAGAGTTCCCCTGCGGATTTGAACTCTGGTCTCTGGATTACTAATTTGGAACAAGGCTTTACTGGTAGACTAATTTAACTGCTTCATTGCCACCATACTTTGCATTACTTTGTTCCTAGTTAAAGGCTACAGAAGCACTAATGTGCTTTGTATCTATGATTATTTTGATCATTAACATTTGAGCACTATTTGATGTAAATAATGGAGTACCCCTGGGATCACCTTTTGGCCATCAATTATTACTACTTGTATTAATGAACTGGAGGAGGGGACAAAACGAAAGGTTTCTGAATTTGTTGATGACACGAAAATAGGTGGAAGGGCAAAATGTGTTGAGGATATCGGTATTCTGCAATGGGATTTAGATACATTAAATCTGTGGGTGAAACTTGACAAATAGAGTTTAGTGAAGGAAAGTGCAAGACCATGCACTTTGGTAAGAAGAATCAAGAGGAAGATGATGCAAGTGGAAACTGCAAATGAGTGAAGTCAGAGAGATCTAGGTGTTCTTGTGTATGAATCACAAAGAGTTAGGTAGGTGCAGCAAGCAGTTAAGGGGGCAAATGCCATTTTGGCATAGAGGGAAGTTTTGCTACAATTGGACAGCGTACTGGTGAGGCCACATTGAGAATGCCGCACAAGTTTTAGTCTCTTTACCCAAGAAGAGATATAGTAACATAGGAGGCAGTCCAAAAGAGATTTACCAGGCTATTTCGTGCGATGAGAGAACTGTTGTATTAAGAGACGCTAAAAAGGTTAGGTCTGTATTCTTTGGTGTTTAGAATTCTGAGGGTGATCATACTGAAATGTATAAAACCCCAAGGGTACATAACAGGGCAAGTGTCGAGATGTCACAAATGAGAGAGGCTCGTGCAAAGGGACATAATTTCATGGTAAGGGACCTGTCATTTAAAACCATAGTACATAGAAATTTCTTCTAACAGAGTGGTGAATCTCTGTAATGCTCTGCCCCAAGAGTTGTGGAGGCTGGTATTTAAAGTGGCGTTAGGTAATGTTTTTGAAAGATCAGGGGATTGAGGACAATGTAGATCTGGCACAGAGGAGTCATCAAGGCCTGAGGAAGATCAGATATGATCATGTTGAATGGCAGAGCAAGCTTGAGGGGCCTGGTGGGCCACTCTTGCTCCTATTTTCTTGTATTTTAATAGTTCTACCATCTAAACCAAAACATTCACATGAAACTCCTCTAAGTGCATGAATTTTCATACAATTAACTTCACTTATTTCTTTTTTATATGTATATAAAGTGTTCTATGGAAACCAAAGTTCTCCTTTATTTACTGTATATCACCACTCCAGGTTGGATTTTTATTGAAATGTACACTTACGAATTCAGATAAGCACTCACTTGGGTTTTAATGGTTTGATTCATGCTGTGGACAAGGAAGGTGATATATAAACACAATCAATTCTGATTTTAATAAATGCACAGAAAGATACACCAATGGGATCATTTACAAGGTGAAATGCCTTGCTTATTGTCTTGTTAGTTGTAATAGAAACAGGATTTCGGGAAAATTTATCACCAAAATTTGAACTACAGAATATATCTTGCCCCTATCACATTATATATAAAAAACAGCACAGAAAGCAAGCCAAGATAAAATAATGGTTAAAAAAAAATCAATATTGTTAATGCACATAACAGGAGCAGCAGAAGGCTAATTGGTCCCCTGAGGCTGCTCCACCATTCACTGTCAGAGCTGATCCAATCTTTGCCTCAACACCACTTCTCTACTCTTTGCCCAAAACCTCTTAACTGCATTGTAGTTCAAACATTCATCAATCCCTGCTGTGAATATATTCAATGGCTCTGCCTCCTTTTGTCTCTGGGATATTCCAAAGAATCACAATGCTCAGAATAAAATTTCCATCTCATCTCTGTCTGAAATAGTTGACTTCTTATTCTGAAGCAATACCCCTACTGCAGGAAATATCCTCTCTTTTCAGAAGTGTGCATGTTTCAATAAGATCAGTTCTCATTCTATGAAACTCAATAGAGCAGAGGCCAAACCTTTTAAATATCATCCCTTCATGCCGGAAGTCAACCCGCTGAACCTTGCCCATAGTGCCAGCAATGCAAGTCTTTCTTTCCTTAAATGTGGAGACCAAAACTATGCAGCAGTACAGTTGCATCAGAACCTCCCTACTTTTATACCCCAGGCACCTTGCAACAAATACCACATTCCATCACCCTTTCCAATTACTTCCTGTAACTGCATACTAACCCTTTGCGTTTCACGCATTAGGACAGTTAGGTCCCTTTGTCCTGCAACATTTTGTAGTCCTATTCACTTTAAATAATAGTTAAATTTTTTATTCTTACTTTCAAAGTTGATAATCTCATATTTTCCCCACACTGGATCCCATCTGCCAACTTCTTGCCCTTTCACATAATCTATACAAGTAGATTGTGGCAGGCTCTGTGCCCTCTTCACAACTTGCTAACTCACCTATTTTTGAATTATCAGCAAATATCATAATTCATATCCTGAAAGAGGTCCCGAACTACAAAATAGCAGCATCCTGAAAGAAGAAAATATCCCAAAGCATTTCATAAATAGTTGCAAAGAAAATGTTAACAATTGCCACAGAGACACTGATTAGAAAAATTGAGCAAAGGCACCAATAAGATTTTATTTTAAAAATAGAGAGAAATATGAAGTTCAGCAAATGTGTTTCAGAAGGTGGCACAAGCAAAATAAACTTTCATGAAGATTAACAGTAGGGGGAGCAAGGTAATGGTATGGAGGTAGTGTGATGGGGAAACAAACACACAAATGATGGGTGCATTCAGGAAGATGGAGAGACTGAAGTCAGTGTGGTGATAGAATGGGGCTAGATATCATGCAGGAATTTACAAACAGTGATAAAAGATTTCATTAGGTACTGGATGGCCAGGACCCAATTCAGATCAATAAAGATGGGAGATGTGGCCAATTTGAGAATCAGAAAATTTACAACACAGGAGGCCATTCAGTTCAGTGATCCTGTGCCAATCAAAAAGGAGCCAGTCTAATCCCACCTTCCACTGTTCTAACAATGACCCAAAACATTAACTCAGTTTCTCTTCCCACAGAGGCCATCTGACCTGCTGAGTGCTTCCAGGGTCCACTGTCCTGAAGGTGGCTGCCGTTGCTCTGTATAATGCAAGTATTATTTAAATGTGACAAAGGCTTCTGTCTCCATCACCTTTAAGTTATTGAGTTCCAGACCTCCAATGCCGATGGTTGATTTCTTCCCCCCTCCCTCATCTCCTCTCTAATCCTTCTACCAATTACTGTAAATCTATGCCAACCTGCACCCATGTTTGTTAAAAAAAAACTCCAAGGGAAACAAATCCTTCCTATTTATCTAGTCCTCATTTTAAAAAAAGCATATCAGTAGATACTTCTGTTGTTAAAAGGAAAACTTCACCCTATCCAATATTTCCTTATTGTTACACTTTTCCAATCCAGGCAAAGTAGATCTCCTTTGCATCCTCTTCAGTACAAACACAATTTTCCTGTAAATGTGGTACACAGTACTCAAGCTGTAATCTTAGTGCTGAATACATTTCTAGGATATTCTCTCTGCTCTTTCTATGCCTCAGTTAATAAAAATAAGCATCCTATATGCCTTTTAACCATCTTTTTGGCATGTCCTGTTATCTTGAAGGATCTGTGGATATCCCTGTTCCTCTGCAACTCTCAGTAATCTATAATTTACCATGCATTCCTTTGACCTCATTTCTGTGGTTTGAATTCCAGTTGCCATTTTTCTTTCCATCTGAAAGACTATTGAAAACTCTCCCATCTCTGGTAATCATATGGCTAATGTTTGTATAATATGCACACTCTTGATCATGTTGGTACATTTAAATTTAAAATCATTAATATTTACTATAAACAGATAAAATCAAATGCAGAACCCTGTCGAAGCGCAATGGAAACAGCCTTCCAACTGCAAAAAACACTTTGACCATTTCCCTTTGATTCCTGCTACTGAACCCATTTTGCACATTATAATACCAGCAGTAAGAAGGCTTGGAGGATGGGAGCAAGAAGAGTCTTACAATGACATGGATAAGGGACTTCCCTGAAGTAGGATGGACAATGTGGCTTTGGGGATACATAGAATGAGTTCAAAGCTCAGCTCAGGGACATACAGAAAACAGATTATGGAAAATCTGGTTCAGACCAAGAAAGTGGATGGAAAAACAGATGCAGTTCATGGCAAGACATCATGCTTAAAGAGGCCACAGATCCTCTTTATACTGTGAGAGATGAAGTGGTCATGACAGATATTTAAACCAGAATGACTGAAGAGCTCAAGGGTCTTACCTGACAGGAGTTCCAATCTAATATTGCACCAGGAAGACCCAGTTGTCCAGGAGCAACCCAAGATGGTCGCTACTTGGACTATGAGGCCCTGGTTCCCTGCAATGGTCCTAAAGGAGCAATGGACAGGAATTATGTCATCCCATGTGGCCCAATGCAGAAATTGTATCAGGAGCAAGAGCCTAGATGACACAGTGACATAATAGTAGAGCCACTGCCACTCAGCACCACAGACCTGTGTTCAAACCTAACCTTGGATGCTGCTTGTGTGGTATTTGCACATTCTCTCTATGGCCACATGGATTTCTTCAGGTGCTCTGGTTTCCTCCCACATCCCAAATACATATGGGTTAATAGGTTAATTGGCTACTACAAATTGTCCTGAGTATATAGGAGAATGGTAGAATATTGGGGGAGTTGATGGGAATGTGAGGAAAATAAAACAAAAGGAATTAATGTAGGATTAATGTTAATGGGTGTTTGATGGTCAGGACAGACTCAGTGGGTTGAAGGGCCCGTTTCCGCACTGCATCTCTCTCCGACTCAAATGGCTATTAATACGTTTCATTTTGGGGATAACATTTTAAATTTTGTAACACCAAAAACAAGAGTTATGTAGCTGAATATCTGGGCATATATTTACAAAAGTAGCTTTATCAAATCTAAATTTCCTCGGTTCCTACACACTCAAGTACTTTTTACAAAAGGAATGGGTTCATTGATAGAATTCTTAACTGCAGGTCAAAAGGTTGCAAGTTAAAACCATCTTCCAGATATTTGAGTGCATAATCCAGGCTCACACCAGTGCAGGGGTGAATTAGTTTCAAGGTACCCCCTTTCCAAATAAGATGTCAAAATGAGTATCTATTTACCTTCCTTGTCCTTTTGGATGTGACTTTATAGCAAAGTTCCCATGTCACAATTTCAAAGAAAAGCAGGGAGATCTCCCTACTGAGCCAAAAGCATATTTCAACCCATATCAATAAAACAAATTTACCTTGCCATTGTCACATTTCTGTTTGTGGCACATTACAAATTTAATATGAAGATAAGTAACATTGCAATTCACATTTCACACCATCTTAAGGCTGAAATATTGCTGTCAACTTTCTGATAATACACTGATGGACTTAATAACAAACAGACTTGACTAACACTCTTCAGTATCACTGTGGAAGTTCCAGTTATAATAAAAGGTGAACACAAGAATTGTTACAGCACAGGAAGTGGTCATTTGGCCTCTCACATCCATCAACCTGAAATTTTGTTGGTGCTTTCTTCATACGCTGCCTGGTCTGCTTATTTTGCCCCCAGGAATTTTCACTGATATACTTAACAGCTGATTTTTTTAAAACCACATCCTATTTTTGGAATAGGGATTGTGTCCACAGCCTATCATTCAGTAACATCACAAATCATTTCACCATTGCTGGCATACCTTCAGCTGCCAGAGCAGGCTTTAATCCTTTAAGGCTTACTTTTTTTTTTAAAAAGCCATACTCTTAGTTGCTTATCCTTTTGTGGCCCAATGTCAAATTTAGTTTTGTACCATTCTTGTGAAGTGCATTGGAATGCTTTACCACTTTAAAAGTGGTTGTTAAATGCAGTCTGCTATTGCACGAGTAATTTATTACATTGTAATTTGGGTTCTGTTACATCAACACAAAAAAAAAATCAGATTTTAATTAGAAGAATGGTGGTCCAAGAAACAATTCCCCTTCATTTTCATGCTGTTTCATCAAAGGACTGCTTTAAGCTACTAAATATTCTGACATGCAGTCAAGGAATAACTGCAGAAAAGGTCACATCCATCACTCACCCAGAAGTGATAAATTACAGATTTGGTATTATATTGCTATTGCTATTATAGAATTTTTCATATTTATACTTATGTCTCAATTTTGTGCTCAAATGGATAACCTTGCTGGGTAATTAATTATTCTTCTACCTGTATTAAGTGACATCATACACTTCTACTTTTCCATACAAACCCAAATTCCAGCAATATCTGAAACATTGTCCTTCTGGATCGGCAGCAACACTAATCAATTCATCTGGAATGAAATTACCTCAGGAATTAGCATGAATGTCAAACTAAGGACCTATTTTGTGCTTTCAGCTTGTGGTATCAATATCCAAACATAAAATATTTAACTGCCAGAAAGTACAATGCACATCTGTTTGATTAAAGGTCTGTCACAAAGGTGAAAGGTCAGCATGCTGATACACTGAATCATCCTGCCTTGCTTTTGCGCCAGCCTCACCCTCATCAAGGCTGAAATCTTCATTCACATGCTCATATCTAAGCTTGACATTTGCAGTGCCTTCCCTTCTGAACTCCACTTAGCACTGACAGCCCCACATATCCTTACACACAAGAGATTCTGCAATCTGGAGCAACACACAAAAATGCTGGAGGAACTCAGCAGGTCAGGCAGCATCTATGGAGAGAAATAAACAGTCGACGTTTCGGGTGGAGACCCTTCATCAGGACTGGAAAGGAAGAGCGCAGAAGCCAGAATTCTGCCTGCTGAGACACATTGAAATATATTGAACCTGATACAAAAGCTTAAATGCTCCAATAAATAAAATTGATCTCAAGTATCTACAGTAAGTTGTATTGGAGTGACCTTGAAAATCACCAGATATTCCGGTGAGCTCTTATTGACAGTGCAGAGAAAGAATGCTCACAGATTCCTGCAGGTTTCAGGACAAGTGTGTAAGGTGGCTAACGCAGCATACAGGATACTTGCCATTTTGGCTGACAGCAGGCAAGTCATACTGAACTCTATAAAACGTTAGGCCATAGTTAGAATACAGTGCTGGGCCCCATATTACAGGCAGTATAAATAGAATCAGAGTAATACAGCATGGAAACAGGCTCTTCGGTCAAACTCGTCCATGTCAATCACAGTGCTAGTCGTATTTGTCCGTTTGGCCCATATCCCTCTAAACCCCTCCTATCCATGTACTTATCCAAATGTCTTTTAAATGTTATTATCCCTGCCTCAACCACTTTCTTTGACAGTTCATTCCATACAAGCACCACCCTCTGTGTGGAGAAGTTGCCCCTCTGGTCCATTTTACATCTTTCACCTCTCACCTTAAACCTACACCCTCTAGTTTTTAGTTCTCCTCCCCTGGGGAAAAGACCAAATATGTTCGCTCTATCTATTCCCCTTAACCATTTATGTTGCAAGGAATAAAGTCCCTGCCTGCTCAACCTCTCCATATAACTCAGGACCTCTAGTCCAGCCAGCATTCTCATAATCTTCTCTGCTCTCCTCATTTAATGTCGTCTTTCCTATAACAGGGCAACCAAATCTGCACACACTACTCCAAGTGTGGTCTCAGCAACGTCTTGTGCAACTGCAACATAACTCCCAGCTCTTATACTCAATGCTCTGACTGAAGGAGGCCAGTGTGCCAAACAGGCAATTCTGGATTTGGTGTTGTGCAATGAACTAGATTTGATTAGGGAGCTTTAGGTAAAGGAACCCTTGGGAGGCAGTGATCATAATATGATAGAATTCTCCGTGCAGTTTGAGAGGGAGAAGCTAAAATAAGATGCATCAGTATTACAGTTGAGTAAAGGTAACTGCAGAGGCATGAGAGAGGAGCTGGCCAAAGTTGATTGGAAGGGGACCCTAGCAGGGATGATGGTAAAGCAGATTTGGCAGGAGTTTCAGAGAGTAATTCGGAAGACGCAGGATCAGTTCATCCCAAAGAAGCAGCATTCTAAAGAGAGGATGAGGCAACTGTGGCTGACAAGGGAAGTCAAAGACAGCATACAAGCAAAAGAGAGGGCATACAATATTGCAAAAATTAGTGGGAAACTAAAGGATTAGGAAGCTTTAAAAACCAACAGAAGACAGAGTGGGAATAAAAGGGGCTTTTTCTGGTTGGCTGCCGGTGACTAATGGTGTTCCCCAGGGGTCAGCGTTAAGTCCGCTACTTTTCACGTTATATGTTAATGATCTGGATGACGGAATTGAGGACTTTGTGGCCAGGTTTGCGGATGATACAAAGATAGGTGGATTGGCAGAAAGTGTCGAGGAAGCAGGGAGTCTGCAGAAGGACTTGGACAGGTTGGGAGAATGGGCAAAGAAGCGGCAGATGGAATACAGCATAGGGAAATGTACGGTCATGCACTTTGGTAGAAGGAATAAAGCCATAGACTGTTTTCTAAATGGGGAGCGGATTCAGAAATCAGAGGTGCAAAGGGACTTGGGAGTCCTACTGCAGGATTCCCTAAAAGTTAATTTGCAGGTTGAGTCAGTAGTAAGGAAGGCAAATGCAATGTTAGCATTCATTTCAAGAGGACTAGAATATAAAAGCAAGGATTGCTGAGGCATTATAAAGCATTGGTCTGACCACATTTGGAGTATTGTGAGTAGTTTTGGACCCCATATCTAATGAAGGATGTGCTGGCATTGGAGACGGTCTAGAGGAGGTTAACAAGAATAATTCCAGGAATGAAAGGGTTTATGCACAAGGAGCATTTGATGGTTCTGGGCCTGTACTTGCTGAAGTTTAGAAAGATGAGGGGGATCTCGTTGAAACCTACCAAATATTGAAAGGCCTGGATAGAGTGGATGTGAGAGAATGTTTCCAGTAGTGGGAGAGTCTAGAACCAGAGGGCACAGCCTCAGAATAGAAGGACATTCCTTTAGAACAGAGATGAGGAGTTTCTTTTGCCAGGGGATGGTGAATCTGTGGAATTCATTGCCACAGACGGCTGTGGAGGCCAAGTTATTGGGTATATTTAAAGCGGAGGTTGATAGGTTCTTGATTAGTAAGGGCGTCAAAGGTTACGGGGAAAATGAAGGAGAACGGGTTTGACAGGGAAAAATAAGTCAGCGATGATCTTCTGCTCCTATGTCTTATGGTCTTAAATCATAATTGTGGGGCTGACTATCAACTCTGCATTGCAGACTGCAGGGACTATGACAGTACTACAGATAGTAGAGGGGAGATGTGCAGGAATTTGGAATAATAGCTAGAAAGTGGAATTAACTCAACTTCTGTTAATTTTTGTCCAGCATCGACATAATGGCCTCCTTTCAGTGGTCAATGGATAGGACCCAATTCCCTGAGGAGAGAGTGGGTAACTATAGCAAGTACAAAATTAAGGTAATTGGTGGGAGTATTAGCAGGACTTGAGGGTGAAGATCAGATGCAGAATACCTCAGTAAATTTAAAAAGAACAATGGGAGCATAGATGTGCCATAACCTCCAATGGGATTCTGCATGGACATAATGGGTTCAATGGCCTACTTTGTTCCTATAAAGTATTTATAATACCAAGTTCCTTTTAATATTTATTGTTTCAAATCCATTTCCTGTGTGGTCAAAAACCAGTTGCTGACATAAATACCAAAATGTGGGAGGGGAGTAGTCAGCAGGGGCACAGACTAATTTTAATTAAGTACATTAAAGATGTGCAGGAATGCACATAGTGTATAACTTATGTAGCCTTGATATACCCCTCCAAAAGTGTTCAAATTCAACTTCTTTTGAAGGCCCTGTACAAAAATGTAGTAGTTAAAAGGAATTATGAAGCAGAGTGATAACACTTGCAAAATATTTCAGAATTTACCTCCAAAATGCATTATTTCCTCAATATACACAGAAAGCTAAAGGACTTTACAGATCACCAAATAGAACTTAACCTATATGACTAGTGACTGCAATTTTCTTACCAATTCAGAATGTTTTCAATATGACAGGAGTTCTGCCAAGGTTATTTGAAGAATGTATATAGTTAATGTTTTATAAATTTTAACTATTCTAGTATTAAGATTTAAAAAGAGAACATTATTCTCACAAATCTTATGTGCACCATGCAAACAAAATAACACTTCAATTAAAAATAATTAACCAGAAGAGTCATTTGCCACATGTTAATAAAATGAAATACTGCAATAAAATCAACACATAATTATGGAAATATATATTGAACAATTCATCCCGTATGATAAGACTCGAGTCCTTCATCTTGATTCACTGTAATAAAATTAAGTTTATTTCCAATGAGTTAGTAACAATATGCACTGGAGTACACCATTGGTAGGGGTGGGGCTCAATCCTCAGTTTTACTGGAGGGTACAACAGAGCACGTCCCTCCTTTAAAAAAATAAATAAATACATTAATTTCAATAGACGGGACGAATTTCTCCAGAACAAATGAGATGGGTTTGTTAGTTGAAAGTGCTCTTTGTATGACAGAAAAAAAATCTTTCTGTACAGTTCACGCATTGCGTGCTTCCTTGCGGGATGTTGTTTACACAAGGAAAACAAACAGGTCCACCTTCCTTCGCTTCTTTCAGGGATACTGTTAAACTCGGGGAGCGGAGGCAACGTGGAGGGGATGAGCGGGCGGGAGTACGTACACTTTGAAAAAACATCACCAATAACTCGTTTCAGTGGAAACCTTAAAATCTAGTCCGGACAAATCTATTAGACGATCAGAGTCAACGCAATTTAGATTATACCAACGGCAACATCTTTCCAAAGTTTTGTCACGTATGAATGAAAACGCAATTCCCTTGCACCTGTAACATACAACAGCAAAGATAAAGGTTGCAAACTCGCAAAACGGGATACCATTTATTGGAAATAGGTCAAATTATGATACACCACTGACAGTGGAACACAAGGAAATAAGTGTTATTTTGTTTCAAGTTTGAGTGCCAATTCCACTATTTTAAACAGATATCCGAACCCCAGTTGTTTACTCTGGTTGCTGAAGGGACACAGAGCTGCAGTATAAACACGATGGTAACCTTCCACAGCATAAACCAGCCGATACCGCTGCTGGTTTTCTACTCACCGCAATAGAGGCAGAGGAGGAGGCGATGAACACACGAATAACCATCTTCTCAAATCCAAAAAGAAAATCCGCCGATTAAGAAAATAAATAAATCCGTCCCTAAAATTGGTTTAATATCTAAAATCTAATCGCCGGACTAAACTATGCAGCTGTCGCCTACGAATCCATGACACGGAGTGGGAAGCCAGTAAATAGATAAATGCACTTTTCCAATCTCATTACAGCTCGCACCTCCGCCACCCTCCAAGGGATTGCAGCGCTTTGCCCATTTCACTGCTATTCCTAGTCCAAAGCATCTCGGCCGCGCGGTAGATGCTGGGTAATGAAGTCTTTGTTCACCTCTTTTCGAAGAGGATGTTGATTATTGGACTACATTTCCCAGCGTGCAGCTCACCGCGCACAGCTCACTTCTGCAGCAGCGACAGTCACCAAGAGGGTTTACTGCGCCTATAAAAACAAACAGGAAATGCTCGGAGGGTCAGGCAGCATTTGTGGAGAGACGAACTAGACTTAACGTTTCAGCTGAACGACCTATCACGAGGTCGGATACCGCATTAATAGATTAAGCGTCCCTAAGGGGATGGCCCCATTCAGCATTCATTCTGAGATAGTGAGCAGGAGCCACCTGTTGTCAAGAACATTGCATGTCATCACGGAAAGTCCGAGTTCCGAATTGAACATTTAATGTGAACCGTTCATAAAGCCATTGTGAACATATAAATGGAAAGTAAATAGCGAAGGCAGTTCAGAGTTAGAATTACTATACTATAGGGTTATTCACCTGTACCACAGGCAATGGATTTCATAGCTCAACCTGACGGATCGGCTTTAGGAACTGGACTAGGTTAATCAATCCTTCAAACGTTTTCTACTGTCAAGTCGGTGATTAGTATCTCAACTTCTTTTACCTGCTTTGGTCCATTTTACCGACTTTGGTCCATTATCCTGACAGAAACCTACACATCCAAAATTTGAGATGCTTTGTTCAAAGTTTCAACAGATCTGTGGAGAATGAGATCTACTATAGTGGAGACACAAGAGAGCGCACATGTTGTAATCCGGAGCAAAAATAAAACCTGCTGGCATGGGGAACCTCAGCAGGTCAGACTGAATCTATGAAGGCAAAGCAATGGTTAACGTTATAGTATAAGACCTTGCACCAAATGTAAGAGGACTTTATAGCAACACAGAAAGTGTTGGAGGAACCCAGCCGGTCAGGTAATATCTATGGAGGGAAATGAACAGTCAACATT
This sequence comes from Pristis pectinata, assembly GCF_009764475.1. Taxonomy (NCBI): domain Eukaryota; kingdom Metazoa; phylum Chordata; class Chondrichthyes; order Rhinopristiformes; family Pristidae; genus Pristis; species Pristis pectinata. The sequence continues at coordinate 25,985,681 of NC_067414.1, read as the reverse complement.
TTGAGTCCAGACATCTGCAGTCTCTTATGACTCCAGTAGGAGACATAGAAGTAGGAGGGCAGGGTGGGACAGAGGCTGGTAGGTGATAGGTAGAACTGGATGATGGGCAGATGGAACAAGACAGGAGAGAGGAAGAGCATGGGAAAGGTGATCAAAGGAAGATAAAAACTGGATGGACATATGAGTGTGTGTGGGAGAAGAACACTGGGGCATGGGTTACCTGTAATTGGAAAATTCAATGTTCATACCATTGATTTTAAGCCACCCAAGTGGAACATGAGATGTTTTTCTTCCATTTCATGTTGGCCTCTCCATAGCAATGGAGAAGGCTGAGGACAGACATCAGTGGAAAGGGGAGTTAAAATGACATACAACTGGAAGCTTGAGATGACCATTGCAGACAGAGTGCAGGATCTCCAGAAAATGGTCACCTAGTCTACACTTGGTTTCTCCAATGTGGGAGGAGGCCACATTGTGAGCACTGAATGGAGTAGACCAGGGAGGAAGAGGAGCAGGTGAACATCTGCCTCACTTGAAAGGATGGTTTAGGTCCCCAGATGGTGGTGAGATAGGAGGTGAAGAAATGGGTGTTACACCTCCAAGGATGGCAGGGCAAAATGCCAGAAGACAGGAAAGGGTGCTGTAGTAATGTTAATTGAACTAATTAAATTAATTAATATGTTGATATTAATGTGTGTTGATGTGCATTTAATTGATGTTAAATATTGATATTAAACATTAAAAGAATTAATATGCATTTAATTGATGCTTATTAAATACTTATTAACACACCTTGTTTTTCTCCATGTGATCTTATGCACCACTCAGTTTGTACTTCTTTTGATTCTTCCAGCCAAAATATATCCTTTACAAATCTGTTCCAACACCAAAGTCATAATAATATCTATGTTATAGTATCATGTTGTGTGGGCTTTAACATTTTGTTCCAAAATCCAGTGAAAACTCCTACATCGAGTTCCATCTGCACCAAAACTATTAAAGTGTTAACCTTAATGTGCCCGTAGGTGGTGCTGTGATAGCCACCTTTATGGCAATTGATAGATTGAAAAGCAAGAGCTTGCACTTCTTAAGAGACAAATCCAATGGTAGTAATTACTATGAGGATGTTACATGCTTTCAAGAAAAAACTGAGAACATCCTTGAAGCCTTTTCTCTGCCTTGCTACATTTTACTTTCCTTTATGACAATAGGCCATTCAGCCCACTGAATCTATGCCAGCTCTCAGAGCAATTCCATTTCCCCCCACTAACTTTTCCTGTTACCTATTCTCCCCACAATCCCAGCAGTTCCCCAGATTCTACCACCCACCTCAATGGTGTAATTTACAGTGGCCAATTAATCTACCCACCTACATGTCTTTGGGATGTGAAAGGAAACTGGAGCATCTGGAGAAAACTCAGACAGTCACAGGGAATATCTGCAGATTCCACATAGATAGCAATGGCAGCCATAATTGAACCCAGGCTAATGGACCTGTGAGGCAGCAGCTCTGCTGGCTGCACCACTATGCTATTCATTCCTGCAAATCTCTTGCAAGGATGGAGTTCAGAGTCGAGTGCCTGCTTCTGGACTCTGGTGCTAGGCATGCATGCTCTGACATGCCCATTGCAGCTAGTTGGGAAAAATTAGAGCCTCAATACTGAGGATGTTGGCCTGGAAAAAGAGACATTGGCTTGCTTATCCTGTCAATGGATTTGGAGGATTTTGTGGAGACAGCATGGGCAGCTTTGAAAGTGCCAGCTACATTGTAATCCATTTCTACAAAGGATAAAGAAAGTTGGGACAGGGATCATTGCTGGCCAGTACTCTATGAAATTAGTGTCAAGTTTGAACTTTTGATCTTTGAACAGTCTTTTTCTCAGATGGCTAAAGACGCTGACACACTGGAGATGATGATGAATTTTATAATTTGTGTCTGTCTTCTGGCTCCTGAGTTATGGAAAGGGATGTGTACTTCCAAGGATTTGTTGTGATCTTTCTGTTAAATCAGGGGTGATGTTGTGCAGTGGGAGCAGGTTGATAGATGATGTTTTTCTTACTCATTGAAACAGACTAAATTCTTAAGAGGCTTTACAGAGTAGATATGGAGTTGATGTTTCCCTTGGCTGGGGTGTATAGAACCAGGAGTCAAAGACTCAGAATAAGGGGTTGGCCATTCAGGACTGAAAATGAAAAGAAACTTCTTCAATCCAGAGGGTGCTGAATGTTTGGAATTCACATTCTTCTATTTAAGTGGTAGGATAAGCAAGATAATATCAGTGTTCTTTCCCAAGCAATAACTCCAACATCAAGACTCAAATTAAGCTCACACAGTGAGCATGTCACATCATTCCCATTGGCTGACACAAGACTCCTGAAATAGGTTCTTTATCCCAAGCTCCATCATGGTATGAGATTTCCAGAAGTACAGAGAAAACACTTCAAGGATGTTCTTAAAGCTTCCTTGAAGAAATGTAATTGACTCATGGGAATCCATGGTACATTACCTCCCAAAATGGAAGAATAAGCAGGATGAGACTGAGTACAGAATCCCTATGACTGAGCAAGCAGAATGCAAGTGAAAATGGCAACAGGAGTGCAGAACACAAAGTTCATTGGGAACTATAATATGAACAAGCCCTTCAGCCCATTGAGTTTGTGTCAACCATCAGCCGTCCATTTACACTAATCTTACTGTCACGAACCAGCAACAAAAGAAACACACTGAGCATAATTTAGTGTTAAAAACTATTTTATTAATCACTACTTATGATAATACGTAAAATAAAAGTAAAAAATGTTAGTATGTTAGAATTCAAGAATGTTAAACCTCGAACGTTAACCCCAAAACTAAACTCTTCGTGTGTGTGTGTGACAAAGTCCAAAACTCCCAGTTCCTGAATGGTTCTTAAAGTTCAGTTCCGCAAGCCATAAGGTGAAACATGAGCAAGGGCTTCTTCAACAACCACCGTTGTCTGAAGATAAGATGTAGATGTAGAAAAACATAGAGAGAGTACATACGAAATCCAAATGTTCCATGATGGAACCCAAACGACACTTCAGTGTTTACTCGGTAGTGACTTCCTCACCCCGAAAAGCATCCGAACCGTGGTCGTCCACACACAAATACCTGTTTCCTTCTACAGGTCAGCAACAAAGTGAACTCCACCGGATTACTTCCAACTTCCATACATGGATTTCAGTGGCAAACACAGTTATTGTTTCTCATCCATCGATAGAGAAAACAAGCAGGCTGGTGTCTCTCTCCCTTCTCTCTCTCTCCTTCTTCTTCTTCTTCTTCTTCAACAACGTCATTACGTCCTTTATCTTCTATTGACGTAAGCACGCCCCACACACACATACACACACACTCTCTATCTTAAAGGGACTTTCACTGAGTCCATAACATTACATTAATCCCATTTTCTATTCTCCCATTCTCCTCAACTCCCCTATGCTGCACACTGTCAATTAAGCCACCATGTCTTATGTCTTTGGGATGTGGGAGGAAACTAGAGCATCTGGAAAAAACCCACATGGACTAAATGCAAGCTCCACACAGACAGCACCCAAGGCCAGGACTGAACGCTGCTCTACAAGCTGCACCAATGTGTTGCTTGCAAACAAAATGCAAACAAGCTCTTCTTGCCCCAGCCATCAAGATCAGCATTAAAATTCCAATTGTAAATCTCACAAACTTTACCACCAATTTAAATATTGATAATAGGTTCAAATTAAGATGACTAAAAATATCACTGGCCTGTTTACTTCCTTACTAGATGTCCTTTGACACTTTCCTGTCCAACACTGCCAATTAATTACAAATGTTTACCATCCCAGCAGTTGAGTGTATGAATGAGATTCTTTGGAATTTTAAGATCCAATTAACCTACACATCAACTAAGTTCAGAACTATAAAATGTTTTGGATTCTTTGGAATGACTTGATTGTTTTTGGGATCTATGACGCTCTAAGTACATGTTTAGTTACAGCTCATAATTATTTTTGTTTGCCTAATAATAATAATAAAATACATTAACTTGTACAGGAACGTCTATCCTAACAGAAGATCCCAAGGCACTTCTACAGAAAGATATCAACAATATTTGACATCAAGCCACATAAGGAGGTCAGATGACCAAAAACTTGATCAAAGAAATAAATTTTAAGGAATTTTAAGAAAACGTAGAACATAACAGCACAGTACAGGCCCTTCAGCCCATGATGATGTGCCATCATTTTATCCTGCTCTAAGATCTATCTAACCCTTCCCTCCCACATAGGAGCTTGAGAGCTAAAGGCAAAGCCACGAGTTGGAAAGCCATTTTATTCAGGGTCGATCAAGAGACAGGACTTGAAGGAGCACTACTATTGTGGTGCATTATGGGGCTTGAGGAGATGCAGAGACAGAGAGGAGCAAGGTCATGGAGGAATTTCCTTAATAAATCTGTAAACACGTAACAGCCAAAGATGTGGCTTATTGTTCTGTGGAGTAAATGGTATTCCCTATTTTCAGCTTTTATGAAATTTCATTTACAAATTGTCAATTTTTTTAATGTCATAGCTTTTTCATGGTGTATGTTCAATTTTTCATTTTTTTAGCAACTAAGAGAAGAAGCTTTCTGATTTATCAGTGAAATTTGATTGACAGAAGTGGCACTGAACAAAGTCCTAGCTTGGAAGAATAGAAGACAGAGTATAGCCAGCTCAGAACATGAAGAGGTCTGGGAAGCAAAACTACCTGACAGCGTGGAGTGGAAGCAAAGAGAGAGAGAGAGAAGATTTTGCATTTGACCCCATCATTTTTACCTATGCGAATGAGTGGGGGAGGGTAGCAGGATCCTCAATTTGGCTGGAAGGTCATTCAACTACAGCAGATGAGATCTTGCATTCAGTTAATTAAAAAAACCTGGAATAAAAAGTTATTATCTGTAATAGTGACTGTGAAATTGCTGGATTTTTGTGAAAAATAATCTGGTCCACTAACGTCTTTTATGGAAGGGAATCTGCCATTCCCTGCTTAATTCAATCTATGTGCTAAAATGTCACTGAACTGGCCTCCGAAATGACAAAATGAAGGAAGAGCAATAAATGTTGACCTTGTCAGTGATATTCACATCCTGCGAATGAATTTTTAAAAATCTTGCAAGGAGTAATACCCAGAATAAGCAGAGGCTGAGAAACAGGTGGACCCAAGTGTACATAGTGTCTGCAGTAAATGTTGAGGAAAGCATTTTTACTGAAGAGATTTGGTACAGTCTGTAATAAACATAAAGAAGGGTTTCTATGTAACATACAATGAAACAGTTTATTGCTAAATGAAATCTACCTCAGCCTTTCTTTTTGTTTCCCCCTTTTAATCCAAAATCAACCCTTTGCTCCCAACTATTCATGAACAATAACAGAGATTTAGCTTTGGGTACCAAATACCATATTTCCATGTCTTCTGCTGATATATGACTAGGTGGGATTGTGAAAAGGATGTAAAGAAGCTTCAAGTGGATATAGAGAAGCTGAGTAAATGAGCAGGAATATGGCAAATGCAATATAATGTAGAAAAATGTGAAGTCACCCACTTCGGTACACAGAACAGAAAAATGGTATTTTTTTTATGGACATGAATACATGGGAGGAAAGGAATTGTCGACGTTTCGGGTCGAAGCCCTGCATCGAGTCCACTCACCTTAGAATTTTGGATTCAAAATTGGCTTGGTCATAGAAAGCAGAGATTAATGCTGGAGGGATGTTATTCTGACTGGAGGTCTGTGACCAGTGGTGTTCTGCAGGGATCAGTGCTGGGACCTCTGTTGTTTCTGATGGTTTGGACTAAAATGTAGCTGGGCTGATTAGTAAATTTGCAGACAACACAATTGTGGATAGTGTGGAAGTTTGCCAAAGGATACAGCAGGATATAGATCAGTTGGAAATGTGGGTGGAAGAAATGGCAGATGGTGTTTAATCAGAATGAGTCTGACGTGTTGCACGTTGGAAGGTCAAATGTAAAAGGAAAGTATACAGTAAATGGCAAGACCTTTTCCAGCATTGGTGTACAGAGGGATCCTGGGGTGCAAGTCCATAGCTCCCTGAAAGTGGCAGCACAAGTAGATAGGGCGGTAAAGAAGACTATGACTTGCCTTTATTGGTCAGCATTAAAGTTGGGAAGTCATGTTGCAACAATATAGAACTTTGGTTAGGCCACATTTGGAATATCCTTGTTGCCACATTACAGGAAGGATGTGGAGGATTTGGAAAGGGTGCAAAAGAGGTTCACCAGGATGTGGCCTGGCTTAGAGGGTATGGGCTATAAGGAGAGGTTGTACAAACTTCTGGAGCGCCAGAGGCTGAGGGGCAACCTGATAGAAGTATGTAAAATTATGAGAGGAATAGATAGCGTTAGGGATAGATAGTCAGATTTTCTCCAAGGGCAGAAATATCAAATGCTAGGCAGAGATTTAAGGTGAGATGGGGAAAGTTTAAGGGAGATTTGCGAGGCAAGTTTTTTTTTTACACAGAGAATGGAACGTGCTACCAGTGGAGGTAGTGGAAGCAGAAACAACAGCAATATTTAAGAGGCATTTAGACAGGCACATGAACAGGCAGGGGATAGAGGGATATAGAACATGTGTAGGCAGATGGAATCAGTTTAAATTTGCATCATGGTCGGCACAAGCATTGTGGGCCAAAGGGCCTGTTCCTGCGCTGTACTGTTCTATGTTCTCGAATGACAAACCCAAAGATGAAGCACATCCACAGTCCCAAGAGGTTGATTAAGAAGAAGGCTCTGCTCATGCATTCTAGAACCCAGGGGACCATTACATACGTCTTACAGCTCACAGACCTGACTCATTTCATTGAACATTGTTCTTTTATGTTTCAGTCAGTCTCCATTAAAGCAGTGGAGTCTTTGATAGAACAGTACAGCACAGGAACAGGCCCTTTGGCCCACAATGTCTGTGCCACCATGATACAACTTTCCCTGCACATCTCCTTTAAACTTCCCCCTCACTTTAAATGCATGCCCTCTGGTATTAGACATCTCAATCCTGGGAAAAAGATACTGGCTGTCTACTTTATCTATGCCCACATAATCTTATAAACCTCTACCAGAGCATTGGGCGGCACGGTAGCATAGCATTATTACAGCGCCGGCGATGTCCGTTGCTGTTTGTAAGGAGTTTGTACATTCTCCCTGTGTCTGCATGGATTTCCTCTGGGTGCTCTGGTTTCCTCCCACATTCCAAAGACGTACAGGTAGGTTAACATGGGTTTAAATGGGCAGCACGGACTCATTGGGCTGGAAGGGCCTGTTACCGTGCTGTAAATAAAGGTTTAAAAAAGTTTTAGATCTCTCCTCAGCCTCCGCTGCTCCAAAGAAAACAACTCAAGTTTGCCAACCTCTCCTTATAGCACATGCCCTCTAATCTAGGCAGCATCCTGATAAACCTCTTAATTCTAATTCAACCAACAGCTCTGTAAGCAGTCATGTTTAATTTATATGCTTTAAAGTTAATGCTAACATTTAACACCACCCATCATGGTGGTCAGGCAGGATTCAAAAGTATTTCTTCTCACATCTCTGCTGCCAATACTAGCTTTTGAAGTTGTGCCAAGCCTTTTGAACCTACTTTGTCATCAAATAACAAATGGGGTTATAGTATAAACCTTGAGTAATAAAGATTATTTGTAATTTGGAAAAGTCAGACGTTATAAAATTGTAAATTCCTTCCAACATATGAGAACTCTATCAACCTTAAGTTGGTAGTTTTTAACCTTTTGCTGCACTTTTGAAACAAAAATTTAGTCTTTCATGCCACACCCTTTGATTGAGAGTAGATAGGGTGCCTTTGCTCCCGGGTCTAACTAGTGCTCTCATACAAGCGACCACTGCCAGTTGCACCAGAGTGGACTTTTCAAAAATGCTCTTCGATGTCTGATTAAAAGCTATCTGAAAAAGTTGATGCAATGATGATCATTTTTTTTCCCTGTCAAAATATTCAGGTTGGGGAACATTTCTATGGACACTCTAATGAGATCACGTGATTCATAAGTCCATTGTTCACATATGCTTAGAATGTTTTGCCAGATTATTTGACTGACTCACCTTAGATAAAGTTTTGCACACACAGTCGTTACCAACTGTCAAAATATTTCTTTAAAACTTTGCCGACAAATGGATGCTCTTTTTCTGATCAAAGAGAAATTAGTCACTGAATTAATTAGTACTGTACATTTTAGAAATTGGTTTATGTGGCTTTCTGTAGGAAGTTCCAGAAATGGATGATAGCCCTGGTTTATTGACAAATCTTATTACACAAACTGGTCAACAAAATCAAAAAATGCTGGAAACATTCAGGAAGTCAGGCAGCATCTGTGGAAAGAGGAGCAGTTAATGTTCCAGGTCTAGGATCCTTCATTAGTTCTGAGAACTTGGTTCTTGTCTTTCCCCTCTCACTTATATATTTTTAATTAAAATGGAGACAAAAGGCAAACCTAGTGGTCATCAAACTTAGTAACAACAAACCTTATACAGTGAAACACCTGGTTGTCCACGGGGGCTTTTCATATGTAGGAAGGGTAAGCACTTGATGTAACGCTGTTAGAGGAAAAGCCGTGGCCGGCTTTGGTTCCTAGAGCACCAGTGAATTTCATAAATTCTGAATAAGTTCTAATGAAGATCCTTCGACCTGAAATGTTAACTGTGTTTTCTCTCTCCACCGATGTTGCCCAACCTGCTAAGCACTTCCAACATTTTGTTTTTATTTCAGATTTTCAGCTTCTTTCATCTTCAATTTTAAATGTCACAAATTACTCTTGAATTCGAGTAAAATCCAAGAGTTCACATAAAAGAAAGCAAATTACACGTAATTTGATTTGTTGCGTGGGCAGGAAATCTCACAACATGTAAGCATTTAGTTGAACACCTGGAGGCCTATGGCAATAGAAGGCTATGGGCAGATTGGATCAACTGGGTGTTGGATTAGCAGGGATGGGTATTTGGTGACCAGCATGGTCACGATGGACCAAAGGGCCTGTTTCCGCACTGTATAATTCAACACAAGACGCTGGTTAGCCTGAAGCGCAGCATTCCAGCACTTTCTGCGCTGATTTTTAAGGCCGCAAGTGCGCATGATCGACGGCGGCAGCACGCTGGGGGTCGCCGCTGTAAATATTACCGGAGAGGCGTGCGCGTCACCAATGGCAACAGCAAATAGGCGGAACGAGCAAGCTGCATGTGGTTCCATCGCACCAACGGGCGGCGAGCGCGAGGATTAGCGGTAGCAACAGCCCGGGGGGGTGAGAGAATTGCGGGTCGCCAATAGCAACAGCGGAGCGCGTGGGTCAGCGGCGGCAGCAACAACCAGGAGCAACGGGGCGGGTGGGGGGTTGGTTACCGGGAACGACGGCCGGGAGGGAGTCCCGAGGAGGGCAGCAAGGACGCGACAAGTGGATGGTTCCCGCCAGCTCGGCCGGACGTTGCCTTTCTGCCCCGGCCCCTCTTGGGGGGTTGGCGGCCGGGGTCGGAGGTGAGTCGGGTGGATTACAGAGCGGGTGGGTGGACGCCAGGCCAGCTGGGCCTTGGCCGAACTCGGCTTGCGGTTGTTGAACTGGGCCAACCAGCCCCTTTCCTCAAGAGCCTCTCCTCTGCTGAAAAGGAACCGGCCAACTTGTGGCTGAGATTGTCCGGGCGGCTGGGGGTACAGTTTACTGATGATTCTGTGCGGCCGCGACAGCCCCATTACTTTTGGTGGCAAGACTTAGTTTCTTGCCAACTGCCCGAGCAAATCTCGGAACAAGTACTTCGACGTGTTCTTTTCATTGCAAGGATAGAAGTGCACACAAATCTGCAGCTGATCAACTCGCCTGCGAGTTTGGATTTGTCGCGCAGGCGATGTTATCGATGGGCCCACCGTGTTGCCTGAACTCAAATATGAAATTAATGCATTGGAACATTAAAATTATGCGTATTTTTGTTTGAAAACTGTAGAACACGGCACATATTTAAGAATGTCAATTAAAACTTTTTTCTGTGTACGAACTATGACAATAAGTTGACCTTTTTAGTCTATTTCTGAAGTACCGCAGAGAGGCTGATCCCCATTAAAGCATATTCTTGAATGAATTGGTATGTTCATTAGAAGATACTGGAAGAAACTAAATAGAATTTAACTTACTAATATGCTGATATTTAATGACATTTCAAAAACAATTATAAGTGCACCTATGACATTTGAACATGCATAATCTTCAGTGTGGTTTTATTTGGTTTTGTATGAACAATATTGTGTCAGTAATTGTATTTAGTTTGGATAATTAATCTGTTACCTGTCAACAATATATTTCTCCCTGATGCAATAATTAATACACTAGAGACTTTAAAGATATGACTTCTATACAATGTTTTGATTTTCTATTCGATTAAAATCAACAATTTGGGATCAGATCACAAATTACTCAAAATTATTTAACAAAGTATGGGATCCTTTTTGATCAATCATGTCAGTGATAACCCTCTGCAGCCCTTGTGTGTGATCATTAGTGATGACTATTTATTCCTTGCTGACTTTGTTTACATTTATGTTTAGTTTATTAAGGTATGTGACAGCTGAAACAGCTGCTGCTTCTCCTCTGCACACCCCCTACCACTGACAAAATATCCTCAAAGGTATTAATTTTTTGTTAGGTGCTATAAAATGCTATTTCCAAGATCATATGCATATTTAGGGTTGCAGGAGAAATGCAAACTATTTAAACCTAGATATGACTGGCAAATACAGTATTTCAGTATTTAGTCCATTATAACATTAATAATACACAAGTCTACAAACAAAACTACAATCTATCTGACTTTGTCTAACAATTTGTCATACTGCCATGCTGGAAAATCTGCATTTTTCTTTATGCTGATAAAAATTGATGCCTTAAAGGCAAAGATGGAAAGGCAGAAACAAGATGAAAACATTCACTGTCCTGTCATTTGAAGCAGTGTTTTAACTAAAATTGCTGGGTGCTTGACAACAAGAAATAATAAAAAAAATTTAAATGCATAATAAAAAATATTTTTTATGATTCATTGTCTGGACAGCAGTTGGAGTATTGTGTTCAGTTCTGGTCGCTATGCTGTAGGAAGATGAGATTGGGGAGAGAGAGAGAGAGAGAGAGAGAGAGTGCAGAAAAAAAATTCACAAGGATGTTGCCTGGAGTGAGGAGCTTGCATTGTAAAGAGAGATTGGATAGGCTAGGACCATTTGCCCTGGAGCATAGAAGGCTGAGGGTGACCTTGTAGAGGTTTATAAAATCAGAAGGGGCGTAGATAGTCACAGTCTATAGTGTAGCAATTAATGTAACGCTATTACAGCGCCAGCGACCCGGGTTCAATTCCCGCTGCTGTCTGTAAGGAGTTTGTATGTTCTCTCTGTGTCTGCATGGGTTTCCTCCGGGTGCTCCAGTTTCCTCCCACATTCCAAAGATGTACAGGTTAGGAAGCTGTGGACATGCTATGTTGGCGCCGGAAGTGCGGCGACACTTGTGGGCTGCCTCCAGAACACTCTACGCAAAAGATGCATTTTGCTGTGTGTTTTGATGTACATGTGACTAATAAAGAAATCTTATCTTCTTGTTCCCAGGCTAGGGCAGTCTAAAGCTAGAAGGTATAGGTTTAAAGTTAGAGGGGAAAGATTTAAAGGGGACCTGAGTAGCAAGCCTTTCACACAGGGTGGTGGATATATGGAATGAGCTGCCAGAGGAAGTGGTAGAGGTAGGTACAATGACAACATTTAAATGACATTTGGACAGGTTCATGGATAGGAAAAGTTGAGGAATATGGGGCAAATGCAGGCAAAGAGGACTAACTTAGGCACCCTGGTCGGCGTGGACGAGTTGGGCCGAAGAGGTTATTTGTGCTATATGATTCTATGGCTCTACAATGTATAATGTGATTGGTCCTGCAGTGAAGTAGTCATGATGCAGGTTAGTGACATTGCATAGTTTTTGTGCAAGGGCAGCATTGCAACCAGTAGTGTCTTGGCTCTGTTAACACTTGCTGGTTCTCAAACAAAAGAGCTGCTGCAGCCACTTAAGATTTTCTTTATTAGTCACATGTACATCAAAACACACAGTGAAATGCATCTTTTTGTGTAGGGTGTTCTGGGGGCAGCCCGCAAGTGTTGCCACGCTTCTGGCATCAACGTAGCATGCCCACAGCTCCTAACCCGTATGTCTTTGGAATGTGGGAGGAAACAGGAGCACCCGGAGGAAACCCATGCAGACACAGGGAGAACATACAAGCTCCTTATAGACAGCGGCAGAATTGAATCTGAATTGCTGGTGTTGTAATAGCGTTATGCTGACTGCTGCGCTACTGTTCCGCCCCTACGCTACCGTGCCTGTCCACTCTGACTTGCCACTCAATTTTTGGACTTTTGGGCAATTTTCGCCTTTTTATTCTGCTATTTTGTCACCTTGTGTGGTGTTGCTCTATTTCTGGAAACCTCTGGCTGCACATAAACTTTTTAATAAAAAAGTATAATGCTTCCATCTCCTTCCCTATTTTATGTCAATAAATTGCAGAGTCTCGGTGTGTGTGCCAGATGGATGCAAACTCTATTTAATAATTTCACTGAAACACGTACAGCAGCAGATTTGGCCACAATATTTCTTTCTCTCCTGCCCTTCTGCCTTCTGCATCTACATGTCTGGCCCTTGCCTTCACACCTGATTTATTGCTTATGGATGTGATATGGAATGTAAATTGCAACAACACCTAGAGCAATAGTGTCCAGGAGAATTGGTATTTTGTTGAGGCAGTCGTCAATCAAATAATTTGGTGTGCTTGTGTTACACTGGATGTCAAAATTATTGTTCATTTTGCACACAATTTGCATTGTTTGCAGAGGAGTAAATTACACAAATATGATCATTATTGTTCATCTAGCTATGCTGATAAGCAAACTGAGCCTGTAGGTGTTACTTAGAGCAGATTTGTACAGGAGTGCAGTTGGTGCTGTGATTGCAGACTATTGCAAGTGGTAGGATTGCCTTGCAGCAAGTTAGCTGGAACTATCACTGGTTACCAACATGAATTCCCAATTAGCAGAAAAATAATTGTGCCCTTTATTCCCTTTTCCAGTGGTGTTTGCTAATTTCAGGGGTTTTACGGAATTACTCACCGATGTGATAATGCCCTATGGCGTACTGATGCCTTAAATTCTGAACAGGTGTTTTCCAGCTGCTGATGACAGGAGACAGGAATATGCATAAAACCAGCTGGTATTACAATGTTGTGTATTCCTCCTAATAGGATATGTTCGAAAGGACTTTAAAATAGCATAACTATGTTCAGTTCATGGAAAAATAACAATGGCAGTTCTAAATTTCAAAGCAACAGAATGGAACTTTTACTTGGGGAAAATTGTCAGCATTTCATTGGTGTAATTTAACAAAAACATGTTAAACACAGCAATCATAATTTTGTAGGAGTGAACAAAAAGCTTTTATTCATGTAGATGTTGCTACCAACACAAGTTTATTGCCCATCCCTAACTTCACTTTGAAGGCAGTAGTGAGCTTCTTCGTGAATTGCTGCAGTTCTTCTAATGAAGGTATTCCTACAATATTGTTGAATATTGTTTTCCAGGATTTAGACCCATTGAAGATGAATGTTCACCGTTTTAAGTTGGGATTGTGTGTGACTTGAGGAAGATCCAGATAGCTCCAATCCAGGCAACATCCTGGTGAATCTCCTCTGGTCCAGATGAAGGGTCTCAACCAGAAACATTGACTGTCCATTTCCTTCCACAGATGCTGCCCGACCTGCTGACTTCAAATCCTTCTATAGCAGTTGGTGAATTTCAACTTGTTTTGTGCACCAGATTTATTTATTTAGAGTTTTAGTGATTATGGAACTACAGGATTGGTGCAAAACCCTGTAGGTGGAATTCTTTCTTTTGCTAAAGGAAATCTGCCATCCTTGCCTAGTCTGGCTTGTATATGACTCCTGACTCGCATCAATGTGGTGGACTCTTCACTGCCTTCTGAAGTAGCTAAGCAACCTATTCATTAGGGGTAGACAGTAAGTGCCACATCCCTTGAATGAAGTTTTAAATAAAAAATCCTATGTGAACTTTCTTTAAACCACCTGGGTCCTTTCCAGGCAACTGATGGATGAGGCAAGCAAAATCAATTTATGTAATTACTGTGCCAGCATCAGCATAGATGAAAATTAAATCCCATTTACCTTCCTTCGAAGTCTTTGATAGGTATATACCACTTTCCTCTGTCTAATATTTAATTTATTTTATTTTAATACTTCATCCTACTTCTCCCTCATATCCCCAGTGTTGTTCTGGTCACCATACAGAGTAGGATATTAAATTGAAATGAGAGTTCCATTTAACCCACCCTTCACAGATTATTTGTTTTTACCTGATACTGATAACGGGCCAACAAGCTCTTGAGAGAATACAGTAAATTCTTTCTGATTGCCAGTATTGATCCAAAAAACGTTTATCAGACTTCACCATTCAAACTTGGGTGTCTGTCATAACAAGTCCTTATTTGTTGGTCCAGAATTGTGGGTGCCTCATCCTATTACTAATGTTGAACCTGCAATCACTGAGTAATTATTCATTCCAGCTTTTTAAATAAAAGCATTAAATAGCATCATCTGCTACTATCTAGAATCTGTTCATGTATCCTGAACCTGAAGATGAGAGAGCAACAGCACATTCTTTGAATCCTGCTTGAATTTTGTCCATTTGAATTTTATCCTTTGGTTCAGTAACTGGATGTTATTCACATAATCCATTCATCTCACTTTTCAAATGTCATAAATTATAACCCCTTTTTTCAATCTTTCACTAACGCAAGCCTCCTGCTGGAAGCTGTCTGGCACATGCTATTTATCATCATCCTAAATTGCGAGTGTTTTGATTCTTTTTGTTTTTGAAAAAAGACCAGCAAAACATTTTTAATATCTCAGTGACAAATGTGGCAGTTTCCTAATATGGGGTCTACCACATGGTGGCAGTCTTCTTGATTGATATTCCTGATCCCTCTGAAGAAAATGCTTGCTTAACCCGTACAAAAGAAATATGAAACAATCGATAAGGTGCTTTGTGCCTTTCATTTGTATTGCTACTCATCTGACATCTAGTGTTGCATGAATGGAAATTTCTTCCAGTGAAATGTTGCCTTCAATCTCTGTCACAAATTCACTTTCTAACCACTGACTCTATCTTCCTCAATGGCTACTGCCTTGGGCTGAACCAGACTATCTGCAACATAGGTGTCATGTTGGACTCTAAGGTGATCTTTCAGTCCTTGTTTTGTCTTTACCAAAACTTGCTAATTGCACGTCTATAAGGTTGCCTGTGTCCATTTCAGTGTCAGCCCCTAGGTTTGAACATAAACATTCAGCATTTTATTTCTGCTCTGCATTAAGTCAGATCAGTGGTGATTTTTAGTTCATTGCCACTTTTCTCCACTAACCTCATGTCCTTAGATTTCCTTAATATCTAAAATCTCTCAATTTCTGACAAAACTGGTCTGTGGGTCGAGAATTTTAAAGATTCACCACCTCAGTGAAGAAATTTCTCTCGTACTGAAAGGCCAGCCCCTCATTCATGCTGCTTGGAATCTTTTTATTCAATGAAAATAAGTATACAAATGTAACCTGTTATTCCCTTCATGCGTGAAATGCAGAAAAAGCAAGTCAGAATAACAATTTCCCAGGGTACCTTCAAAAACTGCAATAAACTGGTGGAATTTTTTGCACTGTATGAAGTCACCTTCCTTTTCTATAATAACTTTTTGCAGAAAAATACTTCAGTTATAAGCTGTTTAATTATTATCCTAGTTACTCGTCAGAAAACCAGAAAAGTGGTCTGGCAGAAAGTGGTTCAGATTAGAGGAAAAGGAGGTGGGGGGCAGTGGATTGCAAAAAAAAACCTTAGTGGTGCAATTAAACAAGCTCTAATAAGAATATAATGCAATGCAGAAAAAAATGTGATACTTGCAAAACAAATACACTTCTGTGTATTCCATCAAAACTGTATGTTGAACATTGTCACGTGTTTCAGTGTAGCAGGAAAATGAATATCTATTGTATTATAGAGTATTTCATTAGCAGTTGTAAATATTGCTTGAAGTTTAAATAATTTGCTTCTCTGAAATTTTTAGACACTGTTATTTTAATATTCTTGACAATTTTAAATATAGGCAGCCAGCAGCCTTGATCTGTACACTGTTTTAATATCAATTCTAGTGACTTGAGCTGAAATGTATAGACTGATAATACCCTGTAGTTTGAGGGGTCTTATTTTTGATGAGACCTTTAATCAAAACCTAACTTGCTCTCTAAGGTGGAAGTGAATGATCCTAAGCCACAATTTCAAAACAGGATATGGGTGTTATCCACCAGTGTTTTTCCTAATATCAATTTCACTACAAAATATTTTCAGGTCATTGTCACATTGCTGTTTATGCAAGAGAACTAGGTGCAAATTGGTTGTTGCATTTACTATGTTGCAAAAGTGACTGCACTTCAAAAGTGCTTGAATGGCTGAAGTATATTGGGATGTTCTAAAAGAGATGAGCTATATAAATGAAGCTTTCCCTCTAATCCCTAGGGACCATTTCTGTAATTACCTTATAACAACACAGAACAAAGTAATTCAGTCCTTGAGATCCATGGCAGCGATCCCATTAGACCCAATGTCTCTTTCTTATTTCCCTGCATTCCTGTAACTTGATCTCTCTTGCATGTCCATCAATTCCCCTTAGATTCTTTTTGTCATTTAGCATACAAAGGAGTAATTTACAGTAACTAATTAGCCAACCAGCACGTCATTGAGATGAAACTAGACTACTTGGTAGAAACCTGCAGTCATGGAGAAAATGGACTAACTCTGCTCAGACAGCACTTGAAGTCAGGATCAAACCTGGATCCCTGGAGCTGTGAGGTTGCAGCTCTAACTGCTGCATCACGTGCCACCTGACACATCCAACAAACCAAATAGATTAAAATTGTTGCTGATTAATTCTTAGTGACCTAAATGAAAATATAATAGACCTGAAAGTGGTTATAATTTCATTGTTTTATTTAAAATTGATATTGGTTTACTGTTGTCAAATATACTGAGATACAGTGAAAAGCTTTTGTTTTGCATGCCATCCATACAGTGGCATGCAAAAGTTCTGGTCAAAATTTCTGTTGCTGTGAATAGTTAAGTGAGTAGAAGATGAACTGATCTCCAAAAGTCATAAAGTTAAAGATGAAACATTCTTTTCAACATTTTAAGCAAGATTAGTGTATTATTTTTGTTTTGCTTTGAAAATCCCCCAAACAAGAATTGAAAGACTCTTAGCTGGCTACAGCAAGCGTTTACAAGCTGTGATACTTGCCAAAGGGAGTGTTACTAAGTACTAACGATGCAGAGTGCCCAAACTTTTGCTTCGGGCCCTTTTCCTTTTTTGTTATTTTGGAACTGTAAAAGATGGAAATAAAAAGTAATCTTAAAATATTAAAAAAATGTGTCATCTTTAACTTTATGCCTTTTGGAAATCAGGTTATCTTTTACTTGCTTAGCTATTCACAGTAACAGAAATCTTCACCAGGGTGTCCAAACTTTTGCATGCCACTGTAATTACATTGAAGTAGTGAATAGAAAACATAACGCAAAATATAGTGTTGCAGTTGCAGAGAAAGTGCAATGCAGGTAGATTAATAAGGTGCAAGGGCCATGATGAAGTAGATTGGGAGATCAAGAGTTCTTTTAGCATAAGGGTTCCATGCAGGAGTCTGATAATAGTGGGCTAGAAGCTGTCCTTGAGTCTGCTGGTTCATGCTTTTGGGCTTTTTGTATCTTTTGCCCGACAGGAGAGAGGAGCTGGGAGTGGTCCTTGATTATGTTAGCAGCTTTCCTGATGCAGTGGGAAATTTATTCTGAATATCCATTGATTTTGCGCAACTGTTTTTCAATCTACTAGGTATTCTCTCTTTGGAAGCAGGGGTTGGGGTCAGTACTCTACTTTGTTGATGAGATAATTAATAATATTAAGAGGTAATATGTTCCAATTCCCAGGATTATGGTACCTAATTTTTTTAAGTATGTGAACTGTTCCATCCAACTTGCTAAAAAAAGTTTGCTTTTATTATTTAAACTACAGATTCTGTGCAAAAACTGTATAGAATTAACATGGATTCCCAAAACAGATACAGTGATGAAGACAATACAGGAGATTCAGAAGAAGGAAGAAGTGTGTACTCTGGAGCTAGCACACAAAGAAAGTTTGTGACAAATGACAATAAAAAGAAAAGCAAACCAACTCGACATAGTGGGAGTACTATGGGAGATCAAGAGAAGAGCAAAAATGTGGACTATGATAAGAGTAGTGACTCCTATTATTCAGATGACTATGATAATTCATCATATATGTCTGATCCTTATTGCTCAGAAAACTCCAGATCTAGAACACCTAGTCCAAGGAGAAAGGGACAAGTAAAACAAAAGGCTAGTAGTTCTATCCATGATCGAGGTAAGCTTATTTATTTTATTTGTAAATGTATATTTGAAATAATTTTTGAGAAGAAAACTAAGAATCTTAGCAGAAGATTAACCCTGAAGAACAATTTAGACTCTGCAATCCAACACACACATTCTAAATTAGTAGATAATTTCAGTACTTGCAGATATTTCTTTGCATCAGAATAGCATTTACTTGAGATACCCCAAAATTAATTATATTTCAATTGGATAACTGTATTAATAGTTTGGTGTTGGCTCAGTTCCCATTCTTGCCTCTTTCACTGTATAATCTAGGGAGCACCAGTTCCGAATTGAGGATCTGCTGCATTGTCTAAATTGCTTCCTTTCGGGTGAGGCATTTAATCAAATCTCCAGCTCTTGTCTGAATAAGAAAGTTGTGAGTTCAAGCTCCACTCTAGAGACAAGTAGAGCTCAAAAAGACAGGCTGACAATTGTAGTGTAGTACTGTCACACCTTTGCAAATGCTACCTGTTGGATAAAATGTTAAAGCAAGGCCCTTGGATGTAAGTAAAATAAGTTTAGAGAGTATTTTTGAAATTTTGTCCAACATTTATATTATCATAAATGCTGTGGAAACTAAGTTTTTTGATTAGTTGACTCAATGTTGTTAGTAGTATATGGCCATACACACTTGTTGCAATGCTTCCACATTGCATTGATCCTGCTCTTCAGAAAGTAAATAATTAACTGTAAATTGGATGTCTAAATAGGTGCTAAATTCCTTTACTTTGGTTAACAAAACAAACTTATGTAAGATTCATAAGAGTTGTATTTTCAAATGGAGCGAGAGCAGGAGAGTTTAGAAGAGGTAGGTCTCATGGCTTGCTTGTGAGTTTCATTTTACAGGAATTTTAATAGAGGCAAGTTTGCTAATTGTTAGTTAATTTTAGGTAAGTAACAGCAGCCAATAAAAAGAAGGTAGGACCAGGCTGGAGCAGCCATTTTGGAGGTGCCATTGTGAGAGTGGGCTAGTGGAGTAGTGGGAAGATGAGGCTTTGGCTCAAGGGGCTTTGGCGTGAAGAGACTGAGTAAGTGGCCCGGGTGTTGGGAGTGAGAACAGATATTTAAAAAAGCTTTGACGAGGAGGCACAGGTAAGAACAGGTAAGGTTTTATATTGCTGTTGATCTGTAGTACTTGATTAAGTGTCGGAAGGATGGTTGCAAGATGTGGGAAGTCGGAACTGGGCGGTCTTCGTGATGACTACATCTGTGGGAAGTGCATCTAGCTGGAGCTCCTGACAGACTGGGTCAAGGAACTGGAGCTGGATTTGGATGTACTCAGGATCATCCGGGAAGCTGAGAGCATTATACATGAGACTTTTACTGAGGTGGTCACATCCAAGGTACAGACTTCAGATAGATTGGTGACTACCAGGAAAAGTAAGGGCCATAGGCAATCATTACAGGGTTCCCCTATGGCCATTCCCCTCATTAACTGTTGAGGGGTGTGTTCTTTCAGGGGCTAGCAGCAGTAGTCAGGTCTCTGACACTGTGATCGGCTCTGAGGCCCAGAGGGAAAGGGTGCAGTCGGGCAGGGTGATAGTGATAGGAGGCTCGATAGTGAGGGGGACAGACAGGAGATTCTGTGGCTGCAGAAGAATCACCAGGATGGTGTATTGCTTCCGGGGTGCCAGGGTCAAGGATGTCTCCGAGCAGCTGCAGAAAATTCTCAAGGGGGAGGGCAAACAGTCAGAAGTCGTTGTATGTGTTGGTACAAATAATATAGGTAGAAGAAGGGATGATATCCTGCAGAATAAGTATTGGGAGTTAGGTATTGGTTAAGAATACGGACCTCGAGGGTAGTGATCTCTGGAATACTCCCAGTGCCATGTGCTAGTGAGGTCAGAAATAGAAGGCACAAAAAAATTCTATAGAAGGATAGACCAGATGAATTTGTGGCTGAGGAGCTGGTGCAGTTGGCAGGGATTCAGGTTTTTGGACTGTTGGGATCTCTTCTAGGGTAGAGGCGATCTGTACAAGAGGGACGGGTTGTACTTGAACCAGAGAGGGACCAATATCCTTGCAGGGAAATTTTGCCAATGCTACATGGGAGGGTTTAAACGAGATTGGCAAGGGAGTGGGACTCTGAGCTGGAGCAAGTCGTGGGATAAAGCAGTATCCAGTGAGAGCAAGTTCAGTAATCAGAATAGCCAGGGACACAGTAAAGGCAGGAAAAGGAATACTTGGTTAAACTGCATTTATTTCAATGCACGAGGTTTAACAGGTAAGAATGACGAACTCAGTGTGGATTGGCTCTGAGGACTGGGATGTTATAGCCATAACAGAAACATGGCTGAGAGAAGGGCAGAACTGGGTGCTTGTTATTCCAGGATACAGATGCTACAGGCATGTCAGAAGTACAGGTAAGTGAGGAGAGGGTGTTGCCTTTTAAAGGGAGGATGCAACAGTAGTACTTAGAGATGATATTCTTGGGGGCTTGTCCAGTGAGGCCGTATGGGTAGAACTTAGAAACAAGAAGGGGAGGGTCACTCTAGTGGGGCTGTATTTAAAACTCCAACCACCCCCCCCCCCCCCCCGCCCCAGTAGTTAGCAGAACCTTGAGGAACGGGTGTGTAGAGAAATTGCTCATAGTTGAAAGAATAATAGGGTTGTATTAGTGGGAGATTTTAACTTCCCCGGTATTGACTGGACTACCCAGAGTGTTAAGGGCCTGGATGGAGTGGAATTTGTAAAATGTGTTCAGAGATGTATCTGGAGTCAATATGTAGAGGGACCTACTCAGGAGGGTGCAATACTCAACCTCTTGGGAAACGAGGCAGGACAAGTAACTGAAGTGGCAGTCAGGGAGCACTTTGGCTCTAGTGACTGTAATTCTATTAGTTTTAAGATAACGATGGAAAAGAACAGGACAGGTCCATAGGTTAGGGTCCTAAACTACAGCTGGGCTAATTTTGGGGGAATTAGGCAGGATCTGGCAGAGGTCGATGGGTGAGCCTGTTTGAGGGAAAGGAACGAATGGCAAGTGGGAGGCTTTTAAGATGTGATATCAAGAGTCCAGAAGCAGTGTGTTCCTGTTAGAGTGAAGGATAAACCTGGCAGGTTTAGGGAACCTTGGCTGATGAGGAATATTGAGGCTCTGGTCAAGAAAAAGAAAGAAGCATACATTGGGTTTGGGGGGGTGGGGGGAGAGGAACGAGTAAATCCCTTGACTAAAAAGATTAAGAATACACATAAGAGGGAAATTAGGAGGGCAAAGAGAGGAATTAGGAGGGCAAAGAGAGGGTATGAGATGGATCTGACAGGTAGGGTTAAGGAAAATCCCAACAGGTTCTATAGTTATATTAAGAGTAAAAGGGTGGCTAGGGAGGGAATAGGTCCCCTTGGAGATCAGCAGGGCTGCCTATGTATTGAGCTGCAGGAGGTGAGTGGGATTTTGAACAAATATTTCTCCTCTGTGTTTACTGAGTAGAAAATCATGGTTGCTCGAGATGAGGGAAACAAGTGGTGATGTTTTGGAGGACATTTGTATTACCAGGGAGGAGGTATTTGCAGCCTTGCAGTGCATTAAGGTGGATAAATCCCCAGGGCCTGACTGAGTCCATCCTCGGACTTTGTGGAAGGCTAGAGAAGAAATTGTAGAGGAGCTTACGAAGATATTTGCTTCATCGTTAGCCACTGGTGAAGTTCCTGAAGGTTAGAAGGTGGCTACTGTTGTTCTGTTGTTTAAAGGGTAGCAAGGACAAGCCAGGGAACTACAGGCCGGTCAGGCTGATGTCAGTAGTGGGGAAGTTACTGGAGGGAATTCTGAAGGACAGGATCTACCAGTGTTTGGATAGACAGTATGATTAGGAGGAGTCAGCATGGCTTTGTGCGTGGAAAGTCATGCTTGACAAATCTCTTAGAGTTATTTGAAGAGGTAACCAAAAAGGTAGATGTTAAGGCAGTGGATGTTGTCTATTTGGACTTTAGCAAGGGCCCTTCACAAGGACCCTCATGGTAGGCTGGTCTGGAAGGTTAGGTCACATAGAAACCAGGGAAAACTCGTTAGGTGGATTCAAAATTGGCTCGGGGTAGGGAGCAGAGGGTGGTGGTTGAACGTTGTTTCTTGGAATAGAGGCCAGTGACTCGTGGTGTGCCACAGGGTTTAGTGTTGGGATCCTGTTATTTATTATTTATATGAATATGATTTAGATGCAAATGCACAAGGCTGGATCAGTAAGTGTGAAGATGAAATGAAATTAGGTGATGCTGTTTGGTGAAGAAGGTTATCATAGATTACAGGGGGATCTTGATCAGTTAGAGAAGTGGGCTGAGGAGTGACAAATGGATTTCAATACAGATAAGTGTGAGGTGATGCATTTTGGAAAGTCAAACCAGCATAGGACTTGTACTGTGAATGGTAGGGCACTAGGGAGTGTAATGGAACAGAGACCTAGGTGTACAAGTGCACAGTTCATTGAAAGCAGCATTACCAATAGAAAGGGTGGTGATAAAGTGTTTAGCATTGAGTATAGGAGTTGGGACATTATGTTGCAGTTGTACAAGTCATTGGTGAGGCTGCACTTGGAGTACTGTGTACAGTTCTGGTCACCCTGTTATAGGAAGGATGTGGTTAAACTGGAAAGAGTGCAGAAAAGATTTACGAGGATGTTGCCAGGACTAGAGGGCCTGAGTTATAGGGAGAGGTTGGCTAGGCGAGGTCTTCATTCCTTGGAACGTAGGAGAATGAGGGGTGACATTACAGAAATGCTTAAAATGATGAGAGGCATAGATAAGATGGATGGTAACAGTCTTTTCCCCAGGCTAGGGGAGTCCAAAACTAAAGGGCATAGATTTAGGTTGAGAGGGGAAGGACTTAAAAGGGACCTGAGGTGTGACTCTGAGGTGTGACTCTTAAAAGGGACTCTCAGGTGGTGAGTATATGGAACGAGCTGCCAGAGGAAGTGGTTGAGTCAGGTGTAATAGTATCACATAAGAAGCCATCGGAGGGGCAGGGCTTAGAGGTATGTGGAGTGGGCCAAATGTAGGAAATTGGGATTAGCTGGGTGGGCACCATGGTTGACATGGACATGTTCGGCTGAAAGGCCTGTATCTGTGCTGTATTGCTCCATGACTCAATTAATTCAAATGTTATTTCTAAGTTTTGATAATGTACGATTTTTCTGAATCTTTGCAAGAGCCATTGTTTACTATGTAAGCTTAAACTGTTCTTTTGCAATCCATTATTATTTTCCAAAAATATTAATGCGTCTTTTATTTTGTAAATAGGATAGCAAGAGCAATGTGCAAATGTGTAATCTTTCTCTCTGGACTGTTTGTCTGTCTGAATAATTCACGGGTTTCACTGTCAATTGGATTTGTGTCAGGAAGTGTAACGAGGTATACGTTTCTTGTTTGCTCTGCTGCAAGTAACAAAATCAAGCCATAGTTATTAGTAGTAATAGTGTTACATCACAACCTCTCACTCCCCCTTTGCCCACCTTTTCCAGCTATCCCTCTCCCATGACCTCCCCCTCTCCTCCAAGTAAAGTTTGGTATTTAAAATGTGTCATTTTAAGGCTTCTCTTGTGATTGCTGATCTGGGGAAGCATATCCTTCCCTCTCACTTTGTCTGATCAGAATTAATCAAGGGAAAAATAACCCATTTTAGGGGTCAATCCAATGGAATGGCCAGGTAGAGTAGCTCAATATAAAGGTAGTACTGACTAATCCAAGATGAACTTTAACGTGTTTTAATATTTTTGGACTAAAATTGTTCATTTTAACTCCTTAGTGATGCTTACTTGTTAGTTTTCCTATTTACGTGGAAGTGTTTGAAGTTGAGCAAAGCTAGGCAACATTGGATAGAACGGTCCATTCATACATTCACATGGGCGTGTTAAATTCACTGCTTACTTACGTATGATGAGCGTTTGTCGGCTCTTGGACTGTACTCACTGGAGTACAGAAGAATAAGAGGGGACCTCATAGAGACATTTAAAATGTTGAAAGGACTGGACAGAGTAGATGTGGCTAGGCTGTTTCCCTTGGTGGGTGAGTCCAGGACCAGAGGGCACAATCTTAGAATTAGAGGGTACAGGTTTAAAACAGAGATGAGGGGTAATTTCTTTAGCCAGAGGGTGGTGAATTTGTGGAATTCCTTGCCACATACAGCAGTGGAGGCCAGCTCATTGGAGGCATTTAAGGAAGAGATAGATAGATATCTAAATAGTCGGGGTATCAAGGGATATGGAGATAAGGCCGGAAATTGGGGTTAGAATAGTGTGGTTTTTTTGCGCCCCCCCCCCCCCACCCAATTTCTCATTTCTTTTCTTTTTTCCCTTTTCTTTGGAGCAGACTCGATGGGCCGAATTGCCTACTTCTGCTCCCTTATTTTGTGATCTTGTGATTGTTTCTGGCTTTGGTCACTAATGTGCATCAAGCCTAGTTACTGCAAATTTGGAGAAGCAAATATGAAAGGTTTAAGATGTACTATTGCATGGGCTCCATGTGTCTCCTCTATTCGTATATTACAATGGTTTGCTTATTGTTTCAAATTAGCTGAAGTATGAACAGGGCTTCCATTCTCTTGACTATCATGTTAATGCAAATATTGTTTTGGATTACACAGACAATGGTTACAGCAGTACTGATTTAGAAAGAAAGTGTCCAGAATCCTATAAAATAAAGAAGGATAGGCAGAGAAGACAGTGAACTACTAACCTGTTAGCCTAACGTCATTAGTTGGGAAAATGTTGGAATCTGTAATGGAGGCTGTGATACTTACATAGTTAGAAAATAATTGAGCACAGTCAGCATGGATTTATGAAAGGAAAATTATGTTTGACTTATCTATTTGAGTTCTTTCAGGATACAGCAAGTAGAGGAGATGAGGGGCAACCAGTAAATGTGGTATATTTGGATTTTCAGAAGTTTTCAAAAAGGTGACCTGCAGAAGGTTGGGGAACAAGTTGGAACATATCCATTTGGAAATAATAGGTTAGCATGGATTGAAAGTTGATTAACATAGGGGGTGGAAAAAAAGTAGTAATAAATGGGTCCTTCTCTGGTGAGTAGGCTGTGACTCGTAGATTATCGCAATGGCTGGTGCTTGGGGCCCCAAACTATTCACAATGTATATTTGCTTGAGGGAAACAAACATAACATTTCCAAGTTTGCTGATGACATAAAACTAAGTGGGAATCTAGATAAAGATGAGAATGTAAAGAGTTTTATGGGGATGTAGACAAGCTGAGTGAGTGGGCCACAACATAGCATGTGGAGAATAATGTGAAAAGTGTGTGGTAAACTAGAAGTGTGTAGTTTAAAGAGTCCCAAGTGTCCTTGTACATAAGCCACTGAAAGCCAACATGAAGATACAACAAGCAATTAAGAAATCAAAGTCAATGTTGAGTTTATTGTCAAATGCACAAGTACAAGTTTGCACAAGTGCATTGAAAAACTTACTTGGGGCAACATTACAGGCATATCGCATCAGATACACAACATTCACAAGGGAAACATAAATCAAACATAAATTATACATAGTTTTTACAAGAAAGAACACAAATAGAACAACAAAGTACGTTGTAGTGCAATCTGGTCAGAATGTTACTATACTGAGGCAGTTATTAGGGTTGTGCAGGTTGGTTCAAGAGCCAAATAGTTGAAACGAAGTAGCTGTTCTTGAACGTGCTGTGGGACTTAAGGCATTATACCTTCTGCACAATGGTAGCTGCAAGAAAATGGCATGCTCCAGATGGTGGGGGTCTTTGATGATGGATGTTGCCTTCTTGAAACAGAAATAAGTGGTGTGTTGGCTTTATTGCAAGCAATTTGAGTACAAGAGTAAAAATTGTCCTACTGCAATTATATAGGGCCTTGGTAACAACATATTTGGAATATTGTGTGCAGTACTAGATACCTTATGCAGAAAGATGTACTTACTTTTGAAGTAGCCCAGCGAAAACTTGACTTGTTTCTGTTTGTCATATAAGGAGAGATTAGGCATCTAGAGTTTAATAGAATGAGAGGTGACTTGGAGATGCTCAAAAAACTTAGAAGTCTTGATGATAGAAATGTGGAGGATATTTCACCTGGCTCTGGAGTCTAGAGGATCACAGTCTCAAAGTGAAGGATAAGTAATTCAGGACTGAAATGGGAAATTTCTTCACTCAGAGGGTTGTGAATCTTTGGAATTCTCTCCCCTGGATTGGGCTGTGGAAGCTCAATCATTCATTGTATCCACAAAGATATTAGTTGAATCAGAAATAAGAGGAAAGTAATGTTGAGGCATGTGATCAGACATGAGCTTGTTGAGGGACTGAACAGTCTGCTCCTTTTCCTTTTTCTGATGTTTGGTAGGTCCTGAGAGGCTGGAGTGAGACACCGAAGAGGCTTGTCCTTTTCCCAAGTTTCCAGAGATGACTCTAACTACCAGAAAGCACATGTATTCTTATAGGAGAAAGGGAAGGGGGCACTTGCATGAAAATCAATGTTCTAGGAACTGTATCAATAACTAAAGCACTTAATTTTTGACAGAATAACAGAGGGAAATCCATATCCATTCATCTTATCATTATATCAACATTCATTAATTACCACAAAGAAAATTTTGAGATCTGAAATAAATTGCATTGAAATAATGGAGCAATTTCCTGTACCTCTGTGGATGGCTCAATATCATCACTGAGTCTGGTTTAACTCTTCTGCATCCTTATTTCATGCAACTTGACATTACAACCTTCACTGATCAATACTTTGTGCCTGTCTTTATAATGGCATATTCTTTATAATGTCTTTATAATGGTCTGTCTTTATAAAGACCTTAGCGGCAGGATTAAGGAAAACCCCAAGGCTTCTACAAGTATGTGAAGAGCAAGAGGATAAGATGCGAAAGAATAGGGCCCATCAAGTGCAGCAGTGGGAAAGTGTGCATGGATCTGGAAGAAATAGCGGAGGTATTTAATGAATACATCAGTATTCACTATGGAAAAAGATCTGGGGAATTGTAGTGTGGACTTGCAGCAGGCTGAAAGGCTTGAGCATGTAGATATTAGGAAAGAGGAGCTGCTGGAACTTTTGGAAAGCATCAAGTTGGATAACTCGCTGGGCCGGATGGGATGTACCCCAGGCTGCTGTGGGAGGCGATGGGAGGAGATTGCAGAGCCTCTGACTATGATCTTTTGCATCATCAATGGAGACAGGAGAGGTTCCAAGAAGATTGGAGGGTTGTGGATGTTGTTCCCTTATTCAAGAAAGGGAGTAGAGATAGCCCAGGGAATTATAGACCAGTGAGTCTTACCTCAGTGGTTGGTAAACTGATGGAGAAAATCCTGAGAGGCAGGATTTATGAACACTTGGAGAGGTGTAATATGATTAGGAATAGTCAACGTGGCTTTGTCAAGGGCAGGTCCTGCCTTACGAGCCTGATTGAATTTTTTGAGGATGTGACTAAACACATTGATGAAGGGAGAGCAGTGGATGTAGTGTATATGGATTTCAGCAAGGCATTTGAAAAGGTACCCCATGCAAGGCTTATTGAGAAAGTAAGGAGGCATGGGATCTAAGGGGACATTGCAATGTGGACCCAGAACTCGCTGGCTCACAGAAGGCAAAGAGTGGTTGTTGAAGGGTCGTATTCTGCATGGAGGTCGGTGACCAGTGGTGTACCTGAGGTACTGGGACCCTTACTCTTCGTGATTTTTATAAATGACCTGGATAAGGAAGTGGAGGGATGGGGTTAGTAAGTTTTGCGGATGACACAAAGGTTGGATGTGTTGTGGATAGTATAGAGGGCTGTTAGAGGTTACAGCAGGACACAGATAGGATGCAAAGTTGGGCTGAGAAGTGGCAGATGCAGTTCAACCCAGATAAGTGTGAAGTGGTTCATTTTGGTAGGTCAAATGTGATGGCAGAATATAGTATTAATGGTAAGACTCTTGGCAGTGTTGAGGATCAGAGGGATACTGGGGTCCGAGTCCATAGGACGTTCAAAGTGACTGCACAGGTTGACTCTGTGGTTAAGAAGGCATACGGTGTATTGTCCTTCATCGATCTGGGAACTGAATTTAGGAGCTGGGAGGTATTGTTGCAGCTATACAAGTCCCTGGTCAGACTGCACTTGGAGTAGTGCGCTCAGTTCTGGTCACCTCACTACAGGAAGGATGTGGAAGCCATAGAAAGGGTGCAGAGGAGATTTACAAGGATGCTGCCTGGAATGCGGAGTATGCCTTATGAAAGCAGGTTGAGGGAACTCGGCCTTTTCTCCTTGGAGCGACGGAGGATGAAGGGGGACCTGATAAAGGTATATAAGATGATGAAAGGCATTGATCGGGTGGATAGTCAGAGGCTTTTCCCCAGGGGAAATGGTGGCCACAAGAGGACATAGGTTTAAGGTGCTGGGGAGTAGATATAGAGGAGATGTCAGGGGTATGTTTTTTTTTACTCAGAGTGGTGAGTGCGTGGAATGGGCTGCTGGCAACGGTGGTGGAGGCGGATACGATAGGGTCTTTCAAGAAACTGTTGGATAGGTACGTGGAGCTGAGTAAAATAGAGGGCTATGGGTAAGCCTAGTAATTTCTAGGGTAGGGACATGTTCGGCACAGCTTTGTGGGCCGAAGGGCCTGAATTATGCTGTAGGTTTTTCTATGTTTCTATTCTATAATCGCTGATGAAATTCCTCTTTCTAGAGGTGATGCTGTTGGATGTACAACTTGGGTGAAACATACAAATGATTACAAAAAGTTGAACATGTTATCAAAAATCACAGATCCCAATTGAATTAGAATATTGCTTTCTTCTTATGGCCTACAGGCTTCTATACCACTTGACAGAGAGCCAGTCTGTGGCAAGGTTGGTGAATGAAGCTGCATGATGCCAGCATGATCTCTCCCTCCATCCTCCCTCTCTACCATGAATGAGGGACAAGGTGGGAGAAGATGAAGTTGGGGAGGACACTGAAGTAGATGATGTTTGGGGACATGGAACAAGAGTGAGAGAAATTAAGGAAGAAACTGGGCAAAAATGTTGTGCCTGAGCCTATCTGTATGTCTGTGCATGGAAGTATTTGCTAACAGCTGCTCAAACACACATCCATTTTTATGTGTGGTGTTAATGTTATGCAACAGAGCCTGTCTCTAGTTGTGTTAAACCTCATCACAACATGGAGCAAGGTCTTTGCTCTGTGTGGTGGCTGGTGTGCAAACCATTCTATGTTAAAAGATGTTGTGCACAAACAATTTCTGCTCTTCATGAAATTTGGGGCATGAAGTACCAGAATCCTCATGGACAGCCCTAACAGTGACTGGCATAAACATTGCTCTCAAAGCCTGGGAGCTTGGATGTTTTAACTTTGATATCATTGCCCTGAATGAGACGTGACAGACATGGTTCAAAGGATAAGGCAGTGGGTACTAAGCCAAAAGGGCACATTGGAAGAGAAACAGCATCTTCTAGGGCTAAGATCTGTTGTCAAGAATCTGGTGTTTTAAAATTACTCTAATGGATGAGTAACTGTGTCCTAATGGGATAAATGATATCTCACAACCATCTGGCTCATTCACAAAGCAGAACTTGTATGCAGCAGCCATCACTGCACATGCCACAACCTTGGACACTACTGATAAGGGCAAGGAGGATTTCTACTCTGACCTTCCCTGTCCTTCATTCCAGAGGTAGACATACTGGGTGACTTCAGAGCCAGGATTGGAAAAATTGTGAACTATTGGAAATGCATGATTTGTAAGGAGGGAGTTGGAGCACAATCCTGTTATCTCCGTCAGCCTGGCCCCAAAGCAATGGTGACAACAGAAACATTGCCTCAAGAAAATCATTGTCTAAGGCTTTGAGGACTCTGCAAATGACTATTCTCAGAGAGCAGAATACAGACAACCTGATGAACCCCAGCCGTCAGAAGCCATTGAATTTCCATGGAGTTGAGCTTACACTGAGGTGCACCATAATTTGCATCTGCAGTGAGTCGCTTGGCTTCTCTACCAGAAAACATCAAGATTGGTTTGGTGAGGGTGACTAAGTAATCCGGATCTAATTAACTGCAAATGTAATATATTCTTGGATTGAAACTCCCTCCAGAACTGTTTCTTTTGCACCTGAACATCGAGATCAAGCAAAAAACTTGTGACCTGAAGAACAGCTGATGGGTATGGATTCTTCAGTGTTTTCAAGACTAAGACCATTATAGTCCAAACACCCAAGGGCCCACCCTGCTGTGAGCTGAAAACAGAACTTAATGACAGCCGTCAGTTGAAGGATTACTTCGTCGAAATCTTCAACCATGACTCTGTCCTTGATATATGTGTCCATAATTCTGTTCTACAACAAATTAGCCAGTACAGCTTTGTCACCACCCTAACCAATGTGGCAAACTTTACATCTGTGACCATCTTCTACAAGGGAAACAAATCTGATAGAGGGAGATCTCCCTGCTGTTTGCCACAGGGAAGGTTATTGCCAGTGTCATCCTCCCAGTGGCTGAAGAGCTGTTTCCTGAATTGCATCGTATATTTCATCTATCTGGAGGCAAGCTGGAAGTGATTTTCACTGGGTGTCAATGACAAGATATAGGTAGGGAGCAGCATCAATCACTACACGTGGCCTCTTGACCAAAAAAATGCCTTTATTTTGTCAATTGAGAGGAACTCTGAAGCACTTTTCTCAAATTTTATTCCCCACGCAGTCATCTCCATTTTCTTTCTATTATGGTCTGCAAGCTGTGATCTTAACCAAAGTGTTCACAATAAACCCAATTTCATTATACACAGTGCAAGGCTGTGACCTTGCTCCAGCACTTTGCTTAGCCTTTCGCCACAAGTTTCCTACTGGAGCGTAGTTAGTCTACAGGAGAAATGTTGCCTCCAGTCAACTGTAGTCATTGAGCTGCAGTACACGAATTGTGGCGCAGGGCGAACTCCAAACTATCTCAATGTGTTCATTGAAGCTTATGGGAGAATAAGCCTAGCACCTAATTATACAAAAACAAAGAGTCGGGCTGCATTGTACAACAATGACAGTCAAGACAAGACCGTGAAAAACATGGAGCAATTCCCTAATCTCTGGTGTCATTCGCAACAAAGATAGATTGATGATGAAATTCATCATCACCTTCAGACATCATAGCCTTTGGCTGTTTGAAGAAAAGAATGTTTGAAGATCAAGACCTCTAGCAGTCACTTCAAAGCATTGGAGAGTTGGTATTGTTCTTCTCAAAATCTTCCAAACCCATTGATAGGATGTGTGTCCATCTATTCCAATGCCAACATCCTCAGCATTGGGGCTTTAATTATGTTGTTGGCTCTAATGGGCAGACTATGTTTCTTGCATACCCCAGGCAACACTCTGAAACAAACTCAACTCTGAGCACCATGATAGTAAGAGACCACTAGGAGGATAGAGGAAACAATTCAAGGATGTTCTCAGAACCTCTTTTGATGGGAATCCCTGGCTCATGATTGCTCAAATTGAAGGAGGAACATTCAACATGGTATTCAGAACTTCAAGTCCATTTGTCACGAGCACACTGAAATCTAGCTTAACTGGTGGAAGGAGCACACCACCTTGCACACTAATTGCCTGCCTCCCCCACAAGTACTTGCTGCTCCACAGTGGCATTGTTTGCAGGTTCCACTAAGGTTTCAATAATTTCAGAACCTATAGAATTTGGAGCCATTGGTCTCTTGAGCCTACACCTCCTTTTAACAAGACCACGGCTAATCTGAAACCTGAACATTTTCCCACTGTATAACTTGACTCCATGTGAGTGAAGAAATTTATTTTCCATTTCAGTCCTAAATGGCTTATCCCTTTTATTTTGAGATTGAACTCTGCTTCTAGATTCCTTAGTCAATGGAAATGTTCTCCCTGCATGATCCTGTTGAACTTTGAGTACTTGGTATATCTCAGTGAGGTCACCTCTCGTTCTACCCTTTAAACTCTGGAGAATATAGGAAGGGAGATTGGGTACACTACCTCTGGCAGATCTGCCACTCCAAGAACCAGCCTGGTGAATCTTCACTGTACCCCCTTGCAAGTGAGTACATTCTAAAGGTATTGAGACCAAAATTGTACATATTACTCCAAATGTGTTCTCAACAAGGCCCTAAGTATTTGTAGTAAGACAATTATCCTCTTGCAATAAAGGCTAACATAACATTTGCCTTCCTAATTGCCTTTTGCATCTGCATACAGGGCTTCAATGACTTGTGTGCAAGGAGACCCAGGTGCCTTTTGAACATCAACATTTGCCACCATTCTGTTTTTTTTCCCCCACACTAGTGGATAACAACACATTTTTCCACGTTGTTGTGCACCCTCATGTTGTTGCCCACTCTTGTCTAGCTTGTCTATATTCCTTCAAAACCTCTGTATTCTCGTCACTACTCTCATTCTCATTTAATTTTGTGTAATCAATGAACTTGGATGTGCTACAGTTGATCCCACCAACAAAATTGTCAATATAGGTTGTGAATAGTTGAGGCCCAGGTACCAATCCCAGTGGTATCTCACTCATCATTGCCTGCCAACTTGAGAGGCACCTGTGTGGGACTTGTATCAAAAATCTTTTGAAAACCCAAATACACTACATGCAAGTTCCTCTTCATCTGCTAGATGCATTCTCAAATAACTAAACTAAATGTTAAACATGATTTTGTCTTTTGCATATCCATGCTGGCTCTGATCACTTTTTTATTTTCTTATCGCTTTTATTTCACATTCTTTTATTATAAATTCTGATGTTTTCCCAGCTGCCAATTTCTGGCTAACAAGTCTGTAGTTTCCTATTTACTTTCTCCCTTCATTCTGAAATACTCCAGAATCTATTGTTATGGATTAGGTTACTATTGCTGAATGTCTCTAAGACATAGCTCAGGTGTGTGTGTGTGGCGTCACCACGGCAATGAGATAACAATGTGCTGACATTTGTTCGGAGAGTCAGAATCAAAGAAAGAGGGAGAGAGACACCCTGCCTGCTGGCCTCCATCAATGGATGAAAAACAATAACTGTGTCTGTCACTACAATCCATGTATGGATTTTTGGAATAATCCAGTGGAGTCCACTTTGTCGTTAACCTGTAGAAGGAAACAGGTATTTGTGTGGACGGCCACGTCTTGAATGCCTTTTCGGGGTGGCAGATACTTCGGAACAAAGGAATGGAGATCAGTGATTGAGGTGTCATTATGGGTTCCATCATGGAACAGTTGGATTTTGTAATTACACTTTCTTTTCTCTCTACATCTTCTCTTCAGTCAACGGTGGTTTCGCAGAAGCCTTTGTTCACGTTTCACCTCATGGCTTGCTGAACTGAACTTTGAGAACCATTCCTGGACTTGGAGTTTAGGAATTTGCCACACACACACTTTGGGTTTAGTTTTTGGGGTTAATGTTTGATATCTAACATTTTTACTTCTAACAATCTAACATTTTTCTTTTTCTTATTATCATAAGTAGTTATTAATAAAACAGTTTCTAACACTTGTACATGACTTGGTGTGTTTCTTTTGTTGCTGGTACGTAACACTATAGAATTTTGAAAAATCATAATCAGAACATCTGCCATCCTCAGCCACTTCTTTCAAAATGTTGGAATTTATCAGGTGGAGGGGGGAAGCTCAAAACTACTTTTTCAAGAACAATTGGGGATGGGCAATAATGAAAAAAACAATAGTAAAGTAATTAATTACATGGAGGAGTTGGCTAGAAAACTCACTGGGGACTAGGTAACAATCAACCAAGTGACCTTGTAAATTAGACTGTTCATTATGAGATACTCCATCTTCCTCTCATCAATAAAAGTACTTGATTATAAGCTGTTGAAAATAAAATTCAACATGATCACTGTGGAATATTATGAATTAGATAGGTTCACTTGTGTATGTGCCCCAAATGATTTTTTTTTGGTCAGGTATTCTATATGTTCTAAAAATAGCAATAAAACTACCTGGTTTGTAATTATTTTCCTATTTGCAGATAGAAAGTTTCATTTTTTTTAAGTTGTGGGTTCTCAGCCAATTTCCTTAAGAGGTGCAATTCATTCTACCCATGCTTTAAAAATTCTATATGCTCACCCATTTAAAAGCATATACTTCTGTTCATTCTGTCAGTTTGTGCTACACAAATAAATCTACTTGCTGGACTACAATGATTTAAGGGCCATCAGTTTGCTAATCTAAGTTAGAGGAAGTAAATGAAAGTTGGAGGTTAGACATATTTAAGACAAAGAATAACTGGAAAAATAGAAACCTGAAGAATATTTAACACTGCCTTGAGTAGATTCAGTCACTTGGAGCACATAATCAATGTCATGCTTGTGTGACAAGCACTGGCCCAATGAAGTTGAAACTGAAAGTCTAAGAAGAGTGACAAGTTGAATTTTGGAGCAGTTAAAAAAAAGAGGTGGTGGGGTGGGGGAGACAAAAACTGGTGGCCCAAACCCACACAAAGTGGAAGGGTCACAGTCTTGTGCGAAAGCCTTGGGTCAAGTTCACTGAAGCTAAGTAAGTGAAGTGACTTTCACCATGCTCAGCAAAGTTTATGACCTCTGTTACAGACTAGGGTACTATTGGTGAATGTCCCTTTAAGGTAGAGCATAGTGGTGTGTGTGTGTGTGTGTGTGTGTGTGGCGTGGTTACGACAACAGAAGATAAAGGACGTAATGACGTTTTTGAAGCAGTCAGTTGGAATCAGTTGGAGGAGAGAGAGACACCAGCCTGCTAGTTTCTCTATCGATGGATGAGAAACAGTAACTGTGTCTGTCACGACAATCCACGTATGGATTTTTGGAGTAATCTGGTGGAGTCCACTTTGTCGTTAACCTGTAGAGGGAAACAGGTATTTGTGTGGAAGGCCACATCTCGGATGCTTTTCGGGGTGGCAGATACTTCGGAACAAAGCAGTAGAGTTCACTTTGTTGTTGACCTGTAGAAGGAAATAGGTATTTGTGTGGACGGCCATGATTTGAGTGCCTTTCGGGGTGAGGCAGATGCGGTGGAGTGGTCACTGCTGAGTAGACATTGAGGTGTCGTATGGGTTCCAAATTTGGATTTCATAATTACTCTCTATTTTCTCTCTACATCTACATTTTTGTCTTCAGTCAATGGTGGTCGTTGAAGAAGCCTTTGCTCACGTTTCACCTTATGGCTTGCTGAACTTAACTTTAAGACCATTCCTGGACTTGGAGTTTGGGAGTTTGCCACACACACACTATGAGTTTAGTTTTTGGGGTTAATGTTTAAGATTTAACATTTTTACTTCTAACATTCTAACATTTTTACTTTTATTTTTCTTATTATCATAAGTAGTTATTAATAAAGTAGTTTTTAACATTTATTCATGACTCGGAGTGTTTCTTTTGTTGCTGGTTCATAACACCTCTTATCCTGAACATCCAACTAACTGGGGCTAAAATTGGAAAAAAGTTTAAATTGCTTTGTTTCAATCTAACAACTGCCAATGTTAACATTCTTGTTAATTTTGCTCCCTTTTTTACAAGGTAACAGTATTAGAAAATCTCAAATGAATATTGCTACTCAAATCAGGAGAAAAAAAACTCAAGTACTTTTCAAAACTAAGGAAAATAAGTTGAGTGAAAGCTTTTGTGTTTTTTGAGTTGAAAGCATGGGTGTTGGTGGTAAGGCAGAAGTACTTAATCTAGAGCAGCAGAGGTATAATGATTGAAAGAACTGTCACCAGTTGTAATGTTGAAGGAGGACTTGGCTTGGGGATAGGAACTAGGAGCAGGTGGACAGGGTTTGGGATAAAAATGGCCAGAAAGCAGAAGTCCCATGCAGAGTTGAACAGTTGGAGCACATTGCAAAAGTAGTGGAATTTTAATTGCACAAGTTAATGGCATTGTGAGAACAGAGGAGATGAAAGAATGAGATTCTTGGACTGAAGATAGCTGGCTCTGAATTAGTTGAAATTGTGGTGTGTGGAGTGAAAAGATGAATGAGAAGATCTTTGAAGAAACAATCCCAGATTGATGGAATCCAGTTTCAGCATTTGGAGTGCCCCCAAGAAGTAGGGGCAAAGAACAACATTTCAAGGTGGAAGAAAGTGGTGAAGCAATAAACCGTGTTCTACCTTGCATAGGCTATCAATGGATTAAGGTTGCAACTAACAGCAGACAATGGGAATGACTTTTGTTTCATTAAATTTGAGCTGAGTGAAATTTTGACGAATTCTGGACTTAGAGTTGGGCAGACACTAAAATGGGAGAGGAATTGTCATAAGGCTAATTAGTTTTTTTCTATTAATTTATGAAATGGTGAGGAACCTGTGTCGAACTGCAGCTCCTGAGGGACTGTGTTAGGGAACTGGAGGTGCAGCTCGATGACCTTCGTCTGGTCGGGGAGAGTGAGGAGGTGATAGAGAGGAGTTATAGGCAGGTGGTCACGCCAGGACTATCGGAATCAGGCAATTGGGTCACAGTAAGGAGGGGGAAGGGGAAGAGTCAGGTACTAGAGAGTACCCCTATGGCTGTACCCCTTGACAATAAGTACTCCTGCTTGAGTACTGTTGCGGGAGACAGCCTACCTGGAGAAAACAACAGTAGCAGTGTCTCTGGCACAGAGCCCGGCCCTGTGGCTCAGATGGGTAGGGAAGGAGTGAGGACGGCACTAGTGATAGGGGACTCCATAGTTAGGTGGGCAGACAAGCGATTCTGTGGACCATAGAACCATACATCACAAAACAGGCCCTTTGGCCCACCATGTTGTGCCGTCCATCAAACCACCCTCACACTATCTAACCCTTTCCTCCTGCATATCCCTCTATCTCACATTCCTCTATATGCCTATCCAACAAACTCTTGAACCTGTCCAATGTATCTGCCTCCACTACCACCCCAGGCAGTGCATTCCATTCACCAACCACTCTCTGGGTGAAAAACCTCCCCCTGACATCTGCCCTGAACCTCCCACCCATAACCTTAAAGCCATGACCTCTCGTCTTGAGCATTGGTGCCCTGAGAAGGAGGCGCTGGCTGTCTACTCTATCTATTCCTCTCAATATGTTATATACCTCTATCATGTCTCCTCTCATCCTCCTCCTTTCCAGTGAATAAAGCCCTAGCACCTTAAGCCTCTCCTCATATTCCATATGCTCTAATCCAGGCAGCATCCTGGTAAATCTCCTCTGCACCCTCTCCAACGCCTCCACATCCTTCCCATAATGCGGTGACCAGAACTGAACACAGTACTCTAAGTGTGGTCTAACTAGAGTTCTGTAAAGCTGCATATTCACTTCGCGGCTCTTAAACTCAATCCCACGA
The DNA here is from genome assembly GCF_009764475.1 of Pristis pectinata. Lineage (NCBI taxonomy): Eukaryota > Metazoa > Chordata > Chondrichthyes > Rhinopristiformes > Pristidae > Pristis > Pristis pectinata. Next base: position 25,947,910 of record NC_067414.1, on the reverse strand, counting down.
TTTATGAAAGCTAACATCCCATAGGCCTTCTTAACTGCTCTATCCACCTGTGAGGCAACTTCCAGTGAACTGTGAATATGAACTCCCAGATCCCTCTGCTCCTCTACACTGCCAAGTACCTTGCCATTTACCCTGTACTCTGCCCTGGAGTTTGTCCTTCCAAAGTGTACCACCTCACACTTCTCCGAATTGAACTCCATCTGCCACTTGTCAGCCCAGCTCTGCATCCTATCAATATCCCTCTAAGCTCCGACAGCCCTCCACACTATCCACAACACCGCCGATCTTAGTGTCGTCTGCAAACTTACTAACCCAGCCTTCCACCTCCTCATCTAAGTCATCTATAAATATCACAAAAAGTAGAGGTCCCAGAACCGATCCCTGCGGGACACCACTAGTCACTGCCCTCCAATCCGAGGGCACTCCTTCCACCACAACCCTCTGCTTTCTACAGGCAAGCCAATTCCTAATCCACACAGCCAAGCTTCCCTGGATCCCTTGGCCTCTGACCAAGGAAAGAAACTCGGAAGGTAGTTTGCCTCCCAGGTGCCAGGGTCCGGGATGTTTCGGATCGCGTCCAAGATATCCTGAAGGGGGAGAGAGAACAGCCAGAGGTCGTGGTACATATTGGAACCAACGACATAGATAGGGAAAGGAATGAGGTGCTGAAAAGAGACTATAGAGAATTTGGAAGGAAGTTGAGAAGCAGGACCTCAAAGGTAGTAATTTCCGAATTACTGCCTGTGCTAAGTGACAGTGGGTATAGGAACAGAATGAGGAGGAGGTTAAATGCGTGGTTGAGGGATTGGAGTAAGGAGCAGGGATTCAGTTTTCTGGATCATTGGGGCCTCTTTTGGGACAGGTATGACCTGTTCAAAGAGGACGGGTTGTACTTGAATCCCAGGGGGACCAACATACTGGCAAGGAGGTTTGCTAAGGCTATTGGGGAGAGTTTAAACTAGAATTGTTGGGGGGTGGGATCCGTACTGGAGAGACTGGGGAAGAGGTGTTTGGCTCTCAAATAGAGGAGGCTAGGAGTAAGTACCATAGTCAGGTGATAGAGAAGGGACGTGTTCAGATAGGCTTGAGATGTGTCTATTTTAACGCAAGGAGTGTTGTGAACAAGGCGGATGAGCTTAGAGCTTGGATCAATACTTGGAGCTATGATGTGGTGGCCATTACGGAGACTTGGATGGCTCTGGGGCTGGAATGGTTGATTCAAGTGCTGGGTTTTAGATGTTTCAGGAAGGACAGGGAGGGAGGCAAGAGAGGTGGGGGAGTGGCACTGTTGATCAGAGATAGTGTCACGGCTGCGGAAAAGGTGGACTTTGTGGAGGGATTGTCTATGGAGTCTCTGTGGGTGGAGGTTAGGAACAGGAAGGGGTTGATAACTTTGCTGGGTGTTTTTTATAGGCCGCCCAATAGTGACAGGGTTATTGAGGAGCAGATAGGGAAGCAGATGCTAGAAAAGTGTGAGAATAACAGAGTTGTTGTGATGGGGGATTTTAATTTCCCAAACATCGATTAGCATCTCCAGGCAGTGAGGGGTTTAGATGGGGTGGAGTTTGTTAGGTGTGTTCAGGAAGGGTTCTTGACACAGTATGTAGATAGACCTACAAGAGGAGAGGCTGTGCTTGATTTGATATTGGGAAATGAACCTGGTCAGGTGTCAGATCTCTCAGTGGGTGAACATTTTGGTGATAGTGATCATAATTCTATCTCCTTTACGTTAGCACTGGAGAGGGATAGGAACAGACAGGCTAGAAAGGTGTTTACTTGGAGTAAAGGGAATTATGAGGCTCTCAGGCAGGAAATTGGAAGATTAAGTTGGGAACAGATGTTCTCTGGGAAAAGTACGGAAGATATGTGCTAAATATTCAGGGGCTATTTGTGTGGAGCACTGCATAGACATGTTCCAATGAGACAGGGGAGTCATGATAGGATACAGGAACCGTGGTGTACGAAGGCTATAATAAATCTAGTCAAAAGGAAAAGAAAAGCATACAAAATGTACAGAGAGCTAGGTAATGTTAGAGATCTGGAGGAGTACAAGGCTAAAAGGAAGGAACTTAAGAAAGAGATTAGGAGAGCCAGAAGGGGACATGAGAAGGCCTTGGCGGGCAGGATTAAGGAAAACCCCAAGGCGTTCTACAAGTATGTGAAGAGTAAGAGGATGAGATGTGAAAGGATAGGGCCTATCAAGTGCAGCAGTGGAAAAGTGTGTATGGATCCGGAAGAAATAGCGGAGGAACTTAATGAATACGTCAGTATTCACCACGGAAAAAGATTTGGGGGATTGTAGTGGGGACTTGCAGCGGCCTGAAAAGCTTGAGCATGTAGATATTAGAAAAGAAGTGGTGCTGAAACTTTTGGAAAGCATCAAGTTAGATAAGTCGCCGGGACTGGATGAGATGTACCCCAGGTTGCTGTGGGAGGCGTGGGAGGAGATTGCGGAGCCTCTGACGATGATCTTTGCGTCATCGATGGAGACGGGAGAGGTTCTGGAAGATTGGAGGATTGCGGATGTCGTTCCCTTATTCAAGAAGGGGAGTAGGGATAGCCCAGGGAATTATAGACCAATGAGTTTTACCTCAGTGGTTGGTAAGCTGATGGAGAAGATCCTGAGAGGCAGGATTTATGAACATTTGGAGAGATATAATATGATTAGGAATAGTCAGCATGGCTTTGTCAAGGGCAGGTCCTATCTTATGAGCCTGATTGAATTTTTTGAGGATGTGACTAAGCACATCGATGAAGGGAGAGCAGTAGATGTAGTGTATATGAATTTCAGCAAGGTGTTTGATAAGGTACCCCATGCGAGGCTTATGGAGAAGGTGAGGAGACATGGGATCCAAGGGGACATTGCAGTGTGGATCCAGAACTGGCTGGCCCACAGAAGGCAAAGAGTGGTTGTTGAAGGGTCGTATTCTGAGTGGAAGTTGGTGACCAGTGGTGTACCTCAGGGATCTGTACTGGGACCCTTACTATTTGTGACTTTTATAAATGACCTGGATGACGAAGTGGAGGGGTGGGTTAGTAAGTTTGCGGATGATACAAAGGTTGGATGTGTTGTGGATAGTATAGAGGGCTGTCAGAGGTTACAGAGGGACATAGATAGGATGCAGAGTTGGGCTGAGAAGTGGCAGATGCAGTTCAACCCAGATAAGTGTGAAGTGGTTCATTTTGGTAGGTCAAATATGTTGGCGGAATATAGTATTAATGGTAAGACTCTTGGCAGTGTGGAGGATCAGAGGGATCTTGGGGTCTGAGTCCATAGGACGCTCAAAGCGGCTGCGCAGGTTGACTCCGTGGTTAAGAAGGCATGTGATGTATTGTCCTTCATCAATCGAGGAATTGAATTTAGGAGCCGAGAGGTATTGTTGCAGCTACATAGGTCCCTGGTCAGACCCCACTTGGAGTATTGTGCTCAGTTCTGGTCGCCTCACTACAGGAAAGATGTGGAAGCAATAGAGAGGGTGCAGAGGAGATTTACAAGGATGCTGCCTGGGACGCGGAGCATGCCTTATGAAAGCAGGTTGAGGGAACTCGGCCTTTTCTCCTTGGAGCAACGGAGGATGAGGGGGGACCTGATAGAGGTGTATAAGATGATGAGAGGTATTTATCGGGTGGATAGTCAGAGGCTTTTCCCCAGGGCTGAAATGGTGGCCACAAGAGGACATAGGTTTAAGGTGCTGGGGGGTAGATATAGAGGAAATGTCGGGGGTAAATTTTTTACTCAGAGAGTGGTGAGTGCGTGGAATGGGCTGCTGGCAACGGTGGTGGAGGCGGATACGATAGGGTCTTTCAAGAGACTGTTAGGTAGGTACATGGAGCTGAGTAAAATAGAGGGCTATGGGTAAGCGTAATAATTTCTAGGGTAGGGACATGTTCGGCACAGCTTTGTGGGCCGAAGGGCCTGAATTGTGCTGTAGTTTTTCTATGTTTCTTAACCTAAGAAAATGGATCTGAAGTTTCCCTGCAATACAACAGTAACTGCATTTCAAAAGTATTCAAGTACATTGGAAAATCTTTGTATCATGAAAGATACTTTATATATTTATTCCCTTTTTATTAATTTTTTTTTCTAATTGACCTAGTCGTAACAAACTCCATCTTCAGCCTTACTTTCACTTTTACTTGCACCTTTACTTGATTTATGTAGAACTGAGCTGCCATTATGGTCACAATAGATAGTATTGCTCCAGTTAATCCCTTTTATTCCTCGGATTCCATTCCCAGCTGCTCCAGGGTTATAACCCTTGTCTCAACAGATCTTTTCCTTGTTCAAGAGCTTATACTCTTCCCACTTCATGATTCCTCCATGAGGAGATGATAAAACAGGTAAAAACCGAGAAAAAAAGCTGTTGGCAGAAGAGGGCAAGTCAAACCTGAAAAGAGTACAACTGCAAACTAGAAAAGTATAAATTAGCTCTTTGTTCATCTGATTAATGCATCAGGAGACACTAGAAGAGGGAAGGCATGATTAGCTCAGAAAAGAGAGCCGTTTAAATTGTGGATTGTAGCTTAAATACTTAATTAGCAAAGCAACAATCCTGGAGATGTTTGGAAAGCATTGTTTTGAAGTATAATTTTGTTGGAAATAGTTGGCCAGTTAATTTGTATGGATTCTAGGAATTTTACAATTATTTGTACTGCTATGAAAGCTGCAGAGATTGAATATATAAGCTTATTTTGTTTGTAATTACCTGTTTCCTTACGGAGAAGTACTTTAATTTGTATGGTCAATTTGCTTTTTTTCTCCCTTTGATTGGCTTCACGGTAGCCCTTTGCCAGCTGATCTGAGTACCCATTCTTTGTATATGCAGGTAAATTCTGCATACCAAAAGATTTTTGTGTTTGTGAGCAGTTTTGATACATCTAGTTTGTCAGAAAGACTAATAAATAACAAACGGTTAAATTTTTAGTTTTTTTAGTTCCTCAATTTTGTTTATTTCATACCCATCCAATCTAGTAATGCTGGGGTTAATTGTGACACCTCCATTATAACTGATCTAAAATTGGCTTATTTAGCTGGCTTTCGAGTTCCATATGTTTCTTGTCTAGATTTAATTTCTCTCTTGCAGCCTAGTAAGCTGAAGAAATATTTTTAGTAGTGATGCCTTCACTTTACATTTGATATCATTTGTGTACTACTTGTTGGCATGTCGGAAAGACTGAATCACAGGATTGTTGTCGTAGAACTGTTAGAGCTCCCCTAGCAAAAATGCAGTATAATATTGGAGCAATGTTGAATGGAGGCTTGATGTAACTGACGTAAGTACATTTTGTCTTACTGAAACCACAGTATAAATTGTTTACAATTGAGCATATATTTCCTTGTTAAAATGCAGTATGTTAATTATTCAAGTCTTCTCACATTCCTGAGTACTTGCAGTGAACACTGGATAAACATCACATCAGCAATGAGCTGCAGCACCTTCAGCGTTTTTGATAAGAGCTCTGTCATTTTCTTTTACTTGTGATACATTTATTCTACTGCAGTAAGAATAAGACTGATAAATAATTTCGTAAGTGACAAGAAAGGAATCTTCAGTGACAATTCAATCTCATTTGTTTATTGTGTACTTGCATCATTTTTCAACAGGAATGCAATGTGGACTTTTATAAGTTGCATACTTATAAAAATATTGACTAAATGTCAAATAGTACTGTGATTCATTTTTCATTTTTAACAATTTTTAGCTAAAAATACTTAATGCAAATAATTTTTTTCAATTTGGTGCTAGTTTTTTTGCTTGGCTTTGTTAGTTTTAAATTTTGTGCAATGTTTCAGTCTATGTGGATAATTCTTCCTATATGTTTCTTTGTGGTAATTGGTGTGAATGTTTCAGTATTTAGCTGTCTTTGCTTTAATGAGGTTTTTATCTTATTCTTCAACCAGTGTCAATTTAACCATATGTTTTATTGTTCTTTAAAGCTGTTGGGAAATCTGGTGCCAAGCAACCAGCTAACCATGGGAGTCGTCGATCCCGGACTCAGAGATTAAACAAAGAGCCTGCTTATAAAGACATAGACTTGGTGACTAAACGCATGTTATCTGCCAGGCTCCTGAAAATTAATGAGCTCCGAAATGAGGTTACTGAGTTACAGGTTAAACTGGAGGATTTGCAAAAGGAAAACAAAATACTAAAGCGTCTCCAGTACAGGCAAGAGAAAGCTCTTAATAAGTTTGAGGATACAGAAAATGAGATCTCATTGCTCATATCTCGACACAACAATGAAATCCGTATACTTCGAGAAAGACTTCGAAAATCGCAGGAAAAAGAGAGGGTAATGGAGAAGCAATTGAAAGACACAGAAGAAGAACTACGTCGAACGAAAAACTCTCTGCTGAAATTAAAGAAACTTTCAGAGGACAAACATTTGATAGAGAGAGATGAATTGGCTCAGAAACTTGCTAAAGCTGAAATCAAAATGGAAGGCAGTGAAAAAAGAATTAAGGTAATGCTTGTATGAGAACATTCTCTTAGCTTTGTCTACTCATTTTACACATTCTCAACTGAATTCTATTTCTTTGTTGATTAATGAATTTATCACAATAATATTAGGTTATTAGTTTGTTGAAGGAATTTAAATTTAGATCTGCTAAGTGTCGTTGCCAAACCAGAAGCCTATCTAAAACCGAAATCTTATAATCCAGCATGCCAGGACTTTGGTGCTTGACTGGCAGATTTTCTGGACTATTGGATGATTATTTCTAATACTATCCTAACATACTTTTAATTCAGTATCAGGTGTATTATCACTGTCTTGTATGACGTGAAATGAGTCGTTTTGCAGCAGCAGTACTGTGCAAGGACATAAAATTACTATAAATTACAAAATAATTAGGGCAAAAAAGGAAAATGGAATGGGTTCATGGACCATTCAGAAATATGATGGCAGAGGGGAAGAAGCTGTTTCTGAAATGTTGAGTGTGGGTCTTCAGGCTCCTGTACCTCCTCCCTGATGTTAGTAACGAGAAGAGGACATGTCTTGGATGGTGAGGGTCCTTGGTGATGGATGCCGCCACCTTGAGGCACCACTTCTTGAAGATGTCCTTGATAGTGGTGAAGGTTTGTGTCTGTGATGGAGCTGTCTGAGTCTACAACCCTTTGCAGCCTCTTGTGATCTTGTGCATTGGAGCCTCCATACCAGGCTGAGATGCAGCCAGTCAGAATGCTTTCCACCGTACATCTATAGAAATTTGCAAGAGTCTTTGGTGACTCACCAAATCTCCTAATGAAGTAGAGCCGCTGATGTGCCACCTTTGTGATTGCATCAATGTGTTGGGCCCAGGATACAGTGGCATGCAAAAGTTTGGGCACCCCTAGTCAAAATTTCTGTTAGTGTGAATAGCTAAGTGAGTAAAAGATGACCTGATTTCCAAAAGGCATAAAGTTAAAGATGACACATTTCTTTAATATCTTAAGCAAGATTACTTGTTTATTTCCATCTTTTACAGTTCCAAAATAACAAAAAAGGAAAAGGGCCCGAAGCAAAAGTTTGGGCACTCTGCATGGTCAGTACTTAGTAACACCTCCTTTGGCAAGTATCACAGCTTGTAAACACTTTCTGTAGCCAGCTAAGAGTCTTTCAGTTCTTGTTTGGGGGATTTTCACCCATTCTTCCCTGCAAAAGGCTTCTAGTTCTGTGAGATTCTTGGGCTGTCTTGCATGCACTGCTCTTTTGAGGTCTATCCACAGATTTTTGATGATGTTTAGGTCGGGGGACTGTGAGGGCCATGGCAAAACCTTCAGCTTGTGCCTCTTGAGGTAGTCCATTGTGGATTTTGAGGTGTGTTTAGGATTGTTATCCCGTTGTAGAAGCCATCCTCTTTTCATCTTCAACCTTTTTTTACAGATGGTGTGATGTTTGCTTCCAGAATTTGCTGGTATTTAATTGAATTCATTCTTCCCTATACCAGTGAAATGTTTCCTGTGCCACGGGCTGCAACACAAACCCAGAGCATGATCGATCCACCCCCATGCTTAATAGTTGGAGAGGTGTTCTTTTCATGAAATTCTGCACCCTTTTTTCTCCAAACATACCTTTGCTCATTGTGGCCAAAAAGTTCTATTTTAACTTCATCAGTCCACAGGACTTGTTTCCAAAATGCATCAGTCTTGTTTAGGTGTTCCTTTGCAAACTTCTGACGCTGAATTTTGTGGTGAGGACGCAGGAAAGGTTTTCTTCTGATGACTCTTCCATGAAGGTCATATTTGTGCAGATGTTGCTGCACAGTAGAACAGTGCACCACCACTCCAGAGTCTGCTAAATCTTCTTGAAGGTCTTTTGCAGTCAAATGGGGGTTTTGATTTGCCTTTCTAGCGATCCTACGAGCAGTTCTCTCGGAAAGTTTTCTTGGTCTTCCAGACCTCAACTTGACCTCCACTGTTCCTGTTAACCGCCATTTCTTAATTACATTACGAACTGAGGAAACGGCTACCTGAAAATTCTTTGCTGTCTTCTTATAGCCTTCTCCTGCTTTGTGGGCATCATTTATTTTAATTTTCAGAGTGCTAGGCAGCTGCTTAGAGGAGCCCACGGCTGCTGATTGTTGGGACAAGGTTTGAGGAGTCAGGGTATTTATAAAGCTTTAAAATTTGCATCACTTGGCCTTTCCTAACAATGACTGTGAATAAGCCATAGCCCTAACAAGCTAATGAAGGTCTGAGACCTTGGTAAAAGTTATCTGAGAGCTCAAATCTCTTTGGGGTGCCCAAACTTTTGCATGGTGCTCCTTTTTTCTCACTCTAAAATTGTACAAAACAAAAATATTACACTAATCTTAAAATGTTGAAAAGAATGTTTCATCTTTAACTTTTGGAGATTGGTTCATCTTCTACTCACTTAACTATTCACAGTAACAGAAATTTTGACCAGGGGTGCCCAAACTTTTGCATGCCACTGTAGGCACATATCATTTTTGTTTTAAATTCACTTTTGTTTTAAATGTTACGTAGTATTATGATGTATTTCCTAATGAACCAGGTAAGTTTTTTAAAATGAGCGTGGGAACCAGGGTCCTGGATAGTGGAAAGGAAGTTCAGGAACTTGTGACCCGGTGAGTGGAAATGGAGTGCAGGAACCGTGGCCCTGGTGTTTGGAAATGCAGCCTGGGAACCAGGGCCCCAGTGAGTGGAAAGGTGTTGAACGCAGGACCCAGTGAATCAGAAGGGAGTGTGGGAACCAGGACTGCAATGTGGGGAGGAAGTGCAGGAACCAGGCCCCAAAAAGTGGGAAGGGAATGAGGTAAGCATCACTTGGTGAATCAGATGCCAAACCATCAGGATTTCTGAATGGTTCAGATAGTGGATTATCGGAGTTCTACTGTACTTTGGGGGGGTGGGGGAAAATAATAGTATAAATATATAATAACTTTTTCCAATAATCTTTGTACTATCTAACATACATTGACTCTTGAGTATTACTTTGAAAAGAAATATTGTCAATCTTAAAACTTTTAAATTAAGAGTTTCATTCATTAGAGGATATTAATTGTGTTGTGAAACTATTTCAGTGGAGGTCTCTTACATGGGATTTCTAGATGCTGCTTAAGCATTGCTATTGTAAGAGACATTTAGACAGACACATGAATTGGTAAGGAATTGAGGGACATAGACCATGTGCAGGCAGATGAGATTAGTTTAAATTGGCATCATGGCCGGTGCAAACATTGTTTGCTGAAGGGCCTGTTCCTGTGCTGTACTATTCTATGTTCTATGACTTCTGCAGGCCTGCTGCTCCTATTTTCTTCCACAGACTTCACCAACCCCACCATATCTTATAGTTCTTTCTCATGCAACCACAGGATTTCCAACACATATCCTTTCATCTCTTTTTCTTCCCATCATCCAGGGACCCAAACAGTCTTTCCCAGTAGTGATTCACTTGCACTTCTTTCAATTTAATGTACTGCATTGGTGTTCTCTCCTTTTGTGAAGCACCTACGTTCAGTTTGCAGGAATAACCCTGGTTTATTGCCACTTTTTAATTCACTGTCCCAGTCCCGTTCTGATCTACAAATCTATGGTCTCCTGAACTATTAAAATGAGGCCAATGAAGGGTGTCAGGTGTGAAATGTTGACTCTGGTTCTCTTTTCATAGATGCTGTATGATCTGCTGAATATTTCCAGCATTTTTCATTTAAAAAATTTTTCAGCATCTGCAGTTTTTTTTATTTTCAAGCTGTTTTCTTCATTTCATCTATATTGGTATCCATTTCTAACAAGTACTGATCTCAACTGGCAGAAACGCTTTACAGCAAACACCAGCAAAGAGATATAAAAAAAAGAGTTTCACTTCTTTCATATGGTTATGGGGTAGTGCTATGTTACCACACTAGTAACTCAGAGGCTGGAGACAGCAATCCCACCATGGCAGCTGTGGAGTTTTTCGGTTGATAATCTTGAATTTGTCAAAAGAACTAATCTAAGTAACGATGACCAGAAAACTACCGAATTGTCAATCCATTTGGTTCACTATTGTTAGCGTGGGAGGAAATCTTTCATGCTTACCTGTGACAGCAGATCTGCAACAAGTAGGGTGCAGTGAGTGAACCAACACGTGTGGTCTCTTCTTTACTAGTCTATCTGTGGCAGATGCATCTGTCCTTGCTATAAGTGACCACTGCACTGTACTTGTGAAGACAAAGTTCCACACCAAAGATGCCCTCCATCCTATTGTGTGCTGAATGGGAATAGAGCTGGTAGCTCAAAACCGAACATTCATGAGACACTGTGAACCATCAGCAACATCAGAAATACATATCACCACAATCTTTAGCTTCTTGGCCCAGCATGTCCCTCACTCCATTGTTACAGGTCAAGCTGGGGGATCAGTCTTGGATCAATGAGGAGTGTAGAAGGGCATACTGAGAACAACAACAAGCATACTTAAAAGTGAGGTGCCAAACTAGTAAAGCTGCAATCTAGGACTGCTTGAGTACTAAGGAACAAAAATAGTATGCAAGGATAAGGCTAAGCAATTCTACAATGAAAAGTTCAGATCAAAGCTCTGCTTCATCCAGTTGTGAATAGTGGTGGAGAGTTAGATAACGAGATTCAAGTCTACCATCACAGAAGCCGGACTTCAGCCAATTCACGCATTTCACTTTATATTAAACTGAGTGCACGTATACAGTAAAAACTAAGGGACCAGGCAACTTCCTGGCTACAGTATTGATGGACTGTGCTCAAGACTAGCTACCTCGAATCAAGTTGTTCCAGTATAGTTACTTACTGAATGGTATAGAACTATACTGTAACTCTGGCATCTGCTTGACAATTGGAAAATTGGTCAGCTAAGTCTTATTCACAAAATCTGTCTTACTGCTGTTCAATCAGTCTACTTTCAATCATCACAGAGTGATGCAAGGTATTATCAGCAGTGTTTTCAAGTGGCACCTACTAATCAATAACCTGCCCATGGATGCTCATTTATGGGTTTGCCAGTTAAACACATCTCCAGACCTCATCACAGCCTTCAACCAAACACCTTGAGTCAAAGAGCAGAATTCCAGAGGTGAAATGAGAGTGACTCCTATGACTTCAAGACAACATTTGACTGAATACAGCATCAGGGAGCCCTGATTAAACTGAAGTCGATGGGTCTCAAGTGGAAAACTCTCCAATGGTTGGACTTAAGCCTTGCACAAAGAAAGATGATTGTGGTCAATCATTGAACATCACTACAGAAATGCCTAGGGGAATATAGGGGAATAGGGCATAGCTGAGGCCCAACCATATTCAACTGCTTCATTGGTGATCTTCCTTCTAACATAAGATCAGAAGTGGGGATGTTTGCTATTGATTGGACAATTGCAATTCCAATTCCTCAGCTAATGAAACAGTCCATACCTGCATGCAATAAAACTCAGACATTGAGTCATGGGCTTGTAAATGAGAAGGAGCATTCACACCATAGAAGTGCCAGGCAATGAACATCTCAAGCACGAGAGAGTCTAACCAGCTAGTTTGCAGAGTCCTCCCCCATCAACTGCTTGAGTGGAATATCATAATTAACCAGAAGCTCAACTGGAGCAGACGTACAAGAACAGCACAGAGGCTGGGTAGCCTACAGCAAGTGCCTTGTCTCCTAATACCTCAAAGCCTTTCCTCCATCTACAAGTTACAAAATAGGTGTGTGATGGAATATTCTCTGCTTGTCTGGTGAGTGCAGTTCTAATAGTCAAGAAGCTTGACACCATCCATGTCCTCCTTGATTTGTATCCCATCCACAGCCCTATGTTCGTTCATTCATTCCCTTCATCATTGGCACACACTAACTGCAGTCTATGCCATCTACAGAATGCAAATTCTTATTGATCCATTGACAGCATTTCCCAAACCTATGACTTCTATCACCATAAAGGACGAGGGCAGCATACCATCACCAGCAGGTTACCCCTCCAAGTTGCATACCATTTAGACTTGAAAATATATCATCATTCCTCCATTGTCAGTGAGTTTCAGTCCTGGAGTTCCTTAATCAACAACACTCTAGGAGTTCCTTTACCAAAAGGATCGTAGTTGCTCGAGAAAGTGGCTTTCCACTATCTTTTCATTATCATTTGGGGATGTCTAATAAATATTGCCTTGCCAGCAATGCCCAGATCTTGAAAAATGATTTTTTTTTCCATTTAATATGATCAGTGCTTGTTAAACTTGCTAAGTATTAAGATCCAGTCCATTAAGAAAGGTGCTTGCAGAAATATAAACCAATTTGGGTGTGGTTCAAATAGACTGTGCGCATTCACCCTATCTTTGCCTCATGATTTTTATACACCTCTATAAATTACCCCTCATTCTCCGACGCTCCAATGAATAAAGTCCTAACCTGCTCAACCTCTTTCCATTACTAAGTCCCTTGTGTCCCAGCAACATGCTCGTAGATCTCCTCTGCACTCTTTCCAGCTACCACATAACATCCCAACTTGTATACTCAATCCCTGACTGGTGAAGGCCAGCATGCCACAAGCTTTCTTCACCATCCTGTCTACCTGCAACTCCACTTTCAGGGAACCATGTTTTACAACTCTACTTTCAGGGTCCCTCTGTTTTACAGCACTCCCCAGGGCCCTGCCATTCACCATGAAAGTCCTACCCTCATTTGTCTTCGCAAAATGCAACACTCAATGCTTATCCAAATTAAACTCTAGTTGAGATCTAGAACTAAATGCTACTGATTAAAGATAAGAGGCTGCTCATTTAAGATAGAAATGAGACACACTTTTTCTTGGAGAAGAATGAACCTTTGGAACTCAAATGTTGATGGAAGCAAAGGCTTTGAAGATTTTAGGACAGATGTAGATTGATCTTTGATATGTAGGGGATGAACAGTTACTATAGGGTGACAGGAATTCAGAGTTGAGGTTATAATCAGATCAGCCAAGATGTTAAATGATGCAGTAGTCATGAGGGGTCAAGTGGCCTACTCCTGTTCCTAACTTTTGTTTTTGCATGTACAGGTATCCCTTGATCTTGTATGTTTTACTTGGTGTGCACATTATGTATATCATTGTAATCTTGTTATTAATGAAATATTTTTTTTATTTGAGATAGTTGTGTGGATGCACTTTGAAGTGTTTTAAACTGAAATTTTTAAGTTCTGGAATCCAACTAGAATTTTTACATTGAAACTAATATGATACCCCTGAATTGTTTTGCTTAACAAAATACTTTCCCTGAATGTAATCCCTTTGTAAATCAAGGGATATCTATATGTTCATACAACATAAAAACACAAGGATTGGGGCATGTAGCCCCTCAAGTTGTCCTGCTGGTAAGATCATGGCTGACCCTGTACCTCATCTGCATTCTGTCATAATGATTTTCAAGATCAGTTGTTTTTTTTGAATTTGCATTGTTTGAAGAGAAGTTATGGTGACACTATATAAGATAATGTTGTGGAAGAAGTAACTTCAGTAATGCAATTATGCCACTTACATGTACAGTAGAAATCTGCTAATCAAGCACATTCGGGAGTTTGGTGCTGGACTGGCAGATTTTCCAGGCTATTAGCTGTTATTCCACTTAATATTCCAACACACTTCCACACTTTAAATACACTTTTTAGATTTACATATTTCAGGAGTATAATTAAATTTCCAGTGAACCAGGTAAGTTTCAAGCGAGGGAGGGCAACAGGACATTGGAGAGTTTCAAGACAATGCAGGAAGCAGGGCCCCAATGTGTTAGAGAGAATGCAGGAATTGGCAACCGGTGAACCAGCTGCCAAACCACCAGGATTTCTGAGCAAGCTGATAGCACGTATTGGAGTTTTACTGTATCTATTGTGTCAATAACATGGAATCTGAAGTAATCTTCATATGTACTAACAAATCCACTGTTCTGTGGGACTAAATAATTTGTCTTGAAGCTGGTTATCTGAATCAGGTTTATTATCACTGACACGTGTAATGAAATTTGTTATTTTACAGCAGCAGTACAGTGCAAGACATAAAAGTTACTATAAGATAGAAAAATAAGTAAATAGTGCAAAAGAGGAATAACAAGGTAGTGTTCATGGGCTGTTCAGAAATCTGATGGCAGAGAGGAAGAAGCTGTTCCTAAATCATTGAATGTGGGCCTTCAGGCTCCTGTACCTCCTCTCCAATGGCAGTAACATGAAGAAGGCATGTTCAGATGGTGAGGCTCATTAGTTATGGATGCTGCTTTCTTGAGGCACCGTCTCTTGAATATGTCCTCGATGGTGGGGAGGGTTGTGCCCATGATAGAGCTAGCTGAGTCTACGACTCTCTGTAGCCTCTTCCGATCCTGTGCATTGGCGCCTCCATACTAGGTGGTGATGCAACCAGTCAGAAGGCTCTCCACTGTACATCTAGAAATTTGCAAGTCTTTGGTGACATACCAAATCTCCTCAAACTCCTAATGCAGTAGAGCTGCTAGCGTGCCTTTTTTGTGATTGTATCAATGTGTTGGGCCCAAGATAGACCCTCTGAGATGTTGATGCCTAGGAACTTGAAGCTGCTCATCCTTTGCATCACTGACCCCTCAATGAATACTAGTGTGTGTTCTCCCAGTCTCCCCTTCCTGAAGTCCATCATCAATTCCTTGGTCTTGCTGATGTTGAGTGCGAGGTTGTTGTTGCGACACCACTCAACAAGTTGATCTACCTCACTCCTGTACACCACCTCATCCCCACCTGAGATTCTGTCAACAACAATGTGTCATCGGTGAATTTATAGATGGTGTTTGAGCTGTGCCTCCCTGCACAGTCATGAGTGTAGAGAGATGCATCATGATGCATTATGTTTGTTCATCATCATTTAATCCAGACAGACACGACAGGAGTAGAATATTTAATCACTCAAGCCATTCAGTGGCATCAAGGTTGGACTGTGATCTAATTTTTAATGCTTGCCTTTTCTCCGTTTCCCTTAACAACAAAGTCTGTTAACACAAATCTAGTTGCAGTTAAAAATTGACCTTTGTATGAGCTGCCATTTTGAGCAGAGCTGTGAACACTTACAACCTCTTGCATGTAGGATCATTTTCTAACCAATTGTTGAAAGGGCCAAGTCTAATAAGTGTAATTGTTTATCCAAGACTCCCCAGTTGACACAAGTAATTCTCTGTATTGGGTACTCTAATTATCTTCACAGCTCAGATTAATATCACCATAACTTCTAAATTCCATTAAATTCAACCACTGTATTTTGTCTTCATCCCAAGGATTGATTTGTCATATTATGCGGTGTTGCCATCTTAAACAGATCTAGCCAGCTATCCAGGAGGTTTCCTGATCCAGCGTATTACTCAGTCTCCTGATACCTTTCAACCAAGGGACCTTGCCTACTTGAACAAGGAGGGTAGAAGAGCATGGGAGAAGCAGGATCAGACCTACCTAAACAGGAGATCCCAACTGTGAAAAAGTAGTATAGGACTACAATGCACACTAAATCCTGGGTCCAGAATGCTATTGATTGATTTAAGGCATCCCATAACCAACAGATCAGATGCAAGGTCTGCAATCCATCAGATCCGACCATAATCATGGTACACAAACTACCTAATCAGAAGAGAAAATCGCTTGTATTACTGGATTCCCATCCTCAATGATAGCGGAGTCCAGTGCATGCAAAGGATAAGGCTAAAGTATTAGTAGCCATCTTCAGCCACAAATGTTACTGTGTAATTTATCTCGGTTTCCTCAAATTCTTCACCATCATAGCTGGTTGCCTTCAGCCAATTCAGTTTGCTGCACTTTTTATTCAGAAATGGCTGAACACAGTGAATACACGAATACTGTCAGCCCTGACAATATCTCACCTTTAGTTCTGAAGATACAACTATGCCTCCAGTTGAGCTGTTCCAGTGTACCTATAGACCTGAAATCTACCACAAAAAATTGCCCAGGATGTTACTGCAGGAGATCCACAAAGCAGCACTCTGTCCCCAATTACCAGTGGCATCATCAGTGACTCTCAGACCATCACTTCAGGTATGGGGATATTCACTGATGATTGCACATTGTTCAGTTCCATTTGCAACTCCTAAGATAATAAAGCAATCTGTGCTAACATGCATGAAGACTTGGCTGACATTCAGGGTTGGGCAGACAAGTAGTAAGTAACGTTCATATCATAAAAGTGCCAGACAAAGACCATCTCCTAAAAAGACTGTTTAACCATCTTCCCCTGACATTTATCATCCTTACTGTCTGTGCACTGTGGCTGTATTGTGTGCTGTTTACAAGGGTGAACTGCAGCTCTTGCCAAGGCTTTTTTGACAAAAGTTTCCAAACCTGCAAAATATACCACCAAGGTAAGTGGGATCACCACCTCCTCCTCTGGGCTCCCTTCCAAGTCACACTCAACCTAGCTTTGGACATAGATGATGATAGAACATTAATTTCTGGCTCAAAATCCTGAAACATGCTATCTGACAGAAATCTGGGAGTGCATTCGCTTTACAGAAAGCAGTAGTTTAGGAAAGCAGCTCACCCTCATTTTATTGAGGTGAATTGGGAATGAGCAACAAATTCCAGCCTTACTGATGATTCATTCCACAAGTGAATTATAAAAGAATCCTGATTCGGGTGGAGTCCATACCAATGATACAGTGCTTTCTGCTGGAATGTTGGTGCCATTGTTCCAAGGAAAAGAGTCCTGCTTTCTCATATTCACGTTTAGTCATACATTCATGTTCCTAACCTTGTAACTAGGTTAATGATCCAAATATTATAAGCCTTATGGTCCTGTTCTTTAATTTAGCTCCCAGCTCGTGGTCCTCTTCTGAAAGCATCACTTGCTTACTGATTCCAATGTTGTTCTTCCCAGAATGGATCAAAACAACTGGATCCTTTTTTTTTAATATACTTTCAATCTGATTTCAGTTCTTACCCCCACCCTGTCATCAGGTATCATACTGCATAGGCCTCTTGATCCTGTTGAAATTTCAGATCAATTAAATAAAGATAAAAAAATCTTTGCCATACAGTCAGATTGAATTTTAACATTCTTAAAATTAATTGTGTGTGAAACAAAGACCATTTCCAAATTCTTTATTCAGGAGTTGGATCATTTCCTGATTTATTATACTTTTGCTATACTGGAAGCCCTGAACACTCGTGTTCTGTTTCTTCCTAGTTTATTTATTTAATATTACACACTTCAATAAGAATCTGAATCTTTGGATGAAACCTTTTATTAATGAACCACAGAAAGGACATAAGCATTACACCTGCTACTCCAACAAAATATATCCATATTTTTGTTTTTTTTTAAATTTTGGCATCACCCATGGACAACATTGTGAGAAAGCTGATTACAATTAAATGAAAATCCTGCTGCAGATTCAACCCATGCTTTTAGTGGTTCAGAAGAACTAAATGATTTTATTTCAAATGATGTGATACAAGACGCAATTGAATATTCAAATAATTTTTATTTACTTATTTCTCAAAATAAGGATCTGCAGAGAAATTTGGAGTTGACCAACAACAGTTTCGTTAGACAAGTGACTTCTGAGCGCAAAAAGGCACAAGAGGCACAGGAAGATGTTCGCAGTCTCCAGGAGGAAATTCAGCGTCTTGGTCAAAAACTAAAAGTATTTCACCACTTCATAGTTTTGTCAAATAAATAAAAGTTCTTCTACCCAAAAAACAGCAATATACAAAAGCAGTGTTATATTAAAAAGTACTATATTGTGGCTATGAAGTTGTTAGCTACCCACTGAGAATAGATTTAATGTAACTACTATATTCAGGCTAGCAATTAAGGTTACAAGTTTTTTGCATTGATAAGGCATCTATGCATCAATTAATTTTCAAAGTCACAATAATGAGTATAACCCATAAAATTGAAATTTTATTTGATAATTGTCTTTTCAACCATTTGTCATATGTGAACATGCAACATATCACATCAAGGTTAACCAAAGCCTTTGAAAACTTTTGTGTGATGTCAGGCTGGGTGAGAACTGAAGATGTGCCTGGAATTTTTAAAAGGCCCATTGCCGGTTACATATCAGAAAGGAAAGTTTTTTTTCCCCAGAAAACAAAACTCATCAAGAAGCTCTTACCTTTTGACTCTGATCTTTTAAATAATGAAAAGAACCAATTTTTCAACTCAAACAATTTAATGGAATAGAAACAAGAAATCCTCTTCCTTTAGTTTCTGTATAACGTTTTCCTTTATGATTTTCACTGAGTGATTTAATAACCTTTTATTCATTGACAAGGGGAAGTAATTGGGTTTCAAAAATGTGGAAAAGAAGATTATGGAAAGACAACTAGACTTGTTTTACTTTACAATTAAACCAGAGCTCCTTGATGACTCAATTAGTAAATTTGCTGTCCAGCTCAAGAAATATTGTGCTTGATCTGGATTTAACTGTTTCTAGCTAAGATGGAATTAGGTTCATAATAGTTGGTCTCAGGATCCTGGGGCTGGTTAAAAAAATTAGGCCGAAATAGGGGTGTTTCTCTTAAAGTATCAACATCATTTTCTTGTGTTTATTCAAAGGAGAAGGAAAAGGAGCTTGATGTGAAGAATATTTATGCCAATCGCATATTGAAATCGTCACCAAAGAAAGGAGGTGAAAGCACACCTAAGAGAAAAGGTATTGTTTTATCTTATTGCTAAAGCTACTTTAGGTTCTGTCAAGGTTAATATGAAAATTTTATGCATTTTGAAAAAAATGGCTAAGAAATTCTATTATGTGACACAACAGACATGGACTTTGCGATTACATTTTTTTAAGGAAATTGATTGGATACTTGCTGCATAGTCACAGTCTGCAGTTTTCCTTTGAATATTCCGGGCATATGACACGCTGACACCTGGAATCATAAGGGCATGTGCGATGACTTTCCAGGGCTGGTGAACTTTTTCCTGGCTATCTCTCATATACAATATAAATGATGCTAAATGTGGTTCTGTTTTTTTTTCAGACACCATGAACCAACCAGAGATAACATTGTCCATATGTGATTAATTTTGGGCTATGAGCAATTTAGGTCACTTGAATAAAAGAATTTTTTTCTTTAAGCATTTATTGTATTTGCATAGAAGCAAAGACTACTGAAAATGTAACTTAATTGTATTATAACGGTACTGATTAGAATTGGAACAAATTAGTTACGCTGTGCAAGAATAAATGAGTATAATCCTCATCTGAACACATTTATAAAGCTCAGAAAAGGTAATAAGCAGCTTCAAAAATGCAGCCTTCTCAACAAAAAAGGATATCTGAGAAACAATCGACAAAAAGATCTATGAGGTTTCAAGATGACTAAACAAGTTAAATTCCTTTTGATTGCATTGGATTTTACATTTGTGTGAATATTTTGGGAATGAATTATGTAGTTCTTCATCTGTGACAGTTATACCTAATGGCCCATCTGATTGTATGATACGTGAAAGGAATATTTATTATGAGAATTCTGTAGACTATAAAGTTGCCATATGAACTGTGAATTAAATCTATAGTCAAATGTTATAATCAAAAGCAAATGAAGTGGTGTTGGAGAACCAGCAGGGATTAAAAGTCCAAGCATGAAGAAGAGAGTTGAGGCTGGTTGTTTTTTGAAAACTTGCTGAAGCGAATGGAAGGATTGATAGTCTAAATCTTGTGAGGGAGTGGGAGCTGAGAACTTTAAAGTTGGCCAAAAATATTACCCATGTTGTTAAGGAAATGCAGAAGGGTGGGATTAATCAGGGTAGAACTTTTTCCACCGCCACAGACCCAAAGGAGCAAATGATCTCTTTCTTTGTCATAAATTATCTTGTTTTTTTTTAATTTATTCAGATCATGTTTTAAGTGTACAGTTTTGTTTATCAGTAGAGAAGAGGAATGATTGACTGTTAATACATATGTCATAATCAACCACATTGTGGTTAAGATTGGTGCTGTGTGATAAGAGTACCCAAAGCATGTCTAAATCAATACAGGTGCAATTGCAGTAAAGAGAAAATGTGGATGATGATATGATATTGTAAGAAAGACTTCATAAATTTATTGAAATAGACATGAAAGGACACCAAAAGATAATTGTACTCGGAGGATTAAACCAACATGAGCAGTATGGGCCGTTTCATTGCTGTCCTCAGTGTATTATAGTAAACATAGTTTTCCTTCTGTTTATGTAATGAGCCAACAATGGATTAATAAAGCAGACTAACCATTCACTAGAAATTAAATGATTTTCTGAAACTTCCAAAATAATCAATTTCTTGCATTTTTATTTCATGTGATTTATGGTAAATTTCATAAAAAGTCAGAATAACTGGGGAAGTGGATTGGTTTTAAAATGAAGTAAGTGAGGAAGGGAGGGACCTAGTGAAGAGGATTGAATAGTCTACTCCTGTTCATACTTTGTGTTTGTATGGTTTCTCTATGTGTGTATATATAAAAAAAAGTCTTGCCCCCGCCCCCTCTTATTCAAGGCTATTGCAGAATGGAAAGCAGAAAGCAAAAAGGCCACCTCTACGTTAGACTGGATTTTAAATGGGTTGCATATAGTGACAATGCTATCCCAAGGCAGACTGGACATAATTAGATAATTCCACTGTTCGTGAAGTCTGCCGACTGCATAGCTTGTGTGACAGAAATTGAGGTGGAGCAGATAATTCATTGAAAATCAAAAACTATAGATGCTGTAAATTTGAAGTGAAAACAAAATTCTGGAAACTCCCAGCAAGTCTGGCAGCAATTGTGGAAAAAGAAAAAGAGTTAATATTTCAGGTTGAAAACCCTTCATCAGAACTGCAGATAAATCATTTGTAATTACAGTAAAAGCTCTGCAATGATGGCAGTTAATCAAGATTGAGCCCAGCTGTCCTCAGTGCTACCCTTCATCAGCTTAGCCACTCAGTCAATGTTGTCCCTGCATAGGCTTTGCTGTTTCTTCAATGCTGCCCTTCTGTTGGCTTGGTTGCCCCTTGATGCTGCCCCTCCATTGATTTGGCCACTCCCTCTGAAATGCAGGTTACTAGAGCATGCCACTTTTGTAAAATGTCAGATAACAAAGCTTAAACACGAGATTCTGCAGATGAGTTCCTCCAGCATTTTATGTGTGTTGATAACAAAGCTTTCACTGTCTCCTTCATTCTCTGTATTTCTGGCAAAAATACCCTGCTTACTTTGTATAGGTTTCTAGAGGTTATTTCATTAGTTATTATTTCCATTCTTCAAATAGGATTCTTTGAGTAAACTTACATTATTAATTGTACAATTAACTATTTACTGTGAGCTGATCCAGAGTTGCCTAGAGTGAGTCTGTTTTAAATAACTTATAATTAGAATTCCTATCCACAATTTTGCAAAAGGTTGACTAGTATGAATCATAAACATAACAAGTAAGTTAATTGTTTTTTTTCTGTGTACTTCAGCAACATCATCCAATACTGTAAAAGGAGTACAGACGGAAGAATATTTCTTACCTTTAGAGTTTCCAACTCCACCCCTAGCTATAGGTGGTGAAGAAGAAATGACGATAAAAGGAGACTATTCCCAAGTGGTATGTTTTTAATGCTATAAGTTTGTAGCAAAACAATTGAAGGGAATGATATCGCCCCACTGGGCTATGTTTGATTTTGAATGTGCCTAATGAAAATTTAAAAAGGAAATTTGAAATAAAAACCGAAAATGCAGGCAACACTCAGCTGATTAGGAAGTGTCTGCGGAAATAAAAACTGAGTTAATGTTTCAGATCGAAGGCCCTTCATTAGACAGTTCTGAAGAAGAACTCTGTTTCTTTTTCCACAGATGCTGCCTGGCCTGCTGAAATTTTCCAATGTTTTCCATTTTCTGTAAGAAGTCTATTGGATTGGAAAAAATAGATTATTTTTAGTTCTGATACTGATCTGTAATTTCTGTACTCTTCTTGATTTAATTGGTGAGTTCTCCCGTGATATTTTTGTTCAGTGCTTCAGTGATGTATCTGTATCATCTCTGAAGTTCAAGTTTATTCTCAAAGGCATACATACATACGTCATGAAAAATAGCATCTTGCAGCTGCAGCACAGTATATTACAAACATGACAAATATAAGTTAACAAACTTAAATTAACATAAGTTATACATAACTTACATGACAAAATAAACATAATGACAGTGCAAGTTGAGAGAGAGAAAAAGAAATATAATCTGAGGTGGTGTCAGGGTTTTTCAGGTCAGTTCAAGAACCTGATGGCAGTGGGGAAGAAGCTGTTGTTGAAGCTGTGGGTCTTCAGACTCCTGCACCAACTGCCCGATGGTAGCAACGGGAAGAGGCGATGGCCCAGATGGTTGTGTGTGGGGGGGGGGGGGGGGGGGGGGGTGTGGTGGAGCTGTTCCTTAATGGTGGATTTGCCTTCCTGAGACGTTGCCTCTTGTAGATATCTTCAATGGTGGGGAGAGCTATACCCATGGTGGAACTGTCTGAGTCCAGTACTCTGTGGCATCTTGCATCCCTGTGCATTGGAGTTTCCATGCCAGGCTGAGATGCAACCAGTCAGAATGTTTTCCATTGTAATCTGTAGAAGTTGACATGCCAAATCTCCTTGAACTTATAAGAAAGTAGAGTGACTGCTGCACCTTCTTCATGGTTGCACATATGTGCTGGGCCCAGGATAGATCCTCCAAGACATTGACACCCAAGAACTTGAAGCTGCTCACCCTTTCCACTCCAGACCCTTCAATGAAGACTGGTGCATGTTCACTTGACTTGCCCTTCCTAAAGTTCAGAATCAGTTCCTTGGTTTTGCTGACATTGTGCAAGGTTGTTGTTGTTATGACACCACTCAACCAGCTGTCCCATCTCACTCCTGTATGCTGCCTCGTCACCATCTGTGATCCTGCCAACAGCAGTGGTGTCATTTGTGAATTTGTAGATAGTGCTGGAGCTATGTTTAGCCACACAGTCATATGTATAGAGAAAGTAGAGCAGGGGGCAAAGCACACAGCCCTGAGGTACACCTTTGTTGATGGTCAGTGAGGAGGAATGAGGTTTCCAACTCCAATGAGGAAGTCGAGGATTTGATTGCAGAGGGAGGAACAGAGGCCTGGATCTTGGAGCTTGAAGATACGTTTTGAGGAGATGGTGATTATCTGAGCTATAAATAATGAACAACAGCCTGATGTACATGTTCCAGTTGTCCAGGTGGTCCAGAGCAGACGTATGTGTTCTAGTGGTCCAGAGCAAGAAGAATTATGGGGCTAACTTTCTAAAGACTCTTGATTCTCTGATTGAAGTGTACTAAAGCAGGATCTGCATTATGTTATACTTGAAAATTTTGACCTTGGCTCAGATTGTGTGGCTAGGTCATGAATATGGAATTAATAGTTAAAGTACTGATTGAGTATTCGCCCAAGATTGCTTATCCAGAAATATGAGTTTGAATCCCATTATAGTGGCTAGGGAATTTTAATTCAAGGAATTACTAAAATAAAATGAAAAACAGTGGAATAAAAAGCTAGTATTAATAAACTACAGAATAGTTGTTAATAACCTAACTGATCAATGTCCTTCAAGGAAGAAGAAATCTTCCTTAAAGATTTCTTGAAATCAAAGAAATCTGCCATTTGCATCTAGAACTATATATGAATCCAAACCCACCACTATGGTTAACTGTCCACTGAAATGGCCTAAAGGATAGTCAGCAATTGACAATAAATGCTAACCAATAATAAAAAAATGTTTAGGATGTTTCAGCACTTAAAATTCAGTATAGCCACAGCTGTTCGATTTGGACCTTGGCAGAATTCACACAGTTTGGCTGACAAGAGTTTTGGTAAAGCCTTTTTAACATCAAGGCAAAATTCTAGGGTAATTTAAGCATACTCTCTCATGATTATGCAAGATAGTTTTGCACCTGCAAATTTCCTCACCCACTTGCAAATGACATAATCACAAATCTGGGGTGAAATATGCAGAAATTGATTCAGTCCTACTTTGCAATTCAAGGCCAAATTCAAATTTGGGTTTATAATCAATTATTATTAACCAAGGTATATTAATGCTGATTAGTTTAGGGGAAAATATTTTGGATTAAAATGTTTTGTAGTAATCTGAATTAATTTATTTTGTTGTAAGATTCTTTTACAATTCATTCGACATTGGATTTTTTTAATAAGATTTCTCAAAAGTAATTTTCCAGTTGCTTTCTTCATTTTTGCTTTTTATGTTTCTAATCTCCCCATTTCTGATTCATTCTGAGTTGAGACAGTGAACAAATTTTGAAACAGGCATATATTCCATTTCTATTTTTTTAATTTGAGTTGATTTATTTATACCGCAGCAAATGTACTCTGCATTTTTATGGATAAGCATGGCATCCTACATCCTGAAGGATTAGTAATTAAATTTTCATGATTTAAATCAATACATTTCATCAAATTGTAGAACTAGAGGTTATTATTTTTCATTCCTTTGGTTTTTTTCTGCATTTTAACAACTCAACAGTGTAGCTTGGGTTAAAATTTATCTCCTTGGGTGATTCATCAGGAGCACTGAATCATTTCTAGCCAGAATACAATAATAAAAAGTGAAAGAGAGAGTGCTCACTTCCTTAGAAATGCTGAAAATATCAGTTGAAATTGTCATCATTGTTACCTTGTGTGTTTGAAGTTTTTTTTTAAACATCTCTTTTCTCTGCAATAACCCAATTTGAGGGTTTAAGAAAGCTATCCTGAGGGATGTAACGTGGTCATGCATTGTAGTAAAATTTGTGATTGGCATATGTATTCATTTTGTACCTTATTTTCAAACCTTGCTCTTGCTTTGCTTTTTTACATTCATTTCTCTCACTTTCTCCTTGATTTCATCTGTCTGCTTCACAAAATTTCAGCCTACTACGTAACTTGGCCATCTTAACAAATCTCTTTCAATATGTTTCAAAGATCCTACACATGAAAACTTCCATGCAGTTTGTTATAAATAAGTAACGTTCCCTTCACAGCTCTCTGGTCTGCCCTCCCATTCCCACAAACTATTCCCCTTCTCATGGCGCTTTCCCATACAACCATCACACCAAACAGTTCCTTCAGATGAAGCATTGATTTACTTACAGTTCTTCCCTTCCAGTGTTTGAAACTGTGCTCACAATGGGTCTCCTCTACATTGGAGAAATCAAATGCAGACTGGGTGATCACTTTATTGAGCACCTTCTTTCACTCCAAGTTGTCTGTCACCTTAATTTTCCCTCCCATTCCTACTCTGACTATTTGTCTGTGGACTCCTACATTATTCTAACAATGCCCAATGTCAACTTGAGGAACATCACCTCATCTTCCATCTGGGCATGTTGTAGCCTTCCTGACTCAGTATTGAATTCAGCAATTTCAGACTCAGTACCTCACCTAGCATTCAAGATGCATTCCTTTGAATGAGAATGCTAATGGAACCTATGCTAAAAGATGTCTTCACAGCTTTATATGTGGAGAGATGCGTTAGTGATAGCCCCACTCTGCTGAGAACCTGGAACAAATTTTTGCCCCTCCTGCTGTTCGCTGCTTTTCTGGGAACCTGGCGTGAAACTGTCCCCTCCCTGTTGCTGTATGCTGCTGTGTCAGAAAATTATTACAAAGCCAGCAATAAGTCACCCCATGGCTCATTGTGGATAAACTGCCTATGAGGACTGATGTTGTGCAGGCCGAGTCAAGTGGTATTGCTGAGGTGTAGGTCTCGGGGCTGCACCCTTGCTGGCATGGTGTGTCTGGGCAATTGGTGGGGAGTGTCCTACAGGTCCTACAGTCTATTTCATCACATACTGAATGTGATGGAAGGTGCTGGCCCCTTCACTCTTTGTTTGCCTGCACCACTGTGAGCTTTTACCATTAGAAATATCTCCAGGCTGGGGACAGCTGTTCAGGCAATGAAGGATCACAGCCTCAGAACCAGCAGTCAGATATTTTTGGACTAAGATGCACATAAATTTCTGCACTCCGACGTTGGGAATCTTTGAAATTTTTTACCTCCTAGGGCTGGGGTCCATAAAGATATATCCATAAATCTATCGATCTCACCCTTGAATGCATTCACTTATTGAATACATTCAAGGGTGAGATCAACAGATTTATGGATATTAAGAAATTTAAGGGGATGTGTGGGAACCTGTAGTTGAGGCAAAAGATCAGCTGTGATAATGAATGGCAAAACAAGCTCTAAGAGCCAAATGGCCGATGCTCCTTGTGCATTTCTTCCCTATCTTACATGGACCAAAATTCTAATATTTTCTGCAGGCTGACCTCTGGACCTGTTTTGTTTTATCTGGCTTCTTTCCTATTTTCCATCTTGCCTTTTCAAAACTCAGCTTGACAATGAGATCTGTGCTTTGTTCACTTAATATTATTTCTAATTAAACTGCTAATCAACCAGCATCCCTTCCTGACTCTGTTGGTTTAAATTGTTGTTTGCAATTCTCTGTCTTCAATTACTGTACAACCTCCCTTCAAATCTGCCATTGTCATCCTCCTTGAAGAACAACTTTTGAATCCCTTTTATTGATGAAAATCACAACTGCATCTCCAATCTTCCTTTTCTCTCTAATATTCTTGAACACATAATCCTCTAAATTTATGGTTCCCAAATTTTGTGTCAATCTTGTACCTTTTTTAATCCATTTGTTCATTTTCTGTCTCTCCTATTATATTGAAACAACTCTGATCACAGTATTCAGCATTCCATGTGATTGTGGCAAATGTAATTTTTCTATCCCTGTCCTTCTCAACTTGCCTGCAACTCTTGGTTGTTTGTCCTCGTCATCTTCAGCACCTGTCTACTTTGCCCAGTTTGCTGGGACCACATTTACCTGGTTCCATTCTTACTTATCCAATTCAAGTAAGCTAATCTCACCAACAATAGTTTCTCTTCCCAGACCTTTACTGTTACCTCTCATGTTCCCATCCTTGACATCCTCCCGTTTCTTATCCACATGTTGTCTGTCAGCAATGTCATCCAAAAATATATTTTTCACATTCGCACAGTCAACACCCAGCATAACATAACTCTTCCTCTTACAACCAATGCTGGATGAACAGAAATTTCTGTAAGCTAAATATTGGGACAGCCAAAGTCACAAACTTCTGTCTCTGTCATAAACTCTGTTTCCTAGCCACTGACTCCATTCCTTTGTTTGGCAAATATGTATTAGAAGTTATTAGTAAAGGCAAAACTAAGACAGTCCAAAGCATAATTTCCCCATATTTCCTGCTTAGTTTTAAATTGTATAAAAGTGCACGTACTTGCAAAATTATACTTTTTGGAGGAACAATCATATGCCTCAATCTGAATGTTGGTGGTTACCATGCAACAGCATATCATTGAATTAGAATTATTTTGGAAACAAGGAGAGATGGTATTTATTTTAAGTGCCAGCAATTATGTGCAATAATTTATATATAGGCAAAAGAGTTTGATTCCATATTCAGTTCAGAAACAATAAAGGCTGTCTATATTATGATAGTTACAAGTTGAGGATAATTACTTGTTTTTATAATCATTTATTTCAATTTGTGTAATATGAATCGTGAGAATGGTCTGGTAGTTAGTCTATTTTTTGACTTTTCTCTCGATCTCCAAGGAACTCATTGGACAGTACTTTCCCCAGAAGCAGAGGTTAAATTAGGGAAAACCTTTATAGAATTACTCATTATGTCAGAAATTTTACTCTTCCATCCATTAGATTTTAATACTGCAAATATGTCATGATAATTTCCTTAGATACAAGAACACCATGACAGGGAGACACTGGAATGGACAGAATGCCTAAGACGAGAGAAGGAGATGCAAGAACATGTGCAAGAATGTGAAGAAAAGCTCAAAAGAGAACATGAACAGCACAGGTTGGAGTTAAAAGCAGAGAAGCTGAGAGAAAGTAAGAGTATATGTTTATTTTATTAATATTTTGCAGTAAAATGGAAGACCCCTAAGCGACTGACCAGAGCCTGGCATTCAAAAAAATGTTCTACTAGGTCCTTCTATATTTTAGAATTTAATGCATGGTATTTCTTGTAAGATTATCATCTTAATGTTGCAATAGTGTCATTGCTAACACTCAGTGAGTAATCCTAGCTTTCAGACTCCATTAACAGATATGCAATATGCTCCATTCCCAAAATTGTCATCAAGTAACATCTGTGAATCTTGTATTCCATTCCTGAAGTTGTTAGCTCTCATAAAGAGAAAACAATATGCTTGGTTCCGTTTGCTCCTATAACCATTCAGACCACTGGATACAACATCCAGTCACCTCATTATGTAGACCAATAGTAAAAGTCTGAGTTTGCCACAATCAAACTGCACGTGGCACTGATTAGTCATCCCATGGGTAGTACATAGAAGGGAGACAGTCAGATTTTAGAGAGAGTACAAAAGAGAGCCTATTGTTAAAATTGAACTACAAGGTAAGACGAATTAAATTTAGGCATGGAAATTCAAAAGTGTAACACATCTTTATGTGTTATGTAATTTTTTTAAAAAGATTTTGGGAAATTGAGTATTTTGTGCATATACCTGTAAATTGTCTTATGATACCTGATATATGTGACATCCTACATAGTGGCTGCTATAGTCAGCATATATATTACATGTGCATTTTTTAATCACATTATTTGCAAGCAGTGAATGTTGCAGGCATGAAATACAGAAACAGATCTGAACTTGCTACAATTAATTAGGGGATATATCCTCACTCATGCCACTACGAGAGACTGCTGCTGAAGAGTCTCTGAGGATGCTTTGATCTTTCTAAATTCCTGGTTTCTGTTCAGATTCTGAGTGGCACCCGGCTGCCCCTCAGCCCGTGATCTTCTGCCCAGTACTAATGATCTTTCCTCCACCCCATGATCTCTTTACTGTCTTCTCTTTACCCCTCTCCAAGCTCCTTCCACCAATATTCCTGCATAAATTCCAGGCACAGTCCGGTACTCTCCCCTTTTGCTCCACCCCCAGCCTCATCCCACCTTCCTGGTGATATTCATCACCTCTCTTGTCTAAAATCTTCCTTTATCATTCTTCTCCCTAGGTGGCAGTTCACGGAGGAAAAATCTGGTGTACGGTTTGGAATGCAGAGCTAGGATGTGCTGCTTTTGTCTGCATAATGCTTTGGATATTGTGCACTGTAGAATATGGGATATTTATGGCCTCACTCAAAACTGGCCTGAAGACCAAATTGAATTTTTAGAGCTTCCACTTTCCAAACTTGAAAAGAGATAAATGATAAAATAAGATGGTAAACAGTGTGGATAGGTAGCAAAGTGAATTTAAAATGGAACAGGAATTATTTAAAAGGAAGGACTAGTAATGATAGGTAGTGTATAGGTGATAAGAATCTTTGCACACTAGTGGATGCAGATAGAGGTGTTTAAGAGGTTCTTAGATAGGCACATGAATATGCAGAGAATGGAAGGATATAGACCGTATGCAGGCAGAAGGAATTAGTTTAATTAGGTGTCATTAGCTTAAGTAGTCAGGCACAAAATTGTGGGCTGAAGGGCCTGTTCTGTGCTGTACTGTTCTACGTTCTAATCCTGGAATCATTTAAGAACTAATTGGATGATGATTCTTGGACCCTTTTGGATAAATTTGAATAGGCCAGATCACCTTCTCATCCAAAATTAAAATAATAGAGTATAGCACTTTAATCTCTGCAGCTTAATCTTTTCCTTCCCTTTTGAGACAGTGAATGTAGTTCCTTTTATTTCTTCAATATAAGCCTCTCCCAAAAGTAACTAACAATGATTGCCTCCTTTCTTTAATGGATCATCCTTTTGAAGAAAAAATGCATTTATTCACAGTCCATCCAGAAATACTTAAGAGTCAGTGAGTGGCTAACTCTAGGGGGTAGTTACTGTGCATGGGTTGAACTCAAAATATGCAAAGGATTAGCTAATCTGTTACCTTTTAGAGTTAGAACATAGAACATAGAAAACCTACAGCACAATACAAGCCCTTCAGTCCACAAAGTTGTGCCGAACATGTCCCTACCTTAGAAAGTACTAGGCTTACCCATAGCCCTCTATTTTTCTAAGCTCCATGTACCTATCCAAAAGTCTCTTAAAAGACCCTATCGTATCCACCTCCAACACCGTTGCCGGCAGCCCATTCCACGCACTCACCACTCTCTGAGTAAAAAACATACCCCTGACGTCTCCTCTGTACCTACTCCCCAGCACCTTAAACCTGTACCCTCGTGTGGCAACCATTTCAGCCCTGGGAAAAAGCCTCTGACTATCCACATGATCAATGCCTCTTTTATCTTATACACCTCTATCAGGTCACCTCTCATCCTCCATCGCTCCAAGGA
This sequence comes from Pristis pectinata, assembly GCF_009764475.1. Taxonomy (NCBI): domain Eukaryota; kingdom Metazoa; phylum Chordata; class Chondrichthyes; order Rhinopristiformes; family Pristidae; genus Pristis; species Pristis pectinata. The sequence goes on along the minus strand of NC_067414.1, from coordinate 25,917,156 downwards.
GAAAAGGCCGAGTTCACTCAACCTGTTTTCATAAGGCAAGCTCCCCAATCCAGGTAACATCCTTGTAAATCTCCTCTGCACCCTTTCTATGGCTTCCACATCTTTCCTGTAGTGAGGCGACCAGAACTGACCACAGTACTCCAAATGGGGTCTGACCAGGGTCCTATATAGCTGCAACATTACCTCTTGTCTCCTAAATTCAATTCCACGATTAATGAAGGACAATACACCGTATGCCTTCTTAACCACAGAGTCAACCTGTGCAGCTGCTTTGAGCGTCCTATGGACTCAGACCCCAAGATCCCTGTGATACTCCACACTGCCAAGAGTCTTACCATTAATGCTATATTCTGCCATCATACTTGCCCTACCAAAATGAACTACCTAACACTTATCTGGGTTGAACTCCATCTGCCACTTCTCAGCCCAGTTTTGCATCCTATCTATGTCCCGCTGTAACCTCTGACAGCCCTCCACACGATCCACAACACCTCCAACCTTTGTGTCATCAGCAAACTTACTAACCCATCCCTCCACTTCGTCATCCAGGTCATTTATAAAAATCACGAAGAGTAAGGGTCCTAAAAAAGATCCCTGAGGCACACCACTGGTCACTGACCTCCATGCAGAATATGAGCCGTCAACAACCACTCTTTGCCTTCTGTGGGCAAGCCAGTTCTGGATCCACAAAGTAATGTCCCCTTGGATCTTATGCCTCCTTACTTTCTCAATAAGCCTTACATGGGGTACCTTATCAAATGCCTTGCTGAAATCCATATACACTACATCTACTGCTGTTCCTTCATCAATGTGTTTAGTCAAATCCTCAAAAAAAACACTACCCTCTTGTGTTTTGATTCCACTGGCAGTAACAACTTCGTTCCACTTTTCTTTGGCAATTTGGCAGTCTCCAACTGCCTTGGGTCTCTTTGGGGATGGGTATTGCCTTTTCTGCTCCAGTGGACACTTTACAATATTTTTAGAAGCCAAAACAAGAGGTTTGTGGGCACTTTTGTTGGAATTTGGAGGATCAGCTATACCCAAATTGAAGAGTTGAACCACTTTGGAGTCTGATTTTTTTAGACTCCTGGGCAGGTTCCTTTGTTGCCTGTGGAGATCTTTTTTATTCCAGGTGTCCTGGTAACAACTTGAGGTTCTGCTTTAGCAGGTACTTTTGAATCAACTCCAGTCTGGCCTGATGGAAGTTCATTACTGGCTGCACTTTGCCCAGTTCCTACAACACTACTTGGCCTTACACTACACTACTAGTTGTTGGTTAAGAGAAAAACATTGGTAAGGGCAGCAGCAATTTGCACTCTTGCTGGAAAACACCACAATGTGTTTTGCAGGTACTACCATCTCATGATCAACTCATGACTTCATGGTACCCATAGATTGACTCTCACCATGGCCTTTCATCTCAATTGCCTTAATTAAAAAAAGGTTATAATTTGATTATAGAATGCATTGATATAGATGTAGTCTGCATTTTGCATTTCTGATTACTTATTATTCTTTTTATTTTACTTGACGCTCGTAACTGTATTCCTTAAGTTACACATTCTTTTAATCTTTCTGTCCATTTAACATGAGCACTGTACTGTCTATGATGTTTTACCTAAATCATTATTTTCATGACAAGAATATAGATAACCAAAAGCAATTATTGCAGTTATAAGGCATCTTTCAGCCTCTTTGAAGATTGTGGTGCCAAACTGAAGGGGAAGCTTCCTGAATTGTTTTTGTCCCTGTTTGATATTAGAAGCATTTAACCCTTAAAACAAACAATGATAAAACTAACATCCAACTTGGTTTGTAATTGTTTGGTTTCTAATATAACAGTATGCTTTATGTAAGTATAAAAGAATAAAAAGTATAGATCTAGCTAGTTTCCTTTTGAGTTAAAATACTTATTAGAACATATAGAACAGTACAGCACACAACAGGTCATTCGGCCCACAATGTTGTGCCAACATAGCTAATCCCTCCTACCTACAGATTGCCCTTATCCCTTCATTTTCCTCTCATTCATGTGCCCATCCAAGCCTCTCTTAAAAGCCCCCAATGAATTTGCCTCCACCACCCAATCAGGCAACGCATTCCAGGCATCCACCACTCTGTGAGTGAAAAACATACCCCTTATGTCTGTTCTGAACCCACCCCCTCTCACCTTAAGTGCATGCCCTCTGGTATTGGATCGCTCAATAATGGGAAAAAAGATATTGCTTGTCCACCCTATCTTTGCCCCTCATAATTTTATACACTTCCAACAGATCATCCCTCATCCTCCACTGCTCCAGAGAAAAGTGCCCAAATTTGTCCAGCCTCTCCTGAGAGCACATGCCTTCTAATCCAGGCAGCATCCTGGTAAACCTCCTCTGCACCCCCTCTAAAGCCTCGACATCCTTCCTATAGTGAGGTGACCAGAATTGCACGCAATACTCTAAATGTGGACTCACCAGAGTTCTATAGAGATGCACCATAACTTCTTGACTCCTATACTCAATACCTCAATTAATGAAAGCAAGCATTCCATTGTTAAAATTATTGTTAAAATGTGGGTCAGAGGGCAAGAGAAGTGTCCCATCTAATATCATTGCTAACATTTTTTTTAAAAAAGCTACCCCATTATAAAAATTTCAATTATTGATATTCTTTTACAGGAGGCCGCTGCTCTGCACCAGCTATTTATCTGAGTTGTCACTTTTGCTGCTATTCTAAATACAAAAATAGTGATTAAAACAAAATGTGCTTGCAAAACCATGTTGCCAAATACACAGCATGCATGTGCAAGTATTTGTGATATTCTTTGTAAAATTAAATTTATAAAAATAGGAATGGCTGACAACCTAGTTAAGTGGCTGGATAGCTGCTGCGATAAAGGTCAAGCCGGATACTGAAGGGGGGGAAATTGCCAGGGTAGGTGCAGCTATTTTTCTAGGTGGGGATTGGGGTGGTGGGTAGAGGGGATGCAGGAGCACGTCTTGTGATTCCTGGTTATTTCAGAGCTGAGGCTCCATCTTCTTGTCAACTGGAGACAAAACAAAAACTGTTGCCCAAGGTCATAGAGTCAGTACTGCACAAAAGGAAGCCATTTGGTCCATCTACCCTATGCCAGATCTATGTAGAGCAATCTAGTCTATCCATTCGTCATCTCTGTTTCCATAGCTCCGCATTTAATTCCCTCAAGTATCCCATTTCCTTTAGAAATAATTGATTATCTCTGCTTCTACTATCATCATGAGCAGCAAGTTCCTGGTTATTACAGCTAGATGTCTTTAAAAGAAAGTCATCGCCTCCCCTCCACCCCCCCCCCCCCCCCCACTGTATTTCTCGCCCAAAAACCTTAAATGTGCTTGTCCTCCCTGTCCTTGTATCATCAGCTCATAGGAGCAGTTTCCATTTGCTGTTTATAGCAACTAACAGGGATTTTTTTTGTATGTATCTATTTTTTTCTTGAAAATTATCAGATTAGCTAGTCAGTTGAAATTTACTTGCAGTTTCCCAAGGGAATTCACTTCAATGCCTGTCTTCCTGATTTACATTACAATTGGTATGTTGCCTAACCACAACTGTACTAAGTAACTATTTAGCTGCAGTTTATTTTTAAATTTATTGCCTATAATAAGGACTGAATGCCTTTCTTCACACATCAATTGTGTAATCCCTATCTTTAAATCACTGTATCCATGGTGCAGTAAAAGCATGAGTCATCCTGAGGCAGTTGCACTTCTAAATAAGATAGTTTTTTGAAATGCTGTTGAAAGGGCCTGGTTCACTGCTAAGGTCATGTCTGAGAAAGTGATTTTGAAGGCTACTAACCAAGTTCAACGGAAAATCTGATTCAGTGAACAGTAATCGAAACAATCAGATTGCTAATGCTTGAAGACATAGTCCTGTGTGGATTTCCTACTACATTTAAGGAAAGGTATAGGAAGCTTTCAATAAAGCACCTGGCACTATTAATGTCATAATCTCCAGTTGAATTTTGATCTGGCTTCCATGAATAACCTCTGTGAGAAGTATATTTATAATGTTAAGCAAAGTTAGATTATACTGATTTGAATCAAGATGTATCCATTGACTTGCATTGCTCTGAATGTTTGTTTACTAGAAATGTGAAGAGCAGAAGGATGATGAGAGTAAAGGTAGGACTGATTAGAGACAAAGGTGGGAGATGTGCCTGGAAGCTGTGGAAGTGGGTGAGGTCCTCAATGAATACTTCTCTTCAGTATTCACCAAGGAGAGGGGCCTTGATGATGCTGAGGACAGTGTCGGTAAGGTTAATGTTCTAGAGCATGTTGATATCAAGAGAGAGGATGTGTTGGAGCTGTTAGAAAATCTTAGGACCGATAAGTCCCCGGGGCCTAAGGGCATATTCCCCAGTCTGCTGTGCGAGGCGAGGGAGGAGATTGCTGAACTGTTGGCTAGGATCTTTGAGTCTTCATTGTCTATGGGAATGGTACTGGAGGATTGGAGGGTGGCAAATAGAAACATAGAAAAACTACAGCACAATTCAGGCCCTTTGGCCCACAAAGCTGTGCTGAACATGTCCCTACCCTAGAAATTACTAGGCTTACCCATAGCCCTCTATTTTATTCAGCTCCATGTACCTATCTAACAGTCTCTTGAAAGACCCTATCGTATCCGCCTCCACCACCGTTTCCGGCAGCCCATTCCACGCACTCACCACTCTCTGAGTAAAAAACTTACCCCTGACATCTCCTCTATATCTACTCCCCAGCACCTTAAACCTATGTCCTCTTGTGGCCACCACTTCAGCCCTGGGGAAAAGCCTCTGACTATCTACCTGATCAATACCTCTCATCATCTTATACACCTCTATCAGGTCCCCCCTCATCCTCCGTCGCTCCAAGGAGAAAAGGCCGAGTTCCCTCAACCTGCTTTCATAAGGCATGCTCCACATTCCAGGCAGCATCCTTGTAAATCTCCTCTGCACCCTCTCTATGGCTTCCACGTCTTTCCTGTAGTGAGGCGACCAAAGCTGAGCACAATACTCCAAGTGGGGTCTGACCAGGGACCTATATAGCTGCAACAATACCTCTCGGCTCCTAAATTTAATTCCCTGATTGATGAAGGACAATACACTATATGCCGCCTTAACCACAGAGTCAACCTGCACAGCGGCTTTGAGCATCCTATGGACTTGGACCCCAAGATCCCTCTGATCCTCCACACTGCCAGGAGTTCTACCATTAATACTATATTCCGCCAACATATTTGACCTACCAAAATGAACCACTTCACACTGATCTGGGTTGAACTGCATCTGCCACTTCTCAGCCCAACTTTGCATCCTATCTATGTCCCTCTGTAACCTCTGACAGCCCTCCAAACTATCCACAACACCCCCAACCTTTGTGTCATCCACAAACTTACTAACCCACCCCTCCACTTCCTCATCCAGGTCGCTTATAAAAATCACAAGGAGCAAGGGTCCCAGTACAGACCCCTGAGGTACACCACTGGTCACTGACGTCCACTCAGAATACGACCCTTCAACAAGCAAATGTTGTCCCCTTATTCAAAAAATGTAGTAGGGATAGTCCAGGGAATTATAGACCAGTGAGCCTTATGTCTGTGGTGGGCAAGCTGTTGGAAAGGATTCTTGGAGATAGGATCTATGGGCATTTAGAGAATCGTGGTCTGATCAGGGACAGCCAGCATGGCTTTGTGAAGGGCAGATCATGTCTCACAAGCCTGATAGGGTTCTTTGAGGAGGTGACCAGGCAGATTGATGAGGGTAGTGCAGTAGATGGGGTCTACATGGATTTTAGTAAGGCATTTGACGAGGTTCCACATGGTAGGCTTCTTCAGAAGGTCAGAGGGCATGGGATCCAGGGAAGCTTGGCCGTGTGGATTCAGAATTGGCTTGCCTGTAGAAAGCAGAGGGTTGTGGTGGAGGGAGTGCATTCAGATTGGAGGGCTGTGAACTGGCAGTGTCCCACAAGGTTCGGTTCTGGTACCTTTGCTCTTCGTGATATTTATTAATGACTTGGATGAGGGGGTAGAAGGGTGGGTTGGCAAGTTTGCAGACGACACAAAGGTTGGTGGTGTTGTGGATAGTCTGGAGGATTGTTGAAGATTGCAGAGGGACGTTGATAGGATGCAGAGCTGGGCTGAGAAGTGGCAGATAGAGTTCAATCCGGAGAAGTGTGAGGTGGTACACTTTGGAATAACAAACTCCAAGGCGGAGTACAGAGTTAATGGCAGGATTCTGGGTAGTGTGGAGGAGCAGAGGGTTTGGGGGTTCATATCCACAGATCCCTGAAAGTTGCCTCACAGGTGGATAGGGTAGTTAAGAAAGCTTATGGGATGTTAGCATTCATAAGTCGTGGGATCGAGTTTAGGAGCCGCGAGGTAATGATGCAGCTCTACAAAACTCTGGTTAGACCACACTTAGAGTACTGTGTCCAATTCTGGTCACCTCATAAGAAGGATGTGGAAGCGTTGGAAAGGGTGCAGAGGAGATTTACCAGGATGCTGCTTGGTTTAGGGAGTATGCATTATGAGGAGAGACAAAGGGAGCTAGGGCTTTACTCTTTGGAGAGGAGGAGGATGAGGGGAGACGTGATAGAGGTGTACAAAATATTAAGAGGAATGGATAGAGTAGACAGCCAGCGCCTCTATCCCAGGGCACCAATGCTCAATACAAGAGGGCATGGCTTTAAAGTAATGGGTGGGAAGTTCAAGGGAGATATCAGAGGAAGGTTTTTTACCCAGAGAGTGGTTGGTGCATGGAATGCGCTGACTGGGATGGTGGTGGAGGCAGGTACATTGATCAAATTCAAGAGATTGCTGGATAAGCATATGGAGGAATTTAAAATAGAGGAATATGGGGGAGGTAGAGGTTAGATAGTCTTAGGTGAGGTTTAAAGGTCGGCACAACGTTGTAGGCTGAAGGGCCTGTATTGTGTCTGTATTGTGCTGTACTGTTCTATGATTCTATAAAACATTTCAACTATTCTTATCTGGCCTAACTAAGTGCTTTAAAAGGCATTTTCATACTTGACTTAAAGTACATAGAGACTCATCCAAAAGGTTAGCATCCATGGAATTCAGGAGAAGTTGGTAAATTGGATCCAATATTTACTTGGTGATAAGAGATGGATGATGATGGTAGATGACCACTTTTGTGATTGAATGCCAGTGACTGTTGGTGTTCCACAGGCATTGGTGCTTACAAGATGTGAATGATTTGGGTGTGGATGTCAGAGGCGTGATCAGTTCATTTGCAGATGACACGAAGATTGATGGAGGTGTTGAGTGTGTGGTGGGTAGTCTTAGGCTGCAGAGAGAGAGTGATGTGTAGGTGAAATGGGCTGAGAAATGGCAGATGGATTTCAGGCCAGATAAATGTGGTGATGCATTTTGGGAGTACTAACAGGGCCAGGATATACACTTGAATAGTAGGGTCCTAAGGAGTATTGAGGAACAGGGGAACCTTGGTGTACAAGTCCAGGGATCCTTGAAGTTGGCAGCACAGGTAGATAACATAGTTAAGAATGCATCTGGGATTCTGGCCTTCATTAGTCAGGTCATTGAGTACAAGAGCAGGTAGGTTATGCTCCCAACTTTATAAAACATAAATCACACCTCAGCTGGAGTTTTGCATGAGGTTCTGGTCACCATACTATAGGAAGATGAGATGGCACTGGAGAGGATGCAGAGAAGATTTAGCAAGATGTAGCTTGGATGGAGCATTTCAGATATGAGAGGAGACTTGAGAGTCTGGATGTGTTTTCCCTGGAGCAGAGGAGGTTAATAAGGAACATGATTTGAGGTGTATAAAATTATGAGGGACATAGACTGTAGGAAACATTTCCCCAAATCATTGTTAGATAAAACTTGAGAACATAGATTTTTAGGGTAAGGGGCAAGGAATTTGGAGGGGACCTGAGGGGGACCTTTTTCATCCAGGGAGTGGTGAGTACCTGGGATAAACTGCCAGAGAGAGTGGTGGAAGCAGAGTCTATATGAGCACTTGAACTCCGAGGGATAGAAGGCTATGGGTCAAGTGTGAGAAGCTGAGATTAATACAGATGGGTGCTCACTGGTACCTATAGATGTGGTGAATCGAATGGCCTATATCCCTGCTATGTGACTCACAGTCACAGAGTTAAACAATACAGATTCAGGCCCTTTAGCCCAACTTGTCAGTGACAACCAAGATGTCTACCTGAGCTATTCCCATTTCCCTGCATTTGACCCATATCAATATAAACCTTTTCAATCTATATACCTGTCCAAGTGTCTTTTAAACATTAATTGTACCCTTTCTCTGGCAGCTTATTCCATATACCCACTATCCTCTGTAAAAAGTTGCCCCTCAGGTCCCTTTGTAATCTTTCCCCTCTCACAAATCTATGTCCTCTGGTGTTAGACTCCCCTACCCTGGGAAGAAGACTTTAAGTATCCACATTATCTACGCCCCTCATGATTTTATGTACCTCTACAAGGTTGCCCCTCAGCCTCCTAAGCTCCAGGGAAGTAAGTCCCACCTATCCAGCCTCTCCTTGTAGCTCAGACCTTCCGGTCCCAGTAACATCTTTGTGAATCTTTTCTGCACCCTTACCAGCTTAATGACATCATTCCTATAGCTGGACGACCAGAACTGAACACAAAATTCCAAGTGTGGTTCACCAACGACTTGTACAGTTGTAATATGGTGTCCTAGCTCCTGTACTCAATGCCCTGACCAATGAAGGCAAGCATGCCAAATATCTTTTCCTCCACCCTGTCTACCTGTGTCGCCACTTTAAGGGAACTATGTACCTGTACCCCTAGGTTTCTCTGTTCTCCAGCACTCTCCTGGGCCCAACCATTTACTGTGTAAGTACTGCCCTGGTTACTTACTAAAATTCCAACCCTCGCATTTGTCTGTTAAATTCCATCTGTCATTCCTTGACCCACTTCCCCAGTTCATCTAGATTCTGTTATAATCTTAGATAACCTTTTTCACAATCCACTACACCACCAAGTTTAGTGTCTTCTGCAAACTTACCAGCCATGTTAACAACACCTTCAGCCAAATCGTTATTATAGATGATAAACTACAATGGTCCAAGCACTGATCCCTGTGGCACACCACTGGTCACAGGCCTCCAATCTGAATAACAACCCTCGACTACCACCCCCGACTCCTTCCAGCAGGCCCTTCCAGACTAGCCCACCTTGTCAAAGGCCTTGCTAAAGTCCATGTGGTCATCTGCCGCCCTGCCCTCGTCAATCCTCTTTGTCACCTCTTCAAAAAAACTGAATCAATCTTGTGAGACATGATTTCCATGCTAACTGTCCCTTATCAGACCTTGCCTTTCCAAATGCTGGTAGATCCTGTCCCTCAGAATCCCTTCCAGTAACTTTTCCACCACTGATTTTAGGCTCACTAGCCTGTAGTTTCCCGGCTTGTCCTTGCAGCCCTTAAATGCACAACATTAATCATCCTCCAATGTTCTGGTACCTCACCTGTGGCTAAAGATGATGCAAATATCTCGGCCAGGGCCCCTGCAATTTCTTGCCTAGCTTCCCACAATGTCCTAGGATACACTTGATCATGCCCCAGGGATTTATTCACCTTAATGTGCCTTAAGACCACCAACACCTCCTCTGCTGTAAGGTGGATGTGTTCCAATGCATTAATATTCATTTTGCTTAATTCCTTAACTTCATGTTAACTACCATGTTAAATACAAATGAGAAATATTCATTTAATAGCTCGCCCATCTCCTGTGGGTTCATGCATAGATGACTGCATTATTCATTAAGTGGATCTATTCTTTCCCTGGTTACCCTTAATATACTTTTACATCTCTCAGGATTCTCCTTTACCTTATCTGCCAAAGCTACCTCATGTCCTCTTTTTGCCCTCCTGGTTTCCCTCTTAAATGTACTACTAAATCTCTCGTACTCAAGGGATTCACTCGACCCCTGCTGCCCATACCTGACATATGCCTCCTTTTTCCTGACCAGTGCCACAATATCCTTCATCAACCAAGGTTCCCTCATCCTGCTAGCCTTGCCCTTCACTCATATTCACAAGAATACGTTGCCTTGAACTCCCTATCTCACTTTTAAAAGCCTCTCACTTGCCAGACATCCTTCTACCGGCAAATAGCCTATCTCAATCAAGTTCCTGTCTAATGCCTTCAAAATTTGCCTTGCCCCAATTTAGGATTGTGGACCAGTCTTATCTTTTTAAACCTTATTTATACAACATGGTAACAGGCCCTTCCAGCCCAACGAGTCTGCAATGCCCATTTAAACCCATGTTAACCTACCCGTGAGTCTTTGGAATGTGTGAGGAAACCCATGCAGATACAGGGAGGACGTATAAGCTCCTTACAGTGACGGGAATTGAACCCCGATTGCTGGCGCTGTAATAACGTCACGCTAACTGCTATGCTACTGTGCTGTGTAAAACTTACAGATTTATGGTCACTGAACATAGAACAGTACAGCGCAGGAACAGGCCCTTCGGCCTATGATGTTGTGCCGAACTAATTAAACTAGTAATTTAAACACCTAACTAAACTAATCCCTTCTGCCTACAATGTCCATACTCCTCCTTTCTTTGCACATTCATGTGCCTATCTAAGATCCTCTTAAACACCTCTATTGCATTTGCTTCCACTACTCCCTTGGTAGTGCATTCCGGGTACCCACCACTCTGTGTTTTTTAAAAAAAAACTTGCCCCACACATCTCCTTTTGAACTTGCTCCCTCTCACCTTAAATGCATGCACTCTAGTATTAGACATTTTGACCCTGGGGATGTTTTATTTATAGTGGCTAATTAAACTACCAACCCCATGTCTTTAGGATGTGGGAGGAAACCAGAGTACCTGGAGAATGTGCACATTCTCCAGAGATGGCACTGGAGATTAGGATTGAACCGAGTTTGCTGAAGCTGTGAGGCGGTAGGTCTATTAGCTGTGCCACTCCCATTTTATTTATTAATTAATCTGTCAATTAATTAATTAATTCAGCTTTTTGCCTCTACGTCCTTACTAAAATGGTGCAACCAGAATTGATTGCAATATCAGTGGAACAAAGGAAATTACAGTGGTATGAGAGAGGAGTTGGCCCAAATTGATTGGAAGAGTAAGCTAGCTGGAGGGACAGCGGAGCAGAAATGGAAGGAATTTCTACAAGTAATAAGGAAAATGCAGGATAGATATATTCCAAGAAAAAAGGTTTTGAATGGAAAAAAGGCACAAATGTGGATAATGAGAGAGGTGAAGGCTAAAATAAAAGCAAAAGGGAGGGCATTCAAGGAAGCAAAAATTAGTGGGAAAACAGAAGACTGGGAAACTTTTAAAAACCTGCAGAAAGAAACTAAGAAGGTCATTAGGAAAGAAAAGTTGAATTATGAAAGGAAGTTGGCAGATAACATTCGAAAGGATACTAAGAGTTTTTTTAAATATATAAGGAGTAAAAGAGAGATACGGGTTTGATATAGGACCAATCAATAACGGTGCGGGAGAGATTATAATGGATGATACAGAGATGGCAGAAGAACTAAATGAGTATTTTGCATCGGTCTTCGCTGTGGAGGACATCAGCAATATATCGGTTAGTCAGGGGTCTCACGGAATGGAACTGAGTTCAGTTAAGATTACTAGAGGGAAAGTGATGGAAAACTAAATGAGCTGAAGACTGATAAGTCTCCCGGACCGGATGAGGCGCATCCCTGGGTTCTGAAGGAGGTGGCTTTAGAGATAGCAGAGGCATTGGTGATAATTTTCCAGGAATCGATAGACTCCAGCATGGTTCCGGAGGACTGGAGGGTTGCAAATGTAGTTCCGCTGTATAAGAAAGGTGGGAGGCAGCATAAAGGAAATTACAGACCTATTAGTCTGACGTCGGTGTGGGAATGTTATTGGAATCGATCCTCAAGGATGAGGTTATGCAATACCTAGAGGTGCAAGGCAAGATAGGTTCTAGCCAACATGGTTTCATGAAGGGAAGATCTTGCCTGACCAATCTATTGGAGTTTTTTGAAGAAATCACAGGTAGGGTGGATAAGGGAGAGGTGATAGATGTTGTGTATTTAGACTTTCAAAAGGCCTTCAAAAAGGTGCCGCATAAGAGACTGATTAATAAGATGAGATGTCATGGAAGTACAGGTAGGATAACAGAATGCGTAGAGCATTGGCTGGTTGGCAGAAAGCAATGGGTGGGAATAAAAGGATCTTTTTCTGGTTGGCTACCGGTTACTAGTGGTGTTCCGCAGGGGTCGGTGTTGGGGCCGCTTCTTTTTACCTTGTACATTAACGATTTGGATGATGGAGTAAATGGTGTTGTGGCTAAGTTTGCGGATGACACCAAGATAGATGGAGGAGTAGAGAGTATTGAGGAGACAGGAAGGTTGCAGAGACACCTAGATAGTTTAGGAGAATGGGCAAGGAAATGGCAGATGAGATTCAATGTTGAGAAATGTGCAGTTGTACACTTTGGAAACAGAAATAAACGGGCAGATTATTATCTAGAAGGAGAGAAAATTCAAAGTACAGAAGTACAAAGGGACTTGGGGGTACTCGTGCAGGATACCCTAAAGGTTAACCACCAGGTCGGATCGGTGGTAAAGAAAGCGAATGCTATGTTGGCATTCATTTCAAGAGGTATAGTGTATAAAAGTAAGGAAGTGTTGATGAGGCTCTGCGGGGCACTAGTGAGGCCTCATTTGGAATACTGTGCACAATTTTGGGCCCCATATCTTAGGAAGGATGTGCTGATGTTGGAGAGGGTTCAGAGGAGATTTACGGGGATGATTCCCGGAATGAAAGGACTTACTTATGATGAGCGTTTGTCGGCTCTTGGACTGTACTCACTGGAGTACAGAAGAATGAGAAGGGACCTCATAGAAACATTTAAAATGTTGAAAGGACTGGACAGAGTAGATGTGGCCAAGCTGTTTTCCTTGGTGGGTGAGTCCAGGACCAGAGGGCACAATCTTAGAATTAGAGGGTACAGGTTTAAAACAGAGATGAGGAGAAATTTCTTTAGCCAGAGGGTGGTGAATTTGTGGAATTCCTTGCCACGTACAGCAGTGGAGGCCAGATCATTGGAGGCGTTTAAGGAGGAGATAGATAGATATCTAATTAGTCGGGGTATCAAGGGATATGGGGATAAGGCTGGAAATTGGGGTTAGAATAGTTTTTTTTGCACCCCCCCCCCCCCCACCAATTTCTCACTTCTTTTTCTTTTTTCCCTTTTCTTTGGAGCAGACTCGATGGGCCGAATGGCCTACTTCTGCTACCTTGTCTTGTGATCTTGTGACTCCAGATATGGCCTAACCAGAGTTTTATAAAGCTGCAACAGAACTTCCCGACTCTTGAACTCAGTGTCTCAACTAATAAAGGCAAGCATAGCATATGCCTTCTTTACCACCCTATCAACCTGTGCAGCCACTTTCAGGTAGCTATGGACTTGGATGCCAGGATCCCTCTGTATATCAACACTATTAAGGGTCCTGCCATTAACTGTGTACTGTCCCTTTACATTTGATCTCCCAAAGTGCCAGACCTCACATTTGGCCAGATTAAACTCAATGTACTGTTTCTCCACCCAAATCTGCAACTGATCTATATCCTGCTGTATGCTTTGGCAATCTTCTACACCATCCACAATGCCACCAATCTTTGTATTGTCTGCGAACTTGCTAACCCACCCATCCATGTTTTCAGAGGTCCCTGCGGAACACCACTAGTCACGGATCTCCAGCCAGAATAAGTCCCATTGAACACTACCCTCTGTCTTCTATGGGCAAGCCAATTCTGAATCCAAATGGCCAAGACATAGTGGATCTTATGCATCTTAAACTTCTGGATGAGCCTACCATGAGGCACGTTGTTAAACACCTTACGCTGGTCCCAAAATTGCTCCCCCATTGACACTTCAGTCACTTGCCCAGTCTCGTTTTCCAATAGGAGGTCGAGTGTTGCCTCCTTTCTTGTAGGGCAACCTACGTACTGTTTGAGAAAACTTTCCTGGACACGTTTAATAAATTCTGCCTCATCCAAGCCCTTTGCACCATGGCAGTCCCAGTCAGTATAAGGGAAGTTAAAATCACTTGCTATTACAACCCAGTTATTCTTACAGCTATCTGTGATTTTCCTACGCATTTGTTTCTCTAATTCCTGTTTAATATCAGGAGGCCTATAATACCGTCCCATCAAAGTGATCATTAACTTCTTATTCCTAAAATCCACCTATATAGCTTCACTGAATCATCTCCCAAGATATCCTCTGTAAGTACTGCCATGATGTTCTCCCTAATCAAAAATGCAACTAGCCCTTCTCTCTTACCTCCACCTCTGCCCTGGAACATTGAGTTGCCAGTCCTGCTCCTCCCTCAACGATGTTTCTTTTATGGCTATAATATTCCAGTCCCATGTTCCTTATCCATATACTGAGTTCATCTGCCTTGCCTGTCAAGCTTCTTGCATTTAAAATAAATTCAATTCAGTCTATTAGATTTTCCTCCCTCCCTGACTTGCCCCTGCCTGTCTGTCTGCTTAACTTGCTCCTTTAATATTTATATTTGTCTCAACTTGCCTATCTGCCGCACTACTGCCTTTGGGTCCCACTCTCGCCCACCACATCCCCCCACCCCCCGCCAGACTAGCTTAAACCCTCCCAAATAGCACCAGCAAATCTCCCCCACCATGATATTGGCCCCCCTCCAGTTCTTGGGCAGAAGTGACCTCTTAGTACAGGTCACCTCTGCCCCAGAAGAGATCCCAATGGTCTAAGAATCAGAAACCTTCCTTCCTGCACCAGGTCCTCAGCCACACATTCATCTGCCCCTATCCTCCTTTTCCTGCCTCACTAGCACATGGTACTGGGGTATTTCAGAGATTACAACCCTTGAGGTCCTTTTTTACACCTTCTGCCTAACTCCTATATTCATTCTGAGGGACTTCATCCCTTGTTCTACCTATGTCATTGCTATTAATGTGTACAGCGACCCCTGGCTGCTTACCCGCCTCCTTGAGAATGTTTCCACAAATGCTCAGGGATATCCTTGACCCTGGCACCTGGGAGGCAACACACCACCCTGCTGGCCACAAAATCTCCTGTCTATCCCTCTAACTATCGAGTCCCCTATCACTAAAATTCTCCTCGTCTCCACCGTCCTGCTGTGCATCAGAGTACCCTGGCTGTTTGCTGCTGCTGCTCTCCTCTGAAAGGCCCATAAACAATCCCCCCCAGCAGTATCTAAAACAAAATACTGTTAGTGAGGGGAATGGCCACGGGGAATCATGCACCTCCTTTTGCTTACATTCCTCTACCTTTCCTGGTGGTCACCCCAACTACCTGCTCCCTGACACCCTTATGGTGTGACCACGCTCAACTAAAGCTTCTGTCATTGATGCTATTAGTCATCATGGATGCTCCTGAGTGAGGTCCTCAACTGCCAGCTCTAGCCACTCAATGCAATCAGTTAGGAGCTGCAGCTGGACACACTTCCCACAGGGGTGTAGTCACCAGGGATGATCTGCAGGAGGGAGCATGCAACTGCCCTGATTGCCATCTTTAAAACCACAAGACTACAGAGGAAGTAAAAGGTCTTGCCTAGTCTTATCTTTCCCCACTGTTCAGCCTCCTTGCCAAAGCCTCTCCAGCCAAAGCCTTAGCACTTAGAGCTCACATACATCATCATAATGGAGCACTCACTCTATAGACCCCAACAGCCCAAAACCCAATTCCATTTAGATTCTCTTCACAAATGTTGCACCACGCATAAAGAAGTTAATTATGTACCTATATGTACATTTGGAATAAGGTTTTTTTTTTTATGTTGTCGATAAATAAAAGTTCAAGACTAACTACATTTTGAAAGAGTGATCTTGAGGTTCGATTAAAAAATGAGCCTGTATGAGAAAATGAATAAATAATGAAATGGGAAAGGCAGTAAGGAAATACGAGGAATTGTCTCAAAAATATTCAAAGACTTGTAACGTGTTCTCCAGCTCTATCAATGAAAAGAGAATTTTTATTTAGTATGAGGCAAGCCTCGTAGGGAAAAGGGTCGCTGGTTAGTTATTTACAAACTAAGAATATATCTAGAAAAAGATAAATCCAAAATGAGATGAAGCAACCAGTTGCTTTCCAATATTCCAGCTGTGGCCTAACCAACATATTATAAACTTGTACCGAAATCTCCCCTGATCTTGTATTCTGTGTACACAACTAATTAAGGCAAAGTATTCCATATGCCTTCCTTGCCACCCTAATCTACTTGTGCTACTGCCTCAGCGATCTTTGGACTTGTACGTTAAGGTCGTTTTGCTCCTTATTAGTCCCTGTGGCCCTACCCTTCCTAGTGTATGCCTTACTTTATTTGACCCCAAAATGCATCATCTCACACTTATCAATATTAAATCCCTTTTCTTATTTTCTCTTGCCAAACTTTACCAGCTGTTTGATATCATTTTGTGACCCTAAGATTACCCTCCTCACTATCAAAGCGCTACAGCTTTCTTGAGATATCTATGCTGCCTCTAGTTCTGGGCTCTTGCACTTCCCCAGTCATAATTCACTTCTTCACTCCTAACTGCATGTTCAGCTCCTGAGGACCGATAGAAACATAGAAAACCTACAGCACAATACAGGCCCTTCAGCCCACAAAGTTGAGCCGAACATTTCCCTACCTTAGAAATTACTAGGCTTACCCATAGCCCTCTATCTTTCTAGGCTCCATGTAACTATCCAAAACTCTGTTTAAAAAAAACCCTATCATATCCGCCTCCACCACCATTGTTGGCAGCCCATTCCACGCACTCGCCACTCTCTGAGTAAAAAAAACTTACCCCTGAATCTCCTCTGACCTACTCCCCAGCACCTTAAACCCTATATCCTCTTGTAGGCAAACCATTTTCAGCCCTGGGGAGAAGCCTCTGACTATCCACATGATCAATGCCTCTTCATCATTATACACCTCCATCAGGTCACCTCTCATCCTCCGTTTGCTCCAAGGAGAAAAGGCCAAGTTTCACTCAACTTGTTTTTCATAAAGACATGCTCCTCAATCCAGGCAAATCCTTGTAAATCTCTTCTGCACCCTTTTTATGGCTTCCACATCCTTCCTGTAGTGAGGTGACCAGAACTGCTGCACAGTACTCCAGGTGGGGTCTGCACTAGGGTCCTATATAGCTGCAACACTATTCTCGGCCTCCTAAATTCAATTCCCTACGATTGATGAAGGACAATACACCGCATAGCCTTTCTTAACCACTAGAGTCAACCTGTGCAGCTGCTTTGAGTGTCCTATGGACTTGGACCCCCAAGATCCCTCTGATCCTCCACACTGCCAAGTAGTCTTACCAATTTACATACTATATTTGCCATCATATTTGACCTACCAAAATGAACCACTTTACCACTTATCTGGGTTGAACTGCATCTGCCACTTCTCAGCCCAACTTTGCATCCTATCTGTATCCCGCTATAACCTCTGACTGCCTGCCACACAATCCACAACACCTCCAACCTTTATGTCATCAGCAAACTTACAACCATCCCTCCACTTCCTCATCTTCAGTTCATTTATAAAAATCATGAAGAGTAAGGGTCCCAGAAAAGATCACCGAGGCACACCACTGGTCACCGACCTCCATGCAGAATATGGCCCATCAGCAACCAACTCTTTGCCTTCTGTGGGCAAGCCACTTCTGGATCACCAAAGCAATGTCCCCCTTGGATCCCATGCCTCCCTACTTTTCCTCAATAAGCCTTGCATGGGGTACCTTTTCAAATGCCTTGCTGAAATCCATATACACTACATCTAATGCTCTTCCTTTATTCAATGTGTTTAGTCACCTCCTCAAAAAACTCAATCAGGCTCGTAAGGCAGGACCTGCCCTTGACCAAAGCCATGCGACTATTCTCATCATATTCTACCTCTCCAAATGTTCATAAATCCTGCCTCTCAGGATCTTCTCCATCAACTTTACCAACCACTGAAGTAAGACTCACTGGCCTATAATCTTCCTGGGCTATCTCTACTCCCTTTCTTGAATAAAGGAACAACATCCGCAATCCTCCAATCCTCCGGAACCTTCTTCCGTCCCCCATTGATAATGCAAAGATCACCTCCAGAGGCTCAGCAATCTCCTTCCTGGCCTCCAACCAATAGCCTGGGGTACATCTCATCCGGTCCCGGCAAACTTATCCAACTTGATGCTTTCCAAAAGCTCCAGCACATCCCTCTTCTTCAATATCTACGTGCTCAAGCTTTTCAGTCTGCTGCTGCAAGTCATCACTACAATCACCAAGATCCTTTTTCCCATAGTGAATACTGGAAGTAAGTATCATAAGTACTCTTGCCATTTCCTCCGGATCCACACACACTCCCCACTGTTACACTTGATGGGTCCTATTCTTTCATGGTCTCATCCTCTTGCTCTTCACATTTCCTGTAGAATGCCTTGGGGTCTTTCCTTAATCCTGCCCGCCAAGGCCTTCTCATGGCCCCTTTCTGGCTCTCCTAATTTCTTTCTTAAGCCTTCCTGTTAGCCTTATAATCTTTCCAGATCTCTAACATTATCTAGCTCTCTGAACCTTTTGTAAGCTTTTTCTTTTCTTCTTGACTATATTTATTATAGCCTTTGTACACACGGTTCCTGTACCCTACCATATCTTCCCTGTCTCATTGGAACGTACCTACACAGAACTCCGCACAAAATATCCCCTGAACATTTGCCACATTTCTTCACGTATTTTTCCCTGAGAACATCTGTTCCCAATTAAGCTTCCAATTTCCTGCCTTGAGAGCCTCGTAATTCCCCTTACTCCAATTAAACGCTTTCCTAACTTATCTGTTCCTGTCTCTCTGTAGTGCTATTGTAAAGGAGATAGAATTATGATCACTATCTCCAAAATGCTCTTCCCACTGAGAGATCTAACACCTGACCAGGTTCATTTCCCAATACCAGATTCAGTACAGTCTCTCCGCTTGAGGCCTATTTACATATGTGTCAAGAACCTTCCTGAACACACCTAACAAACTCCACCCCATCCAAACCCCCTGCTCTAGGGAGATGCCAATCGATATTTTGGAAAATTAAAATCTCCCATCACGACAACTCTGTTATTATCACACCTTTCCAGAATCTGTTTCCCTACCCAGTAAAGTTATTGACCCACTTCCTGTTCCTAGACCCCCACCCCACAGAGACTCCTTAGGCAATCCCTCCATGATGCCCCACCTTCTCTGCAGCCGTGACACTATCTCTGATCAACAGTGCCACGCCCCCCACCCCTTTTTGCCTCCCCTCCCTGTCCTTTCTGAAACATCTAAACCGGGCACTTGAAGTATCAATTCCTGTCCCTGAGCCATCCAAGTCCCATAATGGCCACACATCATAGCTCCAAGTACTGACTCCACGCTCTAAGTCATCCGCTTTTGTTCACAATACTCCTTTGCTGTTTAAAATAGACACATCTCAAACCGTCGGTCTGACTGCGTCCCTTCTCTATCACCTGCCCTAAACCTCCCTCTCGCACTGTCTACAAGCTTTCTCTATTTGAGAGCCCCAGTCTCTTCATGTTCGGTCCCACCCCCCCAACAATTTAGTTTTAAATTTCTCCCCAGTAGCCTTAGCAAATCTCTCTGCCAGGATATTGGTCACCCCGGGATTTCAAGTGCAACCTGTCCTTTTTTGTACAGATCACACTGTTCCATTCCTATACTCACTGTTGTGTGGTTACAGGTAGTAATCCCGAGATTACTACCTTTATGGTCCTGTTCTTCAGCCTTCTGCCTAACTCCCTAAACTCACTTTTCAGGACCTCATCCCTCTTTCTACCTATGTCGTTGGTACCAACATGTACCACGACTTCTGGCTGCTTTTCCTACCGGCTCAAGAATGCTGTGGACCCCGATCAGAGACATTCTGGACCCTGGCAGCTGGGAGGCAACATACCATCTGGGATTATTGCCTCATTGCCCACAGAACCTCCTGTCTGTTCCCTGAACTATCGAGTCCCCTATCACTGTTGCCCTCGTCTTCTCCTCCCTTCCCTTCTGAGCAGCAGGACCAGTCCCAGTGCCAGAGACCTGGCTACTGCTGCTTGGTCCCTGTAGGTCATCCCCCCTCAACAGCATCCAAAGCTGAATACCTGTTTTTGAGGGGAACAGCCTCCGGGGTCCTCTGCACTGTCTGCCTGTTCCCTTTCTCTTCTCTCTCTCTCTCTCTCTCTCTCTTCTCTGACAGTCACCCATCTATCTGCCTCCTGGACCCTAGAAGTACCTGCTCTAAGGGGAGTGACTGTCTTCCAATGCACAGGCATCTACATAACTCTCTCCCTCCCTGATGCTTCGCAGTGTCTGAAGCTGCAACTCCAGCTCATCAACTCTGAGCCGAAGTTCCTCCAGCCTCGAGCACTTACTGCCGACGTGGTCACCGTGCACCACCAGCCGGGTCCCACTAGCTCCCACATCATGCAGCGCAGCACATCGCCCTTGCCCTCTATCTGAACTGTTTTTTCCTACCTAGCTGTAGTCTACTTAAAAGTTATAACAATAACAGTAAACCTTACCCCTTACTTACCAGCTACTCACCAGTGTTGTTGCAGATGGCCTCCGCCTCTTGATGCGAAGCCTGTGTGCCAAATCCAGTCACCTCACTCTGTCCCACTCCGACAATGGCCAGTCCGCTTGACACAACCTTTTTTATTGGCCTTCTAAATTCCTGCTAGAGAAAAAAAGCCTGCGAAAACACACGAAACACACAAGCTTTTAAGTACTCTCACCATACCTGAGAGGGACCTGTGCTGCTCAAAATTTCCCGGGCCGATTCTGTAAAAGAAAAGCACATGGAAACACACAAGCCTTTCAAACACTTTCACCATACACCGTATCTGAGAGGCACCTGCTGCTCCAATGTCTCCCGGGCCGATTCTGTAAAAGAAAAGGCCCGCGGAAACACACAAGCCTTTCAAACACTCTCACAGTACCTGAGAGGGACCCGCTGCTCCAATGTCTCCCAGGCCGATTCTGTAAAAGAAAAGCTCTGCAATTTTTCCTCCATTTTTCTTTTTCTCTCAGGTACACCTTAAAATCTACCTCCCTTGACTACCCCAGTATCAATCCTATATGGTTTGGTGTCAAAGTTTGTCTAATAATGCTCCTGCAGTGACCCTCTTATATATTTTTTAACCAATTAAACTTGGTATGCAAGTTGTTAAAATTTGCTTGCTTTTCCTATTCTTCATGGAGTAAGTTGCCATTTTTTTCAACTTATGGTTCTGCAACAAATTGTTATTGTTGTCTCTAAAGTTCTAACCCTCAATGTATAGTTCATGTAGCTATCAAGAGTTATCCCTTCATTCCATAGTAACATGAGCTCCCATATGGTGGCATTATCTTGCTGGTCAATTTAAAGTCATAGAGTCAGACCAGCACTTTGTGCCCACTCAGTCTGCACCAACCATCAAGCACCTATTTATACCAATCCTACTCCATCCCATTTTTTTATTTTCTCCATGTCATATAACATTCTGCCAGCTTCTATACACACCAGGGGCTATTTATAGTGCTAATAAACTACCAACCCCATGTCTTTAGGATGTGAGAGGAAACCAGAGTACCTGGAGAATATGCACATTCTCCAGAGATGGCACTGGAGATTATATGACCTGAACTGAGTTTGCTGAAGCTGTGAGGGAGTAGGTCTATACATTGTGCCACCCTTGTATTACCTATTTATTTATTAGGCTCTGCCAATGCTAAACAGAACACCCCAATGGCTATTAAAGATAAAAAGGTAATGGTAACTTTCATTGAAATTTGCCCTTTTTTAACATGATCTTCAATTTTGTTTACTACTTCATCTTTATATTTCTCAGGCTTTAATTGTGTAGAACAGTTAAAAAGTCAGTCCTGGTGTGTTGGAGAGCTGAACAGGCCACTTTGAGACATCAAAGTAAATAACTGTGCCCATCCTCCTCTGCCTGTCAGCTCCTCACAAGACTGTGATCAGAAAGTGGGGGATTTAGGTTTTCAACAGTTAGTCGATGTCAGTTGCTAATAATTAATGTGGTATTGTGCTGATGCTTAAAAAAATTAAATCTTGCTGAAAACCTGAACTCCATTTTATTCCTGTCTATAATAGCTAACATGTCTTGAGTTACATGTATGGCATTTGTGCATTTGAAACAGGATAATAATTTCCTTTATTTAATGTTAGCATATGCATTTTCTGATCTATATTTCAACCTACATATGATTTTCTGTCATCTCAAGATGGTCCATGTTTCCATAGTCTAAATCCACTTGCCCTATAGACCCAATCAAACCAAATATACCAATTCCATTTAGATTTTTTCTTCACAATGTGGCACTATGGATTTTTTTATTAAAAACAATTTTAAACCTGAGTAGGCTACAAGCTGGCCAAGTAAGGAAATATTATGCTGTTGTGCATCATTTCACATGTCCCATTAAAATTCCCTCCTACATAATGAACAAAGTACATTTGATTGTCAGACTTTAATTTTAATACCTTTCCAAAGATAAAATCGTTAAAGGCTTTTATTCCCACCTACAAAGTATGCAACCAAAATGTATAATTCTTATATTGAGAAACTGGCCAGTGCTCCCAGAGTAACCGCTGGAGGTACTTTTGCCATGTTTCGACTTGTTATTAACAGCAGAACCTGACAGAAATACATCAAAGTTCTACTTTTAATTTGTGTGGCCTTTGGAAGCTGAAATCAAATGAATAAATTAAGACCATAGATGGACACTTCAGATAATCAGGGTAGCAAATTACAACTGTTAGCAGCAATGGTTGTCAGTTGCTAAATCAAATGATATTCTTTTCATTTTGAAAATACACTCGTGCTTATTAACATTTGATATTAAATTCATGTTGAAGTATAGTTATAAACAATTTTATTTTGACTTTTACTACTCGGGACACAAAAATGTTAGCAGACACTGAACTTAGCAGGTGTATAGGCTAACTATTAGACACATCGTGCCCATTTACAGCACTTTTGGTAAATTTCTGATATGTAGCTATGTCTTTTCTTGTGATTAAATTTAACTTGGAGCACATTCTAAAATTTGCTACAAATTCAAATGTTTGCATATTATTTTGCTCAAGAAGTGCTGATGAGGAAACTGATCACCCTAAACTTTCCTTTGGATTTGCAGACTGGGAGCAGGAAGAGCAGGAAAGAAAAAGTGAGGAGAAAGAAAAGAAAAGAGACGGAAAGGAACCAGATTAAGAGAAGATGAGCATGAAAACTCAGAAAAAATGGATGAGAGGCGTAAGAAAGAAATTCTGTTGGCAAAGATGCGAGAGATTGACGAAGAAGCCAGTGGAAGTTCCTTGTTTTCTCCACGTGAAAATACTTCATACTCATTTTCCATTGGCGGTGACTCCCCAGAAAGATTGCAGAAAAACAGGAACTTTCCAGAGTCGGAACAAACACCAACAGAGAGTTATTGTCGCAGAAGCAACAAAACCACAGATATGGGTGATGAGCTGAGCTTTGGTACGTACACACCCTCCTTTGGAAAAGGAACTGGGAGGTCTGGACTGGTTACTCAGAAGGGCAGCAACAAAGAGGAACAAACCAATGGCTATTTTGACGTTCCTGTTAAAGACAAGAAGTCTAATTTAATGGATCAATTGTTTGGTTCTGGAAGTGGTATTGGTTTCACCTCTAAGGAGGATGATTTAGTAATAAATCCTATAAAGAAGCCTAATTGGAATAGCAGGAATAGCAGCCCCTTCCCTTGGGAAAAAACAAACTCACACACAAAGAAAAATGAGACAGGTGATCCAGTCTTTAGTGATGGTTATCATCAGCTACAAATCGTCACCGCTCCATGTACACCTCAGTTAAGCCAGCCATAAAAGCAATTGATTCTCCTGATGATGAAATATGAAGAGGTAGTATTGTAAGAACAAAAAATGTAGCAATGTTATTTACAATATGGAGCCTTCCCACAGAAAATATTTAATATATTCAAATTTAAATTTACAAACTTCCCAAAAATATGAACTAATTCACAATGTTCTTAAGCTAAGCTTGTTGAAAGTGGGAAGTAAGGTATTATATCAAAATATAAAAGTTTATCCTTTGTTATTTCAGAAGTTCCTGAATTAATGATTATATGCTGCCTGCTTGTTTGAAGGCATATTGACCCATTTTTGAGTGATCACAATTTATTTCTAAATGGCCTGTATCCCAAATCACTATCAGTTAGCCCTGTGGTAACCACTTGGTAGTCACATGACTCCTTATGTCCTCTTGTTCAATCACTGCCTTGGTTGATCTGCAAGAGTATGACAAGCACAGGGTGGCTCTCTGATTACTTATGTTTTCAAGTGTTTCTGCACATCTCTGATTAATGACATATTTAAATGTTTATATAATTTTTTAAAAAATTACAACATTTATAAATATTTACTTAAATACCCGTAAGTTGTAGCAATTAATTAAAAGACAATAATTAAAATAATATTTTATGAGAAGACTTAGCCCCTTCCACTTTAGTGAAGACAACAATCCTGTTCAAATAAATGGAGCTATATTAGATACAGCAGCTAAAGTCTGGCTACAAAGTTGAGGGGGCCAGATATGAAGTGAATCAGGTTCTCAGCTCGGGATATTATGGAATGCCCATGGGATTCAATGGAGAGTCCCAAGTTAAATTGCACTGGCACAGAAATGTAGAACCTGCTAATGTGCAGAATACAACAAGCCAGCACTTCTCTAAACAACTGGCTAGTTGTTAGCTTGATCTGACCCCTTGTTCTTTTGTTCCATTCTTTGGAAAGCATCGTTAGCTCCCTATTCTTTCACCTATTTTCATATTTGTTGGATATTAGTTTTTAAAGGTTTGCTAGCATCTGTTGGACAATTAGTTTTTTATTTTAATTCCCCAGATTTAACTGCCTCTGACTGCATAGTTCACATCACCCTCTTGATGTTTTGCCTGCACTCCATTGCTGAAATTTACTTGCTCAAAGATATCCCAAGTCAATACAGTGATTCTGTGTACCATGATCTGTTTTACTTTGGATTCAGGGGGTCTCTTGTAGGTCCCTGAAGAAAGGTTCCATCACATGTGCTACCACCAATATGATTCTGTGTATCTCTACATTGTCCAATTCAAAACTAACAGAAAGATTAGGCAGGTAAATCCTCCTCCTGCCTCTCCTACATGCTTTCCAGTATTTGTGCCTACCCTGGGTACAAGCTCCCTTGTATGATCTTGGAAATCTACAATCTCCCCACCAGCATTGTGCAGGTAGAGACACGATGGAATGGGGCCATCTCTGAAAACTGAGTTCAACAGAACAAAGAGAAAGAATCTGTTATCTCACATGGCCAGTTAATGTAGAACAAATCAAATCAATTGGAAAACACTTAAATTGTTGTGATGTGAATCACTGGGTTCATTGGAATCTTCCCATTTTGGGTTCAGGTGTGAACACTGTGGCAACATATACTTGATGGTTATATAGAAAAGCTCCATAAATAGTGTCAGGTGATTGAATTATTGAAGAAACTTTAGCTAATAAATTCTGGAGCATGTGACTAGAAAAAACCTTAGGGAAGGTTTATATGATAAGAAGTGGATACAAAAGACAAATCTGAAACAGTAATCTGATAGACCAAATGGACTGTTTGTTTGTCATAATATTCTCATTCAGCACCACACAGGTAGGAAAAGGGGTTGTCAGATTAAACAAATTTTAGCCTCTTATCAGTAAATACTGGTTAACTCTGAATTGATTTCCAGATACTACAGTAGAAGCTGGTGTCATATAAGGAGTATCTTAATTGTAAGTTTTCACTTAAATGAAAGAATGAAGAAAGATAGTTTGATCATCTGTTTCTCATCCCTTTACTTCCGATCTGTGTATCAGTTGTAGCACCTAGGGAAAGTTATGACAGTGTGTTCTCAAGGTAGAATAAACTTCCAATTGTTAGTTTGTTCTTAATATAGAATATTCAAGTTCACTGACAATTGTACCACGTTATGTACAGTAGTATTAAAAAAAGTTTTCTGGGTCTGTATCCAGGTGAAGAAGGTGACACCATTAATTTATTTTAAAGCACAATTAGAGTGGGATTCTGTGCAGGCCTGTGATCCAACTGAAGATTATTTCCAATATTTAGTGTGCTCAGGCACTTCTGAACCAATTCATATGAAGTGATAGACATTAGAATACTCAATATAACTTTCAAAACAAAAAGGTAATTGTTATTTGGACTAAATAGGCATGTCAGGTAAAGAACAAGAGCACAGAAATTTGCAATTTAAATGCATTGACCTCCATGGTTGATTTATTGCATTTCCCAAAGTGTCTGTCATCGAAAGCATTTAATATATTTGTTGTGTGAGATACAATCTTTTGAGTAAAGATTTTATGTTTTAAAAAAAAGACTTTGACCTCTATTTTTTAAATCATGCTATGTAGCACTTGCCATCAGGGTGGCCAACAGTGTAGCAAGCCATAATTGCTAGGAATAGTAATTTATTATTTTAATATGGTATTTTCTAAGAATGATTATTGGCAAATGTGAAGGTCTGCTAGGTAAAATGTTCAGTTTATTCCTATTTTAACTGTTTAAAAAAATACAGTTCAGAACAGTCTGGTTTACTGCAAAATCTTTATTTTACCTTGGAGCACTCACTGATTAGTTCCTAATGATGACTCAGTTTCAAAAACCGTTTGCCTGTTAATTCGTGTATATATTGATTGTGCAATATCCAGAGAATATGTCAAGTAGTTATAAATGCCTATTTATTGCCACATTGTATTTTTATACTGTTTTAAATCATTTGTTAATTTCCGCTTACCTCACTATTATGCTACGTATATGATCTTAAAAATAAATTTTTAATTGTAAATTGTACTTGATAATTTCTTTCCCTACTTTATTGCTCTAGTTAACTTTATCAGATAATTTAGACATCGCCTGAATGTACGATTACTTGTTCCACATAGTGGAAGTTACTGTGAGTTCAAGTATAGCATTGAACAGTTTAACATATCTTGAGATTCACTTTTGACCAAGAGTGACAATTCCATTATGTGGCTGTCTACATTACCTCTCTGTTACTGTTGTTACAATTCCCCAAAGGGGACTGAATCCAAAGAGAACAAATACATGAACATTTCAAGGTCCTTTAATCTGCTTATTGGCTGACAGCAAAAAATGGTGTAACTGATTACCTATTAAGTCAGGAACCCATGACAAGGTTAGGAAGCTGCTTGTGGTTTATGTCGCTTATGAAAAAAAAATGTACAATTCTACCTCCACACAACTGATGGGCTGATGTTTAGCTGGATTCGGATGGCCATTTTAAATGGGAAAAAAAAACATAGAAATTGCAACACTGAAATGAGTCATTCAATCCAACTATTTCAAGCTGGTGTTCATCTTTCACAGAAGCAGTAGCTCTAAACAGAAGTAATTCAAAACCCATTGCTCCCTTAACTTTTTTATCCCTTGTTTCTTTCACCACCTGTCAAGTCTGTCTTTTTCTTAGGCAGACCTTTGGAGTTAAGCATGACTTGCTTTCACCGTTGTTCTGTTGGTTCTGGTATGACAGATGAGTTCAATGCAGGACCCACAGATTCAGCCATAGGTGGGGCAGATAAAGCTTGATGGAATGAGTTGGTGGGTTCTTGGATCATTGTATGTTCTTTCAGATTTATCTGCCTGACTTCCATGTGTGCTTGTCAGAGAGAATAAAAATTCTTGTTGCCCTCCTGGTTGGTTGACCACAGTTTTGACTCCAAGGATTCCCTTTAGTCTGTGAGGAATGGTACATTTCTTCAAGGAGTCTTGGAGAAATAGAGTGATTCATAGAGTGTTTTGTAGTCTTCCTGATAATCCTCTGGCACAATAGAGTTTGAAGTTGGAACGTAGCCTACCAGAGCTGGTTAATCATGATTGGAGCTTGATGCTAGAGATATTGGTCAGGGAAAGGACACTGACATTGATTTGCCTTTCTTGCCAAAATATTTGTAGGGTTTTGTAGAGATAGCATTAGTGGCACTTTTCCGGTGCTTTGAAGCACAATCATAGGTTGTCTGTGGCCCTGAAGTGGACAGGAATCATTTTGCTTGTACTGGGTTTGAGTGCTTGGTCTTCAAACATTCTTCTACTCAGCCAGCTGAAGGCTTCACTTACACAGTGGAGACAATGGTAGATTTTTGTCATCAATGTCTCCTCACTGAGAGGTGGCTCCTAAAATTTGGGAATTGATCCATACTTATCAGGGTCTCGCGGATCTTGATGTTAGTGTTGTGCCACAGCGTCGTTGGTTAAGACCTTCGTCTTACAAATGCTTAATGCAAGGCTCATTCCCTTGTATGCTTTGCTGAAGGAATCAACTAAGGTTTGGAGTTTGATTTCAAGCACGTCCGTGTACCGTAGCCCGATGACAGCTGAAGATCATGTCCATTGGGCCTCTTGATGAGCAGAATCTATTATGTGATTTCGGGAAAGCTCTTTGGCCACTAGGAGAAGCAGTTGGGGAAAATTCTTGTCATGACATTTGATGTAGCAGGCAGCAGGGATATTCTTCTCCAATTACAGCAATTAGACTTGTCCCATTCTTGAAAATGGCTATGATTACAATGTTGCTGAGATCCCCTGGCTTGCTCTCTTCCCAGAAAAGGGTGATAAGGCCATGAATTTGTGCCTGTTTGCTTTTCAGCAGTTGGATGGCCTCTTTCACGGATGGGATACTGCTAAGATTGTGGCAGATAGTGTGCTGTGGAATGGAATTAAGGGCATTTGTGTCAAAGGAGATCTTGAAAGTGCTCCTTCCGAAAAACACCAACTGCCTCACTAATGTTGATGAGCATACCTCCATTCTTGGCACTCAGTTTGGTTGATCCTTGGGTGTTTACACCATAGATGGTCATGACAACCTTGAAGAATCCACCCATAATGTGGTTATCAGAGATGCTGGATCTCCAGCACTCTTTCCACCCATCATTTGTTCTTTAGGTACAAGAGTTTTTGTTGGACCTCGGCTTTCAGGTGCTTGTAGGAGCAGAAGCTGGCCAATCAATCTACATCTGCTTTAAGGTACATTCAAAGACTCTGCTTCCACTGTTCTTTGAGGAAGAGAGTTCCAAGATTCACAACCATCTGAGAGAAAAATAATACACCTCATATCTATGAAATGGTTTACAGTACTTTCTAAACAGTGACCTAGTTCTAGATCCAATGAGGAAATATCGTCTCTGCATTCACCGGTCAAGTCCCCTAAGTATGTTTCAATCAAGCCACCTCTTTCCCTTCTGAACTCTAGTAAATACAAGCCTGGCCTGCATAACCTTTCCTCATAAGACAACCCACCCATTCCAGGTGTTAGTCAAATAGCCATCTTTGAACTGTAACTAATGCAATACATTCTTTCTTACAGAAGACCAATAATGTACATCATGCTCTAAATTTTTCCCATATTTCTCTTGCTTCCTTACAACATAGAAATAGGCTATCAAGTCTAAGCCAGCTCTCAGAGCATTCCCATCAATTCCAGTCCCCCATATTTTTCCTTGTAACCCAACTCATTTTAACATGTCTATCAACTCCACCCTGATTCTCCCACCATCCACCCACACAAGGGACAATTTACAGTAACCAATTAATGTACCAACCAGCACATCTTTAGGATTTGGTCAGAGACTGGGAAAATCCACACAGTTACAGGGAGAATATGCAAACTCCACACAGCATCAGAGGTTGAGATGGAACCCAGGTTGTTGGAGCCATGAGGAAGCAGCACTACCTGCTGCATCTTTGAGCTAAACAATGTCTTTTGTTGCTGAAGCATAACCACTCTACTTTTGTACTTAATTCCTGAACAATAAACAGTAACATTCTGTTAGCTTTCCACATTACTTGCTATGCTTGCACACTGATCTTTTTAAGAGACATGCACTGTGCCATTGAAATCCCTCTGCATCTCTGGAATCTCTCACCATTTAGGTAATATACTTAATAATTTTTTGCACCAAAATAAATTATTTCACATTTTCCCACATTATCTTTGTATACTCACTTCACCTACTCATATCCCTTTGTAGACCCCTTATGTCCACTTCACAACTACTTCCCTCCTATACATTCTGTCACAAGTGGAAGTATTCTCTGTGTCCTCTCCCTCAAAATCTTTGAATTTTTAAAGACTTCACTTTTCCTCAAGAGAAGGAGAGACCCGGTTTGAAGTTGCCCACAACTTCACTGGCCATAATCCAACACTAGCAAAGATATTTAAGTTATTCTCACCATGACTAGTATCGCTCAGCTCTTATCTGAATGATATACTTAATTGGTTGTTGGAATTGATTGACTGTTTTAAATTCTACAAAAGGAGAATTGCCAAATACAGTTTTGCAAATGCATCTTTAATATTATTTGTCCAATATATTGTAAAATTACATTGTTTTTTCTTCTGAGGCTAACCCTCCCTCTCACTCTCATCAGAAAAATGTTTGCAAGCCACCGGATGTGATTAATTGTGCTTTGAAGTTCCATTTTGTATTAAGAGTTATCATGTTCTTAATCATCTGAAGAGGAAAGGAAAGATTGTAGTTAGAATAAATGAAATATTCGTATATAAAGTAATTCAATTTTCCTTTCAAAATCCAATGCATTTAATTAGTAATTATTGACCCAAAACACAGTCTGGGCAGATGTTTTGCTTCAAATCTATGAATCTATTTGTGAAATCCTTCCATGTCATATGATACCACACCAGTAGATGGCGATGCTGAATCATATATTCTCACTGGAATGTGGAAGACATTTTAAAATGGGTATAAATTGGACGCTGTTAGAAAATGTGTGCCGAGATCAAAAAAAATGTGATATGTAAATAACCCAACCTTACACCCTTTGATCTGGAGCACAATGCAGAAAATTTTGTGCTCACATCTCATCATTATATCAGCATCAAGCCACTACTATCTTAGTGAACATCCAGGAAGATCATTTTATGAGTGATTGAACCTGTTGAAGTTAGCTTTTGATGACTGAAGGCATGCCTGCTTCTCAAGATGTCTGTACCTTGAGAGATGTGTATTGCCGGTAATTGATGTTGGAAACCACTCCATTGGTCTTGGAAAGTTAGAACAGGTACGGAAAAGAAAGTGGGTTTCTCTGTCTACTGCCTTGATGGAAGAGTGGGAAACAACATCTCGAGGTCTTATACCCACAGGTGGACAGGAAGCCCTCCAGTATCTGATCTATTGTCAGTGTGAGAGTGATGAACCCAAGGTCAGTGGCAGGACCTGCAGGCAGTGGTAGAGTGACGTGGTCAAAACCAGTGAACACAGAGTCCCACTTCTCGACAGCTGCACCACTGGACACACTGCTTCACCCTATACACCCCAACATTCAGCAGCCAGGATTTCTATCAATCAGGACGTTTAACTAATATTCATATATTCAAGAGAAACAAAGGGCTGCAGACGCTGGAATCTAGCAGAAAAACACTATGATGCTGGAGGAACTCAGCAGGCCAGGCAGCATCTGTGGAGAAAAGCAGGCGGTCAATGTTTCGGGTCAGGACCCTTCTTCAGGACTGAAGATAGGAAAAGGGGAAGCCCAATATATAGGAGGGAAAAACAGAGCAGTGATAGGTGGACAAAAGAGGGGAGGCAGTGCAGGCACAAGGTGGTGATAGGTAGATGCAGGTAAGAGATAGTGATAGGCAGGAGGAGGGGAGAGCAGATCCACCGGGGGATGGATCAAAGATAAGGAGAGAAATGAGGAAAAGAGGGGGTAGAAAAAAGAGAGAGAGGTTAGGAAAGGAAAGAAGAGAAGCATGGTGGTGGGGTGGTGGGGGGTTAGGTTACTTAAAGTGGGAAAATTCAATGTTCATGCCGTTAAGCTGCAAGGTTCCAAGATGGTTCAGACATTCAAGCCTACCCTCACATACATTCTCCCCGTGTCTTGGTGGGTTCCCTCCAGGTGCTCCGGTTTCCTCCCACATTCCAAAGACATACAGGTTAGGAGCTGTTGGCATGCTATGTTGGTGCCGGAAGTGTGGTGACACTTGCAGGCTGCCCCTAGAACACTATGCAAAAGATGCATTTCACTGTGTGTTTTGATGTACATGTGACTAATAAAGATACCTTACCTTACCTTACCACCACTCTTGATCTCATACCCATCTCTCATGATTTCCACATGCTGCCAATGAGTTGCACATGACAAACGGAAGAAACTGACAAACACACTTCCCTCTAATGTGCAAGAGAAGATTGTACACAGTCAGTGTCAGTGACGCCTGATCAGTGGGTGATCAGTGGGTGACCAGAGGAGTCCTGGCAAATTTTGGTGTAGTTTCCATAAAGTCGATGGCCAGCAGCAGCACAGAGATAGTTGAAGATCCTCTTGCATTATCTTCATTCTCACGTCCAAATTCCCCTCATTCTGCAATCACTTCTACTGCCCCCTCACCCAGATGACAGCTATGTGTCTTCCTCCTTTCAGATGGCCATGCAGCAGCAGCTGACTGGGTGAGGGGGGCAATGTTCAATGTGGAGTGATGGTTTTATCAAACCAATGTGCTGGTTTGATCTGGGTGGCGTTGAGCTTTGTGCGTGTTGTTATGGGGGCATTCATTCAGGCAACTGAAGAGTATTCCATCAGACCTCTGACAACCTTGTTGATGGTAAAAAGATTCTGAGGAGACACGCGTTGAGTTCTTCACTGCAGAATGCTTACCTTATGACCTTTTCATTTTATTTGTTTTTTTGGATATGGACATCATTGACAAGTCCAGCAATATTGCTCATCCCTAATTGCCCCTGGCTTACCAGGCCATTAAACACTCAACCACATTGCTGAGAGTCTACATATAGGCGAGAATGGGAGCAGATTTCCTCCCCTGAGGGCATTAATGAACCAGATGGAGTTTTAAAACAATCCAATAGTTTTGTGGTCATTATTACTAATGACTAATTGATTTTAATTTTGAAATAAAATTTAATCTGAAATTGAATTCCACTGCCATGGTGGGATTTGAAGTTGGGTTTCTGGATTGTTAGTCCAGGTCTCTGGTCATTTGATTATTGCAGCATCACGGCATCATTCAGCTACTTATGTGCCTGGTCCAGATAAGTTTCTGGCAAATGGTAATCCCCAGTATCTTTCTGATGGAAGTTTCAGTGACGGGAATGTCATTGAATGCCAAATCAGCCCAAGTCTGAAGGTTGTCCAGGTCCTGCTAAGTGCGGCCTTGTACAGCCTTGTTAGCAAATTGGCTCAGCCTCCTCACTAGAATCACCAGATGATTGGCCTCTCCCTTAGCACAGAAGAGAAAGGCACCTGTTGTCATCTCCTACTTTGCTCCTGCTCTGCAGCCGAATTGTGGTGGGTGCAGCAAATCTCCACCTGCTCTGGAGTGTGTTGGAGTGTGTTTCCAGAGCCACCTCTAAACACCAATGGTGTCCAGGATACCACAGCAACTGCAAGTCTGTCTTGAGCACGTGGACTTGCTAGAGTCGGGAGCTAGGTTTGTAGGCTTTTTTTAGGATGTGGACACTGCAGATAAGGCCGACATTTATTGCTAATCCCCACTGGGCCTAGAGCAGATGATGGTGATCTGCCTTCTTCAACCACTGCAGACTATTTTTGCATTAGCAAGCCTGATGTAGGATTTTGACCCAGTGACAATAACAGAACGACAGCATATCCTCAAATTGCTCTTCTCCCGGAGAGCCACCCATTTATCTGGCATGGTGGCTGGAAGGTAACAGGTCCAGCTGAATACATGCTCTGCACTCCCCTGGTGTCAAGAATTCACCACAAGGACCTTCTGTTTGTGGTCCAGGCTACTTCAACATTGAGCGAGTGTAGTCCTTCCACTTCACCAGGACTGCAGCTGTTGAAGAAGGCAGCTCACCACAGCTTCTCAAGGGAAATAAATGCTCGCCTTGATGGCAATGTCAAAATGACCAAAAAATGAATAATAATAAAATTTCTTCCACTTTTCCAACATTTATGACAAGATTAACTAACCAGCAAGGAGCACCTCTCCTATGTCTCAGGACCCGCCTCAGGAGAGAAGATCACAATGTGCGGCAGGACATTCTAGTAGCACTTGGTGGTGCGAGTAGGCTGAGGCTGGTGTTGGCTGGAAGGATAAGATAACCAGAAAATATGAAACAGTATCTTGTTTCCTACAGTGTGGTGAATAAAGAACATTAGTTATTAAAATGGGAAAAGAAAAATCACTTAGTAGGGCATTAATAAAAAAAATGATTATTTTGTTGAAGATCTTTGGCATTGGAAGCATCCTCCCCAGCAACAGTCTGTAAATGAGGAATAAAAATAAAAAAAAACTGTGGGTGCTAGAAATCTGAAATAAAAACTGAAGATGCTTGATCAACTCAGCAGGTCAGGCAGCATCTGTGGAAAGAGAAATGGTTAACATTTCCGGTTTGGGAACCTTTGTCAGAACTGATAAGGGTTTGTCTATGCAGCAAAGAAAGTGGGGGAGGGGAATGGATGAAACAAAGAGAATTTCTCTGATAGGGTGAAATAATGCAGCAGTTAAGAGGCAATTAAATTCCTTTGTTTGTGTAATGTGTGCTGATGTACTGAAGTCTGGGCAATGTTGTACAGTTGGCCTACTGGGACTTCAAAATCATTAACTATATTTAAATCCCACAGACACCAATTGGTCTTTTTCTCTCTCCCTCAGTTCTGAGGAAGGGTCCCTTAACTGTTTCTCTGTCCACAGATGCTGCCTGACCTGTTGGGTTTTTCCAGCGTTTTCTGTTTTATTTCATAAATGAGTAAGTATGTCTTTCCATTAAGACAACTCTCAGCTTTTTATTTTCAACTTTGTTGCCAATGTCCTATTTATTGCCCAAACCTAATTGCCATCGAACAGAGTGGCTTGCTGGGGCATTTCAACCAGGTTGATGGGTGTGGAGTCCCATGTAGGCCAATCAGGGTGGGAATATGATATTTCCTCCCCTAAACGACATCAATAACACAGATGAGCTTCTATGAGTGTCTGGTAATTTGGTGGTAACCATTACTCTCATTTCACACAGAGGGTGGTGGTTATATGGAAGAAACTCTCAGAGGAAGTGCAGAGTCAGATACAATTACAGCATATTAAAAGCATTTGAAGGGGAATTGGATAGGAAAGCAGCAGAGGGATATGGGCCTAATACAGGCAAATGGGATTAACATAAATAGGCATCCGTCAGCAAGGATGAGTTGGGCCAAAGGGCCTGTTTCTGTGCTGTACAACTCTAAGTCTCCATGACTATGGATATGGGCCTAATGCAGGAAAATGAAATTACCATAGATAGGCTTCACAGTTGGCATGGACAAGGTGTTTCGAAAGGGCTCGTTTCTGTGCTGTATGATTACCACGAGAAATTTCTTTAAACTTCAAAATCATTAACTATATTTAAATCCCACAGACACCATGATGGGGTTAGAACATGTCTTTGGTTTGCTAGTCCAGGCAGTTGGATTACTAATTCAATAATTTAACCACAGTGCTGCCCTGGTACTCCTTAACACCTTTTGACCTCTGCAGGATGAATTGCTACAACACACAAAACACGGGAGGAACTCAGCAGGTCAGGCAGCATCTATGGAGGGAAATGGACAGTCAAAGGGGTGGAGCAAGAGCTGGCAGGCAATAGGTGGATCCAGGTGAGGGGGGGGGGTGATAGGCAGATGGGAGAGGGGGGAGAGTGGGATTGGTGTCAGAAGCTGGAGGTGATAGGTGGAATTAACAAAGGGCTGAAGATGATGGGATCTGACGGGAGAGAACAGTGGACCATGGAATAAAGGGAGGGAGATGGGGAGGGGAACTGGTAGGAGGAGTGTGTGGGTGATGGGCAGATGGAGATGGTGGGGTAGGGAGAGTGATAGGGTGATGGGTGCTGGGGGATCAGGAGGAGAAAGAAAAAAGGGACGGGGGGGAGCAGTTACTGGAAGCTGGAGAATTCAGTGTTCATGCCACCAGGTTGTAGACTACCCCATGTGGAATATGAGGTGCTGTTCCTCTAGTGTGCATTTAGCTTCAAGTTGGCAGTGGAGGAGGCCGACGACAGACATGTTGGTGTGGGAATGGGAAGGAGAATTAAAATGGCTGGCAACTGGGAGATCCAGGCAGCTATGGTGGACGGAGCAAAGGTGCTCGGTGAAGTGGTCACTCAATCTGCGTCTAGTCTCACTGATGTGTGAATAGTTAGTTGGGATGAATTTTTAGTTGCCTTTAACTAGAATGGGCAAAATGTAAAGCAGTAAGGTCATAAGTAACTTGGTCTGATATAAATGTGGTCACAAAGGGCCTGGAAATAAATTCAGGTCATTGATGGCCCTGCATATCCATGGCCTTATGTTAAACCAGGTCCTGAATTGGACAGATACAATAGCTGCCTCTTCAGGCAGGGGGCCAATGCAATGGGAATGTATGAGGTATGTCAACGGCAAATGTCAGGTGCAAATACTATGTGCCAGATCCACTCTCCATCCATTTGTACCAGGCATTCAGTGGCTAATTAATGATGTTTTTCTTATTACATTTTGGTCCTATTTTTCATTATTCAGACAATTCCAATTTTTTGTGGAACATTTTGAACTGTTAAGCAGGTTCTGGCAAAGTACACTTTCATGAAATCCTCCAAGCCAAGTGCTTAACAAAAGTCTGTTTCTCCAGAGAGATTATCAGAGTTGTTTTACCTGTTCCAGCATGGCCTGTCCCTACCCCTCCCTCCCCAATACTCTGAGCACAAGGAAGAGCCTGATTGTTTGGAGATGAGAGCTATTCTCTGCCAAGTGAGGCTCCTAGTAGTAAACCCAGATTTGTCAAGTGAACTGCTTAACAGCCGTGGCTTGAGTGCTTATGTCCAGCAGACATGGGAGCTCTCGTGTTCCATTGACATTGCAACAGCCCCTGCCTCTGGTGTGTGATTCATCTGCAGGGGGTCCATAACATGACTAACACCATTCAGTTTCCCACTCTGTTTAAAGTGGAGGAGACATTGGTCCCAGTATCCGCTCAGCCCCCATACACAGATCCCAGGTCGATGTTATTATAGGAAAGGGTGGATCACATGGGAAGGGAATTAGCTACTTTACATTTTGGACCTGTTTTGCCGTAACATCTCCACCAATTTTATCTTCCCTAACTTTAGGTACACATAGGACACCAGCCCAAGTGGAGCAAGGGCCTAATTTAAATTGCAGGTGCATCCAGATGACATCACTGGATATGCAGAACACTATAAACTGGCAATGACTCATTTGGTCTCCAGCCTGCCAGCAATAGCTGGCAAAAGCAAGGATGTTGGCCTTCATAGTACACCCTCTTAGCTTCAGTTGGCTTGTGTGTAATTCAGGACTGGGAATTAAAATCTTCTGAACCTCACACATACCTGCATACTTTGCACCATTCTGTTGTTTTGCACTCATTGTTGTATTTATTATTGCCATGTATACTCTTTACTCTGTGAGCTTCATGTGAGCAAGAAATTTCAGTGCACCCTGGTGTATAAACAAACCTGAATCTGAAACTCTCCAGGTATAACTCAGGGTCTCTGGTACTTATCCCAGAGGTTTCAGGCCAACCTGGGGATAGACCCACCCCTCAGAACAATCCTGGCAGTAAATGCACAGGTACAGCACTCAGTGCTCAGGATACGTTCCCAGGAACAAGAGTGCTAATGGACTCAGCAGCATGCACTACTGACACCATTACTGTGCTGGAACTTGGCGCTGATCCCTGCTCTCTGCGGTTCACTGGCTGTTGAGCTTGTTACTGCGGAGAAAACTTTGGGCTGTGGGGAGCTGTGGAGCTAAACAAAGAAAAGGGGAGACAGCTTCCATCACATCCAACAGGAGTGCCAAGAGAGACTGTAGGATCCTGGCAGTCTACCAACCCCTGGAGTAGATGCAGCTACTCCCCAGCAATGGCCCACACTCACTGCCCTGGCCAGGGAGCACCCCTGAGCCTCCCACTGCAATTGCTCACTCCAGCCCACCCAACACCAGCCCCTCACAGGCAGCCTCAAGACACTGCCCCACTGGTTCACTCCAATTTCCCTGTGGAGGGCAGGTGTTCACTCCAGGTTCTATGTGCAGCAACTGGGGGGAGCGAGAGTGGGACTGTTGGGCAATGGATTGCTCCAGGTTCTGTGTGTGGCAATGGGGAGGGCGGGGGTTCATGCCAAGATGCTCCTCAAAGCAGTGTGGAGGGTGGGGATTGGCGGCAGATTCCTGACACAGCAGTTTTATACCTTTAAGTTTTCAGAGTTGAAGGTCAAGATCACTATAATGAATCAGTGAACTGCAGGGTAGTACAAAGTGGAGTACCAATGTAAACATTAACGATATGACTACAGTTCAGATGTCTTTATGTTAGTTGGGATTTCCCATTATTACCTATCACCCAGCACAGGGGAATGGTGCCTGTTGACAGTAGCCAATAAGCATGGGATATGAGGTACTGTTAAAATGGTGTTAAGGATGCATAGAGGGCATACTTATAAAGGAACCATTTACTGATTTTGAAAGTGGTACTGACAATATATTCCTGTCATTCAATCCCTGTAGGCAGAGGGTATGGCAATGAAAGATATCTGAACATGTCTCAATTGTATGAATGAGCGAAAGGTCAGTCCTGTAAAGTAATACATGACAATTCAGGGAAGCTGAGAAAGTGTCACTTAATATAGAACCACTGGATACCAAATTTATGCTTGGAAATTGGCTGTGGAGCATATGGTGAGGGAAGGGATTCGTTGCCAGTTGCATAACCAAGCCTCCGAGTGATGTGTTAGCAGTAATATCTAGATAATGCTGAAAAATGTTTAGTTCTTAATGCAATGTTCACTAATGCAGGCTGCACTTTGATATTAATATCTGTATCTAATATGACTGGACCTAAAATGTCTTCCTGAAAGCTGGTATTCAAATAAAAGAAAGACATACAATTTTCTCATGCTTCTCATGACTTCAGTGCATTCCAAACTGCATTACAAGTGACAAGGTATTTTGAAATCTAATTAAAAAGTTCAAAACAGCAGATGCTGTAAACCTGAAATAAAAACAGCAAATGCTGGAAACACTCAGCAGGTCAGGCAGCATCTGTGGAAGGAGACTCAGAGTTAACCTTTCAGGTTGAAGACCCTTCGTCAGAACTGGGAAAATTGAGAAACCAGGCAAGTTTCAAGTTGCAGAGAAGGGGAGGGGTGGGGAATGCCTGTGATAGGATAGAGACCGAGAGAGAATGGATGATACAGATTAGTGAGACGAAGAAGACCCATTAATGAAAATTAATCTGTTTGGAGGTGGTGTAAGTAGAGGGAGAACAGATGAGAGAGAAACAAAAAATAGAAAATGTTGGATTTGTGAGACACAGAACACAGCAGCTGCTGTGAATCTGGAGAAGGCTGGAAAAGCCAGGCAGCGTCTGTGAAGAGAGAGAAACAGCCTCAGGTCAGTGAGCCGACTTCATGAAAGGTCGTTGATCTGAAATGCAACCCTGCCCCCCTGTAGATGCTACCTGACCTGTTGAGCACCTCCAGCATCCCCTTTTACACCAGAACTGCCAGGTTCAGATACAATCCAGAAAGGCTGGCGACCTGATTCCATGATTCATTTGTCTACCTCCACCAACACCCACTCCCCTTCTCAAGCCACCTTCCCATTCAAACACAGGAGATGCAACACTTGTCCTTTTACATTTTCCATCTTCACCATCTAGAGACCCAACGAGGCCTTCCAGGTGAAGCAGTGTTTCACTTGTACTTCTTCAGTTTACAGTATTTTGCTAAATGCCAATGATGAGATCTCCTTTACATTGGATAACCAAATCCAGATTGGGTGACCATTTTGTGGAACATCTGCGTTCAGTCCACAAAGATGACCCTGAGCTTTCAGTTGCCTGTCACCTTAGTTCTCCATCCCAGTCCCCCTCTGACCTTTCTACCTGTTGTACTGTCCCAATGAAGCCCAATGGAAGCTCAAGGAAAAGCAACTCATCTTCCAACTTGGCACATCACAGTCCTCCGGAATCAATATTGAATTCAACAATTCCTAATAAGCATTCTTTCCTCTGTGTGTCAGAACTAGAGAGAAGAATTGGATTAAGAATGGAAAATGCTGGCAATACTCAGCAAGACAGGCAGCATCTGTGGAAAGTGATTTAATGTTTCAGGACAAAGATCCTTCACCACAACCTGCTAATAGAGAAAAAACACAAGAGAGGGTGGGGGAGGATGGATAGGGCAAAGAAAATATCTCTGAGAGGGTGATGTCAGGGTTACTGTGGGGATAAATTGTGGATGAAGTAATCTGGTTGATAAATACATGTGGACAATTAGTGAGAATATGAACAAAGAAATTTTAAAACTGTGAAATGAGGGCAGATAGAGTGAGAAAACATAAACAAGGGAACATAAAAGCTGAGAAATGCAGAGCTGTAAGGATTGCCCAGCAGGTCAGGCCATACTGCTGAAGAGAGAAAAGCAGCCAATATTACAGGTGGATGATCTACAGCAGAATTGGCTGGTTCTGATACAGAGGAAATGAGTTACCTAAAGTTGTTGAATTCAATACTGAATTAGGAAGGCTGTAATGCACCCAGATAGAAGATGAGATGCTGTTCCTCTAGCTTACATTGGCCCTAGTTGAATAGTGTAGGAAGCCACAGAGAGAGAGGCCTTTAGATCATTAGTTCAGGTCAGGAGTTTGAGGTGGGCAGCTTCTAGGAACTTGCTCAAGTTTGAATGAACCTAGCTGCAAACTGCAGCAACTCTGTGGCAGCTATGGTAATCTGATCCCAGCTGGCTTTCTGACTTCAGGTTTATACATCTTCAAACATTTTTCCATTTGCCCTTTGAACGTTACTGTTGAATCTGCTTTCACCACCCCTTGGTAGGTAGTAATGATTTCACAAACATCTGTAATGCCCAGAGCTCACACTCAGAATGCTAATAGGTTTGACCCCAAAAGTTTCAACTGGGTCAACACTCATGGCTCAGACAGGTACCATGTGCTCGCTCTTCTGTGAGTGTGCTTGACCTCATCATCTGAATGATTTCATTAGTTTTGAATGGAAAAGCATAATGGAACATCTGGATAAAATTGCATTTGTTTATTTTGTTGGTTTTATGGTGTTGCCTCACAACAATCTGCTTGGTATCTCAATGTACACAAAGCCAGTGGGTCGGTTTTTCTAGTCTCCTGTGTAATCTGTAGTGTTTAGCCAACTAAGCAAGTGGAACAAATATCCAATGCAGAGATGACAATGACTACCTGAAAAATAGGGTGGGAATTCAAAAGTTACAAAGAGAAGCATGAGGGCATTCATGAAATTGGTTGTGTTTTTGCACATTTAGAAAACTCTTGTGTTCAGAAAAGATGAAAGGGAAAAACCCTCTATTGAATGTAGAATTAAACATTCAAAATTGAAAGTTAATACAAGTTGCTGATGGATTAGTTGACCAAGTGCAGCAGAACAGGTTTTGGCCCAGCAGATACATTGATTTAGTGATCAAGGTGTTCCTAATATTTAAGTGATCCCATAAGTAAGAATATTAAATCACAGTAGTGTAGCGGCTAGCATAACGCTTTACAATGCCAGCGACCCGGGTTCAATTCCGGCTGCTGTCTGTATGGAGTTTGTACGTTCTCCCTGCATCTGCGTGTGTTTCCTCTGGGTTCTCCAAGTTTCCTCCCACATTCCAAAGACATACAGGTTAGGAAGTTGTGGGCATGCTATGTTGGCGCCGGAAGCATGGCGTCACTTGTGGGCTGCCCCCAGAAGACTCTACGCAAAAGATGCATTTCACTGTGTGTTTCGATGTACATGTGATGAATAAAGATATCTTATCTTAAATATAAACTTTCCTGTTGAACTCTGAAATTATAATTTGAACATAACAGAGCATGGTTCCAAGGCAGTTATGTTTGAGGTTATCCCATTATGTCAGTAGCTTTAAGAGTTATCTTTATCTTAGTTGACAGGTGGTGCTGTATTAGTGATCAACAATAAATTGTGGTGGTACCTTTACTGAGTGCTGCCTTTTACTTGGTTGGTGTTGTGTGTTATATTTGTAACTTATTACTACTTTCATATGAAACACCCTGTCTCTTATTTTAATGAAGGTAATACTCTGGTTAAAATGAATAAGCCAACACCTTTACTATAAAAGCAGGTAAAGGAATGCATTCGAGGTGAGTTAATAATATTGAACAGTGCAATTCTGACCCTATAATTTTGTCATACATATACAATGGGAGTCTATTTTTGGCTCTGTGCTTGACTTTTCGAAGCAGAGAAACCAGAGTTGCAGAAACAGTGGGGCACAAAAAGTTGACAAATTTAAAATTGTAAAAACTGAGACTGTGTATCAATCTTGTTCCTGTAGCCAAAGTCCTGTGATTGGTAAAATCAGGTTCTAAACTGATAAATTCAAATGGAAACATTATAAGAAGAGTTAATGTGGGAGTTTATTGATCTGTGTATTTATACAACTATATCCCTTTCCTTCACTATCCTATAAGACTTCTTCTGAGAAGTATGTGGCACCCTTACACCTATGGAAATGCATTAGCTCAATTTATCTACACCGAACTTCATTTGATAATTATGTACCTGTTCTGCAAGTTTATTCATGTATTTTTCTTGTAGTCTTTCTCTGTTAACTACACCACTAATTTTTGTGTTGCTTGCAAATTTTAAAATTATACTTCTGATTTAACTCCAAATCATTTTTGTCAATGGCAAATTACAATGGTCCCACAAAATCAAACAAACTGGATTGAAACACAAGAGATTGCAGATGCTGGAAATCCAGAGCAACACATAAGGGAGCTGGAGGAACTCAGCGGGTCAGGCAGCATCCATGGATAGAAATCAACAGTCCATGTTTCGGGTCAAGACCTTTCATCCGGACTGGAAAGAAAGAGGGGAGGTCGCCAGTATAAAAGAGCTTCTCCCCTTCCCCCCACCATTTTATACTGGTTAACTGAACGTCAACTGTCTGACTGTACTGTCAACCGTACTGAACATCAACCGTCCATTTCCCTCCTTGGATGCTGCCTGACCCATTGAGTTCCTCCAGCTCCTTTGTGTGTTTCTGCAAATGAGATAAGACAAGACAAGATGTCTTTATTAGTCACATGTACAGTGAAATGCATCTTTTGCATAAGAGTGTTCTGGGGGCAGCCCGCAAGTGTTGCCACTCTTCCAGTGCCAACATGGCATGCCCACAACTTCCTAATCCATATATCTTTGGAATGTGGGAGGAAACCGGAGCACCCAGAGGAAACCCATGCAGCCATGGGGAGAACGCACAAACTCCTTACAGACGGTGGCCAGAATTGTACTGGATATTATGCAAGATTGCTGAGGAAAGCAAGGGTAGGAACCACTAAAGTGTTGTACACAATCATTCAATCCTTTTTATAAATGGGGGTGCAAACTTTTACTTATATTTTAAAAATGGGGGTGAAGGAAAAATACAGGAATCGTAAGCCAGTCAATTTAACATCGGAAGCTTTTAGAAAATATAGTTGGAGAGAGAAAAATATCAGCCAGTTGACCAATAAAGATGAATCTGCACAGTGTTTGACTAATGGGTGTTGTGATGAGGTTAAGGGAGGTTCAATGCATGAGAGTACTGTCGATGTTTGTTTCAAATGATATTTGATAAAGTAACATATTTTAGATAGGCATAGTTAGCAAAGCTGATAAAATAGGCAGCAGAAACACCTAAGTAAAATAGGTGAAATAAAAAAAAAGTTTGTGCTGAAAGCAAAAGCAAAATAATCCAGATGCTGGAAATCTGAAATAAAAACAGAAAATGCTGGAATGCTCAACAGGTCAAGTCGATGACCTTTCATGACAACTGTTGTGTTGAATGGCTGTTTTTCAGGCTGGAGAGAGGTATATGGTGGTGTTCCAGGATTTTGTACCAGGAGCAGTGCTGGCTTTTTTTCACTATTTTTTAATTACTTAGCTGTTGAGGTGCAGGGCACAAGTTAGAAATATGTAGACATGATGAAATATAGTTTGGTAAATAGAGCAAATTAAAGAAATAGATTTAAAGAAGACATAGGCTATAAAGGAATAGGCTGACACATTGCAGATGAGGTCCAACTTTGGAAAGAGTGCTGGTTCATTTTAGTAAAGAATGAAGAGACACGATCCATGCCAATGGGTGTGTGTGAAAATCTTTAAGGTGACGTGAAAAACACGATGACGCTGGAGGAACTCAGCAGGCCAGGTTCCATCCATGGAGAAAAGCAGGTGGTCAACGTTTCGGGTCAGGACCCTTCTTCGGGACTGAAGATAGGAAAAGGGGAAGCCCAATATATAGGAGGCTTCACAGTGGAGCAGTAATACTAGAGAAACAAAGGACTGCAGATGCTGGAATTTAGATCATCTAGATTCCAGCATCTGCAGTCCTTTATTTCTCCTTTAAGGTGACATGACAGGTTAACAAATGAATCCCAGAAGAAGAATCCAGTAATGTTTTTTACTTATTGTTATGTGATGGAAAATCATTATTTTTCCCCTCCACAGTGAAAAACTATGACTGTTTCCAGATCATTTCATGTTACTCCAGAAATTCAACTAGACAGTTATGCCTTGGGATGCAAAGGACGAAGTTTTCCTGCAATGTAATTCTCCCTTTGTAGCATTGTGGAAAAGCTTCCACCATGTTGCCTTAGACTGGGCACTTCCAGAATGATGCTACTTGAAGATTGGCCTTTTGATTATCCTCACTCCGTATTCCACCCTTTGATTGCTCCAATTTCCCACTACCCGACCCTGCGATCCCTTGAAGCTCTCAATAAAGAAACTGACCTCCACTCCACACCACAACTCG
This sequence comes from Pristis pectinata, assembly GCF_009764475.1. NCBI lineage: Eukaryota > Metazoa > Chordata > Chondrichthyes > Rhinopristiformes > Pristidae > Pristis > Pristis pectinata. The sequence goes on along the minus strand of NC_067414.1, from coordinate 25,872,257 downwards.
TCCTCCGTGTAATCCCTCTTCCTCATTGTGCACAACCTCTCCCCTCCACCTAATCTGACCATCGCAGCAGAGGGCTGCAGCACTCTGTTCCCTGACTGTAGCACAGGCCCACAGCTGCTGCCTTTCCCTAACCGTCCAATCCCAGCTCAGAGTGGACCATCAGGTAGGAGAACTGTGGCTTGCAATGGAGAAGGGAGGGCTATGATCTAAATATTGATTGGTACCTCACTGCAATGCCCATCTGTTGTATCCTGTTAATGTGCTAGAATTTCCATGGCATAAGGCCACAGAACCCAGGATGTTATGCTAAACCGACATAGAAAAATAATGTCCAATTTGGATTGATCCCAATTGGGCTAAGTATATTTTAGGAAGAATATGACAGTTTTAGATGGTACAGAACAAATGTATTAGAAGGGGTCCACAGATTTTATTTTGTATTTTTTAAAATATTTTTTATTTACAGCGTGGTAACAGGCCCTTCCGGCCCAACGAGTCCGCACCGCCCATTTTTTAAACCCAAATTAACCTACCCGTACGTCTTTGGAATGTGGGAGGAAACCGGAGCTCCCAGAGGAAACCCACGCAGACACGGGAGAATGTACAAACTCCTTACAGACAGCGACGGGAATCGAACCCCGATCGCTGGCGCTGTAATAGCGTCGTGCTAACCACTACGCTACCGTGCCACGATGAGGAGCTGCAATTATGTTCATAGCCCAGAGCAGCAGGAGTTATTCTCCTTGAATGCAGAAGGCCAAGATAGGGGCAGATTCTTAAAATTGTGAAGAATTTGGAGCACATAAAACAAAACTATTTCAGTGACAGAATACTGAATAACCACAGTACTCAGAACTAAGATGATTATAGAGACAGCCAGGAGTAACACCTTACACAATGAGTGGCCAGCGTTTGGAGTACCTGATCGGTTTTCAGAAACAGATTCAGTTGTAGCCTTCTGACCATAATTTGATGAACACTTGAAGGAGAAAAGGCAGGAGAATGAAACAATTTCATTGCTCTTCACAGGAGTTGGTGCAGGCTTTGAGAGCCAAATGGCTTCTTTCAATGCGATGATTCTAGTTTACCAACGTATTTCTGTTAGATGAAAGGTTGTTCTGATCTTTCATGCTGACAAAGATTCTTCAACCTGATTCGTTCCTCTTTTTCTATTTCAGCAGGTGCTGCCTGACCTGCTGGGTGTTCCCTGCACTTTCTGTTTTTATTTCAGATTTCCAGCATTTGCGAGTTTTGGATTTGCAAAATAAAAAGTTACCAGGATGATATCAGGAAAAATTGAATAGGCTGGGACACAAGCCTTGCATACGATCAGTATGCAAGACAAATTCTTCACTGTACGTTGGTAAAAGTGACAATAATAAACCAGTACCAATACCAAGAGATTCTGCAGATGCTGGAATCTGGAGCAACACACACAAAATGCTGGAGGAACTCAGCAGGTCAGGCAGCATCCATTGAGGGAAATAAACATCCAATGTTTTAGGCCGAGACCCTTCATCAGGACTGGAAAGGAAGAGGCAGAATCTGGAATAAGAAGGTTGGGGGAAGAGGGAGGAGTATACGCAGGCAGGTGATAGGTGAGTCCGGGTGAGAGGGGAAAAGTAGGAGGGTGGAGGTGGGGGAGAAGTAAGAAGCTGAGAGGTGAAAGGTAGAAGAGGCAAAGGGCTGAAGAAGAAGGAATCCAATAGGAGAGGGCAGTGGACCATGGAATAAAGGGAAGGAGGTGGGGAGTAGATGGGCAGGTCATGAGGGCGGGGGAGGGGGAAGGGATGGGCAGATCCATTCCCCATCTTCCCTTTATTCCATGGTCCACTGTCCTCTCTTACTGGATTTCTTCTTCTTCAGCCCTTTGCCTCTTCTACCTCTCACCTCTCAGCTTCATACTTCTCCCCCCTCCCCCACCCCCACCCTCCTACCTTCCCCCTCTTCACCTGGACTCACCTGAACTCACCTATCACCTGCCTGCGTGTGCTCCTCCCCCTCCGCCAACCTATTCCGGCTTCTGCCCTCTTCCTTTCCAGTCCTGATGAAGGGCCTCGACCTGAAATGTCGACTGTTTATTTCTCTCCATAGATGCTGCCTGACCTGTTGAGTTCCTCCAGCACTTTGTGTGTGTTGAATAGGCTGGGGCTCTGCAAAAGACTGAGGAGTCTTGTGAATCACAAATGCCAGCCTTGATCACTTGTATGCAATGCCTGAAGACTGCATGTTTTTCCATGTAACTGCTAAGATGACCTTTAAAAATACTGAACTAAAGGACTAAAGAGCATCTTATGTGCTATTAGAAGCAATCTTGCAAAGACTCAAACTAGCTTCGAGTTGAGGGGTAACATGGTGAATAAGCAGTTTGCTCGATTGGAATAATGTAATGTTAAACAATATTTCACACTGCTGACACAGTACAGTACAGCAAATATTGTCAATTTTAAACTGAGATTGTGCCCGTACAACTGTTTGATACAACCTTTATTTTATCTTAAAATTCTGCAGTCTTTCTCATGTTCCCACTGCAGCATTAAAATTAACCAGCTTTCCTGCACTTTCTGCATTATCCCCATTTCTTTTCTCCTTGTATTCAAGTTACTTTGCCTGAGCCTCATAGTGTTGAAGTGTTGTGGAATATACAACAATTTATATTAATTAGGAGTCTTTAATGTACAGAAATATCTCAAATTACTTTAAAGATGAATTTGGCAGTGAGGATGAATGTGCAGGGAGCAAACCTAAAGATTTCTATTGTCCGTGCCCTCTCCTGTTGATATCCATCAACCTCCTTCTTCCTGTGCTCCAATTAATTGTCTTGCTCTTGACTTCTAACATTTCCATTGCCTCACTTTTATATCTCAGTCTGCACTCTATGTTTTCCGACTGTGGATTCATGGAGATATACAGCATGGAAACAGACCCTTCAGCCCAACATGTCCCTGCCGACCAAGGTACCTATCTATGCCAGTTCCATTTGCCTGTGTCCATATCCCTCTAAACTTTTCCTATCCATGTACCTGTCCAAATATCTTTTAAACATTGTAATTGTACCTGCCTCAAACACCTCCTCTGTCAGCTTCTTCCATATTGGTATTGGTATTGGTTTATTATTGTCACTTGTACCAAGGTACAGTGAAAAATTTGTCTTGCATACAGATCGTACAGGTCAATTCATTACACAGTGCAGTTACATTGAGTTAGTACAGATAAAAACAATAACAGTACGGAGTAAAGTGTCACAGCTACAGAGAAAGTGCAGTGCAATAAGGTGCAAGGTCACAACAAGGTAGATCATGAGGTCAGAATCCATCTCATCGTATAAGGGAACCATTCAATGGTCTTATCACAGTGGGATAGAAGTTGTCATTAAGCCTGGTGGTATGTGCCCTCAGGCTCCTGCATCTATACCTACCATCCGCTGAGTGAAACCTTGCCCCTCAGATGCCCAGTGCTGGTCCCTGGACTGGTATCCAATCCTCTCACTTTTGGTAAGGTTCTACTCAAGAGATTATTAAACAAGAGGACTATATTGGGGGTAACATAGTTGCATGGATTGAGGATTGGTTAATGGATAATAAATAGAAAATGAAGCGGAAATAAGCAGGTCATTTTGGGGTTGAGGGGCTGTCAGGGGTGGTGTGCCACAGGGATGGGAGCCTGTTCACCATTGATATTGATGATTTGGATGAGGGGATAAAATCTAATATATCTGAGTTTTCTCAATACAAAGTTGGGTTGCAATGTGGGATGTGAGGAGGATGTAGAGAGGCTTCGGGGAGATATGGGGAGATTAGGTGAATAGAGTCATAAAATCCGGATGAAATTGTTTACTGCTGAATGCAGAATGTTCCACTCTGTTCACAATTCCTCAGCAAATGAAGCTGTCTGTGCCCACATTCAGGCATGGACTGTCAAGTGGCAGTAACATTCACACCTTGGAACTACCAGGCAATACCAGGCAACCACCTATCCTTGACATTCAACAACATTACCATTGCCAAACCTCCCACCATCGACATCCTGGGCATCATCACTAACCAGAAGCTCAACTCGACCAGCCACATAAATACTGTTACTGCAAGAGCAGATCAAATGCTGCGTATGAGGGCAGGCATGGTAGTGTAGTGGTTAGTGTAATGCTATTACAGCACCAGCGGCCCGGGTTCAATTCCGGCTGCAGAATTTGAACTAAGGAGTTTGTATGTTCTCCCCATGTCTGCGTGGGTCTCCTCCAGGTGCTCTGGTTTCCTCCCACATTCCGAAGATGTATAGGTTAGGAGCTGTGGGCATGCTATGTCGGCGCCGGAAGCGTGGCGACACTTGCAGACTGCCCCCAGAACATTCTACGCAAAGATGCATTTCACTGTGTGTTTCCATGTACGTGACTAATAAAGGTATCTTATCTTATCTTATCCTGCAGTGAGTGATGCCCTTTCTGACAACTCAAGGACTTTGGACCATCTACAAAACAGAAATTAGGAATGAGATGGAATTCTTTACACTTGCCTTGGTGAGTTTAATTCCAGCAGCATTCAGGAAGCTTGGCACCAGCCAGGAAAAAGTTCTTTTTTTCCTCATTTTCTACCTAAGAATCTTGCAGCTGAACGGCATGAACATTGAATTCTCCCACTTTAAGCAATCACCCCCACCCCACCATGCTTCTCTTCTTCCCTTTGCTAGCCTCTCTCTCTTGTTTTCCTTTCTCTCCTTACCTTTGACCCATCCCCTATTGAATCTGCTCTCCCCTTCTCCCCCGCACCCGCCCATTACTATCTCTTACCTGCATCTACCTATCACCACCCTGTGCCCACCCCGCCTCCCCTCCTATATAATGGGCTTCCCCTTTTCCTATCTTCAGTCCTAAAGAGGGGTCCTGACCCGAAATGTTGACTGCCTGCTTTTCTCCACAGATGCTGCCTGGCCTGCTGAGTTCCTCCAGCATCATCGTGTTTTTCATCTAGATTCCAGCATCTGCAGCCCTTTGCTTCTCTAGGAAAAAGTTCTTGACTGGCACCCCACCCACCACCCTGAGCCTTCATTTCCTCCACCACCAGTGCACCGTGACAGCAACACGGACAGCAAATGCACTGCCATTACTTGCCTAAGCCTTTCCCACACCAGCTCCCGAACCTTAACCCTACCACCAAGAAGGAAAAAGGCTTCAGGCGCTTAAGAACACCACCAGCATAGCAGGTTCCCACCCAAGTCACACAACATCATGACTTCGAAATATCACCTTTCTTCCACCGGCGTTGGTCCTAGAATTCCCTGTCCAACAACATTGATACCGCGGAAAACACTGTCACCAGAACAACCAGAGGAGTTCAAAAACGTGGATCATCACCACCTTTTGAAGGGAAATCGGGAATGGACAAAGTATTCCGGCGTTGCCAGCCCCGTACATGAATAGATTCACTATTTTGCAGCTGTCTGTAATTCTACCACAAAAATACTTTGCATTGCTAACTGCCTCCATACTTTTCAAGACCTCGAAAAATACATCCCTTCGTTTAATCTTTGCATCTTCCCTCCCCCCCACCCTTGCCCCGTATCCACATTGCTTATAAAATACTTTGAAATGTTTCTTCATACGAACCTTTGTAATCAGGTTACACTGTTATGAAAAAAATGTTACTCCTTGTATCGCAGCGTTACATTAAATCAATGGTGGCTGTGAATACTTCGGTGTAAAGAAAATGTGTCCATGGTGAAATAATTTGCAGTGAGTGCCAGTTGCCGCCTTAACTTTGCTTCTATGTAAATAGAGGACGGTTGCCCAACTTGTTCAAACGAAAAGCATAGCTAAATATTACAAGTTTTTAGTCAAAAGAGTAGCCCTGCGCGATAGTTTATTTTCCTTTCCACAAATGTTGATTGATGGACGTGTTTTCAGCATTTCTGCTCGTTTCCTATTTGCATAATATCTTGATTTTTTTTCAAAAAAGGATTCAAAATGTCCAACCAGGCAATTGCATCCTTTCCAGCGTTTTGATTGGATGTAAAAATATAATTGCTCGGAGTAGGCATTCTGTGTTTAACAGCCCAAGTAGACGAGGCGTGTATCCCCCGGCCCACCTCCCCCTCATATGATTTTATTTCGAATAAATTGCTGTAATTTCAGCAAAAAAAGTCAATACTGACAAGTTGGGGAACCAATCCCCAAACCGGAGTGAAAACTGTATCTCGGTGTCAGGCATCATCGATTGTCCCTTCACCAATAGAATCATTAGCTCAGGGTAAGTGGGCAGGACCAAATCAGCGTTCCACCACTCCAGCTCTGACTTCTGGACCTGATTTGCATCTGATCAGCATGACATTATCATCCGATTAGCAAGGTGTTTAGAAATTGATCTGCGCTGGTTGGGACTTGAAACTTGCAACAGTGGTTGCAACGTTAGCTGTGGTAGTGCACCCATTAACGCATCTCTGCCCAGTTTTGTAATCATGCCCCCTAAAAGGACGGTAAGTTTGATTACATGTCTATATTTATCTCGTAATTCAAAGCGTACTATGTTTTTGCAAAGTGTTTGTATAATTTGTGGCACATTTGTTTTGCATTTAGCAAGTGCACAATTTTAAACTATTGCTTTTTGAAGTTTCTAATGTACGAGAAACTTTTCATTTAAAAAAAAATCGGAAGTGTGGCGCAGTAATTAAATTGCAAACGATTTCGAATCGTCTGGCGTCCTTTTTCCCCTCCATGATGTTTGAAGCAAATGGATCTTCTTTCTTCACTTTAGGAAATGCTGAAGCTAATACCTTGCATGGTTCGAGGCGGATTTATTTTTTAATAATCTATCCAAATGAAACGACCAAAGGATTTCATGTGTCTGTATTTGACGCATGTTTGAAAAGGCGTTAATGTGCGGAGTCTTTTTTTTCCCTCCTCCTCTTCGAAAGCCAAAGCCATGTTTAAAACTAATCTCCGTCTTTGGGCTCTCAGCAGAGCCCGTATGTACCTGTCACTCAGCCCGGCGCGCGCTGCCGCCCTCCTGCCCGGCACGTACCTGCCCTCGCTCGGGCCCGCGGCTTCCGCGTCGCGGGCACGAGCATGAAAAGAGTTCACGTTTCGGGTCGACGCCCCGTGCAGCAGAACTGGAAGTGAAGAGATTTGAACAGGTCCTGAGAGGAGGAGGAGGGTTTGTGGTGCGGTGACGTAATGGGACAAGTGCGGGAAGAAGTCAATGTGAAATTTGTGAGCTCTGTCAAGTCCAGAAGCTTGTAATGGGCTGAGGTGAGAGCGCGGTTCCCTGAGCTGCTTCATCCGAACAGACTGAGGACCAGCTCGTCAGAGAGGAAGAATTAAAGGGGTAGGTGACTGAAAGATCTGAGGCTTGTGTGCAACCAAGCGCAGGTGGCCCATGGGAACAATTAATCCCTGTTTCACTTGCAAAATATTTGGGACACTGGATGGCTGGTGTTGTCTTTTATGGTTGCAGATGAAGGAGAGTGAGCTTGGGTGTTGGTAGAGGTGGAGGATTGAGCCTGAGCTTCCCAAAGGATGTTTTGGGAGAGTGAAGGGAGGGGGCAGCACTTGGTAAAATCAGAAATTGTGTGGGATGAGGCTGGTTGGGTGAAAGATCAGTACAAGAAAAAGAAAATCCTGTTTTCAAGGTGAGGGCAGAACAGCAGGAATTGGAATGAGCACCATCCTGGGCTCTGTCAATTATCATGGAGGGAAATCCTGACCTGACGAAAGACATCAACGTTGCCAGAACCTGTACAGCATAGAATCTATAAGATTGGAATAGAGTCCTCATAGAAAACTGGGTCGGAGGAGGTGTAATTAAAGTAATGTGGATCTGTAGTTGATACTGGTTGTTAACCTATCCCCTGAACTTGATTTGGAGATGATGTTGATGGATTGCATTGGAGGGGAGGAAAGTTTGAAATTGGCAGCGAAGGTGATTTGGTTTTCTGGATTGAGAAGCAGCAACAATAGACTGGAGGCGGGAAGAGGTAAGGAAGGGGACCAGAGCCCCAAAAAGTGGCAGGTGTAGCTTGGACCCACACAGATTCCTAGAGTTATGGAAGTGAACACAACCCAAGGAGTTGCTGTTCAAAATGAGAACAAGTTTAGCTAGCCAGGGGAGAACTAGTCAGGTTCTTGTTTCGAGGAAAAAAAAGTCACTTGGTGAAAGTCCATGATCTACTGAACTGAGGAGGCAAAAACCAATTGGGGAGGTGGGGGGAGAGACAGTTTCCTTAGTGCAAGGAGGTAACCATTTGAAGTGATCTTTTTGCTCTCCCTTCAAGTAATGTATTCACCATTTTTAGTGTTTTGGGCTTTGGTTAGAGGCCATTAATGATGGGGTGGAAGAGGGTGGGAAGGGGCTAATAAGTAATTGGAAAGAAGTGAGACGGTAATGAGTGATACTGAAGTATTTTTTTGTTAATTTTAAAAAAAAGTGGGAGTAGTAGAAATCTAACAGAAAATGCTGAAAATACTCAAGCCAGACAGCCTCAAGTGGACAGAAATTTAACAGCTCAAGTTGATCATTCATCAATGCGGTAGTAGACTGGTGGGGTAGGGAGGTGGTTTGTGGATGGAAATGTTAAAAGTAGGATCTAACAGGAAGGAGAATGATTATTAAGAATAAGTAACTTGTGGGGTTTTGTGTCTTCTATGTAGGAGTCCATGAAGCTGGAAGTGGGGAATGAGAACAGGTATTAACTTTGGGAGGTCTTATAGCGAAATGTTTACTCTAGCCAGTGGTCCAAAACTTTGGATTATCAACTTGAGGCAGCATTGGGTTTAGTGTTTCTCTTTCTGTAGGCAATTCTAGTCATTCTGTAATGTAATTTTATTGTAGATTTGGGAACTTAAATCTTACACATTTTGGAGCAAAACAGTAATTAGTTTTCTTGGGAAGGGAGAGGGAAGGAATCCCTTGAGACAAGGTAGAAATAAGCTGTCACTGGATGCTGTGCAGGAACTGACAGTACCAGTTATTGTTGGGGCAAGGGGCTTGTTTGATCTGGGAGGGGAGCTTCCAGTTGGTAAGTGAGAGGAGAGATTAAAATGCACAGTGGTTGGGCTGCCAGCAGCGTCTGGTGAATTTGTTGCACAATACCAATTTTTCTGGCCAGAAGTCCCCAGTTCAGCCCTAACCCCATAAGAGGAATATAGTGATAGAATTTATGGTGAATATAGAAAGCCAAGCCATGTGGTGACCAGTGTTACTTGTGTGGAACAAGACCGTGGCTGTGACCAAGTGGAGGGTTGACATGGTTTCCTTCATTATCATTGTTTTTGTTACAGCCTTATCAACTTGGGATGATTGCTTGACTGTGTCCCCAATTCTTGTGCCCAATTCTTGTGCTTGTGCTGTATGGCTGACAGTTTACTTGATCTCCCATGATGTCTGTGTTGGATGTGCCTGGGAGGGTCAAAGCTGGGGAGAAACTCAAGGGCTGAAGAGTCTGTCATGGCTTACACTGTGCAGTAACCCCATTTTATTCCTGAAATTCAGTGGCATTGACGCTGCCTTGATCACCAACAGTAGGGGCCTTCCAGTTACAAAAGGGCTGGGAGATAATGCAACCTTACTTAGCTGTTTGGAGAGGTCAGTAACACAGTGACATTGCTGGGTGAGTTAGGAGATTGATGGATGGTTGTAGCCTGGCAACTGTAGTCAAGCTGATAACATTGCATTAGGAAAGACTGCAAGAACTGGCAGTGACCAGTAATTTCCACTGGCATTTGGAACATCTGGTCCAAGGCAACATTGATAATACTGATAGCTTACTCTTGAAATAAATGGCAGCCAGTGACATGGCTAGTATTGTTGCTGCCTCACAGCTCCAGAGACTTGGGTTCAATCTTGACCTTGGTTGCTGTTTGTGTGGAGTTTGCACCTTTGCCTTGTGATTGTGTGGGTCACATCCCAAAAAATGTGCAGGTTGGTGGTTTAATTGGCCACTATAAATTTCCCCTGATGTGTAGATGAGTAGTAGAATTGGGGTGGGGGGGGGGGGGTGGAATCCTAGTGGGGAATGTGGGGAGAATAAAATGGGGTTACTGTACTGTAAAAGCACAGACTTGAGCTGGAAGGACCTGTTTCAATGCTGTATCTCTCTGGCTAATAATTGGCAACCCTAATGAATATGAATACAATGTATGTCACTGCCCAAGAAGGGAGGAGTGGGGAGTATGAATGTTGGAGGAGGTGGTGTCGGTCATTGGTAGGACATGACCATCAACTAGGGAAGGTCTTTCAGCCCAAAGGATAATGCTCATTTGGTTCAAGCTGAATTAAGGCAGCTCTGCATTATGGACCCATGTACCCATCTTTCCTCCATATTCTGTGCTCTTGCTCAAAAGCATCTAGCCTGGCTTCAGAGTTTCCGATGCTTACAGCCTCTAGGAGAGGAGAATTTCTGGATTTCCAATGCTGCTCTAGGTTGGAAAATGTACTGCCTGCTTTCATTCCTACGCGGCCAAGCTCTAATTTTAGAATCGTATGCCTTTGTTCTGGATTCCTTTTGCAGGCACAGAGGCAGACACACCCCTGTATTTAACATCAAATCCTTTTTATCATTGTAACCTCCATTTGGATCTCCCTTTTACACAGTGGGACTACAAACCAATTTTGTAGTCTCATCTCCATAATTTAACCCTTCAAGCCTTGGTGCAATTCTAATAGATCTGCACTCCCTACTTCTAAATAAGTTCAGTGTGGCTGCAGCATCTCTTCCACTTGTATTTTGATTCTCTTGAGGTAAAGATCAATGTTCCCTTTTGCTTTTCGATTTTTTTTATATCTGTGTTGGATTTTAGTGATTTGTGTGCCTTGACACCCAGATCATTTTGCTTTTCCACAGCTTCTTAACATTTGCCATTAAGAAAATATTCTGATATATTTGTCCTTGCAGGATCTAAAGTTGTTGATGGCAAACTTTGCTACCTATCACAGTTGTGCCTATCCCTTGCAACCTTGTCTGCACCCTTTTGTAGTTTGTCTTCAGGAGATGACCTGAGGATGAACATTTTAAAAAGAAACTATTGAAATGTTTGTTTTTGTATGCAAATCTGATTTTAACACAGTGCAGACTGTCAGTGGTGTTGTCACTGCATGGCAGCTGGACCCCCATTTAAATAATTCTCAACCTGAACCTCTTATTCCAAATGCTGCTCAAACGTTTTGGTAATCAAAACATTGATGTTGCTGAGGGCTTAGTGAAGGAAGGGGGAGTAGTGAGTATGGAACTGCGTTGAGCTTTTCCTTCCATTTTCCTGGCATTCCCATCAACTACTGCTGCATCTCCCTACCTCACCCCACCCCACCTCACCCCAGTTCCACTACTTGCCTGCACATTAGGAACAATTTACAGCGGCCAATTAACCTACCAACCTGCAAGTCTTTGGGATGTGGGAGAAAACCGGAACACCTGGAGGAAATCCATGCAGTCACAGGGAGAATGTGCAAACTCCACACGGACAGCACCGGAGGTTAGGATTGAACCTGGGTTGCTGTGCTGTGAGGCAGTAGGTCTGGATCTTGAGATGCCTAATCATCTTTATCAGGTGCATATTCCTTGTTTTTAAGTGGATCGGTAAAATGTTTATTTGCCCAGTATGTTTACTGCTCTGCTTGGGGTGTGATTTTTTTTTTGATGTTAAAGTGGCCAGCAACTTTAAAATCTAAATTTTACTCTTGCACAACTGGGCAGATTGCAAGTTAAAATTAACTACAATATTGTCTTTTCAGGCACCAAGTGAAGGTGAACAAAAACAGGATCCAAAAGCAGTTAAGCAGGTAAGTTTCTTGGTTTAGTTTTCAATTCAATGATTCTCTATTATCACAGCTGAATTGCAGTTACATGGTCAAGCAAAGAATGTTTAATAATAGCAATGCCTTGCCTTCCTAATCTTTTCAATGCACCATTTTTAAAAAAAAACTTTTGTCTTGCAGCTCAGAAGATCCGATAGATTGGGAAAAGTAAGTTGTTTGCAACCCAACTATGCTATAAAAATGAAATAAATTGGTTTGCTTGCTTTAATACTTGACCATCGCAAGTGTTTGGTGTTATTGGGAACTATTAGTCCAGTTAGCATTGAGGTTTCTTTTGTTAATAGCTCTTTGCTGGAATAGCCTTTTTGAATTTCATGGACCAGTTCATATCATTTCTCAACACAAATACATCAATGAATCAGCCAGTGGAACAATACATGATTTGGTATTTAAAAATAAAGATTAACTTTGAGAACATGCTGATAGAGGAACCTTGCCTAGCTCTAGCACGTCTCGGGACTTGTTCAAACAACTCCCTTGCTATCACAATGTACATCCCTTAGATTCTGGGAAAAGTTTACTCTTCCCTTCCTGGCCCATGTGTAACTAAATGAAACAAAAAGTTGCATTCTATCACCAATTGGTATGTTGAAGTTGTGTGTATATGGGAATTGTCCACACCCTCTACTTCTGATCAGCAACCTTTTTATTTTTAAAAAAAAATGTGTATTTTCATTGGCCTTTCTTTGACCTATCACCCACTTGCTTAGTCACTTCTGTCAGTTATTTTCTTTGCTACTTAGCACCTGATTGCCTTGTGCCTCAATGCTACAAGCACTAGTTGAGACTCCTGATCATACGTTAATCCACATCTTGGTAAAGCCCATCCATCTTGCCCTCCAGCTATAAATCTGTTGTTCCCTTCCTCTTTCTGTTATCCCAAACATGTACATGGAATGCATATGCAGCAAAAACCACGTTTTAATCTAACTAGTTTGCTCAAAGTGACATGCAGATCGGAATGTTTTTAATTGTATCCAAAAAAATTAGACCACCTACCTTTTTCATTAATTCCCTCCCAAATTGCAAAAGTGAAATAGAATCAGAATCTGGTTTATTATCACTGACATATGTTGTGAAATTTGTTGTTTTGTGACAGCAGTACAGTGCAAAATGGACATAAAAATTACTGTAAGTTACATAAGTAGTGCAAAAGAGGAATAATGAGGTAGTGTTCATGGACCATTCAGAAATCTGATGGTGGAGGGGAAGAAGCTGTTGCTGAAACATTGAGTGTGGGTCTTCAGGCTCCTGTACCTCCTCCCTGATGGAAGAATGTGAAGAGGGCATGTCCTGGCTGGTGAGAATCCTTGATGATGGATACTGCCTCCTTGAGGTACTGTCTCGTGAAGATGTGCTTGATGGTGGGGAGGGTTGTGCCTGTGATGGAGCTGCTGAGTCTACAACCCTCTGCAGCCTCTTCTGATCCTGCACAGTGGAGCCTCCATACCAGGCAGTGATGCAACCAGTCAGAATGCTCTCCACCTGTAGAAATTTGCAGGGTCTTTGGTGACGTACCAAATCTCCTCAAACTCCTAACAAAGTAGAGCCGCTGGTGTGCCTTCTTCATGATTGCATTTGTTGGGCCCAGGATAGATCCTCTGAGATGTTGGTATTGAATGTATACTTAGTATTATTTTAGTTGTGTATTAAATTTAAAGTATTTAACACTTCTGTCGTAGAATGCTGCTGCGGCTGCGGCGGCTGCTGCTGCAGCTCCCAAGGAAGACTCCAAGCCACAGAAACGTGCCAGGGTGAGAATTTATAATATTTGAATTTTGCAGTAACTTTGAAATGTAATGACTTCCTTAATCTTTATACAGAATTTTTTTTAAATAAAAGAAAATGTTATCCTGACTGATGCTTCTAGTAATACCTGGCAGCCCCTGATGGCTTGTTCATGCAGTTGTGTGGTGCAAGCTGACGCAAATATAGTGGAGTTTACTCTGCTGCGAAGGATGTTGCAGCTGAGTCTGATGAAGTGATTGCCTCAGATCTCCACATGCACGCTTTTAGAGTTATCAACTACTGATGGAAGAATGGAAAGCATTTAATGTATTTTTCTACAAATGGTTTCAGCAGCCTGACTGTCTCAGTTGTGATTAGCATGTCCAGCATGGACTGAGTATTTAAAGTTGACTTCCCTGGTGTGCATGTTCCTGTCCTAATGAGTGAAGCTTGGACAAGCAAACTGCAAATGCTGACTTTTAGTATTGTCTTGTCATTTAAATTCCTTTTGGAGGGCTATTTCCATATTATTGTTTCTCTTCAATTTGGAGAATACTGGAGAAGCAATTAAATCAGTGACAGAAAGGAAGGTGCACTGAGAACTCCTGTCTGCTTGGGTGGTTCTGATTTTTTTTCTTTCTTTATTAAAGTACTTGCAGAGCAGAATAAGTCTCAAAGTAAAGTCTTGATGCTTCAAACTCATTAACTTTTAATTCAACATGAATGTTAATTGCTCTCTGCAGACTTCAATTGCTTTATAATGTAAAAACTGATACAAAATCAATCTGCAGTGGTAGTTACTAAAGATTAAACATTTGTTTATTTTGACAAGCTAGTACTCAGATTGAAATTATGTCGAGTTCAAATCTGTCATTAGCAAGTTAAGTGAAGGCAAAGCATAGATGGGTGATGTAAAGTCAAATGATTCTTTGTGTCTTAAATTTCTCTTGCCCTTCCTATGTTTTACACTAGCCATAAAGGGAGTTCAGGCATTGATGTTGAGGTGCAGGAGCCTTTCATAGTGGGAGGATGTTGATTGTTTTAGAAACATGTACGTGAATTATGAGATCTTTCATTTGCACATAGAGCTTTGGAATGTGAAATAAGAGTGGTAAAATTAAATGCTTGCAAATCAATATTTGGTTCACTGTTAGAATCTTCATATCCATCTCTGACAACCTTTTGAAGCAGATGTTGATAAGAATGAAGCAGATGATTACATGAATGATAGAGAAATAGGGGGCTATGTGGGAGGGAAGGGTTAGATGGCTCTTTAGAGCAGGATAAAATGTTGGCACAACATCGTGGGCTGAGGGGCCTGTACTGTACTCTAATGGTCTATGTATGATGAGGTTCTATGGCAGAAATTCACCAAGATAATAATCACTACAAATCAGTGAGCTGTTTTTTATTTGAACAAGGTTCAGGGTGGATTTAATAAAAATGAGGATTCTTAATTTTTATTTGTAGTGAAAGGGGGGAAAAAATTTAAAGGGAAATTAGCAAATATCAGAAAATAGCCAGAGAAGTTTGAGGTAAAAGAACTGTGTGTGATGTAGATGTACACATTGTGAAGGAACATATGAATTGAAGCAGTCATAAGCCATTGATATAAAACTGCTGCAGGACTGTTGAAGCAACTAAAACTACATCTTGAGCAACAATGTGCTGGAGGAACTCGGCAGGTTGAGCAGCATCTGTGGGAGGGAAGAAATAGTTGACATTTTGGGTCAAAACCCTGCATCAGGAATGAGTGGAGAGGCGAGATGGCCAGTGTAGAGAGAAGGGGAGTGGCGAGAAAGGATTCTGAGGCAATTGATGGACCGAGGAGGGGTGTAAGATGACCAGCAGGTAGGGGAAGTTTTGCCGAATATAGAGGAGGCCACATTGGGAGCACCAAATTCTGCCTGGGTAGTTTACAACCCAGTGGCATGAATGTTTTCTGATTTTTTAAAAAAATTTATTTATATAAATAAATAACCCTCCCCCTTTTGTTTTCTTTCTTTTCTTCACCCTCCCCCCCCCCCCCCCCATGGTCTAGTCCTCCCATGTTTATGCCCTTTCTAGCATCTGCAGTGTCTTTTGTCTCATCTTGAGCTACTTGTACCGTGTAGATCTGCAATTTGTGGAAAACTTGACTCTAGTTTTGAAAATTATAAAGCTGTAGATGCTGGAAATCAGATAGGAGTTTTGAATTCAATATTCTCTACGAAGTGAAATTAAATGTTCAGTTTTTCTATGTATTACACTCCCTGGACCTTTTCCTCTGTAGAAGACTGCTCCAAAACCCAACAAACAGCCCAAAGAAAAGATAACTAAGGAAGAAGCTGCACCTGCTCAAAATGGTGAAACAAAATCTGATAAGGTAACACTTGCATCCCGTGCATTTAAAAAGAAAAAAATATATATATATTTATTAAAACAAGTGTAAGAATTTTGTATGTTCAGTTTTGTTTTTGCTCAACACTTGTTACAGATCCATGTTTCTCGATCCTCTGTTAGTGTGACATCAGCTAGAAGTATCCCACCCAGCTCACTGTCAGTGAAAGGACAGGTTGAGCATGTGGCAGTTAAGGGTATGATAGTAAAAATTCTGCAGTGTATATATAATTGTGTGCTGTGGTTGCTTGGTACTAAAACTAAAGAGATCCCTCGTGCTGTAGTTAAGATTTTGAGTGCAGTGTTCCTACCATTTTAAGAGGATCTTACTAGATGTGTACATTTGCAATCAATTGTAGTAATTGGTGTATTGAACTGAAAGCATTGTCCTGAAATTAGAAAGATAACCGACAAGCACTTCTTCTAGAAACATTCGAGTTTGATTCTTGTTCCAGAGATGGAACAAGTAATTTGGTTTTGTTTGGGTAATATATAAGTAGTAAATACGTATTTGGTTCAAATAAGCAATGGCTTGCTTACTATACATAGTGATGAATGAACAAATGACTCATAGCACTGTTTCTAGCATTTGAATGTGTTCCAGCCACACATTGCATATTTGAGATTAACAGTATAATTTCAGTGTACAACCAAATTAAGACCATTTCTAAATAGTATAAGAAAAATCTAGCCATGTTGAACATTGCATTCTTGTAAATTGCAATATATGAAGTTGGAACACCTTAAGATAACTAAACAAAAAGCAAATCTTAAACCTTGTATGCAATGATCACCCAGTTATTCCATAAAATAGCTGATTCAGTGAAATTTTATTCTTAATTGGCTTGTTATTTAATTATACAGTAATAGTATGCATCTTGTTCTGAGAGGTATCTTTTGTGATCTTAATTGGGTATCTTGGTTGTCTAAGACTTTTACTTCAAAGTATCTTTGTGGCATAAAAATAAGAGCATAAGTGTTTAAAATGCAAATTTTCAGCTCTGTGGAGTAGGGCAGAAGTAGTCTTCATTGCTGAGCTATTCTATTCCTGATCCTAGTGGATAATATAACTTGGCAGGTGAGAAATCACCTGAGTAATCCATGCCAGTTTGTGGTCTGCTATAAAGTAGTGTGCTATTTAGCACTGCAGATGCTGTGCTGAACTCCATGGAAATGGCTACAGGCAATCCCTGCATTTTGGGGGGGGGGGGGGGTGGGGTGGAGCAGAGGGGGGTAGATTCCTAGAAAACAGTATGTATTGCAAGTTTTCTGTAACGCAAAGCCACATCTGTCCATGCATCAAGAAATGAGATGTAAATCGACACGTTATTACACAAATTCGATGAGTGAATTTTATTCTGTCTCAAACTTCTGGGAATTTGGTAAGGGCATATGACTGTAATAGCGTCACCTGTATTTAAAAAGTTAATTAAGTGGATAAATTTACTTTCTTTTACGAGGTATGAATTTGCACTATGTTTAAAGTGAGTTGGTTTAGCTAACTATGAAATGCTAGTTTATAGTGAATCTGACTAGTTGAATTTATGATTGTGGCTAATCAAACTATTGCTATTTCTAGGAACAGAAAACTGAACCTGCAAATGATCAGAATGACTGAGAAACCTACCACCATCTTCAGTCAATTTTTGTGTACTTCCTTGTAGAATTGAAAATATTTTTTATCAAGTATTTTGTAAATACAATGATTTTTAGGATTAGTTGTAACTTTTTAGTGTATGTATGCTGATATAAATTGAGAAAATAAGGAAATTTGTAACTTACACTGCTAAAAAGCTACAATTTTATAATTAGAAACGTTTTTGATGTGTTTACTTGCTTTCTCCTGGAAAACTTTTGGATGGGTTGTTCAATGGGATTCAATTCTTTGAAATGGTTATTAGTGCTTCAAAGTGATTTTAAAAAGTGGAGTTGTAATCTTGGTTTCAATATTTGAATTTTTTTATATAAAGCAATAAATGAATGGTGACGTGTACTAAAATTTGATGTGATCACCTGCTTGTCCAATTTGCAATAAACCATTCTCCTGTTTACTACAGAGTTACTGTTAAACAAAATTTCTGTTGTCCAGACAACTTACAGTATTTATGTCAAGCATTACTGATTATATTGCTGACCTGCATTGATGTGCATGATTATAGCTTTCGGAAATTATATTTGCAATGACATGAGCTTGTTTTAAGATTGCTGTAGTTTGACCATAAGCCATGCTGGTTTGGCAGCATATGGTCTAAGATGTTGTAAAATCTGAGCAATGGGCATCATTTAACCACTTCAATATCAAAATCACTTCTATAAACATCCAAACGAAAAGCTCACTATGAGAAAGCTGAAATAACAATACCAGAATTATTCAACAGGTTGGGGAGGGTTTGCATTTAAAAGTTGATGTTTTGGGTCAACTTTTCTGATTTAAATGGCTACTATTCTGAAACATTGTTTCCTTCTTATATTCTACCTACCTCCTGAGTGGAGACATAGATTTGCACAGCAGAGAAATAGGGCCCTTTAGCCCACCATTTTCCATGTAACCCTTTTACCCACTGCACTAACTCCATTTGCCTGCATCCTTCTATGCCTTGTCCACTTAAGTGTCTGTCTAAATGCCCCTAAAATATTGTAATTGTATCCAATTCTACCACCCTCTTGCAGCATGTTCCAGATATCATCCAATCTCTGTATTTTTTTTTCTCATATCCCCTTTAAAACTCCTACCTCTCACCTTAAACCTATGCCCTCTTGATACCTTGGCATTTTCTGATTTAATTTCACATCTGGAGTATTTTGACTGGGGAATAATGCTTCACATTTACGTCCAATACAGATGCCATTAATACAAATCTCTTTGAGCATACAAATCTTTAGAACTTTTAGTTTCTGTATGTAAATTCTTGACCTGCACTGGAGTAACCAGCTTGGTTGTATTGTGAAAATTATACTACCAAACTTTATTTGTTCTTGGTGTCTTTGGTTCTTGCAGCTATACTGAATGTTGCTACTTCCATTTTGAACAGTGGTGAGTCAGGGATTTCCACAAGTCATTGAGGATCTTGTACTTTTTTCAAGGAGGCTTTGAGAACAACCTTTCCACTGTCTACCTGAGAACATCTTGCTGTAACAGGGCTCTGTGTAGAGCACCTGTATTAGGAATTCTGGGCTTGGAGATGCAAGCAATGTTACTTGCCCTATAATGGGTGCCTTCAGGTTGGGGGAACTTAGCTTGGCAGAAGACATCCATTTATCCTGCCAATGGATTTGAAGAATATTGTATACTGCTTTGAAGTGCCTTGTATAGGTAGGCAATATCTCAAAAGTGTACAGGAGGGCAAGGATCACTGCTGCCTGATAGACAATGAGCTCTGTGCTAGGCTTGATGTCTTGATCTTCAAGTATTGTTTTACTAGGGAGACTAACAGGCAGGTGCACCAAAGGCAATGATGAATTACATCACTGTCTGGCTTCACTGAGTTTGCTCCTGAGATATGGGAAGTGGCCTAAGATTATCTCAGGTCCTGTGTTATGAGAGTGATGTCATGTTTGGGCTGCCCATGAGAGTCCTGAAGTTCCAGATCTGAAATGTTAACATTGTGTGACTCATTTTAACTTGTAGGATGACTGTTTCTCACCAGCTACCACACAGTCCTGACTGAGGGACCTGTGGCAAGAATGTTCCAAGACAACTGAAGATTGGGCTCTGCTGCCTAGGAATACAGCAGGATAAATGTGCACAAGGGGACATGCATGTAGGTGCCTTTCACCCTTGTACATGGGTTGGCTTAGGCATAGCAACATTACCTCCACTTTGATCTTCCCTCTGTCTTAATCTCTGCCCATGCCAACCTTCCTCAGTCCCACCCTTCTGTTTTTGTACTCTCCTACCTTGCAGCCTCCTTTCTTCTCTATACTAGGTCCTTTCTTCTCTATACTAGGCCCTTTCCAGTGAGATTTTCCACTTTTGCAGGGTGAGTGTTGCAACTGGCTGGGACCCACCAAGCAGCTCACAGAGCAGCAGGAGACCATGATCTGGCAATGGTAAGCAACCATGGGGAATAGCAGAGGTTTTTCTGGGAACGGATGTGGGGAGATGGGATTAAGCTATGCCACCAGCTTTATGGCTGACAGCTGAGGAATTGAGGGAGGTTGAGGTGGAGGAATGGACCAAGGGGAAAGCTGAGAGGGCTGAAGATTGCCCACCTTATCCCTTCCTCTCTGGGTCTTTGGAGCTGGAGAAAAGGGAGCGTATAGGAAATACCTGGTCGGATGGGTGAGTGGATATTATGGTTTTGGGCAGGATGCAGGAGTAGATCAGAGGGAGGGAGGCATGCACCAGGTGGATTTGGTCTCTCCTATTGTGGCTGATAGAAATTGGGGCCAAGTGACTTTATTGACTGCCAATATCAAAAGTGCCCTGAACTACAATGCCAGATAAGTGTCTACTCTAACTAAAGAGGTCATAGTACCCCACCACTATAACTTCATTTCAAAGAAGCAAGATCAGGACATTCATTGAGGCCTACACTATAGTGAATCTGATGGCAATTGTTCTTCTAGTCCTTCAGAAGTCATCCATTTCCTCCCTCCCCTGCCACCCCCCCCCCCCCCCCCAAATTTCTGCAACTGTGTTTTAGACGATCCTAGTTGGGCAGCATGGTTTCAATATTATTGATTTGTGTGTCAGTGAAACCACTAGTGACTGAGTACCCCCAGCTAGTGGAAGGAAAGTTATCCTGGGCCTTGTGGAGAATCCAGCCAAACTTTCTCTGCGGAGAAAAAAAAATTCCATCCCCTGGTTCTTAGACCAACATGGAAGGTTTAAGATAACATTTTGATTTAGTCTTTGCTCCTTGAACCATACAGTGGTTGAAGCGACTCACCAACAGAAATCAAAGGATACAAACTAGCCCTCCTTTCATCAAGATTCTGTTTCACAGCTATAAGTCTGGACTGATGATATTGAATAGTTTGAGATGACAAGTTCTTCCAAATATCTTACTGCGCCAGACACGTGGACTTGGGTGCCATCTCTGTGGAGTTTGGCTGTTCTCGGTGTGACCAAATGGGTTATCTCTGGGTTCCTCTGCTCTTCCCCTGCATCCTAAAGAAATGCAATTGGTAGGTTATTGTCTGCTGCAAATTATCCCATGTGTATAGGTGAGTGATAGAGTCTGGGGGGAGTTGTTGGGAATGTGGGAAGAATAAAGTTGGATTAGTGTAGGACTAATATAAATGGGTGTTTGATGGTGAGTGCAGACTTGATGTGCTGAGGGGTTATGCTTTGGGACTCTTTTTGTTGAAAAGTTATCTTTGTTAACTCGAGTTCATGGGCATTTGGTTCCACATTCCTAAATTAGTAGCGTAATGCTATTACAGCGCCAGTGACCAGGGTTCAATTCCGGCCACTGTCTGTAAGGAGTTTGTACATTCTCCCTGTGTCTGTGTGGGTTTCCTCCAGGTGCTCCAGTTTCCTCCCACATTCCAAAAATGTATAGGTTAGGAAGTTGTGGGCATGCTATGTTGGTGCCAGAAGCATGGTGACACTTGCGGGCTGCCCCCAGAACACTCTACACAAAAGATGCATTTCACTGTGTGTTTCAATGTACATGTGACTAATAAAGATATTACTTTGATTGAAGCAATACGTGAGAATCTTGCCTTTCCCCAAATTGCATTTTGTGAAGAAATTCACAACTTTAAAGATGTCTTTCTTCTGAATTGTTTTTGCATTGCAACCGTTCGAGTATTGTCTTTTATGTAACTTTTGAATCCCTATTAGGCCAGACTAATCTACTGCAGCCTTGTGGGTCCAGTCAAGCTCCAGCCTTGGTGCTGTGGCCATCTGTGCTGTGGTGGAGCAGTCTGTGAGCAACAGGTGGTGGATCCTGAGGCCCCATCCCCAGACTGTCCTAATGTCCTTTTTGACTTTTTCTAGAAGATGATCAGAGACATTTTAAAAACAGTTCAAATACGTCAACTTTATTTTTCAAGTTAAATACATTTATTAACTAATAAATTAATGTCAATATTAATAAATACTTTTTAAAAAAATTGCCTAGTCAATCCAGGTTGGCAACCCCTTTAAATGAATGAGACCAAGCTACATATGCCAGCCATTGTATTTGGCTCCTAAACTCAACAGGACTGAGCTCCATTCCTGGCTTGCTTTGGAATCATTGGTAGAAGTTTAATAGGTTTCAGACCATTTTCTTTTGCTATCTTTTTAGCTTTTGTAATACCAATGTGGCTTAGGCCTTTGTAGACAGTTGAGTGTTTTTTTTAAACGTAAACTCTTGCCTCACCAACATAAAAGAAGAGCTCCCAGCGCGCTTAGCTGTTGCTAAACCCCTAAGAACAGGTAAACGGGGAAGTTACAGCCATGTTTCCACCAAGACAAAACTGCAGGTTCCCTGCCAATATTTATCAGACATTTGGCCAGATTGGTTGGACCGGGATTGCACTCACGGGGTCATCCCTCATCCCTCCGTGGTCGCATGTACCTTTCGTGGTAGCTGTAAGCTGGTGAAGGGGAGCAGTCCATGAGTAACAAATAAGTTGCAACTGGCTGCTTAGGGTACCAATTTTGGATCTCCCTTCGCCTCACCCCAATGCCCTATTGAAAGTTCGTTCTGTCAGAAGGCCTTTTCAATGTTGCTTAAATTTCCCTGATGCAAATAATTAAAATAAAAAAAGATTTTAATAAATATGAAATCCCCAAAAAATATTTAACAGTTAAAAGGTATTAATTAAGATGATGTTTATAAGAAAACATCTCTTTAGTGAAGTTTGGTGACTATTCAAATAGTGAGTCCAGAGATAGATTGCAAGGTGCAATGGCTTGAATATGTGCTGGGGGCATAGGCATCTATAGTAGGGGGACCTGTGAAGACTGTGACTCTACTCTGAAATACTGTACTGCCCAAGACACAACAATGTTGTCTGACTTGAATAATAAAATGCAATTTGTCAACACAATTCGCATCAAATTGGATTGGATACTTAGTGATAATTGGACAAAATTCCAGCTAATATCCTTGTTTAACAACAATAGACGAGTCTTCCCTGATAACTGCTTCCTTCTGAGTAATCAATCTATTTAGTAAATCTGTATTATATTTGGGTATGCTATGAAATTGGGGAACTTCGTGCAGTAGTGCACTCAACTATATTAAGGAAATGTTTTCCAAATCTTTTTTGTGATCAGGTTATTTATTTTAATACACATTTTTAGCATTACTGGCCAAATTACTGCAACAGAACATGCGACTGGTTTGTTTGAAATCCATGACCAGTAAGTATTCCGTGGAAAGAAGATAACAGAATGCTTTGGTTAACCTGTCACTGACTACACAGTGAGGGGATGGGTGATGTAGTAGAGAAAGATCAGATCAGATAAAGACTTTGCAGGAACATACACAGTCCATTCATTGAACTGATTGTCCAACATTAACCCAAAGTGAAAAGTTTTGATAGAATACAACTGCTGATGTCAGAAAATAAAAGATCAGCATTAGCTGCAGTACAATTGTGTCAGGTACAGGTTTCATGTGATGAGAAAATGAGACCAGACTGCAATTTATTTTGGAGGACAGAGCTGCACTGTGTGTTTATTTATAAAAAGGTTTTTGAATTTGTTCTTGATTTAGATTTAATAGTTCTATGAAAAATTGTTTTTCCTTTCAACGTTGTCCCTACCTACTCCCAGGGCAACAAAATAACTCCAGGCATTTGATAATGACCCTTTGTCATTTGCCATTTGATGGAATTGTGCACGTAGCCAATAACTAGCCTTTTGATTATTCTTTCCATCCTGCAAGCTTTAATCAGTGAATCCTGGATCAGGAATTCACAACATGGGAAACTGGATCTAGGAACACATATTTCCCTGACCATGAACAGTATAAGGGAGGAAATGAACAATCATGGCGAACAATAGGAACTGATGACATTTTACTGTCAATCAAGGAGATCATATATATTTCAAAATCTTTGGTGGCTCTAAAAGCACTTTACAGCCAACAATGTACCATGAAGCTAACAAAATGGATAATAAAGCCTTATAACTTACAACCAATTTATCAAATGGTATTAAAAGATAACTTCTCAGCTGGTGTCGCTTAATCCATGAAAGTTGTTTAATCTGTAAAAAGAATAACAAATTGAAACCCAATGTTTACAAAATTCTTTTGGGAGAATGTAATTAATTTATCGAAACTATATTAGAATGAGCATTCTGTTTACTGGGCACACTTAACAAGTGCTACCAAACTGATTTGAAATCAATTTATTTACACAATATATTTTTAGAAATATCTATAAATGTGAAATTTTTATTAATAGACAACATTTTAAGAGGATTTGCTGGAGGTTCATATGATATGTACGACTTTTCATTGCTATAAATGATCTTGTACTTATATTGATGGATTGCTTTCTTCTGAGCACCCTATCCATCCATATTCATGATGGCAGTTATTGACATATGGGCACACGTTATTAATTGTTTGCAATCAGTGGACAGCTTTTTACAATGCATTGCACTTGATGCATGTTATAGTTAATTATCTGTTGTGCCAAAAATAAATGCATTTACTTCAAGAATTACTTAAAAGAACAAAGACTGGAAAATATGATTGAGCATGGTCATTCAACCTATTTTACTATAACAATTCATCTTAAAGTGCCTTAACTTCAATATTCAATTCCATCTCTTCCAGGTCTTAGTAAGATGTTCTGTACGTTGATTTAAGGCAGGATGTTCTGACATTAATTTTATTTATCTTTCACTGTTGAATGTCTTGTCTGTGGTTGCTATTTTAATATGGTAACAATATTCTGTTTAAATCTAAACTCTTAACGGTCATATTGTAGCTAGTGTGCCGTCTTTATACAGTATATCAAATGAGATTCTTATCTAACATGATGGTGGAAAATGCAGGTATTGAGTACCAATGTCACCTCACTGCTCAGACTGTGACTTTTCTCCCTTGGTCACCACTGCCTCGGTTGTGACTTCCATTGGTCACTCTTTCTCCACCTAGTGGATGCAAATGGCAAAAAGCAGGTAGGTTGACAGGATCAGATCTCTTGGACTCTACACTATTTGTGCTATTAATGTCCAAAAGACCTCTAATAAGATTCATCATAAACAATTATTGTTTTTGCTCAAACTGAGGGGGAAATTTATTGTAATGTGGGTATGACTAGGAAAATAGCTCAATGGCATCTAACTGCGCTCCATATCAGAATCAGGTTTATTATCAGTGACTTATAGGTTATGAAATTTGTTGTTTTGTGTCAGTAGTACAGTGCAAAGACATAAAATTACTACAAATTACAAAATAAATAAATATTGCAAAAAAGGAATAATGAGGTAGTGTTCGTGGACTGTTCAGAAATCTAACGGCAGAGGGGAAGAAGATGTCCTCGATGGTGGGAAGAGAGAATAATGTCAGGAAAAGGGGAGGAGGCATTGTTGAGCTCACTGCCACACTGCTGTGACTTAATTTTGGAATTTGAACACCTGGTCAAGAGGAACATAGGTCCAACATCATAAAAAAACGTTAACATCAACATTAGGAGTTTTTCACATAGCAAATGATCAATACATGAAATGGACTTCCAAACCAAGCCATGGAGGCCAAGGGCTTTGAATAGAAGAAGCAATAGCTCCAGTAATTGGTTGTTCTGGATGGATCCATTGAAATGAAATTTTGCTGTGTTTCTTTTTATCACCTGCAAGAACATTGATAAATGCTTGCTGTACTGAAGAATATTAGAATTTTGTGGGGTGTTTTTCCTTAATTAACCTCTCAAGACAATATAAGTAAAGAAACCTAATGCCTTTATAGCTTAGTGATTAAAAAAAAATTAAGAGATTATTTTATGGGTTGCACACTCAATCAAAGTCAAGTTTATTGTCATATGCACAAGTACATGTATGCACAGGTGCAATGAAAAACTTACTTGCAGCAACATCACAGGCACATAGCATTAGAGACACAACATTCACAAGAAAAACGTAATCAACGTGGTCATAGTGTTGCTATACTGAGGTAGTGAGTAGGGTTGTGCAGGTTGGTTCAAGAACTAAATGGTTGAAAGGAAGTAGCCGCTCTTGAACCTGGTGGTGTGGGACTTCTGTGCCTCCTGCCCAATAGTAGCTTGGAGAAGATAGCATGGCCTGGATGGTGGGGATCCTTGATGATCTTTGATGATAGATGTTGCCTTTTTGAGGCAGCACCTCATGTAGATGCTTCTGATGGTGGGGAGGGATGTGGTCATGATGTATTGGGCTGATTCTACTAGCCTCTGCAGCTTCTCATGTTCCTGCACATTTGAATTGCCATACCAGACCATGATGCAACCAGTTAGGATACTTTCAACAGTACATCTGTAGATGTTTATTTGAGTGTTTGATGACATGCCGAACCTCCTTAGCCTTCTAAGAAAGTAAAGATGCTAGCGTGCCTTCCTTGTGATTGCATCTATGCGCTGGGCCCACAGCAGGTCATTGATATGCTAACGCCTAGGAATTTAAAGCTGCTGACTCTCTCCACTGCCGATTTCCCCCAATGTAGACTGGGGCATGTTCACCCTCTTTCCCCTTCCTGCAGTCAACAATCAGTTCTTTAGCTTTACAGATGTTGAGAAAAAGGTTGTTGTTGTGGCACTAGGTGTCCTAGCTCGCTCCTGTATGCTGACTCATCCCCACCTGTGATTCGTCCAATAACAGTGGTATCATCGGTGAATTTGTCTACGACCTTGGAACTATGTTTAGCCACATAGTCATGTGGGTATAGGGAGTGGAGCAGGGGTGTAAGCTCGCAGCCTTGAGATGTACCAGTGTTGATGGTCAGCGAGGAGGAGATGTTGTTACCAATCCTCACATAATGACCACACTGATCTTCAAGAGGACCAATTTTGTCCCTTGCTCCCCTTTTGCTCTTAATATTGCTATAGAAACCCTTGGGATTCTCTTTTATCCTGTCTGCCAAGACAACCTCATGTCCTCTCTTTGCCCTCCTGATTTCTCTCTTAATTTCTTATACTTGCATTTCTTATACTCCTCAAGCACCTCATTTGATCCTAACTGCCTATACCTGATATGCACCACCTTTTTCTTTACCAAGGCCTCAATATCCCTCGATAACCAAGGTTCCCTAACCTTACTAGCCTTGCCTTTTATTCTAATAGGAACATACAGATTTTGTACTCTCAATATTTCACTTTTGAAAGCCTCCCACTTATCAAACATTACTTTGCTGAAAAAAAACTTATCCCAATCCACGCCTGCCAGATCCTTTCTGATGCCATCAAAATTGGCCTTACTCCAATTTACAATCTCAACTTGAGGACCAGTCCTAACCTTCTCCATAATTATCTTGAAACTAATGGAATTATGATCACTAGATCCAAAGTGTTCCCCTACACACACTTCTGTCACCTGCCCTGTCTCGTTCCCTCAGAGGAGATCAAGTATCGAGTTCTCTCTAGTTGGGACCTCTACATATTGATTGATGAGACATAGAACATAGAACACTACAGCACAGTACAGGCCCTTCAGCCCATGATGTTGTGCCAACATTTTATCCTGCTCTAAGATCTATCTAACCCTTCCCTCCCACGTAGCCCTCCATTTTTCTATCATTCATGTGGCTATCTAAGAGTCTCTTAAATGTCCCTAATGTATCTGCCTCCACCACCTCTACCAGCAATGCGTTCCATGCACCCACCACACACTGTGTAAAAAAATATACCTCTGACATCCCCACATACCTTCCTCCAATCACCTTAAAATTATGCCCCCTCATGTTAGCCATTTTCGCCCTGGGAAAAAAGTCTCTGACTGTCCACTCGATCTATGCCTCTTATCATCTTGTACACCTCTATCAAGTCACCTCTCATCCTCTTTCGCTCCAAAGAGAAAAGCCCCAGCTCACTCAACCTATCCTGAACATATTTGACAAACTCTATCCCATCCAATCCCTTTACACTATGGGAGTCCCAGTCAATATGTGGAAAGTTAAAATCACCTACTATCACAACCTTATTTTTCTTGCAACTGTCTGCTATCTCTCTACAAATTTGTTGCTCTAAATCCCGCTGACTATTGGGAGGTCTATAATATAATCCCATTAACGTGGTTATCCCTTTCTTATTCCTCAGTTCCACCCATATTGCCTCAGTAGATGAGCCCTCCAGTATGTCCTCTCTGAACACTGCCGTGACGTTTTCCCTGATGAGTAATGCCACCCCTCCCCTTTAATACCTTCCTCTCTATCATGTCTGAAACATTGGAACCCCAGAACATTGAGCTGCCAGTCCTGCCCCTTCTGCAATCAAGTCTCACTAATGGCTACAACATCATAATTCCACATGCTCTAAGTTCATCTGCCTTACCTACGATACTCCTTGCATTGAGATAGACACATCTCAGAACATTAGTCCCACCATGCTCATCAACCAGTTGATTTCTGTCGATGCTTGTAGGCTTAACATCTACTTTCCCACAGCCTCTCCACTTGCTGCCCTGCCACTCTGGTTCCCACCCCCCTGCGACTTTAGCTTAAATCCCCCTGAGCAGCACTAGCAAACCTTCCCACAAGGATATTGGTTCCCCCTCCAGTTCAGGTGCAAACTGTCCCATTTGTACAGTTCCCACCTGCCCTGGAAGAGAGCCCAGTGGTCTAAAAATCTGAAGCCCTCCTTCCTGCACCATCTGCTTAGCCACATGTTAAACAGCACTATCTTCGTATTTTTTGCCTCATTAGCATGTGGCATGGAGGACCTGTCTTTCTTATATGTGTACCTGTACCTCTTATACAACTCTGGGTCGCTAGCCCTAAACACCACAGATCTAGCCCTCAGCAGATTATGTATCTCCTGGTTCATCCAGGGCTTTTAGTTGGGGAAGACTCAGAATGATTTTGTTCATACACACTCGTCCACGCAGGTCCTTATGAAGTCAGTGATGACTGTGCATGTTCATTTAGGTCTGCTGACAAATCTTCGAACATGGTCCAATGCACCAACTCGAAACAATCTTGAATTTGCTTCTCTGGTTCCCCCATCCAGCTCTTCAGAGTCCTCTTCACCAGCGCCACGTTCTTCAGTCTCTGTCTGTACGCAGGCAGAAGAAGCACAGCCAGGTGGTCAGATTTACCAAAGTGCAGGCGAGGGATGGAGCTGGAGGCATTCTTGATGGTGGTATGCCAGTCGAGTGTGTTGGATCTTATAGTGTTGCAGGTGATGTACTGGTGTTAGTTAGGCAGAGACTTCTTCAAGCTAGCCCGATTAAAGTCTCTAGCCACAATGTGATAGGCATCGGGATACGCTGCTTTGTTCTTACAGCACTTAGTTCCTCAAGTGCCAGCTTGATGTCTGCCTGAGGTGTGATGTAGACTGCAGTCAAGATGACGGTGGAGAACTCTCTTGGTAGGTAGAACGGTCGGCACTTCACTACCAGATGTTCCAGGTCAGAGAAGCAGGAATGGGACAAGACTGCCACGACTGTGCACCATGATGGGTTGGTCGTAAAGCAGAAGCCACTGCCTTTTCCCTTATCTGGTGCTGCTGTCCGGTCCCTCAGGCTGGAGCATCATGTCAGGAGAACTGGGGGTGAGCCATGTCTCTGTGAAACAGAGTACACAGCAGTGTCTTCTGTCCCTCTGATAAAACAATCTTGCCCTCAGATCTTCTGTCTTGTTCTCCAGCGATTCTTCATTGCCCAGAAGGATGCTAGGGAAGTGAGGGTCTCAAGCCCCATGCTTCAGTCTTACTTGAAGTCCTCCCTGGCGACAATGCCCTGGGTGCAGAGAAAATCAGGAATGCCAGAATACAGACAAGCAAAACAAAACCAGAAGAAAATCCCACCATGCAAATTAACTTGCAGGCTTCAACAGGTGTGTGCTTCACCTTGCCTAGTTTTCCAAAATTCACCGTGCCCAGGCACACATCCATTTACATCTCCTCTTAAGGCTTCACAGTTAAACTCAAGTTAACTCAAAAGCTGTGTAATCCATTTTTAATGAAATACTCAGACTTTTTTTGATTAAACATTCAGGTTTTGGTACAGTCTTTGACATGTTTGCTTTTCATTAAGAGTCAAATAGTCTGGCAGCAACTGCTGAGTGATAACCACATATGAATACAAGTGTATCACCCGTTGCAATCCTTTGACAGTGAGGGCTATTCCTCTTATTGCTGTGTTAAGAATTGTTTTCAGGCCCAGGGGACTGAAATTTGTTTGATGATCTTATATTTGTATTGCCTTGAATCCAAAAATTAATTATTAAAAAGCATTTCCACAAAGGTTGTGTAATTCAGAGTCCTGACTGGCATGAAACTGCTAAAACCAATAAACGATCTGTCTCTTCTAAGAAAATATATATCTTTAAGAAGAGGAGATAAAGAAGCCTCATAAAATATATGTGAATGAATATTGATTTTTTTTGAATTCTAGTGGTCTTCTGAGGAAGAACCTCAGTTCAGCTTGTTTTTATGACTTCCAAGCAATGAATATTATTGCCATTGAATTGAAAATGCATGATCTTAGTTGCAACCATGACAATGAATATATTAACTAAGCACAATAAAGATGTTAAGACAATTTGGTAGCTGTGAAGTCAATAAGAAATTGATGGTTTGGAAAAAAGAGATAAACAATTCCACCATCCAACAGAGGTATGAATGTAACAAGAATATAACTAATGGAAGCAGGAATGGGTCATTTGGCCCCTCACACTTATTCCCCATTCAATAAGATCATGGCTGATTTTTTTATCTTGTCGCTACTTTTCTGCATTCACCTCATACAATTGATTCTCTTAATATCCTAAAAATTGTCAGTCTCTTTCTTGAGTATAATCTGCAACTGTGCCTACACAACGTTCTTGGGGAGAGAATTCCAAATATTCACTGAGACGCAAGAGATTCTGCAGATGCTGGAATCTGGAGCAACACACAAAATGCTAGAGGAACTCAGCAGGTCAGGCAGCATCTATGGAGGGAAATAAAGGGGTCGAGACTCTTCATCAGGACTCAAACGTCGACTGTTTATTTCCTTCCATAGATGCTGCCTGACCTGCTGAGTTCCTCCAGCATTTTGTGTGGGTTGCTCCAAATAATCACTGCCCTCTAGATTAAGACATTTTAAATTATTTCTGTCCTGCATAGTCGATCCCTTACTTTGAGACTGTGACTCTTGGTTCCGGTTACCACAGCCAAGGGAAACATTATTTCCAATTCTAATCTGTCAGGCCTTGTAGGAATCCTGTATGTTTCAATTAGACCATCTTTCATTCTTCTAAACTATAAAAAGTACAAGCCCAATCTGGTTAATCCCTCCTCATGTGCAAACCGTCCTGTCATTTGAAGATGCATAACCCAGCAGTGTTCTCACTAAAATTGCTGGACACTTGACAACAAGAAATAAAAAACAAATATCATTTAAGTACATAATATGAAAAATATTTGACATAATACATTGGTTAGGCCACACTTGGAGTATTGTGTTCAGTCCTGGACGCTACGCTGTAGGAAGGATGTGATTAGGGAGAGAGAGTGTAGGAAAGATTCACAATGTTGCTGCCTGGACTGGAGGGCTTGAGTTATAAGGAGAGATTTAATAGGCTAGGACTATTTTCCCTGGACCGTAGAAGGCTGAGAGTGACCTTATAGAAGTTTATAAAATCAGGAGGGGCATAGATAGGGTAGATATTCATTGTCTTTTTCTCAGGCTAGGGGAGTCTAAATCTAAGAGGGCACAGGTTTAAGGTGAGAAGGGAAAGATTTAAAGGGGACCTGAGGGGCAAGTTTTTCATGCAGAGGGTGGTGGGTATATGGAATGAGCTGCCAGAGGAAGTGGTAGAGGCAGGTAAAATGACAACATTTGGATAGGTTTAGAGGGATATGGGCCAAATGCAGGCAAATGGGTCTAGCTTAGGCACCTTGGTCAGCATGGATGAGTTGGGCTGAAGGGTTTGTTTTTGTGCTGTATGATTCTATGGTTCTATGGCTAACTTTCCGTGTTCAAGGATGCCCAGGTCCTTCTGAACAATAATACCTTTTTGTATTTACAGGTAAGATTAATTTTTACTACATTTTATAGAACCAACTGAATCAAATTTATACTTTATATAAATACATTAAAGTTGTACTTTGTAAATAAAAATATTGTGGAAAATGATGGAAGCAAGTGTATTTTCTAAATGTTGGAAGATGGAGCTTTCAGCAGGATGATACCAGCACTTCATCAGTAGGAAAAGTCCAGTCAGGACTTTGGAATAGGCTGCAGAGAAAGTCTCTGAAATCTTCAAGCACAGATAGCTAGAGTCAACCTGTACAGGCACAGGATAGGATTTTATGGTAGCGTAAGGGAGAAATTGTGCTGAGATTTACACATATGAATACTTCAATTTTGCCACTGTCAACCATTGTGCAAATATCTTTTGCATCTATTAAGACTGCAATAAAACATAAATCAGCATGATTGCAATTTATGATGAAAATCCCCTTTGTTCCTTTCCTACTTCTTTGATTTCGTGTTGTCTCAATTATCTAGTTTCTTTAAGTACAATATCAAATTAATCATTCATGCCTACCAATTTTAAAACTCCTGTTCAGTGTTTTATAAAGAGAACAGAGTATTTTGAGTTCTCTTCACAATCTATTTATTGAAATTGAAATTATTTGTCTTTGCTTTATTGCCATTTCACATAACAGCAGATGAAGGACTTGCTTCATAGCTCTCCAAAATCAGAATCACCCAGCTTGAGGTAATTTTAATAACCAAATAAAAATATATTTTTCCTGCATCAATAAAAGTTCACAAACCTTTCTCTGATTTAAATTTTGTGTATTTAAGGTCTTTTGAAATGATATAATGATAGGACTCCTAAGGTACGTGAACGAGCAATATGAAGAAAATCTAACACAAACATTTAAGATGAATTACAAGTTTTAATATATTTATAAAAAAGATGAAAAGAAAAATTATTGAAGCAGACAGAACATAGACTACTGCCCAGTATCTGAACATTTTCACGTCAAGGTATTAAAAGAAGTAATTGGGGAAAATGGGATTAAAATTTTTTTTAAAAGCTGCAGATACTGGAAATCTGAAATAAACACAGAAAGGTCCTGGAAATATTTGGCAGTAAGGCAGCATCTAAGGAGAAAGAAGCTGAGTTCACATTTCAGGTGATGATGATACAGCTGACCCTTTATTTTGGATGAAGAAAGAGGAATCAATTTCTTGTAACATAGCCTTTAAGAATCCTTTAAAGAATACAGGTTGGGGATGGGCAAGAGCTATGGCCTAATTATAGTCAATTTACAGAGGAAAAAGCAGGCAGCAATTAATGTTAGCTGCTGCTGGCTGAAGTTAACCAGAGGTTCAGAGTCACTGTGCCTATACCTTCACAGGAAGACTGATCCAAATATCAATTTGCGGCTGGAGGTCTGCCTACAACAGGCAGTGAATTTTAGAAATCAGATTCCTTTGAAAACTTCAGCATCCAGATACATTGCTCCCCGATAGCTCCCCAGTGCTGCTGTCAGAAGAGTTGGGAAGCAGACTCTCCTGGCTGGAGCCCTACTCTTCCTCCGCTTCTTTTGGCATCCTCTGGCACGTCCTTTTCTCCTGGACTTGCTGGAGGCCCAGCTGGATTATCACGAAGGCTCTCACTTTTTCTTAAATAACAGAAGGAAAACATCACATCAGCCTTTAACAGAAGTTCTTCCAAAGTTTCTGGCAACCATCCAACCCCAAACACAATGAACTCACCTTTAATTCAGTCTGCAACAAACCCACAACCTTTTAAGGATTCTTTTAAATGCTGCAGGTTTTGATCATGGCTTGAGATGGGGGATTCTTCACGATGTTCAGACCGGGTTTCCTGCACGTGGCTCATAATGTATGTCAGGTGCATTCACACAGCCAATTTGGCAGGACAGGTGTCAAATCAGCATTGCACACAGGCCTAACTCCATCCAGTCTACTCAGCATATTTCCGGTATGTATGCCCAATGCACACAGAATCTCACAGTTTAGATTGGCAAGTAGCACAGAGGCATGATTTTATAGTGATTACAATTTGTAGTCAAGATTAAGCATAAATTTTGACCAACAAGGACAAAAAAAAAATACAATTCAGCAATCAAATTTCTTGGCTCTGTCCACTTCAGATCACAAAGTGATACTATTGTTAAAGCACGGGGTGTGCTATTGTATTGTTAAAGATAGGGTAATATAGACATATACCTAAAAGTAAAATGCTCACACCTTACAGAAAGACCAATAGATACAGGACATACCTTTAGCAGATCCAAAACATGGCACCACTTGTACCTTTAATGGCAACAAATTAAAGTAAGAAGACTGGCAGGAAGAAATGGAAGCTAGAAGATCGCAAGTTGGAAACTTAAAAGAGACAAACATAACCAAAGTTAGTACTGAGATTGTACTGGCCAAAAATTGTAAGAGTTATCCAGAGTTCAGAGACATTCTAACTGACAGTAAAGTGCAAATTACTACTTGAAATTTGTAGTTTTGTTAACAAATGTTTATGTGCTAGTGATAGCTGGCCATCTGAGAGATCAATTAGGTCCCTGCTGTTCTGTAATTCCCCAACAATCAGAAGAAGAATTATTTCAGTCATGAGATATAGAGACATTTCAACTACATTCTAAAAATGTCTTATGATTTTGTTACATGGAGCAATTTCAGTTCCTATCTGTGGAAAAGGTGCCTGCAGAATAGCACATGTAAGAGTCCGTTTGAGTGATACCATCCTGTGCACTATTCCAGGAACTGATTTATAAATAGATGAACTGAAAACCAAAATAATCTCTGACCCAGTCCTTCAATCCAGCTAACTGTACTCAAGTTCCCAAACTTATTTTGCTCTGCTTTCAAACAGGTAAATATTGAAGCACAACAGAGGTGTTTCACTAGAAATTGAGCCTCTGCCTGTTTCTTTCAATTTCTTTTGTTTTGCTTTCCCTCTGTATCATGCATGTACAGAATTTGTGAAAAGTACTTAAAATATATATCAAAAACATTTTAGTGCTTGGAATTAATCTCTCAAACTTCTGTTGGGAATATACTGACTAAAAACATTATTTCTTTGTGTATTTTACTAGTTTCAAGTCCCATTGTCTGGACATTACCATTTCTGCAAAAAACAACCCATAACAGGTTGATTTTCACCAAGCCCACAAGGGCCTAAAGGAAATTCTTCTCATCTTTGATAAACGATGTGGTTCTCTGATTTTCTGTGGGGCAAGTGGGGTGGCTATCAGGCCTGAAGGATGAACAAAAGTTAAATTATGAAAAATTCTGCTCCATATTTGGTGGTTTTTTTATGTGCTGCTAGTGTGATTTTGGTTCCAGAAGAGATTCCAATGTATACAGGTGCATCTGTGGTATAGGTCCTACTGGATGCTCCATTGGCGAGGGTGATAGTTTGTGTGCACCTAAAAACAGCTGGAAGCATGAGACCAGGCACATTGTTATCGAATAAACAGCAACTGAATTTACATTTTCTTACTTATTACAACACAGATTTGATGCCAATTATATACACAGCTTACAAGAAAGAGAAGCAATTTTCTGGAAACACATGAATCTGAGAGAAGACGATAGATGCGAAGAGGCTACTTTTCCTGGCTTGTGAGCCTAGAATTTGGTGGCATATTTTCAGGATAAAGAGTCAGATATTTTGAACTGAAATGTGGAAGCACTTCTTTACTAAAGTGTTGTGAATATTTGGAATTCTCTACCTCAGAGAACTGTGGATGGTCAGGCACTAACTGTACCATCACACTATGGGTACCATTGCCTTGTACTGAACATAGAACACTACAGCACAGGAACAGGCCCTTCGGCCCATGATGTTGCGCTGATTAACCTAATGATGACTGAGTAAACTACTCCCTTTTGCCTGCACATGGTCCATATCCCTCCATTCTCTGCATATTCATGCACCAATCTAAGGGCCTCTTAAATGCCTCTGTTGTACCTGCCTTCACCATCACCCCTAGCAACGCATTCCAAGCACTCACCACTCTGTGTAAAAAAAACTTGCCCCACACATCTACTTTGAACATTCCCCCTCTCACCTTAAATGCATGCCCTCTAGTATTAGACATTCGACCCTGGGAGAAAGATACCAGCTGTCTACACTATCCATGCTTCTCACAGTTCTATAAACTTCTATCAGGACTTCCCTCAGCTTTCGCTGCTCCAGAGAAAGCAACTCTAGTTCATCCAATCTCTCCTCATAGCACATGCCCTCTAATCCAGGCAGCATCCTGGTAAACCTCTTCTGCACCCTCTCCAAAGTCTTCACATCTTTCTTATAATGGGGCGACCAGAATTGTACACAATACCCCAGATGCGGCCTAACCAGAGATTTTATAAAGCTGCAACATAACATCCTGACTCTTAAATTCAGTGCCTTGATTAATAAAGGCAAGCATGCCATACACCTTCCTTACCACCCTATCAACCTTTGCAACCACTTTCAGGGAGCTATGGACTTGGACCCCAAGATTCCTCTGTACATTAACACTGATAAGGGTCCTGCCATTAACTGTGTACCTTCCCTTTATATTTGATCTTCCAAAGTGGAACACCTCACTCTTGCCCGGATTAAACTCCATCTGCTATTTCTCCACTCATATCTGCATCTGAACTATATCCCGCTGTATCCTTTGGCAATCTTCTACACTATCCACAAAAGCCACCAAACTTTGTGTCATCTGCAAATTTACTAATCCACTAATCTACATTTTCATCCAAGTCATTTATATGCATCACAAACAGCAGAGGTCCCCGTATGGATCCCTGCGGAACACCACTAGTCACGGACCTCCAGCCAGGATAAAACTCATTGACCACTATCCTCTGTCATCTATGGGCAAGCCAATTCTGAATCCAAGCAGCCAAGTCACCATGGATCCCATGCATCTTAATCTTATGGATGAACCTACCATGAGGGACCTTGTCAAATGCCTTACCGAAATCCACACAGACAACATGCACTGCTCAACCTTCATCGATCACCTTCATCACCTCCTTGAAAAACTCAATCAAGTTACTAAGACATGAAACTGAAAGAATTTCAGTAACTCAACAACCAGCAGGAGTACAAACACAAAGGTCATTGCCTGGTATCCTGGAAGCAATCATGCTGCCTTCATTCTGAGGCTGTCTGCTAATCACATGTGCTTCAGTCTGATAAGCCAAATTTTGACTATCAGGCCACAAGACTTTGAAAATACAGGGTTAGCATCAGCCTTTTCCTCTCTGTTTTCTCTTTATTTTGACTGGCTGCTTTCCCTCTTAAGGGGTAATGCTAGCTTCTACTAAGTCCCTTCCTGCAATATTGGGCCAGGATATTCTTGTCCTTTCAGGATTCCCTTTTTGATTTGATTGTCATATTAATGCCAGATAAAGTTGACTGGACTCCTGCACAACATCTAGCCAACAAGCAGCAGTGTCAGTGATGATATTGGCAGGGGAGCTGCTAGTAATGCTTTTCTGCGACCAACATCTGCCAAGTAAATGTTTTTTATTGCATGGAGACTCACATTCCTACTACCCTGCCAGGGCCTCCACTTTGACTCTGAAAGGGCTAAGAAAAATGCAAGTAAAATAGACTGTGGCATAATAGCCAAAATAATAGGTTTAGCATTGCATCTAATACTAGTAGCTGAATTTGAGGCATGGACCCCAAACATAAAAGGTATGCAGTACCATCATTTATTTTTCTTTTAGTAATAGTTTTCAGAAGAAAGCCTGCTCTTGGAGGCCAAGTGCAATTCACTCCCAACAATTAAAGCAACATGATGTGGCCACATAATTTTATCACCTGTACCAGACAGAATTAAAAAGGGAGCATGTGCACGTTGGTTGCATTTTAGAAATTGAGCAAGAGCTATATTGTTCAGTTGAGAATATTCTTCTTTAAGACAATTCAGAGCCTACCTTAGGGAATGGCAGCAAGAGGGTTATGTAATCCACAAGACTGAACTAGGGGAGGCCTGTGCTGGGAGTTTAGGTCCAGTTCATTAATTACTCTAATAATACTGATCCTGGAGGTCAGAAACAAAAGCAGTAAGTACTGGAAGCACTCAGCAGTTCAAGTAGCATCATTGTGGAGAGAAACAGTTGGCATTGTAGGTCAAGAACTCTCCATCAGAATTCATCTTTGACCCGAAACGTCGACTCTGCTTCTCTCACAACTGATGCTGCCAGATCTACCGAGCGCTTGCATCATTTTCTGTTTTTGTGCCACATCTTCCTTGTTGGGTTTATATCTGGTTCAAGGCAGCATCCATGTATTCATTCTGTAGGGTCATTGATGAGGTACTTGTTCAGGACTTTGTTGGTTACTTGAATTGAGCTGCGACATTGGCATGCCTTCTATCATGCACAGGAATGTAATGTGCAGGAGTGTAAGAAGCTGCAGAGAGTAGTGAACTAGTGGACTTCAAAGGTATTAGACAGGAACTTGCAAAAGTTGATTGGAGTGGGTTGTTTGCGGGTGAAGGGATGTCTGGCAAGAGGGAGGCTTTTAAAAGTGAGATATTGAGAGTTCAAGATCTGCGTGTTCCTGTTATAGTGAAGGGCAAGGGCTGGCAGGAGTAGGAAACCTTGGATGACAAGGGATATAGAGGCTCTGCTCAGGAAGAAGAAGGAGACACGGGTCAGGTACAGGCAGCTGGGATCAAGTGAATCCCTGAAGGAGTTTGAGGATGCAGGAGTATACTCAAAAGAAAATCAGAAGGGCAAAAGCACAGCATGAGATAGCTTGGCAGAGAAGATTAAGGAGAATCCAAAGAGATTTTTTGTATATTAAGGGAAGAAGGGAAGGGTAAGTGGAGAGACAATTGGGCCCCTCAAAGACCAAAGGGGAC
The DNA here is from genome assembly GCF_009764475.1 of Pristis pectinata. Lineage (NCBI taxonomy): Eukaryota > Metazoa > Chordata > Chondrichthyes > Rhinopristiformes > Pristidae > Pristis > Pristis pectinata. Next base: position 25,833,411 of record NC_067414.1, on the reverse strand, counting down.
ATCTTTGTGTGGAGCCGCAGGAGATGGGTGAGAGACTGGCCTGCTAAGTACTTTCAGAACTTTCTGCTTTTATTTTAGCTTCCTTTCTAATGTCTGGGTTTGCCATTGTTGGGATCTAGTGGACAGCTATCAACTTCAGTGCTCTGATAATGGAATGCCTGGTTGTTCAGTTGCCTTCCAATGCCTTGGCATAGCAATGGTTCATCCATTCAGCAAAGTAATTTAAATAATAGAAAGCGTTGTCAAAAACTGTCCCCTTCAATCTGTTACAGGGCGCAAGACCAACATTCACACAGCCACACCAGATGCTATAACCTAGCCCCGAAACCTGGATAACCATGTATATGCTGTTACCACTGCCATATGACAACACTAACAGCACACTTGAAATCTGTCACCGCTAACACCAAAGGCAGTCAGCACACCATCATCTGAAGGTTCCACACAGCATCTTGACTTGGAAATATCTTTCTATTCTTTCATCTTTGCTGAGTCTAAATCCTGGAACTTCTTTGCCAACAGCATTCTGGTATATTATCATCAGGGGAACTGTTGGGGTCCAAAAAGATAACTCACTTTCTTGAGGGCATTTTGTGTTGGGAAATAAATCTGCCCGTGCCAGTGATGTTCATTTACCACAAATAAATAAAAAATTATGTTAGATTTTCATTTTACAGAAAACATAAATTGCACATATCTTTTCAGGGAAGGAAATAGAACCTAGAACATTACAGCACAGTACAGGCCCTTCAGCCTATGATGTTGTGCCGAAATTTTATCCTGCTCTAAGATCTATCTAACCCTTCCCTCCCACATAGCACTCCATTTTTCCGTCATTCATGTGGCTATCTAAAAGTCTCTTAAACGTCCCTAATGTATCTGCCCCCACAACATCTGCCGGCAGTGTGTTCCACACACCCACCACTCTCTGTGTAAAAAATTTACCTCTGAAATCCTCCTTATACCTTCCTCCAATCACCTTAAAATTATGGCCCCTCGTATTAGCCATTTTCACCCTGGGAAAAAAAAATCATCTGTCCACTCAATCTATGTTTCTTATCATCTTGTACACCTCTCATCCTTCTTCTCTCCAAAGAGAAAAGCCCTAGCTCACTTGACCTATCCTCATAAGACATACTCTCCAATCCAGGCAGCATCCTGGTAAATTTCCTCTGCAATCTCTCTAAAGCTTCCACATCCTTCCTATAATGAGGCGACCAGAACTGAACACAATACTCCAAGTGTGGTCTAACCAGAGTTCTATAGAGCTGCAACATTACCTTGTGGCTCTTGAACTCAATACCCCAAATAATGAAGGCCAACATACCATACGCCTTCTTAACAACCCTATTGACCTGTGCAACCTTGAGGGATCTATAGACGTGGACCCCAAGATCCCTCTGTTCCTCCACACTACTAAGAGTCCTGCTATTAACCTTGTATTCTGCCTTCAAATTTAATCTTCCAAAGTGTATCACTTCACACTTCTCCGGATTGAACTCCACCTGCCACTTCTCAGCCCAGTTCTGCATCCTATCAATGTCCTGTTGTAATCTACAGCAACCTTCTACACTATCCACAACACCACCAACCTTTGTGTCATCAGCAAACTTACTAATCCACCCTTCCACATCCTCATCCAGGTCATTTATAAAAATCACAAAGAGCAGGGGTCCCACAACAGATCCCTGCGGAACACCACTGGTCACCGACCTCCAAGCAGATACGCCCAATCTACTACCACCGTCCTCTGTCTTCTATGGGTGAGCCAATTCTGAATCCACACAGCTAAGTTTCCCTGGATCCCATATCAACTGACTTTTTAATTGAGCATTCCATGAGGAACCTTATCAAACGCCTTACTAAAATCCACGTACACCACATCCACTGCTCTACCTCAATCAATGTGCTTTGTTACATCCTCAAAGAATTCAATCAGGCTCGTGAGGCACAACCTGCCCATCACAAAGCCATGCTGACTGTCCCTAATCAGACTATGCTTCTCCAAATGCCCGTAAATCCTATCTTTAAGAATCTTCTCCAGTAATTTGCCCACCACTGAAGTAAGACTCACTGGTCTGTAATTCCCAGGGTTATCCCTACTCCCTTTCTTAAACAAAGGAACAACATTTGCCACCCTCCAATCATCTGGCACTACTCCTGTGGCCAGTGAGGACGCAAAGATCATCGACAAATGTGCAGCAATCTCTTCTCTCACTTCCTGAAATAACCTTGGATGTGTCCTGTCCGGCCCCAGTGACATATCTATCCTAATGTTTTTCAAAAGTTCCAGCACATCCTTTATCGTCACGTCGACATGTCCTAGCGTATCAGCCTGTTGTGCGCCATCCTCACAAATGTCTAGGTCTCTCTCACTGGTGAATACCGAAGCAAAGTATTCATTAAGGACCTCCCGTACCTCTTCCGACTCCAGGCACATGTTTCCTCTTTCATGCCTGATCGGTCCTACCCTCACTCTAGTCATCCTCCTATTCTTCACATACATGTAGAACGCGTTGGGCTTTTCCTTAATCCTACTCATCAAGGCCTTCTCATGCCCCTTCTAGCTCTCCTAAGTCCATTCTTAAGTTCACTCCTTGCTACCTTGTAACTCTCCAGAGCCCTGTCTGATCCATGCTATCTAAACCTTAGGTAAGCTTCTTTCTTCCTCTTGACAAGATATTCTAAGTCTGGTCAACCATGGTTCCTTCACTCTACCATCCTTACCCTACCTCAATGGGACAAACCTATCCAGAACCCCATGCAAGTACTCCCTAAACAATCTCCACATTTCCGCTGTGCACTTCCCCAAGAACATTTGTTCCCAATTTATGCTCCCAAGTTCCTGCTTAACAGCATCATAATTCCCCCTTCCCCAATTAAATACTTACCCTATCTGCTCCTATCCCTCTCCAAGACTATGGTAAAGGTCAAGGAGTTATGGTCACTGTCTCCAAAATGCTCTCCCACCGAGAGATCTGAAACCCGATCAGGCTCATTGCCTAGTACCAGGTCCAGCATTGCATCTCTTCCAGTCAGCCTTTCCACATACTGCATCAGGAATCCTTCCTGGACACACCTAACAAACTCTGTCCCATCTATCCCTTTTACACTAAGGAGGTGCTAATCAATATTAGGGTAGTTGAAATCACCCATGACAACAACCCTGTTAATTTTGCATCTCTCCAAAATCTGCCTCCTGATCTGCTCCTCAGTGTCTCTGCTGCTACTGGGGGGGGGGGGGGGGGGGGGGTCTGTAGCATACTCCTAATAAAGACATCGTTCCCTTCCTGTTTCTGACTTCCACCCACACTGACTCACTAGATGATCCCTCCAGGACATCCTCCCTTTCTACAGCTGTGACACAGTCCCTGATCAGCAAAGCCGCTCCCCCACCACTTTTCCCTCCGTTCCTGTCCTTTTTGAAACATCTAAACCCCGGAATATCCAGCAGCCATTCCTGCCCTTGTGACAGCCAAGTCTCTGTAATGGCCACCACGTCATAGTTCCATGTACTTATCCACGCTCTAAGTTCGTCACCCTTGTTCCTGATACTTCTTGCATTAAAATAGACACACTTCAGCCCATCCAACTGACTGCAATTTTGCCCTTTCAACTGCCTATCCTTCCTCACAGTGTTTCTACACGCTGCATCTACTTGTACACTAAATGCACCAAGCTCTGACCTATCACTCTGGTTCCCATCCCCCTGCCGAACTAGTTAAAACCCTCCCCAACAGTTCTAGCAAACCTGCCCGCAAGAGTATTGGTTCCCCTCCAGTTCAGGTGTAACCCGTCCCTTTTGTACAGGTCGTACCTTCCCCAGAAGAGATCCCAATGATCAACAAATCTGAAACCCTGCCCCCTGCACCAACTCCTCAGCCATGCATTTATCTGCCAAATCAACCTATTCTTCCCCTCTTATTATTCTGATGAAGGGTCTCGACCCGCTACATCGACGGTTTATTTCCCTCCACAGATGCTGCCTGACCTGCTGAGTTCCTCCAGCATTTTGTGTGTGTTGTTCCAAATTTCAGCATCTGCAGAATCTCTTGTGTGCTCTCATTATTCTGTCTGGCCTACTTATGACTCCAGACACAGATATCAGATTAACTCTTGACCGGTTGCTGAAATAGATCAGCAAGCCATTTAGTTGCATCAAACACAATGATGATAACATGATGGACCACCTGACATCAGGATCAAGCATGATGGAATACAAGTGCCTGTGGGCAGGCACGGTAGTGTAGCGGTTAGCATGATGCTTTTACAGTGCCAGTGGCCTGGGTTTGATTCCGGCCACTATCTGTAAAGAGTTTGTATGTTCTCCCGTGTCTGCATGGGTTTCCTCCGGGTGCTCCGGTTTCCTCCCACATTCCAAAGACATACAGGTTAGGAGTTGTGGGCATGCTATGTTGGCGCTGGAAGCGTGGCAACACTTGCAGGCTGCCCCCAGCACATTCTACGCAAAAAGATGTATTTCACTGTGTGTTTTGATACACATGTGACTAATAAAGATATCTTATCTTATGTAAAACCACTAGTTAAGAAAGAAAAGGAATAGAAATTAGGGGACCATGGACCAATTGGCCTGACATCAATGTAGGGGAAACTCTGGAATCTATTATTAATAAAGTGGTATGAGGGCATTTGGAAAGTAATAATAGGCCTTGACAGAGACAACATGGATTTATGAAAGGGACATAATGTTTGACAAATCAGCTGGAACTCTGAGGTTTTAACTAGCAGGATAGATCAGGGTGAACCAGCTGAAGTGGTGTGTTTGGACTTTCAGAAAGCCTTTGATTTTGATGCCACACAAGAGATTATTAAACAAATAAAATCATATGATATTGGGGTAATCAGCCAGCATGGATTGAGATTAGTTAATGGTCAGGAAACAGGGAGTTTGGGAGGCTTTGACCAGTAGGGTGCCATAAGGATAAATCCTGGGTCCCCAGCTATTCACAATTTAGATCAATGATTTAGTTGAAGCAATCAAGTTTGCCGATGATACTAAGCCAGAGTTTAGAATAATTAGCGGTGATCTCATTGATCTCTTACAGGGCTTACCAAGTAAATATACAGTTGATACTACCCCTGGCTAGGCCCTAGAACCAAGAGAACACAATTGCAACCTAAGGTGTCAGCCTTTCAGAACAGTGATAAGGTGAAAATTTCTCATCCAGAGATTGCTGAACCTTTGGAATTTTCTGCCTAAGAGGACCAGGGAGGTACACTCACTGAATATATTCAGGACAGAGGTCAATAATTTTTTAGGTATTAAGGGAATTAAGTGATATGGTCAGAAGTGGTAGCATAATGGTACAGAGAAGGAATGTTCCTGTTGATAACAGTCTCCAACCTCATGGTGATAAAACTTCCTGCTCTCTTGGTGGACTCTACATGTCTCATATAATAAATCAGGAATATTCTAATTCTAATACATTTGAGCAGTAAGTAGTTTCCTTTTGCTGTCTGTAATTATTAACAGATTATAAAAAGTTACGTTTTGTGTAAATGCTTGTAAATATATTATTATATTTTCCCTGTTGAAGGGCCTCTCATACACCACCTGGAATAAAATTGAATTCCTGCAATGATTTTTTAATTTAGCTTTTAATTGCTTACAGACTTTTCCATTGTGCTGCAGGATTTTCCGATTTTTGCTATGGTCTTGCCTTTGTTGCTGTGCAACATCAGTAATTAATGGGGAGTGTGAGGGGGTGAGTTGGAAAAACATATATTACCCCCACTGGCAACCTATTTCCAGCACCTAGAATATTTCAGCCTGAGCTGACAATTTCTTAGGACAAGCTTTTAGAACCACTTTGAAAAAGGTCAGTAAGTAATCATTGATTTACAGATCCTAACACATATCTATCCATTTTGATTATTTATTATTGAGGACAGTGACTTAGGATATTATTTGGACTTTATTGTTTCTGACAATTAAAGGGGTTTTGTCTTCATGAAAAAGAGTTTGTTGATACTTTTATTCAGTTCTCTTAAATGTCACGTTTAATTTACATTTACCTATGTTTTATATTCATAAGCCAATAGATTCTTGAATCTAACTGTCTTCCTTCTCAAAGATCAGAATTTAGCACCAACAGTTTTGTCATTGTACATTGAGTAAAATCATTCCAAATCTCTTGAGAGTACTGTAAAAGGTTTATATTTCATGTTACAATGTCTCAGCAAGGTGAGGCACTCCCTTGCTCTAGGTCTGTTGGGTGATCTGAGGGTTGAAAATCTATCATATTAGATGTTTTCCCTGCATCGTTAAATTTGTGATAGGTAACATAGATATCATATTTGAATATATATGTGATATATGTATACATATATATATGGCAGATGCCATTTTGGTTGATCTTTGTAAGGGTTGTGTGTACAAATGTATGCACTCAGTAGGCTTGAAGAAAGTAAATAAAATTTGACATCTGTTAAGTTATAACATATTGATGATAAGGAAAATTGTTCCCAAAGTCAGGTAGGACTGAAGAGAAACTTTTTTCAAAGAAAAGAACAAAGAAAGGAGAGTGGCCATAATAATAGATTCTATTTCAGCATTTGATTCTGAAATCCATGCACGGGAGGATAATATGAGACACTATTCCATTTCTATGCTGCAAATAGTATTGGTGATTAAAATAAACAAAGGTCTTTCCTAATTAATGAAGTGGGAGCCCCTGCCTATCATTTAATGAGAAACTTGCTGAACCTGGTGGATCCTGGTAATAAGAAATTAAGGAATTGATGGATTTGTTGAATCACTTAAGCCAAAGCCAAGTGAAATTGTGTAAAAGTTTATGTTTGGTTCACAGGAAGAAAATCTAATGAAGCATTGGCTGAGTATGCAGCCAAATTGAGGAATTTATCACAAGAGGGTATTTATGCAATGGACTCTCTCAGGTACTGAGGATAGTTACTGTGCAGGATGGCCTGATTCAGATTCAGTGTTATCAGAGGAGAATCTGACCTTTGAGAATGCATGAAAATTGTCCAAGCAATGGAATCAGCAAGTAAAAACATGCAGAACCCGCAATTGAGACTGGTTGTTCCATGTAACAGTGTGCGTGGGTGAACAAGCAGAAGAAGGTAGTGCCTAAGTAAACTGAATGTCATTTTTAAAAAGTAAACAAAGGCTGTTACTGCTGTGACAAGAAACATATGCCATTTGAGTGCTGGCTCAGGCAAGAAAAATGTCGTATATGTGGTTTAAAAGGCCTTGTGGAGTCAAAGTCTTCACACTGAGGACACCCTATATTGTGCTGTGTGGCACTACATTCATGTTAAATGGGATAGACTCAGATATGGCAGCTCAAAACCAGGCATCCATAAGGCACTCTTTACCATCAGCAGCAGCAGAAACGTATCCCACCATGACCTGTGACCACATGACCCAGCATATCCCTCCTTCTGCCATTATGATCAAGCCAGGGGTCAACCCTACTTGAATGAAGAGTGCAGAATGGCATGCTGTACTAGACACAGCTAAAATTGCGGAGGTGCCAACCCAGGGAAGCTGCAATGCAGGACCATTTGCATGTTAAACAGCAAAAATGGCATGCTGTAGACCTGAGCAACCTCATAACCAATGGATCAGATCAAACCTTTGCAATCCTACTGTACCTTGTCAAGAAGGCACCTTGATCAGCATGGATGAGTTGGGGCAAAGGGCCTTGTTCCATGCTGTAGAGCTCTATAGGTCATAGCATATGGACTCTATAGAATAGGTTACCAGGTGATTAGGGGAACTTACTTATTACAACACCAGTTCATGCCAGCTCCCAGCAGAGCAATCCCATTAGTCCTGTTCCCCCCTTTACATCCCTATAACCCTCCAACTTATTCTCCCATACATGCCCATCAATTTCCCCTTTTGATTCTTTTGTCATTTACCTATTCTAAGGGGTAATTTATAGTAGTCAGTTAAGCTAACTGTACATCTTTGGGATGTGGGAAGAAACTGCAGAACTGGGCAAAAACCACACGGTCACAAGGAGAAATGCAAACACCACACATATAGCATATAGACAAGAGCTACAGAGTAATACAGCATGGAAATAGGCCCTTCGGCCCAACTCATCTATGCTGACAATGCTGCCCACCAAGCTAGTTGCATTTGCCCACATTTGGCCCAAGTCTCTCTAAACCCCTCCTGTCCGTGTACTTATCCTAATGTCTTTTGACATTGGTCAAGCAGCCAAGATCAGTATTGCACATGGGTTGCTGGAAGAGTGAGGTGGCAGTACTATCTGCTGCACCACTCTGCCACTGCAAATGACAGCATGATAACCATGTGAGAAGTACCTGCACAGCAGCTGAGGTACTGTGAAACATGAAAGAAGATTCGTATAAAGATACTTACAAATGTCGTAAACATAAGGAATAAGATGACAGAACCTGTAGTGGCAGCAGCGAACTGCAATGTGGTAGAAATATCAGAAATGTATCAAGGATAAAATTAATTTAATGGCCTGCAGGCCTTATTAATAATACTCACTTTTTTGTCATGGGAACATATGAGATAAACAAGAATTGGATTTAGTGGGATGGGTTAATCTAAATAAAACTTTGTATTGAAATTTCAAATGTGAAAAAAATATAAACTAAAACTTTTACAGACCAGACTAACAAAAGAAAGTCAATTTGTTCAATGCTAACATAGGAAGGCTGTATGAGCACAGCAAGTTACATTAATGGAAGATCATAACCACCATTTAGGCAGTAAGTCTTAGTTCTGCTATTACTGATCACACTCACTCAGTCTCTCCATTCATGACATGCAACACAGGATTCTAAGCAGAGGCTCCACTGCCGAATAAATGCAGTGCACACTGACATCAAGTAAGGCTCCACTGACCCTTTTCCCAGCCTTTCTCCCTGCTATATTTCACCTCATCGCCAAACAGGTTCTTGCTAGAGTGGAGCTAATCTGCAGGACGGATGAGGAGCTGATCAACCTGTGTCACCTCAATTTCAAAACCAAGGCCACTCCAACTTTAGTCATTGAGCTGCAGTACTCAGGTGATGCTGTATCTGTGCATATTCGGAAGCCAAGTTCCAAGTCATTGTCGAATTGTTCACTGAAGCGTTTTGAGAAAGATCCTTATGCTAAACAACCACAGAACAAAGATCCTCCAACAGCCTATCCCATCTGTAAAATACTGCCCCCTGACAAAAAAGATCCATGATGAGATTCTGGAAAATGTGGTCCAAATTTTGTATTTCAGAAGTCAGTGAGGCAAACATTGATCATGAAAGTCACTACCAGTTCCTGTGCACCAGCGTAGCCTTTAGCTGTCTGAAGAAAAGAATGTTTGAAGATTTTTTCAAACCCAACACAAAGCTCATGGTCTGCCAGGCAGCAATGATTGCTGTCTTCCTGTATGCCACAGCCTAGGAATATAAGTAGGACAATTTAGGATTAAGATCAGGAGAAATTTCTTCATCCAAAAGGTGATGAACCTGTGGAATTATCCACCACAGAAGGCCAAATCATTAAATACATTCAAGAAGGATTTAGGTACAGTACCACAGGCTAAAGAGGTCAATGGATATGAGGTGAATTTGGATGATCCACCTTGAACATACTGAATGTGAATAAGGCTCCAAATTTCTATGTTTCTTTGGTAACAGCTAACTCTTCCACAAATGGTGCAGGAGATGCCTGATGGAGCAGGTGGGTGGGTACTTTGTGAGGTTGTATGCTCTTTCCATCACTTATGCAGGTCTTCTGTCTGCTTCTGATGCTTGGCCCTAAGGTTCTCAATACCATCCTAAATATTCTTTTCCACTTTCAGTGGTCATGGGACAGAGATTCCCAGGAGTCAGTGGGGATGTTGCATTTTTCCAAGAAGTCTTTTTGGGGAACCTCGTGTCAGGCATATAAACCAAATGGCCTGCCCAATTTAGCTGAGTGTAACAAGGGTCTCAATATTCATCGATTTGTGGGAATCCCTGGGCCTTGAGTGATCAAGATGGAGAAGGAGCATCAACAATGGCACTGAAAACCCTGAGTCGCTTCATCAGAAGCAGTGGAAGAAGTGCATCACCTCTTATATACCCCATCCATCCACTGCAATAAGCACCTCCTGCTCCATCTGTGGCAGAATTTGTGGATTCCATATTAGCCTCATTGATCACCTCAGAATCAAAAGAACTGAAGAGGAAGCAAGTCGTTCTCAATCCCAAATAACTGCCCAAGACGAAGGTTCATTGAACAGAGTTTGAGACTGGTGGTGCAATTGGCGAGATGGAACATAGAACAATACAGCACAGTACGGGCCCTTTGGCCTATGCTGTTGTGCTGACCTATATAAACCTACTTCATGGTCAATCTAACCTTTCCAACCTACACAGCCCATAACCCTCCATTTTTCTTACATCCATTTGCCTATCTAAGAGTCTCTTAAATGTCCCTATTGTATCAACTTCTACAACCACCCCTGGCAGTGTGTACCAGGCACCCGCCACTTTCTGTGTAAAAAACTTACCTCTGACATCTCCCCTAAACCTTCCTCCACTCACCTTAAATGGATATCCTCTGGTATTGGCCATTGCTGCCCTGGGAGATGGAGCACTTGAAGAAGCATTCACTGACCTTTATCTTGTATTTGAAATCTTGAAACTCCTTGAGGCACTATATTCAGGTCCTAGCATAAAGCTCCTATAAACATTTGTCTGGAGAGCTTTCTGACACCTGTGGATAGATCTTATCTCTCCTCCTGTCCAGCTCCTTCACCTAAGCTGACATTGTAGGAAATTTGGCCTCACAATCTCCTGTAATGTGTCGTTCTTTGACGTCTCCCTAGTCAAAAGGATTGTCTGTCAGCATCTCTGTAGCAACGATGCACTTCACTTTAAGAATTGTTTTCTGGCTTTAAATAGCGCAGATTCAGGATACTGGCTAATATATTTTGACCCCCTCCCAACAACCCAACTTTTTGTTTTAAAAAGGCTTTACACCAGGGAAATTATTTTTATATGGCTTTAATATGAACTTCTCAGTAAAACTGAGATTCAGTCATCTTCTATTTATATTGGCAGATGCTCAGTAGAAATTGTATGAATTCCAGCGCTCAGCATTTAAGAAGCATTTACTCTGAAGATGTAGAAAGTGGCAGTAAACTCAAATTCCTGTGATCAACAAATGGACAAATTTTGGAAGAAATCACCAAATAAAAAGATCTACTTTGAACTTAGATTTCCCAGCTATGGTCCAGTACACAGTTTCAAAGATTTAAAGAAATAAGTCATTTGCAGTGGGTAAATTCATTAATAACAACGTCGTTCACACTTAATTCAGGAAGTAGAAGCTTTTGGTTCCTCTGCTCATTATCATTGGTCTTTCTATTCAAGGATGATCTCCACCACAGATTTACTTAAAGATTCAAACCTGAAACCACAAACCCACCTGCAGAAGGTCCAGATATTTCCTCACAGATCAGCTGCCTGTTGGTAGGCAACTCTTATTTGTTCTTTCCTTCTCTCTCCTTTCAGCTTGAGGCAGTGCACTTCAAGGAGATGCCACTGCCTGATGGAGGATGTGACACCATTGAGATTAATTGGTTTGTTCTTCCCACACTGCATCTGCTTTCTTGAGAGATACTTTTAGTTTGACTTTGTAGAATTTCCTCTGACTACTATAGGATATGTAACCATGGTTGAGCTGGGAATGGATAGTTTATTTGGGGGGGGATGAGAATTGGGCATCTTCACATAATATCTGGTCCAGCAGAGTTGATGCATGAGCAGGAAAAACACAGCAGAAAGACAAAACCTTGTAGAAAACCAAAGGTAATTTACTCTATTAAGCAATGGCAATCTCTGTGTTCATCCACTCAGAAACAGTGGGAATTAAAAGTTGATTCCATAGTCCATATATTAAAAATTAAAAGCGAAAAATGCAAGAGTTGTGTGCAATCAATTTCTTAATGCAATTCGCTACTTGATGAACTAGATTACAGATCACATGCTGTCACCTAACATGAATGGTTAGAGAAATGCAGACGGTGTGGACTGATGTTATCAACTTGTGTCATTGCCCTCAATATTTCAGGTGTAGTCCTTTATGGGAACTTGGAAGTCCTTATTCATCTGTGACCTTTGAATAATCCCAATTAAGTTGTTAAGAAATAACCTTTCAAGTTTTTGAACATCAGCATAGTAACTGCCTGATTTGTGCATTATTATTCAATTCTACCTCCAGGAACACACAACAGCAAGCTTAGTGATACCACATGACAGTTGCCTGACAGAATAGATATGGTATACAATCACAGGAAAGAAGACCATCATTGGACAACATTTGCTGACTGTGCGAAGGCCTAGAAGTAAAGTTCTTTATAAGTTTCAAATTAATTCAGTTGAATTTAAATCTAATATAGTCCCCAAGGGCAGCTGAAAGAATTGAGATCACAGGGAGCAAATGGATGTCTCAGATGGTAAAATTAAAGAGGTATTTCTCAGGCAAGGAATATCAGAAAACTCCTCATTTAACAGTGAGCAAAGCATCAGACTTCTCTCAAACCCAGTAGGTGAATAATTTTCCTGACTCTTGACCAGGGTCAGTGCTTATTTGCCAAGTGAAGATGTTGGATAAAAGCAACAGAACCTAACTTTGCTGGATTGCTGCCTCTTTTAAATAACTGGAGCTTCTGGGACTTCCACCTCAGGACAGAGCTGAAAATGTTGCTGGTACTGCCATTAATTACTGGCTGTGGGTAAAATAAAATTGATGTTTTATTTATTGCACTGTCAAATTAAGCTGCAGTTCACTATTATGTACTCTCCACGATAGAATTCACCAGGGAGCGAATAGTACTTTAAATGATAAAGAATTTCAAACAATCCTATAAAAAAAATCCATTATAGAATTTCTTGAATTCTCTGCCAGTCATCGGGTTGTCATAAGACTACACGCCTGCAACCCTGGTTAAATAACAATAGATTTTCTAATTAGTAAACAACAGCTTGATTCATTGTAGTAGTTTCTAAACTTAATATTTGATTCAATAAGACCTAGTGCTGGAAAAGCTTTAAAAATATACAAAAAATCCAAAATGCTGTTGAAAATTTGTATCTAAAAGTAAGAGATAGCCACTTTTTTATATCAAAGGAGCTCGAGATCTCCCTCTATAGGTCATTTTATTCATGCAACAATAGAAAAACATTAAGTACGTATGTCTTTTAGCTGACTTTCTATTAAACATTCTTAATATTTCAAATTTTTATTATTTTTAAAGCTTATTTATAAAATAATGCAGACCCATCCAGGTTAGCATTATAATATAATATTTTGGTATCATGTATACAAAATATTTTAGGAACTTCTCTCTGATCTTCTCACCTGGTCTCTCAACAACTCCTTAACATGAGATTTCTTCAGAGCAAAGATTCACTCTCCACGCCAAATGTGTATGGGATTCATCCATATGTTAATTTGTAAAGTATTATCCAATATATTTTCTGTCAATTTAAATTTTAATTCACATAATTTTGATATTGTGCTATTTTAAAAATAATGCCTCTAAATCCACTTCTTTGAAGTATTTACCAAAGCCTTCTAACAATTTACAACATGAGAAGAGAAGCAGACCAAGTTCCTCACTTTTCGTGGCTGATCCGGGATCTGACAACAACTACCCAGTTTTGTCTATATCCATTAGTAACCTTTGTTATCAAATATTGTGGCTATAAGACCAGGTCAGTTATTTGGTGGGTCCAGTTGAGTTTCTGGTCAATGCTGATTCCTGAAGGACTCAGCCATGGTAAACCCATGGAATTCGGGAATAGGTGGTAAGACACCCTCTTGCTGGAGATGATCATTTCCTGCTACGTTTGTGTCACAAATATTACTTGCCATTTATCACCCTTTGCCTGAATGTTGTCTAGGTCTTACTGTATTCAGGCATGAGTTGCTTCATTTTCTGAGGAACTGTGAATGGAATTGAACATTTTTCTGATTATCAGCAAACATCCCCACTGATAATGGAGGGAAGGTATCCTGCAATGAGTGACTCACCTCCTGTCACCACAAGACACAAGTCAGGAGCATGATGGAATACTCTCCACATTCCTGGATGAGAATGTAGAAGAGAGCAGCTTACTTGATTGACCCGCAATCAAGCAGGCCGCTCTCTTCTTTATTTCATTCAACATTCATTCCCTCCACCACCGGCACATTTGGCTATAGTGTGTACAGTCCACAAGATACACTGTAGTTACTGATGATAGACACATGAGTATGAAAGGAATGGAGGGATATGGATGATAAACAGGAGGAGGACATTTAGTATAAATCGGCATCAAGATTGGCACAACATCGTGGGCTGAATGGCCTGTCCAGTGCTGTACTGTTCTATGTTCTTGCCTAGACTATTCTGACAGTACCTTCCAAACCCGTGATCTCTACCACCAAGGACAAGGGTGGCAGGTTCATGGGAATACCACCTCCTACACATTCCCCTCTGAGTTGCACACCATCCTGACTTGTAAATGATTCACTGTTCCTTCATGTCACTAGGTCTAAATTCTGGAAATCCCTCCAAACAATGGGATTGGTGTACCTGGGTGATTGATAGTTGGCGCATACTCAGTTGGCCAAAGGGCCTGTTTCCGTGCTGTATCTCTCCATGACTCTATGACTCTTCTCTCCAATCCTCCCTGTCCATGCATATTAAAACCTGCAGGTTTTCTCATTTTTCCAGTTCTGATGAAAGTTCATTGGACTGAAATATTATTTCTCTCTTCTTGCCTGATTTGCTGAGCATCTCGAGTATTTTCTGTCTTTTATTTCATGTTTAGTGCATCTGCAATATTTTTTGAATAGGCATTACTTTGCTGAAATACCTCTCAATGTTCTATTGCAGTTTTCCACATTAGCAGATTTGCTGTTTTTTTGTCATTTGGTAGTCAGCCTTGCTCAAATGTAGAAGTTTTGGAGTCATTTTGTGTTTCTCTACTTTGAATACTACATTGAACTTGAGCAAATTATAGTCAGTACTACATCAATACTCATGCATCACCTCTTTGCACACTGTGGATTTGTTAAGAGGGTGTGGAGACGGATTCAAGGGTCTGTGTCCCGGTTCATCCCCAGCAGCTGCGCGACAGAGGACTCTCTGATCTACGGGCTGTTCCCGGAGACACACACCAAGTGCTGCTGGAAGGTCATCAACTCAGTGAAGGACGTCTTTTGGTCTGCCTGAAACTGGTTGGTCTTCCAGCACAGTGAGAGGTCTGTAAGGGAATGCTGCAGATTGGCACAGTCCAGGCTGCAGGAGTACATGCTGAGGGATACACTGAAGCTCAGTGCAGCCAATGCAAAAGCTCTGTGGGGAAGGTCCTCAGTCTAGGCTCCTTCCGCGACTGCACATGGAGGGGCTGATTAGGGTGGAGAAGCCCCTCAAACAATGAAAGGTATATCACCTCAGGGAGCCACATAAGTGGCAATGGTGCTATGTTTGTTTTTGTATTTTATTTCCTCTCCTTACATTTTACACTACTGAATGTAACAACCATGAATGTTAAGCTTTTGTATTTTGCACTGCGTTCTTCCTTTGTGTATATGAGTAGTTTAGTTTTGAAATAAAAAAAATGAATACTTATGCATCATAGGCAACTAATTAAATATGGCTCATTAGCCAGATGTAATATGGCTAGCTCCCTTGTTGATTCTCATACATATTATTGCAGAAAGCTACTTTGTGCATACTCCTGAAATTACTGCCTTTCAAATAATGAGCTGGCCTGCTTATCCCGATCATGGAATTATACTTTCTCCTAAAGCCAGTAAAATTTCCAGGAGGAATTGACCTTGGCTTTGAAATTGCACTTCACTAAATCCTTTCAAGCAACTACAGAGGTTATGTGCCAAATATTGCAAGGTGTAGTGCATTGATGCATAAAGCAGAAGACAGTTGCCTTGTTTACCAAAGTACCCTAGATATACTCTCCCTAGGAAGAGAAGCCAACACCATGAGAGAATACTGTGACTTTTTCATTCATGTAATGTCATGCAATCAACTATTACAAAAAATGTGCTGACAGATGGGATCAGGGTATGTTAGACACACTTAATATCATAAATCATATCATAATATTTCATGGGAATATTGCTTTTAAAATCCTGCTCTGTGACACTAATGAATGCATGTATGCACTTATAGAAAATTTCTCTGTCCATTATTTTAACAGTCATTAATTCATTTAATAGAGTGGACAAAGAAAATTCATACTAACTTTACTACTTTCTTACAGTGCAGTTTCAAAGTAATGAAGACTAATCTACTGGTTTTCATGCTGTGAGGTTTCGGAATAAGTTGGAACTAGTTTGCCTCTTCCAATACTGGCACATATGGGGAAGCCAAGGTTTAAACTATGATTTCTTCAGACCTCAGAAGAACAATCAGAAAGAAGTGTTGATAGTTCAGCTTACATTAGTGGTCTGCTCAGCAGCTGATGTTGTTGATGAAGTGCCTAGATGAGCACTTGAAAATTCTTAAGCATAGAAGGCTATAGACCAAGTGCTGAGCAAAGGGATTAATACAAAAGGGATTAAGTACATAATTAATACTGATTGGCATGGATGATTTGGGCCCAATATACTGTTTCCATTTTGTACGATTCTTGGATTCTAGAGACCCTGCTCTATTGTCTGGTTGGGAAAGTATCCACACACCTGGCTCCATTCTTATCTGTCCAGTTGAGACTAAAAAAATCACCTGCAATGGATTCCCTTCCTGCTTTCAGTGTTCCTCTGATGTACCCCAATCTATTCCTTGCCCTCTGCTACTTCTCAACTACATGCTGACCCTAGCAAAATAAGCCAAAAACAAGTCTAGTTCCACACGTATGTTAATACTACCCAAGTCTAGCTCACCACCACTTCCTTTGACTCCTCCACCATTTGTTGCATTGCTTGTCTATCACCCTGTACTGGATGAGTAGAAATTTTCTCCAGTGGCACTCTTGCAAGACTGAAGCCATTGTTTTCATTTGCCATCAAAACTGCCTAATGCAATCTTCTTGTTGTATCCAACACTGAGGTGAGTGTCCATTCCATTACCAACTTGCTCAACTTTACCTCTGCCTCAGCTTATCTGGTGCTGAAACCTCATTAATGTCCTTGTTATCTGCACACTTCACTAAACCAGTACTCTCCTGCGTAGCTGGCCATCTTCCATCCTAAATATTTAGTTAGTCCAAACTTGCAGGGAACCCTGTTGATCTAATGTCCATCTGCTTGTTGACCTATGTTTTCTCCCAGTCTTGTAAAGCTTCAATAGCAAGGATATTTTTGCTTTCAAGTCTTTCAATAACCTCAGCCCTCAGCCACTTTAATAGCTTCCTCTAGCCCCTTTGAGAATTCTGTACTTCCCCAATTCTGGTCTCTTGAACACCCATAGTTTTAATCTCTCCAGCAATGGTAAACTTGCCTTAAACTGCTGATATCTTACTATCAAAGATTTGCACCACACAGAAACAGGACCTAACCACCTTGTCCATACTGACTCCGAAGCCTATCCAGGCAAATTCCATTTATCTGCATTAGGCCTGTATCCCTCTATACCTTTCCAATCTAAGTACCTATCCAAATGCCTTTTAAATGTTGTAATTGTATCTGCCTCTACCAGCTCTTCTGGCAGCTTGTTTCAGACAACCACCCTCTGTATGAAAACTTGCCCCTCAGATCTCTTTTAAATTTCTCCCCTCTCTCCTTAAACCTGTGGTCTCTAGTTCTAGATTTCCTTATGCTGGAAAAAAGACTGACTATCCTCTCTATGCCCCTCATAATTTCATAAGCTCTATATGGTAACCTAGCAGCCTTCTACATTTCAGCCTATCCAATCTGTCCTTTTAATTACAGCCCTCCATTCCAGGCAAAATCTTGGTAAATCTTTTCTGCACTCTCTCTGTTGCTACCACGTCTTTCCTGTAATGTGTAATATCTTGAATTCCTTCTGTAAACCTCTTTTCTTCTCACAAGAGCATGGGAAATAGCAGGAGCAGGCCATATGGTCCCTTAATCTACAATGCCATTAAATATGATCATGGCTAAACTTCAACTTATTTACGTCCTTTGATTCTGTCAATATCCAAAATCACTCCCTCCACTTTGATGATACACATCAACTGAGCATCTAGCCATTTGGGGTACAGAATTCCAATAATCCACAGCTAATAGAAGAAATTTCTCTTCATTGCAGTCCTAAATAGCCAATTTCTTCACCTGAGATTGTGAGACAATATTGGACAATTCAGTCAAGGGCAACAACCTCTCAATATTTACTTTGTCAGGTACTTTGGGAACGTTATTCTTCTCAGTGTGATTCCATATTCCTAAACATCAAAGAAAACATATTCATTCCACTCACTCTCTCCTCAAAGACAGCCCTCCCAACATCGGAATCAATCTACTGAATCTTGTTTGGCAATCTTTTCCACAAACAGCAATTGATTTTAGGTCAATCATTAATATTAAACTGGAAATTGAAACAATATTCCGAATCAAAGGTATTAAGAAATGTGGGGTAAATGCAGAAATATGGATTTAAGTCATTGGTCAGCCGAAATCTCAATGTATGACAAAACAGGCTCCAGTGATTAAATGCCTTTATTTATCTATTGCCTAGACATTTGGTGCAACACGCTGTCCTCTTCGGTGCTAGGTATATGAAAATTGAGGTCTCACAGAGTACAAAACAACTATGTAGATTCCTGAGTTAAATCATGACACTCCAGAAATTTAACCTCTAAGATCTCTACCCCATAGTTATTATGTTATTTTCGGGATAGGTATATATTTTGGCCTAGAAATTGTAGAGTACATGTACATCCAGAACAGAGAAGATAGCTCTGGGGACATTGATCAGCTGGGGGAGAGAGGGCTGGCAGTCAATTAGGTCCTGGAGTGAGTGGGGCAGGAGGGTGTTGATAGGTCATTTCAGCCATGGCAACTGGGGTTTTCTTAGGGGCTATTAAGACATCAGGTTATCTGGCCATTGTGGCACACGGCCTCAAGGATTCAAGCCTGGATTCAATGTGGCTTTGTGGGTGCGTGGGGGGTGGGGGTGGTGCAGAGGTAAGATAATTCAGTAGGGGAGGTATGGGAAAATTCGGTACCATGGTTGAGTTGTATGAATCATTGCCCGGTCAAAATTTTAGATGAATGCAAAATGACCCGGAAATGTTCCTTTCCATGTTTCACTTCATCTAAAGTGCATTCCCAATTGTCTAATCCATTGACTACTGCAATGTAAATGAGGAGCTGTAGATGGTGTGTTGAATCATAATAAAGGTAAAAAAAAATGTACTTAATTAGGGACAAGCATTGAAATTTTCCTGGCCTATCTGGAAACTAGGATGCATCTGAAAAATTGTAATAATTTTCTTCAGAATATCTGTTATATCTAAATCCACATCCAGAAGAAGCTATACATCTAATTACAGCAGTGATTGTTTATACTTTGCTTTAAAGAAATAACTATCTCAAAACTGTACAGAACTGAGACTATCTGGGCAGCCACTAGATCAAAGAAAGCTTGTGTGCCTGGAAATTCTGCAGGTTTTCTGATCTTCTACCTTTAGCTTGCCCCAAGATCATTGGTAACAGGTAAAACTACTGTTGATCAGTTTCTGATAGCCAAAATTCATTAAAGTCTGGCTAGGCAGATTCATTGTGGTCATCACATTTTCTGTCTCTAATCATCACAAGCTCAGGGTCTTAGCCTTGGTCACCCAAATTATTTATCTTCACCAGTGAAACATTTCTCTACACCAATCTGAAAGTGAATACACTCTTTATTACCCCATTTTTTGCTCTCTTCTTCAATCAATTTTACTATATTCTTGTGGGAAGGATATACTCACAATAGAGGGAATGCAGCAAAGGTTCACCAGAGAGATGCTTTCCTTTTTCAATATTTTTTATTAATTCCAAATAGAAAATACAAAGTAGATGAACAAAAGAAAAGACAAAATGTTACAAAATGCCTTGTATTAAATCACACTTGAAATCACAATACCTCATATTGATAAACAGAAATGATAACTAAATAATATTAATAAATTGGAATAATTTTATTATAAAAAAAATCTAAACCCACTACCAAAACCGAAGCTGTTTGGTAAGAAAAAAGACAAAAAAAAGCCCTAAAGACATAATAGTATTAGCCAGTATCTGTACTTTAAGCACCAAATCAATGGTTTTGAAAGTAGTCCAAAAAAGGTCCCCATAATATTTTAAAGTTCAGATTAGATCCAGAAATTGAACAACGGATCTTCTCTAAATTTAGATATGACATAACATACGTAGAGAGAGTCAACAGACTGGGCCTACACTCTCTTGAGTTTAGAAAAATGAGACATGATCTCATTGAAACATACAAAATTCTTATGGGATTCAACAGTGTAGATATCAAATTCATATTTCCTTTGGTTGGGGTGACTAGAACCAGGGGCATAGTCTCAAAAGAAAAGGGGTCACCTGTTCAGGACAGGTGCAAATAGAAATTTCTCCAACCTTTGGAATTCCATATCAGAGGGCTGTGAAGCCCCAGTCACTGAGTATATTCAAGCCAGAGGTCAATACATCTTCAGAGGATGTGGGGTTAATGCAGAAAAGTGATGCTCAGGTAAAGGGCAATAATTATCTCAGTGACTGATGGAGCAAAAATGAGAGGCTGAATGGTCTGCTGCTGCTCTTATTTCTTATATTTGTTATTTTTGTAACTAATCAAAAATGTATTCGAAGAGAATGAAAAAATAAAAATCTTTATGATTTTTCTCCCGGCTGTTTGCAGTAGTGTCTGGAAGATTAATTCTTAAATCTTGGAGACAACAGGAAATCCTTCAGAGTTGCAATCCTATGCCAAGCTGACAGGGTTTTGTTGGGACATTAAAGAATTCAGGGTATACAAATAAGAGATGAAAAGCACACAGAAACTGTTCCTATTCACACAAAAAAAAAGCAATGGAGAAATATGATTTCGGTGAGCCAGCAGGAGAGCCAAGATTGGGTGAGTAATTTGCAAGATTTAAAATTAAATCAGAATGACATACTCACACAGTAGATGGGTGAGCTAGGTACTTTGTCCTTAGTTTAATTGCTGGAAGATATTTATGAATAAAGCAAAATGAGTCTCATATGGATAATATTTTGCAGACCTGAATAACCTCAATTTTGGAAATGCTAAATATGATTAAAGAGACCTATATGCTGAATTAGAGGTCAGTTTCTTGACAGCCATGAATTATTTTGGCTAAAGAATGATGACTGTACTATGTTTCACAAAACAATTCTGGTCTTATTGTAATGGGACGACAAGACTTTGTGACAGATTATAGTTAGACGTTGAGTAAATCTATGTTAAAGCAGTAATTCTAATGAGATGAAGCAGTGTTATTATGATGCAGCAAATGAGTAATCAGGTAAATGGATTAAATAGTGTGGGAGACTTCAGCAAACTGAAACATAAATGAAAAGAAAGGATCAAATAAAATTATCCATAATCTATCAAGCATCCCATCTTATTGATTGTTATAAAATTTTAAAATCTGAATAAACAAAAAATAAATGCAGCGGGAAGTATATTTTGTATAAGATCTTATTAAGTATAGTAAAAAGAAACACTTTTCTCAGCAGATTGGCTATTGCAGATTGAATAGCACTTTCTGATTTTATTTCAGACTTCCAACATCTGTAGTTTTTCATTTGGGGGTTACTGAAGATGGTAGGTTGACTACAGAGCAATATTTGTATTGCTGGACAAGTTGAACAAGCAAAGTGATACCAAAATGGTCCAAAATGAAAATATTTTAAAGTTGCTCTGTTCACGAAGGCCAGTGTTGGATGGCACACTCCAAAGTGTCCAAAATGTAGAGAATGAGCTATACAAACTACAGCAGGCTTCAACAATTAGGTTCATTAAAAAAATCATAAACATCCCTGAATCTGCCAAGGAGAAAGCAAACTTAACTGAATCTCTTGATTCTTTTTATTTCTGCTAGAGCATTCATTATGATTTGAGTAACATTGTTTCACAGAGAATATTTTACACTCATCTCACAAGCAACCTTAAATAGCCACAAAACAGTAGGGAAAAGGAACGGTCCTGCCACGTAGAAAACTATTTCTTTAGGCACAAAATCAAAGCTTCACAAATCTGTGTGAAGGTAATCCCTTCTGGTGATCTGAATACCAGGAGGATACTGCAAAGAGAAGTTCAACACTTGAACTGCGCAGCTGACAAATCCCACGTGTGCCGGTGAGAAATGCAGCCCTCTGCTCCAAAATTGAACAGAAGGCAAATACACATGCTGGAAATGAGAGACAAAAAAAAAACCCAGAAAATGCTTGGGACATGAGAAATAGGAGCAGGTGTAGGCCACTTCTCCAGTACTTTCTTTAGCGTAATTAATTAATTCATGTTCTGGACTGTTATTAAACCCTCACTTCCTTCTATTTCCACTATATTAATTATGTCATCATCAGTAAATATAGATAAAATATCTGCTTAATGCTTCAGCCATTTCGTTATTCCAATTATAATTTTTCTAGTCTCTCTCTATCGGAGCCACATTTTTTAATCGTTCTTATACTTCTGATACTGTTGTACAAGCTCTTACAATTTTTTAAAAAAAGTTTCTTTCTAATTTACACATAATCTATCTTGTCCCTCTTTACCAATTTTTTGCTTATTCATTGGTGCTTCCAAAAACCATTTAATAGCCAGGACCACTACACATTTCAGCAACTTTACACAATCCTTTGTTTATGCTAATAGCATCCTTAATCTCTTTAGCTAGGTATGGATGAGTCATTATTCCTGTGAGTAAAGGTTCTGATGTTTCTGATAAAAAGTCACTAAAATGAAATGTTAGTTCTGTTTCTACCTCCACAGAGGATAAATGCAGAGAAAATCAACCTATCATTCTTAAGGGTTTGAATAACCAGAGGAATGATCTGGAACTGGATCAGATTTTATTTGATTATCAGAGGAAGCTGGAAGATGGACTTAGTTATGCAAGCTCCAGGAGGATAAATACCTCTCTTAGTTGATTCAAGTAAATGTACAAGTGTCAGCTACACCAGGACCCTATTATATATCAGTGGCAGAGAATTTCAAAGGTACAATACTTCCTAGAAAAGAATTGTTAAAGTCAAAGTCAAGTTTATTGTCATATGTACAAGTACATGTATGCACAGGTGCAATGATAAACTCACCTGCAGCAGCATCACAGGCACATAGCATCATATAAGCAACATTCACAAGAAAATCATAAATTAAACATAAATTACACACAATTTTTACAGGAAAAAAAACACAATTAGAATGCCATCTATAAATTCGTTGATGACACCACTGTTGTTGACGGAATCTCAGATGGTGATGAGGTGGTGTACAAGAGTGAGATGGATCGACTGGTTGAGTGGTGTCACAACAACAACCTTGCACTCAACGTCAGCAAAAGCAAGGAACTGATTGTGGACTTCAGGAAGGGAAAGTTGGAGGAACACACATCAGTCTTTATTGAGGGGTCAGCGGTGGAAAGGGTGAGCAGCTTCAAGTTCCTGGGCGTCAACATCTCAGTGGATCAATCTTGGGCCCAACACATTGATGCAATCATGAAGAAGGCATGCCAGCGGCTCTACTTCATTAGGAGTTTTAGGAGATTTGGTATGTCACCAAAGACTCTTGCAAATTTCTACAGATGTATGGTGGAGAGCATTCTGACTGGTTACATCACAGCCTGATATGGAGGCTGCAAGGTGCAGGATTGCAAGAGGCTGCAGAGGGTTGTAGACTCAGCCAGCTCCATCACAGGCACAACCCCCCTCCCCCGCCGTTGAGGACATCTTCAAGAGGCAGTGCCTCAAGAAGGTGGCATCCATCATTAAGGGCCCTCACCATCCAGACATGCCCTCTTCATGTTCTTACCATCCGGGAGGAGGAACAGGAACCTGAAGAGCCACATTCAACATTTCAGGAACAGCTTCTCCACCATCAGATTTCTGATCGGTCCATGAACACTACCTCGTTATTCCTCTTTTGCACTACTTATTTATTTAGTAACATAGTAATTTTTATGTCTTTAGGTCTTGCACTGTACTGCTGCCGCAAAACAACAAATTTCATGACATGTCAGTGATAATAAACCTGATTCTGGTTTATTTTCATGCAAAGTTATCAGAGTGGTCATAGTGTTGCTAAACTGTAGTGGTGATTTGGGTTTTGCCGGTTGGTTCAGCAACCGAATGGTTGAAGGGAAGTAGCTATTCTTAAACCTAGTGGTGTGGGACTTCAGGCTTCTGTACCTCCTGCCTAATGGCAGCTGCGAAAAGATGGCATGGCCTGGATGGTGGGGATCTTTGATGATGGATGTTGCCTTCTTGAGGCAGCACCTCCTGTAACTACCAATGGTGGGAGGGATGCGCCTGTGATGTATTGGGCAGAGTCCACTACTCTTTGCAGCATCTTACATTCCTGTGCATTTGAATTGCCACGATGCAAACAGTCAGGATACTTTCAACAGTACATCTGTAGGAGTTTGTTGGAGTGTTTGGTGGCAAGCCAAACTTCCTTAACCTCCTGAGAAAGTAAAGACGCTGGTGCACTTTCCTTATGATTGCATCTATGTGCTGGGCCCAGGACAGGTCATCTGATATGCTAACACCCAGGAATTTAAAGCTGCTGACTCTCTGCACCACTGATTCCCTGAATATAGACTGGTGCATGTTCATCCTCCTTCCCCTTCCTGAAGTCAACAATCAGCTCTTTAGTTTGCTGATGTTGAGCGAGAGGTTGTTGTTGTGACATCACTCAACCAGGTGTCCTAGCTTGCTCCAGTGAGCTGACTCATCACGACCTGTGATTTGTCCAACAACAGTAATATGTTACATGTATGTAACATAAATATAGACCAGCATAGGGAGTGTTGAGTGACTATAAAGAGGGAGACAATGGCTACAGTCTAAAATGGGGTGCATTTAGTGGTAGTGATTGAGCCATTTGGCAGTTGATATTGTACACAGGAAAGTGTGCATTGATGTTATCTACATGAATTTCCAAAAGGCATTAGGTAAAGTCCTTCATAAGAAACCATTAGCTAATATTAAACATGTGGAATAAAAACACAAAATGTTGGAAGCATATGGCAAGTGAGGCAGTATCTGTGGAGAGAGAAGCAGAATTAACATTGCAGGTCCAAGACCCTCCATCAGAATTGGGAAAGAGAGAAAACAAGTTTGCTTTAAGTTCCAGAGAAGGTGGAGGAGGGATGGATAGGACAAAGGAATTAGATGAGGCCAGGGTTGATGTAAGGATAAGTTATAGAATCATCCAATCAATAGGTTATAATGGGGGTAGTTAGAGGAAGGGAAAATTAATAAAAACCATGAGATGAGGGTAGTTGGGGAGTGAGAATAGAAACAAAGGACCATGAAAAATTGCAAAATGCAGGGCTGTAGAACATGCCCAGCAGCTCAGGTGGCGTAGGAGATGTGGATGTGGTAGTGAGTTTTGGTCAACATCTTACTGAAGACAAGAAGGGAAACAAAAACCACTAAGGGTAAACTGTGCAAAAGATGGAAATCCTACAGGAGAGTTGAGGACAACTTCTTCAAGGTGGCATTCTCAGAAGTGAAGTGTCAGTGAACTCAACAGTATGATTTCCATTCAAACATGTGAAATTGAGAGTAAAGTATTGTCATAGTTAGGAGACTGGCTGAACCTCAGGTGAAAGATAGCAAGTATTTTAATTGCAGAATATGACTTGTGCTGTTCCACAGGAACTCACGTTGATCCTCAACTATTCACATGATGGAAAAATTATTTGAATTACTGTATTAGAGAGTTACATATCTAGGTAACTGACGACAAAAAAATTATACTTAAAGCTGCATAAATAGGATAAAATTAAAAAGCAATAATTATGCAAATGGGAAAAATAGTGATCAAAATTTTTTAGATATCAAGGAGAACTGTTAGGGTAGGTAAAGAAAAATTATTTCCATCAGTTGGGGAATCTAGCCTAATGTTTAATGACAATTTTTTGGTAGTGAAATTAAGAAACATGTACCATTGCAAAGGAAGGTGGAAGTTTGGTACTTACTTTCCATAAAGGACAATTAATGTTAGGTTAATTGCTGATTTTAAACTGAAATTACTACTAACCAAAGCACATAAGGGATGTGAGGCAAAGGTGGGTTGAATGGAGTCAGGTCCAAGATCAACCATGATTTTGCTGAATAGTGGAATGGGTCAAAGGAACAAGTGACCAGCGCTGTTCTTAGAGTGTGGCCTAGTTGAAGATTAAAAGCTGCTAAGGATGTTCTGGCAATCATGAATAGTGAACTGAAACCATTTCTAGGAATACCCATGAAATTTCAACATGCACATTTAGATCATGGTCATGTAATTTCAGAGACATCACAGTCATTGTTATACTCTGAACCATCTAAACAAAGTATTCACAGAGAATATGTGTCAATTTAGATCAATGCAAAATGTTAAAGGAGCTTTAGTGCAACTGAGTTGTGCTTGGCTAATTTTCTGGTGTTACCAGTATTGATGACAGGAAAAGAATTGTCATTTTGATTAAGGAGTTTAAAATGTTAAAATACATCAACTAAGCAGATTTATAATTACCTTAGCATTGAGCTACAACAGCTAGCTTGTGTTCATCTCTAAGAAAATCAATCAGCTACATGAAACAGTGACCTTCAAGAACATGGGGTACATGACATAGTGATAATGTTACCGGATCTGTAATCTAAAGGCCTACGCTAAAGATCCAAGGACATGATTTGAAGCAACTCAGTTGTAACAAACCATTACATAATGATATAAGAATAAAGTGGATTACTTGGTGTCAATTTAGGCATCAGATTGGACATGCATACTCAACCCAGTCAAACCCATCAAAGACCTCCTTACTAATCTGAAGGTATACATCAAAATTACAAATGCTGTTCCACAGACTACTCTCAATCAACAGTTCAACATGGTTATATTCACAGAATTATTCCCTGCAGCCAAGGACCAAGACTCTCCTTCACCAGAGTGATATACAGTCAGGAGACAGTTGCCTTGGAAGTCTACAAAGTTAACTCCAGACCTCATTAAATTTAGCAGCATATAAATGTAACTCTTTCATTTTCTCACTAATATACCTTTGCACTTGCACTTGTCCGTGGCAATACTGGTAGAAATGACTGCTGGATAGACCACATGGATACAAACCCTATTTTCGCCTGATGACTGTGTCATATTTTATGATAGTACCACTATTATAAATGAGATAGACTCAGAACAGAATTTACTCCTGATAACTGGCTAACCATTAGATGTTGAGAGCATTGGCAACGGCCAAACTTAGACCCAACATATCTCTCAGTTTACCATCCAGCCCAGGTGACCACCCAAATTCAATGAGGAGTGTAGAATAGTATGCCAGGAATGCACCGAACATATATAAAAAAGTCCAATGCTGATAAAGCTACAACATAAGCTTATAGAGATTCTAAACTTCAGACGTGTCTAACTGAGTCCACACCAATGGATAAGACCAAGGCTTAGCAATCCTACCACATTCATTTGTGAATGATAGTGGACAGTTAAACCACCTTATTTTCCTTAGGTAATCGATTGGAGTCAAGTTTGTCTTGCTTCCAGCATAGTTCTCTGGGTTCTGAGGTGACTGATGAGTTCAATGTGGGATCCACAAACACTGCCACAGGTAAGACAGGTGGAGCTTAACTGGATGCATGGATTAATTAGGTTCTTCTGCTACCTTCTCTTGTCTTGCATGTCGTCCCATTGTAGAGGCACAAAGCACACAATTTTCTTCTTGGTACTTCTCTGCCACTTTGAATGGTCTTGGACCAGGACTTTAAATCAATTGGTGAAGACATTACATTTTTCCATGGAGATTTTGAGTATGTTTTCTCTGCCTTCACTGGAAATGTCTTGTTGCCATGGAGTATGGTGCAGAGTACGAGATTTGGGAGTTTGGTGTATGGATGATCTGGCACACTCATCAAAGTTGGTTGATTGTGAGTAGAGTCTCCACGCTGGGGATGTTGATCTGGACGAGGACAATGATATTTGTACATCCAACAACTGAGTTGGAGGATTTTGCGGAGTTGGTGTTGTTAGCTTTTCTCTTGAGCTTTTAGCTGGTGCAGGGAAATACTGCAGCTTGGCCACAGTTGAGTGAGGTGCTGCTGCTCCCAATCTTGCAGAATGAATCTACAGTCATCAGCCAGCAAAGAGTATGTGCCAACAGGACCTATCAATGTGCCTCTGGAGTTCCAGGTGACCATGCCTAACCAATATCAGACAGCTTTGGGGATGGGAGGCGGTGGGGGGGGGGGGAGCTGAAATTTTCCTTAAATTTTTAGGGAGGTTTGGGGGTCTCATTATGAGGCTTCTGGTGTTGGGCCGGTTCGTTGCTGGGATTTGGGGTCAGCAAGAGTGGAGTTTAATAGTGAGAAAATGGCCCTTAGTTTGCGGGTGGGGTGGGGTGAAGTGGCCTCGTCCTGGGAGAGACAGCAGCTGGAAGCTGGAGTGCAGGAGGAGATTGGGGAAGGGCGAGGAGGAGAGCAATGTGTTGGAAGGGTGAGAGGGATGAATGAGAGGGAAGGGGTGAATGAAGTGGTGAGAGAGAAGAAAGGGGCATTGAGAGAGTGGGTCAGGAGGAGGATGACTGGGCATGGAGCAACTCATGTAAGTGGTGGCGGACATGAGAGGTTCCATGAACTTTCAAATGCTCAGTGAAGGCAGAGAATGGTGCTTGGCAGAGATCCTGGCTACTGTCCTTTCAACTGGACCCCTCATGGAGTCCAGAGGCAGTGTGGCAACTTCCTGCAGTTTCTACAAAGTTAAAATGGGAACTTTATCTTTTGAAGCTGCACTAAGTTAAAGCTGGCATAAGTTTAGTGACTCCATTTGTTTCAATGGAGAGATAAAGCAGTAAAAGCAAGTTTTGGGTAATTTACATTTAAAAAATTCTGTCAACTGTAATGTATTTAATAATTTAAGTGTAATTAATTCACAAACATGCCAAACTATTAGGTAGTTTTGACAATCATTTTCGAAGTGTTTCTGGCGATGAAGCCTGTCATTTGAGGCAAGAAGGAGCTGGCTTCAGGAACTTGCTGTGGGTAATTGTGGTAGGAGAGTGGTGAATGCAGGTGGATTGCAAATGTCATTTGTGTAACGGATGTGGCTCGTGGGCTGAATATTATTGACCACTGTGTTAAAGACTTTTGAGTGATGCAGGGAATGACTGCCAGAGGTATACAGAGCAGAAGATCACCAACCATATCAAGTGACACTGACTTGATTGCACTGCTGTCATTTTGGAGCTTAGCGTTCCATTTGAATTTTCTGAGCTCACATACCTGAACATGCATTAAACAGGTGAAGGAACCTCACAGGTGCTATTTATAGGAACCACCAACAAGTTACAGTTATTTCAGCTGAATGAGAATTTTTATCTAGTATTATTACAATTCTGCACATTTTGTGGTTTCTACAGTAGTCTCAGGTTTCATAAGTCTACAAACAAGTTGCTCCCAGATACAAGTGCACTGGCAGTCTGCCCTCTTGGGATGCATGATTGGACAATGAGTGCAGGTTATAGAAAACAGGACAAACTGCTAGAGGGTGCAGGAGGAGGAGGAGGAGGAGGAGGAGGACACTCAGCAGGAGGCCTCCTGACACTCCAAATACTTTCCACCATTTGTAAGGCACAGGTCAGGAGTGCAATGGAATATCTCCACTTGCCTGGATGAGTGAAGCTCTAACAATACTCAGGAAGCTCAACACCATCTAGGCTAATGCAGCCTGTTTGACCAGTGCCCTGTTTGACATCGACCACTGTTAGCAGTCATTCTTACCACCACTGGTTCACCGTGTTTGTAGTGTGTGCCATCTACAAAACACACTGCTGTTACTGACCTGTGCTACTCCAACAGCACACCCCCCCCCCCTCAAAAAACCTGCAAACTCAACCACCACGAATTTCCTTTACTGGGTCTAGATCTTGGAACTCCCTGCCTGATAGCACAGAGGGTGTAACTTCATCAGAAGGATAGCAACGATTCAAGGTGGTAGCTCACCCTCATCTTTCCAAGGGCAATTTATGGATGGGCAATTAATGCTGGTCTTGTTGACGACTGCCAGATCTCCAAAATGAATATAAAAATAATCAGGTTTAGGGAGTAATTACCTGAAACTTGGCAATGACTTGTGTTTCATACATCTATTTTTCACTCACCAAATTCTGCCAGTTATTGCAACCACAGCTCCAGCCACATTATCATGGGGTGTGACGGTGACCATGGCTCTGAACTTTTAGGTGAATGGCTCCTTTCCAATTGGATTTGGAGATATTAATTATATGTTGCAGGTTGCACAAGGGAAGTCACTGAGATTCTCAGTTTAGAGAGAGAAAAACTCATTTCATCCCCTCTTCCCAAAGAAAGGCAGAAGAAGTGGCCTGGTTAAGTGACAAAGTTTTTTGGCTTTGCCACGGTGCAGATTTGACTGCACGCACATTGCTTTATGGGCACATGCAAACTCTACTCTGCATAGGGACAGTGGTGGAGCAGTAATTAAATTATGATTAATCTAGACGCTTGGACTAACAATCCTGAGCCCCAAGTTCAAATCCAACCATGGCAGCTGCAGAACTTAAATCTAGGTGATAACAATTTGGAGCTGAACTACAACATTTCCCTACATGATCTCGCACATTAATTCTGTACTATTGCCATTTTAGCTCCCTTTTACGTAAGTATAAGTTTGGAAATTTTAAGTATTCAGGCTGAGTATGGAAAGTAGTTAATGCTTCTATTAGGCTGGAAAAAGCTTGAAGCTATTCAATATATAAACAGCATATGCAACAGTTCAGCTATGCACTTCTTGCTACATGGGCTCATTCACAGATGACTGCACAATGCTCAAAACCATTTGCAACTTCTCAGCAAATGAAGCAGTGCATGCCTGCATGTAGTAGGACCTAGAACACATTCAGACATGGCCTGATAAGTGGCAAGCAACACTCATGCCATGTAAGTGCCAGACAATAACCATCTCCAACAAGAGACAATCTAACCAGCTACGCTTGGCCTTCAATGGTGGCATCACCACTGAGTCTCCCACCCTCTATCTCCTGGGAGCACTACTGAGGAGAAACTCAACTGGACTGACAACAAATACTATGGCTACAAGGACACACCAAAGGCTAAGTATCCTGTGGTGAGTGATTCACCTTCTGACAACCGAAAGCCTTTGCTTCATCTACAAAGCATAATATACAGTGCCTGATGAGATGTATTCCAGCCTGCAATGGGAAGCAAGGAAGGAGATTGCTAGGGTCCTGACAGATTTTTAAATCTTTGCCTGCCACAGGTGAGGTACCAGAAGACAGCAAATGTGATACCCTTATTCAAGAAAGACAGGAGGCAGAAGCCAAGTAATTACAGGCCTGTGAATCTAACAGTGGTAAGGAAGTTATTGGAAATAAGTTCTGAGAGGCAGGATTAATCTATTGGAGTCCAGATGAAGGGTCTTGATGTGAAACATCGACTGTCTATTTCCCTTCACAGATGCTGCCTGACCTGCTGAGTTCCTCCGGGAGTCTGTTTTTTTTTGCTCCAGGATAAAGCAGCCACTTGACTGGCACCCCATTCACCGTCCTGAACATTCATTCTCTCCATCACTGGCAAACATGGGTTGCAATGTGCAGAAAATGCACTGCAGTTATTCACCCAGGCTACTCCAATTTTACCTCCAAACCCACATTGCACCCAAGAGGGACACAGGCAGAATATGCATGGAACACCACAACCTGCAGGTTCCTTCTAAGGGGAAATGTGTTGCTGGTTCTTCTTCACCACTTGGTCTAAATCCTGGAAATCCTTCCCTAATAGCTTCACTAGAAGGATTGCAGTGGTTCAAGAGGATGGCTCACCACCACCTCTCAAGTGCAATTAGGATAAGCAATAAATGCTGGCTTAACAGGAATGCCCAGATCCTAAAGAGGAATAAATAAAGCTGGCTTAAAAGGGAAAACCACAGAGAACAAACCTGACACTTTAAATTAGATGGTTATTATCAGCCAGGGAGATAAAGTGAAGAGCAATAAAGAGAAGGAACAAAGCAGGAAGACAATTTACAAATCAGAATTATTTAATGCTTATGCTCAGTACAGAAAACTGTGCACATACAGGTCCTCCCCAGCTTACGAACACCCAACTTATGTACAGCCCGTACTTACAAATGAGCGTTTGGGAGACCGGTGAGATGGATTTGCCGGCTGCTGCGGGGCTGCAGGCATCTTCTGCCTTGTGGGAACTCAGTTTCTGGCCACATTTCTGACTTGCGAACTGCTTGGGTAATGAACAGTTCTAAGGAATGGAACCCTTTTGTAACCTGGGGATGACCTGTACACTAAACACAGTAAACCAAAGCCCACTGTAGGCTACCTTTGTCTTTCTACACTCTTTCCATATCTTCCTTAAAGCCAATCTTTCTATGCATGCTTCAGTCATCTCTACTCATTCTTCTGATACTGGCCATGTTACTATTTGGGACATTTACTATATTTCTGACATCATGTCAATGTAAATTACTGCTGTTAAGTACTAAAATAACAGCCAAATGAAATGAAAATATGGAAGGCCAAAAACAACCTAGCAAATTGTTACAGAGGAAAGCATTCTAGTAGATGAGATCGCCCAGGAAAAGGAGCAAGGCTTATCAGAAACAAGATAGACTTAAGAGTCTGGTGCTGACAATATTCTACTAAAGAAATACAAGCCCAAACTTTATTTAATAAACCTGATTAGGTCAATTAATCATTATATTTATCAGAACTTCTTGTAGATTTCTGCATAAGGCCATAAGATATAGGAGCAGAATTAGGCCATTCGGCCCATTGAGTCCACTCCACCATTCGATCATAGCTGATTTTTTTTAACCCCATTCTGCCCGTAACCCTGAACTCCCTTAATCATCAAGAACCTATTAATCTCTGCCTTAAATACACGCAATGATGGCCTCCACA
Source organism: Pristis pectinata (assembly GCF_009764475.1). NCBI lineage: Eukaryota > Metazoa > Chordata > Chondrichthyes > Rhinopristiformes > Pristidae > Pristis > Pristis pectinata. The sequence goes on along the minus strand of NC_067414.1, from coordinate 25,800,321 downwards.
GCCCTCTGTGGCAACAAATTTCACAGATTGATCACCCTCTGGCTGAAGAAATTCCTCCTCACCTCAGTTATAAAGGGACGTCCCTTTATTCTGAGGCTGTGCCCTCGAATCCTAGACTCTCCAACTATTGGAAACATCCTCTCCACGTTCACTTTATCCAGGTCTTTCAGTATCCGGTAGGTTTCAATGAGATCCCCCCTCATCCTTTTGAACTGTACCTAGTACAAGCCCAGAGACATCAAACACTCCTCATATGTTAAGCCTTTCATTCCTTGGATCATTCTTGTAAATATCCTCTGGACCCTCTCCAGAGCCAGCAAATCCTTCTTTGGATATGGGGCCCAAAATTGCTCACAATATTCCAAATGCAGTCTGACCAATGCCTTATAAAGCCTCACCAGTACATCCTGATGCATTCATTAATTTTAGTGTGGATGCACTAAACTGAAACAAATGTTCACTTTTGGAACATGAATGGCAAAGTAATCAATGCACTCACAGATGGCTGTTTGAATGTTTCTTTCAGTCCTGAATGAGTAATATTCCTCTTTTGTACTATTTATTTATTTTTGTAACTTATAGCAATTTTTATGTCTTGCATTGTACTGCTGCCGCAAAACAACAAATTTCACGACATATGTCAGTGAAAATAAACCTGATTCTGATTCTGAGTAGTTTCAATGAATCTTACATTATTATATTTAGGGAGGTGTGCAGAAGGCCAGAAAATTTACATTGGGACACTTGTATACCCCATTTATTCATTACAGTAACATATGCGCGCACACCCACATACACACACACGAGACACTAATGAATAAGTAGAATAACAGAAATAATTAATGACTAAATAAGAATATCCGAGGGAAATGGAAACAGAGTTACTGAAATAAAGAGCAAAATAGTACTGAGAAGGTGGCAATTAAGAGGATAACAACGGCATTTAACGGGCTTTGGAAAAGAGGATAAAATTTTATTGCATATTAGAGTTGAGCAGAGTCTGAGAAAAATAAACTTTAGATAGACTATTTAGATAGACTATCATGGAGGGCAGAGGTGAATTGGGACTTCATTTGGAATTCTCTGAGAAGATGTTGAATCAATGCCATTTGTAGGATCTTGGGAAAACCATTCAAGTCTTAAAACTACTCAGAACGACAAATTTTCAGAAGTTGATAGTTTCCTGTGCTTTACAAAATTTTCTGTTTCTATTTCACATTGACAATATTCAGTGTTTTCCTTTCAATCCCTGTCTTAACATTCAGGAGACCGCAATGAAAAAAAAAGTATTGACATATTAAGTCAAACTTTACTGGAGCAGGCCAACCTGCTCTGGATGAGGAGACCTTATCTTGCTGATCCATAGCACGCAGCCTTCATCAGCAAGGTATGAGTAGCAACAGGACCCCCAATAGCACAATAAGGCAACTTTACAACCAGTGAAGCCCCCAACCTTGCTTTGCTGTCTGTAAAACCTGCCATTTAATAGTTTTTGAATGAGCCTGACACTAAGAGACTTTAAAAATCTATTAAAACTGAATAATTATAGAATAATAATTTTGTTTCAACACATATTTAACTTGAAACACTTAAGAATAATTAAATACATTAAAGCAAACTAAAATAATTTAAAATAAAAGGAAGTTTCCTTTCCTCTTTGCCTCATATCCACTGCCCTAAACTCTCAGTGAAATCAGTGGGATCTTGGACTCTGAACCATTGGATAGGTGATTTCCCCATTCTGGGGATACAGGGGAATCTCTGCAAGATGGAGCTCTGCCACCAGAGTCCATTGGGTGTTCGGTTGTGGAGGGAACTGAGAGATTTATCATTCTGGATCTGTCAGGAAGGACAGGACTTACACATCTGATCTTGAATACATCAAGTTCCCAGACTTTCTTCCATTTATTCTGGTATAAACTGGTGGGACTATTTGAACTATTGCCTTTTACCAATTTAGCAGCAAGATCTAGGACAACAAATATACTTAATAATTAGTGGTCTCAAATGTGTGTTTAATTTTCAAGGCACGTGGCAAATCTCAAACATGGTGTACAACTATATTTCTGGTACAACTGATGTAAGATTATCTTTAGTTTTACATAATTGATTGCTATGTGAAGTGCCATTAATTTGGTTAACTAAATATTCTGCATTAATAAAACTAAAACTGCTTCTCACAAATCAAAATGTGTACCATTCCTGGACAATTGTACTGACTAGAAAACGAAAAAAAAAGCAGTCTATGAAAATATAATATACTGGTTAACATATAAAGCCAAAAGTATTTTATAAATGTAGAAGTAATGATTGGATCATTAAAGGAAGCATGGGACCGATTAGGGACTAAAAGACTTTCTTATTGAAGCAGACAGTATGGCTGAGGCATCAAATAAGAAACTTGCATTTGTCATCACTAAAGAGGGTGCTACCAATGTCATGGTAAAGCAGAGATAGTCGAGGAATTGGATAAAATAAAAACTGATAAATGTGATGCAACTGTTTCAACAGAATCTAATGTAAGATCAAGAAATAACACCTGATTTTCCATCTGGCACATTGCAGCCCTTGGGCCTTATTGAATTCAAAAATGTAAAGTAACCAGCCTTTCCTATTTGTGCTAGAACTGGCACGATCCAACGTAGGGTCATTCACCTGTGACATTAGTTCAATTTTTTTCTTTCTACAGATGCTAGCAGCAGATAGGTCAGATGGAAAATTGGGTAGATGGAATTTAGTCCTAACAAGAGCAAGGTGATGCAGTTTGGGAAATCAAATAAGGGTAGGAAATTTACAGTAAATGGTAGGGCCCTAAGGAATGATGATGAATAGAGAGACTTCGGGGTACAAATCCATAGGTCCCTGCAAGTGGATAGGGTGATGAAGAAGGTATCAGGCGTGCTCACTTTTATAGGTCAGGACCTAGAATATAAGGGTTGGTACATCATGTTACAATTTTACAAAACACTGATAAGGCTGCCATTGGAGTATTGTGTGTAGTTCTGGAAGGATGTGGTTGTGCTGGAGAGAGTGCAGAGGAGATCACTAGAATATAAAGTTATGAGAGGCACAGATGGGGTTAGAATCTTTTTCCCTCAATAGGGGTGTCAAAAACAAGAGGGCATAGGTTCAAGGTGAGAAGGAGGAGCTTTAAGGGGGATCTGAGGGGAAAGTTATTTAACAAAAAGAGTGGTTGAGACCTGGAATGTATTCCCAGAGGAGATGGTGTAGGTAGTTACAATCACAATTTAAAGAGATATTTAGACAGGCACTTGAATAGTCAAGGCATAGAAAGATATGGATCCAACCTTGGCAAATGGGATTGGTGTAGATGGACAAAATAGTTGGCATTGATGTTGTGGGCTAGTCGTGGGGGTGGGGGTGGGAGTGTTTTTGTGCTGTATTGCTCTACAGTTCCCAGTCAAAATGATAACTTTCTAATTAAGGTTCTTAAAAAAAAGTAGAGATTTGACTGAACTGATTCACCAGTGGCCTCATTCTATGCTTACATACCGGTGTTTTAGGACTATACTACTTAATGCAGATTATGGACCTGAAAATATAGCTAAGTTATTATCTGCCTGGTGGGATCTATCTTGGACGGTGTTGAACTTCTTGAGAGTTGGGCTTGCACTTATCCAGACAAATGGGCAATATTCCATCATACTGCTGGCTTGTTCTTCATAGATGGTGGAAATACTTTGGGATGTCAAGAGTTACATGCCTCTGATCTGCTTTTGTAGCTGCAGTACTTATGTGGCTGGTCCAGTTTCTTGTCAATGGTGACCCCATCTCTCTCCATAAAATTAAAGGTGAGTGAGTTAACATGCATAGAACATAGAACAGTATGGTGCAAGAACAGGCCCTTTGGCCCATGATGCCTGTACCAAACATGATGCCGAATTAAATTAATCCCTTCTGCCTGCACATGATCCATATCCCTCCATTCCCTGCATATTCATGTATCAATCTAAAAGCCTCTTAAATGCCACTACCTTATCTGCTTCCACCACCACCCCTGGCAGCATGTCCTAGGCACCTACTACTCTCTGTGTAAAATTGCTTTGTAAATTCCCTTTAAACATACCCCCTCTCATCTCAAAGCTACACCCTGTAGTATTTGACATTTCTACCCTGGAAAAAGATTCTTTCTATCCTATCTGTGCCTCCTATTATTTTATAAATATCTATCACATCTCCCCTCAACCTCTGATGCTGGCGGCTTGCCAAGGATTGTCAAGGATAGGTGGCTAAACCTTTGTTAGAAATAATAATTGCCGGGTAGTTTTGTGGAGCAAACATTACTTGCTAACATTATCTAGGTCTTGTTGCATGTGTTTGCTGAGGAGCTAGAAATGAAATTGAATATTGTGTAATAATGAATAGACATACCTCTGACCTTATGTCAGAAGGAGATAAGTATGAACAAGCTGAAGATGGTTGGACCTAAAAACACTGTCCTGAGGAGTTCCTGCAGAGATACTATAGCATGGAAATGAACCCTTCGGCCCAACTGGTCCATGCCCACCAAGATTCCCTCTAAGCTAGTCCTATTTGCCCATATTTGGCCCATATCCTTCTCCTTCAGCCCAACTGGTGCATGCCGAAGATTCCCATCTAAGCTAGTCCCATTTGCCTGCGGTTGGCCCACATCCCTCTAAACCTTCTCTATCCGTGGACCTGTCTAAGTAACTTTTAAATGTTGTTAATGTACCTGCTTCAACCACTTCCTTTGGCAGCTCATTCCATATTCTGTGGCTGAACAATCATTACAATATTCATTTGTGTGAGGTACAACTCCAACCAGTGGAATGTATTCCCCTGAATCTTCAATTTTACCGGAGCTCTTTGATGCCACACTCAGTCAAAGGTAGTCATTCTCCTTTTAGGTCTGGAATTCAGCTCTTTGGTCTATGTTGGAATTGAGTGGCCTTGACAATAAACAAAATGGATATTGATGAAAAAGATGTTGTCCTGAGGAACTCCTTTTGTGAGATCTGGGGCTGAATCCATTAGCTGCTGTTGCAGGAAAATGTTTGTTGCTCATGGATGCGATACCAAGAGGCATATTGCCTGTAATGTGTCTCTCTCAAGACTGATAGATCTTAATACTCAAGAGTCAAGAATGACACAATTTGTGTTAAAGGTTTCCAATAAAAAGAAGTTTGGATCTCAAGAACACCAGCAAGCAGTCTTTTACGTGCAAGGACAAGAAAGTTGACAGCTGAATCACCTGGAGTTAACCTTGTGTACAGAATAGTGTTCACTGTTAGTTTATTTTAGTTTATTGTCATATACACCAGGGTGCAATGAAATTCCTTGCTTGTGTGAAGCTCACAGAGTAAATAATAAATACAAGAACAAATACAGCGATGAGTGCAGAACAGCAGAATGTTGCAAAGATTGTAGGGTAATCTGAAGTAGTGCAAAAAGAAATGCTAAAGTAACAATAATGGAATAACTGAGGGAGGTAGAATTATGAGTCTGAGAATGCAGCAGCACCACTGGGAAAAGGATGTGAAAGGGGTGATTGGTTCAGAAGCCTCATAGCAGTGGGGAAGAAACTGTCCTCAAGTCAGCTGCATTAAGATAACTGAATGAGTAAATATGAACGGGACGTGTATGTCCTTGGGAAGCTTCAACCTTAGTGGAAGTTGAGAACAGGTAGAGCAGGATCACTTAAACGTGGTAAGAATATTTCCCCATCCATTTTTTTTCCAGGCTTGGTTGAAAACTATCACCTGCTTGGATTTCAGGAAGACATTTAAAACTGAAGCACATTGAGTGTTTTATTTTGGAAATGTTCAACACAATTGTTATTCTTGACTCCAATTGTTAAAATCTACATTGAATATAGAACAGAGTGGTAGGTGCCAGGAGCGCACTGCCAGGGGAGGTGGTGGAAACAGATAGAAGAGATTTATTTATTAGGGGCATGTACATCAAAACACAGAGTGAAATGTGTCTTTTTGCGTTACTGAGAATATGCTGGGGACAGCCCGCAAGTGTCGCCACTCTTCCGGTGCCAACATCGCATTCCCACAACTTCTAACCTGTATGTCTTTTTTGGAATGTGGGAGGAAACCGGAGTATCTAGAGGAAACCCATGCAGACATGGGGAGAATGTACAAACTCCTTACAGACAGCGGCTGGAATTGAACCCAGGTTGCGGGCGCTGTAATAGCATTATGCTAACCGATCCACTACCGTGATAGCAAATTTATGAGGCATCAGACAGGCACATGAACAGGCACTGAATGGAGGGATATAGACCATGCACAGGCAGGTGGGATTAGTTTAAATTGGTAGCATGGTCAGCACAGACATTGTGGGCCGAAGGGCCTGTTCCTGTGCTGTACTGCTTTATATCTACAAATCATACCAAAGTTAGCGAGGTGGCAAATGATGAATATATACAAGTCTAAAATGAAAAGAACCTTTGACAAGCTCAGCAGGTGGAAAAATGGCAAAATCAATTTAATATGTAAAATAAGGATGTCAGATTTGACAGGAAAAAGATTGATAAAGAATACGTTAAATGGAAATGTAATTAAGGTATTGAATCAGGAGGGAGATCTTTGGGTTTTTGTAGATAGGTCAGCAAGTCCTTCACCAGAATTTATCCCAGGCTGTGCAAAATAGAGTGCTGGGATGAATACCAAGGAATATTAATAAATACCAGCAACAGAGGTTATTTTAGAGCTGTGTTTGTCCTGGGTGGGACCAAATAGTCCCAACCTCTTTGATTGTTACTGGGAATAGTATAACTAGTAGGTAGTCAAGCTCCATGGAGAATGAGTTTGATGAATGGAGAATTTCAGTGTAGTGAGAAGAGGTGTTATTCTGGTTTCTGTTTAATGACACAATAAATAGAGGCATGAGTGTGCACCTCAGTGCTGTGGAATGCACACCCAGTGTTGCTGGGACCACCAGGACCCTTGAGGGTACACAGTTAATAGCATTCATGTATAGGGGGATCTTGGGGTCGAAATCCATAGCTCCCTAAAAGTGGCTGTACTGTTTGATAGGGTGGTAAAGAAGGCGTATGGCATGCTTGCCTTTATTTGTCGAGTTCAAGAATCAGGATGTTGCAGCTTTATAAAACTCTGGTTAGGCCGCATCTGGAGTATTACATTCAGTTCTGGTTGCCCCATTATAGGAAGTAGTGGAGGCTTTGGAGAGGGTGCTGAAGAGGTTTACCAGGATGCTGCCTGGGTTAGAGGGCAGGTGCTATAAAGAGAGATTAGACAAACTTGGGTTTGTTTTCTCTGGAGTGGCAGAGGCTGAGGGGAGACCTGGTAGTAGTTTAAAAGATTATGAGGCATAGATAGAATAGACAGCTGGGATCTTTCTCCTCACGGTCCAAATGTCTATTAGAGGGTATGCATTTAAGGTGAGAGGGGCAAGTTTTTTTTTACAGAGAATGGTGGGTGCCTGGAATGTGCTGCCAAGGGTAGTAGTGGAGGCAAATATGATAGAGGCATTTAAGAGACTCTTGGATAGGCACATGAATATGCAGAGAATGGACAAATACGGACCTTGTGTAGGCAGAAGGGATTATTTAGTTAGGCATTTAGTTACTAGTTTAATTAGTTCAGCACAACATCATGGGCTGAAGGGCCTGTTCCTGTGCTGTGCTGTTTTATGTTCCTGTGCTGAACTGTTCTATGTTCCCAAATCCTGGACTCGCACAAAAGCAGGAAGTGTCGTCATCTGGAGGAGCTCAAGGTCTAGGCTTTGGAACTTGTTTAAACTCAGAACTGGTAGCTCAGTCTTCCAAAGTTTTCTGATGAGATAGTGAAGGAGATAAAATAAAGTGTGATAATGTTGGTTGAAGAAACAGATCACAGCTCTAAGAAGGCATGATGTGTTCGAAATATCATCAAATGAGGGTGTATGGGTTGAATTAAGGCAGTGGTTTTCAACCTTTTTCATGCTGCGGCCCCCCAGAACATGTCCTTGTTAGATGGCAGACCCCCAAAGCCCACAAAATCAAACAATCGATAATTCATGCATACAACACTTAAATTACTGCACATAGGCCCTATTGAAATAGTGACTATTACAATCACCAATAATTACCAGCGGTGTCTTTCAGTGTTCAGTTCAATGTGAAGGTTGTGCCTGTTTTGCACTGCAGAATTTGTCTAAACGTGGTGGTATGTACAACAAACATACGCGTATGTCATCCTCAATATTCAGTCTTGATCTGTATTTGGTTTTCATGGCAGTGACGGCAGAAAATGCTATTTCGCACAAGGGGTTGCAAATGGTAACAGAACATTGACAGCTTTGCCGGATACTCCTGGGAACATGCTATCCAGAACGACAACAGTGACATTCAGTTGAACTGCAAGCGCAAAGTCTTGTCAGATGACAGTTCAGCCAATTCTTCTTGTTCACGTCCCGTTAAATCAGTAAGCATGCATTCAAACGGATTTCAAATCCAATCAAACATGCTTGTGTCATCGTCTCCAAAATACTCATGGAAATAATGTGACAGCTGTTGAATATGGTTCAAAATGGTGCTCGCAATGGCCTCTGTCTTAGTCTCGTTCACTGTCAAAAAGTCAGCCAGCAACGGAAGCATATCATAGGCGCCTTGCTCGCATCTTCCCTTCCAGATACGGAGTTTTTTCTGGAAAGCATTGATTTTGTCATGTGTTTTCAGAACATTTGAGCCAGGTCCTGTGCCAATGATCCGTTATGCTCATTTAGAAAAATGAGTTCCTCTCGCAATTCATATACACATTGCACAACGTGGCCTCGTGACAGCCATCTGACTTCTGTATGTAGCAACAAATGCTTATGCTCAGTTTCCATTTCATGGCATATGTTTTCAAACAAATGATGATTGAGTGGCCTGGTTTTGATAAAGTTAACGACTTTAATGCACGTGGAAAACACATACGCAGGATTTTCATCCCTATCCTTTGCAGCCAAAGTCTCACGGTGAATCATGCAGTGGCTTGCTGCTACACGTGGAGCTACTTCTTTCACTCGTGTGACTAGACCCGACTTCCTTTCCGTCATTGCGGCAGCACCATCCGTGCATACTCCAATACACTGTGTCCACGCCAATGCCGATTGCACAAAAAAAGTGTCAAGCACACGGAAAAGTTCTTCACCATTTGTACGCCCTGGGAGCGCGTTGCAAAACAAAGTCTTCCAAAGCCTCTCCTTCCCAGCAATGTCGAACATAAACCAACAACTGCACAGCACTGGCAACATCAGTACTTTCATCGAGCTGAATCGCAAATCTAACTTGCTGAAGACGTGCTATCAGCTGGCTCTGTATATCTTCCGCCATATCGCCAATTCTTCTGCTTACTGTGTTATCAGACAGTGGAATGGCTTTCAGTTTTTGACTGGATTCTTTTCCCAGTACAACTTCGCACATATCTACTGCTGCAGGCAGTATAAGCTCTTCTCCAATTGTGTGAGGCTTTCTGGAATGTGCTATTTGTAATGCTACCAACTATGATGCGCGAAGAGCCTTCTCATTTACAGTGGCACAGGCTGTCATTTTGCCTTTCTGCTTGAGGTACAGCTCCTTTTGCTGCTCAAAATATTCCTTAGGCTTACTGGCAACATCTGGATGCATTGTTGTTAAATGGCGCTTCAATTTCCCTGGTTTCATTGCATCATTGGGCAGTGTTTGCAAACACACAACACAGAGAGGTTGGTCCGCATTTGTCCCCACTGCAATGAAGCCATATGAAATGTATTCTGGATTGTACTTGCATTGTTTTCTCTTTCGGTCACCCTTATCCCCTTCGTCATCAGAATCTTCCGGTTTCTGGTCAGCTTTTCTCTTCAGAAATTTCTCCATACTCAGCAATACACGCTGGACAGTTTAATTACTATTACTGATAAACAAAATTATCAAAACTAATTTAACTACATGCTTGCGCACTTTTCGTTTAACAGTGATGTCACTGTGGCGTAAATGCACGGTAAGTAAGCAATATTATTAAGGCACACCAACAACGTCACTCAGTCTTGCTAACACTACAGTGCACAACAGAATAGTAGTTAGTAGTGAACACTACTGACTACTATGACTACACAAATCGAATATTAAGCGGCAGCTTACCAGAAGGGAACACCGTCTAAGTCTCTAAGATTGTCGCCTATAACAGATAGAATAGATATGGCCGATTTTCTGAATAGTGGAAAACCGGAGCAAGCAAGTAAGCTACGTCTTTGTAACAGGTCGCTGTTTCCATTATTTTCTTGGCTTGCTCGCGGACCCCCTGGCAACCCGCCGCAGACCCCCAGGGGTCCGCGGACCACAGGTTGAAAACCTCTGAATTAAGGAACTCGAAATGGCAATCACACTGTTGGCAGTATATTATAGATCTCTGAACAGTCCAAGGGAGATAGAAACCAAGTTTGTAAGCAACGTTCGACAAGTGCAGAAAAAGGGCAACAATAGCGGGAGGTCAATTCTGGCTTTAGTTTCAGGGAATGAAACTGGCACGTGGCTGGAGTATAAGTGGGAAAGCAGTTTTATCACAGTGGTTCGTAATTCAGTTAGATTTGGCATAGTTACGGAAAAAGACAAAGATGAAATAGGAGATAAGGCCAATTTTATAAGTCCAAGAAGTGTTTCAGCAAAAGAGGATTGGAAATAGCTACTTGACAGTAAGAGCAATATGAAGCATTTGAGAGGAGATTCCACAGGTTCCGAGTCAACAGGTTCCCACAATGAAAAAAGGGAGACTGCCATACCTAGAGGTCCCTAGCTGATAAAGTTCATTGAGACTAGCATAATGCAAAAAAAGGCATGTTTATATCAGATGCTAGTAAGTACATTCTGCAAAAAGCCTGGAAGAGTAAAGAGCATAGGAAGTAAAAATGAAATCAGGAAAGCAAAGAGAGGATGTGAAAAAATATTTGCATGTATGTCAAAGGAAATCCAAAGATGCTTAATTAGTACCTAAAAGCAAGAGGAAGGAGCGAAGCCTATTAGGGACCAAAAAGTTAACCAATGCACAGAAGTGGAGGATGTGGGTAATATTCTTGATCAAAATTTTGGGACTGTCTTCACAATAGGGGACCAGGAGCAGTGGGGGGTGGTAAATGATCCCAATGTTGAAGTTCAGGAACATGATTGTGAAATAGTGAATGGGATAAAGATAATAAAAGAGGAAGTATTAAGGAGTTTAGCAACTTTGAAGATAGATGAGTTAGGCCTGGATGAAATATATCCCAGGCTCATTGAAGAACAAGGGAAGAAATTGCAGAGGCTCTGACTACATTTTTTAAATCCTTCCTCACGATAGAAGTGGCAGAGAATTGGAGGACTGCTAACATTGTTATGTTTAATAAGAGAAAAGATAAAACCAAGTGATAATAGGCCACTTAGCTTAATCGGGGTGGTGAGCAAATTATTGGAATCCATTCTAAGGGCCGGTGTAAACATTCAATTAGAAAAGCAAAAATTAATCAAAGACAATCAGCATGGATTAAGGATGGCAATGTCCAACATTGCCGTGAATCCTTTGAGGGGATAGTGATAGTCAATGGAGGTATTTCAGTTGATGCAGTCTACACTGATATTAGCAAGGCCGTTGATAAAGGCCCTGATGCTTCAAAAGAAATCAAAGGCCATGTAATTCAGGGAAGGGTGGCGCATTGAATCTGAAGCAAAAAAATAAACTGTTGAAGGATCTCAGTACGTCAAGCAGCATTTGTGGAGGACAAGGGAAGGTCAAAGTTTCTGGAATGGATCCTGCATCAGGACAGAGAGTGTGGAGGGAAGATAGCCAGTACATTGAAGTGAGAGGGAGGGGCGAGAGAGGCTGGTAGATGATAGATGGAAGCAGATTGGGGCAGGAATAATGGGCAGACAGAGCAAGGTGGGGGAGGGGATAGGAAAGGTGAACCAAGGGAGAAAAAACCCAGATAGAAGAAAGGCAAGCGGGTGACGGGCTGATGGAACCAAGTGGGGGAGGATGATGAGCCCAGGTAACAAAGGGTGGGTTGGAGGCGGGGAGGATGGAAAAGGTGAACAAAGGGAGACAGGTCCTGGATGGACTGGTGGGAGTGGGAAAGGAACACACAAGGGGTGGGTTATCTGAAATTGGAAAATTCAATGTTCATGCCTTGAACATGAAGTAGGCTACCCACGCACAATGTGAGATGATGACATGCAACCAAAGAGCTCAAGATAGCCATTGTAGTCAGAGCACAGGTGCTCTGCAAAATGGTCACCTAGTTTACGCTTGATCTCACCAATGTAGAGGAGGCCAATTCACAGGCACTGAATGCAATAGATCAGTTGGAGGAGGTGCACATGAATCTCTGCCTCAGCTGAAAGGGCCATTTAGGTCTCTGGATGGTGGTGAGGTGGAGGTGTACGGACAAGTGTTGCACCTCCTATGGTTGCTGGGCAAAGTACCAGGGGACAGGGTGGAATGGGAACAGATATGTAGATAGTGGTCCCTGTGGAAAGCAGAAAGGGGTGGGAAGAGAAGGTTTGACTGGTGGCGGGATCCTACTGGAGCTGGCGGAAGTGGCAAAGGATGATGTGCTAGATATGGAGACTGGTGGGGTGAAAGGTGAAGACCAGGGGAACCCCTCTGTTCTGTCTGGGGAGGTGGGGGTGGTTAAGAGCATACATGTGGGAAATGGAGGAAATGCATGTGAAGGCTCCATCAATTACAGCTGAGGGAAGCCATGTTTCCTGAAGGAGGACATTTCACAAGTCCTAGAGCTGAAAGCTTCATCCTGAGAACAGAGGAACTGAGAAGGGGATGGTATCCTTACAAGATAGGAGGTGTGGTTGAGCTAGCTGTAAGAGTCAATAGGTTTATAGTAGATATTAGTGGATGGTTTCTCTTTTGAGATGGAGACAGAGAGACCCAGAAGAGGAAGTGTCAGAAATAGTCCAGGTCTATTTGAGAGCAGGGAGGAAGTTGGTGGCAAAGGTGATAAGATTGATGAGTTCCGTACAAGTGCAGGAAGCAGCAGCAATGCAGTTGTTGATGTAGCAGAGAGCGTCTTTGGGAGGAGTGCCAGAGTAGGTTTGCAACAAGGATTGTCCATGTAGCCAACAAAATGACAGTTGTAGCTGGGGCCCATGTAAGTGTCCATGGCTACATCCTTGACTTGAGAAAGTGGGAGGAATCGAAAGAGAGGTTGTTCAGGGTAAGAAGAATTGAAAGCGTTCAGGTTCTCTCTCCCTTTCTTCATCTTTTCCATCACTCTGCATCTGGTTCCATCAGCCGATCACCAACATACCAATCTACATGGGTTTTTCCTCCTTTGGTTCACCTTTCCTATCTTCCCTCCCACCTGGCTCCATCTGCCCATCATCCTCCCTCCCCACCACAACTGGTTCCACGTATCACCTACCAGCCTGTGTCTCACAATTCCCCGACTTTTATATATTAGTTACTTTCCCTCTACACTCAGTCCTAATACAAGGTCTAGACCCAAAACGTCCACCATTTCTTTGCCTGCACAGATGCTGCTTGACCCACTGAGTTCCCCCAGTAGTTTATTTTTTGCTTCAGATTCCAGCACCTGCAGTCACTTGTGTCTACAGTGGATCTGAAGTTGGTTGGGTAGCAGGAAGCAAAGAATAATACAGTCAATTGTGTGACTGGAAGGCTACTACCAGTGGGTTTCCACAGGGCTCTGCACTGGGTGCCTTGCTTTTTTAAAATATGTATTTGGTTTAGACTGAAATACAGGGGGCATGATAAAGAGGTTTGCAGATGATACAAAGAGTGGCCATTTGGCTAAGAGTGAGGACCAATGCACATAGAACATAGAAGGAATACACAGATGGTCTGGTCAGTTGGGCAGAAAAATGGCAAAAGGAATTGAAGCCAGAAGACCATGAGGCAATGCATTTGGGAGTGTAAAAAGAAAAAGGAACACATATTAAATGGGACAATATTGATTTGCATAGAGGAATAGAAAGATCATAGAGTGCATTCCATAGATCCTTAACTGGGACAGTTTAATAGCTAAATCATAGATAATAATAGGGGGATTATGCTACAAATGTATACAACACTAGCTAGGTCACAGCTTCAGCAATGCGTAGTCTTCAGCATCATATTCCTGGAAAGATGCAATTACACTGCAGAGAGTGCAATAGAAATTTATGAGGATGTTGCTAGGACTATAAAATTGTAGCTCAGTGAAAAGATGGGATAAACTGGGATTATGTTCTTTGGAACAGAAGAGACTTAATTGAGATATTAAAAAATTACAAGAGGCCTATATAGAGTAAGTAGGAGCTATTTCAAAATCAGGGACACAGATTTAGAATAATTGGTATGAGGATCATAGAGCAAATGAGGAAAGATTTATTTCATTTGAAGGGTGGTAGGGGTTTGGAATATACTGCCCGAAAGGATGATAGAGGCAGAAACCCTCATCATGGTTGAAAAGACCTCGTATGTGCCATGATCTGCAGGGCTACAGAACTTATGCTGGAAGGCAGGATTAGGGAGAGTAGCTCTTTGCTGACATGATAGAACATAGAACAGTACGGCAACAGGAACAGGCCCTTTGCCCCTTGATGTCTGTGCCAAGCATGAGGCCAAAAACTAATCCCTTCTGCCTGCACACATATCATCCATTCCCTGCATATCATGTGTCAAAAGAATCCTTCAGTGTTATAAATTTTCTATGATTCTATGAATTCAGAACACTCTTGATATTAGAACTTGGCCATTTACAAGTGATATCAGGAACTACAATTTTTGCACGAGGAACTGGGTATTTCAAATTCTTTTACTGAAAAGGCTAGGGCAAATTAAACTTTCAAAACCAACAACCTTTGTGGAGCAATAGCATTTACAAAAAGGGTTGGGCCAAAGGGCCTGTTTCTGTATTGTATGACTCTGTGACAAATGTAGAATGACAAATGGTTTACTGGAGTTACAGCAGCGATCATCCATAACCTAACCGAATAGCAGAAAATGCTTAAAGTGCTGGGTTCCCCTGTTGCTTGAAGCCAACTGAAAATAGGCAGGGAATGTGGAATTCAGCTGCACCTTACGTACAAACTATCTACATGTTGTGATTTGATTTACAGAGAAAGCATTGAACCAAAACTAGACAAATACAATTCTACTTTCTCACAGTCAGTGACAACCAGAGGTCGGAGTATCAGGTCAATACAGCATGCTGCTGGGTGAGAGTTAATAAGATCACATACAGCACCTTTTAGGAGCTGGAATGCACTGTCCTTTTGTTATGCACTGGTGACAAGGTACAATTACATCTCCACAGTTTCATTATTTTCCAAGATAAACTGCTAAGATGGTCCAGCGCTTTTGGTTTCTCTCACTCGTGATGTAATTGATTATGGTCTTCCATTTGTCTCCTTTTTCCTCTCTTTATCGCTTCTCGTCACTGAAGACATTGCCATAGATTGTAACTTTCAGATGGCTGAATGGGAAAGCCTATGCTGGTCTCAGAGAAATACAAGTAATTTCACACCTGGACATCCCAAGATTGCTTTACCTGGACTACTACATTATTGAGTGACCAAAAGGCTGCCCTGCTAATGGCACAGCCTAACCATGGAAGGGGGAGGGAGAATGGGATGTGTCATCAATTGACCAAATTAATTCTGTGTCCTGTGTAGTAGCACTCCACAAAAAGTAAACAAACTTTTTTTTTTGGACCTTATTGGCTTGAGCATCAGAAAAGTTGCTTTGAATTTGAATACAGCCCTGTCCCAAAATGCCAGTTGTGTTGTGTAGGACCATACGAGAAAGGGTCACCACTCGCTTTCTCATTACTCCAACCCTCTCATCACTTAATCATCCTTATTCTTCCATCTTATCACAAATCTTCCTTTTTGTCCTTCCTGTCTTTCTTTACTTATCCCTACTTGTTTAAAACCTATTAAATTTCCAACCTTATCCAGTTCTGACAAATGGTCATTGACCTGAAACATTGACTTTGTCTCTTTTCACAGCTGCCGCCTGACCCACTTAGTATTTCTAGCACTTTATCTGCTACATTGTTTCTTTTACTCTTATCATTTTCGTCAGCTCCTGCTGGCACTATTCAGACAGTATTTAGGTCCCATCTGTGTAAATTTCACCCAGCTTCAATTTATGTAGCTCAATGTAGACTAGGGATAAAACTAACAACTTCCTGCACTGCATGGCTCAGCTTACTCAATGGACAAAAATGTTAACAGAAACTGCCTTTAATTGTAAGATAAAGGTATTACTACATTTAGTAGGCTTTGTTAATTGGTAGCAAGTTAAATGGATCAACACCCAAGATGTGTAATAACTGACTTGCTAGTGTACACATATGCCCAACATTTACCAAAGGAGCTATCATATGTATTTGAGTATGAACAAAGGTGACCACAAGTTACAATGTCATTAAAATTAACATGACTTCAGTGACTACACTCCAAAATTACTTTATTGGCTAGAGAATCCTTTCGGTCTCTGAGATGACGACAACCATTTTACAAATCCAAGTTTCTTTTTACATTTAAGTTTGGGATTTGTGACTACACACTCATACATTTAAACTTAGAATTCCAACTTGAAGTACAAATATAACCTTGTAAACTTTTTCTTTAATAAAAAGCACGCAGCTGATTGCGGTGGTCTGAAATGCATTGCCAGAAAAAGTTGGCAGGAGGAGATACACTAGCCAGCTTCAGAAAGGAATTGGCATTAAGAAAATAATCAGGGGCGCAAGTAAAAATGCATGGGAGTGAGATTAATTAGATGGCTCTACCAAAGGGGTGGTACTGGCATGATGGGCCGAATAAACACTTTGTGGTACATCATATGATGATTTCATTGCTGAAGTAACCATATTTGAAAGAGAGTAATGATATGATGGTACACTCCAGTGAAGCTCCAATTTTCTCTAAGCTGCTTTGTGATGAAAAAACATATTGGTGGAAGTAAAAACAAAGTTTTAAAAAGCACACTGATCTTTTTACAAAAATGTCATTGTATACATCACAGTTTAAGCAGGATATGTTCTCAAATGCGCAAACAAAATCATGCATGTTCTTTGAACTTGCATAAACTGATATATGCTTTTTAGATTCACTGTTTTATTGTAACTTAGTCCATTGCAAACCCTGCATGTGCTGCATGTAAAAGACAGTCATGCACAAGTTACATTCAAAAATGTGCATGGTAATTTGTGAGATTTAAGCACCAGATGTATGGCAGCCGAAAAAAGCTAAAGTGAGGTTATTTTTTTTTCAGTAAATCATTAGGGGAACAGATGTTAGGGGATTAAAGACATGCAGGTGATTACAATATTTCACAGTATATTCTTTAAGGACAGAATCAAATGCTTTCCAATGAGCCTTGCCAGCATAATTAGAGGGGATCACCTCTGGCTACTTTGAATAAGGTACTCCTTAGGGCACTTATAGCTGAGGAGGATCAGCTGGATAAAAGCACTTAATATTGAAAAAACAATGTTAATGTTGCACTTGAATACAGAAACACTTACAAATAACTTAATTACAAATCACATTCAGCAGATTTCTTTCACCCAAGATTTCACAAATACATTTTTCTGTCAAGGCAGGAAGTCCAGTGATATGGAGATTGTTAGCATCTCCCACAAAGCAGCAGCTTTGCAAGGCTGCATTTGCAAACGTGTTTTTCAAAGCAAAGTGCAGGCCACAGCAAAGCACAGAGATATCTAATCTTTTAGAACTGAAGATGGATAATTTGTGCAGTGGCATCTCCTTCCACTGCTTACACAGAGCTTCTATGTATTCCTGATGCAAAGACTTGAGATTTTTAATACCATCCCAAATGTTGCTTCTCCATTTTGAGAGCCATGAATCAAAGAATCTCAGAAATCAGTGGGGATGTCACATTTCTTCAAGGAAGCCTTGAGCACATCCTCTTCTCACTCTTCCCATGTCAGAGTTTGAAAAACATTATCAGCTTCAGGAGGCTGGTGTTGGGATGCAAACATAGTGGACTGAGTGCAACCAGGGCTATGGAAGCTGATCTGGAAGAGGACACTGTAACTTGCTTAACCATCGCCGGAAATTTGGAGAATTTTGCGGAGACAGCATTGGGATGTCTCAGAATGTCTGCAGTAGGTAGTTCAAGTCTAGTTTCAAAGCATATAGGAACACAGGGATTACTGCTCAATAGACCAGCAATTTTGCTCAGGTCTGAGGTCTTGATCTTCAGTACTCTTTTACTCAATGGACCAAAGGCTGTACAAGTGCATTGAAGGCAAGGATGAATTTCATCATCGATGACTGCCTTTGCTAAGAACTTTCTCCCGAGATAGGAAAAGAGGTTCATGCAGATGTTGAGTACAAGGCTCAGCCTCTTGTAAGCTTTAGTGAATGAGTTGACGATGGCTTGAAGCTTGTCCTGTGAGTGTGCGCAAATGCAAGCTTAATCACTTAGAATGGGATGACCCTGGCTCTGGAGAGTAGTCACTATAGGTTGACCAGTTTCCCATTAGTTCTGAAGATTAGCATGGGAAGTTTGTTGAAGGGGAGGTTCTACATTGCAGTGAGAAAGATTGGGAAAATGCTGGGGCAATGACACACTCTTGTTTGACACTGGCCTTTACCGAGATTGGTTTTGTATTGACCCATTGGTCAGCATCATGGATTGTATGTCATCGTGAAGCAAACACAAGATGGAATTTCTGTGGGTAGCTGAATTTAAGGATTCCCTCCCAATTGATGGAGGAAGGGTTGAAAAAGACCCTGTGACTAGCTTGGTGAAAATCACGTCTATTTGTGCCTCTAAATGGATGGAATCTACACTGCAATTTAGGGAGCAGCTCTTCAACCACTGGGAGAAAGTAGAACCCCGGTGATTACTTTCTCTGTGGCAGACAGAAGAGAGACCCCACAGTAATTACTGCAGTCAAACTTGTTTCTTTTCTCAAATATAGTTACAATTGCAGTGTGTCTGTAGTTACATGGAATATCCTCATCTTCTCCAATGGGAATGAAGAGATTGCAAATTTGTGTCTGAAGCTCATCACTGCAGTGTTTTAGGACTTCAGTGGAAATATTCTCTGCTCTAGAGGCCCATTTTTTTTGAAGTTGGATATGACCTCTTCAACTGCATGTCAGTCAGGAGTGGTGGCAAAGCTGCATTGAATATGTTGCTGTGGGACAGAGTCAATGGCACTCAAGTCATGGACAGAGTTGCTGATGAGGATGTCTATGAAGTGCTCCTTCCAGCAGGCATTGGCTGCTTCTCTCAGATGTTTTGGGGGCATGGTGATGGAGAAAGTAAAATCATATTAGGTGGTGGTCAGTCTTACACTCATTAGTATCTGTCACAGTGGGAGTGAAGTGGACACCTGTGGTCCCTTCCTCAGATGATGATACAATCTAACAGGTGCCGGTGCCTGGAACAGGATTGTTCGTTATGACAAGGCCATGCATTTTGTCAAGAGGATACCATTGGAGTTGGTCTTCCCTACTTCTTCCTTGCTGATCATGTCTTGCTCGAGGGTCATGCCCCTTCCCACTCTGGTACTGTAGTTGTAAAGGACCACCAGTCTGTCTTCATTTGGGATGCAAATCAGGATAATTTCAAGGTCAGAATAGAAATCCTCAGTGCCTTCCCCTGAACCCTCCAGGATTGGGCTGCATGCACTGATCATTGTAACTTTTTGGTTCCCAAATGGACTGAGCTGAAGTGATAAGGCATTCACTTATTCCACAGGGAGTTGCAGAGATGCCGGACTAGCTCATTCTCACTGGCAAAGCGTGTTCCTCTTCTGGTTTGCCCAACCAGAAGAATGTGTACCCAGTGCATTGTTCTTTAAATTGGCCATCTCTTGCCCACTGTGTTTCAGTCAGTGTGGTGACGTCAATATCAAAGCGTCCGAGTTCCCTAGCTACAATTGTGCGGCGGTGGTCAGGTTTGCAGCTGTTGGATCATCCATGAAATCCTGACACTCCAGATCTTGAGCATCCATAATGTGGAATGCAAGTTGCATGTACCAATTTTATCAGCTCCCGCCACACAACTAACCACGTTCCCGGACCTCAGCTCTGGCCACTCAACTAACCGCAGTCTTGACCCCAGCTCCGGCCATACAACTAACCATGTTCTTGACCCCTGACTCTGGCTGCACACTTAACCACATCTCCATGCCTGGCTTTAGCCACACACCTCAACTATGGCATATGGCACAACCAAGAATGCTGTTATGCTTACATCAGCCTTGCTCTTGAGTTTATAACATTTATCTCTTCCATATGAATTTCTGGTGGACTGATCAATAATAATGGCAAAAGAACATTTGATTCTCTGCCTTTTGATTGTGTGGCTATGTTTACACAACAGATAAATACTCTTAAGGTGCAATGGTTATATCTGAAAGCCCGAAAGCTTTTCCTTAATAATATGTAATTAATCCAACAAATCACTGCAAATACAGGTCTCTCACTTTCTACCCCTCATCCTCTTCTTTCAAAACAAAACAACACCAACTTACCCAATATTCTCTTATAGCTATTATTTTAGTCCCGGCAATATCCTTGGAAATCTCCTCTGAATCCTCCTCAATTCCATCACATTGTTCCTTGAATGTGGTGACTAGAATGGTACATGGTACCCAAACTGTGGCCTAGCCAGTGTGGCAGACAATTCCAGCATCCCTGGTCTTATATTTTATGCCTTTTTACCCATCTTATTAACCTGTCCTGTTACTTATAGGGATCAATGGAAATGTATTCCAAGGATCCTTTGTTCTTTCACACACTTAATATCCTCCCATGTAATGTGCACTCCCTTGCCTTTTTGCATTTCAACTGTATTACCTTACACTTTTTGAGATTAAATTCCATTTACCATTTTTCTGCCCAATTAACCATGCCATCTTTTTCTTCTATCAGTCAAAGGGTTTGTTCCTCACTGTTAACCACACCGTCAGTTTTTCTATCACCTACAAATTTCTTTATCACCCATCTGGATTTCGGTCCAAATCAGTTATATATATTACAAAAAGCAAGGTATTGAGTACTGAGCTTTATGGAACCCCACTGGCAGCTGCCTTCCAGTCACAAAAACATCAACCATTACCTTTTACTTCTTGTGAATGAGCTCATGTCACATCCCACTTGCTCCTCTCCCTTGGATACCATGGTCTTTTACGTTTTGACAAGCTTGCCATGTGGGATCCTGTGAAAAGCCTTGCTAAAATCTATTTTGTCTATATCATATACACCACCCTCATCAACCCTCCTTGTTACCTCCCCCCCAAAAATTATTTCAGTTTAGTCAGAGAGGACTTCCATTAAAAATCCACGTTGACTATTCCTGATTAATGTTTGCCTTTCTAAATGAAGCTTTATATTGCCCCTTGAGATCGATTCCAAAGGTGTAGCCACTGAAGTTAAAGAGGCTGGCAAATACTCAGATTATCTTGTCCTCCCTTTTTAAACAATGTTATCAGTCCTCTGGCACCAATTCTGTAGCTAGGGAGTACTGAGCAATTGTAGTTAAAGCCTCTGCAACTTCCTCCCTTGCTTGCTTCTTTGAAGAAGTCTTAAATACATTTCATCCAGGCCTAACTATTCCCTCACTTGCAGTGCTAAACCCCTTCATACTTTCTCCATTGCAAAGCTCATCCCATCCAATATTTCATACACTCTCTGAAATGCAATACCGGCATCACCCCCTTAAAAGAACACAGTTGCAAAGTATTTATTAGGAATATCATCTGCATTCTCCTATGGTTACTTTTTTGGTCCTTAATAGATCCTTAGTTATCCTCTCGCTCTTTATGTACAGATAAAACATCTTTGAATTTTCTTTGACTATGAGCTATTTTGTTCATATCTTTCCTTAGCTTTCTTAATTTCCATTTTAATTCCACTCCTACATACTACATACTTTCTCACATTAAATTTCTTGCCTCATTTTACCCAATAGGCACCTTGCTATCTTGGGACTCTATTCTTGGCAAGCCCATTTATTTTCTTTGTGGGAATATGTTTACTCTGAACCCTCAAAGCTCCTTCTTCAATGCCTCCCATTATTGTCTGGTTTTCCTTCAAGTAGCTGTTTCCAATCCACTTTTGCTAGATCACTTTGACTAGTAAAATTGACTTCACCCCAATTTAAAACCAACTCCAATCTTTGCCCCTGTCCATAACTGTGATAAATTGAATTTTGATCACTATAAACAAATGGCCTTATCATACATTTGCCTAGCTTTGTACTCTAAAACTAAGTTTAGAAGTTACTTCCCTGCACTCCCACTTTGGCTGCTATATACCAGGTAAAAGATTTTTCCAGAGGGAATTTAGCAATTTTGCACTCCCTTTGTTTTTCCACAATATATCCTGTTTAATATTAGGGTAATCGACACATTAACATTGTCTTTGTTTTTCATTTCTCAAAAAAATTGCCCACAACTTTTCTCTATCTTCTTCAGACTATCTGGAAAATATCGCACATCCCCAACAGCGTGACTGCCTCGTGTTTTGAAAACCTTTTAATTATTTATGCGATTTTCCCGGTGCTGGAAAAAAAACAGGATTTATTACTCATCCGTAAATGCCCCTTTAAAAAGAAAGTGCTGCACCTCTTTGATGAACTACTGCAGTCTAACTCAAATAACTTAGGAGGTCAGAAGTCAGCTAGGTACATTAAGGTCTTGGTTGCTTTTGTTTACAAAGGAACTACCCCGTTGCTTTCCAAACACATATGCTTTCCACTTACTACATTTTAGTATTATGCTGCAACTGAATCACATACATTACTGCAATAAAATAGGCTGGTGTATAGAGCATGAAGCTCCTCCAGCAGATTTTCAGACTGGCAGTGATTGAGGGCTGCTGTGTTCACAAAGCTACCAGCTTAGATTTCAACATCTGCGACTAACTGCTAGCTAACCATTCTGTCCACAGGAGTTTCTTGATGCATAATAAGCTGGGGGCTATTTAGTTGGCAAATGTGCAACATAGTTAAGAATGTTGTTTTAACCTCTGTTAGCAATGCTGGCACAGAATGCCAATATTAGAAGTTTCCTCAATGCTTTGACTGTCAACCTCATCAGTGGGTATGGCTAGAGCACTGCTGCTGTACAAGACACCAAGCTAGCTGGTGACTTCAGGGTGCAACTGTCTTTTCTAAACATAAGCAGTAGATAGACTCTGTTAATAAACTAGTTTGCAAAAGTTTAAAGTATTTAAAAAAATTTTCAAAAGGACATACCTACAGATGATGATCTTGCACATTGTCCTCTCGAAGATGGGGGAGTCAACCATAGCGCAGCAGTTATCTTTCTTGCCTTTTGGATCACAAGATGGATTTATGCACCATCCTAATGAACGAAAGGCAAATGGCCAAATCTTGGAGCATTCAGAAGTGATAATCTTCCTATTTGCCTACTGCCCACATCCTTCTAGGCACTGCTACAGGAGACCAAAGCCAAAGGAGGATAATGATCAAGCAATCATGATTAATGCAATGCAACAAGATAGATCAGATCTTCTTGGTGATGGTTGCACACTGAGGAACAATATACCAATGTATGATGCTTATTCAACATCCTACAATTTTTACATTCCAAGTATTGAGACTTCAATTACACTCAGCTGGCTCTGTTGAGCAGTCAACATCATTGACATACTTACTATCAGTCTTCTGAAACAGGCACTCTTTTCCAAGCTCCATTACAGGAAGTAATTGCCAGATGAACAGAGGAAATGATTTCAGGACATTCTCAAACCTCTGTGAAAAAGTGTAACATTCCCAAAGACTTGAAGGAATGCTTGGCATATAGCCATGGAAAATGGAGGAGGAATTGGGTTGGCACTAAGAAGCTCAAATCCCCTTGCCAAGAGCATACAGAAGCCCAGTGAAAAATAGTGAAAGGAGTGCACAACCTCTCATGACTTGCCCATCACGAACCTTCTGCTCTGTGGCAGAGTTTATAGATTGGCCTCATTAGCTACCTACCTCAGCACCCACAGAACTGGAATGGAAGCAAATTACTGTTGTCCCTAAGGATTTGCTCAAAATAATGATTTTCACTGTATTTTCATTTATGCTGGATTTTGTTATGGCTACACTGTACAAAGGCCGACATTCTAAAGAAGCATGCATCTGTTCATAATTAATAGCAAATTAATACTAACAATACAGAAACATTTCCCTTTGACTGTTGAGTAATTTGTAACAATGTGGTCACCTTAAAAGGGAAACATGATCTAAGTCATAGTTATTTGGGCTCTTGGTCCCTGTATTTTATATTCTGACAGCTCTCTATCAAATAGTGCATATAAAATACTACTTTCAATCTGAATTATGCAGAACATATTTTGATTTGTCAGAACAAAACTTAGGTTCACCCTCCTTCCCACAATTTATTCACCAGTCTTGCTTGTTACTTTATTACAAAACTTAATACATAGAAAATCTTTAATATTCTTACATAAATAGTGGCCAAAGCAAAATAAGCCTAAATGATTGAATCAAATGTGGCCTAAACTATGCATTGCTTTATATCAACTATTCTGTCCCTTGACAATAATCGCACCACTTACTTAAGTATATTTCACCAACATTCAATAATGGTGACATTAAAAATGACCAAGTCTTAGTGATCCTTGCTGTATAAACTGTGTTCTCTTTCAAATGCAGAAGGTCACTGTATGGCAAAAGCAACTTTTCAGTAATCCAATAGAATGGTTTATTTTTAATTTTCTTCCTCACACGGCTGCTGCTTGTAACTTTCTCAAGTTACTGGGCAGTCTGAATGCCGCCATCAGTTTCAGTACTACGACTGCATCATACAGAGAATTACAGAACCAAAACGAAAGAGACTATTCAGTTTGCCACCTCATTAGTGGGAGTGCAAAGCTAAATAAGCAGGATTCAGTGAACTAGAATGATAGTTTCTTTAACACACTGCAACACAAGGATACAACTGTTTATGTAAGATGTCAATGCATTCTGAATCCTCCCAGTGGGCTAGGAATAGAAAACTGTAGGCAGAATCTGTTGCTTCTGTCACTGATACCTTTGAGATCTCACTTAATGTAGGACCTAGTTACATCAGGTTAATTTTTTGGCATATGTTGAGCTCAGCTGAAACAATAATAAAGCAATAACAATTGGCTAGTTTCCATAGGTGTAAAGAGGAGTAAACTATGCAAAAACTTGCCAAAGTTCCCACTATTCTAGAAACACTCCTGAATGCCAACTGAGGACACCATCAAAAGCCCAGCAATAGTCATTTGGACAAGATATCAGAGGGCTACAGGTAGCCATACTATAATATTATCCAATGAAAATTTAATCTACATGATTGCATCATTTATATTGATTAATGACTCACCTCATCTTACAATCAGGAGCTCAAACTTCAAGCTAATGTTGCAACATTCTTACCTTAATTTAGTTGTTCTTGAGCTATCACAGGGGGTGCGGGGGGCACTGGTAGCTACGTACAGGACTTTCTTTTACAAGTCTGGAGTTGACAGAAGCTGTCTTCTGAAAAGGCATGGCCCTGATTGTTTCCTTCCTCTGTTATAACTGAAGAAAAGTAATGTTGCTGACATGAATCACATGTATGATACAAAAATAACAAGGCCGAGGTTAGCCTAAATGGAATGATGCTTGTGTAGAAAGACCAAACTGTAATCTTCTATTTTGCAAGCCTCTAACCAGAATTTATAAAAATGCATGTGGCACAACAGTACATTGTTCCTCATTAGTTCTTGAGTTTTATGAAAGCAATTCCTTAGCTTTGCTTAACATGTTCCTGTATGAATGCAAACAAATTTAAAAACTATGCACCACTACTAATGTAAACCCATATCAGACATGTCCATCGCAAAATATCCCTGGCACCAACAAAATAAATTTTTGAATTTTGCTCTCTGAGAATGGTTCAGAAATAGTGAAATTTTAAACAGCAAGTAACAAAATATATGTATTAATTGCATATGTGAATGTTTTAATAATAAAAATGCAAAAAATCAAACATTTTCAGGCTTATTAATAAATTATATTGCTACTAGTACTATTTTCCTCAAAAACAAATTAAGATTTCAAACAAAAAGGTCAATGGAAAATTATTTTTTCCCCAGACTACTTGTGCAGATCAGAATGTAACAATTTAATACAGTATTGCACGGTGCTAATTTTTCATACCAGGTTCATGTAACAGGGAATAAACTACAGCATAATATGGATACTTGTGTAATTTAATTTGAACGTGAGAGTCTTCTTTTGTGGAGAAGGATAACTTTTAACTGGGACTTCTTACCCGCTCCTTTGCAATTCATTACAGTGTAATTCTGTAATTCAATGGCAAGAATGATCTACATCATTTTACTTCCAGTGGTATTACAAGTTGATCAGTTCTGCTAATATTGTTGATGGTAGTAACAATTTAAAAGCCCATTATAAAAAAAAACTGTTAAGCATATTTTAAGAGTGCTAAGCATGCAAATACTGACTGGAATATGTAACACAACTTGTTTGTTTGTAGGGGAAACAACTGTGAAACCAAACAAATACTTAACCATAATAGTATGCAATCCTCATGGTGGTTTATTATACTAATATAGACAATTAATTCTTCTGTAATCTGTCCACTAAAACGGTTACTGACGCAGTAATGGTCAGATAGTGCACTACCGAAAGGTAGTTTTCTTCAAAATTCATGCACCTCAGGAAGTAAGTCAAATCAATGTCATTTATTCAATTAGCAATTACAGTCTAAACACATAGATATCGAGTTATATTAATTTTAAATTTGATTTTACCATCCAAATTATATGTGCACATTTAAAAAAAATCATAAACCTTATCAACTCACAACAAAGAATCACAAGTCAACCTAAAGGTACTTTAATTCCAATATTATAGCACAAAATGAAAACTCAAATAAACATCATGGTTTAAGGTAATTTAGAAGAAACTCATAATGAAATTTCACACTATTTTATATGATGTACAACTAGAACAAGGAACGGACCCACAACTAATTAGTTTTCCACACGGCTTCACAAAAATACATTTAAAAACAAAAGTCGATGCACGTGATTATTTCAAAATCGCTAATAAACATAAAAAAATTAAGGCACAATTAGCAATTTTGTTTCACTTGCAGCAATGAGAAACAACATTTACGCCGTCCACCCATAAACCTTGATTTCACTATCTAAATCGGTCGCTTCAGTTACCAGCACCAAGCAGTTCTGAAGGCCTGCTCGAACCGAAGGAATGGTTTTGTTGCGAGATCATGAATTCCTGTAATTTCCAAAATAAAAATCATCTTTCTTCCCCCTCTCCAGCGTCTTCAAGGGCAACTTTCGGTTTGCCGCGGCCAAAACGAGTTCTTACGTGTTATTACTATTTTTAAAAAAATATATTAAACAAATTGCATATGTGGTAATTAATTGCTATCAAGGGAGAATGGAAGGAAAGGGGCGCCTAGTGTGCAGTGGGTCTGGGGCGGACCGGGCGGCTGAGTGCGCGCTCCGGCCCGGTCTCCGGAGCGCGGGATCCGTGTCTCTCTCTTTCGCTACATTTCCTTCCCTTTCGTCGCTACATTGTTGCTGCGCTCATTCCTGATACTCTGCGTAATGTCACCTCACCCAACCACCCCCAACCCAAACCATGCGTCAGATCCATCCGCCAGCACAAGCTCACAAAAAAATCGACAACCACCACCGCCACAAAAAAAACCCTGGACCTTTTACCCCCCCCCCCCCCCCTTCACCTCCAACGCACACCGGGGATTGAGTGCAAAATGTAATATTTGCAAGTACTGGCGGGGATGGCGTGGATGGTGGGGCAGGGTTTGTGTTTTTTTTCGCTTCATGGTGAACGTTGTCTGCTGGGGACTCTGTTTTTGGTGCGGAAGGAGTCGCTCTGGTGGAGGCGCTTGCTCCTCTCTCTCTATGTGGGTGAATGGAGGAGACTCTTCCTGGAGAGTAAACACTCACGCACAGACTAGCTGATTACATCGGTTCCCTCACCGTTTAACACTAAAAAATCACCCCCAAATATGCCTGCTGATATTAAACAAATCTATGAATTGGAATCTGGTGAGTAAACACATGAAACAGGAAGGATTATGTGGGTTATTTCTAAATTTACATCCACCATCAGGCATCTGATGACTGAACACTGTCTTATTATTTTAATAGAATTGTACTTCCTAATAGCCAGATTTTTGGCATCCGGACCCTGTCAGGAGGCGACTGAGGTGAGTAAATCTACATTTTGGAATTCGGTAATGTTTTGTGGCTGATTTTTCTGTACAATAAACGGCTTTTATGTGCTCTTTCAGGTCCTGATACGCGAAGTGGAGGAGAAGCAGGTAGGCTGCATTCAGCTCGCATTCTAACTCTGCAGAGGACTTATGCTTCTGATTTAAAACTGCATCGTCTTTTAATATTTTAAGAAAAAGATGCTTGGCATGGATTTTGGGGGAATTTTGATGATTGTAACCTGGCTTTTTTTTTCCAGCTGCTGCCGAAAAGAATAGACTGGAAGGGCAAGGAACATCCCAGGACCTACGAAAATTTGGTGAGAGATTCATATCACTGAGAAAACTTTCAGAGAGGAAAAATTGAATCTCCCGCAAAAATTTTACCAGGAAAACCCGATTAGCCCCATCTAAAACAAAGCTTTAGCAAGGAAAAAGAACAGTTAGTAGTAAGTGGGAGATGATTAGGAATTAGTTTGAAATTTTGAGTTAAAATTATGATTACCAGAAAAAATATTTAGTTTTAAGTATAGTGGAAATAAAGATACGTCATGATTATTGTGCAGGAGCAGGGCAGCTTGAGTGACGCGAGCGCTCACTGTGGTGAGAGGGCAGCAGTGAGACGGGAGGCGCTTTGACTCTTTACACTCCTAGCACTAATGCAGCTTGGCAGCGCTGATTGGTCTAAAAGCTTCTCTATTTCATTTATAGATTTGCACACAAACAAATGAAAACAACATTAGATTCTGTAGAAACGAGTGGGTAAACTATTTTATTTCCTTTAAAATTATGAGATTATTGAAGGCGAGACAGGGTGCAAAGTCTGGCGTTTTATTTAAAAGTAATTGCAGGGACATGTTAACTTATGAAGACAAACTGGAATATTGTGTTTGGGGGAATTTTCCATTTTAGAAAATAAAGAACCAAACCAAGATTAAGATCAGATGTGTTGTGTGAAATAGTTTTAGATGAGAAATAGGATGGATAATTTTGTACATTCTACA
This sequence comes from Pristis pectinata, assembly GCF_009764475.1. NCBI lineage: Eukaryota > Metazoa > Chordata > Chondrichthyes > Rhinopristiformes > Pristidae > Pristis > Pristis pectinata. The sequence continues at coordinate 25,771,111 of NC_067414.1, read as the reverse complement.
TCACGATGAAAGACCAATCATTACTAGAGCAAAGGATGGAGGAGCTTGGTGACTTTATCAGAATGTTTGAACTGAATTTTGCAATTAGATTTTTCAAGATGAATATGAATACATTTTTAAAACTAATTTGTAAACAGCCTTTTTTTTGAAATCCCTCAGCATAAAATATTAAAGTAAAAGCTTAACTGTACAGATCTGAACATGGTGAAAAGATGAACAAAGTTTTAATAGGCCCTTAATATAGAATGTTAAGTAGTACAGCTTGACTAATGGGAGTGGGTGGGTAGAAGGAAAGAGGAACAAGAATCAATGTACAGAAAAATGGAAATCTGGCCGCAGAAGTTTGAGCTATTTTGTTGTGGAAAGTCACTGCAGTTCTTCTGCTCACCAAGTTTCAATAGCCATTGGTTTGCTTTCATTTGAAGCGTATAAATGTTTTTATTGCCAGGCATTGAGGTTATTCCAGTTTTTGGAAGACTGTTTCCAGGTATTGCTAATTCAGTAGTAAAAATCTTTAGTATTTTCTTAAAAATATCTGATTCTGATCTTTTGAAGTTCAGTAACCAGTTCCACAGTTACATCTTGTTCAATTGTGGAATGTTTGTTTCATAAATAGCAATTGATTGGAATATTTACAAACATCAGCACAATTATTTATGAAGATATTCACTAGTTAAAAATATTAGGCAAGTCAGATTTTGGAATAAACAAAAGTGTTTATTGAAAATATGTAATATACATAGTAAACAAGATTTTTGTAGCTATGCACCAAGAGCAGACTTGTTAATATCTAACAATTCCTGTTGGTTTTCTCAACAAAATGTTTTTTTAAATATATTTTGCTCCTTGATAAAATTTGGTTTGTAAACAAGACAACTATTTTTAACCAGACCTGTGAGAAGAGCTTGGGCAAACAATTGATGTACAATTGTGTAAGTAGAATACAAACTTTGAGATTCATGGATACTGGTATGCCTGTATGTACCATTGCTACCGTACAGTTATAAGCTACATGTTTCTGATTTTATCTAAATTCAGAGAGGGCCAATTGAAGCAATTTTAGTGATGATTTATTAATTATTCTTTTTTAGAAATTCTGCACTATTTTGGAACCACATATAATTGTACTGAGACGAATGATCAAATTTATGCCAAAAAGGATAATTTGTTAATTTCTCCTTCTGTTCATTTTGTTTTGTCATAGTTCAGAAAATGACACTTTCAGATGTATATGTTTAATGAGATGAAATTTATACATCTTACGAATTGATTATGGTTTCAAAAGAGACTTCAGTTGTATGAGTCTGTCTATTTCAGTGAAATATTAATCTTTCTTATTATTTGATGGTAGGCAATTTTCAGGACGCTAAATGCTTTGAATTTTTCTGTTTTATCAAAAGTAATGTCTGCTAAACTTATTTAAACTGTACCAAGTTGCCTTGGATAATTTTTACAGAATTGTAGTAAAATTGAATGGCATTTTGGAATATCTAGTTAAAGAAGGTGGACCAACCAGCAAATTTACACAGTTGCTAATTATTAATGGTCAGAGGTTTTAATGTGGCCCAATTTTAATATGCATTTTTTTTGCACTTTGCTAATTCTGTTAAATTTTTGTTGCCTTAGATGCAGGAAAATGTATGGAATAATTTATGAAATGTTACTTCTTCACTTGGTTGACTGTTGTATTGCCTTTTTGGGAAACAGAGTTCTAACGTAGCTGCTCCACTTGACTGAAATGTAAACTTCCAAAAGGTTTTTGAATAGGAATTTTTCTTAACATGTTCGGGAAATTTCAAAATATTTCCCCTGCTTTATCTAACTATGAGTCATCAAGCTTCCAAAGGTTTTGGAAGGATTGAAACAAATGACATGGATGGACAAATCAGTTTTCAAAACATCCTATAAAGAATCGGTCCAAAGGACAACCAAAAGCTGTTAGAAATTGTATTTTGGCTCATTTTAGATTAATAATCTCACTTAACTGTTAAAATTTTTCATATTTTTACTGAACTGAAGTGGAAAATTTACACAACCTTTTATTAGGAAAATAGCTTTATTTCCTCCTCATTTGGCTGCCATTCCTACATCATTTTTACTTTGAGTTTGAAATGTGAGAGAAAAGCTTTCCCTCTGGCCATATTTCCATCATTTTCTGAAGTGACATTACAGTTCTCTCTCCAGACTCTCTGAAGGAATCAGATATCAATCTTAAGTTTGTCGTTCTACTATTTTGAACCTGTGACCTCTTGTTCCACTCCCTCAATTTAATTTTAAATATTGTGTTTTTTTTATATTGTAAACTTGTACAGTCACCTCTTGGAAATATCCTTCTAAGGATTTAAACAAAAAAGCTTATCTGACCCTTCCTTGTAATTCAAACCTTTAATGTTAGATATCAGCTTTGCAAGATGAGCAAAAATTTCTTTCTGACATCCTAGCTGGGTGTTCAATTATAAACGTCCTTCAAAGATCAGACTTATCCATGGCCCCTAGGTTTTTATCGTGGCAGTGCCACTGTCTGAGCTTTGCTAATAAATGTGTGGGAAAGGAAATAATTGGAGTTCCCTATTAATTCTTGTGGCACATGGTTGTCTGAGTTTCATCTCTTGTGCAGATGGTTTGTGCATCTTACAACTTTAAATTATGATGGGGGCTTGGTCCCAACTTTTTTTTTATTGAAGTCTTTCTCATTGCTCCAAGGTGCTGCTAAATCAACACATGGTTGTGTCTCATTGTGGCAAGCACATTTCACTTGCTCTTGATTGCCGATAGAAAAGCGTTTTCAGTCAATTTTGTGCCAGTTAACTGACCGCCAGTATATTTTGAGAGTTGACAGCTCCAGATGGCCTACAATATTTTGGAGATCTATCTTCCTGTGCGCATAATTCTTGCAAAATTTAGAAGACTAAGATTTTCAGGATTAATTGATTGAGCATCAGGATGATGTTTAAAAAGATATTTAATTAATCCCAAAAATAGAACTATGTTTTGTATGCAAAGAACACAATATCTTCTATGTAGAGTGGTGATCTAATATTTATTGCAGGAATGAATAAACTGTAATGAGTGCTTTTTAAATCTCATAAAGCTACTGGTGGGGAGATGCATGCTCACAATTTCATTGTCTAGCTTGGGAAATAAATTGCTTTTTTTAAATTTTAAAGCTCATTTTTAGAAAAAAATCCCCCAATATTTGTACATTTTTACGTTTAAAAAAAACAATTCATTTCCGATATTTCATTAGCAGTATATTTTTAGGAAAGCACCTGAGATGTGCTGAGACAGCCAAGTTACAGAACCATTTTGCCTTGGGCTCAGTGCGGAATATGAAAGAATGCACCACAAAAATCATAAAACATTTTCTTAATTGTACCTTAAGGTTCTTTTTAATAAAATCTCAGAATATGCTAAGTAACCTGCACAGGAAATGTTTGGGTAAATGAATTTTAGAATAATTGAAATTTAAGTATAAATGAAGTCTATTTATGCCAGTATGAACTCCCCATTTGGATTTATGTACAATTGTTAATATTTGTCCTCTAAGCTGTTTATCCAGTTCAATTCCTCCTACAATATAATGATTCAATAGCCACTTCAGATGATGTATACTGCATTTTATATTAACATTTAATGTGGGGGAAAATATATTGCTTATCTCCTTTATTTTCAACGCAATGTCCTAATTTGTGCCTTCTGTATTAAGACATGTATTTTTTTTGCTGTTTATTTTCTTAGACTTCGAGTAGTTGTGATCTTATTAAAAGGTATAACAGGCTCAAAGGGCTAAATGGTCTTCTCTGTTCCTATGTGATTATATCTTCTCATTCTTGCTATTGTTCAAGCAAGTCAGTGTCTAAGTGGGTGCAAATGTTGATTTTTTTTCTTAGCAGTTTTATATTATTTGTGTTATTATTGATAGTCTGGAAAAATATATTAGCTGGGTATTTTTAGAATATGCTTTCATGGCTGTAGAAAATCTTATGCCTAAACTTCATGCTGAAATGAAACTTTCCCACTGCCTCTCCCCCAAACTCTGTAAATTATCTGCTAGATTTTGTTGGGGTGCAGTTCTATGGGTGTTGGTCCATATCTGACATAAAATAATTGTTCTTTGTTTTTCCTACTCTGGTCTTGAAGCACAAAAATCAGATTTAGACTCTTTATAGTTGTTTGCAGAAGATCTCTTGCCTTGGGATAGATTTGGGAATTGATTCAGGGATGTCCTGGCCAGAGTAGCCAGTTGATTGCTTCATACATTAAGCTTACTGAGTAGTGGGGTACAGTGAGGCAGTAAATTTGAACTAGATAATTACTGTGGACAGAAACAAAGTGGTAACCATCCAGAGATTGTAGTACTGAACTTATCACATAGTCCTTTTCCTGATTTACACACCATCAGGTTTGATCTGAGCTTTTTGTGTTGGAATCTACTTGTGATGTGAAGATTGAGTGCCCACCCCCACTGCCTGGTTCAGCAGGGGCATGCATGCTCCACCAGTGGTAATTGCTGTAGAGTGACCTAACAAACACTGGTTGGTAGGTTTAGAAGGATCATAGACTGTGGTCCATATAAGCCCCACGATTGCAGCTTCCTGAGATTCTGAAGGGTCCTAACAGGATGGAAGTGGTTCCCACATGGGAGAACTCATAATCAGGAACTCACTGTTTAAAAATAAGGGGATCTCCATTTAAGATGAAGATCAGCTGAATCTTTTTCCTGAGATTTGTGAGTCCTTGGAACTCCTTTCCCTTTAAAGGGTGGTGGAATATTTTTAAGGTAGTATATAGATCCTTGATAAGCAGGATGAAAGGTTACTGGGCTAAGTGGAAATGCAAAGTTGAGTTTATTTCAGCCACAATGTTATTGAATGTTTGTACGCTTCCAAATCTGAAGTTCTTGCTTGGCCCCACAGTGGAACGGCTGAAGTGTCCAATCCCATGATATTGGCGTGTTCCTTGAGACTGATAGTTCTGCATGGCAGATTGTAGAAATTATGCAGATAAGACCAGACCATCAAACACATTAGGCCTCTCGGAGAGTTCAGCTGTAGTCGATTTAATCTTACCACCTACCTGGTTTCCACCCAGCATAAAAAAATCGGCCCCATTCAATAATTTATGGAGCCTGTTGGCTGTTTGTCATTTTATCTATATTTGTAATAGTAGGGAATTTGATCAATCTTGTTTTTATTTAAAGAAAGCTTTGTTGTTATTGCCACTGTAAATAAAACCACACAAAGCTCCACAGTTTTTGCAATTGATCCTTAACAAAGGGAGGCAAGTTAGTGCTGAGCTCTCCAAGTAAAATGTGAAAAAAATTAAGTAATAAGGTGCACTGAAGGTGTGGAAGGGTGGACAAAAAATCTGAAGTATTTGGATTAATATTTCCCAGAATACATAATTTCTGTTTGTTACATATTCCTGAGGAGCAGTAACAGACCTGAGATTTAATACTATGATCACCAGAAATATTTTGGTATTCAAGTTTTATGGAACTGTTTCTGTGATCTTACTGATTTTCTTTTGTTACAAAGAGGATTGATGATAATGGTGATAGCTGCTTTCTTTGAACTGTTAGTCCATTTAACCAAATTTAGAGTGCAGTCTGATGAGCAAGGAAAATATCTTTGCTTGGGTTGCTTCTTGAACTGAGGGAGAGGAGAATGATGCATATGATGTTTTGTATCTATGACTCAGCAGTTCCAAAAAACAAAAGTATGTCATCTGGCTTTTTAACTGTGAAGTAGTGCAAAGTAAATGGAAATTGATCAAGAATAAATAATCCTCTATTGTTTATGAACCCAAGAATTTAATTATTTTTCATGCTTCTTAATTTTTTCTCTGTTTGTTTAAAAAGGTGAAAACACATCGGCACATAGCTCCAGATCACCTCCTTCAGATATGTCAGCGACTTGGACCTCTCCTAGAGAAAGAAATCCCACAGAGTGTCCCAGGAGTTCGTTCATTACTGGGAGCTGGAAGACAGTCTTTGCTTCGAACAAACAAAAGTACAAGGAGTTCATTAGTAAAACAATATCACAATTTTTCTTCCTCATTTCAAAGCAAATTCATACAATGATTCTGAATTTCTTTTTAATTAAAATACAAAGGTTGCAAGCACGTGGTATGGAAAGGATCAGCACTTGCAGCGTTGCATCGTGGAAGACCCCCAGAGCCACCAACCAATTATGGCAGCCCACCTAATATAGGTATGTTTGTGTTGGGTTTGGTAAAGTCAAAAAAAAAACAACTTGTGTTATCGATTCAATGCGTTTTGCATTTTGTCATGCTGATTAGCATGAGGGATGGAAATACCTATAGAAAATGCACAGTTTCCCATCATCACAGGTTATCTTGAAAAGTGAAGTTCTGCTGCAAATGTGTACCTGCTTCTGGAATGAGATACATGACCCTGGAAGAGCTCCACCGATGAACAAATATGAACATCACTGTTTATTTGACTAATTATCTTTATTACTGAGTGAGCTAGCGGTGTAGCGTCTTTTTGTGCTGAATTAGAAGCTTCTGTCACTCAGTAGCTAGTAAGAATTGAGTTAATATTGTCCACATTATAATGTGTACATTAGAACCTTGCGGTTACTGCCTAGGAAAGCCTGTGTACTTTTGATATAATGAGCATGGCATGAGAAAGGATAGTGCAATAGGGATTGAGAATCGGAAGTCTCAAAATGTAATAGGAATAAATTTTTATCGTATGTAAGTACTTAAAGAAGTAGAATATAAGACTAACTGAAATGTGCTTAGGTCCTGGAAATGGTCAAGAATTTTTCTATAATGATTCTTTAGAATTATGCCTGTTCAGTGTTGATTAGTAAAACGAAAGGACAAATTACCCTTGCATGTTTCTAATTGGTGGTTGTAACTAAGTACAATTGTGTTGAATATAATCTGTGATAACAAGATGGGGTATTGATTATTGATAATTGTTGCTGATTCAGCGGAGCTGAGCAGAAAGATAAGAAGTGAGGCTGGGCAAGTGGTTGATGTGTCAGAGTGGGACCATGTTGGGACCAGTAACCATAATTCTGTTAGCCTCAAGATAGTCATGGAAAAAGATGGGACTCATCCTCAAGTCAAAGTCCTAAATTGTGGGAAGGCTAATTTTCATGGAACCAGACAGGAGGTCACAAAAGTTGATTGGGAGAGGTTGTTTACAGGTAAAGGGATGTCTGGCAAGTGGGAGGCTTTAAAAAGAGAGATTGGAAGAGTTTGGGGCCAGCATGTTCCTGTTAGAGTGGCTAGCAAAATTAGGGCACTTTGGTTGACGAGTGATGTTAAGAATCTAGTCAAGATAAAGAAGGAGGCATATGTCAGGTATATGCAGCTGGGGGTCAAGTAAGTCCCTTGAGGAGTACAGGGGATGTAGGAGTATGCTTAAAAAGAAATCAGGAGAGTAGAAAGGGGCCATGAGATATCCCTGGCTGAAACATGAAGGATTCCATAAGTATATTAAGAGAAAAGGGGTAACTAGGGAGACAGTAGATCCTCTTGAGGATCAGCATGGTCATCTATATGTGAAACCACAGGAAAAGGGCGATGTCGTAAATGAATACTTCTTGTCTGTATTTACCGTGGAGAAAGAAGTGGAAGCTGGTGAATTCAGGGGAGGGAACAGTGATGGAGCATTATCACTGTTACCAAGGCGGTAGTATTGGAGGTCTTGAGATGCATAAAGGTGGGGCCTGATCAAGTGTATCCTAGGATGCTATCAGAAGCGAGAGGAAATTGGTGGGGCCTTGCAAGAGATTTTTGTATCTTTGTTAGCCACAGGTGAGGTATTGGAGGACTGGAGGATAGCTGATGTGTGCCTTTATATAAGAAGGGCTGTGGGGATAATCCAGGAAACTACAGAAAAGTTACTGGAAGGGATTCTGAGAGATAAGATATATTTGCATTTAGAAAGGCAAGGACTGGTTAGGGATAGTTAGGCATGGCTTTGTACTTGAGAAATCATGTCTCACAAATTTGAGTTTCTTGAAGAGGTGACCAAAAGGATTGACGAGCAGGGAGGTAGACGTTGTCTGCATGGACTTTAGCAAGGCCTTTGACAAGGTTTTGCACATTAGGCTGGTCCAGAAAGTTAGAACACATGGGATCCAGGGTGAGCTAACAAATTGGATACAAAATTGGCTTGGTAATAGGAGGCAAAGGGTGGTAGTGGAGGATTTTTCAGATCGGAGGCCTGTGACCAGTGTTGTGCCTTGGATCGGTGCTGGGTCCTTTATTGATTGTCATGTATATTAATGACTTGGATGAGAATGTAGGTGATGTGATTGGTAAGTTTACAGATGACACCAACATTGGTGATATAGTGGACAATGAAGAAGGCTGTCTAAGGTTGCAACAGGATTTAGATTAATTGGAAAAGTGGGCAAGGGAATGGCAGATGGAATTTAATTCAGACAAGTGAAAAGTGATTCATTTTGGGAAATTAAATCAGGACAGGACGGGACATACACAATGAATGGAAAGGCCCTGGGGAGTGTTGAACTCAGAGGCCTTGGAGTACAAGTACATAGTTCCCTGAAAACGAACACAGGAAGGCAGTGTGGTGAGGAAAGCATATGGTGAGCAAGGATGTTATCTGGATTAGAGGGCTTGAGTTGTATGGAGACTTTGGATAGGCTAGGTCTGTTTTCTCTGAAGTGAAGGAGGCTGATAGGTGACGTGACAGAGGTATATAAAATTATGAGAAGCATAAACAGGGTAAATAACCAGTGTCTGTTTCTCATGGTAGGGGTGTCTAATACTAGAAGTATAGGTTTAAAGTGAGGGGGAGGTGTTTTAAAAGGGATGTGAAGATTAAATTTTTCACATAGAGGAGTTGGTATCCTGTGTTGTACTGTTCTATGTTCTCTGGAATGAGCTGCCAGAAAAGGTGGTGGAGGCAGGAATAGTAACAACAGTTAAGTCGTCTTGATAGGTACTTGAATGTGCAAGGGCATAGAGTGATATGGGATTAATGCAGGGAAGTGGGATTAGTATAGACAGACACAATGGTTGGCATAGATGCAGTGGGCTGAAGGGCCTGTTTCTATGCTGTACAACTCTGTGACTCCAAATTCATTTGCATGTTGTATAGCTTGTGACTCTCCAGAGAAGCGAGGTGTTTCCCCAGTGACATATGAACAGTTTCCACTCATCATTGGCCACTAAAAACAGATTAACTGGTTATCCATCTCATTTGCTGTTTATAGTTTTGCTGCACCTATTCCTGTGGAAGTCATGCTATTCAGTAACTTGGTATACATGAAGAGCTTCTTACACCCTCTGAAAGAGCGTTTTAGGTGATTTTTCTAGAATAATTTGAGGTTGCTGGAAAAGTACAGTTGTGATTATGGATAACTTGCAGTTTAATAAGGTAGGAAGAAGTCTGTCATATGAATTTCTGAAAAGATAATGGGCCTAGGAATTCTACTGCATTACACAATGTTTATATGTTCAATGCAGTTGCATTTCGATAAAAATTCTTTTGTTAAATTGGGGACTTGTCTTGTGAATTTTGAAGTCCACAGTTTTCCTTGCAGGTTCTTTGTGCACTCAGCGTGCTGTTCTGTGGTTGCACCCTGACATCAATGATGTACAAACGCTTGTGCACATTTGGACATCACTTTTGGTAATTTCATTCATGTGTGTGGGACAGTCCTGCAGCACTTCCTCCAGATTGTGCAGTCTGATGTTGGGAAACAGAATCAGGTTGATAACCCTAGAAATTCTTTTGCACTTGGGAAGATTGTGTCAAATTGTGAGTAAACGTCAGTGCCCCAGCACTGGTGGGATGGACAATAAACAGAAATGCCCTTTATTTATCAATGGACTTTTTTCCTGTTGCTCTTCCATTTTATTCTTGGAATCAATGGTGTCTGGGGTTCAGAGAGGTTAAAGTAGTGACTGTATGGGGTGGAGTTTGGATGGAGTAGGGCTGGGGTGCTGGCTGGGTCAGGGCACCAGGTTGGAAAAGGGGATTGGAGAGTATGAGGGGGAGCAACTCATAAGGATAACTTCTTTTAATTAAGGTGGATTAGCTGCAATTGGTTGTCAGTCGGGACTTAATGGGTTTGGGGCTGCTCAGATTGGTTTTATCTCTGTGTACTTCTCGATGCCTTGGTAAAGCAGCCAGCATAATCAAAGACCCCACCCACCCAGGACATTCTGTCTTCTCCCCTCTCCCATCGGCCAGAAGATACAAAAAGCCTGAAAGCACGTTCCACCAGGCTCAAGGACATTTCCTATCCCATTGTTATTAGACTGTTGAATGGTTCCCTAGTACGATGAGATGAACTCTTGACTTCACAGTCTACCTCGTTATGACCTTGCATCTTATTGTCTACCTACAGTGCACTTGCCCTGTAGCTGTTACACTTCATTCTGTATTATTTTACCTTATACTACCTCAATGCACTGTGTAATGAATTGATCAGTATGAACGGTATGCAAGACAAGTTTTTCACTGTACCTTGGTACAAATTACAATAATAACTTTTGATGAGGCAGGGCTTGCATGTAGTGAAGCAGTGGTTCTACATAGGTTCTGCTATTCAAGGGAAATGAATGCATGATTGAAATCATGGAAGTAATGTTCACATATACAGTGGCATGTAAAAGTTTGGGTACCCCTGATCAAAATTTCTGTTACTGTGAGTAGCTAAGCGTGTAAGCAATGACCTGATTTCAAAAGGCATAAAGTTAAATATGACACATTTCTTTAATATTTTAAGCAAGATTACTTTTATATTTCCATCTTTTACAGTTTCAAAATAACAAAAAAGGAAAAGGGCCTGAAGCAAGAGTTTGGGCACCCTGCATGGTCAGTACTTAGTAACACCCCCTTTGGCAAGTATCACAGCTTGTAAACGCTTTCTGTTGCCAGCTAAGAGTCTTTCAATTCTTGTTTGGGGGATTTTCACCCATTCTTCCTTTGCAAAAGGCTTCTAGTTCTGTGAGATTCTTGGGCTGTCTTGCATGCACTGCTCTTTTGAGGTCTATGCACAGATTTTCGATGATGATTTGGTCGGAGGACAGTGAGGGCCACGGCAAAACCTTCAGCTTGTGCCTCTTGAGGTAGTCCATTGTGGATTTTGAGGTGTGTTTAGGATCGTTATCCTGTTGTAGAAGCCATCCTCTTTTCATCTTCAGCTTTTTTACAGACGGTGTGATGTTTGCTTCCAGAATTTGCTGATATTTAATTGAATTCATTCTTCCCTCTCCCAGTGAAATGTTCCCAGTGCCACTGGCTGCAACACAAGCCCAAAGCATGATCGATCCACCCCCCTGCTTAACAATTGGAGAGGAGTTCTTTTCATGAAATTCTGCACCCTTTTTTCTCCAAACATACCTTTGTTCATTGCGGCCAAGAAGTTCTATTTTAACTTCATCAGTCCACAGGACTTGTTTGCAAAATGCATCAGTCTTGTTTAGACGTTCCTTTGCAAACTTCTGACACTGAATTTTGTGGTGAGGATGCAGGAAAGTTTGGAGAAAAAAGGGTGCAGAATTTCATGAAAATAACACCTCTCCAACTGTTAAGCATGGGGGTGGATCGATCATGCTTTGGGCTTGTGTTGCAGCCAGTGGCATGGGGAGCATTTCACTGGTAGAGGGAAGAATGAATTCAATTAAATACCAGCAAATTCTGGAAGCAAACATCACACCGTCTGTATAAAAAAAAGCTGATGGTGAAAAGAGAATGGCTTCTACAACAGGATAACGATCCTACACACACCTCAAAATCCACAATGGACTATCTCAAGAGGCACAAGCTGAAGGTTTTGCCATGGCCCTCACAGTCCTCTGACCAAAACATCATTGAAAATCTGTGCATAGATCTCAAAAGAGCAGTGCATGCAAGACAACCCAAGAATCTCACAGAACTAGAAGACTTTTGCAAGGAAGAATGGGTGAAAATCCCCCAAACAAGAATTGAAAGACTCTTAGCTGGCAACAGAAAGCGTTTACAAGCTGTGATACTTGCCAAAGGGGGTATTACTAAGTACTGACCATGCAGGGTGCCCAAACTTTTGCTTCAGGCCCTTTTCCTTTTTTGTTATTTTGAAACTGTAAAAGATGGAAATAAAAAAAGTAATCTTGCTTAAAATATTAAAGAAATGTGTCATCTTTAATTTTATGCCTTTTGGAAATCAGGTCATCTTTTACTTGCTTAGCTATTCACTGTAACAGAAATTTTGACCAGGGGTGCCCAAACTTTTGCATGTCACTGTATATTGCATGCCACTGGATACCACAGCGCATATCCAAGTGGTATCCTACACCCTTGAACTGTGTGGCTTATTAGTCAGTTTGAGTAGCCTGTTGACCTTAGTGTGAGTCCAGGGTTACACATGTAATCACACACCAGGTAAGAATGGCAAGACTTAATTCCACAAGTGAGCCAGATGGACTCTGATTGTTTCACGGTGAATATTACTGATCTAAGCTTTCTGTTTATTCCAGATCTATTTAATTAACTGAATTTAAATTCTGCAGGTGCAATGGTGGGACTTGAATTTGTAATTCAGATCATTGGTCTTCAAGCATGTTGGGGATAGGAATGTTGGAATTTGAAAGATTACGCCATTTTTTTGCACAGAAGATATTTTACAGGGTGCTTCATGTCAGATTGACCATGGGTTTCAAGTGAAAAGTTAGATTCAAAATTGATTCAGTGACAGGAATCAGAGGTATTAGTTGACACGTTTTAGTGATTAGAAGCCTGTTTGCAATGAATTCTGCAAGGCTGAGTGGGAGGGTTCTTGTTCTTTGTGGTAAATGTCAATGATCTGAATTTAAATGTAAGAACCATGATTAAGAATGTTGCAGTTGATACAATTATGGGTGTGTTTGATGGTGAGGTGGGATGGACAATAAACGTAGAAGGCTCTTGACTGCAGGAAGTTATCAATGGACTGGTCTGGTGGGTAAATTCAGTCCCGAGAGGTATGCGATAATGCATTTACAAGGGCAAATAAAGCCAAGTAGTACATTTTAAAAGGTAGGATATGAGAGCATGACATGACAGTCTTGTGGTGTGTCTAAAAAGATTAAGGTCTAAGTACAAGTCATGGCATATTGGATATTTTCCTATATTGGCCAAGGCATGAAATATAAGGGCATGGAAGAAGTGGTGGAACGATTTGAGCCCTAGCAAGAGAACTACATAGTTCTTATCACCGTGTAACAGGACAGATGTGAGAGCATCAGAGAGGATACAGAAATTTACAAGGATATTACCCGGGCAGTAGAATTATGTTAATGGGGATAACTTGCCAGTTGGATTGTTTCCTTTGGAACAGAGGAGATCGAGAGTAAAATTAATTGAGGAGTACAGTATTATCAGGGTCAAGATACAGGGGATTCAAGACTTGTTTCCCTCAATGGAGAGGTCAAGATGTAGCGATCATTAGGTTAGATTTTTTGGATATTAAGGGATTGAGGATTATACACTGAGGTAAAAGGGGAGAGCAGGCAGAAGGAGCCAAATTGCTTATTCCTTGCTTCTGATTCTTGTGTTCTTTCTGGAAGTATAGTGAAAATTGGAGCAGGAGTTGAGGGATTTCCTTCTGGTCAGCAATGCTGAGGAACCAATAGCCTGAAAAAGTGTCAGAGGCAGGTATGCTTGTCATATTTTAAAGAGTATTAAATAAGAACTTGATGTGCCATAACCTACAAAGGTGCATTGAGATCTAGAAATTAAGATTAGTCTGAATAGGACTTTAGTGTCCAGCAATGACATGCTGGAACTCCATCTGAGTCATAACTTTCAATGCTTCTACAACATAATGTGAAAAATATTCAAATCCGATGACAGAATAAATTAAGAATCGAAAAAAAAAAGTTGATTTGAGGATTAATCTTGGATTTCTTGGTGAGTCTGAAGGTGTGCTTTTATAATAAATGTCACTAGTGTGCAAGTCCGATCATTTAAATCAATCACAGAGGCTAAACTTCACTAGCACTTTCACACTTCCATTCCTAAAAGGCAGCCGAATGATAAACTAGATGTTGAAAACTGTTTGCTGCAGAATTGACAATGATCAGGTTGTCGAATATGCGTCCTATTTGATCATAAGACTGGTTACAACACAATGGAACTCAATCTTAAACCAATAAAGAAGAGAAACATAATTAATGTTTCAGATTTCATTTGATATTCAGGGTGTATTCAAGAATGCTGTGTGAAATTATAAAGGCTCATTATGCCAATTGAATATCAAAAAGGGAATGGCCCAACTCAATGAAATAATGTACCAAAGTGCTTTTGTATGGCAAGTTAACAGGGCAGGTTGGATTGTTGAAGGGTTGAACACTAGATCAGAAGCCATGATTGGATTCAACTTAAGGCACAAAGAACTGGGCACCAAAGTTGAAGAACAGGATTGGTTAAATTCTAAGCTTAGAGTCAATGTGGTAGAAGTATTCTTATGCCAAAACATTAGGATAAATTACACTCAATGTGATTGTGATTGTTTTCTTAAATTCGTTGGTGATTTTGAATATAAATCAAACATCCAGGCCTTAGTGAGAAGCTAGGATGTTACTGAGATTTTTTTAAAATGTTCTTGATTTGTATTGTCGCATTCACTTGTTCTTTATAATCATCTGGTTCATTTTCTGTAATTTGTCCTCTTTATTGATCCTTGTAGTTCCTTGTAAGGACACCTGATGGAAGTATTTAAAATCATGAAAAGTACAGGCAGGCTAGATGGACAGAAACTGTTCCCTTCCGAATAAGGGTCAAGATCTATGAACATTAGATGAAGATGAATGGTAAAAGAACCAAAATGTGACACAAGCATAATATTTTTTTATTATTACATAGCGAGTGGTTAGCGCTTGGATTGTACCAACTGGGTTAATAGTGGAGGCAAATTCATTTGTTGCATCCTAAGGGGATCTGGCTACGTATCTGAGAGGAAAGAATTTACGGGGCTGTGGGGAGAAGGCAGGGGAATTAGACTAGCTGGATCGCCCTTGTACAGAACTGGTCGGGTTTGAGTGGGCCAAATGATCTCCTGTGCTGTAACCTTTCTATGAACTAGGCTTTGGTGCTTTTCTCCTTATTGGTAATTTTTGATATCTGTAATACTGTTGTCATTAATCCACATTGTTCATAACCTTAATGTTATTTCACTGCCAGGCTGTTGGGGCTAACAACTCTTGGGAGTGTTGTAGATCAGGGGCCCTGGGGAGTGTTGTACAAAGAGACTCCTGGGAGTACAAGTACATAGTGGTGGAGGCGGATATGATAGGGTCTTTTAAGAGACTTTCGGATAGGTACATGGAACTGAGAAAGATAGAGGGCTGTGGGTAAGCCTAATAATTTCTAAGGTAGGGACATGTTCAGCACAGCTTTGTGGGCCGAAGAGCCTGAATTATGCTGTAGGTTTTCTATGTTTCTATAGTTCCCTGAAAGTGGCGACAAAGGTAGACAAGGTGGTGAAGAAGGCAAATATGGCACACTTGCCTTCATCGAACGGGGCACTGAGTACAAGAGTTGTAGTGTCATATTACAGCTGTATAGGATGTTGATGAGATTGCATCTGGAATATTGTGTCCCATTCTGGTTGCCACACTATAGGAAGGATGTGATTAAGCTAGAGAGGATGCAGAAAAAATTCACAAGGATGTTTCTGGGGCTGGAGTTGTGAGGAGAGACTGGATAGGCTGGGACTGTTTTCCCTTGAGCGAAGAAGGCTGAGGGTGATCTCGGAGATTTATGAAATCATGAGGGGCATGGGTGGATGGTCACAGTCTTTTTCCAGTGTAGGGGAGTTGAAGAGTGGAGGGCATCATTTTAAGGTGAGAGGGGAAAGATTTAATGGGGACCTGAGGGGCATGTTTTTTCACACACAGAGTGGTGATTATATAGAACAAGCTTCCAAGAGGAATCTGGAGAAGTGGGTACAATTACAATGTGTAAACAACATTTGCAGAGGTTTGTGGATAGGAAAGGTTTAGAGGGATGTGAGCCAAATGCAGGCAAATGGGACCAGCTCAGGAAGGCAACTTGGTCGACATGGACTAGTTGGGCTGTAGGGCCTGTTTCTGTGACTCTTATTGTGTCAGACTTTGAGATTAATATTTGAAGATTTACTCATCTTATAGAAGACTAAGAAATATGGAAAGTAAAGAAATGAGGCAAAATGAATTAAAATATAACATTTAAAATTGGGGGTGGGAAACCAAAAAAATCAGAACAGATGCTGGTGTTTGGGGAACACCTGATGGAGGTTTGAGAAACAGGTTGCACGAAGTAAAGAATGTAGGTTAATTACAGGTGGTTTTGGAATCGGCGAACAAGTTCTTCAACTGAGTTTTTCTGGATAATTTCAGTGTAACCAGTCCAGTCTTTTTAAAGAAGATTCCTTCTTAAGTCCCTTTTGTGGGCAAAGAAGGAAAACTTGCGGGCTGCCCCCCGGAACATTACGCAAAAAGATGTATTTCTCTGTGTGTTTCGATGTACATGTGACTAATAAAGAAATCTTATATCTTATCTCTTATGATTTTCTCCTGTACTGCTTGAATTCAATCAATGCTTATGACATGCAGGATGATTTTCTTTGGCAAAGGTAGTACAGCTTACTGAGGATTGGTGCTGATTGTTTTAAATGCAGGAAATTCACTGGAACCAGGCATTTGATACCAAATTAAATAACTTGTTCACTCTCCAACCCCCCCCCCCCCCCCCCCAGAAAGAAAGCAAATTGAAAATTTGCCGTAGAACTCAAGAAATCACCACAGTGAGGACATTGATTTTGAACCATCATGTCCAGAAGTCATATACTGATCCCTTAATACTAATGGTTAAAAATATAAGAAATTGCATTAACCTCCATGTGGTATTAAATTAATTAGTTGGAGTTGATCCAAAGTTAACAGTCCATTGTTAAAATGTAAATGATCAAAGAGCTCGATGACACAGAATATGTAATGTATGAATCCAGTCAAAAAAACCTGTGTTTTTGAATCTGAAGGAGAAAGGTTGGTTAATCTTTTGGGTGGAATCCTCATTGCAACTTAGTTTCACCTGCTATTCATGATGAAGCACCCTAGTTCTTTGGTAAAGGAACATTTTCTCACTTTGGCTTCCCTGTTATGTCAAGACTAGCATAACAGATGCAGAACAGGTCTCTTCATTCTGCTGAAAGTTCAAAATAGTATTCTCTATTCTACTACTGCAATATTCTTTCTATTCTCCACCCACCATCCTTGTGTAGTCATTGAGCTATACAGCACAGAAATGGGCCCTTCAGCCCACCACATCCTTGCTGACCTTTCTGCCCATTTACACTAATCCCATTTGCCTGCATTAGGTCTGTATACTTCTATGCCTTGGCTATATTAGTGTCTGTTTAAATGCCTCTTAAAATTAGTGTTTGTATCTGACTACACCACCTTCTGTGGCATTGTGTTCCAGATATCAACCACTCTCTGTGTTTATTTAAAAAAAATATTCCTTTCAAATCTCCAAATTAAAATTCCTTCCTCTTCCCTCAAACTAATGCTCTTTTGTTTTTGATACCCCTACCATTGGAAAAAGATTCTGACTAGCCACCCTATCAATGCCTCTTATAATTTTATATACCTTTCCGGTGGTCATCCATCTCCTTTCTTTACCTGTAGCATAACCAACTTCCTAAACATACTGTCTGACATTTTCTGCATTGCCGATCCTTAGTGGAAATCTTAATGAAGCTACCAATTGCTGTCAAAATTAGTGGTAATTTTGTATTGTATACCATTGTCCACTATAAACAGTTTTAGAGTCATCTAAGATGATTTTCACAATCTTATATGGAAGAAACATTAATGACCTTGTAGAAATGGTGATATGAGCTAAACTTAACACATGTCTAGTGAGTCATGGGCTAGTTATGAACAACCACACATCCGGTCAAATATTTAATGGAATATGGAGGAATTGGCACATACACCAGTAAAAGATGTTTAATAATGTGAATTGATAGACAGCGCGTAAGTCTTAGAAAATTGGTGTAGGTAAAGCTATTTAAAAAAGGACACCAAGATTCTAGGTTTGATTAAAATTAGGGAACTGAGTACCATGGCAATTACATCATTTATTTTTGGTTAGACCACACTTTGATTGTGGAATTTTGATCGTCATACAAGAGACATCTAAATTTTATTCATCAGAATGATACAGGAGGCTGGCTACAAATCCTGAGAGGAAATTAAAGCTGTTGTGATTATATCCTTTGGAGCAGAAAACACAAAGTGCTGGGATAAAAATTGGGATTGAAGTTAGACTGCAATCGTATGATGTTTTGATTGGGGCACATCTGGTGTGCTGAATACAGTTGAGTACACTACACTCCACAAAATGATACTGGGGTTAATAGAGTAAATTGAGGAAATGTTGCATACACTGGATGTACTCTCTTGAGCACTGAAGATTGAGGGACTTAATTGCTGTGTTTTAATACTATCAAACGATTTAATAAAACCACTCAGAACAAATTTATTTCCTATGGCAGCTGAATCCCGAGCAAGAGGGCATTATCTCAATATTGGAGTCAGGTTATTTGGGGATTTCTTAATTCATATAAGCAACATCCATTACAATTCCTTCATTAGTACACAGTTGTTTAAAAGAATTAGGATATTACAAGCAAAAAAAGTAAACCATGTGGCTTCTGGGTTAGGTTCTAACTCTTTGCTAGAGGAATTGAATGTTAATCCCAATTCCTTGCCTCCTTTTCATATCTTTGATTTAAATATTTATCCAGTTTCCTGTTGAGAATGTAATGACCAGGATGTAGTCCTTCAGAGAGTGGGGGAAATCAAGATCTTGCAGTCCATAAAGCAGTTGAATCCAGGTCATAGAAATAGAAATATCAGAACAGAAGCAGACCTTTCAGCCCTACAAACCTGGTCTGCCATTCAATATCTCATGGTGGATCTCCATCTCAATACCATATTTCTGCTCTCTCCGTGCACCTCTTGATGCCCTTTGTGTCTAGAAATCTTCTCCTGAAAGATATTCAGTGATTTGGCTTTCAAGGCCTTTTACAGTAGCAAACTCTGCAAGTTTAACAACCTTTGAGTGAAGGAACTTGTCTTTGCCTTGGTCCTAAATATTGTGCCCTTTTTTCTGAGACTTGGATCCATGGTTCTAGATCCCCCTCAGCCAGGGGAAACACTTTTGAAACCTATCAGAATTTTGAACATTTCAATGAGCTCTTTCTCACTCTTTAAAACTCTGATTAATAAGGTATCATTAATTTAGTCTCTATTTCTTATAACTGTATTGCCATTCCAGGAATTAGTCTGGTGAATCTTCAGTTGACATAGAGTAGTGAAGTGTATTTTTTATTAGGTAAGGAAACCGAAACTACATACATGCTTCAGGTGTGGTCTCACGAAGCCCTGTATAATTGTAGTAAGACATCCTTACTCCTATACTCAGAATATCTACACAGAAGCCAGTGTACCATTTGCTTTAACCACTTGCTTCACCTGCATATTTCCTTTCAGTGACTAGTATATAAGGACATCGGATCTCTTTGCATATTAACATTTCTCGATCTATTACCTTTCTGTTATTTTCTGTCAGAGTGGATAACGTCACATCTACCAACATTATACTGCATTGAAAATTGAGAAACTGAGATTGGTAAATTTACTTGTTAAGGGATTTAAAATAAAATGTTCTGGGGATGTCGACACTGCTGGGAAGGCCAACATTTATTGCCCTAATTGCTTTTAAATGGAGTGGTTTGTTTGGCTGTCTCAGAAGACTTAGTTATCAACCCTGTTGCTGTGGGTCTGAACTCACTTCTCAGTCAAACCCCTTCAAGATGGTAGATTTCCTTCCCTGAAGGACACGAGTATATTAGATGGTTTCAGCAACAATTCAGTGATTCCATAGTTTTGTAATTTTACAGATGCTGTGTAACTAGTTGAGTAACTCAAACATTTTCTCTTTTTAATCCCAGAGGTTCCATTGTTTTATGTTCCAGGCTTGTTTATTATTTCCGCAGTGGTGCGATTTGAATTCGTATCTTCAGATCGTTTATCCAGCTTTTTGGATTGCAGGTCCTAATTTTACACCATCTTGAACATTTATTTTGAATCTTCTATTAACCACTGGGGGCTATGTTGTGAAACCAAGCATGGTAAATGGAGTTTGAAAACCGGTTCTGTAGTGATCGAGTTTGATGGGCTGAACAGTCTAATACCTTTTCCTATTTCACTGAGACATTTTAAGACTATTATGATCTTGATAGATTGAATTGGGAAAGATCATTTTCTATCTTTGCAGAATTTGTAATAAAAAGATATAAAGACAATGTGCAATGAGAAATTTCTTTCTGTAAAAAGTTGTTGGACCGTAGAATACTTTGCCTCATGTTGTTGAGGCAGAGAGCATTGTATCCTTAACAGAAAATTAAATACATGTTTAAAGTAGTGAAAGATGGAGGTAAAGGAAGAAAGACTAGTGTTTGATTGTTCTAATACAATACTACAGCCAAATAGTTTTAATACGTACTAGTGCACATCTTCCTGCAAAATCCACCCAGATCTGTTGACAGATAAGTGTATAATTCCTAAGCATTGGCTAAACTGCAGCCTTCTGTATAGCAGAGTTCTCAGACTGGGAAATGTGGCCATTGATGTAGCGCTAGGTTAGTCCTGGCATAACGACAGCAGTCCCATTAAAATGGACAGGGAATTAGCTATTTATTTATTTACTGGGTAGCACAGTGGTGCTGCAGATGGTGCAGCTGTCTTGTAGCTCGAGTGACCTGGGTTCAGTTCTGACCTCCAGTGCTGTCTATGTGGAGTTTGCACATTTTTCCTGTGACCAGGTGGGTTTCCTCACAGTGCTCTCACATCCAAAAAAACATGCTGGTTGTTAGGTTAATTGGCTGCTGTACATTAGATTGGTGGAACACTTGGGGGTAGGTGTTCATGGGTACATGTGAGACAATAAGTTAGAAGGAAGGAAGTGGTGGAATGGGATTTCTTGGAGTCAGTATTGAATGACCTTCTACAAGTTAATTAAGTCATTTTAATTGTTTTTGTGTATGTTTTCTTTAGCCTTTTTTTTGAAAAAGTAGTAATTATTTAACATTTTTCTTTAAACACATCCCAAGTGATTTGCTAACATTCAATAATAGTGACAGCTTTAACGGCTGGTGAGCCTAATCAGAGCTGTTTTGTAGGCACTTGATCAGCTGACCAGAGAGAGGTTCCATGTTGCTCAATGCTGTGCTGGGCCTTGCTGGCGTACTGGGAGCCAGCCTCCCCTTGGAAGAACGTGTTGGGTCATGAGTACTACTTGGCAAAGACAGCATGGCCCAGGGCAGACATCTAGCAATCTTGGGGCAGGAGAATGCATTGGGGTAAATATAATGGCTGTTTTTCATATGGTTTTCCAAGCGTAATTGAGAAGGTGCTGCAAAGGAAGCTTCAATAAAATTTAGCTATGCAAAATTAAGAACAGAACTTGAATCCTGCTGCAACATTTAGCTGTAGTAACGTAGACAAAATGGATTTGAATCCCTTTAATGACCGGCCACCTAATGTAACTGTGGGAAATAAAATCTTCCAACCATGTTTTTGATGGTTTATATATCTGACGCTGCTTTTGTAGTTAAAGGACATAAATTCAAGATAATTCACAAGAGAATCAGAGGGGGGATGATAATTTATATTTAAATTTTTTTTAAATTTTATTTACAGCGTGGTAACAGGCCCTTCTGGCCCAATGAGTCCGCGCCGCCCATTTTAAACCCAAATTAACCTACCTGTATGTCTTTGCAATGTGGGAGGAAACCGGAGCCCCCGGAGGAAACCCACGTAGACACGGGAGAACGTACAAACTCCTTACAGACAGCGACTGGAATCAAACCCTGATCGCTGGCGCTGTAATAGCGTCGCACTAACTGCTACGCTACTGTGCCGTTACCTGAGAACTACATGTGATCAAGAACACACTAGCTGAAAGGCTCCTGAAAAAGGATCCAGTAGTAACATTAAAAATTGAATTGGAAATACCTGATGAAGGAACTATGATAGGGTGAGCAGTGGACAGAAACTTGACTAGCTAAGCACTTTCTATGAAATTCTGTAATTGTATATCATTTCAAAAATTGGTTTTAAGCTGACTTTTTGGTTATTTTCTATTTCACTCAATATATTCTTCCTCTTTTCTTGAAGTTAAATTTAAGTGGCAGCATGGTATATCTAGTGACCTTGAGTATTGTGACCAGTGCTTGATGCAAGAGATACTAGTGCAGCAACTCATGGAACTGGATGTGAAAAGTCAAAATAAGTTGAATTTCCCTTTGGATTAACCATGCTCTGGGTAAGCATAATAAAGGAGTATGGGTACAAAGGCATTAAGGAGTACTGATTCACAAATCTTTATTTGTCGCAACACAAGTTCCCAAAGACATAACAATGTAAACAAAGTACTATAGTTGTATCTAGAGGAATCGAATTCAACATGAGACAGGTTGTGCCCTTTGTGCTAGATCTGCCCCATTATTTGCATTTGACCCACTCCCTGCCCCACACAGCCCAGTGGTCAGATCTGCACCTTTGTTTGGGATGTTGCTCCCACTGATCTTGAAGCTTCAGTTCTATGGCTGTCCTGCGAGGTTGAGCAGTCTGTGAATAGTGACCTGGCTTTGAGATATGGCCTTTCATTCTTGTTCCCCGCACCACGCAGGTGCTGTCAGAGGACTGTATCACTACTTTTAGATGTCTTTAGTAATTAGAGTTGTTTTTTGTTAATTTAAATATTTTTTAAAAAGATCATGAAGAAAAGTATTTAAAAACCATGCAGTGAAGTAAAGAAAAAGGGATAAAAATTTGTCTGGTCAGCGACTCCGTTCAAATGATTGTGGTTTTGCTGGAGATGCCAGTTATTGCTGGTATCAAGTGTATAGAAGCCAGATATGAAGTATATTTGTCCTCTCAGTTCAGGATATTACAGATCTGACCCTGAACTTGGTGGTGAGTGTAGTAGTCGAACAAAAAGTCAGATGCGCCAGAATCTGACTTGCAATGTGTTCTGCATTTTCACGGGGAGGTACAGAAAGCATTGACACTCTGAACTAGCTAACAATCCTTTTGTTTACAATTGGCTTACTGTCAACAGTTATAGCTTCCACATTACAAAAAAGGTATAAAGGAATTGCAAAAAAAAAATACAGGTGGTAACAAAATTGAGAGAATTAATCTATTAAGAAAGACTGAACAGACTAATTTTTTTTTGTAGAAGGTGGAAGCCAGGTGTGATCTTTAATATCTTTGTAGGTATGAAGGGTTCTGATAGGGTGGATACCGTTGTTGTCATTAGGAGAGTCCAAAGCCAGAGCCTAAAATGTAATTCGCCCAAGAATTCCAATAATGAATTCAAGATTAATTTTATTAAGAGAGGTTAGAATACAGAACTTTGGATAAATAGCAAAGATAAAGAAAGGTTACTATCCCTTGGTACATCAAGGAGAAAAGGATAGAAGGGTATATTGAAAGGCAGTGATTAAGTAAGGTACAAGGAGAAAATAAGCACTTGAATAGAGTAGTTAGACCATATTGGCACTCTGTAATGGGAGTTGTAATTCTGCTTGTGATTTTTATGAAACTTCATTATGTAGTAAAAATAGGTATCTAAGGGGAGATGTCTGGAAAAACCTGCAAAATTGATCTCTTGAAGAAATGCACTTTGTGTTTCTTAGAACATTAATTTTGAAAGGGAGGAATTGATGCACAGTTGGGAAACAATGGTCATTTGTCATGCTGATCTTGCTGTTGATCAGGTAGAAGAAACAAGATTAATTCATAAATAAGATCATAAAATCAGGCAGCATCAAAGGGTACAGAAATGGAATTAATTTTTAGATCTACTGTATGATCTTCCTTTGGGGCCTATTGCGTTCGGTGTAATAACAGGGCTCCAAGTACACAAAATGCTTAACATTATTTTAAATACTAGAAATGTATTCATTGAAATTAATTTGAAAAGAATTAACATATTGTAAACATAGTAATTTTTTTATTGCCAGATCGTTAAAAGATTAAGCATTTAGATTGGATTGAATGTAATGATGGAGGTTTATGCTATTTTTGAAATGCCTGATACATTGGGTGGACGCATCACTGGTAGATGAGGTAGAGTAAGTGCAAAAGGCCAATTCATCCTATTTGTTTTTGCAGGTTCTAAGTACTTGTCTTTGAAATCATCCCATAGGGAATTTGTGGCAAATAACTAGATGAATTGCAGGTTATTTAAACAATGTAATTTTTTAACCTGTTTTGAAATACTTAGATCTTTATGATTAAGTAGTGTTACTGAGCAAAATTTCATCCTGTTAGAAGCAAAAAAGTCTCTGTTTTTGTTAATTCAGCATTTTGCTAGTGGAAATGATTTAAAGTGCTGCTATGCTACAGAATAACAACAAGCAGTCCTGTAGGGAGAGTTGATGCAGGGTACAAAATATTGTGGTCAAACTGCAGCTTTTCTAATTTAGATACAAGTTATTCATTACAGGAATTCAGGTCAATTTAAGTTTTGAATTGGGAAGAATCATAATTATTTTTAAATATTAATAACTTTTTAAATACCCTATTTGTATGCATTTTTTTAAAGTAACATTATGAACATCATAAGGTTGATTGATTATGGGATATGATAACATATCGGAGTTAAGTGGAAGTGGGAGTTTCTATTCAGGATGGATGGAATGTGGTTTATATTTCTATTTATTTGGGTTTTGTACATGGACAGCATACTATGGGCAATAAGAATAGCTAACATAATGTTGTTTTCATTATTTGTCCAAATGATACACCATGGAGAGCACCAGAATGCAGTAATTTCAGCATGCTATAGACTCTTCTTTCTATAGGTTTGTTTCCCTTTGTTTAAATTTTTGTGTGTGTTCCTTCCAGACTGAGGGGTTCATTCTCAGGAATAGTTTATTTCAGATAATGCTACTTTGGGCATCTATTGTTTGCATTCAAAAGCTTCCATGTGCAGTGTGGATTGTGTGTGTTGTAAATCTCCCACTGATCTGCTGCATGAGGTGCCTTAACTTCAGGCTTAAGGGCACCCTGCATAAATTGTGATGTTCCCCCTAACCCCCATTTGATACTGTAGCTTCCTTTTGACAAGGTTATTCAGAGGTAATATTTGTGCAAGCCTCTTTTCATGCTCACTAGGCAGTGAGTTATGATTTTCAAAATTAATTGCACATAATATCCTTTGATATAATGGGAAAATAATTCTTGTGTGCCAATGTCGTGAGCAATATTTGAACCCTGAAATAAAACGTGGCACTGTAACTGCCTTGTACTTGACTATGTTCTTTTAAACCAGCTCTATCAAATACAGGTAAAATGTGGACATTGTTTTAGTGGTCCAGCATAAGACCATAGGATATAGAAGCAGAATTAGGCCATTCGGCACATCGAGTCTGCTCTGCCATTCAATCATGGCTGATTTACTTTTTTCAACCCCATTCTCCTGACTTCTCCCAGTAATGCTTAACCCCTTTTACCAATCAAGACCCTATCAATCTCTGCGTTAAATACACCCACTGACCTCCACTGCGCACAGTGGCAACGAATTCCACAGATTCACCACTCTCTGGCAAGATGCAAGATTACTGGCAAAGATGCGGTTGCATTAGTGATTCTTTATGTAATCTCATGATCTCAGCCATGCTGTCTTAGGCAGCTTCCTGACCCAGGAGGGAGAGGAAATTAGAGGAAGACTCATCCTAAGCTATAGCTGGTTTTATGCCTTCCAAATGTTCATTGAAATGTTTCTGGTAGAGCCTGGAACTGTGTGGCTTGTCTTGCTTCATCTGGAGTTGATTGAAAAGCAAAATGAATAAAGATAGGAATTTTGGGTAGTTGGCATGTATTGCCAGCATGGTGTGAAAAGAAAATAACTTTACAGATTGGCCTTTGTTGCGAGTTGTAACTCAAAAAATTAAAGTTCTATTTAAAATGTTACAGGAATCAAGCCTGGCAAAAGCTCTTGATGAGATCTCTTTAAGAAATGTCAGTGCTATTTTCAAAATAAATTCTGTGAGAGCTGAAAAGCCTCTTTTTATTAAGGTTGTGTAATATTAGGCATTAACCTTGAGCAAGATTTAGAATTTTGACTTTTAGTCATCCACCTCTTTCAATTTTCCCTTTAATATTCTGCTATTAACAATTGCAAGTTAAACTTTAAGCTGGTTGTAGGAAGCACTAGGGGTCTGCTTGGGTATATAATTGCAGTCCAGCCCAATCCAACTGCGGTCGGTCTTGTACTCGACTACTAACGTTTTTCCTGCACCAAGCATCATCTCCCCATATGCCTACGCATTGCACAACTCTCACTCTCTCTCCCTCTCCCTGTCCCTCTCCCCCACCAGGACCTGATGTGAATGGTTCATGAGTGTATACTCTTGAACTGAAGCAGACACATACCCTGGTTGGGGTTGAGTAGCTCGGCTACCGGAAACAATGCATGGGAGAGAAGCGTTCAAGTCTGTTGTTTTCGATTGATAGGTTGCACTATCCATCCTCGTAAGAGATGTCGGTATTACAGCATTTCCTCAATATAAGCAGTCAACATTACTGCCTTTTTCCCAGGTCTAGGAAATAGAGGATTCAAAATTCTCTCATGCTCAGTAATGTCCCATAACCTTGACTTCAGAACAGCACCCTCTACTGTACCAATCTGATGTTTGCATTTCCCAGAGTTGGTTATTTTGATGGCTTCACTGTAAAGTTAGGGGTAGCTCTTGACATCTGAGCTCACACTTATTAGGAAGAAGTTTTAGAATGTTCAGACTATGTTTTGCATTGAATCATTTATAATCATCAGCCTGGTGTCACTTGGTTATCTAAAACCAGGTTAATTATGCAACCATTGACTGTTTTATTTTTCAAAAATGAGTTGGACTGCACTGTACAAACTTAATAAGGTAAGACGTTTGCAGTTTTTATCAAAACAAAGAAAATATATTTGAATATATGTAGACAAGCATTCCAGTGCAATACAGACATGGTGCTGCAATGTTAGTGCTGCCAAGTTGTGAATAAGATGTTAAAGTAGAGATACCATCCCTCTGTCCTGGATGATGTTGCCTTTGAACCATTAACAAAAAAAATTGATCATTCATCTCACTTACCATAAATGGAACATTGTTCTATGTCATGTTGTGGCTGTACTTGGCAGTTCAAAAATTCTTCCTCTTATGGCTTTTGGAGGAGCAGGTTAAATTTAGATCTTGAGGTTGTGAATTGACTCAGTGGCTTTAGGTGAAACGGTATGACAGAAGCCATGTTATGGCCAAACAATTGTTTAGAACAATTTATGGTTTGAACCATTAGAAACTGGCTAACCAACCTGAGTCTGATAGGACCTGATAATGTGTTGGGTTCAGGTATCAAAAGAATTAAAAAGGTTTCTGCTTGGTTTCTGCTCAGATTATAATTGTATCCCTGAAATGATCTTAAGAAACAATGGTGGGATTGGCGTAGATGTAAGTGTCTTGAAATGTATTAAGGCATATATATGTTACTTATATATGAAAGTTCTCCCTAGTGTTTGTCCTGAAGCAATTTTATTAACACAGTACTTTTAAATTTGAAATTTAAATGTTCTCATCTCTTATTGATAGGTGTTTCATCATGGATCAGACATTTTCTTAGGCTATAATCAATTTCCATCAACAGTGCCTCAGTGATACTGTGGTGCAGATAAGGTTTCCTGTTTTTTTTATGGGTTCTACAAATTTTAATGTGGACAGTGTCAGTGAGATCTCAGTTATGTCATTGCCTGTGAAGGTAAATATGGTGGACCTCATTCCAAGTTGCTTTTTAAATGTCCATTGTAAAGTTATGCCTTGTTGGAGCCATGATGTCTTCCTGTGAGCACTGTTGTTTGAAATAGCTTCAATAGCTACATGTTAAAGGCCAGATTGTCAAGGAGCAGCTTGAAAACTGAATTCCAGTACTGTTTTGATTTTGCTTTAAGTACTATTTCAAGGAAAAAAAAACAAGCATGCTATAAGAATTTAAGAAAGTTTTGATTGAAAAAATCATAGATTCTTTTTGTACCTGATTGTGATGCCCTAACCTTTTTGTAAAAATATTCCACTATGAGTAAAGCCAGTCAAAGGGTTCTGCACATTTCCAGTAATAAGAGAAATCATAAGCAGTAAATATTATAAATAATCAGATAAATACTCTTGGTGGTGTTTGGGATGTAAATATTTTTTGAGACATTGAGGGAAAGATGAGAAGGTTATTAAAAATCATGTGGATTGCTTGTCTTCGTCAACTGAAATGTGGTGTATAAAATCGCCAGTTAGTCCTAGTTTGACAATTGTGTCCAATCCTTGGAATCGTTCTTGAGGAAAGGTGCTGAACTGTTAGAAAGGGACACCAAGAGTTTCCTGATTCATTTAGTTAGAAATGACTGACATAGAGTACAGGAATTTGGGTCACAGTGTCTGTGGCAGCTATTTGGGTCTCTGCCAATTCATTTTCTTTTAAACCAATTTCGTATTTATGTCGCATCTTCATCAGTCCTTTCTGTTACATCATCAATACACCCAATCTGTTCAGTCAAACGTAATTTGCCTTCAGTAAATCAGTGCTGGCTGTCATTTTTAAGCTTGTATTTTTCTGGGTGATCAACTTTGTCTTCAATTATTGTCTCTGAACATTTCTCCACGATTGATACTACATTGATTTTTCTGAATACTGTCATGTTTATGTCTCTTCCACTTTTTCTTGTATCCTGTGCCATTATCCAATACCCAAGGAAGATGGGAAGATTGTGACTTTTATTCTCCTCTTTATCTATATAATATACATCTCATCTGGACCAACTTTGAATTCTTTTTAAGGATCTCTCTAGCCTTTTAAAAAGCTCATTAATTCCTTTACTACCTTTCCTTTACTGTTACATTTGCAGGATCTTCTGTAATGAAGACAGATGCAAAAAAAAATTTAGTACTTTACCCATGTTTTCTAAATGTCATCTAAATTTACAAGATCATGTGCAGAGAATGGAGGGATATGGGCATTGTGTCGGCAGAAGGGATTAGTTTAGTTAGGGATTTAATTACTAGTTTAATTAGTTTGCACAATGTTGTGGGCCAATGGACCTGTTCCTATGCTGTACCATTTTATCTCCTTTGTGGTATATAAAAGGCACCAACTTCTCTATCATTAATTATGTTGGTCATAGTCATACAGCATGAAAGCAGCCCTTGGGTCCACTGTGTCCATACTGGCTATCAGGCACCCATCAGCACTAATACTGATATTTCTTTCCTCTTACAACACCTTCAACTCTTTCCTCTTTTCCTTCCCCCTACCAATTTCACCTACATTAGTGGCAATTTATAGTAGCCAATTAACCTGCCCATGTCTTGGGCATGTGGAGGAAACCAGAGCACCTCGGGAAACCTCTGTGTTTTAATATAGGTGGAATCTGAAAATCTTTGATATCTGCCAATCTGTTCTTGTATACCTTTTAAATTTTTTGTTGGGTTCCCTGTATTTATTGTAATTTGTTTTGTTCATGAATGTGTTGTGAGTATAATATTTATTGTTTCCTTTCTCCACTGCCACCGCCTCTCAGGCTGGCCCTCTCCCCTCAGTGCCTGTCTGTCTGGCTGGCCCTCTCCCCTCAATGCCTGTCTGTCTGGCTGGCCCTCATCCCTGCCCTCTCCTCCATGAGGAACAATATTTTCCCAGTCTATAATAACATCATGGAGGAATGAGAGAGACAATTTATCACTACTGTGTGTTTCTTGTATGTATGGTGGATACAAATGATGCTGCACGTCGAGATGGTGATCTCAGATTAATATCTTCTCTGAAATGCACCATATCAACAACAAAATGCTTGTCAGTATTGTACAGCTTTGATTATGGGTACAGTTTCACTATAGCCGAGCTAAGTGTTTGCAATTTTCTCTTATTGCAACTAATAGATATAATATAGCTTGTTATTGTTGGGTGTCTGTTCCACGTAGCTACAATTCTGAAGGGTGAAAATTTATTCCAGTCTCTCGTCTGACTGGGAGCTTGTTAAATTTTAAAACTGTGATGACTAATTCTGTGTTCGCAGTCCAAAAACAAATAAACTTACTTAATTGAAATGCATCTTGGTGTTTAGTAAGTGATTATATTTCGCCCCACCACCACCACCACCACCTTCCCATCAATATACCATTCTCTCTCCAAATCTCAACTAACTTCTAGCTCCATGGTACTGGAATACCCATTGTTGATCTCCAGGACCATTGCAATTATATGAAGTCTGTATGTTTCATATTTCTCCCTCAGGGATGAAGCTTGGAGTTGCTGGTATTTTTGCTGTATCACTATTCTTGTCCTTCGAACGTTCAGGGGTGCTGTTGGCATAAGTAAGTGCTACATGTTACAGCTGCACAGGAAGGGGAGATGAGCATTAAGTCCAGCTATGAGTGTATTGATTAAGTGGATCAGCACACCTACAAATACTAATGCATCTAGATTTTCTACAGACATTTGGGAGAATGAGTGTGGAACTTAATTTTTTCATACTGTTCCTGAACCTTCAGTGAATTATCAACAATGGGAGTGGAATCCATTTTCTGTCACCTTTGTTAATAGACTTTAAAATTATACTTTAACTATATTTATTGATCAAAATGTGTTCCTGTGTACTGATATCTGCATAAATCTCTAGTTGCATAATTAGTTCACCTCGCCTAGTGAAAATAAAGAAGCTAACTTAATGGAGACACGGGAGACTGCAGATGCTGGAATCTGCAGTCTCTTGTGTCACAACCTGAAACATTGACCATTCCTTTGCCTCCATGGATGCTGCTTGACCTGCTGAGATCCTCCAGCTGTTTGGTGTTTGCAAGCAAAATTAAAATGGCTTACATTAAACTGTTTTCAGCTTAATTATTTATTTTCTTTTTTGTATAAATGTAGATGCTTCGGGGGAGTAAAAGAAAAATGGATAAACTTTGAGGTGGTGATGATGATAATTAATTTCATTCATGATTGCAGCTGCTTTTTTATTGGATTGCACAGATTCAGGATTGGTATTCCTTCATAATTAAAAATTAGACATAGGAAGGAACCTAATGAAATTGTATGTACCTTTTTATATTAAAATTATCATATTAAAAAGTCAATCTTTACTGCTAAAGGAATCAGAAATTTTTAAATTGGCTGTGTTAAAATTAGATTTGAGAAGGGTGAGTATTTCTCACTGCACCTTTCCACCTGGTTGAACCTGCCCCCCCGCTTCCCCCCCCCCCCCCCCGTGTGTTTGTCAGAATATTCTCCTGTCCATTAATTACTATTATTCACACCAAGTTAGAGTGTGCATGCAAGTGAAAATTCATTCAAGTCAAAATATCTTGCATTTATTCATTAATCCAGTGATGCAGTTATATGGCTGCATGCATCAATGTTCTTATTTTTGAATCTACTGATTGTAAAGTCATAGCATTGCTACAGAAATGTCAATATAGCTGGACTCCTAAAATGATTGTTACTGCAGCACTACAGAGTATTAATAAAATGGTTGAAGTGTAGCCTCTGCTGGCTGCATTCCTTCATGCCTATGACATGTTCAATTTAGAATAAAAATCACAATATCAATGTTCTAGTGTACACTGTACAAGGAACTGTTACTAATATTAGCAGTATAGGAGTTCTGTTTTCTTTTAAAAATAGAGACCTCAAGTTGATTTTTAAATACTAAGCTTGTAAATTTGTATTCCACTTTGATGCGAACCGCTTTTGGTAAGGGGCAAGATTTCTTTACATTTTGTTAAGTACGCTTAAGTATAATCATCAATAAATGTGAAATGCAGTGAATGCTGAATGAGTACAAGGTATTGGTCACATCCTGTATTTTTTATATATAACTGAATTCATGAATTGTACTAAACCTTAGTAAAGAGGCTTGAATTTGTTCATCAAGTAACAGCTGCAAACAGAAAAGTCACTATTGTTTTCTAACTGTGAAAAGCCTTGATAATTCCAGGATAGTCCAGATGCAACTTCATCATTTTTCAAATAAATGTAATTCACTGATCACAAGCTGTTTTCATGTCTTGTTTGTAGTGGATACAGTCCGGGCAAGGCAGCTTACTGGAAGCTTTCGACTCAGTCAACTTGTTCCAACTGCTGTATATCTACATATGAAGATGCACAAGCGGATCCTGGGGCACCTGTCATCTGTTTACTGTATTACTTTTGATCGGACAGGGAGGAGAATATTTACTGTGAGTTTCTGTCTTTTTAAACTCTTACCATCTTTAAATACTTCTTGCTCATTTGCATCACTCCCATCCCTTATGTTAGATCCAGAAGATAAATAATGTTTTAAATGGTTTTTATCTGTCACTAAGCCCAAGATTTCTTTTAAAAATAATGTTTAATAGAGATCCTTTTTCCTCCCCCCTACCCCCATAGAATAGCAGTGAATTTGTTGCAGAATTGTTTAGTAGATTATTAATAGCATTGCATTAAACTTTAGTAAGGAGACTTGAACTTGTTCATTGAGTAACAGCTACAAACAGAAAAGTCACTATTCTGATTGTGAAAAGAATTGATGATTGCAGGGTGGTGCAGATGCGACTCCATACACCTTTTCCAATAAGTATCTTCTGTAGTTCACAGAGCATAAGCTGTTTCCATTTCTATTTGTCGTGGATACAAGAATCCTATAATTGGCCAGTATAAACTTGCAAATTTGTAAACTTGCACAAACAAGAACAATTTTTTATTTATTATATAGTTTGGAGGAAGGGGGAAAGGTACAAGGAGGAATACCCTCTGGCACAAGCATGTCAGCCTCGATATGTTACTCTGTGGTACTGATTTAGCAATTAAGTATTATGGAATGCTGTAGGTTTTCATACTAACGGTAAGTGCCTTGTGTATCAAAATAAGTTAAGAATCCATAAAAAAAAAGTAAAAATATTTATGGTCACTAAGAGTGTGGACCTGGAAACTCGGGCAATAAAAGATTTGAATTTTTCGACATCCAGAAAGTCCATCATGTCGTCCTTTTTCAGGAACCATACCCTGCTCATGCCAATAATAGATGCTCCCAATGGCAACTTTGCAGGTCCTTGATGCTAGCTCCTAGACGGTGATACTTATTAGAATTCTCCAAATGTGTGGCACCCAACACCTTCAAATCTGATGGATGTATCAATGGTTGCTGCTCTGTCGCCCTTTACGTAGATGACATTTGGGATCCAAATCTTCCTGGTAGCATCTGGAAACCTTGATTCCTTAAAAACTGTAACATCTGCATGCAAAGCTCTTCTGCAAAAAAGTTGCTGTAGTTTCACACTTTAGGTATAACAAGCGAGAACTAGAAATTGCTTGATGTCCACTTTGATCCATGGTCATGATTTGTTAAATTTGGATTCTTTATTGTGAACTCCATCCAACTAAAATTGAAAACAAAATGCTGGAAATACTCAGCAGGTCAGACAGTATTTTGGGTCAATGAGCTTTAATCAGAACTGAGCAAAGTTGCGGGGAAGGGGGAGGGGTAGAGAGACTGTTGTGGATATCTGATGGAGAAAGTGATCAAGTGAGACTCAATGAGATAGGTGGTGATGCTGGCTGAGAGAGGGTGGTGAAGATGATTGAAGGTGATCTGTCAAGAGGAGATGGTACGTTATAGTCCTCAGGACTCAACACTGAGTTCAGCAATTTCAGATAACCGGCTTTTATGGTTTGTATCGTAGCTGGCCGGTTCAGGCAAAAGTTCATTAACCTGAAATGTTGTTCTGTGCCCATGGATGCTGCCTGACCTGCTGAGTATTTCCAGCATTCTCCTGCTTCAATTTAAGATTTCCAGCATCTTTTCATCCAGCTAAATGCTGGAAAAATCCTAAGTTGTCATCTTTGGTCTTTTGAAACACTGCCTCTCTCCTCCTTCCACATCTCCCCACCCTCCATGATTTTTACTTCCCAACTGTATACTTGGATTAACACCAAGGATATGCAAATCATGTATTGTTTCATCTTGATCTCTGCTTTTCGCCCACTTATGCGTCATTATTGAGGCTTTCTTTCAAATTCAGAATTCTACCCCTTGGTTATGAAATACTGTGTCATATCTGAATCAGTGAGGGGCTTTATTTTTCTCAAGCTTTCCTGCTGCCTTTTTTTCTATCCTCCATAAACTATCTGTTATCCAGCGACATCATGGTCACCATCTTTGCTCTATGAGTACCAAGGGATAAACTTTAATGTTGTTTTTCTCAAATCTACATGGTCTGTTTTAAAAAAATCTCTCTGTTCTTGCCCCTTTCATTGCTGTAACCCTTGACTTTTGAGAAATCCCCTATTCAAAAGTCAAAATCAAGTTTATTGTCAGATGCACAAGTACATGTATGCACAGGTGCAATGAAAAACTTACCTGTAGCAGTATCACAGACACATAGCATCCTATCAGCAGCATTCACATGAAAAGTATAAAGTAAACATAAATTATACACAATTTTTACAAGAAAAGACAATTAAAACAAAAAAACCAAGTCCATTTTAGCTGTTCATTTTGCCAATACTTCCCTATTTTCTGGAATTCCTTAGCTGACTCCAAAGTATCCATATGCTTTCAGCTAAATACCTTGTTTCTCTTCTTGCTTGATGTTTTTTTTTACCTTGCAGAGTGTTCTGACTAAATGCAATGTTTAATACAGAAATTGAAGTTTATATTTGGTATGGCAGTTGTGCTCCATGATTTTGTTTTTTTTAAATATAAAGTACTGTATTTGGTACAATACTAAAAAAAAGATTAGCTTACAAGCAGTGAGACCATTAGCATGTTTCCTTCAACAAAATATAGTCTTACATCAAGTTGTTCAGTTCAAATTAAAAATATATCGAGTTGGTTATGACTGCCCATAGCTGACATTTCTTGTGTGTATAAAGCAAAATATTTATGAAATTCCTTTGGGAAGTTGGAATCAAATTACTAGTTACTGTGTTGAAATGCACTACTTTTGCAGCTCTAAAAATTGTCAAATGAAGAATTTTGTTTTGCTTCCTTCTGCAAGGAAAATGTTGCTATTTGTCTGCTTTCACTAAAGGAAACTGGAGAAAATGGAAAAATGTTCATTTTAGGTTGTGATGTGCTTTACCTGTGAAAGCAAATGTCATCTGGGTGAAATAGTCATTCTGTGTTGGAAGCATACCATTGTTAAGCAGTTTGAAACAAATAAAACTATATTCATTTAATAAGCAGTCCATTCTTAGAAGGAAAGGTTATGTTAAAGATTTTTTTTTATTTTGATTCTATTATTTTAAAATTTCCACTGTGGTTAGAATGAGGATTTTAATTGCTCTTCCTACTGATGGCTCTTATAATATAGTAAATCAAATCATTGGTTAACTATCTCAAGATTTCCCCTTGCATCCCTCTTGCCTCCATGTGTAATGGATTTGTCTGGTCATTATTGCTGCTTGTGGGAATTTGCTGTGCCCAGATTGGCTGCTAAGTTTCCTCCCAATGTAATTGAAATGGTGACTGCATTTGAAAAGAATTGGCAATGAAGTTCTTAAGACATCATGAGCATGTGGAATTGGGTCATTTCACAGAGGCTTCAGTTTTCATTTATTATGAAGCGCACCTTTTTCTTTGTCCCATATACCATAAAAGCACATACTGTCATTGACCTTTTCATTCACAAGATCATCAACCATCTGCAGCGAGTTCTTTGGGCAAGCATTAATGACTTGGCCCGCAATCTTGTAAGAACATAGAAAAACTACAGCACAATTCAGGCCCTTCTGCCCACAAAGCTGTGCCGAACATGTCCCTACCCTAGAAATTACTAGGCTTACCCATAGCCCTCTATTTTATTCAGCTCCATGTACCTATCTAACAGTCTCTTGAAAGACCCTATCGTATCCGCCTCCACCACCGTTTCTGGCAGCCCATTCCACACACTCACCACTCTGAGTAAAAAAAACTTACCCCTGACATCTCTATATCTACTCCCCAGCACCTTAAACCTATGTCCTCTTGTGGCCACCATTTCAGCCCTGGGGAAAAGCCTCTGACTATCTACCTGATCAATACCTCTCATCATCTTATATACCTTTATCAGGTCCCCCCTCATCCTCCGTTTCTCCAAGGAGAAAAGGCCGAGTTCCCTCAGCCTGCTTTCATAAGGCATGCTCTGCATTCCAGGCAGCATCCTTGTAAATCTCTTCTGCACCCTCTCTATGGCTTCCACATTCTTCCTGTAGTGAGGCAACCAGAACTGAGCACAATACTCCAAGTGGGGTCTGACCAGAGACCTATATAGCTGCAACAATACCTCTCGGCTCCTAAATTCAGTTCCCCGATTGATGAAGGACAATACACCATGTGCTTTCTTAACCACAGAGTCAACCTGTGCAGCCGCTTTGAGCGTCCTATGGACTCGGACCCCAAGATCCCTCTGATCCTCCACACTGCCAAGAGTCCTACCATTAATACTATATGCCACCAACATATTTGGCCTACCAAAATGAACCACTTCTCTCTTATCTGGGTTGAACTGCATCTGCCACTTCTCAGCTCAACTTTGCATCCTATCTATGTCCCTCTGTAACTTCTGACAGCCCTCCAAACTATCCACAACACCCCCAAACTTCGTGTCATCCGCAAACTTACTAACCCACCCCTCCACTTCCTCATCCAGGTCGTTTATAAAAATCACAAAGAGTAAGGATCCCAGTACCTGAGGTACACCACTGGTCACTGACCTCCACTCAGAATACGACCCTTCAACAACCAGTCTTTGCCTTCTGTGGGCCAGCCAGTTCTGGATCCACACTGCAATGTCTCCTTGGATCCCATGTCTCCTCACCTTCTCCATAAGCCTCGCATGGGGTACCTTATCAAACGCCTTGCTGAAATCCATATACACTACATCTACTGCTCTCCCTTCATCGATGTGCTTAGTCACATCCTCAAAAAATTCAATCAGGCTGGTAAGGCAGGACCTGCCCTTGACAAAGCCATGCTAACTATTCCTAGTAATATTATACCTCTCTAAATGTTCATAAATCATGCCTCTCAGGATCTTCTCCATCAGCTTACCAGCCACTGAGGTAAGACTCACCGGTCTATAATTCCCTGGACTATCCCTACTTCCCTTCTTGAATAAGGGAACAACATCCACAACCCTCCAATCTTCCGGAACCTCTCCCGTCTCCATCGACAATGCAAAGATCATCGTCAGAGGCTCCGCAATCTCCTCCCTCGCCTCCCACAGTAACCTGGGGTACATCTCATCTGGTCCCGGTGACTTATCTAACTTGATGCTTTCCAAAAGTTTCAGTACCACCTCTTTTTTCTAATATGTACATGCTCAAACATTTCAGGCCGCTGCAAGTCCCCACTACAATCCCTTAGATCTTTTTCCATAACCAGTCAAAACACACATCAGTGTGGTGAGTAATCGTATGTGAATAAAATCTTCTACTATTAATTAGACAAGTTATAAAGTCAAAGAGCACCTTAAACAGAAGCTACATACAGCAATTCAAATGAATATTTTCACCCAGATTCTAATGCATAAACCTATACCAATGTGCTTTGTGCTGGTCCTCCCAAGGTTACGGTCGGATTCTGTTCCCGTGAACTGTTCGTAACCCAAATAATTCACAAGATAGAAATGCGGCCATGACCCCAGTTCACCCACAGCAGAAGATACCCGCAGCAGCTGGCAAATCCATCCCCATCCATCCTGCTAGTCTCCCAAATGCTTGTTTGTATGTACAGGCTATACATAAGTCAGGCGTTCATAAACTGGGGAGGGCCTACATAGAGTGGACAAGCATTTAAAACAAGCCATTGGACTAATAGTGCAGTTGGAGGGATGGTATGCACACAACTACAATTGACTGATTTATGTCCCCACTATAAGATCAGATTTTCTAGGTGATGGCAATTAAGCTGATGTGCAGAAAGTTATGGGTTAGGACGTGCGTTTTGTACATAGTTAACATTTACTAATCAACATATTTAGATTAACATGAAATGTTTAAAAAAAACAAGCCAGATGAGCATTGATCTGCTAAAATGTACTCTTAATATATAGTATCTAATTTATTTCAGGCATCCCTGGCTTTCACAAAATAAGTTTCATCTAACTATGGTTAATTTTGTCATTTGGTTAGTTAATTTTCTGACTGAAATTTTGTACAAATGACAGCAGTATTAATTTCATATGGTTGACAAATCTTTTTGTCCTTCCCATGGTGTGAAGATACCTGTGCTCTCTTATTGAATGAAGTAAAACACAAATGAATAATTTTTCAATGTGTGAATGATGTGCAAATTTTTGCTCTGATGCTATTGACTGGTTGGGGTATTTGCCTTTGGCTTATGTAGCTTTATTTTTTGCTATAACAAACAGCGGCCATTTGGACAAAGGAATATGCTGTACCAAATCATAGGTTTTCTGATTTATAACATTTCACTGAATGACAACTTTTCCAGGAGTGCATCTTTTAAGCAAATTGAAAAATGGTTGTAACTGTGTAACTCCACAATCACCCTAGTATATCAGTTTCCTATTTTTATTTTTAATAATATTTGTTTTCTAAGTTTTCTTTCCTATTTACCCTCTTTGAAAGGGTATCAAAGGATATACAATTTTGTTTCAGGTGGGCCTATGACAAATAATAAAAATTGGCTAGTTTGTATCTTTTATGGCTGGAATGGATCCAAAGTCGTTCTGAGTAATAAAAACCAGGTACCAATGCAGATGGAAATTGCATTGGCTTTATTTTCAAGATATACTAATATTTTCCTACCATTTCTCAACAATAAGATAAATGGCAGCAGCAAAAAAACCTCAGGATATCTGTTGTTGTTACTTTGATTATTTTTACACTTGCTAATGATATGTAATCTGTGCAGTTTTGGACACCAGCTGAGGATTTCTCTACATGGACTGCTAAACTGATTATCAATTCTTTGCGTATCAAATTTCCCTTCAATAAGAATTACTATGTTAAAAAAAAATTTCCAATAAAGATCCTAGGCAAATTAGAATATACTGACTTGATTATAAATGTTTTGTGGACCATCCAATAATTTGAAACATATTTTTGAATACTCTGAAATTAGCAACCTATTCAGAAATCTGTACTTTCCAAGATTTATACCTTTGTTTAACCCTGATCTTATTGTGTCTGTAAAACCTTCAAGGCATTCTTGGTAAAGTGCTTGACAATTTGGTGATGTACAGATGTGTTTTAAAAATTTGACATTTGCAGGACTTGAATTCAACATTTGCTGACTAGGAGACGAATAGAGCTCTTAAGTGTTCAGATGGTCTGATAGATTAATGCATCAAGGCTGTCAGAGATTGAAGGATTTAGTGAGAGAGAAGCTTGAGAGTTGTTGGTAGAGCCACAGGTGACCTGTTACTTGAAGCTCAATTTTTTTTGCCAATGGAACTATTATCACCAGCCACTGTGCACAGAAATGCTCCCACAATTAAACAGCCTCTACAGAATATTGCTGTGGAAATAAAATACAATTTATTCAGTTCTAGTTTTTTTCTAAGAGCTATTACATTTTTGCTGGAGTTTTTCAGACCATTGACCGAGTTGGTTCTCTACTATGGATGTTTGGCTGCTGCATATTCAGATGGATAAGGTATTGTTGAGGTAGAATTGGCTGCTGTTTAGACACAATTTTGTTTTTACAGTTTTCTCATACAAGATTACTGCCTCAAGCCCTCGCCCCTCCCACTTACCTCTTTCTGCTCTACGACCCAAAAACATACCCCCCCCATCCGACTCCATATGATTCTAAGATTGAATGTGGAAATGAACAAGAGTATTGTAACAGTTTCATTGTAGCTCAAGTAACCATTTGCAAGGTGTAATGTATTCCTTAGAAGATAGTTTGTTCGTGTACATTGTGGCTCATTCAACTGCAGGCACTGATGGATTAGCTAGTAGGTAAGTAAAGCCTAGAGTTCTCCATGTGGCTCAGCTGATTTGAGGAAGTGCCATGTTGAGCCATGCAGTCAGGGAACATCAAAGTCCAGACCTGTTCTGAGTTAGCTGATCTAACTATGGGTGTCAGCACCACA
Source organism: Pristis pectinata (assembly GCF_009764475.1). Lineage (NCBI taxonomy): Eukaryota > Metazoa > Chordata > Chondrichthyes > Rhinopristiformes > Pristidae > Pristis > Pristis pectinata. Next base: position 25,730,969 of record NC_067414.1, on the reverse strand, counting down.
GATGGTCTCAGCATTCTCCAGTTAGGAAAATGGTCAGATTCCTGCTTTTGATGTGCTAACACCCTCTGCTGGAAATGCACTTGTATGGGCATTAAACAAGAACAATATCTGCTTAGCTGTGTCCTCCTTGTGACTGAGTAGGCTGCCAACAATTTTACACATAATAAATGGAAATCTGAGGGAGGTTGTAGTGGCAGTATCCATGAAGCTAAGGAGAGAATGCAGGGAGGAACATAATTGCTGAGAAAATGCACTGATTTCATGTTAATCTTCAAACAAAGCATCAGTAGGGGATGACTTGGACTAAACCAAAGGGATTTGTCGCAAAGTACAGCATTTGTATTTTTGTGTAGGAAGCGGATAATAGGTTATTTTAAATATATTGTCATTTTCTCCTCACTTAATATGCTGTGTTTTACATTGATAAAGAAATGGAACACTGATGTACATTATGCATGTTTTTGACGAAATATTCAGATATGATGTTACGTTAAAAATGACAAGTATCAAATAGATACTTTGAGAATAAAATTGATGTAAAGGTCTTGAATTTGCATTTCTTGAGAATAGAAACTTGTTTTGCTTGTAGTTGTTCATGAGCAGATGATCAGTGGTGATGTATGGCTAGAAGATTAGAGGGATAGCCTAGCAAAATTGGACTGTGTTGACATATACTCTGTAAAGTGTTAATGCTACTTCATGTACAGCTTGAATTTTATACTTGCAGTTTTACTTAGTTTGCTTAAAAAATAAAGAAAAATCTTGCAACTACAAGGAGCCTTTTATAATACATTGATCATCCCAAAGTCCTTTATGGCCAAGGAAGTACTTTGAGAAATGTGAACACTTTTGTAATAGGAAACGGCAGCCAGTTTGTGTGCAGTATTTTTCCGCTTTTTTGATGAGCCTGTTGTGAGGGACCTTGTCATGAGCCTTGTTAACATCAGGGTAGACACCATCAAATATACTGTTCTCATCCATCCCCACCTTGTTACCTCAAACAAAAACTTCAATCAAGTTCGTCAGATGTGATGTGACTTTCCCTTAGCAAATCTGTACTGACTACCTTGATTAATCTGTATCTTCCTGTATGAAGCTTTATACTGACCCTTAAAATCAATTCCAGTAATTTTCCCATCATTGAAGTTAAACTAACTGGCCTCTAATTATTTGATTTATCCTTTTTTTTAAACAGTGGTATATTGTTAGCAGTCCTCCAGTCTACTGTGAGGACTCCTGTGGCCATAGATTATTGGAAAATGGGCATGGGTAGTGATGGCAAGCCCATATATTAGTTGCCCATCCTCTTTGCCCTTGATAAGATGGTGATGATCCATCTACAGAAGTTACCCACTTGATGCTGTTAGATAGCAAGTTCCAGGATTCTGTATCAGTGATGAGAAAGGATCAGCAACATATGATGGCTTGGAGGAGTGGTATTCACTGGTCCTTGCTTGCTTCCTTCTTCTTGCTGGCAGCTGTGTGGTGTTTAGAGAAAGCTTGAGCTGCTGCAAGGCATCTTGCACATGGATACAAACTGCTGCTATGTGCATCATTTGTGGAATGAGTGGATGTTAAAGAGAGATGGGAGGAGGAATAAACAGCAGCTTTCATTCGGTCAAGAGTAGAGAATTCATTCACACTTCTGACATGGGCCATGTCGGGAGTGGAGCCTCTTTGGGATGTCAGGAGATCAATCGTCCTCTTAATTTCCCATTCTTTAACTTGCACAAAGCCACAATATTTATGTGGCTGGTACACTGAAGATTCTTGTCAGTGATGATTCTTATGATTTTGATGGTGGGATCTTGCAATGGCAATGATATGGCAAGGGAAGGCAGTGAGACTCTGTCATATTGTTATTACCTTGTAGTCGTGTTGGGGAAAAAATGAGACAGAGAGGGATAGGAGCAGTATTAAGCTATTTAGCACCTTAAGTCTATTCCACCTTTCAGTGAGATCATGAGTTACTCTGCATACCTGCCTGAAAACTTTCAAGTTAATGTAAATTATGAATCTTGGATTTGTTTGAATTCATTGCGGTAGTTGGAAAAGAGCACCATACTTTATATGTAAGTGTATTTCTTAACTTTACTCTTGAAACTTTCCTCTAACTTTTAGACACCCCAACCACCAGAGGTAGTCTCTATCTCCTTTATCAGCTGCCCAAAGTTCTAGAAAGGCTGTCAAGTTTCTCCCCGCCTTCTTAAGAATCTCAAGTTCCAGGCAGTGCAAGCAGTTAGTGTAATCTTGTAATTCATCTCTTGTAATCTAGGTATCATTTTTTTAAACCTACACCTCATCACTTCTTGGGTAGTATTGGATAATGCTGAGAACTGCTGACTAGACATATTATAAGCACAAGCTAAAATGTTGACAGGTTCTTACTGCTTCATTAGTTGATCAATTACCAATTGAACTGAATATTGCAATAATCAACAAACCTCCTTACTTTCTGACCTATTGATGGAAGAGAGGTCACTAATGAAGCAGTTGAGCCAGAGATATTGCTCTGAAGAACATCAGTGATGTTTTGAGGCTGATTGGCCTCCATCAATCTTTAACCATGTTTCTTTGTGCAAGATATGACTCTAGCCAGTGGAAAGTTGATGACTTCAGTTTTATTAGTGCACCGTGGTGCTATGTTCAGATGCCCCCTTGATGTCGGGGGCTTTCATTTGTCTACGTTGGTTCATGTTTGAATCCAGGTGTAACGAGGTCATTGCCCAGATGGTCCTGATGGAGCCCAAAGTGAGCATTAGTGAGTAGGTTATTGTTGAAAACTTCTGTTGATGAATCCTTCTGTCCAATTACTGATAATTAGAACTGGGCTAATTTGGAGATAACCAGAGCAGGTGGATTTGTCCTCCTCTTCAGAGTGGAACTTAAGTACTTTTCTGCTTTATCAGGCAGATAACTGTATATAATTGGCTAGAGATGTGGCTTTTTCTGGAGCACATCTTTGTGTCCGAACCCATGTTTTTTTTTCCATATCTCGTCTATTTATCTATTTTTGTTGGGATACCTTGTCTGCATTCATTTAACTGATTTGAATATGGGTATAATTGGTAAATTTGTTTTTAAATCAAATTTGGGGGTTGTGCTTACTACGTGGAAATATAGTATGTCATATTGTTTGCAGATAAATATAAGATAAGATATCTTTTTAATCACATGTACATCGAAACACACAGTGAAATACATCTTTTGCGTAGAGGGTTCTGGGGGCAGTCCGCAAGTGTCACCATGCTTCCGGCGCCAACATAGCATGCCCACAACTCCTAACCCGTACATCTTTGAAATGTGGGAGGAAACCGGAGCACCCGGAGGAAACCCACGCAGACACGGGGAGAACGTACAAACTCCTTACAGACAGTGGCAGGAATTGAACCCGGGTCGCTGGCGCTGTAATAGCATTACGCTAACCGCTACACTACCGTGCCTGCCCATATCATGGAATATCATGGAAAAAAATGTGGGAGAGGTGTTGTATTGGTTATATTAGGCTAGTAATCTGGAGATATGCACTCAAAATACAGACATCCATGTTTTAGTTTGAATATTTCAATTATGTTCAGAGAAGTCTGGAATAATGAGCTGCCTTCAGTTAAATGACAGAGAAGCTGCCAAATTGTTGCTTCACACCTATCTGAATCTGGACTCTGCAAGGTGAAAAAGCAAGCTGCTTGGTTGCATCAAATTGCCCGGAAGAATAAAGTTGGTTATACAGCTGCAACCAATGGCTCTAATTTGGATGTGATGAAGCCATACCCACTCCGTTTGACTCTGTGTAGCCCTCTTCATGACCCTGATGCCATTAATTCGAGAGCTGTCTCATAGCTCCAATTTTCACGACACTGTAAGCGAAGAAATTCTTCCTCCTCTCAGTCTAAAGTTGTCAGTCCCTTATTTCTGAGACTATGCCCCCAAACACTAGACTCTCTCACTGGAGTAACATCCACACAGTTTACACTATCAAAACTCTCTGTATCTTGTTCATTTAATCCATTTATAATTTTAATTCTCAGTCACTGTATTTTTAAAAATGCCTGTAACAGTCTGTTGACGTCATAGGAATCTCCTTTTAATGCTGTGGTTATCCTGGGGATTCCCAGAGACTGCTCGCTGCCCTATGGCTGGAGTAGCCAGTGTTCCCAAATTAAATTATTGAATATTCAATTCTCTGGGATCTCCTGTAATCTTTGGTGCACACCCCACCCCCACCCTGGGTTCAGCACCACTGCTCTATTCATGTCAATATTTTACCCTTAACCCTGTAATTCCTTGTGCATAACACTTTTATGTAGCACTTTGATCAAATGCTCTTGGAAATCCAAATGTGCCGCATTTATTTGTTTTATTTTCCTTGTATTACGAACCAGCAACAAAAGAAACACACTGAGTCATGATTCAGTGTTAACAACTATTTTATTAATCACTACTTATAATAATACGTAAAATAAAAGTAAAAATGTTAGTATGTTAGAATTTAAGAAAAATGTTAAACCTTGAACATTAACCCCAAAAACTAAACTCTTCATGTGTGTGTGTGGCAAGTCCCAAACTCCAAGTTCAGCAATGGTTCTTAAAGTTCAGTTCCGCAAGCCATAAGGTGAAACATGAGCAAAGGCTTCTTCAACAACCACCGTTGTCTGAAGATAAGACGTAGACGTAGAGAAACATAGAGAGAGTAATTACGAAATCCAAATGTTCCGCGATGGAACCCAAGCGACACTTCAGTGTTTACTCGGTAGTGACTTCCTCACCCCGAAAAGCATCCGAATTGTGGTCGTCCGCACAAATACCTGTTTCCTTCTACAGGTCAGCAACAAAGTGAACTCCACCGGATTACTTCCAATTTCCGTACATGGATTTCAGTGGCAGACACAGTTATTGTTTCTCATCCATCGATAGAGAAAACTAGCAGGCTGGTGTCTCTCTCCCTTCTCTCTTTTTCTCTCTCTTTTTCTCTCTCTCTCTCTCTCTCTTTCTCGTTTTCTTCTGCTTTCTTCAACAACGTCATTACGTCCTTTATCTTCTATTGACGTAAGCACGCCACACACACACACACACACACACACACACTCTATCTTAAAGGGACATTCACTGAGTCCGTAACACCTGTTAATTATGAACTCAAAAATTTAAATTTGTCAAATCCTGTTTGCTTTCTGATATTTTTCCTTTCCTAAAACCATGAATTGCTCAGCACACCAAACCTGATGGGGCAAATGACTTTCCTTTGTATTATTGTATGACTTTATGCATGCCTGCATTCCATTTACCTTAGAGAAACAAAGGACTGCGGATGTTGGAATCTAGATGAAAAACACTATGATGCTGAAGGAGCTCAGCAGGCCAGGCAGCATCGGTGGAGAAAAGCAGGCGGTCAACATTTCGGGTCAGGACCCCTCTTTAGGACTGAAGATAGGAAAAGGGGAAGCCCATTATATAGGAGGGAAAAGCAGAGCAGTGATAGGTGGACAAAAGAGGGGAGGTTGGGTGGGCCCAGGGTGGTGATAGGTAGATGCAGGTAAGAAATAGTGATAGGCAGGTGCGGGGGAGGTGGGGAGAGCAGATCCACCGGGGGATGGGTCAAAGGTAAGGAGAGAAAGGAGGAAAAAAAGGGGGGTAGAAAAAAGAGAGAGGTTAGGAAAGGGAAGAAGAGAAGAAACATGGTGGTGGGGTGTGGGGTTGTGGGGAAGGGGTGTGGCGTGAACATTGAATTCTCCCACTTCAATCCCCACACCCCTTCCCCACAACCCCCCCCCACCACCAAGCTTCTTCTCTTCTTCCCTTTCCTAACCTCTCTCTCTTTTCTACTCCCATTTTTATTCTCCTTTCTCTCCTTACCTTTTACCCATCCCCCGGTGGGTCTGCTCTCCCCACCTCCCCCGCACCTGCCTATTACTATCTCTTACCTGCATCTACCTATCACCACCTTGTGCCCAGCCCACCTCCCCACCTTTGTCCACCATTCACTGCTCTGATTTTCCCTCCTATATATTGGGCCTCCCCTTTTCCTATCTTCAGCCCTGAAGAGGGGTCCTGACCCGAAACGTTGATCGCCTGCTTTTCTTCACGGATGCTGCCTGGCTTGTTGAGTTTCTCCAGCATCATCATGCTTTTCATCCCATTTACCTTGTGTTCTCTCAAATGTACATGCTTTTTTGCTAATTTTGGTGAAGTTACCCGAGATGTAAATTTAACTTTTGAACCCATGTAATGTCGAATCTTCAAGTATTTAAAGGTGGAATCAGAATTTTCAGGCAATGTTCATTAAACCCATAAGTTCAGAGGTGGATTAATGAATTTAATTTTCAATCATGTGACTTTAAAATTTTTTTTAATTTGAAGAAAGGGAGTATTAGTAGTAGTCTTATACCACTTTGGTAAATGAGATGATTTTAAAATTTTAGTTATTATGGCACTTAATGTGTTTGCATTAGCTGTCTGAGTATTGATTACCATCAGGATTTGCATCAAACATTTGGAATGAAGTTGCACTGTATGCTATCAGCAAATGGCTGTATTAATGCATAGGGATGAAAATCTCCAGTCCTTTACTTTAACAATTTTTCATAAATATAGTTTTCTTGAGTTAGTATAATATGTTTCTGTATGTAAGATTTTTGTGAATTATATCTTCCTTAATGCTTCATTTGCATGACAGTTTGTCTGCACTGACACTGCAACATAAACACTTGTACAGTTCTGCAAGTTGATCTAGGAAGTAGCTGATCCATGCAAGACTAGAAAGTCTTAGCTTCAATTATTTGTGTTCAGTGGCAATAGGAATTTATAGTTGTGCTCAGCACTCTTGGTTGAGGCAGTATTTTCAGTAAAGACTCTCAATTGAAAGCTACTGGAAAAGTCTGTCAATTAATTTCTGAGGTGGACAGGACCAAGTACAAGGGGATAGTGTTAATAGTTGAATAGCCTATTGGGACTTGCTATTGAACTACATACTTAAAAAATTTAACAAAAAAACAAAAAAAAATGCAGATGCTGGAAATCTGAAATAGAAAAACACAGAAAATGCTGGAAACACTCAGCAGATTAGGCAGCAGCCTTCCACAGATTTACTTTTCTTGCTGTCACCGCACAGAATGAGAAAACTGAAAAACATTTGGAACTGGTACCAAGGGAACTGCATTTATTTGAAGTGGTTCAGTAGTGTTCTGTAAAATTAGTATTGTTATAGTTTCATGCAGCAATCACAAAATATTTTTAGTGTGGTATTTTGGAATGTATGACTATGAGTCATAGAATCATACAGCATAGAATTGCCCTTTTGGCCCACTGTGTCCATGTTAGCCATCAAGCACCTATCAATTCTAAATCCATTTTCCAGTACTCTGCCCATAGTCTTCCATGACGTGTCGTTTCAAGTGCTTCTATACTCACCTTAAGCTGCTTCTTTCTTTCTCCAACCTTCTATCTCTTTAAATCTAGAGTTCCTTGGACCTGTTGGTCTTGCCTCTCACTGTAGGGAGTGAATGACTCCCACTGGTCCCATGCAGACATGCCTGCAAGTAGCTGCTCCAGTCTTCCCCAATTCAGGAACTTAATTTATGGTCCTTATCCTTCTTCATAACAGCTTTTCTTTCTTGTCTATCCTTTTTCCTGGACCATCTGTCTACTGGCGTAATTTTTGAGGATGCATTATATTGGCATACTGCTGTAGAAGGTAAATTTAATGCTTGGCCTTTGACTTCAGGGAATACTAGCTAAGAAAGCCATATTATTCTTGAATCTACTTGTAATGTTTCTTAGTGCTCTTCTGTATTTTGTTGCATTTGTTTTGTAATTACCTCATTTGTTTAACTGAGCTGTAAATTTGAAGAACCCAACATAGTCCATATAGAACATAGAGCATTACAGCACAGTCCAGGCCCTTCGGCCCACGATATTGTGCCGACATTTTATCCTGCTCTACTATCTATCTGACCCTTCCCTCCCACATAGCCCTCCATTTCTCTATGATTCATGTGGCTATCTAAGAGTCTCTTAAATATCCCTAATGTATCTGCCCCCACAACCTGTGCTGGCAGTGCGTTCCATGTACCCACCACTGTCTGTGTGGGGGGAAAAAAAACTTACCTCTGACATCCCCTTTGTACCTTCCTCCAATCGCCTTAAAGTTATGTCCCTTCGTGCTAGCCATATATATATTTTATTTGTACAAGAGACTTAACATTTAATGCTATATCCAGTTGCCCTTGAGGAAAAACAAAAGTAGAAAAATCCAGAAACATTCAGCAGGTCAGATGGCATCAATGTAGAGACAAACAGAGTTAATGTTTTGGGTCACTGAGCTTTCATCAGAACTGGAAAAGTGAGAAAGTAAGTTGTGTTTCAAGTTGTGGAGAAGGGAATACCTGTGGGGCCAAGTAAGGTAATTGTTTTCAGTGCGAAAGAGTATGTTGAAACCTTGAGATGCAGAACTCAGCAGCTGCTGGAAATTTGAAATAAAAGAGAATTCTGGAAGTACCCAGCAGAGCAGGAAGTATCAGTGGAGAGGAAAGGCTGAGGTGATGATTTTCTATAAGAACTGGCCTGTTCTGACTAAGAGAAATAAGAAAGACTGATTAATTGAAATTGTTGAATTCAGTATTGAGTCCCAAGGATTGCAGCATGTTTAGAGAGAGAATGAGCTGGTGTTCCTGGAGCTTAAGTTGGGCATTGTTGGAAAAAATGCAGCAGGGTGATGATAGGTAGGAGGGGATGGAAAAAGAAAGTGACAGGAAAATCAGGATCACCTTTGTGGAAGTGGAAATGGAAGTGTTCTGCAAAACAGTCACCCAACTTGTGTTTGGTTCCCTGAATGTAGAGGAGATCACTTCATGACCACTGAGTGCAGTAGTCCAAACTGGAATGAATTGGTGCACTGGAAGAACTCTTTACATCCCTATGTGGTGGGATAGGAAGAGGTAAATGGACAGACATTGTGAATCCTGTGGTTGGAAGGTAAAAAATGCCATGAGAAGGGGAGTGGTTGATATAGATGTAAGAGCGAACCAGGGAATTTTGGAGGGAGCAGCCCCTTCTGAATGCTGAACGAGGAATGGAGGGAAAGGTGTCTCTGGTGGTGGAAGCTTGCTGAAGATGCCAAAAACTGGAGCGTGTTCCACTGAATGCAGAAGCTGGTGGGATGGAAAATTATGCCAAGGGGGATACAATCTTTTTCTGATTGGGAGGAGGAAAGGGTGAGAGCAGATCCAAAGGGGGATGGGTCATGACCCAACCCCGGTGGATCTGCTCTCCCCTCCTCCCCCGCATCTGCCAATCACTGTCTCTCACCTGCATCTACCTATCACCACCTTGTGCCCACCCCACCTCCCCTCTTCTGTCTACCTATCACTGCTCTGTTTTCCCCTCTATATTGGGCTTCCCCTTTTCCTATCTTCAGTTCTGAAAAAGGGTCCTGCCCAGAACGTTGACTGTCTGCTTTTCTCCACGGGTGCTGCCTAGCCTGCTGATCCTTCAGCATCTTGTTATTTTAAAACCCATAGAGTTAGTTTTTTCTCTGCATAGCAATTCCCTCTCCTCAATAGTAGAGAAAAGGAGACTGTGAATTGCATTTAGTAACCAATTAGCATAAAACTACTCCCATCATCTAAAAATAATACAATCAATTAAAACCTAAATGTATTTGTTTTATAAATTGAATCCTGCACATTTCAACACTTTGATTCTGCTTAGACAATGCACAGTTAATGAATTGTTTAGCTGGTTTCTTGAGCAGAATAAAAATGAGTTAAAATATCATGTAGCTGCAAAATAAGATATGTTTACATTATGTCCTTTTCAGGATCTCCCAAATAACTTTATAGCAAACGAAATAATTTTTGATATATTGTGCAATTTTGAAACATGATAGTCAGTTGGTACACAGCCCAATCTCACAAGTAGCGCACTCATAAAGACCACATCGTTGTTTTCTGATGATTCGGAATCAATATTGACCTGGGTAGTAGGGATAAGTCTACTGCTCTTGTTGGAAATTAATATTTTTTACATTCACCTGGGAGAGCAGCAGGACCTCAGTTTAACATTTTACTTGAGATGTTAAAATGTTTAACAAATTACTTTTTAGAAATTTGGAAAAGGTAATTAGATGTTAATGTTCACGTTCTATTGCATTTTGAATGAACTTTTTTTATAATGTGGTTGTTCAGACATAATAGTGCTTGTTTTGCCTTTTTCATTATTTGTGCGTGTGTATATGTATGTATGCGTCCTCCATTTGGTAACAAACTGTGAGATATTATGTCAGATTGACTGACAAAAATATTAATCCAAATAAAGGGTTATCATTAGATTTCCTTTCTCAAATCTCTAAGAATAATTAGTCATTATATTTGCTATTTTGTTTTCAAGAGCAGTTACAAAAATCTAGGTAATTAATAGTAATATAGATGCAAATTGTCATCTTTGTTGTCTTGGCTGTAGGCTGGGATGATTTAGGTTTTGGTCACTGTTGATCTAGCAAGTCTAGGACAGACCAGTGGTATTGTTTGGTTTGATGTTCACATATTGAACAGAATTAATTTTTTAATTGCTATCTAATGAATCCTCTTGAAAGTGGTCACCTAAATGTTGGCGAGGTATTTCATGGAATTTGCAATCAAAGAAGATATTGAGATCAGTTAGCCTATTGTGTTAACTGCTGGTAAGCTAAATCTACTGGAACATAAAATTTAAAAAAAAGCAGAAGTGAGCTTGGTTGTGATATTCACCTTTGTCAATTAGTCATCTGAAATTCATTGTTAAAATTGAAATGTGTAAATTACCAAATCTTAAATCCAGAAGGGAGCAAATAACTTCCCCAGGGGTGGAGAACTACTGTGGATTTTTTTTTTGGTAGGGGTTAACCATCTTGGTAGCTATTTCCAAGGCTGAAGGCTGACTTCTGAAAGAAATGTTTACTGCTATCTCACCAAACACTCATGAATTTTATAGGAATGACCTATGGCTAATATCCCTATCCCTACTAATTTGATAAGTAGGCGTGTCATTGGATTAATTCAAAAGCAATATAGTGGAGATGCTGGAATTCTGAAATAAAAGCTGAAACTGATGGAAATACTCTGCAGGTCAGCCGTTGTATGTGGAAAGAAAAATAGATTAATTCACCAGCTGGCTATGGTCTCTGTTAGGAACCGTGACATTTTCAGAATCAGGTTTATTATCACTGTCACGTTGTGAAATTTGTTGTTTTGCGGCAGCAGTACAGTGCAAGACATAAAAATTACTATAAGCCACAAAATTAAATAAATAATGCAAAAGAGGAATAACGAAGTAGTGTTCGTGGACTGTTCAGATATCTGATGGCAGAGGGGAAGAAGCTGTTCCTAAAATGTTGAGTGTGGGTCTTCAGGCTTCTGTACCTCCTCCCTGATGGTAGTAACGAGAAGAGGGCATGTCCCGAATGGTGAGGGACATGGCCTTCTTGGGGCAACGCCTCTTGAAGATCTTCTCAATGGTGGAGAGGGTTGTGCCTGTGATGGAGCTGGCTGAGTCTACAATCCTCTGCAGCCTCTTTTGATCCTGTGCATTATAAATTCTTGGCAGAAGTGTATATTTTTTTTAAGAATTCCATTTTCTGACCTTTTGGTTGCATTCCTTTGTTTGTAATTCTGATGGCAAACAATTGTGTTTAGTTCCATTATCACAAGAGTATAAGGTAATTTGGCCAACCCTGCAATTGAACCAAAGCATAATTTGTGTACAGCCCCTCCCCGGGTTATGAATGCCTGACTTATGGACCCATACATATGATTGAGCTTCTGTAAATATTATTAAATTCAAAAGTCTGATGTGTGCATGCGTTCATTCCTATGAATGGCAGAACTAGTTTCCTCTCGCTCTCCACTTTGCATTGTGTTTCTTGATGTCAGTTTTTGAGAATTATTAGTTATAGAACATCTTCAAGGGTTATGGAATGGGGAGCAGCTAGTTAATTCAAACAAGAATCAGTGTTCAAAGCAAAACCTGTTTACATGTAACCTCCTTGCAGTAATCAGACACCATTATCTCTTAAGAGTACAGGTTACTAGCTTTATCCTGGGATACCACTTAAGAGATTTGTTTTGCAAACTGACAAGGCAATCAGTTCTATTGACACTTGTACAACAATACTTGATTAAACAATGTAGTTTACACTGATACTTCAAGGCCATCGAGACCAGCCATTGAGCATGGGTTATTCTGATTCTGTACCATTGTAACTAGGTAGGAGAAGATGCTAAATAAATGTTCATGCCAATTGACCATCATTGAAACCCCCATAATGAGATCAGGGAAGGCATTAAGTGGCCATCTCCTGTATTAACACAATGTTAAAGACATATCCCTGCCACTTAATTTAGAATTCAGGACATGTCTTTTTTGTTGATTTAATATTCTGGATGTTTGTATATCCAGGAAGCCAACCCTCAACACTGTTACAACAGAGGTATATTTTGAGTGACTGGGGTTCTGTGTTCAAAACCCCTTGGAATATTGACGGAGGTTCTGTCAGTTGGAATGTGCTCCCATTGTAAATATGTAATTCAGCAAAATTACCTGTTCACACTCAAAATGTTAAATTTAAGCAGGTAATTATAGCCATTGAAGCAGTAGTTAATAATTTACTGTTTTCTTTGTTTAAAAAGTGTAAAACATTACCATAATGATGAGTGTGGGGAGAGGAGAAATAGATTCTCCAGAAGACCTGCTTGTGCTTAATAAACACCTTTTGACATCTAACAGCTTCAGTCTCTAGTGGCGTATTCACAGTCACAACACCGTTTATTGCAAAACTGTGGAAGTGTGGTTACTATTTTGAGTAATTTTGTATACTTTCTGACTTTTGAGCAATATTGACTTATGAACATCTGTAAAAACGGAAACCATTTGTAACCCTGGGATGGCCTTTATGGCTCTAACAGATCAAGGGGAAGCAGGGTGTTGCATAGTGGGGTGAAGGGTTTATTTGTGTAGCAGACTGGACAAGTGAATGCAATAAATAGGAGTTGTTTAACTGCAATAAGATGGGAAGAATGTCAAATAGATGTTATGAAAAATGATTATGCTCCATGGAAAGTTTCAACAATAGTTACATTTAACACAGCAAAACCATCCCCAAACACCTTAGTATCCAACAATACACAAAAAGTGCTGGAGGAACTCAGCAGGTGAAGCAGCATTCATGGAGGGAAATAAACGGTCGACCTTTTGGGCCGAGACCCTTCCTCGGGACTGGAAAGGAAGAGGGCAGAAGCCGGAATAAGAAGGTGGGGGGAGGGGGAGGAACACACGCAGGTAGGGGATAGGTGTTGTGACTGTGAATATGCCACTGGAGACTGAAGCTGTTAAAACGTCAAAGGTGTTTATTAAGCACAAGCAGGTCTTCTGAAGAATCTATTTCTCTTCTCCCCACCTATCCCCTGCCTGCGTGTGCTCCTCCCCACTCCCCCCATCTTCTTATTCTGGCTTCTGCCCTCTTCCTTTCCAGGCCTGATGAAGGGTCTCGGCCCAAAACGTCGACTGTTTATTTCCCTCCGTGGATGCTGCCTGACCCCCTGAGTTCCTCAAGCACTTTTTGTGTATTGCTCCAGATTCCAGCATCTGCAGAATTTTTTCTGTCTTAGTATCCAACAAAGTTTGATGTCAAGCCATTAATGGAGATAGTAGGGCAAATATACAAGGCTGAGTTAAAGAGACATATTTGAAGGAGAAAAGAAGTTTAAGGTGAGAATTCCAGAGCTGGAGCCTTGGCTGGCAAAGGCATGCCACCAATAACAGAGCAATTAAAATTGGTGAAGATCAGTATAGAACACAGAACAGAACAATACAGGCCCTTCAGCCCACAATATTGTACCAACCTTTAAACCTCACTTAAGACTATCTAACCCCTTCCTCCAAAGAGTAAAGCCCTAGCTCCCTTTGTCTCTCCTCATAATGCATACTCTCTAAACCAGGCAGCATCCTGGCAAATCTCCTCTGCACCCTTTCCAACGCTTCCACGTCTTTCCTATAATGAGGCGACCAGAACTGGACACAGTACTCTAAGTGTGGTCTAACCAGAGTTTTATAGAGCTGCATCATTACCATGCGTCTCTTAAACTCGATCTCTCAACTTACGAAAGCTAACACCCCATAAGCTTTCTTAACTACCCTATCCACCTGTGAGGCAACTTTCAGGGATCTGTGGATATGGACCCCCAGATCCCTCTGCTCCTCCACACTACCAAGAATCCTGCCATTAACTTTGTACTCTGCCTTGGAGTTTGTCCTTCCAAAGTGTACCACCTCACACTTCTCCAGATTGAACTCCATCTGCCACTTGTCAGCCCAGCTCTGCATCCTATCAATGTCCCTCTGCAATCTTCGACAATCCTCTACTCTATCCACAACACCACCAACCTTTGTGTCGTCTGCAAACTTGCCAGCCCACCTTTCTACCTCCTCATCCAAGTCATTAATTAAAATCACGAAAAGTAGAGGTCACAAAACTGATCCTTGTGGGACACCACTAGTCACAGTCCTCTAATCTGAATGCACTCCCTCCACCACAACCCTCTGCTTTCTACAGGCAAGCCAATTCTGAATCCACACGGCCAAGCTTCCCTGGATCCCATGCCCTCTGACCTTCTGAAGAAGTCTACCATCTGGAACCTTGTCAAATGCCTTACTAAAATCCGTGTGGACCACATCTACTGCACTACCCTCATCAATCCGTCTGGTCACCTCCTCAAAGAACCCTATCAGGCTTGTGAGACATGATCTGCCCTTCATAGAGCCATGCTGGCTGTCCCTGATCAGACCATGATTCCCTAAATGCCCATAGATCCTACCTCTAAGAATCCTTTCCAACAGCTTGCCTACCACAAACGTAAGGCTCACTGGTCATTCAGATACTTCCCTGAAGTATGCCAGAATTGGCGGAGTACATTTAGTTTGGAGGTGTGTGGGGCTTGTGGGAGTTACAGTAATGGAGTGGGACTAGATCATGGAAGAATTTAGAAAAGGGTTAGGATTTTAAATTTATGACACTCAGTGAGCATAATGGTAATGGGTGAATGGGCAGCGAAGGTTAGCAATGGGCTGAAGTTAGAACAAGAGAGGCTGCACAGGAGCTTATTGGAATAGATATGTGTGAAGGCTTTTAAAAAAAAGGAATGAAAGTGAGTGATGGATATAATCCTGAACAAGTGGGCTGTTTTGACCTTCAAGGCATTAGGCTTCTTACACCTTCACACATTTGGGTAAGTGGAGTATCCTGTTGCACTGCTGATTGTGCCTTTATGGTGAAAGGGTTATGAGCTGCCAGGATATTCAATCTCTGACTTGATCTTGTTGCCACAGTATTGTGTGGCTGGTCCACTTGAAGTATTTTGTCATTATTGATGCGCTAGATGTTGATTTGGGGGGTGGGGTGGGTGGGAGGAGGGGGAATTGGCAGTGATAATGCAATTAACTGTCAAGAGTAGATGGCTGGATTCTCTGTGTTGAAGGTGTTCCATAAATGGCACTTATGCAACATGGATGTTACTTGCCACATCAGACTGTGCCTGAATATTGTCCAGGTCTTTTTGCATGTAGACATGGGCTGCTTCATTTGCTGAGGGGTGGTAAATGTAAATAAATATTGCACAATTGTTAGCAAATGTGTCCCGCCTTTGACTTTGTGATGGAAAGATTATTGGAGAAATAACTGAAGATAGTTGGGATGAAGATACTGAGGAACTCCTGCAGTGATATGCTGGGGCTGGAATGATTTCCGAGAACCACTACCATTTTTCTTTGTACAAGGTATGATTTCAACCATTGGAATATTTTCGTCTTGCTGTCCATTGGCTTCTGTTTCACCAGGGCTCCTTAATGCCACACTTAGTCAAATGCTGCCTTGATGTCAAGGGCACACTCTGATCTTGCCTCTGGAATTCAGAGGCTGTAATGAGGTCTGTAGCTGAATGTGCACTGGTGAGCAGATTATAGTTGAGTAAGTGATTAATAGTACTACCGACAATGTTTTCCTTCATTTTGGTGATGAGAGTAGACTAATTAGGTGATAATTAGCTGGATTGGATTTGTCCTGTTTTTTCTGAAGCCGACATACCGGGCAACTTTCCATATTGTTGGGTAGATGCTGGTGTTGCAACTGTACCGGAGTCGTCTGGTTAGAGGCACTGCTTGCTCTGGAGCACAGATCTTCAGTACTATAGACGGGATGTTATATAATCTGAGAGCTGCCTTGAAATCATGCGGAGTGAATCAAATCAGCTGGAGACGGGCTCCTCTGCTGGTGAGGAATCTCAGGAGGAAGCTGAAATGAATCATTTACTTGGTAGTTCTTGTTGAAATGATTGCCTTGCATTTAATCTTCATGTTGGGCCCTGTCATTGTTGAGGATGGGGATATTGTTAAAACCTCTACTGCCCATTATCTGTATAGTGGTCCAGTACCACACACGATAAGATGTAGCAGAACTGCAAAACTTTGAGCTGACCCACTGGCTGTGAGATGGCATGGTTAGCACTGTCTATTGCATGTTGTTTTGCTCTTCAGCCTGTTGCACTTTCACCAGGTTTACATTACAGATATAAAGTATATTCCATGTTATTCCATAGAACATAGTTGCAATTGCTGGATATCTGAAATAGAAACACAAACTGCCTGAAGAACTCCAACATATCTGTGGGAAGAAGACCCTTCAGGTCCGAGACCCTTCATCAGAACTGGGAAAGGGAGACCAATGTCTGCGGGAGCTAAAGTAAAATTGAAGTCGATGGGAATTAAGAGGGAAAATGCTCCAACATTTCGAGTTATGCCTTGAACAAAAGAAGATGGTTGTGGTTGTTGGAGACTAGTTGTAGCCCCAGGATATTTCAGCAGTGGATTTTTCCAGGCAATGTCCTAGGATCTACGATCATCAGTTGCTTCATTAATGCATTGTCATTGAGTGAAAATCCTGGAACTCAACCTCAACAGCACTGTGTATACTTTCATCACAAGCAGGGCAGTGGTGGGTATTGAATAGCAGACAGGTGGTAGTGTTTTTCTTGATTATAGGTTTGTGAAATTATTAAGGATAAGTGGGTTAGGAGAGCATTGGAATAATTGAATCTGAAAGTGACAGAAGAATGGAAGAGTGTAATGCCAGCAAATAGGCTATAGTAGGGGCCTAGTTGGTGATGCTGTGGAAGTGGAAGCAGACAATCTTTTGGTTAGTAACTTGGATCAGAGTTGAAGAGAAAAGAGAGCTTGTGCACAGGCTCGTTCAACCCATGAAAATTGACTTGGGGGGGTGGGAGCAAATGGGATTGATTGCAAGAATGTGGAGTCGGTGGTGGCAGATCTCAATGCCTTTGTTCTTACTAATATTTTACTGCAGAAAGTTGTATTTTGTCTTAGTCAGACTTGACAGCATGAATGCAGTAAAGAGGCTGAGTCAGTGGTGGAGTTGTAGAGATGGTATTTTGTAGAACATGTGGAAGTTGACCATGTCTTTTGATATCAGTAGAAGCAGTGTATAGATGAGAAGTGACCAAGGATAGCTCCTTGGGGACTCTAAGTTTATGAATGGAATTCTTGATGAGACAGTGACTGAGTTTGCAACAGTGTATTATTGAGTTACAAGCAGGCAGAGGCCATTTGAGAGATTCATCTTGCATCTACTTTTAATTTGTAATAAGAAAAGGAAAACCTATTTAGTTTGAAAAGAAAGTAAAACAGGGTCACCTTGTAAATTTCTTGGATCAGATGTTTGAGATTTTTTGTATCTCATTTTATTTTGACTAAAAGGAAGACTGAATAAGTCAGCACAGTGGCCTACAAGGGCACTCTGGAATGCATGATAGGGAAAAATATCAATTGTGAAAAATAGTATTTATTCTGAATGTGTGTGCAGAATAACTTGAGTATTTGTCTCCTTAAAAGAGATTACAATACAAAGAAATTAATTTTTTTAAATACTCGGGACACTTCCATAATGGTGACATGACTGGAAAAAGTAAATTCTTTTCTTTTCAAGGTGAGTGATATTGGCACTGAAAAATGGACAGATTTTCCAATTCAGGCACCCAGTGTTAGCGTCCCTCTGAAGTAGAAATAGAATCATGGAAAATTTATCACACAGAAGGAGGCCAAATGGCCCGTTATGTTAGTGCCAATCAAAAAAAGATGCTCAGACCTAATCCTACCACAGTACCAGGTCCATAGTCCTGCAGGCCACAGGCCTACAAGTACATATTCAAGAACTTTTTAAATGTGATGACCATATAATAGCTAAATGCAAATTAAAACTTAAACATTGTTGAAAACCTTGGCTTTTTTGAAGTGGTGAAACAGACTGCTTACTGGAAGCTGGAATTGGATTGCCTGAAGTCAGTTTGTGTATTGGCAGCAGGAAAAGGCCTTGGCAAATAAAGCTAAACAGATTAAAAGCACATGGAGATGTTGCATTTTGTCTGAATGGAGGGGTCAAAGGAAAAATAAAGGGTAGATGGCCCATTTGTCAGCCTGATGACAATAACTGAATGAAATGGTTTTCTGTTTGGTCTGTGGTTGTATTAAGCTATTGGGTCTTGATTTTGGAGAGATGCAATTGAGTGTTAATTTTTAGTATCTATAAAAATAGAACAATACAGCACAGGAACAGGCCCTTTGGCCCACGATGTCTGTGCCGACCATGATGCCAATTTACACTAATTTCATCTGCCTGCATGTGGTCTGTATCTCTCCATTCCCTGCCTGTTTGTGTGCCTGTCTAAATGCCTCTTCAATGTTGTTATTGTATCTGCTTCCACCACCTCCCCTGGCAGTGCGTTCCAGGCACCTGCTACTCTGTTTTTTAAAAAAAAACCTCGCCTCACAAATCTACTTTAAATTTTCCCTCTCACTTTAAATCTATGCCTTCTAGTGTTTGACATTTCCACCTTGGGGGGGGGGAAAAGACTTTATCCTATTTATGCCTCTCATACTTTTATATACTTCCATTGCCCCTTGGTCTCCAATGTTCAAAGGAAAGAAATCCAAGTTTGTCCAGCCTCTCCTTTATAGCTAATGATGTCTAATCTAGGCAACATTCTGGTGATGACACAAGAGACCGCACATGATGGAATCTGGAGCAATGAACAATCTGCTGGAGGAACTTGGCGGGTTGAGCAGCATCTGTGGAAGGAAAGGAATTGTCGATGTTTTGGGTCGAAATTCTGCATCAGGATCAGGTTTTTGACCCAAAATGTCGACAACTACTTTTCCTCCCACAGATGCTGCTCGACCTGCTAAATTCCTCTGGCAGATTGTTTGTTGCTCACGTACTGGTGAACCTTATTTGCACCCTCTCCAAAGTCTTCACATCCTTCCTATATTGTGGCAGCCAGAGCTACACACAATACTTAAAATGTGGTCTAACCTAAGTTTTATACAACTGCAACATGTTCTTGCCAATATTTATACTCAATGCCCCCAGTGAAGGTAAGTATGTCATACACTGCCTTTACCACCCTCACGAGTAGTGTTGCCACTTTCAGGGAGCTATGGACCTGCACCCTAAGATCCCTTTGTACATCAATGCTCCTAAGAGTCCTGCCATTTACTGTATGCTTTCCTTTTGCCTTTGACCTCCCAAAGTTCAACACCTCACACTTGTCCAGATTAAATTCCATCTGCCATTTTTCTGCCCACATTTCCAACTGGTCTATATCCTGCTGTATCCTTTGACAACCTCCTCACTGTCCACAACTCTGCTAAAGTTTGTGTAATTTGCAAACTTGCTGATTACCCTCCCAACATTTTCATCCAAACAACAAGGTCCCAGCACTGATTCTTGCGATGCACTGCTGATCACAGACTTCCAGTCAGAATAACACCCTTCCACCACTACCCTCTGTCTTCTATGGCCAAGCCAATTTTGAATCCAACCTACTAAGCACCCGTGGATCCCATGTGATTTAACCTTCTTGAATGCTTTTCTAAAGTCCATGTAGACAACATCCTCTGCCCTATCCTCATCAATCATCTTCATCACCTCAAATAAAAAAGTAAAGGTTTGTAAGACGTGACCTCCCCTGCACAAATTATATTTTCTTAATTGAAAGCTTCTTAATTTGAATTGTGCATTAATTTGAATGGGAAGTGTGTGGGGGAAAAAATCTCTATTTTTACTTAAACTGTTTAGTTCAGATTGTTGAATGATTTGGTAGTTTTCCAAGCAGAAAACTATGTTGATTTAATAGGAATGGACTGTACCAACATTTTGATGCTTTAAGTAGGTCAGTAAATAATAATAAATGCAGACAAGCTGAGAATTAAGGTTATGTGGCATGAATAGTTTAGAAATTTTTTTTTAGTGTGGTAGAATAAGATTAGTTCTGTCACCTTGTCTTAGAGTGCAGGGATCATTTAATCAATTATCCTAGACTTGCTCCTGACAGGGTAGTTAATGCTCAGTGTGCTATTTTCACAGATCTGTTCATGAAGGCAAAATATCTTTTATCACATTCTATTGCATGTGATATTGAGCTATTTCTATTCACAAAAAATTCTCATTTCATGGGTGTTAATCAGAGACTAACCCACAAGTTGAAGGGGCATGAAAACACTGAGTAAATGAGAGAGCAAAAGTTGATATTAGCTGCCTGAGCTGAATGACTTGTTTTCTGTATAAATATGTTGAAAGAGTGGAGCCAGATAGATGCCCCAGGTTCTAGCTGGACAGGTTCTGTACTTTACTGTGTTGAAATGCACTAACCATATTTCCACTGGTCTCTTACCCAGCTTAGAATGGTGAAATCACGAATGGGAATGCAATGCCTGAAAGTGTAGTGGAAGCAAACTTAATACAAGCTTTCAAGGAATTAGGCATGTCCTTGCAAAGGAAAGAAGTGCATGGCTGCAGCGGAAGCAATGGAGTGGGTCTGATTGCTTAGCTCTTTCAAACAGCCATCACAGGGCAGGCCATCTGCACATCTATAGCACAGTTTGGAAATCGCAAAGTTTCTATTATTGATCTCGCAGGTTGAGATATTTTGCTGCATTCAAAATCCCAAGGAGGGGAATAGCCTGATGCCTCTATTTCTGCCACTATGGATGTAATGGATATAAAGGTCTCTTTGTATACTGTAAACTTATAGTTCCATGATTCTGTGATCAATTATGGAATGCTTTTATTGCAGGAATGTTATGAACAAAATTGCTGAATATCCTCTCTGTTCTTAAGAAGTTGAAATGTTTTTTTCTGAAATCAATTAATCAATCCTAGTTTTTGAAGTGACTTGCACAGTACAAACCATTGCACTGAATTCAGAATATGGCTATTTTTAATAGTGATATAAAACACAAATGTATGGCATTGCAGTAAATGACAACCAAATGGATAACTGTACAATAAATAAATGTTGCTGAAAATAGACAGTATCCAGCTAATCTGACCTTCTTTGAAACAATGTACAGGGATCCGATGATTGTCTGGTGAAGATCTGGACAACAGATGATGGCAGGCTTCTGGCAACCTTGCGAGGACATTCTGCTGAAATCTCGGACATGGCAGTTAACTATGAAAATACCATGATTGCTGCAGGCAGCTGTGATAAAATCATCCGAGTTTGGTGCCTCCGGACATGTGCACCTTTAGCTGTTCTACAGGGCCATACTGCATCTATCACATCCTTGCAGGTAAAGAGAACCATTGACAGTGTAATTATTTATGTAATAAACTAATCACAGGTAATGTAGCACATGGGGACAGGGAAATAGAGTTAATGTTTCAAGTTGATGGTGTTTGATGAGAACTCTATTGGCTCCAGTTCTGACTCCAGTGATGCTGTCTGACCTGCTGAGCATTTGCAGAAATTTCTTTTCATATTTTAGATTTCAAGCATGTGCAATATTTTGCTTTTTAAAAAAATCATTGATAATCACTGCAATTAACTCATTCAATTTTGGTGATAAATTTTCCTTATTATAATAGGTAGAAAAATAATGATAGGAAGCTGAATGGGATCCAGACCTGATAGAGCCTGAGAGGTGGAAATGGAATGAGGGTGGGAGTGGGAGTGGGATGTTGTTTGGGAAAGCTTGAGAAAGCAAGGAGCAGGGCAAGTGTAGAATATCGGAGGGAAAGGCCAGGAGATGAGGGAGCATGGTGAATATGGCATACTGGAGTAAAAGCCTGTGAGAAGAAGGGAAGGGATAAAAATAAAGGTGGTCCTGATATATGGAGAGGAAAATCCTTAAAGATAATAGAACAGGAGAAGGAGGGCTGGGGAAACCAGAAAGTAGCAAGGGAGGGTGGGAATGGAGTCTGAGAGAGAGAGCCCAAAAAAGGACAGAGCAGGCAAGGGTGAAAACAGGATTAGGAAGGGAAGGCCTGAGATAAGTAAGCAAAGCAGTGGAGGCATTAGAAACAAAAATGGAAAGTCTTGAGCCTCTTGGAAAATGAATTCAGGGGCCAGTTTTATTGAATGTGCTACTGAAGAATCCTACTTTTACTAACTGGTAAGAGTCAATTTCCATTATCTTCCTTTCAATTTTCAAATGAGGTTTTTGTGGACAATCTGTTTTTGAAGTTGTTAATTATGAAGGAAAATACAAAGAACAGTGGAGGTGTTGCTGACATGAAATGTTGACTGATTTCTCTGTTTACAGATGCTGCTTGACTGGCTGAGTTCTTCCAGCTTTTCTGCTTTTGTATAAAGAAAACTGCTTTTTACCAATTTTCTTTATTCATGATCAACCAACCGTAAGATTGGGCAGGAAAGTGGAATTGTGGTGAAGAATGCTGGAATAAAAACAGAAAGTGCTGGAAGTACTCGTTTGGTGAGGCTGCATCTTTAGGGATGGAAACTGAGTTAATGTTCCAGGTCCATGGACTTTCATCAGAAAGTCTGCTCATCATCCCATCTTTATTTTAGCATTTTAATGGTCTCCAGCTTTAAAGTGTTGCTTACTGAGGAAATGCATAATGATAATAGATACCAGGAATAAAGCAAACACCTAAATTGTGTTGTTTACAGCTATGCCATTAAAAAAAAAAGTTAGTGTATCAAACATATGCTGACATAAAAACTGCAGATACTGGAAATCCAAAAAAAAAGGAACTGTTCCCTCTTAGATTTGCCCTGGCGTTGTTAAGGTTACATACTTAACTGCATTATTTTCAGTTGTCTGGATTGATTCTGGGCATCATGCAATATTTAATAAAAATAATTTTAGTTACACATATTTTCCATAAAGACAGTGCCCTTTTTCAATACGTATGTTGTGATATTTGGCTGTTTAGCTCCCATTGTTTAGGTGCTATAAGTGCCAAATTGCTTTTAATTTTCTGCATGATCTGTGGGTTACATTTGTAGTGCAACTTGCAGAGAGTTGCAAGGGAGCATGGTATTTTCAGACCTGAAGACTGCAGAGTAATGAGACTGACATCAAGTAATGCGCAATGTTGATTTGATGCAAGCAGTCCGGAATTGGATCTGAATGATACAGCTTACGTTTGTTCAGTTTGCACAATGGTCCACCATTTAGCAGCAGGAAGGGCCACCCCACTTGTGCTATATTAAGGGATCACTAATTATCCAGAGGTGTGATGCAAATAGGATGGTTGGTTGGATTAATTTAGAAGGTTAATCTTTAGACATCACGGTAGTCTTTAATGATTTTGCAGAAGGAAGTGGCAGTGTAGCTTGATTTTAAAATTATGCATAATTTATCTTAAGTTTATGTAATTTATGTTGTCATGTTTGTAATGTACTGAGCTGCTGCTGGAAAAAGCTAATTTTTATGGCATTTATACCTTGGATATCTATGCCCATGACAATAAACTTGAAACTTCAGCAGATGCTACTGGTTGAAGTCTGCTGACTTTTTGTTTACTCAGTTTTCAGTATCAGGGTACTGGCAGGACCAGCATTTATTGCCCAGCCCTAATTGTCTTGGAGAAGGTGGTATAGTGTGCCACTTTCTTAAACTGCTGCATTCCTGCTATTGATGCTGTAAGAGAGGGAGTTCCAGGATTTAGACCCAGCATTGATGAAGGACCTGTGATATATTTCCAAGTCAGGATGGTGTGCACTTGTTGCCCTTGTCCTTCATGGTGGTAGAGGTTGCAAACATGGGAGGGGTGTTGAAGAATCTTTGGTGAGTAATTGCAGTGCATTTTACAGATGGTGCATACTGTATCCAGTCTGCTGGGGGTGCTGTGATGTTAAAGGAGATGGTGAAGGAGTTACCAAACAAGCGTCATGCTTTTGTTCTGGTTGGTCTTGAGCTCTTCAGGGTTCCAGGAACTGCAGACATGCAGCCAAGTGGAGATTATTTAATTATGCTCCTGACTTGTGCCTTGTAGATGGTGGAAGAGCTCAATGAGTCATCCAGCCTCTGAACTCCTCTTGTAGCCAGAGTATTTATGTGATTGGCCAAGTTGAGTTTCTGGTTAATGGTGACCTGCAGGATATTGATGATGGTAATGCCATTAATTATCAGGAACAAGTGGTTAGACTGTCTTGTTGGCAACAATCAGTAGCTGCCAACAAGATGCTGTAGGAACTCAGCAGGTCAGGCAGCATCTAGATGAGGGGTCTCGACCTGAAATGTCGGCTGTCCATTTCCTTCTACAGATGCTGCCTAACCTGCTGAGTTTCTCCAGCATCTTGATTTTGCTTCAGATTCCAGCATCTATAGTCTGTGTGTCCATTTAAGTGCACTGTGCCTGGTTGAGCAGTTATGGGTTATAGAGCTTTGTGATCCTAGCCCATGCTTTCCAACTCCATTTTGGCCCCTAAACTCTCTAATGATGATTTCAGCCAGGTTTTATTTCATAATAGAAGTACTTCCTTTTGCTTGTGTGGTAACTGCTTTGAAATGATTACAAACTATTATTTGTTACCAATGATAAATTTAGATATAGCTACTTGAAGTTGATGGAAAATTATAAATGTCATACAAAGTAGGTTTCTTTCAGCAGATTTAACAACAGTGCTAATATCACCCTACGTTCCTTCTGTGGAAAGAAATACCTTAATTTGAGCCTCATAGACTTCCTAGATTTCCAATAAATAATAAACATTCTTGTTTATTCAATTTGATCATATTGTTTGGTTACAGCAACTTTTTGAGATAGAAGCTTCTGTAAAGTTAGGGCACCTTTGTTATGGATTTGTTGTTCCAGAAGATTATCCACCTGCTTATATTAAAAAAAAACTGTGTCTGTAAACGTGTATTCATATGCTCAGAGAATTCCAAATTACATTTTGTCAAAAAGAACAAGACATGCTAGGAGAAGAGAAACCTTTGTGTATCTGTGTATGTGGCAAAAGCAGAAGAAGGAGAGACCATTTGGCTCTTTACAGTCCACGCTGCTCTCTGTAGCACTGCGGCTAGTCCCCACTCTCACTTTGCCCTGCAGTTCTTTTGAAGAACATAATTGAATCAGCCTTCACAACCCTGTTACCGAGTGTATTCCAGAGCAGACCATTCATGCATAAAAAAGAAATTGTATTTCTCAGGTAGTCTAGTGTATTTTTAAACTAATGGTCACCCCTTTCTGCATATCCACTACTTCCTCTTTTTCTGTAGCCATCACATTATTTTCTTCCAGGTAAAAAACTAAGCAAACTACTTATTTATCATTTTAGCCATTCCCTTTGCCTACATAAGTAAGTTTCCATTTTGGTCTCCTCCTTATCAGGCCTATAGAAGCCTTTTGGGTTTCCTCTTTTGTTGTTTGAGCATCTACTTGTATTCTCCTTGCTCTTCACATATGAACTGCTTATAATCAATCTGATTCTCACCTGTACAATTAACCTGATGTATATCAAACTCCCCTTGTTCATTCTTTCTTGTCATCTTGAAACCTTGGTTGGTAGGAACTACCTCTGCTTTAAAGGTCATGCATTGTTCAGTTACAGTTTTCCCTTTCAATCTTTGATTCCAGTTTAACCAGAGCAACTCCCATTTTTAACCTGTCCTGATGCACAGTCTTGAATCGAAATATCAACAATTCCTTTCCCACCCACAGATGCTACTCAACCTGCTGAGTTTCTCCAGTAGCTTTTTTTGCTCAGCCCATTAAAACTGTCGGTAATTAATTTTACTTTAGAATGGTTCCTTTCAATCTAAAGAACAGCTGCTTCATGATGTCAGTGTCCTTTTAGTCCTTTGGATTTTAATTTTACTGATGGGGGAAGCTATGTAAAGTTGACTCTTACTTGCTAAAGCAGTTTAATTCATGAAAAAGAAGTGAAAACAGACAATATTGGAAACAAACACTCAGTAGATTCAAAAGCGTCTGTGGAAAGGGAAACAGAGTTAATGTTTCAGATCAAAGACCCTACATCAGAACTGGGAAAGAGAAAACCACCAAAAGGAAGCATATGTAAACTGTTAGCAGCAGTTTACAGAAAAATAACATCTAGAACAAGTGGTTTACCGCAAAGACAGCTGAAGAAGTGAAATAGCACAGATATTAACCCTTCTGAATGCTGAATGTCTTTTAGAACTTGCACATTTGTTAATTGCTGAAGTTGTTTTTGCTTAACTTTGAATGGCCTATTTCTGTTTTTCATAATACTGCAAGTATAGTGCAATACTCATTAATATAAAAACAGAAACTACTGGAAATACTCAGCAGGTCGGGCAGCATTCTGTGGAGAAGGAAATTAAGTTAATGTTTCAGGTCAGCAACTCTTTATCCTCATGGATCTCTCTACAGCTATTGAAGCAGTTGGCTACTTCACCTTCCACCTGGGCCTATGATCCACTCTTCAGCTTGATGGGATTGTCACTCTTACTAGTTGAATCATAGCCATACCAAATCTATAATTATGTTATCTCCCCATTGCTGGTGCCATAATTTTGCACGTGTTCATTAAGCTAATCACATCCTCCTGCAATAAAAAATCAAACTGAAGGAAGAGCTCAGTGGGTCAAGCAGCATCTGTGGAGGCAAAGGGATGGTCAATGTTTCGGGTTGAGACCTTGCACCAGGACTGAGTTCTTCCAGCAGTTTGTTTTTTGCTCCAGATTCCACCATCTGCACTTTCTTGTGTCTCAAATCCTCCTGCGTGTGCTTGTAATCTGGAGGCTCTTATTTTATTCCACTGCTATTCTGACTGACCCCCCCATTCACCTCTTCTGTAATCTTAAGCTTGTCTAAAACTCTGCTGCTCTATGCTGTCTTGCAGTGAGTCCTGTTGGTCCATCACTCCAGTTCTCACTGATTTACAATGATCCCTGGTCTCCCAGCCAATCGAATTTAAAAGTAATCTGTTTGTTTAAATGTTTCTCATCTACCTGTCTGTGCAACCTTGTCTGGTGTGTGTTATTTCTGTGGTTGGCCACCTGTGCATCCTTTTTCCTTCATTTCAGTTTTTTCTATCAATCTTGGATTCCATTTTACCCAGAGTAGATCCACTCTCAACTCACTAAAACTCTGTAATTAATTCATTTTACTTTAGGATGTTTCCTTTCAGTCTTAAAAAAAAGGCTGCTTTTTGCTATAACTATGCCTTTAGTCCCTCAGGTTTTAATTTTGCTAATGTACAATCTAAGTCAAAAAGGGGAGAGTATAAGCAGAAAATGCTGGAAACATTTTGGTGTCTGTGTCTTCAGCATTGATTGTGGACATGTTGTATCTTCTTTTGTTTGAAAAGAAGTTGTCTTGGCTTCAAGTTGCTTTGCCCAGTGCTGTAACTGCACTTGAAGGTACCTCGCTGATTGAGAACTTGAGAGCTTATTTATCTCTACAGTTCACTACGACACCAGGTGTATGTATTTATTCCCATTGTCACTTGGAGAGGTTTCTTCATCCTGTTTCACAATTTTTCTTAATTCCTGTTTTTTTAAAAATCCCTGATAGCCTCATTAGCCAGTACATTGTTAGTGAAGACTACCACATCTGGACCCTTAGTGGAGCAAGTGGTGAGAAAACGAGATGTCTTTATAGCCTCTCCACATAATCATCAATAGCTCATAAACATTTTCTTCATATCTTGACAGTTAAATATGCTATTGTATCTTCCTCAATGCTAACCCTTTTCAATTTTGCTGTTTTCCAGTTTTCGCCAATGTGCACTGGCTCTTTGAGGTTTCTGTCTTCCACAGGGGCAGATGGCACAATTTGTTTCTGGCAGTGGGATGCTGGCATGTACAAATTTAGGTCAGTAAGTACTCTTTTTATTTGAGAAATAAAACTTGTTAGTATTAAGTAATTTGGGATTTGTTTAGAACATACAACAAAGAACTTTACGGTGCAGTACAGGCCCTTCGGCCCACGATGTTGTGCCGACATTTTATCGTGGTCTAAGATCTATCTAACCCTTCCCTCCCACCTAGCCCTCCATTTCTCTATCACTGATGTGTCTATCTAAGAGTCTCTTAAATGTTTCTAATGTATTTGCCCCCACAACCTCTTGGCTGACTACGAATGGCCACCGAGCTTGTCCTCCTGTTCCACTCACGCAGCCCAAAAGGTCCAAGTATCCTGGCTGCCTTGCTGCTGTGGCCATCCCATGAGGCTGAGCAGTCTGCAAATGGCAACTATGTCTTGGGCAGTGGACCCTGAGACCTTTGTCCTTATCCCTCTAATGTCCCTTTAGCAACTTGTGTTGTCCAAAGATTTTTATCTGTTTTTAAATATTATTGATAAAAACATTTGAAAGCAATTGAAACAGATTTAAATTATTTTAAAAATATATACAAAATATGTTTAAAAAGTGATTTTACTAAAATAGACATAGCTGAGAGAAATTAATTGAAAAGACCAAGTGAAATTAATGTAAGTTGGTGACCCGAGTGAATGACTATGGCTGTAATACATACACCAGCCATAGATGGCACAAAAGCTGAAGGGACAAATGTGAACCATTTAGCTCAGGTCATTCATGTTCTGCCCAGCAGCGGAGTGGGTAGTCAGATGTAGTGGCTTCTGGCCTTCTGACTTGCTCCTAACATTGCAATTCACAGATGCAGAAGGTAGGAGCAATCTGACCATTACATGGCAGCTAGCTCATTGCCATCCATGGAACCATAAACTTGTGAGCAGTGCCATCCACTCCAATGTGTTCAATAAAACATTCAGGTTACTCTGTTAATTCAAAGCCATTTTTGTTTGCTTTAAACTGAACTATCCATTTGCTTGAATTAAACAATTATAATACTTATCACAGCAGGCCACTTTATTAAAAAAATAAATATCTCCAATCTGAATGATAGATAATTAAAATTAAAATGAAACTATAATATATCTGACATATATAATATCATATATTGATTTAAAACTAAAATACATATAAATATGTATATGACATAGTTCAATATGATTGCTTCCACATTTCCAAGGTACACAGATACTGGGAAGGAAAGAAAAGTGGCTGTTGTTGGATTAATTTTGAGTTTCAAATATGTTGAGGCGCATTCAAATTTGAAAATACCAGAACGGCAATTTAAATTCAGTCAAGTGAATACATTTGAAATAAATTAAATAGTATCAGTATTAGTGACCAAGTGACTACAACCCCATATGTTTCACAAATCTCCTTTAGGAAAGGAAATCTGCCTTCCTTATCATTTGTGGCCAGTGTTTGACTCCAAATTCACACTACTGTGGGTGACTTGTAACTGTTCCCTGAAATGACCCAGTCCACTGATGATTACCAAACACCGACAGCAAAGTGCACTTCCAACCACAGGAACTTCAAGAAGGCAGTTCACCTTGTCATGAGTGGTTAGAAATGGTCATAAAATGCTAATGTTGCTGTTGATACCCAAATTGTTTAGAATCTGTGAAGGAATAAAATAAACCCCCATATGAAACTGGGAGATATGGGTGGGAGTATGAAGGAAGAGAAGGTAGGT
The DNA here is from genome assembly GCF_009764475.1 of Pristis pectinata. Taxonomy (NCBI): domain Eukaryota; kingdom Metazoa; phylum Chordata; class Chondrichthyes; order Rhinopristiformes; family Pristidae; genus Pristis; species Pristis pectinata. The sequence goes on along the minus strand of NC_067414.1, from coordinate 25,701,125 downwards.
GGGGTGTATAACCTCGTATGGTCCTGAGAGCTGCTTGAAGTTAGTTGATCTTGGAAATTATGCATGTTGGGAATTCTGCAGCAAAATTAATGATTTAAAAATAATTTTAAAGACCATGCTAGTAAATGATTTTTTTTTGTCAAATGGTAAGTATTTTGAAGAATAGTATGTCTTCATTCTATTAAAAAGCAGTAAAACATAACTTGTTTTCCATTCTGAGATTAGTAAATTTGCAAATATTTGGTTATGCTTTTATGAAGAACTAATCATTTATAGAGGGAATAACTCAGCATTTTTTCGATATCTAAGTTTGTATAGAAACTTGGCTTCATCCTGAAAAATTACTGTAAATTTGTATCAGATCAATGGTGATGATAAATACATTCAAATGAAATGGAATAAGAAATCGACCCCTCCTAAAATTAACACATGCATTCAAATTCAAAGTCTCATTGGGATGAAATTATAATTCTGGCAGAACCCAATTAGTGGCATAATTTGGGGTTCATGATTGGTCTAAGGTGAATGTTGTTTTTCATTGAGCAGTTTTTAAGTTAAAGATATTATATCATGTCCTTAGAAGCCGTGCTGTTATGTTAGAGCATGAAGACTTATTTTCCTATGAATTAAGTGCAATGGATACTATTCCATTTTAACTAATGCTGTGAACTCTCCATTCTCTTACAATGACCTAGTTAATATTTCACAGATGAAAATTGAAGGGTAAGGGGACTAGAGTATATGTATATTAAAATTTAAAGTTTCCATGCCAACCCTTGATTAAATTTGGGTTAATGTGTTTTCCTGCCAGAGTTATCTCATGACTGCATGTTTTGCTATGATCATGTGCTCTTCACGTTTGGATTGAGGAATATTTCTCCATTCTTCCTATTTTCAGCTGATCATTGTGCAATTGTCTAAAGTATATTTATTTGAAAGAAAGCCTCCTTAAGTACTACCATAAAATGTTTAGATCACTGAAGAATGTGATTTTTACTGCTTATGCCTTATCAGTCAACTTGGAAATAATAATATAACCTACTAACTCCATTCTTGCCAGAGAAGTAACAGTAACTACTTTTATTTGGTACACTATTTTCATATGGTATTTGCAGAAGACAATTTTTATTGCAGAATTAGCTTATAGTTAAAATTGACATTAATAATTAAGTATAAATGCTATAGCCACAGGTATAACATACATCAACAGATTTAAGTTAGTTATGATGGAGGTCTGATAACTTATAATTTAAGGTCCGTTGAACACTAGATGTAAATGTATCACCTGCAGCATTGTTTTATGCACTTGGTTTTCTGACAAAACTCCATTTCATTTTGTCAAACATTGATCCCCCACCATCTTTTTTTGTGGGGTCCATTCTTATCCAGTCAGCTTTTATGAATTGCTTGAATGCTGAAATGATTATGATACTCCAACTTGACATATTCATTCCTAGTAGAAAGTATGAAATCAGCACCCAGCTGAAAGTATGAAATGGTTACTTTCTACTCTGCTTCTGAAATTCATTCCAAATTGGCACATTAATGACATTTTTGCCTTTCTGGCTTGAATTGTTTCTGGACAAATCAGGTGTATGTCGTTGACTGATTGCTGCTTTTGTTAAACATTCGTGTCCATATAGGCTGTTTTTGAGTGTCTAATGGCTTTTGTCTAATTTAATAAATAGCCAAATTGAACAGTGGTCAAAGAACAGTCTTTTTAGATATTAAATATCACTGAAAAATCCCCTTTGAGCTTCAGCTCCAATGTAGAAAGACTGATTGGGTCATGGGTGTTCTATCTAATGTGACAGATAAAATCCCGGAAGGCATGCATGTTAGAAATTAAGCGTGGTTGTCACATGTTCCACTGTGTAAATCATCTTGATGTTATTTTTAATTCAGCATTTAAGTTTCCTTAGGACTACACCACTAGTAGGGCAATAAACCAGGACTTTAAAGGTTTTTCTGCTGATCACTAGACTTGATTTATGAACATATTGATCTATTTTTAATATATTTTTGGGCCATTGCTGGGCATGTTTATAACCTTGGCTGGGAAAACAGTGATACCCTGTTTATCTGAATGTGAATATCTCTAATCTTTTGTTTCTCACCAAGCTGATGTTACAGATTTCAGGCCTTGGATACTTTACTATATTAGAAGTGCTTATATGAATGCAAGTTGTGGATTCTAAATGTACACTTATTGTTAACTGGTTTGTTCAGAGTGGCACTGAACACACTGTCTCTTTTCCACTTCGTTAGATGTTGCTATGTTATTGTCCTGATACAAAGCAAAATAATAAAAGAATGCAGGGAGATTGATGCATGGATTTAACTTAGTGTCAAGTGTCTTGCTTTCTGATGGCTTTTGAAGCTATTATAGGGGAGTTTGAATGAACTAGCACCATTTCTTCTGTTGTTTACACTGTTGTTTGGCTGTCCTTCCACAAATCAGTTTGGAGCCTTTTTGTGGAAGTAGTGATTAAATGAATAGTCTCTGAGATTTGTTCCGTTGAACCATGGCAGACATGAGCATCAAAAGCATTCTCACCTCCAATTCAGAAAGCTGTGGTTTGAATTCCTTCACCTGGGATTTGAGCACAAAAATCCATCAAAGCAATACTGAGGGGCACATCCTCTCACGTAGGTGAAATGTTAGTTTCCCCACCAAGTCATTTTTAATCAGGTGGATATAAAAGAACTTGTGGCACCATTTTGAAGAGCAGATGTTAACTCATGGCCAATATATGTATCTCTCAACCAAAAATACATGGATTAATTGGTCATTATCACATGGCTGTTTATGGGATCTTATTAGACACAAATTGCAGCAGTGATAACAACGATCCAAAGGTTGGCTGTACACCACTTTGCAAAGTCGAGGTTGTGAAAGATGATAAATAAATGAAAATCTTTAATATTTTCAAGCTCAGGAGCTATTCATGTGTGAATAAGTAGCCATCGCCAAGAAAGATCATGGATAAGTCATTTAATTTTATAATACAATGAATTTCCTCTTTCTTTAAAATATCTATAAAAATAATAGTACATGTGAGTACACTATCTGACAATCATAGTATCACTTAGTTATCAATGAAAACATCTTTTGTGGGCTGGGAAATAATTTCCGAATAACGACTGATAGACATTGCTTCAAATACACAATGATGCATAAAGTACACCATTAGAAACACTGAAGTTGCTCTGTCTAGAGCAGGGTCGTCCCTAAAAACATTAGGTTTCACTTGAAGTATAATTCTCAGGCACTGGAATTTGATCTCACATTTTAAATTGAAGTTTCAGTTGAAGAGGCTAAAAATATTTGCATTCAGTGCACTGATGTATATAGGTAAGATATATTTTTTGAAAATTTGATAATACCTATAGATTTTAGTTTTATCCCAGACTTTCAGGTGAAATTTGACTCATTGGCAACTTTTTTGTGCATTTATAAAGTACTGAGTTTGGTGCACAAGGATCTTTGTGGAAAGAATTATTCAGATACCATATTGGCAAAGATGTTAATGCACAAGTAGTGAACACCCATGGAAGTGAGCTAAGCAGGCAGATTGTAACCTTGGGCACCGTATAGTACTGATATGATAAAAGCAGCTGTTTTGGAGTTCAGCATCTCAACTAGTGCCCTCTCTTACCCCTTCATAACTGGACATACAATCAGCAGCAGGAAAGAGATGCAAACCTCCCAGCCCACCAGCCATTTGAATGGATTGGTTGATGGTTGATTTTTTTCAGCCTAGTTGGTATGATATTACAAAGGTTGGTATCACAGTACTTGCTTCACGTGCACAGATTTTCAGGGAACAATGTGATAAAGGCTGAAGGGAATTTTTATGACTTCTACATAACATTATTTGTTGGTGATTAATGGGGAAGTCAGCAGTTTCTGAGGCTTAGGGTGCAGGTGGTAGAATAAAGCATTTTTGTTACATTCACTGACCTTGAACACCTGTGCAAGGTCAGTGAACTTTTGTAATGCCATATCTAAGTTAATGGACGTGCACTTCTGCCCTTGAACTCTGCAGCTGTCTGCTCCCACTGCCTGCTCTGCATGTGTTTGCTGGACCTCCTGCTCTTCTGATATCAGAAGACATTAATTTTCTGCTCCCACTAACATTTCCAATTTCTGAAAGCCATAAAATGTGTTCTCTCCATGTTGCATCAATGTTTCTGTGTCATATTTACTTCCCTTTTGACAGCCACAAATTGCTCCAGCCACAGTCTACATCAGTTCTGTATCCACCATATCCCCCCCACCCCTACCATTACCATGTGGTAGTGGCTAGCCTCATGTTGCTGGCTAGGTTTAAATGGAGCTGGTCATCCACAATTTTAGTTCCCTGCTGATATAACCAGTTAAATGCTTAGCCCTGGCTGGAATCATTGAAATGAGTAGGAGGCACTATGTTGGTGCTGTGTCTGCATTGCAGGCAACAAGCTTGGATCAATTTCCCATTGCAATGCTCGCTATCATTATTGCAGGCTGTCATATTTATATCCTATTGTTTGCTGTAATGGTTAGCATGGTTTTTTTATGGTATCTTATTGTGCTTCCATGGTTAATTAAGGGAGATACATTCTCTTGCTAGTAATGTGGCTTTTATCTTTGAATTGTTTCTGCAAGAGTTCACATTCACGTCCATATTTATGAAGGAGTTACACAGTTTTTTAAGCCAAGCATCCTTTTTGATTTCAGATCTATTTCCAGGAGGCCATTCTGACATTAGTTTCATGGTGTCCTACTTCTACAGCATAATAATTATTGTAATGTGTGAGCATGTTAAAGTCAATGTCAAATTTACATAAAAAATCTCCTGAGTCAGTCCATACTAATTATTGCTGCCTGTGTCAGCTTCTAGTTTTAATAATATTAACCTCCAGGAAGAGAGAAAGTGCACACCAACCTAAAAGTGAAATGCTTCAGTTTTTAACAGCTGTTGAAGACCAGAGTAATTACAATCATTTCTTAATGTTGTTCTATTTTTATTACAGTCATCGGCCAATTAAATTTACTGAGCGTCCAAGGCCAGGGGTCCAAATGATCTGTTCTTCTTTCAGTGCTGGTAAGTGACATCTGTCAGTTTTAATATTTAAAATTTTTGGTGGTGGTAATTATTTTAAATTTCAACAGGAATGTAGATTTCAAATTAATATGGCTGCATAATTCAGAAAGTGCATATTTAAAAAGAAAAGCTGTTCAGAGCATAGAGTTTATTGGCTGCATGAACAGTTGATTCTGTAAATAGTAGATCCTCAAGTACTTTAATTTTACATTTGATGAGGCTAATTACACAAGTTATGGAATATTGCAAGAGATGCCTGTGATTTGTCCCTTCCACCCTCACTCTCCCGACGCCCAAATCAAACAAAAATATCCACTTACCAATCCCTATTCTGGTTTTCCACATACAATATTTCTGTGTAATATTGATGAGATTTCAATATTTATTCTTTTTGCTTGTTGTTAACTTGATGCATGCAAAACATGGAAATTAGCTACTTGGAGAATAGTGTATGATAACTAGTTTGGTTTTAAAACAAAAATGAGCTGGCATTCAGCAGAGTCAGAATCTCCTCTGTTGATTATGATTCCAGTCTACGTAAACTTGTGGAAAACAAATACTAAGACAATACTAACACTAAGACCAGGGCGACAATGGCTGACATGAGGGGGCATAATTTTAAGGTGATTGGAGGAAGTTATAAGGGGATGTCAGGGGTAAGTTTTTTTTTACAGAGAATGGTGGGTGTGTGGAATGCACTGCCGGCAGAGATTGTGGGGCAGATACATTAGGGATATTTAAGAGACTCTTAGACACATGAATGATAGAGAAATGGAGGGCTATGTGAGAGGGAAGGGTTAGCTAGATCTTAGAGCAGGATAAAATATTGGCACAACATTGTGGGCCAAAGGGCCTGTACTGTGCTGTAACGTTCTCTGTTCTAAGACACCCAAGTCTAGTTGGAAGTAAGCTGAATGCAGTGAGTTATCCATTAAAAATTTGATAGTTTTTGGATACATTTCAATACCTGAATCTGCTGATGTACTCTAAGATTGAAAGTTGAAGTATGGGTGAGGCAAAGTGATGTTGACGTAGGCATTTTATATCTGGAAATGCAAGGGCAGACAATGTGATAATTGATGGATCTCACATAGTTGGAAAGAAAAATGCACATTCATGTGTCCATAATTTCTTAGTATTGTGGACATAGCTTCTATAGAGTGAAGAAGAACAGGGATAATATTCACAACTTTAGGAGTGCTTTCCCACATTAAATGCACAATATAGATATTGGTTTTATTTGTTATATATTTGCTCAAGATGTACATGTCACTGGCTGGGCCAGAGTATATTGCTATTTCCAAATTACCCTGGGATGGTTTGCTAGACCATTTCAAATTCATTTAGGAGTCTTCCATTTTGCTGTGACTCTTTGCTCGCGTATGGGCCATACTAATAAAGACAGCAGATGTCATTTCTTGATCAATGAGCCAGATGGACTTTTACAACAATTCAGTACTTTTGTTTTTACCATTACAGATACCAGTTTTTTATTCCAGGTATAATTAATTACTTGAATTAAAATTCTAAATATTGCTGTCTTTGAATCAACAGACTAAGCATTTTAATACTAGTCCAGTAACCTCACTATTGTCCTACCATAGCCCCACTTTTATTATTGATGCACAAGACTACTCGCAATAGAATTGAAGCTAAGGCTTCTCATTGTGTCGTCTCGACTTTGCACATTTTTGCTGTTTGAGAATGTTTGAACGTTGGATTCCACATGTCATCCATGTATCATGGAGAAGTAGATTCTAAGGCTTGAAATTAAATCAATGTGATGGATTGACAATAAAGGGGAGGGTAATCTGTCAGAGTTCTGAAACAGCAATCCAGATTGTTGCTTTTGTAAGCTAAGGGCTGAAACAGCAACATTGGCATCAACTTGATGTCTTTGTTCCAAGCAGTGTGTTGTTTGGAATTTATCTAATTTTTCATGTTATTGAACTTTCATGCACTGTCATTTTTCTCCTATACCTTCACTCATAAAATGAGAAATGCCATTTATTTCCAAAAAAAGATTCTGAAGTCTCTTATGTTACAGAATGTAATTGTTTGCAGGATGTGGATATTGTTGGAAATGTTGGCATTTATCGTCCATCCCTAATTGCCCCTGAACTGAGGAGGCAGCTAAGAGTCAATCACAGGCTGGAATTGCATACATCGTGCAGACTGGATTTGGGTGGCAGATCCCCTACCCTGAAGAATGTTAATGAGCCAGATAGATTTTTATGAGATTTTTGTGTTTACAGTAAAACTGTTAATCTGACATGCTTGGGAATTTGCTGGTGCCAGACTAGCAGACTGTCCAGCCTATTGGGTGTCATTTTGTTAATATCCCAACACACTTGTAATTAACTAGTTTTTAAAATGTTACACAGTAGCATTTCAGTTAATCTGGTAAGTTTAAAGGGAATGCAGAAAAGGGAGTAATACATATTAGATCACACGGAGTATTGTGTTCAGTTCTGGTCGCCTCATTATGGGAAGCTAGAGAGGGTGCAGAGGAGATTTACCAGGATGCTACTTGGATTGGAGAGCATGTCTTATGAGGATAGGTTGAGTGAGCTAGGGCATTTCTCTTTGGAGAGGAGGAGGATGGGAGGTGACTTGATAGACGTGTACAAGATGATAAGAGGCATAGATCAAGTGAACAGTCAGAGACTTTTTCCCAGGGCAAAAATGGCTGACACGAGGGGCCATAATTTTAAGGTGATTGGAGGAATAAGGGGGATGTCAGAGGTAAGTTTTTTTACATAGAGAGTGGTGGGTACGTGGAACGCACTGTCGGCAGAGGTTGTGGGGGCAGATACATTAGGGACATTTAAGAGACTCTTAGACAGCCACGTGAATGATAGAAAAATGGAGGGCTATGTGGGAGGGAAGGGTTAGGTAGATAATAGTGCAGAATAAAACGTTGGCACAACATTGTGGGCCAAAGGGCCTGTACTGTGCTGTAATGTTCTATGTTCTATGTTCTAAAATGCTGGAGGAACTCAGCGGGTTCAGGCAGCATCTATTGCAGGGAAATAAACAGTCAACGTCTTGGGTCGAGACCCTTCATCAGGACTGGAAAGGAAGAGGGTAGAAGTCAGAACAACAAGGTGGGGGAAGTGAGAGAAAAGGGAACGAGGTAGGTTTCAAGGGAGTGCAGCCAACATTAGAGCTGAATTTCAAGGAAATGCTGGAACAGGGGCCCCAGTGAGTGGACAGGGAATGTGGGAACAGGGGCTCCAGTGAGTGGATAGGGAATGTGGGAACCAGGGTCCCCGACGAGCAGATGGGGAATGTGGCAAACATTACCTGATGAACCAGATACTGAACCATCATGATTTCTGAATGATTGGATTACGGATTATTGGAGTTTTTCCTGTATTAGATATTTAAAAAAATTTCAGATTCATTTAATTATTTAGATTCCCCCAGCTGCCAGAGTGCGATTTGAACTCGTGTATCAGTGGTCCAGAAATCAGCCTGCTGGTCTTGTAACTTTCCCCCTATGCTACTGTACCCATTGTTTGGAGTAACACCACTTGGAGATGTAACAAGTTTTTATTTGAAATATGATACAAGAATACAGAAGAGTTCTAATGAGAAGCAAAAGACTGGAGGAATGTGGTGGGTCAGGCAAAATCTGTGGAGGCAGAGGGATAGTTGATGTTTTGAGTTGAGACTCTGCATCAGCACCTAGAGTGTAAAGGGGGAGGTAGCCAGTATAAAGAGGTGAGGGGGTGGTGAGGCAGGAGCTGGCAGGTGATAGGTGGAACCAAGTGAGGAGGGGGATGATGGGCAGATAGAGCCAGGGAGGGGAGAGTGAAGGTAGAGACAGGTTGGAAGGTGATGTAGGCACAACAAAGGGCAACAAATTTTGGAGTCTGGTAAGTAAGGAAGGTGATGTAGTACCGGATAAGGGAGGGATGATGGGCAGATGGAACCAGTGGGGGAGGGGGAAAACAGCTGGGTAACAGGTGGCTGAGGGTGGGAGGACAGTTTTGGAAAGAAGGGGTGAGGTGAGAGAACCTGGGTTGATCAGAAGGAGAGAGAAAGGAACACAGGAGGTGCAGGTTACCTGAAATTGGAGCAGTCAATGTTTGTACCATTGGGTCCTATACTATCGGGGTAGAATACGAGGCACTGTTCTTCTAGTTTGTGCTTTTTTCCTGTTTATACTAGCTATCTCTCTTCTGCTTGCTGTTAACATGATGCATCCACCAATACTGTCTGACCTTCCGAGTTCCTCCAGCAATTTGTTTTTTGCTCCAGATTCCAGCATCTGCAGTCTCTTGTGTCTCAGTTCGAATGAGAATCTCCCTGATGACGATGATTGATGTTTGATTGGATGCAAATGACCATTTATGCTCCTCGTGGATACGTAACCACTTGGCCCATTCCATTGCACTGCACATTATACTGAGAAAGAGGGCCTCTCTTGTTATCTCAGTGTTTCTGTTGTACCAGATTACTTCATTCCCACATGTATTGCAGCTATGCTGCTAGCCCATTTGTCCATTCTCAGTTCATACCTAACTCAGTTATACATAGCTTAACTGATGACTGTTGTCAGCCCACCTGGCTATTGTTTATGGTCCATTCACATGTTGCTTCTCAATCTTAGCTGTGTTCTTGGCCTTCAAGGCTTCAATGTGGATTTCTGTTCTTATGCTGACCACTTCCTTGAACCCTCTCAGGACTGAGCTGGCAGATCCTCTCTCTCAACCTGGTCTGATGGGTCTCTTTACATTTAACAAAGTGTCCCATCATACCCATGGCTATGTTATTTTTGCAATTCCTTACTGTGTCATATTTTGAGACTGGAATTTCTAGCATTAACATTTAAATACAACTTAGAGCGACATTGAGAATAGATCAGAGGCTAGTGATTTATGGTTAATATGTGGCTAATGCCTCCCCCACTAATACATAGAACAGTACAGCACAATACGGGCCCTTTGGCTCACAATGTTGTGCTGGACTATATGAACACCTCCTCCATGATGAATCTAACCCTTCCCTCCTGCACAGCCCATAACTTTCCATTTTTCTTATTTCTAAGATCCTTTTAAACATCCCTGTTGTTTCAGCCTCTACAACCACTCCTGGCAGTGCGTTCCAGGCACCCACCACTCTCTGTGTAAAGAACCTACCTCTGACATCTCACCTGAACACTCCTCTTCTGACCTTAAACAGATTTCCTCTGGTATTGACCATTGCCACCCTGGGGAAAAGATGCTGACTGTCCACTCTATCTATGCCCCTCATAATCATATACACCCCTATCAAGTCACCTCTCATCCTACATCGCTCCAAAGAGAAAAGCCCTAGCTCGCTCAACCTTTCCTCATTAGACATGTTCTCTAATCCAAGCAGCATCTGGTAAATCTCCTCTGCACCCTCTCTAAAGCTTCCACATCCTTCCTGTAATGAGGTGACCAGAACTGAACACAATACTCCAAGTGTGGTCTAACCAGAATTTACCTTGTGGATCTTGAACTCAATCCCCCAACTAATTAAGGCCAGCAAACCATGCGCCTTCTTAACCATGCTATCAATTTACATGGCAACTTTGAGGGATCTATGGACATGGACCCCAAGATCCCTCTGTTCCTGCACACTCCTCAGAATCCTGCCATTAACCTTGTATTGTGCCTTCATGTTTGTTCTTCCAAAGTGTATCACTTCACACTTATCAGATTGAACTCCATCTGTCACTTCTCTGCCCAACTCTGCATCCTGTCTATATCCTATGACAACCTTCTACACTATCCACAACCCTTCCGACTTTCGTGTCATCTGCAAATCTTTATTGATAGCCTACCTCTCTCTACGTTTCACACTCATCAAGAGTGCTTCTAGGGTTTTTACAAATTCTTGGTTAGCCTGTTCCATGTCTTGACTTTGAAGAAGAATGTCAGCATTAAAATATTTTTCTGTAAGTTCCTTTTCCATGCATGTTACAATTTTATATAATGCTTAAATCACACCTGAGTGCTTTCCTTTAGAACCTGTTGTTCTGTCCTGTCCAGTATGAAAAAACATACTCAGCAATTCCTACTCAGTTCACCATAACACTAAGTAAATATTAATTTTCCAGCATTAAGCATTTTCTTGCTCATTCTCAGTAACTCCCCTTTGTTTTAAGTTTAATATTTTTTCCTACGGGAACTTCAGTTACATCAAAGGATCAAGTACTTCTAACTCAAATGATTCTGATAGAGTTATGAGATCTTTCAAAATCTTCTCTGGTTAGTGATTCATTGACTCATCGTCATTTGTCAAACTGGTAGAAATTACTTCATTTGATGACTGACAATCCTGTTCAAGCAGATGTAGAATGAAGGAAAAAACATTATCCAGATAATAAAGATGTTTCTGTCATCCTTCTGTACACCAGGAAGGGAAATCAGTCTATCTGGAACAAACATCAGGGTACTTCCTTAGTCAGCAATGAAGCTTTGTGACATTGATATCTGAGAACTGATTCCTCAAGATCATTTGACATGGTGCAAACTAATTAATAGCAGTCCAATTGAAACATGCCACATCAGAGATTCTGAAGCCAGGAAGAATATCCACCTAACCAATAGATCCGAGCATCTGCTCTGTCAGATCTCACCTGTGCCCAGGAAGAAAGAAAGCAACCAATCAAAATTAGACTGCTTACCCATAAATGAGTTTATCAGAAATTTAAATTATAATAAAATTGGTAGTCATTGTAGCCTGCCAAGAGGGACACAGTTGTGCATCTATTGGAGCTGTTGCCTCACCGCTCCACCAATCTGGGTTCAATCCTGACCTCTGCTTTATGTGTGGAGTTTGCTCATTTTCCCTGTAACTGTGTCAGTTTCCTCCGGGTGCTCCTGCATCCCAAAGATGTGTGTGTTGGGAGATTATTTGGTCATTTTAAGTTGCTCCTGGTGTGTAGGGAATCTTGGGGAAATTGATGGGAATGTAGGGAGAATAAAGTGGGATTTGTGTAAGTGGGTGCTTGATGGTCAAAGGGTCTGTTTCCCTGCTGTCTGACTCTCTCTATGAATCTAAGATGAATGTAAATATCTAATAAATTGCAGTGTAAAGGTGACAGACTGAAAATGCAAATGTATTCAGAGACTGCAGCTCCATACATTTGTACATTTACATTTAATGTCATCTTATAAACAAATGAGACTGCAGATGCTGGAATCTGTAGCAACAAACAATCTGCTGGAGGAACTCAGCGGGCCAAGCAGTGGGGGTGGGGGGTGGGGAGGAATTGTTGACAATTTGGGTCAGAGTTCATGATGCAGGGATTTGACCTGAAACTTTGACGATTCCTTTGCACCCACAGATGCTGCTCAACCCACTGAGTTCCTCCAGCAGATTATTTGTTGCTTTAGGAAACAGGCTTTATCTTGAAACTTTTTTTCTGTTTGTACAGTTTGCCATTATTGATTTTCTACATTTCTGAGAGTATGATGCAGAAATCAATTCCATTTTTATCCCCAAGCACAAAGTGTTTTCATTTTGAAGGCCAACAACTTTTTAAATTGCATATGAGGTCAGACTGCACAAGAGGAAAGAATGTAGAGCAAACTGTTGGATGATTTTTTGAAGTGACACTGTAAAATAGCTGCATTATTTCATCAAACCTTTTACCATTAATTTCAAACCCTGAGAATTTTTTACTGCTGTAGTGGCAGAGTTGGGAAGAGGATGGTTACTTAAATAAACTGGTTGGATGAGAAAGAACAGGATTTGATAAGAAGGCTGATGATTTCCCTTTAATACCAGTAGAGATGAAGTAGAATGAGACCTTTAATGTAACACAACCTGTCATAGCGTTGGTCATATTAATTGCAGCATGCTTTCCCTGCTATCTTCAATCCAGGTCTCTCTCTTGGTTCTTCACAACTTTGTTGTTTACTACTCCAAAGATGATGGCTTAATTGGCTACTGTAAATCCTGGACTCATTATTTGTACACAACCTTGGCCAAGATATTTAGAAGTGGAAGTTATTTAGGCTACCGTCATCTCTTCTAGGTTTAATGATTCCCACATAAACCATGATCAACATCCAAGATTAAATTAGGAAAGAAAAGGGAATGAAAAGTGTGATCAGGATTATTTTTATGAGCTGCTTGCCTTTTACCTGATTAAATTGCAGGTAAAAGGCAAAGCAAACTGGTTGTTTCTGTTACTGTTTATATTGTGTGAAAGATGATAATCAAAAGAATTTACTTTTGGATACAGTAAATGCTGACATTTGTCTCTCTTCCTTTACAGGCGGAATGTTTTTGGCAACAGGGAGCACGGATCACATTATTCGAGTTTACTATTTTGGTTCAGGGCAACCTGAGAAAATTTCAGAGTTGGAATTTCATACTGTAAGTCTTTTTTTCAAAAACTAAAATATAGTTTATTTTCCATGAAGCAACAAGGTAATGTGGAATAACAAAACAAAAAAATGTGTAACTATAAAAGATTATAAATGTTAAAATTATAATGTGTTAAACGCAAGGAATCACTAAGGTGAGCCATTTGGTGCCTCGTGCTTTTATTTTCACTGAGCTGTGTAATTCTTGGATGAATTCCAGCCTTTTCCCTATAATGGTCAATGTTATCCTTCTTTAAGTACATGCCTAAGATAAGAGAGATGCCTAATTATCTTTTGAAACTTCCAATGGGATCTGTTTTTGCCACCCTTTCAGTTAGTACAATCTAAATCTTTTACATTCCTCTATGTGAAAATGTATATCCTAATTATCCTTCTAAATCTTTTGCCAATTTATCTTTGGCATCTGGTTGATGCCCTCTTGCCAAAAAGAACAGTTGCTCTCTGCTTGCTCAATCAAAATCTATCATCATCTTTAATGCCTATATTCAAGTTTCTGCATGACCTTATCTATTCTGGGGAGAATAATCTTAGTTTCTCGATATTTCTGAAGTTTCTCATTCCTTGTATTGTCCTGGTAAGCCATCTCTTGAGTAAACACTCAACAAGACTTCCTCATTCTTCTTCAAGTGTGGTACTCAGAATTAAAAACAATATTTCAGCAGAGATCTCAGAAGTAATTTGTCAAGGTTTGGGTTGACCACCATGTTTTTGGTTTAATTAACCCTCCCTGTTTGCAAAGGCAAGAATTCCTGTGCCCTGCCTTTCAACATTCAAAAGATTTGTGAATTTGTGCAATCTTCAAATGAAGTACTGTATTTTTCTGAAAGCAAGTTGTCCCCCATTGCTCCACATGAAATTGTAGTTGCTATATGTTTGCCCACTTCAATCCTGCTTATTATTTACTACATTTCCAAGTTGCATTTGATAACTAATTTTGAAATTGTTCTGCCTATATCCTTATAACAAGAAAGCCAATGACTACTACTAATCCCTAATGCAAGCAGTAATCTATAATATATTAAAATTGCAGTGAAGGCTGATGCATTCAATAGCAAGTTACATTGGAAGCTCTTTGATCTGGTTCTGTTAATGAGGAAAGCCACTGGGGAAATTTTCTCTAGCATGTTTCATTGGTTATTGTTGGCATGGTTGTCAGATGGATCTTGAAAGAATTGTGACTTAACATTTGTTGAATGCTAGCTCTACAAAGTCACTGGGGAGAAGGAGTTTGCACGTATGATAGACTCTTCAGCAGAAGTTAAGTTTCATGAATTCAAATTTGACTTTGGATAATGTGATAAATTAAATGCTTAAAACTAATATGTAATCTTGGTGAACCACATGATTTAGATTAAATTCACTTGACTGTCGATAGTTTAACTGAGTTTTATGGAGCTTCATGTGGTGAAGTGAAGCATAAGTGACTTGCCTCTTCTTCCTTTGGCCCTTTCCTCTTTTTCCAGCTTTCTTCCCTTCTTTCCTCACTCTACACTCTCTTCCTTTTCTCCTCTTCCACAATCACCATGTTCCCCATTCTCCCTATGCCTCTTTCTTCTTCCCCCATTCTTAACATTTATGCCGATTTTACCATCGGTTCTTATGACAGAGTCAGGTATGATCTGCCACTGGGTCTAATGGCCCAGTCTTGTCCACTTGCATAGAAAACAACCAAAAGTTAAATATTTACCAAGGCTGGATTTGTATAAGCAGTTTGAGTGGAAGTGAGTTGATGTAATATTGACAAATAGGGTTATAGCTTGTATATTTTGTTGTAGGAATGATTAAAAACAAAGAAAAACATTCATTCATTAAGAATGAAAATTCTAGGGAGGGCTGTGAAGAAAATATTCAGAATCTTAGTATATCCCTGGAGATGATCTGTAGAGAGTTGTATTGCTAAACCTACATTGTGGTAATGGAATCTCTGTGGCTTCATTCAAAGCTGTGAGAATGTGGGGGACTTGAAGTTTCTTCTAGTCAAGAGATGAATCAGTCTACTTGGGTCTCAGTAAAGTTATTTGCAGGTTACTCAACACGATAAAATTCTAATGAGGAGGGCATGGCAGGCACAGAGGGAATGCTGAGAGGTAACTGATGCTCTTATTGCATTGGAATACTTGTGCATTATGTTTACTTGTTTGTAAAATTGAAAATATGACTTGTGTACTGATTTAAAAAAATATAGATGCTTAATTTAGAAAGGAAAAAATGAATAAAGTCAGCTAATTTTAGCTCCTCTTTATATTTTTATTAGGACAAAGTTGACAGTATTCAGTTTTCCAACACAAGTGACAGGTAAGGATAAACATGCTAGTTTCAGTTTTTCTGTTTGTTAGACCCTTGAATTGTCTGTTAACAAATTATTTATTACCTGGTCAAGTGAACTTCAATCATCTTGTACTTCAAACTTCTAAAAATGTAAATTGATAGCTCAGTGAAATGGTATTAATACCTCATTGAAATTGGTCCATCAGCTATTGGATCTGTTTTAGAAAAAGGAAATGCTCAGCAGGTCAGGCCACATCTGTGGAAAGAGAAACAGAGTTGATGTTTCAGGTCAAAAATTCCTTGACAGAATTGGGAAAAGGGGAAGAAACAAGTTTTAAGTTGTAGAGATATCTCTTTCGGGTGAGGCTAGGGTTGCTGTGTTGAACACAAACAATCAACGTGTAAATGCTGTGAAATTTGGAACTGCAGAGAAAGTACCAAGCAGAACAGGTCATGCCAATGGAGAGAGAAAAACTGAGTCAGTATTACAGATGGGTGACTGATAGCAGAATTGGTCAGTTCTTACACAAGCAGAGAAGGTGTGTTACCTGAAATAGTTGAATTCTGTACTGAGTTCCAAATGTTGCAATGTGCAGAGAGGTGAGGTGATGTTCCTCAAGCTTGCATTGGTGCTTGTCATTATAGATAAGGGTAGATTTTGCAAGAAATGTACTGTGAGAAGGGGAGTGATCAGTGGAGATAGAAGAATGGACAAAGGAATCATAAAGGGAATGATCTCTTTGACCTGAAATGTTAACCCTGTTTCTTTTTTCACAAATGCTGCCTGACCTGCTAAGTTTTTCTTCATGTTTTCTGTTTTTATTTCAGATTTACAGAATCTGCAGGGTTTTTTTGGTTTTTGTCATGCTATTTTTCTCAACAGAGAAATTTCACAACACAAAAGAGAGCCTTGAAACATCAAGAACGTGCAAGCCCTTTGCTAGAGGAAACCAACTCTAATCCCATTGTTTGACTGCCTTCCATAGCATAATACTTCTTGAGAAATCACTTTGTTGTCTTTAATATTCCCACTTTTTAAGCACCTATCGATTCTTTGGTGGAAATGATCATGGCCTTTTTCAATACTCTGAAGTAGAGAATTCCATAAACTGTGTAAAGAATATTTTCAAACTTTTTGCGGCTAATGGAGAGTTGTCCTCTTACCAAATCATTGAATGGTCAAAGTAACATAAATATTTATGGTTTCTTAATGTACTTCCTTGACCCCTTTGAGTAAAGTTATATCGCTTCTCTCTAACACTGGTATTAAACTAACCAGTTCCCTGAAATAGTTCAATATTCCCTTTTTGAGTATGAAATGTAAATTTGCTATCAGCCAGTTGTATGGCATTATTTTCTTTGTGTAATGTTGTTCTTTGCTTTCCAAACTGTGTATAATATTTATAATATTACAAGTGAAGTTTTGATTCTCAGTAGGTTTGTTAGTGGAAGTCGCGATGGGACAGCAAGGATCTGGCAGTTTCGTCGGCAAGAGTGGAGGAGCATTTTATTGGACATGGCTGTGAAGCCTGCTGGGTGAGTGACGAGGACTGTCTTCAACTATTTTTGTCATTGTTGGCGCTATGTATAGATAATTAATTCCATCATATGCTAGAGATTGATTGAGAAATATTTGTTCACAAACTATGCTTATAAAGTGTTAGAGAAAGAAATAACAAGAAAGTTGTCTGTCTTATTCATTTTGTTTTGGGATCTGGTCTTGTCTGACAAGGTCAACATTTATTGTTTAGCCTTAATTCTCTTTGAGAAGGTGGTGATGAGCCACTGCCTTTAATAACTCCAGTCCTTCTGGTGATAGTACTTCCACAATGCTGTTGGAAGGGAGTTCCATGATTTAAACATAGTGGCAAAGGGTTGGTGATATACTTCCAATTCGGGATGGCGTGCAACTTGAGTGGTGATAATATTGTGATCCTGATGTCGTTTTCCTTCTTAGTGGTGGAAATCATGGGTTTGGGAGGTGCTGTTGGAGTAGCCCTGATGAATAACGTCAGTGTATTTTGCACTTGTAGTGAAGGGAATGAATGTTTAAGGTAGTGGATTTGGAAACTGTTTATTATTGTCACATGTACTGAGGTACAGTGAAAAGCTTGTCTTGCATATCATTCATACTGATCAATTCATTACACGATGCATTGAGGTAGTACAAGGTAAAACAATACAGAATGCAGAATAAAGTGTAACAGCTTCTGAGAATGTGCAGTGCAGGTAGACAATAAGGTGCAAGGTCCTAATGAGGTAGATTGTGAGGTCAAGAGTCCATCTTATCGTATCAGGGAACCATTCAATAGTCTTATAACAGCGGGGTAGAAGCTGTCCTTGAGTTTGGTGGTATGCGCTTTCATGCTTTTACATCTTCTGCCAGAGGGGAGAAGAGAGAATGTCTGGGGTGGGTGGGGTCTTTGGTTATGCTGGATGCTTTACTGAGGCAGCGAGAAGTATAGACAGAGTCCATTGGAGGGAAGGCTGGTTTCTGTGATTTGCTGAACTGTGTTCACAACTCTCTGCAGTTTCTTGCGGTCACGGGCAGAGCAGTTGCCGTACCAAGCTGTGATGCATCCAGATAGGATGCTTTCTATGGTGCATCGATAAAAATTGGCAAGGGCCTATGGGGACATGCCAGATTTCTTTAGCCTCCTGAGGAAGTAGAGGCACTGGTGAGCTTCCTAGGCCATGGCGTCTTCGTGGTTGGACCAGGACAGGCTATTGGTGATAGGAACTTGAAGGTCTCAACTGTCTCGACCTTAGCACCGTTGATGTAGACAGAAGCACGTGCACCGTCCCCCCCTTCCTGAAGTCAACAATTAGCTCTTTTGCTTTGCTGACATTGAGGGAAAGGTTGTTGTCATGACACCATGCTACTAAGCCCTCCATCTCCTGCCTGTACTCTGACTCATTGTTATTTGAGATACGGCCCACTGTGGTGGTATCTGCAAACTTGTAGATGGAGATAGAGAAGAATCTGACCACACAGTCATGAGTGCATAGGGAGTAGAGTAGGGGGGCTGAGGACACAGCCTTGTGGAGCAGCAGTTGAGAATAATCATGGCGGAGGTGTTGCTGCCTATCCTTACTGATTGTGGTCTGTTGGTCAGGAAGTCAAGGATCCAGAAAACACAAAAGGGACTGGGTACCAGAAAGGGGGGTGGCCTTATAAGCAGAGCATCCAGTAAACCCAACTGAAAACTGATGGAGCCCCAAGCCAAAACAGTTGCTTTTGACCATTACTGGCAAATACCCCACAAGGGTTTGTGTTTTAATGTGCAGCTATAATGATGCCTCATGTTTGCTTCAGGTGTTAAGTGAAAATATTGTGTCGTGACATGTCAGAAAGTTTATTATAGGAAAAGATGGAACTTAAAATAACAACTGTAAAAAAAAAACTGCAAGTTGCAAACAAATTGAACTAATTTCAAAACCACCTGCCTGAGAATGTCCTTGAAATATTTTCTCTGATCTCCTGGAAGTCCCTTGCCATGATGGAGGAGAGTACTTGTTTCTGGACTGTGGTGTTGGGCATGCTGGCAATGATGCCTACCTGCCAGATCTGGTTGAGTGGGTCTAAGAGCTGTGCAGCCCTTTTGAACCTGCTCTCCTGTTAAACTTGGTCATCTGATCTGTACTGCATCTCGACTTTCCTACCTTTGCATTGATATCCTTCCCTGACAAATGTCACTCTATTTGCCCATCAGCTTACGCTTTCTAAAAACAATTCTCTGAAAGCTATTTGAAACACTATCTCCATTACACCTGTGGTAACTGACTCAATTTGGCTTCCAATCTTGCCGTGCCTCTGTTTTCAAATTGTTCATCTTTAAATTGCTGCTTTTGCAACTTCTTGGTTCTTCCCCCATTCTGGCCTCTTGTACGTCCTTGGTTTTAATCAGTTCATTTGTAGTAGCTGTGCCTTCACCTCCTGTGAACTTCATTTGAAGTTCAGTGGTTGCCCCATAAAACTGCCACCCTTTAACTACCTTGTCTGCCCAGCTCCCATCCCCAATGCTACCCCATAAATCTTACTGCTTTTGGCCTGGTATCTCCTCCTGTAACTCAGTCAAATTTTGATTGATAATGATCTTGTGAAGACACTTGCCAAATTTTAACAGACTAAAGGTTGTATATAAATGAAAATTGTTGATAAGATAAGGTATCTTTATTAGTCACATGTACATCGAAACACACAGTGAAATGCGTCTTTTGCGTAGAGTGTTCTGGGGGCAGCCCGCAAGTGTCACCACTCTTCTGGCACCAACATAGCATGCCCACAGCTCCTAACTCATACATCTTTGGAATATGGGAGGAAACTGTAGCACCTGGAGGAAAGCCACGCAGACACGTGGAGAACGTACAAACTCCTTACAGACAGCGGTGGGAATTGAACCCGGGTAGCTGGAGTTGTAATAACATTACACTAACCACTACACTACAGTGTTGTTGATGTGAATCAAAGACTGTAGTCATGCTGAAACTGTTCCATTTCCATTTTCTAATGACCCAGACACAATTAACTCCGGAACTGAGCCACAACTTCATCATAGGGTTCTTATGCAAATAAGTTATTCCTTGTGCAAATATATTTAAGACATAGAGGGTGAAGAGAAACTCTTGTAATGTTGGGCAAAATTTCTTATTTGCCATTGTGTTTGCTTCTGGGTCTCAGCAATTGCTGCTAAATGGATACTGTAGTGATGGGTTATAAGGTAACTGCAGCTCCATAGGCTCTAGAGGTCTTTATGTGAGAGAGAGAGAGGGGAGAGAAGAAAGTGCTTTTGACATTATTGTATTAATAAATATGGCCCATTTATGTGGCACCGTGATGCCAAGGCAACATCCTAAATTTATATGCCTCTTAGAATAATGGAGATGCACCATTAGTGCACTTAATTACGGAATGTGTGTGTATATAAATAATTTGTGAAAACACAAGTGAACAGTTTATTCAATAATGTATTGTAGATGAATGTTAGTTATTTTTCACACATTCTGAAGGTTCTGTGCTTTGACCCATTTTATAATTTCTGTTGGCAGTTTGCTACACGTTCACCATACAATTCAGAAATGTGATTGCTAGTTTTTTAGTCACTTGTAACTGAGAATAAATATGATAGATTTAATGACTGATTTATTAATATTTATTGTCAAGTGTTGGAATCCAACTTGGAACTTAAGTGTAAGGAAGATGAACAAATATTTTCTCATCTCCTAAATCATAAATCCTATGGATTGATACTACTTTAATCTGAAATTTACTAATGAGAGTGGGGGAGACATTGAAAGTCAGTATTAATCCATTTAAGGAATGTGATATATTTAACAATCTATAACTATGCCTGTTTGCTGCATTAGGAAACATTCTTGCCTCTGGTCAATAAGTTGTGGACTTGAGTTCCTTGTTAGGGTTGAGCTTATAATTGAAACTAACGTTCTGATTCTCTATCAAGGAAAGGCTGAAATGCTGGTGTATCCTTCTTTGTTCCTGTTGTGTTTCATTGCTTCACCATCATCTACACAGTCTGAGGAAATTCTCTTTGCATTCTCCTATATCCATACCAACATTATTGTTTGTAATATCTTGTTCACGTACTATGTGAATCACTTTTGAGCTATTTCTTGGACATAGAGGTGCAGAATAAATGAGATTTATTTTGAAGTTTTTATGTTTTTGTAATATAAATGATTTTGTTCTTTTATAGGTATAATCCACAGGGTTTGGAAGACAAAGTGAACAAACTAAAAGTAACCATGGTGGCGTGGGATCGGCATGACAGCACTGTTATTACAGCTGTCAATAACCTAACATTAAAGGTTTGGAACTCTTGCACTGGTCAGCTCATACATGTTTTAATGGTAAGAAACTGCATTATTCATTTCAAATTAGATAATCGAGAACATTATTAGAAAATGTCAGTACACGTTGGAGGATGAAGAATACCCTTGTCTTATCCATGACATAAAGCTCTTTGTTGTGCAGGGGAAACTTTTTCAAAGCTTATGATCTTCAGTCATTTCTCATTCATAACCACTTTAGATGTTCCTACAAGCCTATTTTCATTTTCTGTGAAAGAATTTCAATTATTATTGTTCTCTGTGGTCCTATCACACTATTTCCTTTCATATTATTCTTTTTGGTTTCCTCTTGACCTTTGTTTTCTTTGTTATTCTCTTAGCTTGCTAATCTTTTCATTTTTCAATTCTCATAGTTGTCTGCAATTTTTATTCTTCTAGCTTACCCACATTTGATATTAACATTGGCAGATTCAAAGCACTTGGGTAGTCTTGACTTCAAAGATGGGTTTGGGTGGCTGGGCATCTTCATCACATATATGGAAGGTGACTGCACATCTATCAGACATGTCTCTTGAAGGACAGTATGCAAATAAGGAAAAGGAGGGCAACAATGGAACATGTCGTTCACCTTTGGTAAAAGGTCTTCAACCTGGAACATTAACATTCTATTGAGGTTTCTGTAGATACTTAAAAAGGAGTTAACAAGGTGAGCATTAGTCCTACAGAAATTGAGTCAGGGGAATTAATAATGGAAAGCAAGGAGATGGCAGGTGAATTAATCAGGTAATTTGCGTTGGCTTTCAAGTTAGCGGATGCGAATAACATCCCAGAGATAGCTGTAGATTGAATTGGAAAAGAGAGAGGAAGTCGGGTAAACTACAGTCTCCAAGAATATGGTACTAAGCAATTTGTTGGATTTGCAGGCTGACTTGTTTCTGGATCCTGATGGACTTTACCTTGAGGTCTCAAAGGGAGTGGCTACTAAGATAGTTCATGCATTGGTTTCAGTTTTCCCAAAATTCCCTAGATTTGGGGAAGGTTCCATTAGGTTAGCAAATATTGTTCATTTTTCAAAAAGAGATTGAGACAGAAAACAGAATACGACAGCATAACCAGCTTAACAAGTGGTAACTGGTAAAATGTTAGAAGCTATCATTAAAGATGATTTGGAGAGGCACTAAGAAAAGTTCAAGGTAATCAGACAAGGTTGACATGGATTTCTGAAAGGGAAGTTGCGTTTGACCTATTAATTGGAGTTCTTTGAAGAAGTAATATGCTAAGGAAAAGGAGAACCAATGGATGCACTGTATTTGGAGTTCCAAAGGGGGTTTGATAATCATACATGGAAAATAAAAGCTCATGGTGTTGGAGATAATGTAGTGACATGGACAGAAGATGGGCATATCAGGAATAAGAGAGTAGGCATAAATGAGTCCTTTCTGATTGGCAAGATGAAACAAGTGATGTGCCATAGAATTTGGAACTGGGGTCTCAACTTGTTATAACTTATGTAAGTGACTTGGATGAAAGGACTGAAAGTATGGTTGCTGAGTTTTGTAATATATGAAAATTATTCATTTTGCAAGAAAAATAAAAAAGATGCATAATATATCACTGTTGAGAGATTGCAGGGTTCTGAGAAGCAGAGGGAACTTGTGTCCTAGAGCATGGATTCTAAAAGACTAGGATGCAGATACAGCAGGGAATTTGGAAATTTAACAGATTGTTCTCATTTATTGCTCAGCAATTAAGTAGGGAGAATATGCCCAATAGGGCATTGTTAAGTACACATTTGGAGCACTGTGGTCTCGCTAAAGGTGGATGTTAATGTGTGGAAGGTTTACTAGATTAATGCCATAAGTTGTCTTATGAGTCATAGTTATTAAACCAGACAGGATGGTAGTAAGCCCTTTGGCCAACCATAAAAGGTTGGACCCACTAAGTTTATATCTTCTGGAGTTTAGCAGAGTGAGTGAGAATTTAATTGAAACATTTAACATTAATTTTTTTTGTGATAATGAAAATCTTCCTGTATTATTGATTGTTTAAAAATTCAACATTTATATTGTTGCAGGGGCATGAAGATGAAGTGTTTGTACTTGAACCACACCCCTTTGATCCCAGAGTTCTCTTCTCTGCAGGACATGATGGCAATGTGATAGTTTGGGACCTAGTAAGAGGAGTGAAAATTCGATCATATTTCAATATGGTACAAAAATTTGTTTTCTGAATTTAATATAAATATGAATTTAACCCATTCCATTGCTAATTAATCCCATTGTTGTGTGTAACATTTTCTTGTAAGTGGTAGAGATGAAAGTTCCTTGGAATATTCCAATGAGCTGAAACCTTGTTGCCTTAATGATATTATTAGAAATATCATGCTGAGGAGTTTAATTGTCTATGGTGGATATAATAAAATACATCAGGAATGCTGTGCAAAATATCATTATTTTTAAAATAAAAACCATTAAGGGATGATCACTAATTACATATGCAAAATAGAATGCAGTTATTCACTTGACAGATTATTGCACATCAGGCAGAAATAACAAAAAAAAAGGCTGCAGTAAAAAGCAAATCCTTTATCCTACTTTGTTCTTCTGAAAGTGTTGCCTTTAATGGTTTAGTGCATATTCCAGGTCTTCTATATGGGAACTCCTTTTCATGTCTAGGCTGTATGATTGTGCAGGATAATAACAAATCCTGGTCTGGTTCTTGCACAATAGCTAGTCACACATTCATAAACTTGACTTGTGAGTAATGCCTAAACAAATAATGTTTAAACAGAGCTATCCCATATTGATTAACCACCCCCCGCTCCCCCCCCCCCCCCCCCCCAATCAGCACCAATGAACCTCAAATGTTGAAATTTTATTATTTTATTGTGGATCAGCACAAAATTTTGAGATCATTTACATAAAACAAAAACAGGTTTTCTTCAATCCAGAGTGATACTTTCAGGAGAGTTGTGATTGCAATTAGTCTTTGGCTTCTCTGCTGACTTCAACTATACCAGAGTAACAATAAAAGCAGAATTATTGGGAGATGAGGCTGGTAATATTAGCTGATTTATTTCCACGCCAGGATAGTGTGCGACTTGGAGAAGAATGCGCAGGTCACCAATGAGGCACTCAATGAATGAGAAGCTTAGCAGCAAAATACTTTTCTAAAAAGAATACTTGCTTTAAATTTTATCACATTCTGTGGACCTTTGCATATTTTGGTGCAGTCTTTTTTGAAGCAAATTTTTCAGGTCTCCTGATGTGAGAGGCATGGCTCTTTAAATTTTGAATGAAATAATAACACAACACGACAAACTTCTCGTTTTTCTAAGACTTCCATGATGATCATTGTATGGAGCTTTATGTTCCACATTATATCGGTGTGGCCTTATATTGGTGGTGTACCATGATTATTGGCATAAGGTGTGGATCTTTTGCTGGGAAGATGTCTGGTGTGCTAACATGTATCGTGACCAGAAACACCTAGTCCAATCTTGTGACCATTGCAATTTTATCTGAAAATTATTATTGACATAATCTCCAGTTGAAGTCAATTTCACAGCACTAGAAAGGAATAGGATTGCTTGATCCAATACCTAGGCTAGTGTTTTTAAATTATTTCACTTCAGCTTTAAGTTTCTACTGATTTGTAAATCTTTCAATGCATTTTTATAATTCTTATTACTTTGTAAATTTGCATCTTTAGAGGTTTTAATGTCTTTGATTACTTTGATGTCAGAAGCAAAGCCTTGCAGGATTTGACACAGCAAAAGCTCCACCCACAGCTTTGCCTTTGATCAAAGGCTGTCAGGACATTCTGGGCTCTAGCCTTGGGACTATGCTACTTGAGTCCTTGCTTTGTCTTGATGCCTGACTCCCAGCTACAAAAGGTTAGCAGAGTGTACCCACTGCATGCAGGCCAGGTTATTGCAATCAGATAGAGAGAGCGTTTGTCAACAGTTTCAGAGGTGGTTAGGTTCAAAATGGTACTGCCTAATATTTTGAGCCAACGTAGAATATTGCAACATTCTTCATTAAAGGGATTAATTGTAGACTATTTAAAAAAAATTGAATCAGAAGCCTGATCTTGCTTTTCTGCTTTCTTCTCCACTGGTACTTTCACTTGAAACCTGGGTCATAAATGATTAAGCAGCATGCATTTTGATGATTTTTTTGGGGAAAAAAACTAACCTTGTTATGAATTAAAATGCTGCTTTAGTTTGGTATCATTACTTTGTAGCCTGCTGATCACTCTGAACCCCACAAAGGAATGCAGCTGCTTGGACCTGTGTAACTCTGAAAACTACTCTCTTCCTCCTCCATCCAATAATCACTTCAGATGCAAATACGCATTTTGTTGTCAGCACATTAACTTGGCAATTGTGAGATCCCAGTTCTATTTAAAGCCAGTCAAGTCACGTGTGGATGATTAGTGTAATTCATGCAGTTAAAATACTGTATGTTTTGTTCTGTCTTTTCTCAACGAGTAGCCTTAGGCATGCATTTCATAAGAGTTTTGTGTTTTAGCCCACATGATAAAATTTAGCTCTTCATATTTAAACGACAAAATAAATTCTTTTCCATTACTGTTGATTTTTGTTTTCATCTCTAGCTTCTTTTGGATTAATTGTGGCATAATTTTTGGCAGATATGGTTAAAAATGTATTTCTTTCTTTGGGTGATATTGTATTTAATTCAAATTTAAATTATTATTTCTCCATCAAAATATGGTAATTTATGAGTGTTGTAAGTGTGTGGGGCTGATAGTGAAGTCAGCTATCCTTTCTCCACAACATGTACAATATATGTGTGTTGTTCTCATTACTATTTTTACATGCCATGTATATTTTTGTTTCAGATTGAAGGCCAGGGACATGGAGCTGTATTTGATTGCAAGTGCTCCCCTGATGGGCAGCATTTTGCATGTACTGATTCCCATGGGCACCTTCTTATTTTTGGTTTTGGCTCTAGTAGTAAATATGACAAGGTATGAAGCTTTCTTTTAAAAAAAGCAATTTGACTTATCAATTCCTTATGCTTGTTTTAATTATGAACATTTTCTAAATCTTTGAATCTGCAACATTGCAAAAGCACTTGGATTATGTTGTTGTTTGACATTTTCATTATGTAAGTGTTTAATTCTCCTTTGCTGTTGACTCATTATGTGGGCAGACAGCTGGAGACCAGAAGAGTATTTTAAAAAGTTATCCACATGTGTCGAACAGTCTGCATTTCTATGACACGTGAGCGTATTGATGAGCCTTGAACTCAAAATCTTTGGGTTTAGTATCATCATCAGAATCTGAAGAAACTTATTATTTTTCTGTGAAAAAATCTTGTATTTATATAGTGCCTCTCACAACCATTGAAGGTCTCGGACAGTAAACTTATGATGTAGATTTTTGTTGCTTTGTTTACAATCGGATATGCTAAGTATTGTTTGACTGTATAACTGCTTTCCTTATTATGTCTGAGGTAGTCAAGATTTTTTGTTTTGTGGAAACATTGTTTTCACTGCTACCTATAATTGTGTAATGCCTTTAAATTTAACAAAAATGTCCCATTCTGCTGTGCAACAGCAGTATGAAATAAAACCCAATATTAAGCCCACATAGAGAGATAATAAGGCCAAGATTTAACTCTTGTTCTAAGATAGAGTTCTTTTGGAAAGAAAGATAAGTAAAGAAGTGAAGAGGTTTGGGGAAGAAATTCCAGAACATCGAACCTTGGAAGCTGTAGGCATGACTGCTAATGGAGGAATGGGGAATTAAGTTTAATAACAATCAAGAGTTCCAAGTTGGGGGAACTCCACGAAAGGTTATGAGGTTGAGCTGAGGTTTGGGCACAGTTGGGCAGCGGGTGGATATAAGTGGAGGCACGAGACTGCAGATGCTGGATTCTGGAGTGACAAACAATCTGCTGGAGGAACTCAGCAGGTCAAGTAGCATCTGTGGCATGTCAGCATCCCCTCTTCCCCTCTTGATTGTTGGTGGAAATCAGTGGTTTAGGAAATGCCATGGATGTGTTCCAAAGCTTAACAAAGGGTCTGACAAGGCACCAAGGTTGTGAATAGTTTACAGCAGCAAACAATTTGTGGGAGGAACTCAGTGAGTCAACCAGCATCTGTAGGGAGGAAAGAAATTGCAGTGGTCTCTGATCAAAACCTTTCATCAAGTCTTAATGCAGGGTTTTGACCGGAAATGTTGACAATTCCTTTCCCCTCTACAGATGCTGCTCGTCCAACTGAGTTCCTCGAGCAGATTGTTTGTGGCTCTTGATTCCAGTGTCTGCAGTCTCTTGTGTCTCCATTGTGAATAGTTTAGTTCAATTTCAGAAGCTGACAGGGAGGCGCATTGCTGGCTTGGGAACAAAGCTTATTTTAAGGATAGAATCTAATAGTTTTGGTCTTCCCAGTATTTGGAGGAACTTTTTGCTTATCCAGCAGTCTGAGCTAGTGGTGTTGGTGAATGTCATCAGTGTGAGGGTGGAAACTAGGGCAGAAATCTGGGTATATTGAGGCAGATCCATGGTAGATGCCAGAGATGATGATGCTGGCACTGGAAGTGGAGTATTTATTGCTCATCCCTAATTGGTGGAGGTGAGTTACTTTCACGAACTGGTGCAGTTCTTGTGATGCAGCTACTTCCACAGTCCTATAGGGAAGGGAATTTAGGCCCAACAATAGGGAAAAACAGGCAATATACTTCCAAACCCAGGATTTTGTGTGACATGGAGGGGAATCTGTAGGTGTTTGCATTTCAATGCACTTGTTGCCTTTGTACTCCTTGATGGTAAAGCTTACTAGTTTGGTAAGCAACTGTAGTGCATTTTGTAGCTGATGCACACAACAGTCCTGGTGCACCAAGCAACCTTCCTTGTCCTGGATGATGTCAAGATTCACGGGTGTTGTAGAGGAGGGGAGGGAATATTCCAGTTCTATTTCATTACACCCTTATTGCCGGTAGTTGCTGGAAGGGCTTGCACAGAATTTCCAGCTTCTCACCTGCACTTGCAATTATTTATGTGGCTATTCTCATTAAATTTCTGGTTAATAGTCTTCAGGATGTTGGTAGAGGGCGCTTTGGTGATGGTATCATTGTTAAATGTCAAGGATAGATAATTGGAGAGATAAAACAAAGAAGTGGATACAGATTATGAAGTCAACAACAAGGAATAGCTGGGTGTAGATGTAGCAGCAGTTTGCAAGGTGGGAATAGTTAAAGGTTTTTAGAGAGAGATGTGATGGCAGATTCGCCAGTGGTAGGGAACAGTACCTGACGAGAAATTATTGGCAATATCGATTGGTAAAGGGACTGGTGTCTGGTCACCAGTTTAGTATGGATAGGCATGGGGAAGTAGAAGATAAGTCTCCTGGAAAAAATGTGCGAGTTTTATAAAAGGAGATGGAAGAGTAACCAAAGATAGCTGCTTGGAGGAAGGAGTAAACTGAATCATAAGCTTAGTCAGTAAATTGAAGGTATATTAGCCAAGTAAATGTGTACCAACTCCTCCTGGTCTAGGAGGAAAAGCAGTTTTGGTATACATCTAAAATTCATAACAGTGTGAAATTCCTGCATGTCATATGGTTTAATACAAAGAATAACTTGACTTACTACATTAACATCAGATGAAATGGTATTGATAAACAATTGTTTGTTAAAACACTGAAAATGTCTTTAGAATTCCTAACAACAGTTTTATTCTGATGGTCTGCTGCAATCCTTAATAGAAAAATTAGTTAACAGATGTTTGGCGTAAGAAACAAAATTAGTCATCTTTCCATTAATGCAAGTGATTCTTAGTTTGAACAGGAAGCAATCATTTAATATCTGTTAGCATGTAGGTGAATTGTTTCTCTTCTAAACTTCCATCCCTCACTGATGCCATCTGCCTGTGAACTTCATGCTGCTCCCAGGCTCAGCCTGTGATGTTCTGAACTGATCATAAATCTTTGAGTAATTGTCCTTTACACTCAAGGTAAAGTTGCTCCCTTTCCCACCCCAGCTAAAAGGGAAATCAGTCATCAAAAAGCTGCAGATGCTGGAAATCTGAATGAAAAACAGAATATGTTGGGCATGAGATGTTTCCATTAATGGGAGAATTTTGAATGATTACAGGACTGTCAGGAGCTGTCATTTAAAACTGTAGGAAATGTTTCTTGCAGCAGATGATGTATCTTTGGAATTCTCAGTCTGGTTCATTTGGGGTATTTAAAGAGGAAGTAGATAAATTTCTGAATGATCAGGGAATTGAGGGTTATAAGGAACTGGCACAGATGAGGCTATGATCATATTGATTGGTGGGGCAGGCTTGAGGGGGGCAAATAGCAGCCTACTCCTGCTCTAATTTTCTTATAATCTTATGAAAAAGTCAGTAGGTCAGGCAGCATCAGTGAAAAGAGAAACAAAGTTAACTTTTTTGTGTTGAAGCATAGGCCTATTTTACCTCCTTCCAAATGCAGTGGGGGAAAAATTAGGAAATTTTGTTTGTATATGATGAAACTTACAACTAAAAGGCTCTGCTGTAGTCATTGGAATTCCCCTTTTCAGAAATGGGAATTCATTCGGCTCTTTAGCAAAAATATTCTTCACTTTTTTTGAGTTAAGATTTCAGAAGACTGATATGTAGCCATCAGGTTTTGTAGCTTTCAGGTTAAAATAAAATAAATTGATATAATAAAGTTAGTAAATCCTTCAAAATGAAACGCTGAAACCTTTTGAAATCTCCTGCTCTAGATTTCTGATCAGATGTTTTTCCACACGGATTATCGACCCTTAATTCGTGATGCCAACAACTATGTTCTAGATGAGCAGACACAACAAGCACCACATCTTATGCCGCCTCCGTTCCTGGTAGATGTGGATGGTAACCCCCATCCACCAAAATACCAGAGATTGGTACCTGGCCGGGAGAACTGTAAAGATGATCAACTCATTCCGCAAATGGGTGTTTCTGCCACAGGTAACCAAACTCGTGCTTCAAGGGAAGTTAGAAACATAGAAAAACTACAGCACAATTCAGGCCCTTCAGCCCACAAAGCTGTGCCGAACATGTCCCTACCCTAGAAATTACTAGGCTTACCCTAGTAATGAGGTGAAAGTGTTTCTGGAATGCAATATTACAAATTTGAAATAGTTGATATTATTTATTTAGAATGCAAATAAGACTTTCATGTGATTAAGTTAATGTCAGTGTTCCTTCCAGACTCTCTGGAATATAATGTTTTCACCAAGAAGTCATGGTGCCAATATTTTGGAAAAAGCTCATTTCATATTTAAATTGTACCGTGTGGTTTGTTTTATTATCAAGTAATGGTGCAACTCTAGGGGATGTCACTAACCATGCTGGAGACTTAAAAATATGTGGACCAGATTATCCTTGTCAAGGTAAACATGTAGAAGGAAATAAGTATCTGCTAGATTTAACATAGAAAGTGTAAAGATTTTCAAGTGTTGCATATATAGTTAGAAAATGCTTTTGTTCCAGCTTAAGACTTGATATTTATGAAAGTATTGAGAATAGAGACTCTTGCAAAGAGTTATTTATTTTGGAAAATATGATCCTTCTACTAAAGAATGTGATAGTGCTTGCTATTTTGTATAATTAAAGTATCTATTTTCGCTTTGTTTGTTGGTTTTGCGTTCGTCACTTTTGGTTTAGGGTTGAACCAAGTTCTAAGTCAACAAGCAAACCATGAAGTCAGTCCATTGGACAACATGATTCAACGACTTCAGCAGGAACAAGATCAGAGACTGACTACAGGTACCAACAACACCTTGAACAGAGGAAGATTAGGTAGGACAATTTAATAACTGATCAGTAAATGCATTATTGTAGATGTAAATAAAATGTATCTAACACCATTCATCGTTTTGTCCATGAACACCAAATTGTCACCTCAAAAACTTAAGTCTTTTGCAGGATTTGATTGACTTTAGGATTCCTACATTATGTTTAATTAGTAATTGGTTTATTATTGTCACATATACTGAAGTACAGTGAGAAAATTTGTTTTGTATGCCATCCATACAGATCATTTCATCATATCAGTACATCAAGGTAGTATAAGGGTAAAGCAATAACAGAATGAAGAATGTAGTGTTACAATTACGGAGAAAGTGCAGTGCAGGCAGACAATAAGGTGCAAAATGAGGTAGATTAACCAAAGTCTTTTCTAAAATAGAAGTGTTGAATTTTTCTAAGAAATTGTTACCTGCCTCAATATTCTTCCTGTTCATTATTTTACGTTCCTGCAGTTTGTCTGCTGGATTACAAATGCCCAACTGTACAAAATAATGAAGTTAAAAATAATGGAACTATGACATTTGTTAAACATCCCAACACAAGTGCCATGGCAGTAGCAGCAGCATAAGAGCTGCCATTTCATTTCTGTTATCCATGGTGCCATTGCAACAGAATGGTGTGGGGCTACACAAGGTTCACTCGGCTTAACTTTCAAAAGTCAAATAGCTTGTAAAATCTGTCACTTTTCAATTGATCATGGAGAATAAGAAGAATGGCACAGCAGGTTGTGCTGCTGCCTCTCAGCTCCAGTGTGCCAGGTTCAATCCTGATCTCCGGAGCTGTCTGTACGGAGTTTGCACATTCTCCCTGTGACCACTTTGGTTTTTTCCGCGTGCTCCTGTTTCCTCCCACATCTCAAAGATGTGCTGGGTGGTAGGTTAATCGGTTGCAGTAAATTCCCCCTAATATAGTGGGGGTGAGGGATGCTGGGAGAATTCAGGATGGAATTGATGGGCATGTGAAAGAAAATAGGTTACAGGGAAATGGTTAGGAGAACCGGCACAGACTTGATGGGCCAAATGGCTTCTGTCTGTGTCATAAAGAAATATGACAATAAATCAAAATCAAAAAAAAACTTTTACTGTTAGTTCTGAGTTTGCTAGCAACACTGCATACCAGCACACATTCAACCTTCTAATGTTGGATTACTGACTCTATGGATGAGCAGAACAAATGTGCAAAAGCAGCCATGAGACTGGAAGATTAGCCAGTTTCACGGCACCATATTTGTAATGAGACAGGTTCCACCATATCAATAATTCCACCAGAAATATGCAGAAGCAGGCCATTGTATCACTATTTCTGTGTTTGGGTTAGTCTAGTTAGCAGGGGTGAGGAGAAGGAAGAATTTATTGAGTATGCATTTCTGATTGTAAGCTGCTGAGCCACAGGTAGCAGTACTTGTGTGTGACTGTTTGGAAGGGAAATAAAGGTTAGGCTCACCTGCAATACCCTCCTGTTTGGACTGCACTACTGATGCTGTCAGGGTTTTATGGGGTAAGGGTTACCTTGGTGAAGGAGTAACGGGTATCTCTTCCTTGATGCTGTGTTCCAGCAAACACATTGATTAGAGAGGTTTAAAAAAAGCCCAAAACTCTTTTCTTCAGAGTTTCCTGAGACTTGTTATTAAATAACCAGCACTTTCAATAATGGAAAGCACTGGTGGGGAAACAAAAACATAATATAAATGAAGATGAATTTTTCTGGTTCATATTTCCCTTTTAAGTAATCTTGTACCAAAAATATAATCTCTTGTTTGGTGTTGATGAATACCTGGTGTGCTAAAGTTGGTGCTGTGTTTGTCTACATAACCAGTAACAGGTGTACCTATTCTTTGACCTTTTCCTCTGCTTCCAGTCAAGCTATTTATGGCTTTATCCACGTCTTAGTCCCTAGACATTCTGGAAAATATACCTCACACCTGATCAATTTACTTTAAATTTAATGCGTTTAAATAAAAGTCTGTTTGTCCTGTTGGTGCTGCTGTCTCACAGCTTCAGAGAGCCTGGTTCATATTTCTTCACGACATAGGAGGAGGCCATTTGAGTCCAGGAGGTTTGCCAGATCAAAGAGCAATTCCATTCCTCCCGTTAATTTTCCTTGTAACCTCACATTCTGATCTACTCCCTTCCCTCGTGTCCACCCCAACCCTCCTCCTCCAGATTCTACCCCCCACCTACATAACAAAGGCAATTTACAACAGTCAATGAGCCTACCAACCTAGGAGCCTGGTCTCGGCTGTTTGTGCAGATTATGCACATTCACTCTATGACCACATGGGTTTCTTTTATGTGGGAGGAAATCTGAGCACATCCTAAAAAATATGTTGGTAGGTTAATTAGCTACTGCCAATTGTTCCTTAGTGTATATTACTGTAAAAAGAATCAAAGGTGAGTTGATGAACATATACGAGATAGAATATTTTGCAGGGATACAGAGAAATAATGAAATGAGTAATGGAACTTACGGGATTCTCTCCTGGGAGTCAACATGGACCCCGTAGGCTGAAGTCCAATTCCTATGCCATAAGTTCTCTGGGTGAAAGAGGGTGACAAAGGCATCAGTAATAAAGCTGACATAAGAGGTTAATGTGCTATTCACAATACACATCAATGATTTGGATGAGGGAACTGAATGCAAGTTTCCCAATGATACAATACTTAGTGTTGGTATTGGTGTTGGTTGGTTTATTTTTGTCACTTGTACTGAGGTACAGTGAAAAACTTGTCTTACAAACCGATCTTACAGGTCAATTCATTACACAGTGCAGTTACATTAAGTTAGTACAGAGTGCATTGATGTAGTACAGGTAAAAAAAACAATAACAGTACAGAGTAAAGTGTCACAGCTGCAGAGAAAGTGTAGTGCAATAAGGTGCAAGGTCACAACAAGGTAGATTGTGAGGTCATGAGGTCATAGTCCATCTCATTGTATAAGGGAACTGTTCAATAGTCTTATCACTGTGGGGTAGAAGCTGTCCTTAACTCTGGTGGTACGTGCCCTCAGGCTCCTGTATCTTCTACCTGATGGAAGAGGAGAGAAGAGAGAATGTCCCGGGTGGGTGGGGTCTTTGATTATGCTGGCTGCTTCACCAAGACGAGAGTGGGATTGTGAGTTTTGAGGAGGATACATAGGCTTCAAGGTGACTTAGACTAGTTAGGTGAGTGTGCAAATATTTGGCAGACACAGCATAACATGAATAAGTGTACTTATCCATTTTGGAAGGAAACATAGACACTATTATTTAAATGTTAATAGCTTTAGAAGTATTGATTTGCAAAGGGATCTTGTGCACCTATCACTGAAGGCAAACCTGCAAGTGCAGCAAGCAATTAAGAAGGGAGATTGGCCTTCGCTGTAAGAGGTATTGAATATAGGATCAAGAGTACAGGAGTACAATTATAAAAGGCCTTGCTGAGACCATACCTGAAATATTATGTGTAGTTTTGGTGTCTTCACCTAAAAACAGATATACTTGTTACAGGGAGTGCAACAAAAATTCTTCAGACTCATTCTTGGGATGGCAGGACTGTCATATGGTCATAGTTTGGGTCATTGGGATTAGAGGATTGAGAGAGGATCCTAAGGAAGCATATAAAATTCTGACAGGGCTAGGTCGACTGAGTGGAGAGAGTGTTTCCTTGGCTTGGGTCTTTTGAACAAGAATTCACATATTTGGGATATGCTGATTAAGATGAGAGGAATTTCTTCACTCAGATGATTCTTGCACCTTATCACTGTTTAACTGTAGGGTTGCTAATTGAGCCAGATTATGCATAACTCAGTTTGTGCTTTGATTTCACCATGCCCCAGTGCTATTCCCTTGGCCACTCTAACCTTTAGTGGACACCAGGTCCAAATGAACACAAGTCCTCCTGTGACCATCTGACAAAAAAGTACAGTCAAAAAAGAGACCCAAGAGACTGCAGATGCTGGATGATGCAGGGTCTTGACCCAAGATGTTGACTATCCCTTTGCCTCCACAGATGCTGCCTGACCTGCTGAGTTCAAGTTTGTTTCATGGGCATACATACCCAGGGTATAAATGTCATGAAAACTAGCTTTTTGCAGCAGCAGCACAGTACATGACAAACATAAATTAACATAAACTTAAATTAACATAAATTATGTGTAACTTTCATGACAAAATAAACATAACTATATACGTGCAAGTTGAGGGAGAGAGAAAAGAAATAGAGTCTGAGGTTGTATTAGGGTTTATCACATCATTTCTTCCAGAATCTTGCTTTTGCTTGAGGTAGCAGTCCTCAAGGAACTTTTTGTCCTCGGTTGGGGCAATCTGAGGCTCTGTTCCTAAACCACTCTTGGTTTTTCTGGCTTCTTATGTAATCAAAGGTGTCTTTGATGAACAGATATTTAAAAGAAGAAGTGATAGTAACATTTTAAAAATGTAAAGGTTTTTTTAAAAAAATAATGTATTGTTAAAAGCTGATTTATCTCATGTAAATAAAACCAAAAATATTAATTAAAATAATGTTTTAAAAAACAAATCACATATACAAAATTATGAGAGGCATAGATAGTAAGAAACTTTTCCCCATGGCAGAGCTGTCTTAAGACTAGAGGCCATAGGTTTTTGGTGAGGGGTA
Organism: Pristis pectinata; assembly: GCF_009764475.1. Taxonomy (NCBI): domain Eukaryota; kingdom Metazoa; phylum Chordata; class Chondrichthyes; order Rhinopristiformes; family Pristidae; genus Pristis; species Pristis pectinata. The sequence continues at coordinate 25,665,168 of NC_067414.1, read as the reverse complement.
GGAGATTTGGAGGGGATTAGAGGAAGAACTTTTTCACCAAGTGGGTTGCAATCTGGAACGTACTGCTTGAGAAAGTGGTGGAGGCAGGTAATCCCACAACATTTTAGAAGCATCTGGACGAGCACTTGAATCATCAAGACGTAGTAGGCTATGGACGAAATGCTGGTAAATGGGATTAGTATATGTATATATTGGTCAGTATGGACATGGTAGGTTGAAGGGCCTGTTTCTATGCTGTATGATTCTGTGACTATGATGCTTATTTTCACTTAGCTTTTCCATCCAGGTCTGTGACACAGTTCAAATTAATGGGGCTGTGCTACAGGTAGCCTTTGGTGGCTGGTGTAAAGCTAAGGAGTTGGATGCAAAGTACATCCAGCCCTTTGAATGAGGATTTACTATAAGTACTCGGTGGTGTGTCCAACGGTTAATTGTGGGATTGGATGCACTGACATGTTACTGCTTTCCGTATTGCAGTGCAAGAATGAGAAGTCTGGAATATGGTAACTAGTGCCTCTTGCTGTTGGCACAATCTGGCCTGTTATTTTGAAGAATGCTCATTTCTTATTATTTATCACTCATTCAAGTTGTCCTATTGATTTTTTTCTATTCACTAGCTGGTGGTATGCTGCAAGAGAGTACTCCATCTAATTTGGGTCATCCTGCTGATTTGTGAGAATAAAACTTGTATATGTTTTAAAAATTGCTATTTAGTTCCAAAGCTGTTCATGTTCTAATTCTCTTGTTCGAGTCAGCATTGTTTCCAAATATGACATTTTGAGTCCAAATTGGTAACCTGTGCTAAAGATATAATATAGCAAGTGTTGTGTATTGTACTTGACATCTGAATTTGTTTGCATTGACATTAATGGAACTTTAATATTTGGGTATGATATGCAATCACTACAGCATTGTGCATTCAGTACAGGTGACAGAGGACCACTTTATCCTCCTGCGTGTTTGAAATGCATTCTGCTAATTTAGTATCATGCAAGTTTTCTCCTGCCTTGAAGTATTACGATATGCATTGCAAAATTCTTGAATTTGTTCATTCCAGGCTCACAAAGTTCTGCCTCTGAGATGCACTCTCCTCCAAATGTTGGGTTGAGACGCAGTGGACAAATCGAAGGTGTGCGACAGATGCACAGTAATGCACCCAGAAGTGAAATTGCCACTGAGCGTGATCTTGTGGCCTGGAGTCGGAGGGTAGTAGTGCCTGAATTAACCCAGGGAGTAGCCAGGTATGAATATGTATTTCATGGAAGAAAGTTGAAACTGCACTTGTTATGATTTTTATTTTATAAATGAAATGGAATTCACGTTGTCTCAATTGAAAATGAATATTTGTATCCTTTGTAATATGCGTTCTACATTATAGTTTGTATGGTATTCACTGTTAATACTTAAAGTAATTTTTTTGCATTAAGTATGTGCTCTGAGTATATTGAATTGGGGTACAGTAGCACAGTGATTATGTTACAGGGTTAACAAGTGTGAGACATTAAAACAATGATCCAGCGATCAGTTAATTTACCAACAAGGGAGTCAGACAATCTAAATAAAGAGCCATTATTAGTAGTGGTGACTGTATGTAGACTATATTGTGCTAAACATTTCCAAAATGGAGATCCTCTACCAACCTCTGACCATGCACAATCAGCTGTAGCGAAAAAGGTCCAATATTGAGACCCTGGAAAGCATAGACAGCATTTCATCATTATTATCCAGTTGATATATGCATGGGTATGACTCCTAACTGCCCTTTTTTAATTATACTTGTGTTACAGTAAGCAGGAAGAATGTAGAACAGCCAAAGGGGAAGAAGAGGTAAACATTTATAAATATGAGAAGAGAAAGAAATCAACAAATCAAGTTCAACGAGAAAACAAGGTAATTACTCCATCAGATACATTCAGCAATTCTAGAAGGATAGCCAAAGGGAAATTACTTAATTTAAAGATTAGATAACTCTTGGATGATTTAAAGATAGATGTGTATCTAAGTACTCAATTTGTGACTGACTCTTTCTAAGGTTACAACAGTATGATTGATTGCAGCAAGTCTGTTTTCCTGGATTTCTTTTTGAGAATTATTACATGATCTGAATTTAGTACTTGAACATTGCTATGTATTTCTCAAGTTATACTTCAGTAAACTTTTGGAGAGAATTTTATCTTGCGATGGTCCACACCTGTAAGCATGTACTTCAGAAGGTTAATTTTAGAAGAAACTATTATCAAAGGTGCTAGTTTTATTTTGCTTCTAGCCATGCTGTTACAATTTGACCTTGCTGTTTATAACTGGAAAATAAATTAATTTTTTGATGATAATCTAAAGCTATATATTGGATTTGCTGTTGGATTTATTTAGAGAGCACTGAAAGCAAGGATTTTTTTTGGTTCAACCTATCAGTGATTTTTTCTAATAGGTATATATTGTTCAGTGTTACAGCTCTATAGAGGCATTTCCACATATTTTGTGATATTCATGAGAGTGAAACGAAAAAGGGATTCTGTATCAAGAGGGATAACAAATAATTTAGTTAGTCAATTGAGGGCAAATAGAGTGCAGCAGAAATTAAAGTGTCAGGCACCTTTTTAGCACTTTGCTAATTGCAGACTTGAACTGACCACCAGGAGGTGAAAAAGCAGCCTGGATGAATCATTATTTATTATTCCTTGCTTCTCATGAAAAATGTCCTTTCTCGCCTCCCTACAACCTTAATTACAGAGCTGAAATTACAGCCGCAAACTTTAGTTCTTTCCCCTGGCATTGTTTTGCAGTCGCTATCTTGCAACTTGCTAATATTTATTAGATTGAGCATAATTGTGCAAATAGTGTGCTCTAACTAAAACTAAGTACTGGGAGTATCATTGTTAATATCAGTGGAAAGATTCTAAAAGAGCTTGAACCTGAGCGCAAAAGGGTAAAGTAACTGCTTTTCAAGTTTCAGAATATTTATGCTTGCTTACGCTGTTCATTCAAGATCACAGTTTTCTTGGTGGAACCTGAAGGTGGGGAGAAAAAGAAGATATGTATTGAATGTTGGAGTAAGACGTGCATTTCTCTTCCTAGCTTTACCAATCGATTTGTTTAACCAGTATGATATTATACCATTTTTAAAGTAAATGACATGAACCATACACACTGCAACTGAACCCAAGTGATGGGTTTTGTGAAGATAAACTCTGTCATTCATTTTTATTTCTCCTTGAATTTCAAATAATTGCTACTTTATCTCAAGTGAGTAATGGCCTTTTGAGCAAAATAATCACACTGTCTCCCCTCAACTATAGTGTGCAGCAGCAAGAAAGCAGAATTTTTAGAAAAAGAGAGAATTAGCAATTTTCCATGAAAATTGCAGATATTATTCACCTTCCTAAGAAAGTGACTTTTGTTGTTCAGCTGTCTACATTATGACTTTGCTGAGATGGCTGGAATGTAGCTCCAGGTATGCCAGATACTAACCTTGTAGACATGTCTAGGAGATTTAATGGAAATGAATCTACCACCCACAGCTTACAAGGTAATTCATTATATGTAAGGAGTTGCAGAAATCTTGAACATTAGGTGTTTTCTTCATTTTGGTCAGATTGAATGTACTGGCCCATCCAGAGCCAGTTGCAGGTTCCTGATGAGGGTATTCAACTTGTTAGTGCAAATTGTTTCTTTTATCCCTTAGGATTTGACCTGATACCAAGTTACCCTTCCCAGCTTTGCTGAGAAACTTGTCTGGAGGGGAGAGCACCAGCCTTTTCACTTTATCCCCCTTAATTCTGGTATCAGCCTTGGAAACTTGTAGGTTATTTTTGCAAAGCTTCTATATTTTCTCATTTAATGACTAGGAATATGTATTCCAAAAAGGATGCATCAGAAGTTTCTTTTGCTGGATGGAGTTGCAATGGAATAAAGTTAATAGATCATAGAATCATACAGCACAGAAACCATCCCTTCTGGCCCACTCTGTCTGTGCCGAATGTGATGACTATCTGTGTTAATCCTATTTGCCTGCCCATATCTCTATGCCTTTGCTATCTAAGTATACATGCAAATGCCTTTTAAACATCACAATTGTATCTACCTTTCCCGCCTCCTCTGGCAGTTATTCCCAGATAACCACCATCCTCTGTGAAAAGCTTACCCCTTAGATCTCCTATAAATTTCTCCCCTCTCACCTTAAACCTGTGCCCTCTATTTCTAGTCTCCCCGGGAAAAAGATTCTGACTACTCTATTGATGCTCCCCATAACTTTATAGCCTCCCACGTTTTAGAGAGAATAAACCCAGCCTATCTAATCTCTCCTTATAACTATAGCTCTTCGTTCCAGGCAACATTCTGGTGGATCTCTTCTGCACTCTCTCTTTTGCCACCATATCCTTCCTGTGATGTGGTGACCAGAACTGTACACAATACTCCTAGTGCGACCTAACCAATGTTTTGTAAAGTTGGGACGTGATGTCCCCACTGTTAGAACCCATGCCCTGACTTATGAACGCATCATACCGAATACCTTCTTCACCACCCTATCCACCTCTGTCTCCACTTTCAGTGAGCTATAGACTTGCACCCCAAAGTCCCTCTGTAAACAACACTCCTATGGTCCCTGCGATTTACTCTGTATTTCCTACCAGAATTTGAACAGTTATCGTTAAACGATCAAATCATTTATGAAACAATGAAAGAAAATACTGGAACTACTCAAAAGGTCAGGTAATACCTATGGAGAGAGAAAAACAGTTTAATATTAAAAGTGGATGAACCTATATCTGAACTAGTTAGTTTTGCCACAGACAAAAAAGGCTGCATATCTAAAGTTGTTGAATCCAGAGAGTTGTGGTGTACCTCAATGGAAGACGATACCAATTACAAACAATCAGACCTGAAACATCAACTCTTCTGCTTCCCACTGATGTGGCCTAACCTGCAGATTGTTTCCAGCATTTTGTTATTATTTTAGATTTCCAGCAATCTGCACTTTTTTTTATTTCCATATATGATGCTACTACATGTACCAACAAAAGAAATCAGTATTCTGATATTCCAGTAACCAAAATAAATTAGTTGAACTGTTACCTTGCCCAGTGCTTGGGATGTGTTCCCACGAATAACGGGGCTTATGGGATGAATGCTACAGGGAGCTGTTATAACATTATATATGAAGAGATACTTATCGACAACACTTTTGTGCCAGGAACCTGACACAAATTCTTGCTGTCCTTGCTGCTCTGATGGAAAACTGGCTAACATGACGCAGTCAGCAATGAATCGACCCAGGGGTTGGTGTGCACAGACTAGATTCATCTGTTTGTTTGACTGCATGGCCTTCCCAGCCTGAGTTTCTCTAAGGTAACAAGATCAACTGAGAGCTTCCATCAAATCTTATGAGAGGTAACATTGGATCTGGGCAGTCTGTCAATACATGGAGCAATTGCTGCTGTTCCCCAACAGCAGCCTTGCCGCCTTAGCACTAAGCGTCCATACTGCTCATCCCAACCCTCACCGACAACCTTTCCATGTCAAGCCATTGCCAATTCATTGTTGGGGAGCACCAATGGAAGGCAAAGATTTGGGCAAGGTTCCCAGCACAGCCAAATGCAGCAGTGAGGAGGCAGGAGTTAGCACCAGGTCCCCGGCACAGCAGCGTGCAACCCATGTGGATGTCTTTTTAAAGCACAAGCTGCACGTTCCTGAGTGTTCAGACTGGAGCACCAAGAGTACTCTATGGGTTAGTGGTAAATGGAGTACATGTGTAGTTTCTGAATTAGTACTAAATCTTCTTGGAATGTGACTTTGGAAAACATCAATTTGGTGAGAGTTCCTTTCTGACATACTAAATATCAATTAAAGCTTGTAGTTCCTTTTAAGCAAAAGACCATACTTCTGCACACAACTGTGGAATAGGTCAGATTTATATTGCTTTTGCTAAAAAGTGAAACCATTTAGCCACTGAGAGGAATGACATTGAGATTTTGCAGTGAAATTTTATGAACACATTTAGTTTGAAAATTCATTCTGGTGATTCAAAAAACTGAGTTGGATGTTGGAAAAACTGAACTGTTGAGTTTTATTTTTAGTCCTGATTTAAATTGAATGTCTCAGAATCCTACTCATAATTTGTGCAAGGATATGGTTTCCTATTATTTGACATAACACTTAAGATCAGAATGTTAGCAATTCCTTTGGAAGTGGAATAAAAACAAGAAAAATCAGGAAACACTCAGCAGATGAGACAGCATCTGTGGAAAGGGAAATAAAATTAACATTTTGTCTATGATCTTTTATCAGATGTTGCCTCATTTGGTGGGTATTTCCAGCATTCTCTGTTATTTCAAATGTCTGGCACCTGCAGTTTTTGTTTTATTTCCATGAGAAGCTATGTTCATTTCACACTGAGTCAATCCTCATCTCATTTCTACTCTGTGAATTTTAATTCTGTGCTGGAGTCCAGTTCCACTTGAAGGTAATCCTGTGTTCTGTTGGATAATGGCAAGCCTTTACATATGGCAAGCCATTACATGTAAGATTAAACTTATATAAACCTGGTGATACAAATATTATTGAAAACAGAGTGACTGGAAAGTGGCAGTGGTATTCTGATGTAAATATTTTAAAATTAATTTTACCTTAATAACTTGAATGATTTCTAGGCCCATACCTATGAACGGTTGCATGAAAATGGGGAGGTGAGAAAACAAAGCCGCCAGAACGTACACAGTTACCGCACACGATCTGCAATCGATGACAGCAGCAGAAGTTCACAACAGAATGTAGATTACAACAGTTCTTCAGAGGTAAATTTTATAGGAAAATACCTTTTAATGTAACTTGTTAAAGATCCATTCAAATCAATAGAAGTTGCTGAAACAGTGCTGGTTCTCATACAGGTAAATTGTTGGATAGAGGATGAATGTGTATTTAATTAATTATTTTTTCCTGGAATCTTCTTTATACATTTTTTGCAATTTCTAGGTATATGCATGATTTTCCCCTTATGATTATGGAGCTATCTGTTTAGATATGTGACAATTGTGCAACTAAGTTTTCAAATTACGACTTGGCATATATCAAACATGATCTGTAGAAAATTAGCATGCAAACAGTTATTAGGAAGACAAATGGAACACTGGTAAAGGACATGGAACACAAAAGGAGAGAAATTTTGTTACCACTGTATAGGAAGCTGATGAGGCTACACCTGGAGTATATGTACAGTTTTGGTTTCCTGATTAAAAAAAGCATTATACTTGCATTGGAGCCAGTTCATGGAAGGTAATCTAGTTTGATTCCCAGGATGAAATGGTTGACTTGGAGGAAAGTTTGAGCAGGTTAGGCCAGTGCTCACTGAAGTTTAGAAAATGGTGGTGGTGTTGGGGGAGGCGGGGGGCACTGGTAATGATCTTATTGAACCATCATTATCTGTGCATGTGTGAGAAGTTCTTTTCCCTCCTGGGGGAATGTAGAACCAATTAGGGATAGTTTTTGAATAAGGATCACTCATTTATGATGGAGATAGGAAGGAATTTCTTCTTGGAGAATATACGCAATGAAACAATGCTTTTGTCCCCTCAATAGCTTATAGCCTTTTATAATTCAACACTATGAGATAAGTATTTTCTTTTTCTTATGTTCATATGATTATTTCGTATCATCAAATGCTGGGTTTGCAAACTTGGAATTGTATAGGTTATTGGCATACTAACTCAAGTCAAGGCTACTTTTGATTTCACCCATGAAGCTTAATGGTGGCTTTTTGTCAAAGATGATTTCCTTTCCAAAGTGGAAATGTTGGTGTGAAATTTGCCTTTATTTAAATGTAGCTATGGGAAAATGAGCATAGGGTGGGCGGATTGGGGGGAACTGAGTCCAAAAATGTCCAATAGGCATTAATATTACTAAGGTCATTTTCAAAGAAAGACAACATCAAATCCAGTAGAAGAAGCTGGGAGAAGATAATTTACACTGGTAATTGATTAAGAAAACTAAAATTCTTATCTCATAGTGTTGAATTACAAAAGCCTGCAAGCTATTGAGTAAGCTATTATGTATTTTCTTTTGGCTTCCTCTTGTGTTCTTGAGTTTCAATTATGCAAGAGGGGCAAAAAGACACTTAGAAGAAAGTGACACTCCTGGCTATTATAAGTAGGACATTTTTGTAAGTGCATGTACTTTCTTATAGTATCTTGTGATGTGAGCATTCATATTAGTGCAATTGTATAGTAATCTTGAGCATGTCATCAGTGTAATTTTGTTTTTGGATACTAGTGTTTTTAACATTTCATCATTAAAGCAGCCGTGTAATGTATTAGTCTGATTTATATTTCTATTTGTTAAAATTCATGTTATTTAGAGCACATTGAATGTGCATAGCATGAATTCCCTTTCATTATGTTAGTAAGTATCGTCATTATATTTTGATTTTAATCTTTAGGAGCTTGAAGTCCGTGGTGTCAATGGTGTGACCTCAGAAGAAGATGGAGATGCGTGGCACAATGAGAGCAGCAGTTCAAGGCAATTGATGTTTTAAGCCATTTTCAGTTTTCTTTAATTTTTAAACAAGGTTTGGTGATTATTTATTACTGCTGCAGTCAGTAGTGATGTAGGGCTTATTGAAATAGGCTTTTGAATTGATGGGGCAGGAAAGTGGAGTTGAGGCCAAAATTAGTACCAGCCATGATTTTATTGACCAGTGGAACAGGTCTGAGGGGCTTTATGATCTACATTTCTCCTCTCTCTCTAATGTTATTATAGCTTTAGAACTAAGAGTTTTCCACATAAGAACCTAAAGAATTTGGATAAGCTGAGAACTAAAAATAGATATGTGCACACTTTAAAATTAAGAAAGCATGCAAGGTGAGATGGGGTGAATGTTCCTCCTGTCCATTCAAGAGACAAGGCAAATCATAACAGTACCTGATGATAACTCCTACTGACCCTGTTGAAACTATTGTTAAGTAAGGTAACTATTGAAAGTGAAATTAGATCTATTTTGTTTAATCTGTTAAAGAGAATTGTTTTTTCTCTTCTCCCCTCATCTCCTACACTTACTGCTCTACTCTCCCTCTTCACCACTTCCCTTCAGTAACCCCTCTTGTACCCTTTCTTCTCTTCCCTTCCCTCTTACTCACCCATTTCCATCCCTCCCTCTTTTTTCTCCCGTCCCTTCCTCCCCCTGCCACTTCTGCTCTCCCCTTGCATTAAGATTACTCAGCTCGTGTGCAGTCAGCACCTCCCAAATTCTGCATCTGAGGGCACAAAATGAAATGTCCTTGGACAATTATGTGCAGATGGCTCTTCTCATTTCTTTAAAAACCTATCAGTAAACTCCTTGATCTGTGCTACTTTTAATCAGTTACATGCAGCAGAGTTTATTTTCTTTTAAGAATTGACGCACATACTCCACTGGAAGAAGCCAGAGAAATGGTTAGGGTAGTATTACAGAGGACATGCCTAAAAGAAAGTCTGTGCAATAAAAGCAGAAAAGTCTACAAATACCCAAGGCTCATGGAGGTAGTAACATGGTTAGTACTGTAGGTTTATACCCTTCCATTGGAACTGTAGTTAGACCAACTTAATGTAATTCTTTTATAGTGATTATTCAAGTGACTATTCTGACTGGACAGCAGATGTTGGCATTAACCTCCAGCCCCCAAAGAAATCTTCACGGCAGCAAGCAAAAAAAGCTGTGAGCAGTTCAGAAGATGAGGGAGATAAAGAGAAGGGGAAAGAAAAAGAGATCAAGAAGGAGAGGAAGAAACACAAGGAAGACAAAGATAGTTCAGCAACTCCAAAGATAAGAAGGAAACCAAGGGAGAAAAGAATGAAGGTGATGACATATTTCTTTTGATGCACTTTGTAGAACAGAAAAGCAGAGGCAGCAAATCATTTGATGTGTAAATGTCCATTTGAACATGTGATTTTACAGAGACCTGCTAGGGTCCTACCAGGGCAAGGGGAGACTCTGGAAGAATGGCTGCCACCAGTATGGATTACAGACACTATGCCCAGGCGATGCCCCTTTGTACCACAGATGGGAGATGAGGTATTGTAATCTTTCACGATCATGATGGTGTTTATCTTTCAATGTATGTTGCATTTTGTTATTGCTTTATTATTGTCACTTGTACCGATGCACAGTGAAAAACTTGTCTTGCATAATGTTCATACAGATCAGTTCATTACACAGTGCACTTACATTGAGTTAGTACAGAGTGCATTGAGGTAGTACAGGTAAAAACAATAACAGAGTAAAGTGTCACAGCTACAGGGAGACAACAAGGTACAAAGTCATAACAAGGTAGATTGTGAGGTCAAGAGTCCACCTCATCGTATAAGGGAACCATTCAATAGTCTTATCACAGTGGGACAGAAGCTGTCCTTGTGCCTGGTGGTACGTGCCCTCAGGCCCCTGTATCTTCTGCCTGATGGGAGAGGAGAGAATGACCCAGGTGGGTGGGGTCTTTGGTTATGCTGGCTGCTTCACCAAGGCAGCAAGAGGTATAGACAGAGTCCATGGAGGGGAGGCTGGTTTCCGTGATGCACTGGGCTGTGTCCATGACTTTGCAGTTTCTTGCGGTCCTGAGCAGAGCAGTTGCAGTACCAAGCTATGATGCATCTAGATAGGATGCTTTCTATGGTGTATTGATAAAAGTTGGTGAGTGTCAAAGGGGGCATGCCAAATTTCTTTAGCTTGTTTTAGTTCGGTTTACCATAAAGAAAAATATGCATTAGTTTCATTAATCATTTTAATCCTACTTTGTAAAGCTCATTATTAAAATGCTGTGAGAAATGTGTATTGCTAATTAGCCCAGCTCAAACAATATAAATGTGGAGACACCTAGAAAATACTGTACTTTTGTTTTAAAATCTTTACTTTCTATTAATTTCACATACTAAATATCTCAGTTGGTCACAGATAGTTGAAAGGAGATGTATAATATTTCAAGTCAAAAAAATCCAAATTTAAGTTGATTTGGCAAGAAATTGGTATTGTCAGATTGGGCTGCTTTATCACATACACTCCCATCAGATTGAACTACAAAGTGGCCTGATGTTAGTATTAAATATAAAAATAGATGGTTCAAATAAAAGGTAATTAACCTGAAACAGTAATTGTTTTTCTCTTTCCAATGATGCTGCCTGAGCTGCTGTCTGTTCCCATTCCTCACTCCCCACCCCCAATGTCCTGTTGGCATTGTTGTTGCAGCTATACTGTGAGGTAGAATGAACCACCGGTGACTGTTTGGCAGCAGGTGGCCACAGTTAAGGCCCCATCTTTGTACTGTTTCTAATAACCTGTGCTATTAAAGGCCTTTTCCCCTGATGATCAGAAACATTTGGAAACAGTTTACAACATCTAAATAATTTTAAAAATAATAAATTTAGGAAGTAAATACATTTAAAACTATATTCAACTTGTATAACACTTTAACTTGCCCTTTTCTTGTGAAAATCACTGACCCCATTCAAATGAATGGGACCATACTGGACTTCTGATGTGTTTTGCACTTCAATACTGCACTGTAAAGCTGCAGATGTCCATTATGTGCTGACACATGCACTGCAGTTATGCTGCACCAGGGATAGCTGGCAGCATGGTTTAACGCATTATCTTGGATCGCTGTTCATTTAAAATTATCCCACCTGAAGTTATGTGATTACTTTGAAAAGTTGATTGGATTGCAGAACAGCGGACTAACGCCATTATTTACAGTGCAAGCTCAGCAATAATACTGTGCAGCTGAGAGTGAGATGTTCCTTGTCCTTCGACTATAGTTTACTGTTCTTCCCATAATAAGTTGCCCCATGAAACTGGTTCTGGCAGAAATGAAGTAGCAAGAATCACTGATGGGAATGTAAAAAGGCAATCAGCCAGCAGAAAGGAGGCCTTGGCATAAAGTGTACATGGATGCTTGGCTCATTATGTTATGGAATAGCTCTAGATTTGATGGTGAGTCCAAGGGCAGAACAAGGAGTCAGATGCTCCAGCATCTGACATGCGACATGTTTCTCAATTCCATGCAAAGCAGCAATGTGTTTGTGAGGCCCTTCTGGCAATAATCTTGATTTGTGGGTGCTGCATCCCTGAAGTTTCAAGGGAACTAGGTCGATTCTTGGAAAAGGTTGTTGTATTGCACATAGAATTAGTTTATATTCTCTGGATTAAAAGACTAAAAGGTGATCTCAATGGTACACACAAACTTTGAGAATTTGACAAAATAGCTGTTGAGCAACTGCTTCCTCTGGCTTGAGATTCTATATTTGTCTCTATACAAGGAATTTGCCTTTAGGAGGTTTTTGTTTTCTCAGCAGGTTGTAGGTTTGTAATTCTACACATCAGAGGGTTATGGATGCTTAATTGATGATTATATGCAAGACTGGTAGATTTTTGGGGTTCCAAGGAAAAGAAAAATTGCATTAATATAGTGCCTTTCACAAGCTCTGAACGTATCAATCGGCTTTATAGCCCATGAAGTACATTTGACTTTGTCGCTGCAGTAATCTAGAGAAAACACCGTCATTTTCCCAGAAGTATTGATGTGATAATGACCAGGTAATCTTTTATTGTATGTGATATTGAGTGAGGGATAAATACTGATCAGGACTTAGAGATTAAAATCAACCCCTACCCTCGAGCCTTCTTGCTCTTCATAAAATGGGATCCTTACCCTAATACTAATGTAATACCGTGGGATTTTTATGTCCGTTTTAGTGGGCAGAGGGGACCTTATTTTAAGGTCTCATCTGAAATACAATGATACCAAGACTGCCAGGTGTTGCAGCTGACCTACACTATGTGGGTTTGCTGGCTGACCTGTGTTCTGTTCTACTGTAGAATAATTATATCAGTATAAGTGCAACTTCTAAGTGGGATGACTCAGATCCTTGTAATTTATGCCAATACCGTGCAATCAAAATTAATGCAAAGTGTTAACATTTGATTATGTTATCAAAATAGAAGGGTCATTGTAATTGGAGCACTTGTCTCAGGAAGTAAAATAGGGCAAGGTTTGCAAATCTGCTACAAAGTACCAGATTGAATTTAATGTAAAATCATGTGAAGTTCTATACATGGGAAAGCATAGAAAATTGCTGCTTTTTTTCCTGAATGATATTGAAATGGCCAAAGGTGAAATTGAAAGAGACCTTGGAGATTTAGGGTGCAGTGGCAAAGTTACTAGTAATACAGAGGCTGAACTAACAATTCAGAGACCTGAGTTCATAGCCCACCAAGGTAGCTGTGGATACACAGTTGATGCGTCAATGACTACAGTTAATGACTGTACTTACATTCATGTAACAATCTGATGTTTCGGATATTAGTCTGTAGTAATGATGACATCAAAATCACCAGATTGCTATAAAAACCCAACTGGGTCACTAATGTTTTTAAGGAGAGGAAATCTGTAATCCGTATACAGTATGACCAAGAGATGACTCCAAACTCTCAGCAGTGTGGTTTACTCTTAGATGTCCTCTGAAATTCCCTACCGCCAGCAGCAATTACTTAAAATTACTCCCCCCACTCATGTTCAATGGCTACGGGATGTTATGTCATATCTAAATTTAGAGAAGATCCGTTGTTCAATTTCTGGATCTAATTTGGACTTCCAAATATTGTGGGGACCTTTTTTGAACTACTTTCAAAACCATTGACCTGGTGCTTAAAGTACATATATCAGCTAATACTATTATGTCTTCAGGGCTTTTTTTTTGTCTTTTTTTTACCAAACAGCTTCGATCTTGGTAGTGGGCTTAGATTTTTTTTATAATAAAATTATTCCAATGTATTAATATTAATTAGTTATCATTTCTGTTTATCAATATGAAGTATTGTGATTTCAGGTGCGACTCAATACAATGTATTTTGTAACATTTTGTTTTTTCTTTTGTTTCATGTACTTTGTATTTTCTATCTGGAATTAATAAAAAAATATTGTGAAAGAAAGAAAATACCTTTAAATTGCTAAAATGGAGAAAACTTGCCCGTACTTGCCTTTTTACTTGGGCTTACTAGCCTCATTCAAATGAATGTGGTCATGTGTGGCTGGCAACAAGTTTCCATTCAGCCACTTAGCTCAGCACATCAGTGTATGCAAGACTTGAGCTTTGCACTTCTTGCAGAATTGTGTGAATTATGCATGAGTAACTGCCAATAATTTAATCTATAATGTATGTGAAAGCTTAAACTTCTTCAGGAATAAAAATCAAATAATACTTTTAAACTAGTTCATTTGAAGAGAATGATTTTATGCATTGTCATCCTTTCCTCAGTTTAGTATTAGGAATGGTATTGTTTCCTCATATTTAATTTCAGCATTGTTGGTATTAACAGAAAATAAATACACATTATGTTTTTTGTAATATTGTACATCTCCCTTGACAAATGGAGGCATTTTGATTGGTCATAGTTGAATTATTATGCATTGGCCAAGGAACTTTTCATTACTGTCTGTACTAAATCATTGTTTTGTAACTTATGTGGTCATTTATATCTGCAGACTCTTGTGGGAATTGCAAACCAGCTACAAATATATTGTTATGTTTGAATTCTAGGTTTACTATTTTCGACAGGGTCACGAAGCCTATGTTGAAATGGCTAAGAAGCTGAAACTTTTTGGCATAAATACTAAAAAGCAGGCATGGCACAAGATGGATTTAAGGGTAATGTATCCTTGGAGACCTGGTAGCAGTTTGTCTGAGATAATTTGCATTATCCTGTTTTGCTGCCTAAACATAAAACATTACAGAACAGTAGTTTGATATTTTCTTAGAATCCAAGGGAGAGGTTTTTTTGTTGTGACACTTCTTAAGATGGTTGGTAGGTGTTCTCTGTTTTCTCTGAATCTAGATGGTTGAAAGGCTGTACCCAATTTTTATGTTACTGTGCTTCAACTGTTGAATCTGAGGAAATGACTCATGATTAACTGTTTTTACAAGTTTTCACCAATTTCCCCCAAAATCTGCAGGTATTTTCTTTCCCCTACAATTGAAGAGGGTACTTTCCATATTGTTTAAATTTAGTTCTATTTGTTGTTTCTCCAACACATTTTTCTGCTTCCTGTTTTAATCTCTTGTGATGATTGTAAGTTAAATGAAAGAGCATCAAATAAACTTGGGGGAAACCCAAATTCCATTGATTTTAATCAATATTTGTGAGATAATAAACACAGTGGCCCGTGAGACAGCGAAGTAACTAGTAGTCAACACATGGATGATTTTACACACAAAATCTAAGGACAGTTAAAATTGTGTGTCTCATATTGCCTCTATCTGCCTTTACAAAAGGCCTTGACTGATATTCATAATCTGATTTAATTTAATCTGGATCGAATTTTCAATGTTGTGTAAGGAATATTTTAGGCATTATATGTTTTTAGTGGACTCGTGGAGTATTTGGTGGACCAACCCCATCTTCTGACCACTTGATGCTCTATGCCATGAGCAGGCATTTATTTTCAAGCAATGTAGGAAAGGGAAAGGGTTGGGGCAGAGTATGTGTGCCATGTTGGACAAACAATTGATCTACTTTTTAGGATTTCTCATTGGGCATTATCTGGCACCTTAAAGATGTAAGTGGACTTTTGTATGTTGCAGGTGCCAATCAATGGAAATAGCAACTACTTGTGTTACGAATATTGGAGGATTTAGAGTGATTTCCAGTGCATGGCTTGCAAAACACTTATTGCTCTGGTGATACTAAAATTATGTGTACTCATCCAAGATGTAGACACAACCAGATTCATGATGGGTACAACTTGGAATATATTTTATATTTTTATCAGGAGCAAGAACTGGTGAAAATTGTTGGGATCAAATACGAAGTGGGACCTCCATCTCTGTGCTGCCTCAAACTGGCATTCCTTGACCCAGACACTGGCAAACTGACTGGAGGGTCATTTTCTATGAAGTAAGAGGCATTTTTAGTAAAATGTAATAATTAGACCTTTTATAAATGGATGTTTATACTTGGCTACATTTGTTATTGATACCAGGGGAGCCAGTAACAACGAATCTGACTAAATATGCTTTTACCCTTGTGGGCTTAAAAGTACTATTGGTGGAAACAAATTCTTTCAGAGCCAGGCAAGGTTTTAGCTTTCACTTTAACTCGGGGAATGATCATAAGGGAGGAAAATGCCCATAATAGCTTTTGCACGAGATCCAGGTGTTTTGAAGTCCCAGGCCTTATTTCAAGGTGGATTCCCATCCAAATCCAGTGGGAATATCTACCTGGCCTGGAGAGGGCAGTGGAACTTCACTGGCCAAAAGCCATGCCCGCAGACCTTTAGGGACTGGCTCTGGTATAAGCCAAGTAGTGGAGGAAGTGGATATCAAGGGTTCAGTTTGGTCAAGGAAAATAAAAGGAAGAGTGAGGCAAGAGAGACCCAGCTAGCTTTGTGGAGTGCTCCTGCACTCCTCCACCAGACCAAAAAGAAACAAAACAGAAAACAGATAATTTTACTTGGCATTTCTGAGTTTCTTTTGGTAACTGTATCAAAACTGCACAATAAGTTCCCAACATTCATATTAACGAGGCCTTTACTTGCATTCATTGTGTGCCCTTGGCATTGTCAAAAATCCCATGGGAATCCAATTTTAACTTATTATTTTCATTTTGGAAGAAACAAACTACATAATGGGATATGTGTTGCCTTTGTGAAGTAAATGAAAATATATATCTGTAAAGAAATAAAATACAATTTGTTATAACCCATTTTATAAAATTGAATAAGGTCAAAATTTCCTCCAGTTTGATTTATCTAGTTCACTGCAAGTTGGTTATGACTCATTTATGATTAGTCATTTCTACTTCTGCATTTGTTACATGATTTCTGAACAAAAAATTATATGAAAATATAAAAAAAGTTTAAAAGTTATAATAACCTTCAATAGTCCCTTATTCAACTGAATTTCTGGCATTTGAAACATCTGCAAAAATATCTGAATATTCTTTATATTATTGTCTAAAAACATGGATTTTTCTTTTAATTATATGTTTTTGTCTTGACTGTAGGTATCATGATATGCCAGATGTTATTGATTTTCTCGTACTTAGACAGCAGTTTGATGAAACAAAAACTCGACAATGGAAAATTGGTGCGTATGGGCAAATTGGGTCATTAGCTGCTGTTTATCAGTGTTCTACTTGGTATTGGTCATGGATTCCAAAGCTCGCTAATTCTGATTTGACCATGAGCTAAGGCCTACAAATTCCAAAATATGCAGTGCTGTCCAGTTTAAAATTGGCTTAACCTGAAGTGGAGCAATACTGTGCGTACTTCTGGGTCGCTCAGCACCTGGCAGACAATTCAACTTGCAGATTTTTGTTTGCCCTTGCACCTTTTATCTGCTGTGAAAATTGTCCAAATGTAACACACAAAATTTGTCACTACCCTGATTTTCAGTCTTTGTGAATGAACGTATGCTTTGTAATGGACTAACTTTCAAATTGCATTTTGTGATCAGTAGATTCTGCTGCCTTCACCAACCCCAAAAACACCTGCGTGGGCTACTTTACTTTGTTTTAAATATTGTAGCCTCCCCTCTAACGTTCATTCTGATTCAGTGTGATTAAACTTTAACTGGTATAGCCAGATATGAAGAGGGCACTGGTTTAAAATGCTGTTGGCCCTAATGAACCTCTTACAAATTGTACATTGAATTTCAGCCTTAATGCATGTTGACAACTCATGGATTTCACAGCTTGGGTATGGGGTTAACTTCTGATCTCATGTCTAGATTTGTAGGTCGAGGGTTTCTTATCTTGTCCTCTTATCCCTGCTGAAAATGACTGAAAATTTGTGTTTGTGCTATTCTGTCTCATTTTCCCATTGAGCACACCAAATGTGTTAAGAATGTGATTGGTAGTGTTCTTGAATCATACTGTACTTTGTAATACATGTCAGTATAAAGCAATGAAGTGTGCCTGGAAATTTGGACACACAGCTGTATTTTTCTTTAGCACTGTGCAACGGAGAAGTAAACTTCTTTCCCTCCCTCCAGAGTGGAGAGTGACTTTTGATAGTTTCAAGGTTGAATTACATTGTTCTGAATGTTCAACTAGGCAATTCTAGTGGCAACACAGGAGACTGCAGATGCTGGAATCTGGAGCAACACAAAAGATGCTGGAGGAGCTCAATGAATCAGGCAGCATCTATGGGCTGGGGAGGGGGGTGGAATGAACAGTCGATGTTTCTAGTTGAGGCCCTTCATCTGGACCCGAAACGTCTACTGTCCATTTCCCTCCGTAGATTCTGCCTGATCTGCTGAGTTCCTCCAGCATCTTGTGTGTTGTTCCAGTTCTAGTAGCAGTTTACGCATAGGATAATGCCGTAGGACAGTGTAAAGCTCCCTTTCAAGCATTGCGAAGGAAATAAGATCAAGTTATACTGGGAGCGACTTTCATAGCATGTTCATGGGGCTTGGTTGAGACTCCAGTTAGTAAAGACTCAAAGTTACCTTTTATTCCCTTTAGTTCTCCAGCACAATTCATCCTCCTGTTTCTCACCCGAGTCTCAGATATCTTGTCTGTTTCCCCTTACCCCTTTCTCCCCTTTCTCCACCCTGCCCCCTCACCATCCACCAACATCCCAGAAAGTTGGCTGAGGCTCATGAATGACCTTCTGATCTTCATTACCATTGCAACTAAAGTTTGCAGCAACAGATCAATATCCAAAACAGTTTTTGGCTTATTGGTGCTGTGACCATCTACCACGTGTATTGGGTGCACTAGAATTTCTATGTCTGCATTATTCTCTCACTCAGTGAACAATGCAATGGGATGTTCATCATTCCCGCAGTTAATAGTTTATAACTGGTTATATGGTTGAACTTCAAAATTATTACTGAAATTTAAATAGTATGTAATAGAGCCAGTAAGACCAGCTAAGTTTTATAAGATTGAATGTTATTGTGTCTGAAATATGGGATTTCTGCAGGGGTTTGGAAAATATTCTTTACATGGCACTCTTGTTTGTTTTGTAATTATTATTACTGTTGCTGTGTTGAGGTTTAACAACAAAATATGAATACATTTGTTTCTGTGATAGGTGATCGGTTTCGGTCGGTGATTGATGATGCATGGTGGTTTGGGACAATTGAAAGCCAAGAGCCCCTACAGCCAGAATATCCTGACAGTCTCTTTCAGTGTTACAATGTCTGGTAAGATGACCAGTACAGTGCATTGCATGCTGAACATAAATTGACTTTGACATAAATTAGGTAGTAACATCATAAAATTACTTGAAAATTAAGAAGCCACTTGGCCTATATATGACTTTTTATTTCATACAACCATAAAGCCTATTATACTAATAGCTACTAACTGTTCCTTGAATAATTCCCATCAAGATGCTCCATGAGTGAATCCAAAGCTTTTGTCTCTGGGAAAGGCAATCCAATAATTAATTCATGAACTGGAAATCTTTATTATTACCACTAAAACACCAAGTAGTGGCTTTGTAGATATTTGTTGAATGTACAAGGTTATTTGGATATGTAAACCTTAACCAAAGGTCTCAAAGTGTAATGAGAATTTGGATCCAAGAGACAAGTAACTAATTGGTAACTAAAATATGTAGGTATAAAAGGGGAATGGATGGTGAAATGGGAGATAGATTATCCCAGTATAAAGCTATGCATTGAATCCTCTATTGCTTCTAGATTATTTTTGTGACATTTCCATCCATCCTAATTTTGGAGGTCAACTGGTTCATCAGACTTGCTCATCAATTTTGTATATTTTCTCTTCTTAGCTACTTCAGATATTCATTCACCATGTCTTCCTTTATTGCTTCTAAAGTGTAATTTATTTTAACTGTACATACTGGAATTAATCTATCCTAATTATGCACATCTTCAAACTTAGTCCAGGTCATCTGGATTTCCTGTTCACCAGCAGCATCCCATGTTTCCCCTTCCCTTACCATCAACACAATCTGTAGTTCTTAAGTTACCTAAAATCTCCCAATCCCAAATTATCATCAGAGTCACCCAAATGTAATTTTAACTCCAAATCCTTTTTATTTATTAATAATGAATTATTGTGGCTTCTGATCACTGGGGGCCCTGGTATATCTGTTTTAAATTGGAATACTCCCTGGGCTAGTATCTGTTGCTGGCTATCTTTTAGCCATTTTCTTACCCTTGAGAATCATTATAGCAAAGTAAATTAAAGTCAGGATGCTGGAAACAGTTAATGATGAAGGGTCTTTGACCTGAAATGTTAACTCTGCTTCCCTTTCCACACACATGCTGCCTGAGCTACTTAATGTTTCCAGAATTTTGTATTTCTATTAGCAATGTAGTATGTTATTTACCTCCAGGCTATATCAAAGGTTATCAGTAGTTCTTCTCAAAAGTGATGACCAACTTACTTCTTTTCAACCAATTTTTGTTTTGTTCCTGTTGACTGTGCAACTCCTGCTGTTGATAATACTGAAACGAAGAGAAGTCTCTGTGGTATTGTTCGAAACGTGCCAATCAGTTTGTGTACAGCAAGTTTCCATGCAACATTTCATTAAAAAATGCTATAAAATGTGTGTCATAGAGTTATATAGCATGGAAGTGGGCCATTCAGCTCAACTTGTCCATGCCGACCAATTTGCCTACCTGAGCTGGTCCCATTTGCCCATAATCCCTCTAATCCTTTTCTTTCCATGTACCTGTCCAAATGTCTTTTAAACTTTGTAATTGTACCCATGTCTACCACTTCCTCTGGCAGCTCGTTCCACATACCAACACCTTCTGTGTGGAAAAAGTTGCCCCTCAGGTCCCCTTTAAATCCTTCCCCTTTCACTTTAAATCTATGCATTCTAGCTTTTAGACTCACTCACTCTTGGGAAAAGACTGTGATTATGCCCTTCATGACTTTATAAACCTCTGAAGCCACCCATCAGCCTCCTACATTCCAGAAAAAAATGCCACAGCCTCTCCAGCCTCTCCTCATAACTCAAGCTGTACAGTCCTAGTAACATCCTTGTGAATTTCTTCTGCACCCTTTTCAGCTTAATGACATCCTTCCTATAGCTTAGGTGACCAGAACTGTGTGCACAAATCAAAACACATCATAAGAACTTTTATTTGAAACTGTCATGTATGAATTTATTATTTCAAGTTACTGTAAAATGTCTTTCACCATTTCAGATTCTATGGTCACAAAACACAAAAGCAGGCACTTTGGCCCACTCTGTCCATGCAAACTATCAAGTACCCATCTATACAAATCCCATTTATCTGCACTTGGTCCATAGCTTTCTGTGCCTTGACATTTCAAGTGCTCGTCTAGGTACTGCTTAAATGTTGTGAGAGTCTCTGCCTCCACAACCCTCTCAGGCAGTGTATTCCAACCACCATCTGGATGAAAAAATTCTTCTTCATGTCCCTTCGAAACCACTTGTTCATTACCTTAAACCTATGCCTTCTGGTTATAGATACCTCTGCTGTGGGGACGAATTTACTACTGTCTGCCATCTCTATGATCCTGATAATTTTGTATACCTCATCAGGTCCTCTCTCAGCATTCTCCATTCCAAGGAAAGCAAGCCCAGACGATCCAGTCTCTCCGTATAACAGAGATTCTCGATTCCAGGCAACAAAATGGTGAACCTTCTCCAGAGTAATGATGTCCTTTCTTTACTGTGGTGACCAAAACTGCAACAGTATCCCTATTGTGTCCTCACCAAATTTTATAAAGCTATACCATAACTTCCCTGCTCTTGTACTCTGTGCCACAGCTGATGAAGGCTAGAGTACTGTACACCTTCTTTACCACCATATCTACCTGTGCTGCCACCTTCAGGGACCTATGGACCTGTATACTCACTTGGGCCCTACAGTTCTTGCTGTTTTTCTCCCATCCTTGTCTTACATTCATTCATATATTCTCATCATTTCGCTATAAATGTTTCCTTTCTTGGTCATCCTTTTTTCTTCTCAGAATCAGCTCATTTTGTTCTCTTATCCCTTATAGTTCTCTCCTTTCTTGTTCTGGTTCCCTTGCTCCCCCATCACCCTTCCTTTCTTTTGCTTTCACTGCACCTTGTAATTTGTCATTCAGACTTCTATGACTGAAAGCTGTGCAGCACTTAAGGAAAGGCACAAGATTTTCCTCTTAAAGTTCTTTTCTTAAGATAGACAACTTTTGAAATTATATGTGCTGTGGAGAACTGATGACATGTATGTCTAAAAAACCACATCTATTTTAAAGGAAAAGAATGTATTATTGAAATCTATTCTGACAAGATTGAGTAAAGGGTAAATATTACAGCAGGCTTTAGAGGCATATTTCTTTCTTTCTACTTCCAGCTGGGATAATGGTGACACCGAGAAGATGAGTCCTTGGGATATGGAAGTGATACCACCTGATGGTATGTACATCTTCTGATCTTTAAAATATTAGGTACTAGATCTATTGATTATGGAAGTGAATAGCAAGTTTTATTTGTGGCCAAAATAGTAAAAATGATTTTTTTTCTTTGTTTTAATTATGTGTCCATGTGTCCATTCATCAGCAACACATGGAGCATTGGAGGAACTCAGCAGGTCAGGTGGCATCTATGGAGGGAAATGGACAGTCGACGTTTCAGGTTGAGACCTTTCATCAGGACTTGCGTCGACTGTCCATTTCCCGCGATAGATGCCGCCTGACCTGCTGAGTTCCTCCTCTGTTTAGTGTGTTGCTTCAGATTTCCAGATTTTGTGTCTCTTGTATGTGTCCATTTGTTTGTTTTCTTTGAGAAACTATTTTGATTTCTCAATGCCAAAATGTATGATGATGGAGATTTCCTGTTAACTGAATCAGAAGAAAAACCACAGTCCCTCACAATGTTGTGTATAAGTCGTGCTTAACCATAGCTTTTGGGGTTAAGGTTAATATAATATGCAAAGCATCTTACTAATTTTACTCAAGTTGCCGTTACAGAAACGGTTATACACAAGTTACAGTTAAGCATTGAATTTGTTGTTTTGCAATTTTTATAACTATTCTTGGGTAAATAGAATCAGGAAAAAAACAGAAATAATGTTTCTTAACTTGTTTCTATGGGAAAGATGGTGGTGTTTTATAATATAATATGAAAATGTTATTGTACTCTTTTGAAGATCGATAAACAAGGAAGTGAAAGTTAATTGCAATTCCTGTGTGAAAGTAGCTGGAGTTAGAATTTTTTTTGTGTATCATGTTTTGAATAAATAATCGACACCTGTCAAACTGATGTGTAGATTAATACCAGCTCATCTCGACCATAAAACTGGTTTCACTGCTGCATTGGGGATGAGTGTGAAGCAGGTCTTTTAGGCCATTAGTTGAGATAATGGGAGGAAATAGAACTGTATTGTATTTAATTATCTCCTGTAGATTGATTGTGGAGTAGGTTTTCTGCAAATAGCGATCTGAATGTGGGTGTTCTTGTGACATGATTTTTTCACGCTTTTCAAAAATAGGAAATGGTTTTACAAATAAATATTTCTAAATGCATTAATGTTATTTTTAGGTAAATACCATTGCATATTATTTCCAAATGTGTCCTTTTAATGCTCTTCCATGTCTGGGTGAATCCTGAGGCAAGATTTAAAGAGGGGGAGAAAGGCATTTATAAAGGACAGGGAAAATGCTAGCATCCTTAAGCTGTTGTTTTTGAGGGGAGTGATTGATGTTGACTTTTGATAAAGTTTGCTTCTGTCTTAATATGATCTAATAACTACTAGGATGAATGCTTAAATTCTGTTCCTCAGCAATGCATTCAACTGAGTAGGGTCGTATCTCAGTAATCTTCTTACTGCAACCCCACCCCCTGGACGGACGCGCGCGCACACACACACACACACACACACACACACACACACACTCCTCACCTTCCCCACCCCCCCTTGTCCCACCCCAGTAGCCATTCAGTTGGCAGTGGAACAACTGCATCGAATCAACTTGGAAGTGTTCTTTTGAGTTATTATGTGTTATTATGCAGTAAATTTCAAACATAGTGCGACGCTATTACAGCGCCAGTGATCGGGGTTCGATTCCTGTTGCTGTCTGTAAGGAGTTTGTACGTTCTCCCTGTGTCTGCATGAGTTTCCTCCGGGTGCTCCGGTTTCCTCCCACATTGCAAAAGACGTACGGGTAGGTTAATTTGGGTTTAAAATGGGTGGCGCGGACTCGTTGGGCCAGAAGGGCCTGTTACCACGCTGTAAGTAAAATTTTTAAAAAAATGATCCATTAGTTATCTGATTGAAATAAATAATTTTTTTTGAATGGTAATTAGGCCATCTATTTTAATATTTAGCATGTTGTAAAATCAGCCACATAGATCAGTTTGTTACAATAAATTTGGTACTGCAGTAGCATTTAATAATCCTGTTTCAATGTTTCTTTCAAATTGTTGAAACAGGATTATTAAAATATCCACATTGCTGGAATGGCACTGTTCGGAATTTCTTTGGTGAGAAATGTTGAGGAGCTGAATTGAGCTTAATTAGGTCACTACTTTTACTTAAAACTCTCGAAGCTTTAGTATTTTGAGAGTTCCTTTAGTATTTCCCGGGGTACATTTACCAATGGAGTTGTCTCTTTACTAAAGTTTTTTACTCAAGTTTTAGTTCTCCTAAAATGTCATGCTTGGATTTCACACTGCAGAATTGCTCAATTTGAAGATATTGACAATTTCAGTTCAACTGTTCCCCAAAACTATTTGATAATATGCAAATATTTAAAATTGAATATTGTAATGACTTTACAACCCCATAGTTATATCTATGCTCAGTAACACAGGTTTCGGTTACAACTTTCATCTTGTAATAGGATGGAAAGTCATTGTATCACTGTTGCAAAGATGTGGGCTGCAACTCAAGTACCTCTATGGCACGTCTCTCTCACTTGCCTGCTGCTTTCATTTCTCTGTCCTCTTCCATACCCACTGCCCTGACCTCCTTTCTCTCTGGGTGCAAACAGAGATAATAATGCCTACATCCTGAAATTTTGATAATCGGAATAAGGCATCCTTCTCATTCCTCCATCATTTCCCAACAACCTTTTACTTCCAACCTGCAGGGCTCATGCCCTGACTCTCTGATGTTTCCTGAATGGTCTCAATCCTCCAAGACCTCTTTGCAACAGGTTAACAGAGTCTTAATAATGTGAATGATAGACTGGGATTCATTTCTAAAGGGATAGAATTCTAAAGGGATTAGAATTCAAAATTAGGCAAATTATATTTAAAAATATATAGTGTTTTGCACATTTTAGCACCTAAAAAGTCAAATTACATGTAACTATTTTGTTTTGGAGTTGCGTGACTAAATAGTGATTTTACCTGGAGCGACAGCTGACAGTTTCCAAGCCACTTAGTGTCACTCTAGAAATTTAACCGGGCACCTCCTGGCGTGTCACCCTTGTGCAACTGATGTGTTGATATTCTTTGTGAGAAATTTAGACTAATTAATGACCATTGTTGGTCGTTCCAGAAACAACCAAGTTTTGCTAAAGCAGGACAGGATCAGGATCATAATACCTTGCTCTGAATCTTCTACCCCCACCCACCTCTGATCTTGCTTCCAACCCTGCAGGGTCTATGCCCTGACTCTGCTGTTTCCTGAATGGTCTCAATCATCCAAGACCTTTTTGCAGCTCTGATACCTTGTGCTCCTTATGATGCCTGACGCTCAGTTTTCTTCTGGGACATGACATCCCTCCATCAACAATTTACTATACACATGGACCCTTCGATTTGCCTGTGCCCTCAACCTAGCCATACTGAACCTCCAGTCTCCATCACCCCTCCCTATCCCACAGTGGCCACTTTACCTGATTGTTGTTACCAATCCCAGGCCCTGAATCCCATTGAATTTCCGTCCATTGCACCTGTCCACCTCCAGCCCTGAGTCTGAATGAAGACTCCCTCAAAGTCCCTGGTCCTGATCCTTGATGAAAAACCCCTACCCTGGCTGTTTATTTTTTTTATTGTTGTCCTGATCCTAGGCTCTGATCTGTATCCTTCAGCTGCCTGGCATCTGTCCAAACTCCAGCCCCCAGACCTGGCTCAGTCTCATTGCAGAAAATCACAACATACAGCATTTTCAGATGCTGCTGAAGTTTGTTGCAGAGATGTGGGCCACAACCCAAGTGCCATTTTTGCATCACATATAGAATTCATTTCAGGGCTTTGATCTCCCATGTCCAAAAATCATATAAAACACAAGCACAAGTGGGGGAAAAAAGATGTGCAGGATACCAAAACTATCAAGAAATGAAAAAGTGTAAATTGAGAGATGGCGTGAGAAAATTCTTTAAAATTATTTACTTTTCACAATCATTTTTTATATGCATGGGTGCACAGTTGTCACATAAATATTTTGTTTTAAATCTTGAGCTATTAATTTTATTTGAATTGTTTTTACCCCTCAAGTAATGAATATGTATAATTTCTGTTGGACCTGCCATGCCTATTGTATTTCAGCTGTTTTCCCCACTGAGCCAGGGTCAAGTGTTCCGTTGACTGCTGCTGAACACAAGGTACAACTGTACAAATCTCAGGAAGGAGAATGGGGCTGCAGAAAGAGAGATGAAGAATGTGAAAGAATTAATGCTGGGATTAGTCAACTCATAACTCTTGGTATGTCCTAATGCAATAAAACAAAAGTAATTAATTTAAAATAATGTCTGACATTGAAATATGAAGTTTTAATGCGTTTTTAAGTTAATTTCACTACTTCGTCCTCTTAAGCCCCAACTTCACCTTACCCAACTTGTGTGCTAATTTTGGTGTCTTCGTTGTACCAGCCAGATCCTGCACAAGAAATCATAGAACTACCTAGTTTTCAGCTGCAGTGTGTGGAATTGACACAAACCATTTTGATCCATGGCACCCATCTCTTCAGTAATGCTCTGCAGCTCAAAAAACTTCAACTCAGATTTAATGAGCTAGATTCCAGAATTCATTCAGCAAGGAGGAGTAAAGTTACCCAGATGTTATGTTCCAGGAGGCAGTTGCACCCTTTCGATTGTTTTACAAAATTGGTCGAGGTAGACATCAGGGTTGTGAGTACAAGTGAGATAGGTATGGGAAGACTGAGAGGTGTTCACTTGGAAGAACATTTCAGTCATTTGGATGGAAGAGTAAAGACATCTTACTGAAATTATATTCGGCTCTGGTGAGACTGTGCCTGGAATATTGTACACAGATTTGGTCTCCTTAATTAAGAAAGGATATTTTTGCAATAGAAGGGGGTTCAACGATTGATGTGCTGGTGGGTTTGTTGTACAAAGGAGGGATTAAGTAGGCTGGGTCTGTGCTTTCTTGAGTTTAGAAGAATGAGGCACAATCTCATTGAAAATTACAAAATTCTTCAAGGGCTTAACAGTGTAGCTGTGTGGATAGTGTTTCCCAAAGCTGAAGAGCCTTGAACCAGGGATCAGAGTCTCAAAGTAAAGAGGCTGGACATTCAGGAAAGAGATGAGAAGAAATTTCTTCATGTGGGGGTACTGAATCTTTGAAATGGTCTACTCAAAAGTGCTTTGGAAGCTTAGTGCTGAATATCTTCAAAAGAGAGATTGATAGGTTTTTGGATGCTAGGGAATCAAGAGACATGGGATCAGTACAGGAAGGTGGTGCTCAGGCAGAAGATCAGCCCTGACCTTGTAGAACGGTGAAGCAGATGCAAGGGGCCAAGTGACCTAATCTTGCTTCTGCTTATATTCTTATATTCAAGCTTCTGTCAGTTCTTTAGTAACTAATTAGGAAATATGGGACATTGACAGGCACTGGTTAAACTCCTTCAATTCTGTTTATCCAGCATTTAAACACAGATATTTGCTGAGATTAATTTTCCTTCATCCTAAACATTACCAGTTACTTAAAAATAATGGACGGTAAGAGTCAGGAAAAAAAAACTAAATGTATTTTTAATACCTTTGTGCCTTCTGAAGTACCTTACCCTGAGGTAAGTGCCCAGTGCAATTGGAGCATCCTTTCTTTGCTCCCTTCTGAGTTACCCGATGAAGTTTTAATTACCTTTAAACAGAATCTGAGATGCCTATCTTAAGTCCAATTGCTGGGTAGAGTGTGGCTTAATTTGAGAGGCAATCCCACTAAATCAGTTCTCACCAAATTTCTGAATTAGGCATGCCCTGTTGATACCTGAATTTGCACTCAGTGAAAAGTAAAATTCATCATCCTGAGTTACTGTGAGCCACTGATGTAGTTTAAAAGGTCAAGTTGGAACTTTGTGCTGCCACACAACTGTTGCTATCCAAGTTCAAACCTATCTTTAGGTGCTGTGAAATTTGCATGTTCTCTCTTTTCTTCTTGGTGCTACATTTTCCTCCCACACCTCCCAAAGGTGAGCTAGTTGGTAGATTAATTGGCTACTGTAAATTTCCCCTATTGTAGTTGGGTAGATGGGTATGTGAGAGAGAATTGATTACAAGGAAATAAGTGGGGGAATTGGACTAATGGGAGAATTCTGAGAGATGGCACAGAATGGCGGCTTCCCCTATCATAAGAAAATATGAGAAATATGAAAAAGCATACTGCTGTATTGAAGATTAAACAAATATTCTTCAGAGCACCATTTCCTTAAATGAGCTTTAAATATAAGGCTCATGCATTTCATTCATAATTTATTTCATTCTAATGTTGATCTCCGCTGCATGAAATGACTTCTGTCAGGAAGGTATGGATAAAAGATATTTCATAGTTGTTAATCTAATCTTTCAATAGATTGAGCAAAGGTGGGATAATTATAATCTAAGTGTTTATACTGGAACTTATATTGTGAATAATGCAAACATGTACAATCTCTTTTCAGATATTGCTGCTCCATTTGTGGCACCTGTGGATCTCCAGGCTTATCCTCTGTATTGTACAGTTGTGGCGTATCCCACAGACCTCAACACAATTAAAGAGAGGCTAGAGAATAGGTTTTACAGGTGAGCTTGCACAGCATTATACATGGGAGAAGGCAAAAATGTATAGCTAGTTACAATTAGCACCTATTGTAGCACTCTATAACATGGATATTTAACTTGGAGATCAAAATTCAGATTTCACTTTTGACTGAGATTTCAATCCAATTGCTGTCAGCTATTTAAGTGAAATGCCCTTTCCCAGCAGGAAAAAACAACTTGTGCGTGGTTCCACTGTCGTTTAGCACCTCGGGTAACTGAGTTAAGGCACTAATGTATTACTACACAAGAGTATAGAATAAAAGGTCAAAGGTTCTTGCTCAGTTTTTCACAGATTGAGGTTGTTATCTCAAGTTCATACCAGAAAGTTGCCCTGAGATGTTATGAAGCTATTCTTGGAGAGGTGAAAAAGGACAGACTGAATGATGAATTTAGCTGCACTGGCTCAGATCTGTCTGTTTCATTAAGGAAGTGATTGACAGATTTACAGGGAGAAAATTTCTTTGACAGCAGATAGGAACTGCCTACAGCCTAGCAAGTCAATTCTTTTTACTGATGGAGGAATGTTTGCAGTGGAAGAACAGCCAAAAGTGTGGATTGTGATTAATATTACGTTGTGAAAAATGTATTTGTCAGAAAATTTTGTCAGTTTTTATATTTTTTAAAAAGAAGATATTCATTGCCAATGTTCACTTTCTCTAATCTCCTCCAGCTCCTCTAACCCTCCAAGATATTGGTTCTTCTCCAATTCTGGTTTGCTGATCATCCTGAACATAATCGTTCCAATAGTAGAGAATGTGACTTCAGCTTCCCAAGTCCCAAGCTCTAGAATTTCTTCCCTAAAGTTCTCCAGCTCTATTTCTTTCTCTTTCTTTGCAGGGTTTCTTAAACATATTGTTTGTCCAAGCTTTTAGTATTCTTTCTTGCATCCCCTTAAGTGAGAAGATTTTATGTTGTTAATGTTCCTGTGAAGCCCATCTGGAGACTTGCAATGTTAAGGGTAATATATAAATACAAGTTGTGACTTTTTTGCTCTCTGTTGAAATTCTCTTTGACACAGTTTTACAGAAAATTTGGTGTCAGTGTTTCCTCTGAGTTAGCGATCTATTGATTTAGGTTTTACTCATGATTTGACCGCATTGAAATTTCAGTTTGCTTTATGTTATATCTCACAATGCAACATTTCCATCATGGAACTTGAATTACAGTAGTGAATATTAAAAGTTTGGAGAACAGCAAGGTTTTCCATCCACTATGACTTTAATACAGTGAAAATTTAGATGTTTCCTTCTGCTTATTTAATTGCCTTCCGTAAACAATAGAACAGTATGTAATGGGTGATTTCCCACCCAGTTATTTTATCTTTTCTCTCCTTGGTTTGTCCTTAGCAAGTAAAAACCAAAGAAAAGAAACTTTTTTTGCTCACATTTGATTGATAGCATGCTGAGTTCACAATTTTCCAGAAGTACCAATATTTTTTCCCTAGCTGGATATATTTTCTCTGACACAGGAATTGCCTGTGCTTATCAATGGTTATTATGGAATAATTTAAGATTCCATGCTTAAGCAAAATGATGCTGTTTTTCAGACGTATGTCATCACTGATATGGGAGGTACGATATATTGAACACAATGCACGTACCTTCAATGAGCCTGGAAGCCCTATAGTTAAATCTGCCAAATTTGTCATCAATGTCCTCCTGCAGTTCATAAAGTAAGTTTTATTTTGATGTATATATAAATGTATTACAGCTAAAAAAAAATCATTCCTGCCTTAAAGTGAGACACTTTGTTCTGTATACAATCTGTGTTATGTTTGTATGTGATCAGTTCAAATATCATGTTCAACAAATTATAATTGAAGAAACATATGGAAAAAATACATGAAAGAAACATAAGAATTAGGAGCAAGAGAAGACTATCAGCTCTGTCATTCATCAAGATCATGACTAATCTACTTCAGCTCCAATTCCTGCATAATCCTCACTTCCTTTAATTCACCTAATATCCAGGAAAATTGATCAATCCCTATCCCTTGAATGAGCTTGATGACTGAACCCCTGCAGTCCTCCGGGATAGATAACTCCACCAATTCACCATAGAGGGAAGAAATTTCTCCTTGTCTCAGACTTAAATGGCCCACTCCTAGTTCTGAGGGTAACCCCTCAGTTCCAGACTCCTCCTTCCTCTCTGCATCCAAGCTGTCAAGGCCTGTAAGAATTTTGCACCTTTCAATGGCATATCCTCCCATTCTTTTAAATTGTAGTGAATAAAGTCTTAGTCTTCTCAATCTCTCCTCATACAACAAACTTGCCATTCCTGGAACCAGTCAAGTGAATATTAACTGCATTCCATGGATGGCAGGTGTATACTTTTTTAGATAAAGAGACCAAAATGATCTCAAAGTGCGGTCTCACCAAGGCCCTGTATAATTTCAGTAAAGCATCTTTATTCTGGTACTCGAATCCTCTTGTAACAAAGGCAAATGATATATTACTTGCTGCACCTGAATGTTGCCTTTCAGAGACTTATGTACACCCAAGGCCCCTTGAACATCAACATTTTACAATCTGTAACCATTTTAAAATACTCCTGGTTTTCCATTTTGTGCACTGAAGTGGTTGACCTCACATTTTTCCACATTTGATTTGAGACTTTGTCGCCAGTCACATAAGAGAACTGTATATTTTCTTCACAGGAAATTCCGTAATTTTCTTCAGTGCAAAGAAGGAATGACAGCTCTAACCAGTTTGTGCTTTATTTTTCTGTAAAACTTCCCTCACAATTTTGACTTTCAAAATAATTGGCAGATAAAAGTTGTTCTGTGAGCATATTAGCATATTTGTGAAGAACTAATTATATGTATTTCTGGTTTTAAAAATGCCCACAACCAGCACATAACAGAAAATCTCACTTCCAAAGTTGACTGATTGCAGCTCTTGGTAATACAACTCATAATATAACAAGCTATGCTGGCTGTGAAATGCATTTGGGACATGCTAAGATTATAAAATATGTTTCATAAATGCTGTGTATAAGAGATAGTAACTTAAATTTTGCTTGAATCCTCTCAGTATTTTTGCATAATTGCCCTGTTAGTGCACATTCAGTTCTATATTAAATCTTTTAATTAATTTCTTTGTGAGATATCACTGTTCAGACTGAATTTACTTCCTATCCATAGCTTCACTGATGATGTTGAGAATCATCCATGTCGTGTGGAATCAGAGCCTCATTAATGCAGTTAAGGTTAGGGATAACAGAATCCTATCTTGATTAACAGAGAACCATCTGTAGCCTTTCATTTTGTTACTGAAATATCACAGTTTCAACTTTTAGGTCAGTGTAGATATTTGTAGTTGTGTAAATTATGCAGTTTTCAGTTGATATCCAAGTATGTTTTGAAACTTTTCTAGAACAAATAGAACAAAGGCCAGCCATGTGAATGGTGTCTGTTGTTCTCCTTTGGGGCCTTATGGAAAATTAAATAGCTCAAAGACTTGAGAACCACTTTCAGATAACCTCCCTTCATGCAGCTGGGAGATCCTCCCCTCAACAGGAATTTTCATGGAATTGAGTTCCAGGAATATTAAAATCTCTTCTGTCATCCAGTCCAGCACTCCAACACAGAAATAGTAGAGAAGGCACTCCAAATATGTCTCCTGATTCCAGGAGTACTAGAAGAAAGGTAACAGATTTGATGCCCAGTTTTATCCAGAGGATAAATATTTCTTAGGTCATAACTTAATGATTCAGAACAGCAAAAACATCCTGCATGTTAAATGCTCAAAAATTGCCCAGTCAGTGCTAATTTTCTATTTATTATTCAATAATTGATTATTCCCCTTTATATTTCATTATGTTAAAATGTTTTCTTGTTTTTAATTTGCAATTCTCATAAATAATTGAATACAAACATTTGAACACCAAGTCCAGCATAATTAAATTTGTACCCTCAGGTAAAGTACTTCAGTGTGAAAATATTTACGTCCTATTTTCCAAATCTTAATGTTTGAAATGTAAATTATAAATTCCCACAGGTCTACAATACCTAGAGAGCGAGAATGTCATTGTATTGCTTTATTACTTTTCCCATGATCTCTGAGCTGTCAGTAGTCCTTTAGTTGATGGACATGCCTTTTGATTATATCCTATTATAACTTAACCTTGAACATCTATTGCTGCAGAGACCAGAGCTGTACTGATATCGTTCCATTTTATAATAACCTGAAGAAGAAAATGATGTCAGATGACGATGATGAGGTAAAATAAGTCTCAGAAAATGAACGACATAACTTGCAAAATAGAGACCATTAAATGTAAATATACATAGCCTTTCTTGATGGCAGGGTGAGTGGACTCAGGCTAGACATAATGGTGTCCATTCTTTTGAGAGGTGCTGGGTTAATGCTCACTCAGTCCTAATATATCCGATTTCATTTGGTGTACCACATGGGAATTTAGGAGTAATAACTGATCTTGGGATGACTAGCTTCAAATGGCATTTTAAAAAAAGTCTAGATTCCTAATGCAGATTGCAGTCTAGTAACTCCCCAGTATAAAATGTACATGTTAATATTTTGAGCAAAAGATAGAATCAGACTCCATGCAATACTCTGTGATTGAATTGTCCGTCTTCATTTGTCAGTGATGACGTGAAGCACGGACAACTGGGATTTGTACTGCTTATGTTGGCCATCCCAGTACCCAATAACTTTGAGTCAGTACTTTGGAGAGAGGGTAAGGAGGCCTCTGTTATGGGTTATGTTATTGCCTCAATTAACAGATCAGTTGTTCCCACCCTTTCTGAACGTGAGCTCCATTTGTTACACTGGATAAAATTTGCACTATGCCCCCCCGACAAAAAACAAATATGTGCCTGATGAAGTTATGAGCTATTCCTTTTAAGGAGTTGCAGTTCTCCCAGGGATGCCTGCTAACTGGTAGCGTGGCAAGTTTTTTAAACTATTTCTTTTCCACTAAATTATCATCATTATTATAGCTTCACACACCCCTTTTAATCCTTGGCATCCCCATCCCCAGAAGACTGCACACTCCAAGTTGGGAACCACTATTAGGTGAAGGGAAAATAGATACTACTAGCAATGAATGGAACCACTAGCAATGCTTTAATCACTAACATTTATCTATATTTAATATCCACACACTTCATGCAGAGTACTTGGAGACTACTAAAACCTCTTTTAATTCTGAATATGCAGTCACCTTAAAGCACTAATTATTTACTCACCAATATGTATGGTGGCACATTACCAATGGAAATTTGCAGCTTATGTTTTGCTTGAAAGTTGCTAGTCATTCTGAAACATTCCATAGTTGTTGTTAAAATGCTTTGGATTTCTTTATAATTGTAAAGTTGTTTTTTTTTCTTTTTTTTTGGTCATTAGGATCATGAGGCAGAGAATTCTGATGTTCCAGGAACTTCTACCAGGAGTACAAAGGTAGTTTGATCGTAGTCTTATAGAACAGAAGTGTCAGTATGCAGGCCCAATGGTGCATCACTTTTACTTGTTAGTAGATTTTTAAGTGTGGTATAAAGAGAAAATATAGGCTACCTAAAATAGCCTATCAAGATACTTCTAAGCATGTGACCTATACCTTATTTCTGAAACTAGCATCTATTTTATCCCAGATGCATCCGTGAGAAAGATGAATGTCAGTGACCTTTGTGTTTTCAAGACATTTTTTTCATAATGTGCTCTGAGGTGGATTTTAAATTTCCTTGGAAATAGAAAGCATTCATGTTCCAACATGTTGTGCACAGAGGGCCTGGTTACAGGTTGGAGCTTGCAGTAACGTCTGATCATAGCTATGCTGTCAAGAGTAGAAACTGCATGGGTCTACATATTTTTCCATCAAAAGTGATGAAGACTCAGAATGGAAGATGCTTAGACATGTTGTAGGTATAATCTTTTAACTTGCTGTGTTTTCCGGAATGCAGGAGTACCGTCCGAGGAGGACACAGCGTAATCGTGTTCGGTCACATGATATAAATGCATGGAAGGAGCGATGTAGAGAGCTGCTGGATCTAATCTTTCAATGTGAAGATTCTGAGCCCTTTCGCCGGCCTGTAGATTTATTTCAATATCCAGTATGTAAATACCTAATTTCCTTTATTTGATTGTGTGCTGTCTGTCCATGTCATTTTTTTTCTTTTAACTAATAGTATGCTTAAACTAAGCTGTATAAAGGCAACTTTTGAATTTCTTCTCAGTGCAGTGACTGAACTTCTGAGAGGGTTACAGAAGTTGGTGCAAGGAACAAGGTTGACAAGTTTAATCACATGGCACATTTCTGTAAATGCAGTGGGACTGAATTGTATTGTAAAATTGAATAAAAATAATCTTATAGCAAGCCTCATTCATTATAACATATTGAGCCATGTTTTTCTATGTGCTTTAAATGCTCACATTGGAAGCATACAAGTGTGATGTTTCTTGTCAGATACACACACAATTGATGATTCCCTTTTGAAATTGATTCATGTAGTTGGCCCAGTTTCGTATTGTGCCATCTTGTTAGTGGCAGCAGTCTGAGTTGGCTGGATGATGGATATTGTTGGAATAGAGCATTGAGAACCATAGTCATAGAGCACAGAAACAGGTCCTTTTGCCCACCATGTTCAAGCTAGCCATCCTTCACCCCAACCCCACTTTATTCTGAACCAGTATACTGTTATACGATACTGTCATGAGACAGATTTGTTATCCACAAAACTACTGTCACAAACTTTTAGCAGGATATCAACTCCCTAGGTAATCAACTGAAGTGTTGTGATACCCTCAGAGCCTCTTCCAGCAGTGGAATCAGGTGATAATTATAGAAAGCTGACATTGAACGATGGATTTTAGAGCTTCCACTGATGTACAATGATTAGATCCAGAATAACCTGATATATTCTATCTTACGATAGTAAGTTAAGCTTTCCCTCAGTTCAGGACCATTTCTGGGTAATCCTTTTCCCTTTCCATAACTAACTTGAAACTTGCAGTTATGGTCACAATCTCCAAAATGCTCTCCCACTGACATTTCTACGTTTCTTGAGAGTTGGTCCAATCCTGCCTTATCTCTAGCAGGACTATCCATGTACTGGTTCAAAAAGCTCCTCCCCTCAATGTCTTTCAAACTAAAACAATTACAGTTAATATTGGAAAGTTGAAGTCCCTAAATACTATAACACTATTACTCTTGCATCTCTTTGTGATACGTCTACGTATCTGCTCTATCTCCCGCTGACTGTTAGAAGGCTTATAATACACTCTACGCAAAGTTCAACCCATATGTTCTCATTTTGAAGAGCCTTTTCGGACATTCTCCCTTATTACCACAGTAATGGACTCCTTAATA
Organism: Pristis pectinata; assembly: GCF_009764475.1. Taxonomy (NCBI): domain Eukaryota; kingdom Metazoa; phylum Chordata; class Chondrichthyes; order Rhinopristiformes; family Pristidae; genus Pristis; species Pristis pectinata. The sequence goes on along the minus strand of NC_067414.1, from coordinate 25,628,906 downwards.
AATTTTGCATTGCAATGTCTTTTACTCCCACCCCACCATAACAACTGAAGAATCTATACCGTGGAATGTTGAGTTGCCAGTGCTGCCCTTCTTTCAACCATGTTCCTGTGTAGCAACAATATCATATTCCCATGTGCCAATCAATGATGTAAGTTCATCTATATTACTATTCAGACTCCTAGCATTAAAATAGATGCAATTCAGCCTTGCATTACTCCATGTGTGTTATCATGCCCATATCTGTTCTGTCTAATAGACTGACTGAGTTTTCCTTCTGTGCTTGACTGCACCTGCAAACCGCCCCCCCACCCCAGAAAACAATATTCTGTGTCCCATTCTCCTGCCAAATTAGGTTAAGCTCTCCCCAACAGCGCTAGCAAACCTCTCCGCAAGGATGTTGGACCGGTTCCATTTCAGGTGAAAACTGACCAGCTTGTACAGCTCCCCAGAAACAGTGATCCAGAAATATAAAGCATTCCCTCCTACACTATCCCCTAAGCCACACCTTCATTTGACCCATCATCATATTCCTGTACTAATTAGCATATGGCACCAGAAGTAATCCAGAGGTCCTGCTGTGTAATCTGCGATTAATGTCTTTTTTGCTGTCCTATCTTTTTAACAAGATGGCAATGTCTAAGTGTGAAACTGAGTGCCAGGACTGCCATGTCTATCCATATTGTTTCCCGAGCTGCACAGGAGCATTCGTCTGCAGCTGAATTCTGTGTTCATTCCAAATCAAACAACCAGCTGATAATTTACTGGAGAACTTTTTCGGACATGTGCAGTAAGATAATAATTTAAAAGCAAAAGAAAAATTGTATTTCAATTCCAGTCAAAATGTTAATGTATTTTTTAAAATCTTCACTGGTATGTGCACTTCCAGCATTTTCTATTTTTATTTCAGGTTTCAGTAAATCTGAAAATGGTTAGTGCTGCCTACAGCAAGAATCACAGGCTATCTTATAACCATAGAACAATACAGCACAATACAGGCCGTTCAGCCCACCATGTTGTGCCGACCTTCAAACCACTCCTAAGACTAACCCCTTCCTCTTAATCTTCCATATGCTTATCTAACAATCTCTTGAATTTGACCAACGTATCAGCCTCCACCACCACCCCAGGCTGCGCATTCCATGCACCAACCACTCTCTGGGTGAAAAACCTCCCTCTGACATCTCCCATGAACTTCCACCCCATTACCTTAAAGCCATGGCCTCTTGTATTTAGATTTGGTGCCCTGGGAAAGAGGCACTGGCTGTCCACTCTATCTATTCCTCTTAATATTTTGCACACCTCTATCATGCCTCCCCTCATCGTCCTCCTCTCCAATGAATAAAGTCCTAGCTCCTTTAGTCTCTCCTCATAATCCATACTCTCTAATCCAGGCAGCATCCTGGTAAATCTCCTCTGCACCCTTTCCAACGCCTCCACATCCTTCCTATAATGAGGCGACCAGAACTGGACACAGTACTCTAAGTGTGGTCTAACCAGAGTTTTGTAAAGCTGCATCATTACTTCGTGGCTCTTAAACTTGATCCCACGATTTATGAGAGCTAACATCCCATAAGCTTTCTTAACTAACCTATCCACCTGTGTGGCAACTTTCAGTGATCTGTGGATATGAACCCCCAGATCCCTCTGCTCCTCTGCACTGCCCAGAATCCTGCCATTTACCTGTATTCCACCTTGGAATTTGTCCTTCCAAAGTGTACCACCTCACACTTCTCCGGATTGAACTCCATCTGCCACTTCTCAGCTCACCTCTGCATCCTATCAATATCCCTCTGTAAGCTTCGACACCCTCCACAACACCACTGCTTTGTGTCATCTGCAAACTTGCTAACCCACCCATTCACCCCCTCATCTAAGTCATTAATAAATATCACAAAAAGTAGAGGTCCCAGAACCGATCCCTGTGGGACACCACTAGTCACATCCCTCCAATCTGAATGCACTCCCTCCACCACAACCCTGCTTTCTACAGGCAAGCCAATTCTGAATCCACACGGCCAAGCCTCCCTGGATCCCTTGCCCTCTGACCTTCTGAAGAAGCCTACTGTGCGGAACCTTGTCAAACGCTTTAATAAAATCCATGTAGACCACGTCTACTACACTACCCTCATCAATCTTCCTGGTCACCTCCTCAAAGAACCCTATCAGGCTAGTGAGGCAAGATCTACCCTTCACAAATCCATGCTGGCTGTCCCTAATCAGTCCATGATTCTCTAAATGATCATAGATCCTATCTCTTAGAATCCTTTCTAGCAGCTTACCCACCACAGACGTAAGACTCACTGGTCTGTAACTCCCTGGACTATCCCTACTACCTTTTTTGAACAAGGGGACAACATTTGCCATCCTCCAATCCTCCAGTACTATCCCCATGGACAACGAGGACTCAAAGATCCTAGCCAACGGTTCAGCAATCTCCTCCCTCGCCTTACGAAGCAGCCTGGGGAATATTATGTCAGGCCCCGGGGACTTATCTGTCCAAATATTTTCTAACAGCTCCAACACATCCTCTCTCTTGATATCAACATACTCGAGAACATTACCCTTACCAGCACTGTCCTCAGCATCATCAAGACCCCTCTCCTTGGTGAATACTGAAGAGAAGTATTCGTTGAGAACCTCACCCACTTCCACAGCTTCCAGGCACAGCTTCCCACCTTTGTCTTTAATCGGACCTACCTTTACTCTAGCCATCCTTCTGCTCTTCACGTACGAGTAAAAAGCCTTGGGATTCTCCTTAACCCTACTCGCCAAAGCCTTTTCATGTCCCCTTCTCGCTCTCCTCAGCCCCTTCTTAAGTTCCCTCCTTGCTACTCTATATTCCTCACGAGCCTTGTCTGATCCTTGCTGCTTACACCTTATGTATGCTGCCGCCTTCTTCCTAACTAGTTTTTCCACCTCTCTTGACACCCATGGTTCCTTCACCCTGCCATTCCTTCTCTGCCTCACCGGGACAAATTTATCCCTAACATCCTGCAAGAGATCCCTGAACATTGACCACATCTCCATAGCACATTTCCCTTCAAAAATGTCATCCCAATTTACACTCTCAAGTTCTCACCTTATAGCCTCATAATTCGCCTTTCCCCAATTAAATATCTTCCCATCGTCCTTGCTCCTATCCCTGTCCATGACAATGCTAAAGGTTATGGAGCAGTGGTCGCTGTCCCCCAGATGCTCACCCACCGAGAGTTCTGTCACCTGACCCAGTTCATTACCTAAAACTGGATCTAATATGGCATCCCCTCTAGTCGGCCTGTCAACATACTGTGACAGGAATCCGTCCTGGACACACTTAATAAACTCCGCCCCATCTAAACCTTTGGCACTAAGCAGGTGCCTATCAATATTTGGGAAGTTGAAGTCTCCCACTATAATAACCCTGTTATTTTTGCATCTTTCCAAAATCTGCCTCCCAATCTGCTCCTCAGTATCCCTACTGCTACCAGGGGGCCTATTAGAATACTCCCAGTAGAGTAACTGCTCCTTTCTTATTCCTAACTTCCACCCATATTGACTCTAGAGAGGATCCTTCTACATTATCCACCCTTTCTGCAGCTGTAATACTGTCCCTGACCAGTATCGCCACCCCTCCTCCTCTTCTTCCCCCCCCCCCCCACCATCCCTTTTAAAACACTGGAAACCAGGAATATTCAATATCCACTCCTGCCCTCATGTCAGCCATGTCTCTGTGATAGCCACAATATCATAGTCCCATGTACTTATCCAAGCTCTCAGTTCATCTCCCTTATTCCTGATGCTTCTTGCATTTAAGTAGATGCATTTTAGCCCATCTGCCTTACTACTTTTATAGCCTGTACTCTGCTTCTCCTTCCTCAAAGCCTCTCTACCTGTTAGATCTGACTTTTCCCTATCCCCCTCTTCCTCTGACCTACTCCTCTGGTTCCCATCTCCCTCGCAAACTAGTTTAAACCCTCCCAAACCACCCTAGCAAACCTGACTGCAAGGATATTGGCCCCCCTTAGGTTTGGGTGTAACCCGTCCTCTCTGTACAGGTCCCACCTTCCCCTGAAGAGATCCCAATGATCCAAAAATCTAAAACCTTCCCTCCTGCACTAACTTCTCAGCCACGCATTTATTTGCCATCTCCTCCTATTCCCACCTTTGCTATCATGTGGCACTGGCAGTAATCCCGAGATAGCTACCCTTGAGGTCCTGTTCTTCAGCCTTCTGCCTAGCTCCCTAAACTTACTTTTCAGGACCTCATCCCTCTGCCTACCTATGTTGTTGGTACCAACATGAACCACGACTTCTGGCTGATCTCCCTCTTGCTCAAGAATCCTGTGGACCCGATCAGAGGCATCCTGGATATTTGGGATATTAATTTTTATCTTTTTTTTCTGGCATTTAAGATAAGATATCTTTATTTATCACATGTACATCAAAACACACAGCGAAATGCATCTTTTGCGTAGAGTGTTCTGGGGGCAGCCTGCAAGTGTCACTACGGTTCCAGTGCCAACATATCATGCTCACAACTTCCTAACCCATATGTCTTTGGAATGTAGGAGGAAACTGGAGGAAACCCACGCAGTCATGGGGAGAATTTACAAACACGTTACAGACAGCGGCTGGAATTGAACCTGGGTCGCTAGCGCTGTAATAGCATCACGCTAACCGCTACACTACTGTTCCT